>NC_064638.1:941706537-942955537 GCF_023864345.2 Schistocerca serialis cubense
TCTCGTTATGTATTCCCGTTCCAAGGGCGACAACAGAACGGCCCCTTTTTCTGGAAAAGTTGCAAGGGTATATCATTCACTGTCTTCCCTCACTCCTCTAGCTGCTTGAGTCAGAAATATTCCGCAAATCAGCATTGCTCTTTTAAATGGGAGAATGACGTTTCATTTGAGTCGACCAATGCGGAAATCTGTAGCATCTTCATTAGGCATATACTGTCCTCCTGTGAGAACTCAGTAACTATGCAGTCGGTCCGTGAAAAAATGCGTCTTCTGGGCGCTCCCACACAATGTAGCAGAATTTGCTTTTAAGTCGAACACGGGGGTCATTATCCTTTCGCCTTGGCAAAAGCTGTCCTCTCTCTGGGCGGTCACTTCGGCCGAAGTAGGTATGTTGTTGACCCAGCCCTCTGTTGTTGACCCAGTCTTCCCAGCGGGCTGGTTTCCTCTTTAGAACAAGAATTCCTGTGGCCGTCATGTTGTGTACGCCAACCTCGACTTTTTTCAACCTGGTTGCGCACCTGCGATTTACTTATTACATTTGCATTTCACTTACATGAATTCATACAAAATTGGCTCTACCTTATCGAGTTTGGGTTCGAATGAAGCGTCTTGATGTGCAGAATACGATTGTCAGGACGAAATATGTAACAAATGAAGGTCAGGAGACCACGCCACCTTACAATATTATTAAATTGTTCACAGTGTTTCTACTGGCTCTCTACCATCCCCTACAGAAGTGACACTACAGAGTGGTCCATATAGAGTGGTGTCACGAGGGTCAACATCGACGTCGCACCAATCAACAGTGGAAGGTGTGGGGATGTGCCAACCACGCAGCATGTCGTTCGAGAGACAGCCCGCAGTGTCGTCACAGGGGTGAGTGACTATTTTGTTCTTGTGTGGTGGTAATCATGGGGTCGAGGTTTGAGGGTGTGATTTTACTAAAGTTACACTTACGAAATCAGAGGAACCTGCGGATCTGTCATAATTTGGTAAAGATGAATGGTTAGTACCTGTATGTTACACTCAGTGTAATTAATTCTAGCATTCTGCGCCTTGTGTTGAATCAGTTGCGGAACTCCTTTACTTAGAACCGTTTTAGGGACATGATTAGGCAATGTAGAGCGTCCAGATGGCTCTTAATTAGAGAGAAGAAGTAACTTAGTAGAACACTTCAGGACTGTTATGTGTGTATCGTTTTGTTGTTGTCTCATATTTATCATGGATAATGGACACAGAGGCAAAATCGGAGACACGAGGTGGCACCAGTGAAGAACCAGTGCAGTCATCAGTGGATGAGGTGGCTCAGTTGAGAGTGGATAATGTGGTTATGTTTAATGAACTAGCAGGAAAGAATCGCGAGATAGAAGTGTTGATGCCGCAAACTCTGGAAGTGGCCCTGACTATGGTGAATCTTGTTTCTCCTTTCTCTGGTAGAGCATCTGAGGATTTACTGGCTTTTATAGAGAATCTTAAGTCATCAGCTGATATAGGGATTTGGTCAGACAAACAGTTTCACATCTCAAGGTTACGTGTCTCAGGAGAAGCAAAGTTATTCGTAAGATGCACAGAAGCATTGCGAAATACAGAAACTTTTGGCAAGTTGTGATAGGGGTTGGAACAACGATGCAGGAAGCATAATAGTACACGGTTTCTTCGCGAATAATTTGGGGTGCTATTCAGGAGATATACTGAGGCAGTAAAAGACTTTGCAGATATACACTCCTGGAAATTGAAATAAGAACACCGTGAATTCATTGTCCCAGGAAGGGGAAACTTTATTGACACATTCCTGGGGTCAGATACATCACATGATCACACTGACAGAACCACAGGCACATAGGCACAGGCAACAGAGCACGCACAATGTCGGCACTAGTACAGTGTATATTCACCTTTCGCAGCAATGCAGGCTGCTATTCTCCCATGGAGACGATCGTAGAGATGCTGGATGTAGTCCTGTGGAACGGCTTGCCGTGCCATTTCCACCTGGCGCCTCAGTTGGACCAGCGTTCGTGCTGGACGTGCAGACCGCGTGAGACGACGCTTCATCCAGTCCCAAACATGCTCAATGGGGGACAGATCCGGAGATCTTGCTGGCCAGGGTAGTTGACTTACACCTTCTAGAGCACGTTGGGTGGCACGGGATACATGCGGACGTGCATTGTCCTGTTGGAACAGCAAGTTCCCTTGCCGGTCTAGGAATGGTAGAACGATGGGTTCGATGACGGTTTGGATGTACCGTGCACTATTCAGTGTCCCCTCGACGATCACCAGTGGTGTACGGCCAGTTTAGGAGATCGCTCCCCGCACCATGATGCCGGGTGTTGGCCCTGTGTGCCTCAGTCGTATGCAGTCCTGATTGTGGCGCCCACCTGCACGGCGCCAAACACGCATACGACCATCATTGGCACCAAGGCAGAAGCGACTCTCATCGCTGAAGACGACACGTCTCCATTCGTCCCTCCATTCACGCCTGTCACGACACCACTGGAGGCGGGCTGCACGATGTTGGGGCGTGAGCGGAAGACGGCCTAACGGTGTGCGGGACCGTAGCCCAGCTTCATGGAGACGGTTGCGAATGGTCCTCGCCGATACCCCAGGAGCAACAGTGTCCCTAATTTGCTGGGAAGTGGCGGTGCGGTCCCCTACGGCACTACGTAGGATCCTACGGTCTTGGCGTGCATCCGTACGTCGCTGCGGTCCGGTCCCAGGTCGACGGGCACGTGCACCTTCCGCCGACCACTGGCGACAACATCGATGTACTGTGGAGACCTTACGCCCCACGTGTTGAGCAATTCGGCGGTACGTCCACCCGGCCTCCCGCATGCCCACTATACGCCCTCGCTCAAAGTCCGTCAACTGCACATACGGTTCACGTCCACGCTGTCGCGGCATGCTACCAGTGTTAAAGACTGCGATGGAGCTCCGTATGCCACGGCAAACTGGCTGACACTGACGGCGGCGGTGCACAAATGCTGCGCAGCTAGCGCCATTAAACGGCCAACACCGCGGTTCCTGGTGTGTCCGCTGTGCCGTGCGTGTGATCATTGCTTGTACAGCCCTCTCGCAGTGTCCGGAGCAAGTATGGTGGGTCTGACACACCGGTGTCATTGTGTTCTTTTTTCCATTTCCAGGAGTGTAATTAGGAAAATGAATGTTAACACGTACGAGCTCTCATTAAAGCAGAAGGTAACTAAAGTGTTGCTGCAAGAGGCCGTGCAACGACCGCTCGATGTTTTTTAAGGGGTTCGGCACCGGAAATGTCTAGGAAAGTGCACACGGGGGCTCCTAAAGATCTTCATGAAGGGGTTATTTTAGCTTTGGAATACGAAGAGATCGATAGGTCGAAAGGGGTAAGAGAGCGGAAATAGGTATTTGCATCGATTATTAAGTGTTTTAATTGCTGTCGAATCGGACATGAAACAAAGACAATGTTAACAATTATGGAAACTACAGCACAACAAGTCGCTAACAGTTTGGTGGAAACGGCAGTAGAGACGGTTTTGGTCAACAGCAATGTTATAGGGAGAATGGTAGAGGTAGTCCAGGGAATAGGAAGGGTCCGTTATGGTTAGAGGGGAGACCCAGGACCACCGACAGGAGTTCCCGGTTGGAATACGTCCAGTCAGAAGGAGTACAGATACGGAATGTTGAAACGTCCCCTTTGAACAATTATACATGACTGTGCTTAAACTGATACACAATATTTTGTTAGCGCAACGCAATCTGACTTTCAAAATTCCCTACAAAAGAATGGCCCTGACTAACATTAAACTATACCTTTCACAAATCACTTACCTCACAAAAATCTTCGCTGCTCAAGCTACTGCAATACAGCGAGCGCCACTACTGCCAGCTAAATAAAAGATTCAAACTATGGAAGGCACTAACTACTGATAGGGATAGTTAGCAAATGAAAGATATTAATAGAGAACAAACAATGTATTTACCTTGATATCATCATATATAAATATAGCAGTTCATGACAAATTACAAATCTCCGCCATCTCTCTCCCCACATCCACCACTGCTGGCGGCTCACCTCCAACTGCGCAACGCTACGCGCTGTTCACATCCAGCTGCCGCTGCCCAACACTACAATGGCAGACAACAATGCAAACTAGCCACAGACTGCACACAGCACAGCCAGTGATTTTCATACAGAGGTGGCATTACCAATAAAAAAACCTAAACAGCCTACTTACATAGCCCCCATGCTCCCCACAAAAATTTTTACAAATTGGATTTGAAAAAAAATTTTCATAATTACAATAACAAAGAAATCAAATGCACACACTTATTGATACAATGTTGGTCAAAAGCTAAAATTTTGTCACAGTCCATAAAGACAGTCCTGATCATTCATTACGGTAAAATATAGTGTATTTCTCAAAGTCTGAGCAGTAGAAGAAAATGCACACGGAAGTAGTGGATTTCCATGCAGTCTTGAAGAAGTAGTGTTGTCCTTCCAACGGAAAGACAGTGCTGACTCTTGACATGCAGACAGGTAATGGGCCACAACATAGCAAACCCACAGCAGAGTCAGTCGACTTTTTGAAGAATATTGGTAGGTAGGTCATCACAGAGCAGACCCACTGTAGTCCTGGTAGAGATTACGATATTGGTGGGCCACCAGAGGCGCAGACCCACTGCAGTCCTTGTAGAAATAATGGTACTGGTGAGTCAGCAAAGGTGTAGACCCACTGTAGTCCTTGTAGAAATGGCCAGCAGCCATCTGTTGCGACTGTGCAGGTGCACAATCACCATCGAAGAGTCTTGCAGAGAATATAGCAAGTCCATAAACCACCACTTGTGCACTCACAAAGTGTTTGGAATTGTCCTTAGAACCAGCAATGCTGTTATCCAGTCCCTTGCTGAATTATTAACACACGTGCAAACACTAACAGTCCCTACTTCTCACATATTGTCCATATACTATGACCAACAGAAACGTGTGCAGTGAAATGAATGCTTACAAGTTACTTAATTTGATTAACTGGTGTCAATTACAATATTATAACACGAAAATATAATTACAAAGGTACAAAATACATCATTAAAAACATAACAATACAGATAACATTTGTAGTACAGGCTTTACAAAAGAATCGAACTAACATATACATCAGTGGAATTATGACATGAGTACATACATAAAAGATCACAATAACTTTTGAAACATCAACTTCACACATGAGCATTAAACAGAACGGAATTAATAATGTCTAACATCTTTACAAAGTAAATAACATATTATTAATGCAAATTATATTTGAGGATAACAGTATTCCTCATCATAGTTCATGTAGCTGAGTATGAGAAAAATTCTACAACATAAGTCTGATGAGGTAAACATATAAAGACAGGAAGAACATATATACACAAGGGTACCCAAACACATAGTGGGATAACACAAAAGGAAAGGACAGGGTTTGTTTCATTGCAGTATTTTGCAAACAAAACTTTCTTTGCTTCTTGGAGATCTCCCTTCATTCATCATTATTCCCAAAAGTCCTATCTAAGCCTGCCTTCTGTATTTCGTTCACATCCTCTGTCAAAAACAGTTTTTTCTCTCTGCTTTCTGTATTCTGTTCACATCCTCTGTCAATAATAGTTTTTCTCCACTGTACAGTATCCTTTTTATTTTGCCAGACCATTTTCTGATAGCTTCTCAATGCATTTCTTATAAATTTATAATAGTTAGTTTCTTATATAGTCTCCTCTTAAGCTAACTTAAATCTACTGAGCTCAGATACTAAACTAAGGGACGAGGCAATGCAGCAGCACATAACAAATTAACACAAACAGCAATGCAAAAAAAATGGAAAATTGCAAAGCAAGCTACAGTAAATATAAATTACCAAGCAATGCAACATTACAACTAACATGGGCCAATGTACAGTAATACCGAGCGAGGTGGCGCAGTGGTTAGCACACTGGACTCGCATTCGGGAGGACGACGGTTCAATCCCGCGTCCGGCCATCCCGATTTAGGTTTTCCGTGATTTCCCTAAATCGCTCCAGGCAAATGCCGGGATGGTTCCTTTGAAAGGGCACGGCCGACTTCCTTCCCTAATCCGATGAGACCAATGACCTCGCTGTCTGGTCTCCTTCCCCAAAACAACCCAACCCCAATGTACAGTAGCATGAAAAATAAGTCAGTAGTAAAATTAGCTTAACAGAGTAACACAATTTAAAATTCAGTAGCACTATGCCTGGCAAACAGCAGCAGCAAATATAAAAAATATAAAACTTATATCTATACATGACAAAGCTCAAGCAGAAAAGATATTACAGTAAAAACAACAATGCAGATAAGGGAAGTGTATATTCACATCTTAATGTCTATGTAAATTAAAGTGGTGCACCACAACAACTTATTGTAAAAGAAATATTACCATGTACTTGAAAAGAAAATTATGTGTTACTGTTACTAGTTCCTTCTTATTGTTCTTTCCTTTCCAAGTGCTCCTTTTTTTAAAGAATGTGGATCATAAAATAATTATTTAATAGATCTGTTGACAGAAAGTGTTCACATTAGCAAATGCATTTCATTTTATAAAAGCAATGCTGCAACACAGCTGGAAACCAGATATCAAGTGAAATAAGCAACTACGAAAAGCAAAGCATAAAAATATCACTCAATAGTCATGTGGCATTTCGTAAGTCAGTAGCTCTCAACTCTCATAGAAAGACACTTGTCATAATCAGGTGTGCAGATGTACGAATATTTCCCAGCATTGCAGTAATTAGCACAAAGTACGAGTAATCATATGTTTTCAGGTAATGAGCGTGTAATATTTGCGATGCTTTCTACAAAGGAATGTCAATAGCAAGGTTAATGGAAGTAATGAGGGTGTCGCATTTGCAATATTTTCTCTAAAGGAATGCCAATGGCGAGGATAAAGGCCTGCCTTTTTTTCTTTTTTTTTTCTACCTGTGCTTCCGGAAAGGCACACCCTAATGGCTTGTTTTCCAGGTGTTTGACACAGCTGCGTGCCCATGACGCATTACGTGCAGGTGGTCACTTAACTTTCTTATGGAAATATTTACGACACCAGTTTCCGCTACAGTGACAGTCTCACATAAAAATATTTCACAGGTCAAGAATTAGCGTTGCAAATCTGTAGAAAGAAAATCCTATGAATATAACGTTGTCCAAAAAATTTTCGCCGGCATTGTGATACATTCACGCATATACACACATTTCATAACTCTTAAAGTACGATTCTTGGTTTCCAACATCCTTTTTCACAAGTCAAAGTCCCACTACTCATTACTCCTTACCTTATTACACATATATATATTCGTCGACACGTCAATCTTGCGACGACACTTCAATATTTCATCATAATTGCATCAGCTTATTGATCATAAACATACCTCAACAGCATAATACACATCGACGTCGTAAAAATATCATAACACCTCAGTCAAATCTCAAAAACGTCGTAGCTTTCTGCAATAATTTCAAAACCTAAAAAAAATTCTCTGCTCATGTCAAAAGTGTCATCTGCCTCAAACGTACTTTAAAAATCATGATCCCATACCAAATATATCATTCAAAGCTCTCATAGTATCACAATGGTTCCGAAAAAATATGAGCATTTCACAAAGTACAGACAAAATACAATTTCATAAGTGTGAAGTTATCCAACTGTGTAATTGCGTAAACATCTGCCACTGATGTAATAAAAAAAGGTTTATCTCTCAGTTACATGATCAGATAGCTGTGCAATTTGTGTGTTAGAGAAATATGGTACCGATGTGTAAAGTTGTATAAGCAAATACCATATTAGCTAGGGTTCCTTGTGGTTGCCAAACACATGGTACACAAAGTAGGCGTATACCCCCCTGAGGATTAATGTAATTATACCCTCAGGTGTTACAGATTACACCAATGGAATGAAATATATCATGGAAAACTTTCTTTGTAATTCAAAAATCTTTAAAAATAAATGTTTTAAGTATAAAATTGATCACTGAAATGCGTGTCCTGTAGCGTTAAATGTGCATCTTGTTGTAAGATAATCTCTGTGGAAGTGTCGTAGTTATTTTCCTCCGAAAGCTAAGTTCTGCAGAAGCCAATGTACTTACCTCATGATAAACAAAAGTGAAATGCTTTGCGTATAGATATCGTAGTTATTATGCTTATTGGCGTGATGAAGAAAGTACTGTACAGTAACGTAATGTTGTGCCACGAAAAAGGCTGTCTCATTGTTGCTATACCACAAAAGTTACTACTAAAACATGTTTTTCTTTCCAGAAGAATTCAGAAAACAGTGCAGATATAAAACAGATACACCGCAAAAGCAACATTGTATATTGTCACTCATTAGTAGCGTCGTGATAAAAATCGTGTAGCTGTCACATAAACTAACCACTGTGTCATCTGGTATCTCACAGAAAGTACTTTAAATCCAGAATATATTTTCAAGTAAACCAAAATGTTGCATTAAAATCTCATTAGCAGTACCAGTATGTGTCCTAAGTATGTAAGCCTGATAGTCGTTACGTAATCGTGCAACTAACAAGCAAGAATGTACAAATACAACACTGTGTCGTCTGTTCACTATAACAATGCATTCGTAATTTCTGTTTAAAAATGTTCCCTAGGTTCTAGACTGGATATTTAACTTCAAACATTGTTGCATGTTAACAGTTTCTTAAGTCTGACAAAGCATACTAGAAATGTGAAGCGAAAAGTTTTATGGCAAAGACAAAGTTAAAAAGCAGATTATCTTTCAATAAACGGTTTTACATGTGAAATGTGGTGTAAACCTTTACTCTTCCTAGTGCACAGAGTTTCAACTTCAAAGCAATTATCATGTTGTATACATCGGTAAAGAATGCTAAAATTTTTCTCAAGGCTAGCGTCTTATGTTATTTTTCTCGGAGCCAGCGGGCGCACGCGGCTGCCTGCTGTGCGAGTCATTGTCTGTCTCTTTGTTGGCGCGCGCCGTTATTGGGATTAGGAGACCTAACTTCTACAAATTCACTCTGACGAGAAGGCCCTGCCCTGTTTGAATCCCGCCAGTTCTGATGCAATTCAGCTCTGTCGTTACGAATATATCGTCTGTCGTCATGTCGGTAGATTCCGTCGTTTCTTCCTTGTCCGTCACGTTGTGGAGAATTTCTCCCTGAGTCGTAACTGTGCGCCGAACTGTTGCGTCTGAAGTTATTCTGTCTCCCTTGATAATAATTATTTTGGTTCCCATATTGTCTGTTTCTATGGCTGTCTCTGTGATAGTCATTACTATGGAAATGCGATCTTTCTCTGTAATTATTTTTACTCTGCCAACGGTTATCATACGGGTGGTGTCTGTTTTGGTCACGATTTACGTTGTAAGAATAGCCTTGTCGTGTCCAGTTATTGTTTCTGTCGTCACGGAATTGTGACGGATGCGACCTGTAGTGATTGTGTTCCTGTTTTCGCATCCCGCGACTGTCTGTGTCAATTTCTAATTCTTGTAAGAGTCCCTGAAAAGCTTCAATGTCGTCTTTGCAACGTCCTGCCAAAATAATATGTCGTAAATGTTCAGGCAGTTTGATTAAGCAAATGCAGATGAGTTCTGAGGGGCTGTATGGGTTTGAAAGGTACTGATTCTTATGCAACATGTCTTCAAAATATTTCATAAGACTGGAAAATTCAGATTGTTCGAAACGTTTCATCATTATGATACCATGTTTTACACGGTCTTGTGTGGCTTGAGACCAATATGCTGAGAGGAAGGCATGGTAAAATTCTCCTTCACTGTGGCAATCGTGAATGACCGATCGCATTCTTACAGCTGGTTCATTCTCTAAGTAGCCACACATAAATTCTAATCTGTGTTCCAACGACCAGTTGGGAGGAAAACAATGCGAGAATTGATGGAGCCATGCTTGTGGATGAATGTCGTTGCCAGAATTCTTAAATGTTTTGAATTTACGTGTAGTAATGAACAGCTTATAGTCAAAATCATCATGTCGGCGAGTCGCATATCGGTCATTGTTACGTCGTTTCGGCGGTTCCATTTCAATATTCGGTGCACCTTGCCAATTTCTTTCATAACTTCCGAAATGCCCTGTGTTATTATTTTGTGGCTGTTCCGTATTTCTGTGTCCCTCTTCCCGTATTGGGGCGCGAGTATCCTCTGAAATACGTAATTCTTGTATTACCTGAGTCAGCTGATCTTCTACTTCCCGGATTTCTCTTTTGTACTGTGTATTGATTTGATTTTGATTCTGTTTGAATTTTCTAATTTGTTCATACTCTTCTGTGTCAGTGAAGGCTACAGGTCTTGTGTCATTCAGATCATCATCTACCTTTGTAGATAAGTTAGTAACCTGATCCGAAAGTTCGGCTACTTTCTCCGATAGTGAACACATTTCCTCAGTGTGTTTTTCTGAACCAAGTTTCAGAGTGTCCATTTGTGTTGAAATCGAATCTACTGTGTCCTTTAAGTTTTCCTGAGTTTTTGCAAGTTGCTTAACCGAATCGGTAGATGCAACTGAGTCAATTTTAGCCCACAAGGTCTCATGATTTTCATGAACAATGGTTTGCAGTTCTTTTATGGCTGCTTCGTGATTCTGTAATGCATTTTCATGCCGCGAAAAAATAGGTTGAAAATGCTCACAAATTTGTGTTTTTACGTCATTACAGACTTTTTGACATTTCGATTCAATGTTATGTAACTCAGTAGTTAAATCTTCACGTGTTTGTTCAAGTGTGGTGTCTAACTTTTGAAGATTTTGTTCCATTGTGTCTAACTGTTGCTGTGTTTGTCTCTGGTGTTGTTCCATTGTGTCTAACTTTTTAAAATTTTGTTCCACTGTGTCTAACTTTTGAAGCTTTTGCTGTGTTTGTCCCATTTGTTGTAATAATTGTAATAACAATGCATTGGTGTCTGAAACATGTTCCTCAGTGCTTTTCGGCAGTGAATTTACACCGGAAACATTCACATTTTGACAAGCAGAAAATGTGTCTTGACTTATTTGAGAAAACGGTGAGGATCCAAAACCTGAATCTACAGTATTTGCGAGATCGTGTCGTGTCATTTCGGCTTCCTGAGGCGAGCTATTGCCGACCGATCGATCGATAATGCTTCCCTCTTCACTAATTGTTTCACTGTCCACGCCATTGTTTGACGCCCGCTCCATTTCCCTG
This sequence comes from Schistocerca serialis cubense, assembly GCF_023864345.2. NCBI lineage: Eukaryota > Metazoa > Arthropoda > Insecta > Orthoptera > Acrididae > Schistocerca > Schistocerca serialis. The sequence goes on from NC_064638.1 coordinate 941,717,690, forward strand.
TGCACAGTTACCAAATTACTACTTTGAACATTAGTAAATTCATTACTCTGCGGCGCTGATAAGCTACGCTCGTCGTCACTATTATTTCTCAGTTTAGTTTGGAGCCTAGTGTTACGTTTTTCACACGCCATAATTGTCACAATATTTCACACGATAACACAGAAAAGCACAATTTGAAGTGCAAAAATAGAAGAACACATTAACATAGCACTGAAAATAATATCTAGTTAATTGCAAGGGTAGCTGCGAAATACTTGGTGCAAATCTAAATGCATGCCACAACTGTTTTACTGTACAACAAAGAAAGGCTACAACTACAAAGGAGATTCTCTCTACAATTACGCGCTATCAATAAACAAAAGCTACACTAAATACACAAACTACAAGAAAAAATCAGAAGATTCCAGTGAGGTATCCTAGGCTAAGGGTCGACATATGAAACGTCCCCTTTGAACAATTATACATGACTGTGCTTAAACTGATACACAATATTTTGTTAGCGCAACGCAATCTGACTTTCAAAATTCCCTACAAAAGAATGGCCCTGACTAACATTAAACTATACCTTTCACAAATCACTTACCTCACAAAAATCTTCGCTGCTCAAGCTACTGCAATACAGCGAGCGCCACTACTGCCAGCTAAATAAAAGATTCAAACTATGGAAGGCACTAACTACTGATAGGGATAGTTAGCAAATGAAAGATATTAATAGAGAACAAACAATGTATTTACCTTGATATCATCATATATAAATATAGCAGTTCATGACAAATTACAAATCTCCGCCATCTCTCTCCCCACATCCACCACTGCTGGCGGCTCACCTCCAACTGCGCAACGCTACGCGCTGTTCACATCCAGCTGCCGCTGCCCAACACTACAATGGCAGACAACAATGCAAACTAGCCACAGACTGCACACAGCACAGCCAGTGATTTTCATACAGAGGTGGCGTTACCAATAAAAAAACCTAAACAGCCTACTTACAATGTGCCATAATGGGTGCTGTGGATGGAAGAGAGTAAAACGTATTGTCTGACACAGGAGCGTTTGTGTCAGTAGAATCGAGAGAATTAGTGGGTAGGAGGCAGGGGAACCCACCACGATATGATTTACGTGTGACAGGGAATAATGATGTATGACCATTGGGGTCAATAGTTGTGAATTTTTCGGTTGGGACAACCGAGTTTATGCAGCGTGTGGAAGCAGTGTCTCATGTAAGCGAATCGTACAGCATGATCCTAGAGTTATATTTTCTTCATCAACATCATGGCAAAACTGACCTTCGACGACATATAGTGGAATTGAGTGGGAAGACATTCCTATTAGGGGAAAATGGTGTCAGGGTTAACCTGCCGCGAGGAGTGTGTAGTACGCAAGATGATACAACCAAACCGTGAGCAATAGCATTAAGGCTTGATCCCCCTGACTGTGTGTCAAAAGGCACCGCAAAATCAGTATGTGAGAATGTGGAACCGAATTGGAGGATAGTGAAGTATTAGACACAACATGTTGTTTGGTGATACGTAGTAGTCTACGCATACAGGAAGAGGATGAAGGAAAAGTGGTACCCGTAAATGTGGAAAATTTTGGCACCAAAGATGTAAAGTTTTTGAAGGGAACTTTATCAGCTACATTAGGGATTCTGGATTAGGAAGATTGCCAAACAGAAGGTGTGAGCTATACTGGGGCACAGGACGCTGCTAAGACGGCATTTCGTGAGAAGTTGAAACATTTGAAAGGAGCAGAAAGAACACAGTTGGTGTACCTGTTGCTAGGATTCCAGGACCCGTTTTTTTTGTTTTTTTTTTATGAAGCACCAGTATACCGAAGACCATGTAGAATACCACAGTCGTTGCGATCAGTTTTATAAGAGTTCACAGATAAACAATTAGCTGACGGAATAATAGAAGAAATTAAAAGGGCATGGGCAGGGGAATTGTAATCGTATGTAGGTAGTCTACCGACAGTTCACAGAAATATTTGTTTTATTTTTTATTTTCATTATCGCTATTTCAGTAGCTAGATTACCACAAATGCATCCCCTATTCAGAATATCACGGAAACCATAAATAATCTAGGCAAAAGCAAGTATTTCTTGACACTGCAGTTAAAGAGCAGATACCGTCATTTAGAAGTGGCTACTGAAGATAAACCAAAAATAGGTTTTTCAGCAAATGGGGACACTACTAATATAGGAGGACGCCTTTTGGGTTGAAAAATGCGACGGCTACATTCCAAGAGTTGCTGGACGGAGTACTGAGAGCATTGAAACCACACCAGTGCTTAGCATATTTTGATGACATAATCATCCATTCATGGGATATGCAGGAACATAGAAAAGTCTAAAAGAACTATTCAGCACATTGTGAGCTGCACGTCACACACTCAATACTAAAAAATGTCACTTTGCGCTGGGGGAGGTTGGGCCATGTCATAAGTAATGATGGTGTAAAGACTGATCCGAGATTGGTGCAAGCAGTGCAAGATTTTCCAGTACCGCAAACTATTAGGGAAATACAGTCTTTCCTCGATCTCACGAATTATTATAGGAAGTTCATGAAGGGATATGCAGATATAGCAAGAACACTTAAGCAATTGCTGAAGAAAGGGATTAAGTTTGTGTGGTTGGAGGAATGTTGAGAGGTGGCATGCCTTTAGATGCACACAATGACTTGCCCCCTCTCATATTTAATCTTACTCTGAGTAATTCGATTTGGGGAAGTATGGCCGAGTGTTGTCATTAAAAGGCTAGTATTGAGAACTCAGAAGATATGAATATTTTCCTCTCTAATTGCATGTGGTGAAAAGTTGCTGTTGCTTCACACGCGGACTTCCCATGCACCATCTCTCGTCACTCGGGTGGTCCAGTGACAGGTGGGTTCTGCTGATCTTGAAAGGATTATGACGACGAGTGTGAGGGAGTCGAGTGGATGCTTTCCAGACACCGACATTGTAATAAGATGGCCCACAGGTGCCTGAAGGAGCGGCTGGGGCTAGAGATTCCGTTACTTCGCAGAAACTTGGTGAAAACACTTTCTGACGGGCTTCCAGCGAGGCGTGGAAATTGCTTGTGTTCCCAGGCAGTATTGGCGGGCTAATACCCGCGTTTTCTGCAAAATCATAACTGTGATTGGCTTGCTCAGGGGATAGCTCCGTGACGTAGCAAAATCGGTGCAGAAATTGGCGCCAGGTATTTCCATTGGTGGAATAGTAGTGCTTCGACAATAGAGTGGAATTTTCCTCTGGTTTTCGAGTTGCCGATTGGCACGTTTTAACCACGGCCACTGTCGTTGGGGCGGGAACATTCTGTGTTCGGCTTGTACGGGTGCTGTTGAGAGAGTCGGCTCTCGCCTTTCGGTCGGAGTAGGTTACAAGACTGAGCTCTCGCTGCTTTGGACAGCCTGCCTTCCGTTGGCTGTCTAATATACTTTCATTTAATTGTAACTGTTTTTACGAAGTTGCTGAAGTTTCGACTTCAACGTAACTCTCCGAGTACAGTAGGCAATTGAGCGTTCTGCGTACAAGCGGCCTATGGTTTCTGTCTTGAACAGTTTTGGCTTAAGTTGACTGTATCGGAGTTACTTCGTGACTTCACTTGTTAAAATCAATCACTGTACCGTCAGCGATTGTGTAGCGAGCCTTCTTCGTCTCCCTCAGAGGCGCATTTGTGTTTTACGAAATCTTTAGTCTGAAACAACCAGACCAGGATAATTTGTTTCGGGCTATACTCGCGACATTATCATCACCACGACGGGACGTCGAAGCAACCAGCCATCGCTTCCAGTATGCCAGCCAGATCGTGTCCTTCCAGTTAAGTAGACAGCTTGGTAATGTATGTCTGCAGCACCGGCAGATTAGGGAATTTAGCTATGTGACAATCAGAGCTCAGCAGAGCGCGCCTGTTCCCGTCTTTTCTAACGTGGTTCTGTCTTGGGTGTTCATTGTCTGAGTTCTCACTACTGTAGCAGCAATTAATGTTGGGTTGGCTGGGTGTTTGTGTAAAGGTTTGAGTTGCAGCGAATTGGCTCTACATACCACTTGGTCATAAATGTCACAATCTAGTTTATGGACAACTTCAGCTTCACAGCATTTATTTGAGTATCCAATTTGACGCATTGTAAATGTTTCATGTGTTTTGTTTATTATTTTGAGTTTAGCCATAATAAACCAAATTGTTATTTTGGACAGAACTTTCATTCTGTTGATCGGTAGAGCAACCCTTTCATTTCTCACTACGTTAATGAAACTTTCCTTTATCAAATTAATTTCCATCAAATTAAATTATTGCAGGTGCCAAACTCTTTTCTACTCCACATGCGGGATCGATTACAGTCAGTTCGCGTTTCTTCTTAATCCATGTGCAACAGCTAAAGTCGGAGTTAGAAAATTGGGGGCCTTAGAGCATCATTTCCATATGAAGATTCAAGAAGAATTTAGTGTTAAATACACTGCTAACCCCGGCACCTCGCAATTTCAGGGAGCATTTGATTAGTTAAAGGAGGTGTTGATGTCCAGTCCAGTTATTGTGTTTCTAGACTTTCAGAAAGAACTTATATTGTCATATGATGCGTGAAACTATGCCCTTGGCTGCGTTTTGAGCCAGATGGTCGATGGTCAAGAACATCCTGTTGCCTTTGCATCAAGAAAATTGAGCGCCACAGATCGTAATTACTATACAAAGCAGACAAAGATGCTTAGTCTGGTATACGGAATATCGTACTTTCGATGTTATTTGTACGGGAGGAAGTTTAGGGTGATAACAGACCATGCAGTTTTGAAGTGGTTACTAAGCTTGAAGAACCCATATAGCAGAGTAATGAGATAAGCATTGTAACTCAGTGAATTTGAGTATGAAGTAACTCACAAGCCAGGAAAGAAACACAGAAATGTGGATGAGCTAAGCATTAAGATAGCTGAAACTTCCCGCAAGATTAAAACTATGTGCTGGACCGAGACTCGAACTGGGGACCTTTGCCTTTCGCAGGCAGGTGCTCTACCAACTGAGCTACCCAGCACGACCCACGACCCGTCCCCACAGTTTCAATTCTGCCAGTACCTCGTCTCCTATCTTCCAAACTTCACAGAAGCTCTCCTGCGAACTTTGCAGAACCAGCACTCCGAGATGAAAGGATATTGCAGAGACATGGGTTAGCCGCAGCCTAGGGAATGTTTCCAGAATGAGAAATTTCCATCTGCAGCGGAGCGTGCGCTGATATAAAACTTCCTGGTAGACTAAAACTGTGTGCTGGACCGAGACTCGAACCTGGGACCTTTTCTTTTCGCGGGCAGATGCTCTACCAACTGAGCAACCCAGGCATGACTCACGACCCGTTCTCATAGATTTAGTTCAGCCAGTACCTCTTCTCCTACCTGCGAACCTAGCAGAACTAGCAATCCTGGAAGAGAGACATGGCTTCATTTTGGAAACATCCTCCAGGCTGTCGGGGATTATGCTCGACAATGTTCAAGAGTATACTGCGTGTGTCCACTTCTTATCATGTTAGGATACGTCCAGAATCACTACTCCGACTGAATCTGCCCTCATTCGAGAAGACCACGCGAAACTATTCCTCACTGATCCACTCTGTTTGGTCTTGGCTCCCTCGCAAACGGTGTCAACGGAACACAACGAAGGCCTATTGGTAGTCCGGCAAAGAGATCAACCCCATGCAGTCACAAAGCGACAATGGAGAGTCAGATTGCGTGACTTGCAGTCCTGTTAAATGTGGCTGCAATTGCACTTGCTGTTTGACGAGGATCACTTGTTGCCCCTCCTCCCCTTAAGGCAGCAGTGAGTGTGGTTAGGAAATCTCCTCATGAAAGTGAAACAATGCTGTGAGCAATACGAAACTCCCGGACTACACTCGTCACACTTCGCCCTTCAATCTGTTTCCCGATGATTCGCCCCTCGTGAAGTCATCCAAATGCTGTCTCTGGATAAAGTCGTAATGAAGAACGCCACCACAGTGGACCGTAAGTGCTTGCTGATTACCACCCACTGTGTTTTCCCGTTCCTTCAACTGCCTCGTGTTGTGGCGTCAACCCCATTTGGTGGTATAATCACGCTGACCTCACGCCACGAGACGCCCAGCATTCTGTGCACGACTGGGAGACCTCTGGCAACATCCTGTCGCACTTTCATTCATCTCCACCAAGGTGTTAATACGTTATGTTACTTTATGTATCTTGTCCTTAAGTTCTACAGAGCAGTGTAGTATACACCATATTTGCATCTACACCCGTGATATATCTTTGGAGCCAGAGAGAAATTTTTTTTTACACTGGTATTTCACGAATGTGGTTTTGATTTATTTGACAGATCCAACATCGCAAATATTGTCGTGGTACGGTGATAAGAGTTTCGCAAGTATTTCAACGTGAAGTGCCCTCTGCCACGGGTCTGATGATGCTTTGCAGAGAACAGAGCATCTTGATATAGATGAATGTACAATTCCAAGCGTCTTCTTTGTGGTAACTATTGTTCGGTTCAGTACGATCGTGCTATTAAAATGTTGCTAATGTAAGTCGCTACAGTCTTGGTACTGTGTCTCGCGTACACACCTTCGCGTTCGCAGCTGGCGCAGCGATCACAAGTATGTCTCACGAAATAATCACAACGGTAATACAGAGACATTCGAGGTCGTGTGGAAGCTTCGCGACTGTGGATCGTCCCGCGCGCCATTCGCGAAAGGAACGGGTAAGTGGGGAAGCGATAATGGTATTCGATCTGCCCTCCACCACACGCTTTAAATTGGCCTGTGGAGTGTGAACGTGTGTGGAGATTAAATCATCGTGCTGGACACAAACTCGAGCATGAGTGATCGAAGAGTCCACGGGTGTACTGCAGGTTCATAGTGGGCACCCGTGGACTCTTAGATCAACAAATACGCCGGGAGAAACTGAAGAATCACGTCGAGCATGAGTGTTTATCTTTCGTGGATAACTCATTTCCAGAATGAATACTTCAGTCTTATATCTTTTCCAGACTTTCAAGAAGAATTTATATTGTCATATGATGCGTCAAACTATGCCCTTGGCTGCGTTTTGAGTCAGATGGTCGATAGTCTTGGGCCGTGTCTGGCTGTGCCAGTAAGAGCAAGGAAGACAAGATTCCGGGTTCGAGTCCCGGCCCGCAAGAAAAGACAGTACGGAGTAATGGCTCAGCCGCAGCCTAGGGAATCCCTACAATAGCTTCTGTTCCAGTAGTGCTAAGAGCCAGCAAGGTGTGTTGGGCGGGCTGGTTTAAGGCCCGAGAGATACAAGCTCCCCCTTAGCACCTAGCTGAGTAAAATTTGTAGACAGGTTGCATCATAGCCAGTAGCAAAAAGTGACACGGGTGAAAGTGTACGATAAGAGAAGCAAAAATGTTCCTGGAAACACCGGTTCGCAAATGAACCGTTTGTGAGATAACTGTGAATGTGTGCATATGAGCAATTGCTGACCTCATTATAAAATATCGTCCTAGTTAGCACAAACGGGTTTGCTTCGCGTCACACACAAATTTGAGTTTTCCTTTACAGTTACACATATAAAAACCATGACCATGTTTGCCACTTTTCAACTGTTTTCATGTCAAATTCTCTATAGTTTAAGTACTTACAGGTGAGGTTTCCTCATAAGCAACATAAAACTTAAGCAGTCAAGCAGTGTCTTATGTTTAACACCTCGGTATAAAATTATATGATTCTTTTTTGTATTTATGTCCGACTTTTTCCGATGGAAAGTGAAATAATTTATAAAGATAGAGAAAGATGGTTATATTACTAAAATAAAAATAAAAGCAGAAATTTTACATTTTCATATTTTTCATTCTTTCCCTCCAGTTTTTGTTAAAGCTAGAACAATACACAAGTTTCAGTCTCCCAGCTTCAAATAAAAACCTTTAAAGATCTCACGGATTTTCTGAAATGAGAATGAATTGTCGTTTCTTTTAATATTTAGCACTGAAATAAGATTCAGAAGTTTATGTCTGTTGTAGATGAACGTCTATTTAGTAGTTCTTTTAAAAAAAACACAACCTATTTCCACAACCATTAGATTTATTTTTAAAGATTTTAAAAAATCTTTCTTTGGTCTCCAAAGAAGAGCAACTAATGTGTGAAGGATGGGTGAGGGAGGGGGGGAGAAGCCGCCAAATGATATGTCATTTATGTGGATAAACATTTTCCATCCAACCTGTCTGCAGAAGTTTGGAAAGTAGGTGGAAGGCGCTGTCAGAAGTAAATCTGCGAGGGCGGGTCTTGGGCTGTGCCTGGTTGAGCCAGTAAGAGCAAGGAAGACTAGATTCAGCGTTCGAGTCCCGGCCCGCACACAGTTTTAACCCGCACGAAGTCCCGACTGAATTAATTAGTAAGGATGTTTTAACAACACTGACTGTCGGTTCTGAGTGCGAGTCTCATTCTGAAATCTGAGGCCTTGGAGTACACGTATGAGGCCGTAACCGTTAGGCCGTGTGTCTTCGGTTGGGCAGGTTGCGTCGGTTAGTATAAAACCGTTTGGGCCGTTTTCGCCGGCCGCCACCTGTGCAGCCCCGGGTGAGCGGCAAGAAAGGCACCGGCCGAAGCCAACGTGCCACGGCGGTCGTCCTTCTCCCACCTCGGTCAGCTGGGACGGGGGGTAGAGCAACGTGAGGCAACACTTCGAAACTGTCCACACAGACGAGGAGGAAGAACACAACTCTAAGAGTTTAACGTATCATCGTCATCGAAGTCATTAGAGACGGAGCACTAGCGCGGTTGGAAAAGGACGATTGTTCTCTTTGCAAAGGATAGCCCCACAATTCCCCGAAGTAGCAATATTAGTTCTAGTTCTTTTTATACGCGCGCAACTTTTACAAGGCCGTTGGAAACACCTTGGTATAACTATTTCAGAACAGAAGACGTAATTTATACACAGGGTGCGGCGGCTAAAATAGGCCACTTAAAATACATCCGCAACGGATAAGTTTATAGTGATGGGGTTTTCGCCAACTAATTTTTAACGTTTGTTGCGGTCAACGGGTGCCGTGCAGATCTATGCAGGGTGGAGACCATGTGGGTCACAACCTCCATCCCCCTTCTCCCCCCCTAAAAAAAAAAACACATTTCATTAGAAGAATTTTAAATTTTTTCTTATATCAGTTTTCATATTTCACAGTTAATTTTCGGGAAATAAATTGGCATTAAAGCTAAGAGTCTCGTAAACGGCAAGGAACTGTGTAGATTACAAGATAGGTTTAACGAAAGATACTTTTCATTTGATTTTAGGAGACCGTGTCCACGTGGATGGGCTTACTATCTGATCGTTAACTTTCTAGCGATGGGAAAGCGCACATTCTCTACGTGACCGTATCTGCTACCAATAACAAATGCGAAACAGTTCGTAAGTTGACTGCTGGAACCGACGAGCCACAGGAAGTTGAGTAGTTGAAGACAGAAAGGGAAACACCCTCTACTAAGAAAAAAAAGTAACGAAAATAATGATTTTCCAGACGTAGACGGAAACGACTGAAAGAAACAGTGTTCTCCTAAATTAGACGCTCAAGTAGCTATAGCCTACAGACTTGTCTTCACAGTCTAGTTCAGTGGAACATTGAAGACAGTATGTGCATACTTCGATCTTCTAGTCTGAGAATTATGACGTTGTCAAAGTTGTGAGAGGCTGTAACAATTTACTTCTTAAACCAATTGCATGACACATGTTCTTCTCAAATTTTCGATCAAATGTAGCTCCTCGATGTTATGTTACATCGATGTTCGTATTAAGTACTAATACAAGCAAATTATTGACATGTTAAAACATTTTATATATTTTATTGTTATTGCTATTAAGACCTGCCCGAGAAGCAGAGCGCGTTAAAGCGCCTGCTTGCGGGACACGGGGAGGCGCGCCGGCCTCGGATCGAATCCTCCCGGCGGGTTAAAAACGGCCAACGTTGTGCCGGCAATCCTGGATATTGTTGTTAGGCGCTTTCCCACACCCAGTTAGGCTGGTGCGCACGTCTGCTTCCGATAAACTATACGTAAACAGTTATAAAACGATTTCACACGTCAACTTGAAAATTTACTCTAGACGCAAAAAGACGGATTACACTGATTCCGTCTCGGGGGAAGTGGCAGCATCAGGAAGGGCATCCGAGTACCATCTTAACCACTCATAATGCCAAGACCTGTAACGTAACGAGACAACGCAAAGGAGGGGAAGAAGGAGATTGTTATTACTATTCAAATCGTAGGTATCCATGTCACGTGTGGCTGATCGCAAGTAATGCTTGCCGGAGGAGGGGGAGGGAGGAGAAACGTAAGACACAGTGACCCTCCCCCACTTCTTCTCAGAACAGATTCATGAAACCAGCTTTGTTTCGTTTTTAATGGGACTGGAAACTGTCTTCTGTGCTTTTGGAAAGAGTCTTCGAGGAGAACTTCAGTGTCATAACATCCGTCGACTTGACCCAACAGCAACAACATTATGGCGCCATAAACCACTGTGCCACAGCCACGAGAAGAGGTCCCAGAAAAGGTTTCTTTGCTGTACTAAATGTAAGCAAACACTAAATTCAGGTACGACTAGTATGTTCATTATTATGACTGCCATATCAAACGCTCAAAATGTCGATCGTGATCATTTGTGCATATTGTAAAACAGGGTTCCCAAACCTTTGCTCTGACGGAACACTTCGAGAATCCTGGTACTCTGGTGGAACACTTTGTTTATTCTGAAGGTTAAATTTTGGAAAATAAGAACAACTTGTTTCATTCAATAATTGCTTCAATTTTAAATCGCATCTAATGACACGGAAATCATAATATTTTTTAAAAAATAATTAGAAAGATAGATTACGTTTAACGACCAATCGACAACGAGGTCATTAGACACGGAGCAGAAACTCGTACTGTGTCAAAGGTAGGGGAGGAAGTCGGCCGTGCTCTTTCTAAGGAAACATCCCGACATTTGCCTGGAGTGATTTAGGGGTATCAATGAAAACGTAAATCAGGATGGTCGGTGTATAAGTACATGATGAAAGGCCTCCAGTATGCTGTAAAACTTAGATTTATTAAAAAACAAGAAATTGAAACACCGAGTAACCAGAGAGTTGACAAAGACGTTAATTATGAATGCGCGATAGGGCACAGACAAACGAAAACATTTTCTCATTCAATTGTTGTACAGTTTTTTGTTTTAGAGAGACACAAACTAACTCTCTCGTATGTAGAAGTGAGAGTTGGCAATACTCTCTTAGGTTTTAAAGATTGTCTACAGCGCGCATACACAAGCTCTGGAATCTACGATATTGTTGTCGCGCTTCGCAGCGCACGGATGCACGGATTAATTAGTGGCAGTTTGGAAGCCAGTGTAGGAGCCCGCCTGCTGTGGTGCGCACGTGTGTTGGGCGAGAGGTCGTCGCCGAGCTGCCGTACTGCCGTGTCCGCCAGCAGCGACACAGAATTTGGTATTGAGTTGATATTTTTTACAATTTGCAGCGCGCTTATTAATTTAAAGAAAAGGGTTTGAGTATGTGCGTAGCAGCAGACGGCAACTTTGATAATGATAGGAGTTGATTTCTTAAGGGAAACCATTGTTAGGAGAATAGCTTAAGTATTGATTGTTGTCATTGATTTCTTTTGTAATTGACAGGGAATTGCTTCACTATGTATTTGAGAAGTATTTCAGTCTGTCTCAAGAGTTTGATTAATTTGTAATATTGCTTTAATGCCACTGGAGGCAGATTTACATACGAAGCGAATGTTCAAAGAGCTTCTAGCGTTTTGTTAATTGAATGAGAAAGAATCGCTTTCAGAATATAGTTTTTGAAAAAAGGAATTACTTGTTTGGGTTATCATTTAACGAGTTTAGATTTGGCCAAACCCTTTCTCTTGAATTATATGTGGTTGTAGTAAGCAGCAGCAGCCGCAGCAACAGCAGGAGCCGCCATACAGAACATGCATTGCACTCAGCATGAATAACAGGTTTTTTTAATGTTTTTGTTAAATAATGGCATGCAGCAGATCAAGCAGTGCCAGCAGAAAGACCAGGTAAGTTATTTGTTGCGCACAGGACCAATTAAAAAAAAGTTTAGGCCATCTCTGTAATAGTAAAGTTAACAAGAGTACAAGCACGAGATTATCAGTAGAAAACACGAGATAAGAAGATAGAGCTCGCGACTTTCAGAAGGACGATGAGGATGTGCGATTTTAGAGATGAAGTATTGTGATCTCGATGTATTATATATCTGAGTGAATAATGTAATGTTAAAGAACCGTATCAAGCATTTTATTTACTGAGCTGAAGAAGATTTTCGTGATCACGACAAACGCCGGTGTCCCCGGAGTCCTCCGCCGCCTGCGGCTTCAACAAAAATGTAAGGAAGTCCGATGCCCAAAAGAATACCAATAAGCATAGAACATTTTAACAACGCAATCATATACAATTAGCCTATAATGTATATTCAACAACTCCTCCCTTTTTTATATTACATCGGACGCGGATTTGAACCGTCGTCGTCCCGAATGCGAGTTCAGTATGCTAACCACTGGGCTACCTCGCTCGATTGAAAAAAAGAAAAGAAAAGTTATTATCGTAAAAATGCCGAAAAAAGAAATACTCCATGTTATTAATAGTTTTTCGCGGGGCAGTTTTTCATTTCTCACGAATGTTGCGCGGAACACAGTTCGGAAAACTGTCCTACAAAGCGATTCTCACAGACAACACAGCACGTAGAGTGTCATCTGGACTTGCCACAGCAGAGGTCGTGTTCTACGGCATTTAATGTTTTCGGCAGTCAGCGGTATTTCCTGATAGACTACTTGTTTTATTTTGACTACAGACAGTCGTCTGGTGAGCGTGGTTGCCATTTTGTGTTTCCCAAGTGACCGACACAATGATTTTTGGTTCTGCACAGAGAGATGCAATTATCTAATGGGAATGGGCGAGACATCCCCCATGTTGGTACCACATCGAACGCCTTAAGTCATGTGGGATGTCTTCCAGTAACTGCGGCAATATATGTGTCAGAAACTGTAGACACTTGCAGTTATTCAGAACCCCGCCAGTAAAACAGGCACAGGTATAATGCGATTTTTGAAAAGACCCACACACACTGACAGACCAAGATCGTTGTTTATACACTTCTCTCATCCAGCGAGGATTCAGCTGACGAGTAATGCGTATTGCGTATTGCCCATGGTTTATAAGAAAGCCTCATCTGTAAAGAAAGTCTTGCATAGAAACGCAGCGCTTTTTTTTCAGTTTTCGTAGACATCATTCGGATGACTGTAACCGATTTTCAGAGTCATTGCACTGGAACTGTTGATGGAGCGAAATATGGAAAGAATGAAATGCTTTGGAATGTAGTACACGCAGAACAGTCCTTTGGGTGATTCCATTCGCACGTGCTTCTCAGTGAGATGTGGATCGCATGTACCGATGCTGAAGTGTTAGCTGCATTTCTCTCAGCAGCAGTCGTTCTTCTTCGCTGGAGTATTTTGTTCTTCATACTTCCAGTTTCTTAATTTTTTTAATAATAGTTGCAAAGACAGATCTTAAGGACCTGGCACGATAAAGAAACCGTCCAGCATACGGCCACACCAATTTCTAACAGTCTGGAGGCATTCGCCGTAAACGAATACAGTATCTATTTTTTAAGTTATCTTATACGTTGTGAGAATCTGTCTAACTTAACGGGCAAGTTTTCCACTCGTGCCAACACCAGAGCATAGATTGATGGGCTACAGATACACAGGTAAACGCACGAGCCGCACCTGAGATTTGTTCCTACTTGCAGACTGGTACAATAAGGCAGATGTTTGTCAGCTGTGTGGCTTGGAAACGAGTTCCCTGCCTTGTCCTGCCTTGACCTGACCGTTCCTAAACAGCCAAATCATCTCGTACTACAGCCGCGATTCCACCCTGTTTCCACAATCACAGTGTGTGAGATACACTAAGGATGGACGGTAATACTACAACCCTACACAAATAGGAGTCGATCACAAACTCAATCAAATATGCGTATTTTCATAAAAATCCGCAAATATACTAACAATTAAGCGCAAAGATTGAACAGGGTAAAAAGGAGTAAAAAGGCAATTAAATAACTGACAAAAACGAGTGGATACCAGAAAGTTATTACTTAAACGTTACTCCACAATCGGTCGTCGAGGAAATCACACGCATGAGTAATCTGAGAGCAGAAAATAGTGAAATAAAGCACGCAATTGAGGACGAGCGAGACAGATGTTGTCTATAGATGGCACGTGGCAATAGAATGTGGCACATTGCCGGGGCGGCGGAAAGGGGGCTTTGGCATCGCTAAGCGATCTTTATTACTAGCTGTGCGTCGCAACCAGCGAACGACAAGATCCTAAAGTGTTTTTGTGACTAATCACTAGTCTATTATCGGGCCTTGTGTTGCCTGTGTACTGTAATTAAACTGCCTCGACATGGTGCCTTAACGGAATGAACAGGAGACGGTCTGGGGATTGACTGCATCATCCGAAGAAACGCGTCTTGACGACACAAGAACTCCAGTCCCAATTAGGCAGAGCCCTTGTTGTAGAAGTTGTTTAACACCTTGCGATTCAAAGAAAACGGACGACTGCGAAGACGGCTTTAATTTTCATACCCATACTAATTGTGCTGACATGAACAGTTTTAGATAAGTTGCATACCTGAGTTGGGTTGCTGGACACTTCTTTCTTCTAAGGGCCAGAACAGCTTCTATGATAACTCGCCCGTGTGTTCAAGAGCAAAGGACCGTTGAAACAGCAGAATGGGCTTCCTTACAACGCCGTCTTGGCGAAAACTATCGCCTTTGAATTAACTACATTTCCGACCAACAAAAATGTGGCTAGTACTCTGTACTATGACTGTCTACTTAGTTCAGCACGTTCGCTCTCATAATAAACATAAAATTACTAATCAAATTGTAGTCAAAATTAAATAATATCATTATTAGCCTCAAACGTTTGTTCGTCTCTAATTACTCTAACTTTCATGCGGCGATAATAGTTTGTCACCCATGGTGAATTTAACATCATTGTAGCACCCACAAAGAGTCTCCTACAGAAACAAGGGCCGTGCTGTCGTTTCAGTTCGTGACTTCGTGCTTTATTAGAGATGCTATCATACCAAAATGAGTTACAAAAAACAGAAACACAAAATAGGATTCGACTAGGCCTCCACTTGCACTCTGTGGTGCGTATTGACATTTTTCGGGGATCTTAGCCCTTATACTTTCACCTATCTCTGGTTCTGTTATTGTCACGTAAACAAAAACGAAACCACCAAAAAGGACCAATTCTACATCTACATGGATACTCTGCAAATCACATTTAAATGCCTGGAAGAGGGTTCATCGAACCACCTTCACAATTCTCTATTATTCCAATCTCGAATAGCGCTCAGAAAAAAAATGAACACTTGCGGAAAGAATGAATACGTTAAGGTGTTCGCGAAAGGATGTATAACAAGGAAAAAACACACAGTTATCACGAAACACTCAAAAAAAAAAAAGAAGACAAAATGACTCGTAGTGAGCTCGGTAGACACAGAGGTTTTACACAAACACACACACATACACACATGCAGACACAAACACACACACACACATGCGCAGTTTATGTGGGGACAATGCACTTGACTAAGGGGATGGGGAGGGAACAGTTGTCACTGTCGCTGGAGGATAGAGTTGGGGGGGGGGGGGGGGGGAAGCGGGAGTCAACTCATGCCCTTCCAAGGGAGCTGGCAATCTGCAGGAGGCGTTGACGTCCCATCATAACTCTGCCGGTTGTTGAAGCAGAGCAAGTCGGCGCAAACGCTGATCGGCGATCGGTCTCTCCACCCACCTCAAGCCCCTGGAGAAATACAAAACCTAAGTCACTGAGTAGAATGGACCCACCCTGATAAAGGGGAGCGTCAGATTTCAGCATATGCAGCTGACTGATTTCAGTGTTACTCGTTCAGGTAGTAGCCAAGGAATCGACCTCACCCCCTTCCTTCCTTCAGATTGCAATAGATTAGGAATTTTGACAGCTGAATTGGCAAATTTCACGAAAATATTCTATGCAAACAAAACTTACGTTATTTGGCGGTCTAATAACAAATAGACAGTTAACAGTTCACTCTCTGATGGAATATGGGCATCTGTTCCAGTTACATGTTTGCTCGAGATCGCTCTATAGCGGAAACAGCCTTGTAGTAAAGAAGAAGCACTACTAAGTAAACCATTTGCAGCTTACCTGGACTTATTCATTACAAAATAAACTAGCGTTTCCAGTGAGCACATGATAAATAGTAGATTGCAGAGCACTGTGCTGATAAATGTAACTAACCATTTATACTTAAAGAGCGTAATTTAAACAAACTGGTGACCGTTAAAAATTCAGGTAAATACATTTTTAAACCTTAAGAAATTAATATGAACAGTTTAGTTAAAGAGGAACTCCGTTGACCATATGTGCCTCTCGTATTTGTTACCAAACCGTTAATCATCAACAATTTAAGGACTGATGATAGACTACTACAGCTGAAAAAATAGTCTCATTAAGTTATTCATGCGTACCTGTTCATCCACAGATATGTATAGTATTTAATGCTTTCCTGCTCCATTGAATCACATTTCGCTATTAATGGTTTGTAGAAACCATCACTTCTGTAACTTTCACGAATTTAGCTTCATTTGTGGTTTGATGTCATTTGCAGACTGTAAGGACCTCAAACCATTTTTCTGCATCCGATGAAACTATATATTTACCCGTATCTCAATTTCAAACAAATTCTCCAGGCTAGTTAATGTCCTCATCAGTTGTCACAAATTGATACTCCGTTTTAACTTTTCGAAAATAAGCACTACCTATGCTCTGACGAAACTAAAATAATTTCCTTCTCAGGTTTTTTTGCCACTTAATTTTTATGCTTTTTTTTAACCCAAGTACTTTCACCACTTTTTCCCAAGACAGTATTCCAAGTTACTACAACAATAATCGTCTCGTATTTCACAGCTGTATTTCGAAATGCGGAGCGGTCAACAAAGCCATCAAAACAGAAGGAGACAATGAAGAAGTGCGGCTGTAAATTCACATATGCGACCGCTAGCCGCATCAGTACTTCACAGTACGCGGCAAAGTCCCGATTTGTCGCGTTCACAAAGGTGGGGTGTGCAGTATTCTTGTTACTGTTGTCTCCAGTCTTAGAACTCGTTTGATGCAACCCTCGTCAACAGTCTATGATGTGAATGACTCTTCAACTCAGTATAGACAATTCAACTCACGTCCACTTGAACTGCTTATGTTTTCAAGCTTTGGTCTCCCTCTACAGTTTTTCCCTCCTCCGGAACTTCGCTCCATTACGAAATTTAGGATTCCTTAATCCCTCGGAATATGTCCAATCAACCTGTCTTTTCTTTCAGTCAAACTATACGATAAATTTCTTTTCTCCTCAATTTGATTCACAACCTCCTCATTAATTACCCCATCTATCCACCGCGTTCTTTGCTGGAGCCACATTTCAGAAGCTTCTGTTCTTTCCTTGTATTTCTTATGGTCGAGGTTTTACTTAAGTACCTTCCAGACAAATACTTGCAGTAAAGAATTCGTCACATCTAAATTTATGTTAGATCCCGACTGGAGTGGGAGATTTTCTTCCCCCAGGGACTGGGTGTTGTCCTGCCTCATCATCATTTCATTCCCAATGTCGACGAGCAAGTCTCCCAATGTGGCGTCGCACTCAGTAGGACTTGCACCTTGCGGCCGAACTTCCCGCCTGGGAACTCCGGCCACTGACGCCATACGCTCATTTCCATTTTATGTTAGATAGTAAAATATTCCTCTTTTTCAGAAACATTTTTCTTGCTATTGCCGATCAGAATTTTATACACTCTCTACTTCGGCGATCGTTACTTTCCTTGCCACCCAAATACCAAAACCCATCTGCTGCTTTTAGCGTCTCATTCTCCAATCTAACTCCCTTAGGCTCACTTAATTTACTTGCTCTCAGACTCGCGGACTGGAGTCAGGAAAGGAGCGCCGACAGAAACGTAATTTATTCTGTTGTTCGTAAGGACTATCATGCTTAAACGATACACTGAGGACAGTACGTATTTTCTTTGATTTCACAAAAGCATTTCTTTGTGTGGTCCCTGAAATACTTCTGCATAAGTGGGAACATTATGAAATTAAAAAATCCATTACCAGCAAACAGAGAAGAGGTTTGAATCAGACTGGGTGATGCAAGGTGTTGGTGTGCCCCAAGGTTGAGAGTTCCAGGTCCGTTGCTTTTTTGATACGTATCAATGATCTGCCACCAAAAATAAAAAATGTTCAAATGTGCATGAAACGTTATCGGGCTTAATTGCTAAGGTCATCAGTCCCTAAGCTTACGCACTACTTAACCTAAATTATCCTAAGGACAAACACACACACCCATGCCCGAGGGAGGACTCGAACCTCCTCCGCGACCAGCCGCCCAGTCCATGACTGCAGCGTCTTAGACCGCTCGGCTAATCCCGCGCGGCGATCTGCCACCAGGTACTACAAATTTCATCTTAGCAGATGACACAAGTGTTATTGTGAAATATGTGCGACGTAGTATAAATGAGGTACCTAAAAGTGTGGTCAATAACACGAGCACATAGCTTTCGGAGAAGTGATTAACGCTGAACTGCAATAAAACTACGTACTACCTCGTTCCATGACCAATTAGCTTTTGCTTGCATGGTTCCAAGGAATCTGATAAATAAATAAAATAAAAATATACACATTGAAAGAAAGAGACAAGCGAAACAATCTGTCATTACCGACGTTTCGTCTAAATAAAACAAAACATTTATAATGGTAAAGAAACGAATTACTGTAGATGTGTACGTAGCACCGTTATTAATTTACGTCACTCGTACCTTTTCAAGTGTTTCAGAGTTACACTGTTGACATAACTGTGTTCATGAAAATGTCTTTGGAATGGAACGTAGGCGAGAGTGGGGCACTCTGAACCACGGGGCACAATGAATCGGGTAGCATAATTTCAGTTTAAGGTGGTAAATTACTTTTTTCTCTGTGCATATGTTGTCAGTACTGCTCTACCGACTGCCATTAGTTTTCTGCAGGATCTAGTTCCTGCGATTAGTGTTGTACTAGTGGTATGTTAATTTCGCGACAGGAAGTAATTTTTGGAGATGTAGATAAATTGAATTTTGTTCAATCCTTTGTCACCAAATTTTAGAGAAAGTAAGTCATTGTAACAATATCAATATTGTATTTTAATGATGTGTATCTTCAGTATTAACAATGCTCATACATTACCTCACATGAGCTTTGTTTGAAATATGTACTGTTGGGGCACATTGAACCAAGCTCTCCTGGAGCACAATGAGCCATGGTTCATTGTGCCCCAGGAATCACTTAATTGTCCAATACAAGCACTCTGTACTTTGTTTCCTTAGTATGGGTAAAATCATATGTGTAGGTATTTAGGGCTTTTAAATTACGGACATTCAGCAGTCTTGTTTTATATTATCAGGTTTTAAGATGGTTCATTCATACCACAGGAAGACGGACAGAGGTAAAACTGACCACAATGTTATGCAAGAAGCTGTACAGGATGTTCTTAATAAGGGCATGGCAGTTCGCCAAGCAGCTAAATCTCAATAAATACCTTACCCTACTCTTTGACGATATGTTTAAAACATTAAATGTGGTTCCAGTGAAAGATTGACACCAAACTACGGCAATCATAAGGTATTTTCTGTGGAGCAGGAGAAAGAATTAGTGGAGTATTTGTTGCGTTCTTCTAAGATATGCTTTGGTGTTGACACTAAAACATGCAGGTGCTTAGCAAGTGAGCTGGCTTTGAAAAATGGTCTGAAATGTCCCGAAAACTGGATAGAGGGAATGGCTGGTGTAGACTGGTTCCATGGGTTCATGAAACGAACTCGCTACAGATTTAATTATATGATTCACACGTGGAATATATGTAAATATTATGTTTAAAGTACATTTACACTACTTTGTATGCTAAATAGGTTCCTTCAATGAACCTGTTTAAAGTGGTTCATTGTACCCCACATGTAGGGCACAATGAAACATTTACCAAATTTTCTTCAAAGGCGTGTAGCTAAAAAACAATTAATGACAGTGCAATCATATAAAACCATTTGATACTTGAATGATTAAACTGTAACATCTGTATATCACAACTCTGTAATAAAATTGTTGGATGAGTAACACGGAGAAATATTTTTTATGGTTCAATGTGCCCCACTCTCCCCTATACCATCCTGTCTAGAGCACGTCACCGACTCGCAAACGCATTCCGGTCGCGCGCATTCTTGTGAGCTGCGGACAGTAGTTCGATTGCCAATTCGACCAGTGCTTCAGTACAAACAACCATCTGCGCGCAGCTGATGCTGAGGTCTGAGCATCCGCGGGAAGACGCAACGGCCAGACGGGGTTGCGTCTCTCGCCTCCTCCTCCAGCGAACCGTGTCGCCTCTGGATGAGGCAACGTGCGCGAGGCTTGCGTCAGGTTATCTCCGCCGTTCCCCCCACCCCCTCTCCCCCAGAGACACTCAGAATAGGACCCCCCTCACCGCCCCCCACAACAAACCCATTCCTTGCCCAACGGTGCCGCCTGCGACACGGCTGCTGTTATCGAGTTTCTCAGCCACTCCATCGGCTGCTTTTTTCCCTGTTGCTGCAACCCTTGAAACACAACACCAGCACTGCAAAATAAACCGTGATGAAATCTGCAAAGCTCAGTCGAGAAGTCTGTCAAAAAAATGGAACAACAACAAATAACTTCACGCATAACCATATTCGCGAACGGTAAATACGTGAATGAATGTGAAACTGTTGGAACAATGAAGCTATTGCGTAGCCAGTTAGTGAAATTTACATTTATGTCTTATGGCGCGGTGATAATCTTGAACTTCAGTTCGTCACTATAGCTGTCACAAACGAAAAAGAGTATAACATTCTAATTTACTATAAAACATAGAATGACACTAAACAATTATTATAGGAAGTGGTGGCAGGGTTTTTTGTGCAGATGACGCTCAACAGAAAATGCAATTGTTATACGTAGTATAATGGAAGATATCCTGACGCATTAAGTGGAAGATCCTTAGCTTAAGACCTACCTAAGCACCGCAAACAATTAGTGACTAATAAAGACGCATTTTAGTGCTGTTTACGAATTATCTTTTAACAATAAGTATTTGCTTAAAGTACCTAATTATTCCTCCACACGGTGCGCTTTGAATATGACAAATTCTACTGAGAAACGTCCCACTGTTTTAATGAAACCAAACTAAACATTCTTGTTTTTGAATCAACGCAGGCTAAATCAGGAGAAGTGGCTGGAAGAGGATGTATTTAGAATCCCCCTAGGTAGTTTGTTGTCTGTGGGATTTCAGTTGTGCTATTCTAGTGTGACAAAGAGCAGCTTCTTGCATAGCAGTTAACCTCGTTTTTCAAACGAGCAATAAAGAAGCACAGTATGAGCTGTATGTAGTTCTACGTTTGTCCGGGTAATCTGTCAGAACTGCAACATAAGAATCCCAAAAAGCGATGGTTCTCGCCTTTCGGCATCAAAAAACGGTCTTCGAATCTTCAGAGAACTTTCACAAGCCTTTATATACGGTGTTGACTGTTGCTTGGACTCATTGGTTCAACTGTGGACCTAGATTTCACCCATGGCCAAGAATTTGCGCAGTCTTGTATTTCAGCGTTCTCCTGTGTCCATGTTTGGTCAAATTGGAAACGCAATGATTTTTCGCGAAGAATGCACTGTGTTTGTTCGACATGTATGCCAGTGTACCAACTATTTCGCGCATTTTTGTTTAAATGGCCGTACATCGCGAAGTACGGAACTTGTTAGTTTCGTGTGAATGGCTTCAACAGTTCAATTAGACAACTTTGGATCTGACTCTTGGCCCGCCGCTGTGGCCGAACGGTTCTAGGCGCTTCAGACTGGAACCGCACGACCACTACGGTCGCAGGTTCGAATCCTGCCTCGGGCATGGATGTGTGTGATGTCCTTAGGTTAGTTAGGTTTAAGAAGTTCTAAGTTCTAGGAGACTAATGACCTCAGCTGTAAAGTCCCATAGTGCTCAGAGCCATCTGACTCTTCTGTATGGCAACGAAATGTGATTCCCGGAAGCTGACGACTGAAACCGCTTTCAAGCTACAGAAATGAAATTTCTGAAACGATTAGACGTTGTAGCAGACTGAATAACATACGCATTGAGAACATACAAATAAAGTAGACGATCTTATCAACACTTGGAAAAATGGAAGAATCAAAAGTGACTCGAATACATCCTTTAAATGAGCAATCGGCTGGAAGACAAACTACAGAGTACCCATGGATAGGCAAAAGATGTCTGAGAAGACCAATGAAGAGATGTCTTATAGCACAACGAAGCTGATTTTCTTTACTTACTGCCCCACACATCGGACTGCCCATTTCCACATGGCTACCAACAAACAACCGCACATAGAATGCACTTAAAAATTTCGACAGAAGTTTTACAAAAATTGTACTTACCAACAAAAACGCTTAATAAAATTCTGCCGTTCTTTCATAAAAATTTAGCCTACTTGTCATCTTGCCTTATTATTGCGGTCATAGTTAGGAAAATAAGTAAACACAAACGTCGGTTTGAAAGCCAGAAGAAATAGCCATTTTCCTTGTTTTGGAAAAGAAAGTCGCACATCTACACTTTGATACTATTTTATTTTACAGTATCAAGTCACCATAGTAATGTGTTGATAGCGGTAGCATTTCATCCAAACTGTGCTCAAGTATGGATATGTAATAGTTGTCTTACTTGGACAATATACCGAAAATATTCCAACCAACATATCGGAGGATGCTAAAAAATTACATCTGCCGCTTCTGTGTTACTTCATGTCCCAAATACACTATCTGTTCATAAGTAAGCGGACACTTCTCCGTACTGCGGACTTGGCAGCTATACGGGGTGACTGAGCTGCCCCTACCGATGTCGTTTTATGCAGCCAGGAATGTTATATCTGGCGTTCATACACCACGCATCAAATTTTCAGATTTTCTTACACGCCACGAGGAACCTATAAATCCTACAGAAAAAAATGAGAAGGACCTTTTTGTAGAATTTAAAGTAGTTAAACTTTGTATTGGGATACGTTTACTCTAGAGGCTATAGTTTTCAAGTTTTTCAGGAAAAACATACGAAAGTGAACTTCAAACACATCTCCACCCCCACCCTCATACCTCACCAGTGTGCAATAATTTCAGGATACACGAAAATGGTTCAAATGGCTCTGAGCACTATGGGACTTAACATCTGAGGTCATCAGTCTCCTAGAACTTAGAACTTCTTAAACCTAACTAACCTGAGGACATGACACACATCCATGTTCAAGGCTGGATTCGAACCTGCGAGCGTAGCTGCAGAGCGGTTCCGGACTGAAGCGCCTAGAACCGCTCGGTCACAGCGGCCGGCAAGGCGGTATAGCTGTAGGTGTGCCTGTTCCTGGGCACACAGTGTTGGCGAGTAGCTACTACACCGTGTTGAGCAATATAGATATTTGCTGAGTCTGGAACTGAAACCTCTGCATTAGCTGTGTTGCATGTAACACTGGCAGCTGTGGCGGCTGAGCAGGGAGTGTCATAGGTGGAATGGGCATTTTGGAAGGTACAAATGCAAGAAACAGACAAGGCAAGCAAGAAAAATAAGTAGAAAAACAAGAAAATTTCTGCAGTACCCACCCGAAAACACCGTTTAGCAAAAGAGACTGTTGAAGCAAGTATACGCCCCTGCAAAGTAAAGGCAAGAGAGAATTAAGCCGCCAGCAAAACACAAAAGAAAATTCCGTGGCCTCCAGGGACTGGGTTCTTCTTGTAACTCGTCGCCAGTGTCGGATCCTGCCCACTCGTCTAATATAGGGTGCCTAGGAAGCTGTTTTCTCGGATAGTTAGACAACAATTCAAGCAAATGTTATTAATGGAATTTATTACAATAAACTGAATTGACAACACTTAACTTAGCGGTTTTACAATGAGGTGTCGCAAGGAAATGGCGACATGCGGATAATCATTGTCCTTCGATATATACAATTTGCATGCAAGCAGTTAATATAGATCACAAGTCACGGCTACAGAGTTTGTATCACAGCTCGTCTTCTTGTGCGGTTCCTCTGGTGCAGCTCTCCTAGTGCGGCCGAGGCTACCTGGAGCGGAGCTTATATTCTCTTCGTATAGGTGCCGCTCCTGTCGTGGTGTCGTCCTAGTCAGCGTTCTATTGGCTGATTGGCTGATGTCATCTCGCAGCCTTCTCTGCTGTTACGTTCCATGCCGACGTGCCGGCGCTTGATGTTACGCCGGAACAGAAACAACATCGCCAAACATGTTCTTCGTTTGGTTTTCTGAAACCGAACAAGAGAGCGATACGAAAATTGGACATGGGACGGAAGTCAGAATCGAACTCGAGCCAAAGGCTGAGCAGTCTCGTGCTATGTTACGCTATGACAACGACTGACACTAATATCGTATCCGGCGTGCGAAACGGCCTGATTGGCTGACTTCAATGATAATTAACACAGAAACTGCGCAACGTATTGAATTTTTTTCGTAACAATTATTTCTCAGCAAAACCTACCCAGCGACACCGTTACAAGCTTTTCAGACTATTCCTGGCCACCCTGTATGGGGAAAGGTCATGCAGCATGTTTCTCATTCAGAAATCGTATTTAAATGTTTATTCTTTGGGAGAAGATGGTGTTACAGTCCTTTTAAAAAGCGAAAACGTCTACCAGCACGTGTCGGAATTCTACACCGACAGGATCGTGGCATATGGGGTCTGTGATATATCGTTTCGCGATATTGCTGCTCGCTGTGGTCGGATCTGTCATTCGAATATGGAATCGATGGATCCTGGAGAGCATTACTGACCGCCGTGCAGGATCCTGTCGGTACATCTAGCGCCCGAGAGAAATAACGGATTATTCGTTGAGACGTGCAGCTTCGATTAGCTATGTCACTTAACTTGAGTCAGGAAATGGGCTTGTTTCCAGTAAGAGATGTATCGACACGGACAGTGCGACATGTTGCTGTCTTCCTAGACGAGAGAGCAGAGAGAGAGGTGTGCCGACTGTGATGGGCCCAACGCCAACACTGGACAAAAGAGTCGCAGATCTGCACACACCATCACTGAAGAGTATAACAACATGGAAACTCGAATGAGGATGAGTGTTGGCCAGATGCATGATTTACTGTCATACGCAAAAAAAATGGCTCTGAGCACTATGGGACTCAACTGCTGAGGTCATTAGTCCCCTAGAACTTAGAACTAGTTAAACCTAACTAACCTAAGGACATCACACACATCCATGCCCGAGGCAGGATTCGAACCTGCGACCGTAGCGGTCTCGCGGTTCCAGACTGCAGCGCCAGAACCGCGCGGCCACTTCGGCCGGCACTGTCATACGCACCCAGCCCCTCTCGTGACTGTACGGGATGCCATCGGGTAAACAGAACAACCACTTCAGGTTAGCATAGTCGGTAATTTGAAAGTAATTGTTACATTTCTTGAGATGTTAAGGCAAGTGGCTGCTCCATATCTTCGAGATTTCCGTGATTTCATCTTCCAACAATATAATGCAAGACAACTTGTTGCCTCTGCTTTTCTGAGCTACTTCTATACTGAAGGTGATCGACTGTTACCTCCCTAGCACGTTCTACACATCTCTCAGCCACTGCAAACATCTCGTCATGAAATTATGTGCTCCTATATATCATCTAAACTCAGTTACACTCCACGCCCAGCCGTGTTAGAGTCATTGTTGCTGCTAGTGCTGGCAGCCCTGTATACTTAATTTGTACCCTGTATACCCCAGATCACCTACAAATTTAAAAATGTGTTGTTCATGCCATATGGTATAGCAAATCAGGTAAAATTTCGTTATTTGCTATCCTTCATGGTGTTCCTATTTTAAAGAACAATAGTGTACGTTAGTGCCATTACAGTAACCAGAGACTTAATCATCAACGTACACTGAGAGTGTTTTAAATGTTCTAAGACCGCTGAGCTGGAGACGACGTGATAGTAAATATTGTATGGAGTAAAAGATAAATATTTTCAAGCAAGAGCAGCAGGCCACGTCATTAAACTTGTGTGGCTCAAGTCACATACTGATATTACACTCAATAAAAAGAGAGATCAGTTAGAAACAGTAGTAGCACACACTAGTAAATCAGTGGCATAGAAAATACCCACTATGAATTTCAACATGTAAAGCTGCAATCGTACAATGCAACCAAGACAAAACGAATTGAACGTTGTGACTTCCACGTGAGAATGATCTTACACCTGCTTGATCTTGAATTATGAAACTAGATCCCAAATGGACGATGTCCAGACGAATTGTAAAGTACGCTCTTAGCTTACGGTTTAATCACGGCTGCTTCCCGAACCATCTCTACAGAAATAAGAATGTCCGCGACCACAGTATGCCAGTGTGATGTCAGCAGGAAATTGCAGTCATATATTACAAGGGCTAGCAATTTTCAGTTTTCGATCAGTCAAGAACTTAAAACTAGCTTTGCACGTACGAGTTGTGCAGTGTCTTTAGTATGTACGCCTAAGGCGTCACGCTGGATTTTTCAGTTCTGAGCACACACGTGAAGCACGTAAAGATGCCTAGAACAATATGCAAGCCGTCGCTTGTTTTAATCATAAATTATGTCCGAGTGATGTTAAATGTTATTATTTTTACATGGAGAAAAGTATTTTCTTCCCAATAACCTTCAAATCGTGAGCGACACCCATAATTTTTATATATGAATTAGTGACTTTATTTTTGGTACTTTTGTTGCCTATCCTCGAAGTCAGTTTGAGAAAGCAAATTAATAATCATATCAACTAATTTCAGAAGATTGAACCTTAAATTGTTGATGAACCGATGTACCACCACAATAAAATAAAAACTGTTAATATTGGAGTGAGTATGGATGAGAACAGTGGCGTATTTAAGTTTACAAAATGAAGACAAGTTTTATTAATCTTTTTGTAACTACAACTAGCTGATAAATCTTACACAAAAATGACAATTACTAATCAGAAAAGGAATCGTGTTTGGTTGGCAAAGCATACACGGGGGAAATTCTCCCCTGAATTAACCCCTTTTGTAACGCAATCTGACTTTGTTTACATGAATCCACTGTGAGGTCCGACTTTATTCGAATGGAATGAACTACGACCAAGTATACCACAAACAATGGTTCACCTGAAAACAGGGATCTGTGAATATCATTCAACAGTCCTACGCCAGTGCAGCACTATTCTATCCTTTCACCCTGACACAAGCGGCAGCGGGAAACGGCGCGCTGTGGGCAAGAAGCGGTCGACGAAAATTTGCAGATCACGCGTTCTGATTATCAGAATGCAAGAAAGTGTCCCATCAGAGCCCTGAAATCCCGGCAGAGTTCAGTGTGAGGTGCACTTCTTCGCTGTGGCTGAGCGGTTCTAGGCGATTTAGTCCGGAACCGCGCTGCTGCTACAGTCGCAGGTTCGAATCCTGCCTCGGGCATGGCTGTGTGTGATGTCCTTAGGTTAGTTAGGTTTAAGCAGTTCTAAGTCTGCGGGACTGATGACCTCAGATGTTAAGTCCCATAGTGCTTAGAGCCATTTGAACATTTTGTACATCTTCACTGGTCTGGCCTGGCCACTTTAACTCGCAGGAACGATGGTGCGAGTTGGAGTTGTCAAACGTCAGACAGCTGACTCAGGACGATTAAGTTCACCTTTGTGACAGACGATATGTCAGAGATGATATGCATTTCCACTGTCGGCAAAGTTGAAAACTGCCACTGGCTCTTAGTCCACTGCAAGATAAGACCACAAGTTTCAACCACTATGGAAAGACCTGAAGTTCTCCACCAGGGGAGGACCAGAAGACCGAGAAGGCAAAGAAACACTACCACTTCTTCATACCAAGCCTTGGTATGGGAGACAAATTATCAAAAACGAAACCGTTCTAATATTGCACAAACCATCAACCTGTCCTCTGCTCATGGCTGGTAGCCAATCCAGACACATTATTGGAGTTCCCACACTGAAAGAGCAAACCTCCACATTGCATATCCTGAGAGGAGCCAATTAGTG
Source organism: Schistocerca serialis cubense (assembly GCF_023864345.2). Classification (NCBI taxonomy): domain Eukaryota; kingdom Metazoa; phylum Arthropoda; class Insecta; order Orthoptera; family Acrididae; genus Schistocerca; species Schistocerca serialis. The sequence continues at coordinate 941,745,806 of NC_064638.1, forward strand.
ACTCCAAATCTCTCTTCTCTGAAGAAAGGAGATATTAGACTAGGGAAGCGATATTCTCACGGTATGCAAGGGCATGTTCTGGGCAAAAAAATAAATCTACCTAGATGGGACCACTGTCCCGCATTTGCAGAGAGATCTAATCTTTCTGGGCTGACAATTTCCAATTTCTGAAAGAAGGCAGTTAAGCTTCCCAGACAGTCGTGCCAATGAAATGTATGTTTTTGCCAAATGGTTCAAATGGCTCTGAGCACTATGGGAATTAACATCTGAGGTCATTAGTCCCCTAGAACTTAGAACTACTTAAACCTAACTAACCTAAGGACATCACACTCGTCCATGCCCGAGGCAGGATTCGAACCTGCGACCGTAGCCAGACTGAAGCGCCTAGAACCGCTCGGCCACACTGGCCGGCATGTTTTTGCCGATTACTAAAAGAACCTGGTGACTTCCTGGCGTCAGAGGCGGATTCCAACCTTGCTCCACTAAACAAGTACACCAGCTACTGTCCGTATTGTCCCAGCTTCTAGCATGAGAATGTATGGAGTTTTACAACCTTCCCACCATTTGCGCAAAAGCTCAGTTAACAGCAGTGTCTCTTAAACGGCTTCCCCCACCCACTTTCTGCCGAATGGCTGCCTTCATGACGGACTGCCTCCTGGGTCAGGTAAAATATTTTCTGAAATGGTGGTCTTCTGTTCGTCTCTAAGCAGAAGAAGGAGAGAGCTTCGGCCAGAAGTGCCTCTGCAGGTACGATCTGCTGAGCGCTGTCTCTCACTATCACTCACACATCGAGGTCGCTGCACTTATGCATTTATGGCCTCCAATTATTCACCTCTCTCCTTTTTCTCCATTGCCTCCATTATGGCCTCTCGGGTACAACTTCTCTACACGTTAAACATCCAGTTATAAGAACATTCTATCAACAATTTCCCCATGTAAAAAACTCATAAACCTCATATACCAAATGTGGTACTGGGAACCACCGAGATCATGACCTAAAATATGAACATTAATCTGACTGAAAATGTTGTGAAAGTGAGGCAGTGTTGTGTCATCTCTCAAATAGTGTCTCCCGGCAAGAGTGAAATTCCAACTGAGGAGTTTTGCCTGATTTCATGCAACCCACCTAACGTGACTCTCAGGCGCTTCATTCTTTAAATGTTTTATCACCCATTATACAGCTGTCATTGATGTCATGTTTTTTCTGTTGTTTTATACAGAGTGTCCCAGAAATGTTGCGGCAAACTTCGAGGGTTTGTAGAGGATGTCTGGATGAACAAATGGAGGTCAGGACCCCATGTCCAGGAACTTCATCCAACGACGCTACAGATCGTCGAAGTTATAGGCACTGGCTCCTGCTACTAGACCAGCCCTACTCTTTGGCAGCAAGCGTGACTTTTTACGCTGATGGACCATAGGTGGAAGGTCTCGCAAAGTTGTTTGTTATTCAGTGATCGCGGCAAATTGGCACGAAAAGTAATGAAGATTTTAGAGGGTTCCAGTGGAAAAATAAACTGCATATGGAAACCCAGTGTCATCCACGAAAGCAATAGAGCATCATATTCATAGGAGACAAGAGCTTTCTACGCAACAGCTAGCTCCACTTTCTCCTTTCGTGATCGTGACAAACAGTCGCGGTCATTGGATAACAAACAACATTGCGAATCGTTCCACCTATGGTCCGTCAGCGTACAAAGTCACGTTTGCTGCCGAAGGAGTTGCCTAGTGGCAGGTGCTGGCGCCCGTAACTTCGACGTTCTGTAGCGTCGTTGCATGACGTTTACAGACACGGATTCCAGTCCTCAAGACGCCCTGTACAACCCCTCTAAGTTTGTCGCAACATTTATGGAACACCTTGTATTGTTATATATTTTATATTAATAATGAATGCATTTTCAGCTGATTTTTGTATGGACAAATATTCTTCGCTGAAACTTCTATTAAAAAAAGTGGAATATTGTGAACAGAACTTTATAGAGGTACAAATAACGCCGTCAGTGATCTGTGCAGCAGTACAATAAGATTTAACTGACTCTGGAGTTCATATGCTTGAAAATATCTGGTGAGCAGTACTTTTCTGATTGAATTGCAGCGACAATGGAAGTGGGAATCGATGATATGATGGGGCATTTATTTCTGATAGTCTCCTTCGCTGTATGGTATGGCGTCGTGAAAACATTTCAAACAATAACGTGCTTCCCACAGAGAGCTTGAAATGTCCCCTTAGAAAAATTGTAAATGGCTGTGCTTAAACTGACACACAATATCTTTAGCGCAACGCAACCTGACTTTCAAAAATCCCTATAAAAGAATGGCCCTGACTAACAATAACCTATACCTTTCATGAATTACTTACCTCACAAAAATCTTCGTTACTCAAACTACTGCAATACAGCGTGCGCCAATACTGCCAGCTGAATAAAAGATTCTAACTACTGAAGGCACTAACTACTGATAGGTATAGTAAGCACATGAAAGATTTAGATAGAGAACAAACAATGTATTTACCTTAATACTGTTCAAAAGTCATTATCAGTTCATGACATCCAGTCTTACAAATTTACTTTCTCTGATGGACACACGTCCAGATCATCCACTCTCAAAACTCCGCCATCTCACTCCCTACATCCACCACTGCTGGCGGCTCACCTCCAACTGCGCAACGCTATGCGCTGTTAACAGCCAACTGCCCAACACTACAATGGCAAATTCCAACAATGCAAACCAGCCACAGACTGCACACAGCACAGACAGTGATTTTCATATAGAGCGCTACATGGCGTTATCAACATAAAAACCTAAACAGGCTACTTACAAGCTAAACGTTTAGAACCGAGCCTTTGCTACATCAGCATTTTTGTTTTCTTCTAGTGAAAAATGTTCAAAGAAAATCAAAGGAATTTCCAAGAATGTTTGGTTGAGAACCGTGATCATTCCACAGAGGTGAAACACATCTGGGACAAACCAAAGCCGGCCGAAGTGGCCGTGCGGTTAAAGGCGCTGCAGTCTGGAACCGCAAGACCGCTACGGTCGCAGGTTCGAATCCTGCCTCGGGCATGGATGTTTGTGATGTCCTTAGGTTACTTAGGTTTAACTAGTTCTAAGTTCTAGGGGACTAATGACCTCAGCAGTTGAGTCCCATAGTGCCCAGAGTCATTTGAACCATTTTTTGAACAAACCAAAGCTTCGGCTGTCTGCCATCCGTTACAAAGTAACGAATAGCTATGACTTTGAATTTCTTTGTGGAGAGCTCTGTTTGGAAAGTCAGCTAGCTCATCACTCTGTGAGGAGGTAAGAATGTTCTGTATTGTGGGGACAACGCCCACCCAAAAAAAGGGCAGTGAAACATTCATTCCCAGATACAGCATTAACCGCCTGAATGGTATCGCACTCACCGCCCTATTTGATCTTCTCTGAGCGAGAGAATGAAACTAGGTTGCGTCAGTCTTCTCGTTTACGGGAAACCTGCCAGAGAACTCTGTTTGGGAGAATACGGATTCATTATTACCCACGAAATATCTTTCTGCTTTGAGGCTGCGTGATTACTTTAAAACCTTTACTGAATGTCCTTACGGTGCGTTAACACAGAAACAGCCCCTTCCCACTGAGTTTTTAATGAAAACATTCGAATACTGCAGGCAACACGTTGATCAAGTCTCACATTTGTCTGCCCCTCAGTGGTACCATTTAGAAAACTCCACAGATCATTCGTCCTTTATTTGCGTCTGCAGCAGTGTTGGAAATCTTTACGGTGTTCATTTTACGATACCTTTATTCATCTCTTCTTTTGAAGTGTAGTATGTGAAATATCTCTCAAGCGAAACGACTAATTTTTATTTCCCTCATATACAGCTGTTTCTGCACCCTTCCTGTAGAATTAAACTGTTGATATGTGTAGCTTTTTAACAGTTCTGAAACGAAATTGGAAAGCTCATCCGTAAGTCTGCTGTTTGTTTATTGAAGCACACGTTCACGTTTTCACAGAGTATATTTATTTTCGAGAATATTTCTCGTATACGACAGAGTGCGAAATTCTTCCGAAACCTTCCGGCGGTCGCTAATGAAGACATGCCGTAGGCAAAGCACATGAAATACAGTACTTTTCTTAGCGCCTACAACTGATCAGTTCTGATAGTTATCGTTACAGACCAACATGAGGTAAAAATTTAACTCTATAAAATTCCTCTAAAGACTGAAATTCCATATTCTGTTATGTATTTAACATTAACATAACAATCTGCGTCCTTAGACAACTGAACATCAAGCGATTTACATCAGTCTACACGAATGATTTCTTCCTAGCACGGTTCATCTCCGGGCAGTACCACTACAGATGCTGTTGACTGATTGAAATTATTATCAAAGAAATACCATTTACTCCCCAACTGATAGCGTAAATCATTGAGCACTCTTCTCCTGTGTGAAAGTTTCGGAGAAGGCTATTGAGTAAGACAAATATCTATTGGAGCGACATATTTTAGTAAACCGCGCAGATGCGTGTGGACAGATGGTTCCACTAATTCTTTACCGAGACCAAGCAAGAATGAAAAAAATAGTTCAGCGAAGAATATTGAGAGTTTTGCTGACTCGGAAAATCACTGTGTTCGTAACCGCCGGGTACATTCCTACAGACAATTTACACAATCATAACTGAGTCCAGTTATGTTTCGTTAGTGGATTTTTTTTGAAGCAGAAGTTGATTGGAAGGTGACCGATAGTAAGATTAGCATAAAAAGAAGTGTCCTTTCATTAGGACAACTACCCAGCCTGCACATTAGCAGACAGAAACTGTGAAAGTGTAACATTTACAATTATTATTGGTTCATTTCTGTGTTTATAGAGTGTCTTCATCACCACACTACAATTTCATTCAGGCATTCATGCATGTCTGATGCGTATTGTAATGCGCAGGTACAGACACTGTATATACACAGTCAATGTAACCATCAGTAATGTATCCATGCCCCCATCGGCTAAAATGACGATAAAATATTTCTCTCCCAGTGCGGGAATCATGAAATGTGCGAGTGTAAGGGTTGTGGACTCCACGACATATGGAGGTTTGGATCGATCCTGGAAGCATGGTCGGATAGCTGAAGTGGGTCAAGCGACCACTCGCAATAAGTAGGAAATCTGGGTTCGAGTCCAGGCTAGCACAAATTTTTAAAAGTCACAAACAGCTGATGCCAATCCAGATTCGCATAGCACAAATCCATTTCGTAATCTTATTCCTTTGATTTTACTCTAAGTTATTTCTTCTTGTTTCAGGACTAGCCTTCTCCCCACAGCTCTGCCCATGTATTTGTATCTTACATATAACTCATCTCTCCTTCCCCCTCTCTGCCCATCACCTCCTCACCATTCTCTGTCAACCTACTCCTCATTCCTCTCTGATCATCTCCCCCTCTCCCTCTTTCTGTCGATCTCCTCCTCCCCTTCTTTCCACTCATCTACTCTTCGTCCTCTGTCTCTGACCATTTCCTCCTTCCTCATCTTTCCCTATCCATCTTATCCTCACCCTCTCTCTCTGTCCCTTTTCTCCTCCCCTAGTCTGACCATCCATTCTCTCCTCTCCCCTCTCTTGCTTACCATCCTCTCCTGCCCTCTCTTTCAGTCTATCCACTCTTCTAACGATGTAAACCTTCCTCAGCAGTGCCAGTCTGCACATGTAGCCCCTGCAAAACAAGTCTTTAAACCACATCAGTGCAACTACTCAAACACAACACACCTATCGTGCTGCACAGCCCACGTGTGAGAGACTGGAAAACTATTTCTTTTCGCCCGGGTTCCCGGGTTCGATTCCCGGCAGGGTCAGGGATTTTCTCTGCCTCGTGATGGCTGGGTGTTGTGTGCTGTCCTTAGGTTAGTTAGGTTTAAGTAGTTCTAAGTTCTAGGGGACTAATGACCACAGCAGTTGAGTCCCATAGTGCTCAGAGCCATTTGAACCATTTGAACTATTTCTTTCACCTGACATGTAGGCTGCACTGAGAAGCAGGTCGATAAGGCAGGCTGATACTGTTCCCACAACACCTGTTGTGCAAGGCAACCTATACAGCAGGGGCTGCAGAAAACTCATTTTCGCCCATGTCTCTGCCGAAGTTCACAAAGATCGCTGTTTGTGTGGCAAATTTGGTTAATGTCGTTCTGGGTATTTGGGAGTGTAAGCTGGGTATATGTACATACTTCTGCCCTGATATATACACGTTCAGAGCATAAGTATGTACATATATCCAGCATATACACACTCCTGGAAATTGAAATAAGAACACCGTGAATTCATTGTCCCAGGAAGGGGAAACTTTATTGACACATTCCTGGGGTCAGATACATCACGTGATCACACTGACAGAACCACAGGCACATAGACACAGGCAACAGAGCATGCACAATGTCGGCACTAGTACAGTGTATAGCCACCTTTCGCAGCAATGCAGGCTGCTATTCTCCCATGGAGACGATCGTAGAGATGCTGGATGTAGTCCTGTGGAACGGCTTGCCATGCCATTTCCACCTGGCGCCTCAGTTGGACCAGCGTTCGTGCTGGACGTGCAGACCACGTAAGACGACGCATCATCCAGTCCCAAACATGCTCAATGGGGGACAGATCCGGAGATCTTGCTGGCCAGGGTAGTTGACTTACACCTTCTAGAGCACGTTTGGTGGCACGGGATACATGCGGACGTGCATTGTCCTGTTTGAACAGCAAGTTCCCTTGCCGGTCTAGGAATGGTAGAACGATGGGTTCGATGACGGTTTGGATGTACCGTGCACTATTCAGTGTCCCCTCGACGATCACCAGTGGTGTACGGCCAGTGTAGGAGATCGCTCCCCACACCATGATGCCGGGTGTTGGCCCTGTGTGCCTCGGTCGTATGCAGTCCTGATTGTGGCGCTCACCTGCACGGCGCCAAACACGCATACGACCATCATTGGCACCAAGGCAGAAGCGACTCTCATCGCTGAAGACGACACGTCTCCATTCGTCCCTCCATTCACGCCTGTCGCGACACCACTGGAGGCGGGCTGCACGACGTTGGGGCGTGAGCGGAAGACGGCCTAACGGTGTGCGGGACCGTAGCCCAGCTTCATGGAGACGGTTGCGAATGGTCCTCGCCGATACCCCAGGAGCAACAGTGTCCCTAATTTGCTGGGAAGTGGCGGTGCGGTCCCCTACGACACTGCGTAGGATCCTACGGTCTTGGCGTGCATCCGTGCGTCGCTGCGGTCCGGTCCCAGGTCGACGGGCACGTGCACCTTCCGCCGACCACTGGCGACAACATCGATGTACTGTGGGGACCTCACGCCCCACGTGTTGAGCAATTCGGCGGTACGTCCACCCGGCCTCCCGCATGCCCACTATACGCCCTCGCTCAAAGTCCGTCAACTGCACATACGGTTCACGTCCACGCTGTCGCGGCATGCTACCAGTGTTAAAGACTGCGATGGAGCTCCGTATGCCACGGCAAACTGGCTGACACTGACGGCGGCGGTGCACAAATGCTTCGCAGCTAGCGCCATTCGACGGCCAACACCGCGGTTCCTGGTGTGTCCGCTGTGCCGTGCGTGTGATCATTGCTTGTACAGCCCTCTCGCAGTGTCCGGAGCAAGTATGGTGGGTCTGACACACCGGTGTCAATGTGTTCTTTTTTCCATTTCCAGGAGTATATATATATATATATATATATATATATATATATATATATATATATATGTGTGTGTGTGTGTGTGTGTGTGTGCGTGTGTGTGTGTGTGTGTGTGTGTGTGTGTGTGTTAACCACTGAGGCAGAAATGGAATTTTTTGAGGGGTGAAAATTATCTTTCAGTCACGAAACGGAACTATTATCACTATTTCGTAAGACTTTACTGATTACATAAGTTACCAACACTACATTTTTTTAAACATTAGCATTAACAAGTGACGCAATGTGGTGAAAGTTAAAGTCTGTGAAACGAATGTATGAACAACACCTCCCTCACACACTCCACCCACGACGCACATACTTTTCATCTATGCCACTAAAACTGAAACACATACTTAAATATCTCATAAAAATGCTTTCTGCGTGTCGTAGGTAGTTCCCGCAGTAGGCGAGAAATGGCTTCATTATTCACTTCCCAACAATAAACGAAATGACTGCAGCACAACACAACAGTAACTATTAGCCTTGTGCGTAAGTTCGTTGCGTTTTTTCGTAAGTTCAATAAACATAACAGATACACAAAACTGAGACTTTATAATATATTCTCCTTCAGTATTTACAACAATCTGCCAACACTGGGCTAGCTTTTCGATTCCGTGACTGTAGGGTCCTTCAAGGTTGTTCGACAGAGAGCGGAACAGGTGAAAATACTTCCCAACCCAACTCCGTATAGTTTTTTTTTTTTTTCAGTCTAACACAATGCGGGCTAGCGTTTTTGTGGAATAGCATCACTTATTGCAGTCTTCCTGGTTGAAGTTCTTGGATTGCGTCTGTAAGACGTCTCAGTTGTTGACAATAAACGTCTGTAGTGATGGCCACACTTCAGGGAAGCAACTCGTAGTACACCACACCGTCGCTGCTCCGTCAGATACATAACATTATGATTTGTTGATGCTGGCAGGTCTTTGTAAGGGGAGGTGCTGCTTTATTTTCCTTATGTTAGCATAAAACAGTTTCTCGTCCCCAGTAACGATACCGGACAAGAATGGTCGGTGTCGTTCACAAGCCAGTTGATGACAAGCAAGCAGAGAGGCACATATGGCCACCATCTGATTTTTGTGATTTTGGCTCAGAGCACGCAGTACCCACACACCCGAGTTTTGAACCTTCCCCATTACATGCAAACGTCGCACGATGTTCGAATGATCACAGCTCATCACATTTAACAGTTATCGAATGCACTGACGTCGATTATTGTGGATTAATGCAATTAAACGATCTTCATTCAAGCCCCGAAGCACTTCCAGAATGTGAAGAGTCGCTAATGTCAAAACGATCCTCCTTAAAACAAAAAAGCCATTTTCTTGCCGCGTTCTGTTCAATAACATTACCCCATAGACGGCGCAAATGTTTCTGGCTGCCTCCGCTGCTATCATCCCCTCTACTGGATTTAAACAAAAGAATATGTCGAAAACGATCCGATTTCTCCCATTGGCACTCCATTTTCTAGCGTCCACAGCTCCATTTACTTTCTCGAAATGATAAAATGACAATATGTAAACTCAAATAGCAACAGTAAACTACAAATAAAAAAAATAACAGTCCATAAACAAACCCATAGCAAACGATATACCAACACGAAAAACAAAAACGCTATGAACTTACGCACCAAAGCAATATGTCATGTCCACTGGACTGTATTATTATTATCGTGGTTATTAGTGGCCGTGGTCGGACACAAAGCATTGGCTGTCTGAAATTTCTGTTAGTTGAGACAAAAGGAGTCCAGCAATCAACTGATATACAAAATGGTTCAAATGGCTCTGAACATTATGTGACTTAACTTCTGAGGTCATCAATCCCCTAGAACTTAGAACTACTTAAACCTAACTAACCTAAGGACATCACACACATCCATGGCCGAGGCAGGATTCGAACCTGCGACCGTACCGGTCGCGCGGTTCCAGACTATAGCGCCTAGAACCGCTCGGCCACTCGGGCAGTAGATCTATGTGTAGTGTATACTTTGTAATTTGGTTGATTTTAAGTCGGGTGCATAGTGTGGATGAAGAAAGTGTCCACAAGGGAGAGGAGTGGTGCAGAGGAAGCATGTTTTGTAACAAGTCTCTACCCTAAGACTTAGTAGATAGATTTCTTCCCTGAAGAGGAGCTGCAGGTAGCACTTGCGATGCACAGAGAGCTGCTTCATCATTCTATAAAAAAATGTTGTTGTAAATAAGGGGTACCAACTGTCTCTGTGACTCACTAGTTCATGGTTCAATAAAACAGCTACAAAACCTAAACGACACTTATCTTCCGTCAGTTTAAAAGTAAGTGTGTCAAAGAAAATACTTTTCATTTTCAAATTTACTTAGGCGCTAATGTTGATGGTGGTGGTTGGGTGGGTGGAGGGGTTGGTGTACTACCCAATACCTGATTGCACTCAGGGGCATTGGTCTCACAAAAAGATTGGGAGCCACTGATTTGGAAGATATAGTCTTCTGAGATCCGACGAATATTTCTGGAACAGCCAGTACATCATATTTCCACTGAATCAAACGTCTGTGATTTTCTAATCGTTACTTGCGTATTTGCCGTCTTCATATTGCTGGACTTTTTCATGTTACACCCAGGAGGAACCTAATTCCACTAACTGTTTATCGTATATTTTTTGTTTTTTTATTAAATCTGTTATCTTAGACAACACATAGGGCGTCTTTTTATTTTTGTATGCTGAATGAAATATTGCGGACTGTTCTGGAACTCTCTGTTTAGTCTGATCCCTATTTCGGTAATATTTCTGACTGAGGGTTTCGGAATATGTAAGCGTTTAATTCTGCCCAGTGAAATTTCATAACTGATAAATGTGAAAAGAAAAAAGCTGGCTATGTGGCAATGATATGGGTTATCAGAGGATAAAACTCCAGATTAGGAATTCAACTGTGAACACAATTATCACGAAAGAAAGGAACAACTCGTGATGAAAAATTTCGATCGCTGTAAGTCGGTTGTAATATCGCTATCTTACGACTTCATTGGGTCGGAAATTTTTCATGGTGGTGTGTTCCATCCTTTCGTGATAGTTGTCTTCAAAACTGTATTCCCCATCTGGAGTGCTGTCCCTTTTAAGCACATAGTCTGCTGACACTCTGTAAGGATTTACAAATAAGAAACTCCAGGAAAAAAATGTAAAACCTATTCGATGTCCTGTTTCCACAATGACTACACCGCCACTGAGTGATGATAAAGGAAAAAAAAAAATGGGGGAACTGACATTTTTAGAGGCGTATGTGACATATTCAGAACGATTCTGAGAATACAAACGTTATATGCTCTCTGATTGCTCCTCAGTACTTCACCTACATCATTTAATTTCATTTGGCATTATTAGCTCCAACTTTGGACGTACAGTTGTTAGACTTGTGACACAATAAAACTGAGTATTTACACATTCGTGTAAGTGACGAGGAGAAATACAGCATACTGTATCATACGGAGGCAGTGACGACCCCAAGGTTCTAATCGCCGATCGGCCGACCAAATTTAAGTTCGTGCGGACTCCCTAACTCGCTTCAAGTGAACACCAGAGTGTTTTCTTCTGTTACCAGGACCAATTTTTCCACCATAACTATTAAACTGAGCTACTGATCGTGACGTCGGCCAGACGTATTACTCTTACTTTTAGGCTGTCCCTTCCTCCTGTTTCCCTTTCATCCTCTTGTTGGCTTAAAAAAGTCTTTTATCTACTAGAGTTGCGTCCTCATTACAACTGGATTTTGCAGACAACGAGAAAGCAATCTTCCCCTCTTTTGCACTACATTAAATGATTGAATGATTTACTTTCTGCGCTGTGGCACTCATTTACACGTCCTGACAGAAAAAGTGAAACAGCCAGAAGCACTGGTTGGATATCAGTGTAACATTGTACACATGCACACTATCGGCAGACGTGTAAACTATCAGAGTTCAATCTTTGTAACCCTAAGAACGGCCGCTACAGTGAATTGGCGTTGCTATCAGGCCTGGTAGGTTATACACTCCTGGAAATTGAAATAAGAACACCATGAATTCATTGTCCCAGGAAGGGGAAACTTTATTGACACATTCCTGGGGTCAGATACATCACATGATCACACTGACAGAACCACAGGCACATAGACACAGGCAACAGAGCATGCACAATGTCGGCACTAGTACAGTGTATAGCCACCTTTCGCAGCAATGCAGGCTGCTATTCTCCCATGGAGACGATCGTAGAGATGCTGGATGTAGTCCTGTGGAACGGCTTGCCATGCCATTTCCACCTGGCGCCTCAGTTGGACCAGCGTTCGTGCTGGACGTGCAGACCGCGTGAGACGACGCTTCATCCAGTCCCAAACATGCTCAATGGGGGCAGATCCGGAGATCTTGCTGGCCAGGGTAGTTGACTTACACCTTCTAGAGCACGTTGGGTGCCACGGGATACATGCGGACGTGCATTGTCCTGTTTGAACAGCAAGTTCCCTTGCCGGTCTAGGAATGGTAGAACGATGGGTTCGATGACGGTTTGGATGTACCGTGCACTATTCAGTGTCCCCTCGACGATCACCAGTGGTGTACGGCCAGTGTAGGAGATCGCTCCCCACACCATGATGCCGGGTGTTGGCCCTGTGTGCCTCGGTCGTATGCAGTCCTGATTGTGGCGCTCACCTGCACGGCGCCAAACACGCATACGACCATCATTGGCACCAAGGCAGAAGCGACTCTCATCGCTGAAGACGACACGTCTCCATTCGTCCCTCCATTCACGCCTGTCGCGACACCACTGGAGGCGGGCTGCACGACGTTGGGGCGTGAGCGGAAGACGGCCTAACGGTGTGCGGGACCGTAGCCCAGCTTCATGGAGACGGTTGCGAATGGTCCTCGCCGATACCCCAGGAGCAACAGTGTCCCTAATTTGCTGGGAAGTGGCGGTGCGGTCCCCTACGACACTGCGTAGGATCCTACGGTCTTGGCGTGCATCCGTGCGTCGCTGCGGTCCGGTCCCAGGTCGACGGGCACGTGCACCTTCCGCCGACCACTGGCGACAACATCGATGTACTGTGGGGACCTCACGCCCCACGTGTTGAGCAATTCGGCGGTACGTCCACCCGGCCTCCCGCATGCCCACTATACGCCCTCGCTCAAAGTCCGTCAACTGCACATACGGTTCACGTCCACGCTGTCGCGGCATGCTACCAGTGTTAAAGACTGCGATGGAGCTCCGTATGCCACGGCAAACTGGCTGACACTGACGGCGGCGGTGCACAAATGCTTCGCAGCTAGCGCCATTCGACGGCCAACACCGCGGTTCCTGGTGTGTCCGCTGTGCCGTGCGTGTGATCATTGCTTGTACAGCCCTCTCGCAGTGTCCGGAGCAAGTATGGTGGGTCTGACACACCGGTGTCAATGTGTTCTTTTTTCCATTTCCAGGAGTGTATAATAGGCATAAACACCGTCAGATGTTGAGTGCTCACTGTGAAAGACTAGGAGATGGTGCATACTCATGTGAGACAGCGTTTCCAGCATCTGATTGAGTTTGATGGTGGCCCTCTTGCTCGTCGCCATTAGGTTGGCTGGTCGAACCGTGCAGTATCCAGATTTCTGGGGCATTTGGATGTGGCAGTGGCCAGACGTTGGACAGCATGTTGTGCAGCAAGCACCTCGTAGCCTCTTCACATCTACGCATGCCATCCGAGAACAAGTAGTGGACTTCCTGCAGTATATTTTGTCATGCCGCACCCTTGGTTGGAGACTGGTAACACCTGGACTAGGAAAATACCGTCCCATGTACAGGCTGCGATTAACACCACAACAGAAACGGCTACGTTTCCATAGTAGCATGGACTGTTGATGAATGGCTTAACATGGAGTTCAGCGATGAATTGGAAGTTCTGCGCTATCAATAATGCCCACCTTTGTCGAGTATGGGGCGACCTAGGGAGAGGTCCGATTCTTCCAAAGTTTTGGAGAATCACAGATTATTATTTCTGGCGTCATGGAGTTGGGAGTCATAGCATATGACTTCAGGTCAAGGCTGTTAGTGATTGGCTCTGAGCACTATGGGACTCAACCGCTGTGGTCATAAGTCCCCTAGAACTTAGAACTACTTAAACCTAACTAACCTAAGGACATCACACACATCCATGCCCGAGGCAGGATTCGAACCTGCGACCGTAGCGGTCATGCGGTTTCGGACTGTAGCGCCTTTAACCGCTCGGCCACTCCGGCCGGCGCTGTTAGTGATTGAGGCACCTTTGACGGCACAACTGTACATCAGAAACGTATTGCATCCTCGTCTTTATCTTTCATGTGGCAATACCGTACGTCATTTTTAAACATGACAGCGCTCGTCCGCTCATTTTATGTATGTCTGTGAAGTACGTGCGTGATGTTGAGGTTCTCCCGTGCCCAGAAAGATCCCCAGACCTGACCCAGTACAGTATGTGTAAGACTGTGTAGGGCGCCAACTCCACCCCAGTGTCAGTCTCCATGACGTCAAGGACCAGTTACAGAAGTTGTGTGCCAACTTGCCTCAGGAGAGGACACTGCGTCTTTATGACACTCTTGCAAAACGAATCAGTGCATCCATACACGCCAGAGCAGAGAGGGTGTAACGTCATCCTCACAATTAGGCCCATACTTTTCTTTGTTTCGATTTTCTTATCACTGGAACAATATCACATCCCCCTCAGCCTGTAAAATTTCATTTCGTTTCCTTCTCCCCTTGCCGGCCTGAGTGGCCGAGCGGTTCTAGGCGCTACAGTCTGGGATCGCGCGACCGCTACGGAAGCAGGTTCGAATCCTGCCTCGGGCATGGATGTGTGTGATGTCCTTAGGTTAGTTAGGTTTAAGTAGTTCTAGGTTCTAGGGGACTGATGACATCAGCAGTAAGTCCCATGGTGCTCAGAGCCATTTGAACCTTCTCCCCTTCTTGGTGTTTCAGGCAGTGTACGTGCAACTGTTATTCGTTAAAACTATACTACGTACATTATTTTGTTTCCAATATTGCCCTTCTAGTATAGAATCTTTCGATGATTCACCAACCTCTCGATTCTCCTCACTACCACAGCAACGCTTATTATCGAAAACGAGGTATTAAACGAATCCCGTGACGTGATTGACGATTTCTTGGTGGGCAGGTCGCAGAATGTTACCTTGAATTGATAATCATCAAGAATTGTAAAAGCAGCATTCGGCGTGAACCTGGAGTCAGCGTTGGGATGACTGGTGTTCACGTTGTGTATTAATGATCTGCCGTAATATTAACAATCACCTCAAACTTTTTGTAGTTAATGTCGTTATCTGTAATGACGAAATTTTTGTCGCAGCAATGCCCACTGTGTTACGGAGTGAGGGTGAGCCTCTGGCCCCTTCAGAAAATGCATGTAGTTAGCCTGCGAGGTCGGCTCTCGGTGTAGACAATTACGAGTGGAAACGCGGTACACACATTATTTATCGTCTGGGAAGAACCACTCTGGGGTAAGAACCACTTACCTATCAAAATGATGGGCGCGGGGTCGAAAAGGAGTGTAAGAAACGACGCTCGAATACACAGACTTGACTCGTCCAGTATTTGGGAATGAAAGTATTTGATGACTTCCAACAAATTTTACAGGTGATTTCAAACCTTCAAGGAACTTTTTCTCGCTGACAGCCCCTACAAAATAAAGAATGGAGAGAAGTTTACAGCTTACTAGATTATCGCTGTTCATGCAGTAGCACTATAGCATCAGGCATGACGTTTTATGTATTACTTCTTTAATACTAACACTATTTGCAACACATTGTGCAGACAGTATTCACATACACCACGGAATGTACCTGCAAAATTATATCACTCTATGACCCACATTTCAGGAGATACGACGTCATAAACATTGAGTTACAAACAACCAAATTCCAGGGGAAATTCGCTAGAGATACATGCGTGTACAAATATGTGTGATTGGAAGAAATACATGTGAAATACATGTGATATGTGCGTATGCTAGCAAAGGTGCACCTAAAAATTCTTCGAAGCCTCTGGATCTATTTCAACTCATCTCGGTATACAAATTACTTACGGTCCACAAAGAAATACTATGACGTAAGAACCATCAAACTTCTATTGTACTGCAGATAAGTGAGGTGAGAAGGAGGAAGAGATGGACAGACAGAGAGGGTGAAGGAGAACATGGACACGAATATTGGGGAGGAGGAGATGGACAGACAAAGGGAAGAGAAGGTGATGGACAGAGAGGGAGGTGACGAGGATACGAACAGACAGAGATAAAAGAGATGTACAGGGAGATGGGGAGGAGGCGATGGATAGAGGGATCAGGAAGAAGTGGACTCAGAGTGGGATGAGGAGACGGACAGAGGGAGGATGCAGCACTTGGACACTGAGAGGTAGTAGAGGCAGATGGACAGAGAGAGCGGCGGGACAAGGTGGACACAGAGTGTAGGTCGGGTGGAAGACGTCAACAGAGAAATGGAGGAGAAAGAGATGGATAGAGCAGTGCGGAGGAGATGGACAGAAGGAGGAAAGAGAAATGGACTAATAGATCTGGAGGAAATACATACCTGAGCAACACTGGGTTCTCAGCTAGTACTGTAGCAAAACCGTCCACGCGGGTGGGGAACGTACAAAATACCCAGTCAGGTATCAGCAAAATTTCAATATGGTGCAAAGTAAATGCAAAATTGTAAACTTTGGCGCCCGTTGGATGAATATGTGACGCTGCAGCACAGTTTCATGACGCAGCTAGCAAGGATAGTAAAGAGGAGACATGTCGATAACAGAGCGTAAAGTCCTTGGGAATTCATTCAGTGTACTCATATGAACAGTAACTACGCCTCGCAAAGGGGTGCGTGAGCGATATCGCAGATTTTCGCATTTGAGAGAGGACGTATGGTTGGGCTCGAAGAAGCCAGTTGGAGTAATCAGCGTATCGCTCGGCATTTGAATAGGAGCGATGCCACTATTCGATGAGGTCGACCGGAATAGGCGAACCATGGCCGAACACATCCTCAAGAAGGAAGCGGTCGACCTAGAGAGACGACAAAACACACCGAGCAGTCGTCACAGAGGTACCTGGAGCCCGGATTCATCATTATCGTCGACCTGACGTGCCGCTGGTGCCTCGGTGATCGTAAGGAACATTAACGAGCGGCTCGCAGAAACAGGGCTGAGCTCACGGCCCCATTGCGACGATTATCATTGACCTCAGGACACCAACAAGGTTATTTGCAGCGATGTCAGGCACGTTTGACGTGGAATCTCATTGACTGGGGAAGAATACTATTCAGTGATGAGTCCTGAAGACCCTGCCTGCTGTACGGCACGACAACCAGAAGTGATGTTTTTGGGTACCATTTCATTTCATAGTTTTGTTGTCATCCGCGCACCCTTACAGCTCAGCGGTCCATCGACGATATTCTATCTCCCGTTTTGTTGCCCTTCATGGCAAGCCATCCTCGGCTTACATTTCAGCAAGATAATACCTGCCTGCACACGGCGAGAAATTGTACCGTTGCCAATCCCTACCCTGGCCAGCAAGGTCAACGGATATCTCCCCAACTCAGAACATTTGGTGCCCTATGGGCAGGGCCTTCCAACCAGCTCGGGATTTTGCCTCCAACAACTCTGTCAGTTGTGAATTAAACACACACAACACGGAGGTAATATCCAATAAAAATTTTATTTGTCTCAGGAACCGGCATTCGGCTGTTACGCCAAGATAACTATGTGGTACAGTGAAATTTTTTTAGATCAAAGATTTTAAACTAGTGCATCTACAGAGTATCACCATTTCCGGAGATGAAAAACGTTAAAGTTAAAATTAATAATAAAACAAAAGGGATTATTTCAGCGTAAACGTGATGTAAGTTATTTAATTGAGGTCAAGTATGTAACACATTAACTAATGAATTAACGAGAAATTACAACAATTATTCATAGATGTAACTGAAAACAGTAATCTTGTTTTTATTAGAACCTTAATTACAAACAGATGAGATATAATAGTGATAAGCAGATGAGAGAAGTAGCTGCGATTATATAAAGTACAATTTTTTGACCCAACGAGAGAAATTATGGGGCACGTGAGCTAGAGGTTAATTTACAAAATGGCCTGGATGGGATTATGAGTAGTATCTACACTTAGAACTGGCGAGTAAGGTAATTCTTTTAGGTCAGTCAGTAGCAAGCTTGGGCTGATGGACATACCGGTATGTTTATTAATTTCCGTTATTTCAGGCTATTTCATCTTCCTTCCCTTGTGAACGTGGTGAAATGAATGAAATGTCGTGTGGCTAGGGCCTCCCGTCGGGTAGACCGTTCGCCTGGTGCAGGTCTTTCGAGTTGAGGCCACTTCGGCGACCTGCGCGTCGATGGGGATGAAATGATGATGATTAGGACAACACAACACCCAGTCCCTGAGCGGAGAAAATCTCCGACCCAGCCGGGAATCGAACCCGGGCCCTTAGGATTGACATGCCGTCACGCTGACCACTCAGCTACCGGGGACGGACTGTGAACGTGATGTAATACTTCATATTTCACCTTGTAACTATGGCCTTCCTTAAGCAGGCGGTGTGCAAAAGTAGTCTCCTTTCCTAAGTACCCGATTTGTGCGGTGTTTTGCCTAGCGACTGCATATTCTCCAGCCAGACTGACCTACATAGAATTTGCAAAACTGGTGTGCTGTCTCTAGCATTGGGCAAAAAGTGTCCAGCAGTGTTGCGCACATAAAATGGCGTTTTTAGGTTCCTGGATTTATGCTTTCTGGCTACATACGTCACACGTTTCCTAAATATGGAACTGTGCACCATTTATTGCGTTCTTGAGGTGGTGGCTCAAGAACGGGGAAAAGAAGAGAGTACACCTGTTGTTTCTGCTTTTTGTGCATTATGGAGTTCACTAAGTAAGGAGGATGACCAATGCTTGATAGTATTTGTCTGACTGTATTTAATTCCATTTGGAAGTTGACTTTACTCATGGGAATAAATATTAGGCGATGCCTCATTGAATGAAAGGCAGCATGTTTACGGGTCGCTGCGTGTTGAGAATTGCCATATCTCTGGTGGTAGGTTTCCTATAAATCATGAAAATATTAATACGTCAGTGATGTCTGTAATTAGATCTAAATAATTTATGCAGTTACCTCCGAGTTCCATTGTGAATTTCATTGTGTTGAGTTTAAGATTTAGTTACTTGAAGAATTTTCGAAGTTGTCTGTTAGGATCTGTCCATAAGTACAACAGTAATAAATACTGTAAAATAGTACACCAGCGTTGTGTGTGTCTCATTCGCAATGTATAAAATATTCTACCAAGAACCGGCGGAAGTGTCAATCAATGCGACTCCATCAATCAATGCCAAGCCGAAGAACTGCTTGCATAAGGGCCAGAGGTGGACCAACGTGTTATTGGCTTGTTCAATTTGTGAAACATATCTTTCTCATGAATAATTCATTCATTTTTTCTGAAACTGTAATCATTTGTTTGTCTATACAAGTACATCACTTTTCTCTTTTTGTTTTCATTTCCCCTTTTTTAAGCTTTGTTCTTAGAGTGTATGTATCGGTGGTTACCGGCTTCTCGTATTTGATGCTTCTAGTGTTTTAGTTTGCTTGCTATGAAAGTATGACGTTTCATTGCTACTGCGTAATGGTGATGTATCAAAAGTGCGTCGTTTTCGGTACAATTTCTCGTAGTTACATATCAGATAAGGGCATTTGTATATATAGCCGTTGCACAGCGTATAACGGACAACGATGTGACGAAAGCCATGGGATACCTCCTAATATCGTGTCGGACTTCCTTTTGCCCGGTGTAGTGCAGCAACTCGACGTGGTATGGACTCAACAAGTCTTTGGAACTTCCCTGCAGGAATACTGAGCCATGCTATCTCTACAGACGTCCATAATTGCGAAATTGTTGCAAGTGCAGAATCTTGGGCAGGAGCTGACTTCTCAATTATGTCCCACAAACGTTCGATGAGACTTATGTCGGGCGATCCGGTTAGCTCAATCATTCGCTCGAAATGTCCAGAATGCTCTTCAAAGCAATTGCGAACAATTGTGACCCGGTGAGATGGTGCATTGTCATACATAAAAATTCCATAGTTGTTTAGGTGCAAGATGTCGATGAATGGCTGTAAATGGTCTCCAAGTAGCCGAACATAACGATTTACAGTCAATGATCGATTCAGATGGCCCACACCATTATGGATCCACCACCAGCTTGCACAGAGCCTTGTTCACACTTTGGGTCCATAGTTTCGTGGGTCTACACCAGAGTCCAACCCTACCATCAACACTTGCCAAATGTAATCGGGACTCATGTATCCAGGCTCGGTTTTCCAGTCATCTAGGGTCCAACCGATATGGTCACAAGTCCAGGAGAGGCGCTGCAGAACAACCAATATGGTCACAAGTCCAGGAGAGGCGCTGCAGAAGATGTGCTCTCAGCAAAGGCACTCCTTTCGGTCGCCTCCTGCCATAGCTCATTAACGCCAGATTTCACCACACTGTCCTAATGGACACGTTCGTCGTACACCGCACATTGATTTCTGCGAGTCTTTCATGGACTATTGCTTGTCTGTTAGCACTGTCAACTCTACGCAAAAGCTGCTGCTCTCAGTCGTTAAGCGAAGGCCGCCGGCCAACGCGTTGTCCGTGGCGAAAGATAATGCAAGAAATTTGGTATTCTCGGCACACACTTGACATTGTGGATCTCGTAATACTGAATTCCCTAACGATTTCTGCAATGTAATGTTCCAAGCTTGTAGTTCGAACTACCATTCTGCGTTCAAAGCCTGTTAATTCCCGTCGTGTGGCCTTAGTCACGTCGGAAACCGTTTCATATGATGATGATGTTTGGTTTGTGGAACGCTCAACTTCGCGGTTATCAGCGCCCATACAAATCCCCAACCTTTGCTCAGTCAAATCTCGCCACTTTCATCTATTATGATGAAATGACTAGAACAACACAAACACCCAGTCATCTCGAGGCCGACCCAGCAGGCTCTGGAGGCAGGCTATGGAGGCAGCATGACTCAATATTTCTTCAGGGGACTTCCAGTGACTTCAGAATGAGATTTTCACTCTGAAGCGGAGTGTGCGCTGATATGAAACTTTCTGGCAGATTAAAACTGTGTGCCGGACAGAGACTCGAACTCGGGACCTTTGCCTTTCGCGGGCAAGTGCTCTACCATCTGAGCTACCCAAGCACGACTCAGGACCCGTCCTCACAGCTTCAATTCTACCAGTACCTCGTCTCCTACCTTCCAAACTTCACAGAGGTTTTTCTGCGAACCTTGCACAACTAGCACTCCTGGAAGAAAGGATATTTCGGAGGTCCCAAGCTAGAATCTCGGTCCGGCACACAGTTTTAATCTGCCAGGAAGTTTCATATCAGCGCACACTCCGCTGCAAAATGAACATTTCATTCTGGAAACATCCCCCAGGATGTGGCTAAGCCATGTTTCGCAATATCCGTTCTTCCAGGAGTGCTAGTTCAGCAAGGTTCGCAGAAGAACTTCTGTGAAGTTTGGAAGGTAGGAGACGAGGTACTGGCAGAAGTAAAGCTGTGAGGACGGGGCGTGAGTCGTGCTTGGGTAGCTCAGATGGTAGAGCACTTGCCCCCAAAGGCAAAGGTCCCGAGTTCGAGTCTCGGTCCGGCACACAGTTTAAATCTGCCAGGAAGTTTCATTCCAGTGAATTTTTTGAGTCCGTTCCTGTTCTGTGCCGGACAAAACGAGGTCCGACACGATATTACAAGGTATGCCATGACTTTTGTTACCTCAATGTCTATTTCTCCAGCAATTCCCATTACTTGTGAAGGGAATTTTCATAATCAAAACAACCCCTTTTTATGTTTACCTAGCTCGTCCAGTCCTTTCCGACAGTTAAGCAACTGTTTTCTCTAACGTACAAGTTCCATGGTCTTCGCGATGCATACGTAGCAGTTGATTTGTTTCTTTAAGGGGAGGTTCACTATCTTTGGCCCGAAAAAAGCATGTTCTTTGAGAATTTTTTTCTCGGAAAGTGTTATAGATATCAATGTCAAATTTGGTAAAAATGTTTATAGATATAGATTTTTTCGACCGGAAATGTCGAAGAGCAAGTGTGGAAGTGCTGTTGGAACGAAACAAAATTTCGATGTAGACCTCCACGTGCGGTATATCACAGGTCAGCGGGCTCGTCTGAAATCAAAATTGAGTTGACGTTAGCGAAGTATATAACATCCTTTCGGAGCTGTACCTCGCTTAAGTTATTTGGACGATAGGAAACAAAATGGCGGCCATTTGAAAAAAATAGGGTCTTTTTCATCGATTTTTCGACTTCTTCGCCCAAGTAAAAATATTTATAGTTGATGCGTCGGAATAAAATTGGTACAACTCCTAGACAATTTAGTTAACTTCGTCAGGAACGAAGAATTATGCCAGTTGGTTCAGTAGATTTGAAATTACCATACCGCGCGATGAAAAAAAGTCATTTCGAGAAAAACGCGTTTGAAGTTTTGGCTACATATAAGTGCAATATTACGCAACTTACGTAAAATCTGCTGTTCCGGGTCCATAAACTAGTCCTTCCTCTTCCTCACAGAGGGCGTTCTGCTCGATCTGGGCCATCCTGCGCTGCTCCAGAGCCGCTCGTACGGCCGGTGACAAACGGTTTTCGGCCGCTTGAATCCGGTGGTCGTCCGAATGCTTGGCGAACTGCGTCGGATAGAGTCCCATGGTGAAGTACATCGTTCTCATGGCCTTCAGAATTGCTGAATACCTTCTTTGAAGCTGTTCGCTACCAGGAAAGTCGCAATCTCCACAGTCTTGGCACCAGAATGCAAATGCTTGGGGGCTAACTTCCAAACAAACGCGTTCAAAGTTTCATTTGAATTTTGTGTGTTTCCTCCCAAGCACCGGTGCAATAACTCGTCCTCCGAAAGAAAAAAACTGATGAGTGAAAAAGGCAGATTTCAGGCAGGTGCATTTTTTGCTCAACCGCGAATAACGAAAATTTCCGGTCCGTATTCGGAAAAAACCGTTTCAGGGGTCGATTCTAAACACTTTTATGGATCCAAAAATGCAGTTAAAGATGTATATTTTGAACCAAAAGATAGTAAACCTCCCCTTAAGCGTGAGTTCATACTTTTAGCCACTACAGTCACATTCACAGTTACCTTCCTCTATCGTAATCACTGATACGTGACTTCGTAACCATCCTCCTGCACCATTATGGAGAACAGCATCGACCTGCACTCGATTACTTCCATCTCCGACAGTATTCTCTGTAAAATTAACCTAGGTACAAGTGACGCGACAGACCGCTTCCTGGGCACATGTGTAGATGTCTTTGCTCCCTAAAGATTGTAAAGCAGCATTGGACCAAATGTCAATAATTCGTCAAGTGATAGACAACTGGAATATGTAGGATACGAGGGACATTTAGTATTTAAAGAGACAAATTGATGTAGAAAAAAAACTGTGTATTTTTACAAAATAAGACTTTCACTACTTGTGAACGTACTCCCCGACAGTGCTAATACACTTGTCCCAGTGATGAACTAGTTTTTATACCTGATGCAAGGAAGTCTTTGTCTCGTCGTTTGAGCCACTACCCCACAAATACTTTGATCTCCTTGTTGTTGCTGAACTTTTTTCCGAGTAATGTCTCCTTGAGTGGAACAATCAAATGAAAATCTGAGGGAGCCTAATCTGGACTGCAGGAATGATGAGCTAGTTTGGCCCAAACAATTTTTTCAACGGCTTTTTTGGTCAGCTGAGCGGTGTGAGGGCGAACACTGTCGTGTCGCGCCTTCTCTTTGGGATCCGCGACATTTTTCTCTCATTGGTAGCTTTACTTTGTTCAGCAGCTTGTCCTGAGTAGTAGGCACCGTTTATCGTACGCTGACCTTCCAAATTATCACGAAAGACAAAACCTTGGGCACCCCGCTGTCGCCTGTGTTCTGAATTTCTTGCGCACGTGTAAGCTCCTTTCCATGCTTTGTCTTTTGGACTCCGCTTTAGAATGGTGAACCCAAGTTTAATCACATGTTAAAAATGGTTCAAATGGCTCTGAGCACTATGGGACTTAACTGCTGTGGTCATCAGTCCCCTAGAACTTAGAACTACTTAAACCTGACTAACCTAAGGGCATCACACACATCCATGCCCGAGGCAGGATTCGAACCTGTGACCGTAGCGGTCACGCGGTTCCAGGCTGTAGTGCCATCACATGTTAAAATCCTGTTTATAGAAAGGTTGGTTACCTTCTCTTTCATAGCGTTCTTTCAAGTCTGTACACAGACTGAGTCTTGTATCCTTGTCTTGCTGCGTTAATTCTTTCGGGACTCATATAGCACTTGTTTTGCTGTACTTGAGCTTATCACCGGTAACATTATGAAGTGCGCCAGCTGCTACTGTTTTCGCTATGTGTTCAACTGCAACACATCGGTCTTCACGAATAATGTGGGCAAGGCGGGTTTGAAGCGAAGAAGTTGACACTTCAATTAGACGGCCAGGACGTTGCTCGTCAGCTACTGGGGTTCGACCATTTTTGAACCATTCTACCAACTCATAAAAATTTCCGGGATTCATACTACTTTAATCATACTGTAAAATCATTATAGAAAAGATTTTAGTCGGCTTTTCATCTTCGGAAAGTAAAAACCAGATCACTGATCACTGTGTAATTAATGTGAAAACTTCAAGCGGGGATGGCATCGCTAAATGCAATAGTAAGTTTACAAACAAAACATTTTTTATCCGTCAGCTGTTCTTAGCTTATCCCAGTGATGTTAACACAAATCATGAAAGTCCAAAACTTCTATTTCATCTCCACATCAATTTGTCTCTCTAATTATTGAATGTTCCTCGTACAAATGGATGGAAGACTTGCGTAGTTTAGAACTCTACAGCTATGAGTACAATGTTCTTCTCACATTATCGAACATCACCACCTCTCCCTCCACACATTCGAACAGAAATGGCTATAGGAAGTCAGGAATTGTAAGAGCGATATGACAGAGAAACAGGGAGAGCACTATCAGCTGCTAATAAATTCCGGTTTGAAGGCGCCGATAAATCGGGATTTTATGGCGCAGAAACCGGATGGGCGGTTAGACGGCAGACAGTGGCCAGCGGCGTGTTTACCGACTCGGCGCCATCTTTATCCGAGCATGCGGCGCGACGCCTTATCGCAGGCGGGCAGCCGGCATGCACCCCACGCTAGACTGGTGCGATGCATCTCAGACCTGCCAGCGGCGTCCATAATCTGTTGTTCCACACTCTTCCCTCAATTTCCCTCACTTTTAATGGTGCCTGACGTGGTTGCTCTGTACATTATGGCTCGTATAAATCTTACGCATCCCAGCTAAATAAAGGAGCCCACTGTTTCACGACTTCTTCGTGTTTAGTTCTGTCTTTGGTGTTTATGGCGAAAATATTCAGTGGAAGCTGCGTAAATGTCGTGTGACAGAGACACGTTACATTAAGCGTATAACCTTTTTTAAGCTGGTTTCGTGATGGGAACTCGCTATAAGAGGAGGCGTGCTTATTACGAAGAATCGGTTTCAAACAAAGAAGACCCGAAAACTATGGACGAAGCAAATGATTGAACTATTCCGCTATTTGAGGCCGTCGAACGCTTATCAAAGGGTAACGGAATGGCTTAGAAGTGTCGCGAATTAATCCTATCTTAAGGCAGATAATGAATGAGAGAATCGTATCTACTGTAAGCTGTCTGATTTCCGGGGCCGTTGAGCAGCCTAGTCGAAAAAAGGGTTTTCTTCCTCTACGTACAACTGACGTTCTCCACGACGTGAATGAGAGTTGTGTTGTGACTTTTGCCGGCCGGTGTGGCCGTGCGGTTCTAGGCGCTTCAGTCTGGAACCGCGTGACCGCTGCGGTCGCAGGTTCGAATCCTGCCTCGGGCATGGATGTGTGTGATGTCCTTAGGTTAGTTAGGTTTAAGTAGTTCTAAGTTCTAGGGGACTGATGACCACAGATGTTAAGTCCCATAGTGCTCAGAGCCATTTTTTTGTTGTGACTTTTATGTGTACCTTGTGGAAAACGACTGGATTTTCTTACCTAAAGGTAATGCAAGAAGAGTAACTAATTTAGGAAACTAACGTGACAATCAATAAAATTCGGTACCTTTAATACTAAATAATTAACCCTTATAAACAATCAAAACTATATCTATACTACTATACAGGGTGTTAATCTTAGCTGAAGACATTAAAATATCGCGAAAACTACACGTCGGATCAAAAAAGTCATCATTCCAATTTGTTTGTCTCGGAGGGGGCATCCAATGATACCACACTCGACCCGCCATCCCAACCCATGCGTGCGTGGCGGTTGGGAGGGGGGGGGGGGGGAACTTCGAAATCTTCGATGGGAACCCCCTGTTTTCATCGAAGATTACAATTCTACGGCAAATTCTACTTATGTTTCGTCTAAAGCATCAACTCCAGTTAGGAATTATGAAATACTGAACTGTCCTCCCCCAGCAGCATGGATGTGGGATCCCGCGTGCCATTGGATATTCGAGGGCCATTGAGTAGCACGTCGTAAATTACGATTGTGTACCCATTTCTTTTCCCCCGACTACAGTGCCATCTGTGGAGAAACGAAGAAAGTGCTTCAGACAAGATGTATGTACATTTTTCCGTAGAATCGTAATCTTTAATAACAAACAGGGGTTCCCATTGAAGATTTCGAAGTTGCCCCCCCCCCCCCCCCCCCCCACACACACACACAAACACGGGGTGGGGTGGAGCGTCGATTGTGGTATCGTTGAATATTATCCTCCGAGAGAAACAAATTGGAATCATTACTTTTTTTTGATCCGATGTGTAGTTTTCGAGATATTTCAATGACTTCATTTAAAATGAACACCCTATATAAACACGAGACGTTGTTTGAAGTTGTTACCAAAAATCTGGAAAAGTTCTTGACCAATTCAGTTCAGATTTTTGTGCTGTGCTCTAATAAATATTCAGATGGATGCCGGACACACGTTATATTGAAAGGGTACAGTACCGCCCGACATTGAAAATAGGTACAACATACTTCATTATTTTTGTCAGAACAACACATTTTTTTGTAAAATAACTCAATTTCAAATAATACAGCGAAGCCGGATACCAGTGTGGGAAAGAGTGACAATTTATTTATTTAATTGATCACATGTGCACTCCCACAAAATAAATCCCTACATCCAGTTTGGTGAGATCTGTGAAATGAATGAATGTATGGTCGTCTGCTAACCGCAGATAGTGAATGTGAATATATGATCATCTTTGAGACGATCCTTTGGCCACCTTTGGTGGGACCAAAGAGATGAAATTTACCTGAGCTTTGAGTGCCTGAAATGTGGCTGACCAATACGGTAGCAAGGTGCTCCCCCACTTCGGCAGAGGTGCGAGAGAACCTGAAGAACGACCATGTTTCAGCACTCTGCCGCTGGATCTTGTGCTGTTAAGACCTGTCGTAGGTGTGTTCCATAAAGACAAAAGAGTGGAGACATGGTATGCATGTGGAATATTTAAGAGTAGTTTGAAATAATAATTTCTCTATTTCAGGAACTTTTGTGGGGAGAATTAAATGTCAGGCAGGTAATAATAATGGGATTGTAGTAATCTTCAGAAGTGACCAACGGTCACAATGAAACCACGTGTAGCAATAAGTTGAAATATTTCCGTGTGCTTAAGTTAAGCTGAATTACTAGCGTGTGTACTATAAGTTGAAATATTTAAGAAATGGCGTGTGCAGGACTTGAAATTAGAGACGAGTACTTCCACGTGGTGAGTGCTGTGTGTGTCTCAATCTGTGTATGAGACAAAGGATAAAGAGAAGTACTCGTCCATGGTATCAGTTGAGGACTCGCGTGTGTGATGAATATGTTCTTAATATTACTTTGCGTGTTATGTTTCCGTGTGACGCTTGACTCAAACTATAATACTCTTAGAGAGAAGCAAGGTGAGTCAGCCGTCTATCCAGCAACGCCACTTGGCTTGCATTGCACAGGAAGACGTGCATATATCTCCAGAGCTCATAGTAGGAAAGTAGAATTACGAAGTGGGGCAGTGTCGTGTGAAACTGGGATAAATATTAATTGAAGTGGGAAAGCTGAAAGTGATAATGTTGTGACTATTCCCTGTGTTGTATTTCATGTTGTAGTGTGGTGTATGTCATGTAATTTAAGTATGTGTGGTTTGCATGGGAGAGTAGCAAGGTTGTTTCAGAGGTAGTGGGTTATGCTTGTTCCTTCTGTACCGCTCGGTCTGGAGGAAACTTTCGTGATGATAATTGTGAGAGTCGAAGTGTGAGATATAACAAAAGATCCACCATCCTATCCAGAAAGTGCACTGTAGCGTTAAATAATTACGAGACCATAAGGTAGAGAATCACCAATGTAAAGCCATGCCCACTGGGCGGAATTTCTCATGTGTTATTGTTGTAGGTTATAGAATTTGTGTGTTTAGGTTATAGAATTTATCGGAATAAATAAGATAGTGAAAAGAAAAGATTGGTGGACTTTTCCTTCGAATTGTATGTTGTCATGATATCCAGAATTTATAATGTATGCGCCTTTCATATTCAGTGCGATGGCCACGTGTTGATAAAAGCCGTTAAATAAAGAAAAAGAAAATGTGGTATTGCCAGTGCGTAGTGAACAGCAGTCCGAGTTCTGTAAATTACTGATAGTCAGAAGTGCGTTTCCGTTGCGTATTATTCATACAAAAGGATAGTTTGTAACTTTATTGTGAGTACGAGAGTTCATGTTACTCGATAAATAAGAATGAATCCACTCGCTTGGCAGACCACTCATCTTGCAGGCCTGACTGCTTGATGCCACAGTATGAGCAAGGCATGTGGGTGCCTCTCAATATATAAGTATTCACGTCGGTACGGTTCGGGGCCTACGTGCGCGATTTCAGCAGGTGGGACTCAGGGTTCAGGTCTTGCGTAGATCACCAGTCCAGTAATGAGGGGTAAAAGTTATAGGACACCGAGAGATGAATACAGTAAGAAAGTTCAAAAGGATGTAGATTGCAGTAGTTATCCGGAGTTGATAAGGTTTGCACAGGATAGAGTACTGTGGAGAGATGCAAGAAACCAGTCTTTGTACCAAAGACCACAACAACAACGTATGAAATACCTTGCATCAAAACAACCCCTAACTCATCTTAGCATCTTGGACTTACCGTTGTGTATGTCTTTCTCCAATATTCTCTGTTGGAACCATAAGTATGTTGAACGGACTAGTCAGTAACTTATGTATGACCCAAAAGCACGCTGCATTCGAGAGGCGACTAAAGATTTTCCCCCTACAATGTCGTCTAATTTTTTTTTCTAAATTTTGGAAATTTGTGGTAAGGTGTTTAGTGACCAAACTGCTAAGATCATCGGTCGCTAAGCGTAAACACTACTTAATCTAACTTAAACTAACTTACACTAAGGACAACACACACACCCATGCCCGAGGGAGGACTCGAACCTACGACGGGTTGAGCCGCCCGGACCGTGACAAGGCACCGTCGTTGTTTCCCAACCTATATATCCTTGTCGTCTTCATCCTGTCCAACGGTGTCTTTGTCACATTGTCTACACTCTTCCGCTTTTCTCTTTATCCCTACATTTTGTTTCGTGCCTACTGCTTTTCTTTTCTTAACTGCTAACTTCTCCCTGTTATTTCATGCTCTTCCCCAGACTTCTCCTTCAGATTTGATTTCTTCGTTGCTGGTGCCGTGGCTTTTCGTCAGCACGTTCTTACTCCCATTCGTCATAAACGTCATTTTATGAGAAATACACTTCACACAATGTCAACAGAATTGAGACTGATGTAATTATTATTATTAGGCGTAAATAATGGAAGATACTACTAGCATGTGGGGACTGTAACTCGGCCCACCGACTTCTCAGTTCTGATCGTAGCACTCGGCAGTAGTCGTAAGAGTTCATGCCGCATCGATTTGCAGATGCTCGTTGCCAACTGTGCAGCGTGCTGTTAGCTTGTATTGACTGCACTGCTGTCTACTTTACCGCTGAGGTGTGCTGTACCTGTCTGTGTTTCGTTACGCTATTTCCATTGTGATGTCCGCCCCCAGTAGCTGAGTGGTCAGCGCGACAGAATGTCAATCCTAACGGCCAGCACGCTCAGCTCAGCGTGTTCGGTGGGAGGGATAGCTGCCCTCTGTAACAAAAAACCCGAGTGAATGAATGAACGACGAACTTGAACAGGTGTCATTGGACGTTCGCCCCGAAAAAATTCAACGACCAAAAACGAACAAAATCAGATTTAAAAAAAAAAAAAAGGCCGGGTTCGATTCCCGGCTGGGTTGGAGATTTTTTAACGCTCAGGGACTGGGTGTTGTGTTGCCTTAATCATCATTATTTTATCCCAACCGACGCGCAAGTCGCCGAAGTGGCATCAAATCGAAAGACTTGCAGCCGGCGAACGGTCTACCCGACGGGAGGCCCTAGTCACACGACATTTGCATTGTGATATTTTCGAACATAAGTGATGATGCGGTTGTTGGCCTTTTGCAGGGGTTATCTTATCTTCCCGTTCGGTAAAGGAAGCTGGTTAGAAGGAGCTCTTGGAAGCTCAGATCACAGGTGTTACGTGAAATGCGTACTTATACACCTCACCACCCCCACAGCAAAACCTGTCCACACTCCCCGATAACGAGGTGCCAAGTTATAGTTCGCGAGTAGTATACAATGTCTGTTTTGAAGTGAAGGTCTTATGGATGTATGGCTGCATATAACCGAGAGCCTAAAGGCACAAATTCTCATGTGAAATATGATTTCAGAAAAAAACAGGAATACCACTTTTCAAAAAACAGTGCGAGATTATCAGAGTAAAGAAGAGATTCAATATTTTCTATTACATACTTGGAGAAAATAAATACTATAGGCTGTCTTGACATCTCACGCACTCCCCTAATACTATTGTCCATTCGTGCTCCTGAGGACTGGTCAAGAAATAAAAGGTGGGGGCAAGAAATGGCGACGTTAGGCATTTACAGGATTCCCTATTTTCTGCCTGTGAAGTGTGTTGTTGGTCGCCACGGCGGTGGAAAGGTCTCGGCGGTAACGGACGCACCTTTCCGGTGTACGCAGAAAAGCATCCTTTGTTGCGGAAGAGAAAGCACCCTCCGCAGAAAGACGGAATTGTGCGAGGAGAAAGTGCAGAACCGCGGGGCCCCGGCCATACCTACTCCCCAGTGCGCTGGCGAGGGCCATTGTCAGCAGGAGTCCGCGAAAACTGAGGAACGAGGCGCGTCTGTCGTATTTCAGCTTGCTGTCAGCCGAAGTGCAGGTACTACGGTGTGTTGATGATTTTCACTTATGGACCGTCTGACAGCAACTGAATAAAACACAATTTTAGTGCCATACGCGTTTCGCCTTTATTTTCTGCAAGGCATCATCAGTGGCAGGTTGCGTAGACAGTTTCTTACATATTACGCTCCTGTTACATTTTTGGTCTTATTCTTCTTCCTATGAGCGCCAATTTGCTGTTTTTTCTGCATTCCACAGCACTATGCACTGACCGCTTTTTTTAATGCCAGACGGTCCATAAGTGAAAATCATCAACACACCGTAGTATTACGCGCAACTGAGGAGGACAGGACCAAAAAATCGAAGTGCAGGTGTTTGTCGATGCCCATGCAAATGCAGTAAACGCCGATACAGAAAGGAAAAAAGAATATCAAGACATGAACTTGTCTTAAGCCGTCCCCATACGAGACGTGTTTGTCATCGTTAAGCACGGTAGACCCCGTTCCTGGTGGTTGCTGCACGCTCTGAAACGGCCTGCTACATCTCACAGAACATAACGTGCTCCTCGTCGTGATTTGCGACCGCAGCGCTCTCCAGCGGCAGTTCCAGCTGCTTTACGAAAACACACGCGCAAAGTAGATGTGTTAACTCGTTAGCGATCGTCGAAGAAGGACGGAGAAAATCGCGGCGAGGATTCTGGACTCGCTAGCCTAAACAGCAAACTAATTATAGAGGAGCACACCAATGCTGTACAACGATCAGAGACACATACCAGTAGAAGTTATTCGTTAATTTAATTCAATCTTCACCTAATTTTCGATTTTAAGTTGAATACAGTTAAAGTATAGCGTCTAATGTCAGTTTGCGCATGCCTAATATCCATAGCCACGATGTTGCATTGACAGCCATCACTCTGAAGTAACGAACTGTACTTCATATAGGTTTCCGTAATTTCATTCGAATGGAAAAGGAGATTGTTTCGAAACTACTCACCATAATTGGAAACGATTTTTAATGGGAAGATACAAATTCGAAGCAGTCTATAAAACGAAGAAATACCTATCCATGTTTTTGTTGTTATGGTCTTCAGTCCAGAGACTGGTTTGACGCAGCTCTCCATGCTACTCTACCCTGTGCAAGCTTCTTCATCTCTCAGTATCTACTACAGCCTACATTCTTCTGAATCTGCTTAGTGTACTCATCTCTTGGTCTCCCTCTACAATTTTTACCCTCCACGCTGCCCTCCAATACTAAATTGGTGATCCCTTGATACCTCAGAACATGTCCTACCAACCGATCGGTTTTTCTAGTCAAGTTGTGCCACAAATTTCTCTTCTCCCCAATTATATTCAATACCTCAATATCCATATATCAATATTTTACCGAAAATTACTGAACTATCAGTTTAATAAGTCACGGCTGCAAAATACTTACACGAATTCTTTGCACACGAATGGAAAAACCGGTAGAAGCCGACCTTGGGGAAGATCAGTTCGGATTCCGTAGAAATGTTGGAACACGTCAGGCAATACTGACCCCATGACTTACCTTAGAAGATAGGTTAATGAAAGGCAAACCTACGGTTCTAGCTTTTGTAGAGTTAGAGAAAGCTTTTCACAAGGTTGACTGGAATATTCTTTTTCAAATTCTGAAGGTGGCAGGGGTCAAATACAGGGAGCGAAAGGCTATTTACAATTTGTACAAGAACCAGATGGCAGTTATAAGAGTCGAGGGCATGAAAGGGAAGCAGTGGTTGGGAAGGGAGTGAGACAGGGTTGTAGCCTATCCCACATGTTATTCAATGTGTATACTGAGCAAGCAGTAAAGGAAACAAAAGAAAAATTTGGATTAGGAATTAAAATCCATGGAGAAGAAATAAAAACTTTGAGGTTCGTCGATGTTATTGTAATTCTGCCAGAGACAGCAAAGGACCTGGAAGAGCAGTTGAACGGACTGGACAGTGTCTTGAAAGGCGGATATACGATGAACATCAACAAAAGCAAAATGAGGACAATGGAATGTAGTCTAATTAAATCAGGTGATGCTAAGGGAATTAGATTAGAAAACAAGACACTTAAAGTGGTAGATGATTTCTGCAATTTTGGGGAGCAAAATAATTGATGATTGTCGAAGTAGAGAGCATATAAAATGTAGACTAGCAGTGGCATGAAAAGCGTTTCTGAAGAAGAGAAATTTGTCAACATCGAGTATAGATTTAAGTGTCAGGAAGTCGTTTCTTTAAGTATTTGTATGGAGTGTAGGCATGTATGGACGATAAATAGTTTAGACAAGAAGAGAATAAAAGCTTTCGAAATGTGGGGCCACAGAAGAATGCTGAAGATTAGGTGGGTAGATCACGTAACTAATGAGGCGGAAATGAATAGAATCGGGAAGAAGAGGAATTTGTGGCACAACTTGACTAGAAGAAGGGATCGGTTAATGGGACACGTTATGCGGCATCAAGGGATCACCAATTTAGTATTGGAGGGGAGCGTGGAGGGTAGAAATCGCAGAGGGAGACCAAGAGATGAATACACTAAGCAGATTCGGAAGGATGTAGGCTGCAGTAGTTACTCGAAGATGAAGAAGCTTGCACAGCGTAGAGTAGCTTGGAGAGCTGCATCAAACCAGTCTCTGGACTGAAGACCACAATAACAACATTTTACACAAAGTTTCATAATAACAAAAACTTACAGTGCGTAGCCTGTGCTTGCTTTCTGACATAGACTGGCAGTCATATTAAGATTTCTGGCGTCTGGGGAAACATTCCAGTCGTTGGCTTATGGAACAACAGTTGTAGCAAATACGTTATTTGTAATAAATAACATCGACTATTGCATAACTACTGCCGATGCAGGATTTTGTGGCGCAACAGACCTCTCGATTATGTCCAATAAATGTTCGATGGGGTTAATGTTGGGCGATCTGGGTGGCCAGATCACTCGCTCGAGCTGTCTAGAATGTTTTTCAAACTGATCACGAACAACTGTGGGCCGGTGACATGTCACATTTTCATCCATAAAAATTCCAGTGGTTTTTTGGGAACACGAATCAATAAATGGCTGCAAAGGATCGCCATGTAGCCGACTACAACCATTTCCAGTCAGTGATCGATCCAGTTGGACCAGAGGACCCAGTCCATTCCATGTAAAGACAGCCCATACCATTATGGAGCCACCACCATCCTGCACAGTGCCTTGTTGACAACCTGGGTTTATAGGTTCTTGGGGTCTGCGCCACACTCTAACTCTACCATCAGCCCTTAACACCTGAAATCGAGACTCATCTGACCACGCCAAGGATTTCCAGTCGGCTAGGGTCCAATCTATATGGTGACGAGTCCAGGAGAGAAGCTGCATGCGGAGACTGGTTTGATGCAGCTCTCCATGCTACTCTATCCTGTGCAAGCTTCTTCATCTCCCAGTACCTACTGCAACCTACATCCTTCTGAATCTGCTTAGTGTATTCATCTCTTGGTCTCCCTCTACGATTTTTACCCTCCATGCTGCCCTCCAATGCTAAATTTGTGATCCCTTGATGCCTCAAAACATGCCCTACCAACCGTTCCCTTCTTCTAGTCAAGTTGTGCCACAAACTTCTCTTCTCCCCAATCCTATTCAATACCTCCTCATTAGTTACGTGATCTACCCACCTTATCTTCAGCATTCTTCTGTAGCACCACATTTCGAAAGCTTCTATTCTCTTCTTGTCCAAACTAGTTATCGTCCATGTTTCACTTCCATACATGGCTACACTCCATACAAATACTTTCAGAAACGACTTCCTGTCACTTAAATCTATGCTCGATGTTAACAAATTTCTCTTCTTCAGAAACGATTTCCTTGCCATTGCCAGTCTACATTTTATACCCTCTCTACTTCGACCATCATCAGTTATTTTACTCCCTAAATAGCAAAACTCCTTTACTACTTTAAGTGTCTCATTTCCTGATCTAATTCCCTCAGCATCACCCGATTTAATTTGACTACATTCCATTATCCTCGTTTTGCTTTTGTTGATGTTCATCTTATATCCTCCTTTCAAGACACTGTCCATTCCGTTCAACTGCTCTTCTAAGTCCTTTGCTGTCTCTGACAGAATTACAATGTCATCGGCGAACCTCAAAGTTTTTACTTCTTCTCCATGAATTTTAATACCCACTCCGAATTTTTCTTTTGTTTCCTTTACTGCTTGCACAATATACAGATTGAATAACATCGGGGAGAGGCTACAACGCTGTCTCAGTCCTTTCCCAACCACTGCTTCCCTTTCATGTCCCTCGACTCTTATAACTGCCATCTGATTTCTGTACAAATTGTAAATAGCCTTTCGCTTCCTGTATTTTATACCGGCCACCTTCAGAATTTGAAAGAGAGTATTCCAGTTAACATTGTCAAAAGCTTTCTCTAAGTCTACAAATGCTAGAAACGTAGGTTTGCCTTTTCTTATTCTTTCTTCTAAGATAAGTCGTAAGGTTAGTATTGCCTCACGTGTTCCAACATTTCTACGGAATCCAAACTGATCTTCCCCGAGGTCGGCTTCTACCAGTTTTTCCATTCGTCTGTAAAGAATTCGCGTTAGTATTTTGCAGCTGTGACTTATTAAACTGATAGTTCGGTAATTTTCACATCTGTCAACACCTGCTTTCTTTGGGATTGGAATTATTATATTCTTCTTGAAGTCTGAGGGTATGTCGCCTGTCTCATACATCTTGCTCACCAGATGGTAGAGTTTTGTCATGACTGGCTCTCCCAAGGTCATCAGTAGTTCTAATGGAATGTTGTCTACTCCCCGGGCCTTGTGTCGACTCAGGTCTTTCAGTGCTCTGTCAAACTCTTCACGCAGTATCTTATCTCCCATTTCGTCTTCATCTACATCCTCTTCCATTTCCATATTATTGTCCTCAAGTACATCGCCCTTGTATAAACCCTCTATATACTCCTTCCACCTTTCTGCCTTCCCTTCTTTGCTTAGAACTGGGTTGCCATCTGGGTTGCCACAGCCTATTAACGCCAAATTTCGCCATATTGTCCTAGCGGATACGTTAGCCATAGTCTGAGACTCATTTCTGCGACTATTTCGCTCAGTGTTGCTTCTTGTCAGCACTGATAGATCTACACAAACGCCGCTGCTCCCGATCGTTAATTGGTGGCCGTCGGCCAGTTCGCTGTCCGTGGTGAGAGGTAATCCCTGGAACGTGGTGTTCTCGGCACACTCTCGACGCTATGGATTTCGGAATATTGAATTCCCCAATGATTTCCAAAATGTAATGCCCCATGCGCCTAGCTCCAACTACCATTCCGCGTTCAAAGTCTGTTAATCCCAAAAGTGTGGTCATAATGACGTCGGAAACCTTTTCATATGACAGCTCCGTCAATGCACGCGATACTATGGTCATCTGTATAAGTGAATGTCACTCTCCCATGACTTTTGTCACCTCAGTGTAAAGCCCTATTTAAACGAGCTGAGCTCAGAAGGGACTGGCAAACTTGAATTACACCCAACTAGCCTCAATATTTTAACAGCCCTGAATCCCGGTGGTCTCTCACAGCGCAGCAAGCATAAACTTATCCAGGCAGTCTTTTACCCGAATGACTGTAAGACGACTGTATCCGCTTTTTTCTAATGGTGCCTGTATCCTTCATATTCGGCCCCTATCAAAACCCAAAGGCCATCGTAAAATACGTGGTCCAGTGGCATCTTCTGCAATTAAATCTGCTTGACCTCTCTGACTAGCGATCTCCTTCACTATTCACAGAGGCAAAAATGTTGAGTTTACATCCTTTGCAAATAGAAAGCATTATGAAAGCTGCTAGCAGACTGCTACTATTACTACAGGTGTCGGTCTCACTGTTTCTCGTATTTTATTCTATTCAAGCAAAGGGATTTTTAATATCTCTCGTCTTGTGAAACGAGTCGGCCCAAAGTTCAGCTTACGCGTTTCAGCTTCCCTAGCAGACGAAAGCATTGAATATACACTCATGCTCATAAATTAAGGATAATTGCAGAATGTGATGCCACACAACGTGGCACTGCACAAAACTGGCACTAATAGCATAGGCACGTAGGGAACACACACGATACAGATCTGTAAGTCCACGGTATTGGTGATAAGTTCAGAAAACCGTCCCGAAACACATGTGCTAAAAAACGCCACTGTTTACTGCGCATATACCCCGACATCAATATGGAATATGATCACCATGCACACGTACACAGGCCGCACAACGGGTTGGCATACTCTCGATCAGGTGGTCGAGCAGCTGCTGGGGTATAGCCTCCCATTCTTACACCAGTGCCTGTCGGAGCTCCTGAAGTGTCGTAGGGGTTTGAAGACGTGCAGCGATACGTCGACCGAGAGCATCCCATACGTGCTCGATGAGGTTTAGGTCTGGAAAACAGGCAGGACTCTCCATTCGCCTAATAGCTTCTGTTTCAAGGTACTCCTCCACGATGGCAGCCCGGTGGGGCCGTGTGTTTTCACCCATAAGGAGGAAGGTGTGACCCACTGCACCCCTGAAAAGGCGGACATGCTGGTGCAAAATGACGTCCCGATACACCTGACCTGTTACAGTTCCTCTGTCAAAGACATGCTAGGGTGTACGTGCACCAATCATAATCCCACTCCACACCATCAAACTACGACTCCATGCAGGTCCCTTTCAAGGACATTAACGGCTTGGTATCTGGTTCTTGGTTCACGCCAGATGAATACCCGGCGAGAATCACTGTTCAGACTATACCTGGACTCGTCCGCGAACATAACCAGGGACCACTGTTCCAATGACCATGTACTGCGTTCTTGACACCAGGCTTTACGGGCTCTGCTGTGACCAGTGGTCAGTGGAATGCGCCTTACAGGTCTCTGGGCGAATAAATCGTGTCTGTTCAGTCGTCTGTGTGTCTGGAGACAACTGTTCCAGTGGTTGGGGTAAGGTCCCGAGCAGGGCTACCTGCAGTACTCCGTGGCCGTCTGCGAGCACTGGTGGTGAGATATCGGTCTTCTTGTGGTGTTGTACACTTTGGACGTCCCGTACTGTAGCGCCTGGACACGTTTCCGTCTGCTGGAATCGTTGCCATAATCTTGAGATCACACTTTGTGGCACACGGAGGGCCTGTGCTACGACCTGCTGTGTTTGACCAGCCTCCAGTCGCCCTAGTATACTACCTCTCATAACGTCATCAATATGTGTTGTTTGAGCCATTAGCACGTCTGAAAACGTCTGCACACTCACTCGCTGCACCGTACTCTGACATGCACCAACACACTTCTGCTGCCAGCGCCACCGTGCAACGACCGCAGGTCAAATGCACCGCATGGTCATACCCGTAGGTGATTTAAACCCGCAAACCGCCCAACAGAGCGTTGTTTCACCATGTATCAGTATTATCCTTAATTTATGAGCATGAGTGTAGAAAGTCTTTGAGCCACACGACTGATCCGCCACTCGAGAGTCGATACAGACGACGGCATTCATCCGCCAGGAAATTCGGTTCTGATGGAATAACGACGACAACGAAATTTTGCAATTTCAGTCTCAGGACTGAAGACAACAACAACTGTAAAAAGTCTCTTCTGAAGGTTGTAAGTAGGCTGCTTAGGTTTTTATGTAACGCCACGTAGCACTCTGTATGAAAATCACTGACTGTGCTGTGTGCACTCTGTGGCTGGTTTGCGTTGTTGGAATATTTGCTATTGTAGTGTTGGACAGTTGGATGTGAACAGCGCGCAGCGCTGCGCGGTTGGAGGTGAGCCGCCAGCAGCGGTGGATGTGGGGAGAGAGATGGCAGAATTTTGAGAGCGGACAATCTGGACGCGTGTCCATCAGAAATGGTAAATTTGTAATACTGGATATCATGAAATATATATTATATATGATGACTTTTGAACATTATTAAGGTAAATACATTGTTTGTTCTCTATCAAAATCTTTCATTTGCTAACTCTGCCTATCAGTAGTTAGTGCCTTCAGTAGTTAGAATCCTTTATTTGGCTGGCAGTATTGGCGCTCGCTGTATTGCAGTATTTAGAGTAGCGAAGATTTTTGTGAGGTAAGTGATTTATGAAAGGCATAGGTTATTGTTAGTCAGGGCCATTCTTTTGTAGGGAATATTGAAAGTCAGATTGCGTTGCGCTAGAAATATTGTGTCAGTTTAGTGTTGATCAGAATAAGTAAAGAGAGAAATCCAGAATGAGATTTTCACTCTGCAGCGGAGTGTGCGCTGATATGGAACTTCCTGGAAGATTAAAACGGCGTGCCGGACCGAGACTCGAACTCGGGACCTTTGCCTTTCGCGGGAAAAGGTCCCGAGTTCGAGTCTCGGTCCGGCACACAGTTTTAATCTTCCAGGAAGTTTCAAAGAGAGAAATGTCTTAGTACGTTCAGTTCTGCTCAGCTGTTTGAAAATCAAATAACATAAGGGGTTTACCAGCACAGTAATTCATAAATTTCCCAAAGGGGACGTTCCAAGGTGATCGATCATCGGAAGTTGAACGAAGCAACTCAACGCATCGGGTTAAGCCTTAACAAAAATCGTAAAAACTCATCCAAAGAAAACCTTCAGGTGAAATTTCCATTTATTTACGACACTGTTTCTTCAAATGCTCACTATAAAGAAACTGCTCAACCAGTTTTTGAGGTCGGCCGCTGTGGTCAAGCGGTTCTAGGCACTTCAGTCAAGAACTGCGCTGCTGCTACGGTCGCAGGTTCGAATCCTGCCTCGGGCATGGACGTGTGTGATGTCCTTAGGTTAGTCAGGTTTAAATAGTTCTAAGTCTAGGGGACTGATGTCCTCAGACATTAAGTCCCATAGTTCTTAGAGCCATTGGGCCAGTTTTTGAGGTACCAGTGTTTTAACAATAACAAATGACAAGTGTATTTAAAATCATTTTAATGTCACATCGCAATATCGCCATCTTTTGGTCATTTAAAGGCGATCCCTGTGCGGTATTCGTATCGAATCATGGAATGGAAACATTGAGTAAATTTTTTATCATTCCTTGTTTCACAAGTAAATATTAGTGGCATCTTTTACGGAATTGTGGAAAACAATTTTAAGAATACCTCATCGTTTCTGATGTTTTCTGTGGACAAACGTAAATTGAGAAGTCGCGAGTGACACGCATCGTTAGGGACGCGCTGTGCAGCCCTGGAGCACCACGTGTGGGAAAGCACGGCCAGCGCCGACGGATATTCTCGTTTTCTGCGCCAAGTTTTCCCGCTCCTTACGCACTGCTCCCCTGCATCTCGGCACTCCCCTCCTGCAGTCGCCGAGGGGTGCGAGTCCCTTTGCAACTTCTGCACTGCAAGTCATACCTCACTATCGAGAGGGCGCACAAACTGTAAAGTTGTCCTGGGGGAACAGGAAAAAATCACGTCCCGCCACCCCAGTGCGGCTTTTTCTACGCCCTCGTCTGTACCTAGTCTTGGCGAACGAATAGAGCGAATAGCAGAGAATATTCTCCAGCACACCACATAGTAGAGTATCCTCTACTTCCATTTACAGTTGGAGCGTAGAAGAAAGATGCCTTACATGCCTCTTTGTATTCTGTTATTAGTCTAACTGAATCTACACGGTCTTGACGGATATAGGCGGTTGAAAGAAATTATTCATAGCTTCCACGCTGAAAGCCAGTTCCTTGAACTTTTTTTCATCAGGTTTTCCACGTCTTTCTTCAAACGTCTGCTAGCTGAGATTTTTCAAAATTTCCTTTACATTACTTCGCGAGAAAAAAAGTCTCTTGACCAATAAATTGCAGTTTCTTGGTGCGATTCATAAAATGTACGTCTTTGATTTTTCTGGAAATTAAAAGCTACTTACCAGCCTTTGTAGCATGTGGACTTTTGCCCTGCTCTGGCAAGATAGTGCTACGGTCTTGACGGGTTAACAATTCCTTGCAGTTAACTGTCTAATTCGTGAAAATTCCAGCAATGTGACCGCGCCTACACGTCATCATCGATATCTTCAAAATTTATGTTATATGCAGGGCTATGCCAAGAATGAACCTGACAGAACTAGGAGCTCAAAATGGGGAAGCATTTAGAAAAAATAGCAGTTTTGGTTTTCCTCCCCCCATGAACCATGAACCTTCCCGTTGGTGGGGAGGCTTGCGTGCCTCAGCGATACAGATGGCCGTACCGTGGGTGCAACCACAACGGAGGGGTATCTGTTGAGAGGCCAGACAAACGTGTGGTTCCTGAAGAGGGGCAGCAGCCTTTTCAGTAGTTGCAGGAGCAACAGTCTGGATGATTGACTGATCTGGCCTTGTAACACAAACCAAAACGGTCTTGCTGTGCTGGTACTGCGAACGGCTGAATGCAAGGGGAAACTAAGGCCGTAATTTCTCCCGAGGGCATGCAGCTTTACTCTATGGTCAAATGATGATGGCGTCCTCTTGGGTAAAACATTCCGGAGGTAAAATAGTCCCCCATTCGGATCTCCGGGCGGGGACTACTCAAGAGGATGTCGTTATCAGGAGAAAGAAAACTGGCGTTCTACGGATCGGAGCGTGGAATGTCAGATCCCTTAGTCGGGCAGGTAGGTTAGAAAATTTAAAAAGGGAAATGGATAGGTTAAAGTTAGATACGGTGGGAATTAGTTAAGTTAGGTGGCAGGAGGAACAAGCCTTCCGGTCAGGTGACTACATGGTTATAAACACAAAATCAAAGAAGGGTAATGCAGGAGAAGGTTTAATAATGAATAGGAAAATAGGAATGCGGGTAAGCTACTACAAACAGCATAGTGAACGCATTATTGTGGCCAAGATAGATACGAAGACCACGCCTACTACAGTAGTACAAGTTTATATGCCTACTAGCTCAGCAGATGGCGAAGAAATTGAAGAAATGTATGATGAAATAAAAGAAATTATTCAGATAGGGAAGGGAGGTGAAAATTTAATAGTCATGGGTGAATGGAATTCGTCAGTAGGAAAAGGGAGAGAAGGAAACGTAGTAGGTGAATATGGACTGGGGTAAGAAACGAAATAGGAAGCCGCTTGGTAGAATTTTGCACAGAGCAAAACCTAATCATAGCTAACACTTAGTTCAAGAATCATAAAAGAAGATTGTATAGATGGAAGAAGCCTGGAGATACTGACAGGTTTCAGATAGATTATATAATTGTAAGACAGAGATTTAGGAACCAGGTTTTAAATTGTACGACATTTCCAGGGGTAGATGTGGACTCTGACCACAATCTATTAGTTATGAACTGTAGATTAAAACTGAAGAAATTGCAAAAAGGTGGGAATTTAAGGAGATGGGACCTGAAAAAACTGACTAAACCAGAGGTTGTACAGAGTTTCAGGAAGAGCATAAGGGAACAATTGACAGGAATGGGGGAAAGAAATACAGTTGAAGAAGAATGGGTAGCTCTGAGGGATGAAATAGTGAAGGCAGCAGAGGATCAAGTAGGTAAAAAGACGAAGACTAGTAGAAATCCTTGGGTAACAGAAGAAATATTGAATTTAATTGATGAAAGGAGAAAATATAAAAATGCTGTAAATGAAGCAGGCAAAAAGGAATACAAACGTCTCAAGAATGAGATCGACAGGAAGTGTAAAATGGCTAATCAGAGACGGCTAGAGGACAAATGTAAGGATATAGAGGCTTATCTCACTAGGGGTAAGATAGATACTGCCTATAGGAAAATCAAAGAGACCTTTGGAGAAAAGAGAACCACTTGTATGAATATCAAGAGCTCAGATGGAAACCCAGTTCTAAGAAAAGAAGGGAAAGCAGAAAGTTGGAAGGAGTATATAGAGGGTCTATACAAGGGCGATGTACTTGAGTATAATATCATGGAAATGGCAGAGGATGTAGATGAAGATGAAATGCGAGATACGATACTGCGTGAAGAGTTTGACAGAGCACTGAAAGACCTTTCCATTAGAACTACTGACAGCCTTGGGAGAGCCAGCCGTGACAAAACTCTACTATATGGTGAGCAAGATGTGTGAGACAAGCGAAATACCCTCAGACTTCAAGAAGAATATAATAATTCCTATCC
The DNA here is from genome assembly GCF_023864345.2 of Schistocerca serialis cubense. Classification (NCBI taxonomy): domain Eukaryota; kingdom Metazoa; phylum Arthropoda; class Insecta; order Orthoptera; family Acrididae; genus Schistocerca; species Schistocerca serialis. The sequence goes on from NC_064638.1 coordinate 941,788,757, forward strand.
CAAAGAAAGCAGGTGCTGACAGATGTGAAAATTACCGAACTATCAGTTTAATAAGTCACGGCTGCAAAATACTAACGCGAATTCTTTACAGACGAATGGAAAAACTAGTAGAAGCCGACCTCGGGGAAGATCAGTTTGGATTCCGTAGAAATATCGGAACACGTGAGGCAATACTGACCCTACGACTTATCTTAGAAGCTAGACTAAAGAAAGGCAAACCTACGTTCCTAGCATTTGTAGTCTTAGAGAAAGCTTTTGACAATGTTGACTGGAATACTCTCTTTCAAATTCTTAAGGTGGCAGGGGTAAAATACAGGGAGCGAAAAGCTATTTACAATTTGTACAAGAACCAGATGGCAGTTATAAGAGTCGAGGGGCATGAACGGGAAGCAGTGGTTGGGAAGGGAGTGAGACAAGGTTGTAGCCTCTCCCCGATGTTATTCAATCTCTATATTGAGCAAGCAATGAAGGAAACAAAAGAAAAATTCGGAGTAGGTATTAAAATCCATGGAGAAGAAATAAAAACTTTGAGGATCGCCGATGACATTGTAATTCTGTCAGGGACTGCAAAGGACTTGGAAGAGCAGTTGAACGGAATGGATAGTGTCTTGAAAGGAGGATATAACACGAACATCAACAAAAGCAAAACAAGGATAATGGAATGTAGTCGAATTAAATCGGGTGATGCTGAGGGAATTCGATTAGGAAATGAGAGACTTAAAGTAGTAAAGGAGTTTTGCTATTTGGGGAGAAAAATAACTGATGATGGCCGAAGTAGAGAGGATGTGAAATGAAGACTGGCAAAGGCAAGGAAAGCATTTCTGAAGAAGAGAAATTTGTTAACGTCGAGTACTGGTTTAAGAGCCAGGAAGTCGTTTCTGAAAGTATTTGTATGGAGTATAGCCATGTATGGAAGCGAAACATGGACGATAAATAGTTTGGACACGAAGAGAATAGAAGCTTTCGAAATGTGGTGCTACAGAAGAATGCTGAAGCTTAGATGGGTAGATCACATAACTAATGAGGAAGTATTGAATAGGATTGGGGGGAAGAGAAGTTTGTGCCACACCTTGACTAGAAGAAGGGATCGGTTGGTAGGACTTGTTCTGAGGCATCAAGGGATCACAAGTTTAGTATTGGAGGGCAGCGTGGATGGTAAAAATTATAGAGGGAGACCAAGAGATGAATACACTAAGCAAATTCAGAAGGACGTAGGTTGCAGTAGGTACTGGGAGATGAAGAAGCTTGCGCAGGATAGAGTAGCATGGTGAGCTGCATCAAACCAGTCTCTGGACTGAAGACCACAACAACAACAACAGCAGCAGTTTGGGTGCGGATCGGGTGACGTATCAGTGATTTAAGTTTGCGTAGTTTGCGGGCAGCAGCTCGCGCAGAGGTAAGACAGCAGAACGGTAATGCGAGGAACATGGGGCCCAGTACCTATGTTACAACTTTGTTAAACTTTTATTTTTTACGATACGTACACTGCAAATAAACCGAAAGTGGTATACAGCGTAATGTACTACAAACCTTTCAGGAAAATTATTGCCAACAATCTACTTGTGCCTGCAAGAGCGTACTGACTCTTTCGCATCGAGGATTCAAAAGAAGATGAATGAGTTTGCGGCAAAAAAACATTATGTTGCCATTACTTCGTCAAAATCTGGGAAACTTATTACACACTTTCACTAAGATTTTTTGACTGTTCTGATCAAGTCCTACGTGTGGCTTAACTGATTCGTGGGGAAGACGAACAAATCCACATTTAAACGACGTGGTTTTTCAGTGTGAAGGAGAACTATCGTCTTGCAGTATTAAAGTGATTCACTCAAACGCACTCTGCTGTTGTAATCCTGGAACGTGTATTTTTATCGATAGGTAAAGAACTTGACCAAAAAGCATCAAAACCGCTCTTGCCTCATCAAGACAGAATAAGAAATCACATCCCGAGGAGATCGCATCACAATACAATCCATTGTATATCACCGAATATGATGTGTTACGTATGGTTTGCTGCCAAACTGTGCCATGCGAGCGAATCTTTCATGAATGTAGACCAAGATTGTTTTTCTGTAGAAACTCAGAAAAACTAGTTTTACGATGAGTATCACTATGAAATAATAAAAGCATCTAATTTTTTATACGAAGTTGTACACCTTCCAATCCCTCCCTCGAAATTTTTCTTCCGGTCGCAAATTTTTCTTTGCCTTTCATTTTCATGCATTTTCTGAACATATTAATCAACACAATATAACAAACATAATTTCGGTTCACTTGCAGTGCAAATAACTTAAAACTGAAAAATAAAGTTTCTTGATAGGGACTCGACCCCACGACCATGGATTACCGTTTTGTACTCTTTCCGTTGCGCCTGGAACGTATGCGTAAGACCGGCGGTTATGGATAAAACAGCCGGTTTCCTGTTACACCGGTTCTTTACGTCTCCAGTGTAACCTAACTGTTAAAACCGCTAAAAATAACCGGTCTTTGAAATAACAAAAAATGGTTCAAATGGCTCCGACCACTGAGGTCATCAGTCCCCTAGAACTTAGAACTACTTAAACCTAACTAACCTAAGGACATCACACACATCCATGCCCGAGGCAGGATTCGAACCTGCGATCGTAGCAGCAGCGCGGATCCAGACTGAAGCGCCTAGAACCGCTCGACCACAGCGGCCGGCTTGAAATAACAGATTTTTGGTTGGTTTATTATTACTATTACTAGCAATCAATGTAGACTTCGAACAAAGGCAGAACAATTCTAATGAAGGTGATGGAGCAGATAATACTACTGATACGAGGTTGAGCCTGATACAGAATTCGGTCTGATTGTCTCCAGCAAAAGTTGCTGCTACAGCGAGTGCGAAAGCTCACAAGCTGATGACTTTCCTGTGTCGTCACCTTGGGATGTTATCAATTTTTCACCCTTTTAAACCACAAAATTACGGGCTCAGATATTATCCCAATTTTATAGAACGTCAATGAAATTATAGGTATATCGAGCAAATTTACCTTCTCTTCCAAGGAACATCGAGGGTGTTTTCTCCGCACATGCAGTTTGTTGTGCCTTGTGCCGTTTTTAAGAGGAGCATCGTACTTCACTGCTACCAGACTTAAAGACTAGGGTTGGTACCATTCCGCAATACAACCGACGCCCGAGGATGACAGCGAAAAACTACCCTACAGACCAGGTTGGGGAAAGTTGTGCACACTAAACGTACACGCGTACACGCTAATTAGCCAAGCCATATGGCGAGAGGTACTTTATTGTCTCTGCTGTGTTGAAGTGATTCTTATACGATGTGTTTGTTGCTAGTTTCTAACTGTAAGCGTTTTTACTAAATTGGGGCTAATCGCTTTTCCCTATTTCTATAATAATCAAATATTTTTACAAATAAAAATAACTTGTTTTTTTTTAAAAAAGTGTTATTTAAAAATAAAAAATTTTAGCAATGCTGCTATGTCAAATTGGTATACGGGTTCTTTTATTGATTATTGGTAAAAAAAAAAAAAAAAAAAAAAAAACACCAGGCATAACTGAGATCGAACGAACACCGAAAAATACCGATTATTTAGAACTGAAATACCTGGCCGCCCGGTTCTTTTATTGATTATTGGTTAAAAGAGACACCTGGTATAACTACCGATTATTTAGAACTGAAATACCTGGCCGCGCGGGATTAGCCGAGCGGTCTGGGGCGCTGCAGTCATGTACTGTGCGGCTGGTCCCATTGGAGGTTCGAGTCCTCCCTCGGACATGGGTGTGTGTGTTTGTCCTTAGGATAATTTAGGTTAAGCAGTGTGTAAGCTTAGGCACTGATGACCTTAGCAGTTAAGTCCCATAAGATTTCACACACATTTGAACTTTTTTTTTTAAATACCTGTATCCGTTTTAACCGTTTGGTTTTTCCCATCCCTACTATTCTGAGAAAATGGTTCAAATGGCTCTGAGCACTATGGGACTCAACTGCTGAGGTCATTAGTCCCCTAGAACTTAGAACTAGTTAAACCTAACTAACCTAAGGGCAACACAAACATCCATGCCCGAGGCAGGATTCGAACCTGCGACCGTAGCGGCCTTGCGGTTCCAGACTGCAGCGCCTTTAACCGCACGGCCACTTCGGCCGGCTACTATTCTGAGATAAATGTCTCAAGTCTGGCCCGATCCGAACCAAAAACATAATTTTCTCAAAACGCTTGTACATCTCTTCTGTCACGTTCTTTGCTGGCCAAGCCCTGTGTACACAGTAAATTAGGACGAGTAGGCACGGTCTCATTATGAGATTGCAAAGAAGTCATGTTTTTGACGTTTAACGTAAACGGCAGTGCTCCCCTCACAGGTCCCTGGACGAAACCTCGCGTTACTTGCGTGTCTGTGATCGCATCTCCACCGAAAGAAAGAAAGAAGGAAGGAAGGAAATTTCGGGTTTCCCGGCCTGTCCACAACGATGTTACTTAGAGACGGAACACAAGCTCGGATGGAGAAAGAAATAGTCTCTGCCCTTTCACTGGAACCACCCCCGACATTCTCTTTAAGCGATTTCGGAAAAATAATAGAAAAAATAAATCTGGATGGTCGTACAGGAATCTGGGTAGGAACCTCCATCTAGGGTAACACGCTGCTATCTGTTTGTCAGGTTGTTTAATCCGTTTCACAGTACTCGCTAGGGTTGGGTTGTCTGGGGGAATAGACCAAATTGCGAGGTCATCGGTCTCATCGGATTAGGGAAGGACGGGGAAGGAAGCCGGCCGTGCCCTTTCAGAGGAACCATCCCGGCATTTGCCTGGAGCGATTTAGGGAAATCACGGAAAACCTAAATCAGGATGGCCGGACCCGGAATTGAACCGTCGTCCTCCCGAATGCGAGTCCAGTGTGCTAACCACTGCACCACCTCGCTCGGTACTCGCTAGGTATCATCTCATGTCAATATTTTGTTTTAGTGTATGACTGTATGTACATACAGAGTGGTAAGAAACATTCTCAAAAGCTTTTAAGGGTGTTGCAGGTAGATTGTGCTGAAAAAACCTGTTGAGAAAAAAAAATTCTGTACGTTGCACGGGCCGGCCGCGGTGACCGAGCGATTCTAGGAGCTTCAGTCCCGAACCGCGCAACTACTATTGTCGCAGGTTCGAATCCTGCTTCGGCCATGGATGTGTGTGATGTCCTTAGGTTAGTTGGGTTTAAGTAGTTCTAGGGGACTAATGACCTCAAATGTTAAGTCCCATAGTGCTCATAGCCATTTGAGCCATTTGAAAGTTGCACGGATTCCGAGTAAATTAACATTGATTTTAGCCAGGCAGCCCGTCAGAGATGGTGTTGTCAAATGCGACTTCTTCGTTTGGTTTCCTCAAACGGAACAAGAAACCGATACAAAAATTGGACATGGGACGGTCGTAAGGATCGAACCCGAGACAGAGGCGACCGGTCTCGTACACTTCCATCAACGCTAAGAGAACAGCTGACACTAAGTGTATCTGACGAGCCGCTTGAATTAGCACGTTCAACGCCCTGATTGGCTAACTTCAATGCTAAGTAACTCGGAAACGTTGAAACGAATCGAGTTTTTTCTTAACAATTATTTCTCAGCACAACTCCTGTAACGTCCTTACATGCTTTTCAAGCTGTTTCTGATCCTCCTATATATAAGAAAATTTTACGGGAATCCCTTAGCATAAAATGGACTTCATTACCTTCATCATGTGTTTGATGATGATCATCATGATGTTTGGTTTGTGGGGCGCTCAACTGCGCGGTCATCAGCGCCCATAAAAAGTCCCAATTTTTACACACTCCAGTTTTTGAACAGTCCAATCGAGTCACTGTCACGAATGATGATGATGATGAAATGATGAGGACAACACGAACACCCAGTCCCCGGGCAGGGAAAATCCCCAAGCTGATCGTGAATCGAACCCGGGATTCCGTGATCCAGAGACAGCAGCCACTAGACCACGAGCGGCGGACTTCATCATGTCTGAAGAGCACACGACAAATTTCGTGATTTTTTTTCTGAATCCTTTGCCACGGACGACGCAGGCTAAAATCTGTCTCAGACCATAATGTGTTACAGTAGTCTTCTAGAATTTACACGAATCAGTTCTGCTGCATTTTTTGTTCCAAATTATATATGGGAGCGACCTAGGCAACACAGTATGTACGCTTTTCAACTTTCTCGATAGAATTTTCTGTTCAAAAGGTGTGTAGTAAAGTGTGGCGAGCAGATCTTCAAGGTCCAAGGGATGACTACCAGCCGTCGTGTCATCCTCTGCCTTGCGGCGTCATTTGGATGAGGTATGGAGGCGCATGTGGTCAGCACACCGCTCTCCCGGCCGTTTAGCCACCTGTCCAGTCCTTGGAGCCCCTACTTCTCATTGGCATCACTGGGCTGAGACCCCGTTCCGGTCGTCGCACCAAAGAAAAATCTTTGGCAGTACGGCGCATCGAACCAGAGTTCTTCTACATGGCAGCCATCTGTGCCGACCACTCAGCTGCTTTTTTCTGTTCACCAATTTTTATTTATTTTTATTTTTCATTACAGTAAAGAACGGATACAGCTCGCTTCAGGCTGTATGGAGACAAGGTGGACAGGCGTCGAATCCCAAGGCCTGGCCACGATGCCCTCTCCCCTCCCCCTCCCCCTCCCTCCTCCTCCCCTTCCCCCTCCCAACGCCTGTCAATGTCCTGGCCCCTTATGTGATATTGGTCTGCTTTTTATTTTTTCACTTATTTATTTATTTTTAAAAAGCCTTGATAGACATAAGTTCCACAATTCTGGGACGCAAAACAAAACAAGTCTTTTTTCTCAAGGAAAAATACAATGAGAAAAGACTTCAGAACTAGGGGAAAAAATATCCAGTACCTTGACGATTAAGGACAAAGTACAAGATATCTGCAAATAAAGTGCGATAGCGTGTAAGCCTCCGCCATTTCCAATGCGCGCGCACCATATATTGGCGAAAAACAAGGGGACGAAATCATTGTCACGTCCGAATACGTGATGGGCGCAGTGTACGAGGAGCCATACGATCGAATTAGTCTTTGTCCAAGGGAAAAGGGAAAAGTTAGGACAGAGAAGAAATTCAGCCGAGAATCAGCTACAGCTGATCGGGGAAGGAAAGCTAGCTACCGTCGAATCCACTGCCAGCGTTCTCATCCGCAAGAGACAAACTTGTTTGATAATGTATCAGGTTGCTGACATGTGTAGCACAGGTCAGTCAGACTAAGACGAATGCGCTGAGGTGTTCGTTTGTCGGCATCAGATTCTGACTGACCCTATACCCCGATGAGGCGACTTACACCGGGAGGACAGGAAGACTAACTTGAAACGACACTGCTTTTCAGTTTATCAATGGCGCGGTCATTTCAACAGGGGAGGAGCATGATTGTACTCACCAACAGCAAAGCAAAGATTTGGGGCAAGGTATCTCAACGATAAAATTTCGGCTCCCAGAAAACTTATTACATTGTAAAATTCACGTATGTGCCGCAATTTAGAGTTGATCCGGCCAGCATCTGCAGGTTCAGTCAGACTGGGGGCTCGAAGACACGTAAATAAGCAAGTTGTAATGGAATGAGTAGCTCGAGTACATATTAAAACCTTACACTATGGAAACAACAGTGAAGCCTTTACTTTGGTACTGGGAAGTCCTAAGCCTCTAAAGGGACGGGGCATCGCTACCACTTCATATCGGAGACGAAAAATGTGACTTTTCCATAGGGAACGACCGGATAATTACATCAATTTGCGCGCCGTCATCGCAGAGAGCAGGAATGTTTATGCAACCTAATGCACTTCACTGAAAATATAGGAATCTAAAATTCGTACTTTGTGGAGAAGGCAAAGGGAACGGCGTTCGTGTCTACGAATTGCCCTTTGAATTTTAGTCAATAACGCCGGAAATGCATATCCTCCTATCTCCATCTATTGTACTATAATTTTTTTCCTTATTTTATTACTTGAAGATATGACATTTCTGTGTCTTTATATATTGTAATTGTTCTACAACTTATATGCATTTATGTCGATGTATAATTGATTTGTTTTGTAAATATTATTTGTATATTTACGCTGGGTCTTGCCTAGGGAAAACTATGCTATCGAACGAATACATCGATAGGTCGTGTGGAGAACCAAAGTGTTTAGGATCTTTGGTAATGTGAACTCGGCCGCGTGGAGCGCGGGCAGAGCAGGGAGAGTCTGGCTGGGGTAGGGCGGTGGAGCAGGTGTGTTGTGTGACGCTCCCGCGAGTTGCCGAGCTTTCGGGGTTTGGCAGCATGTAATAGCGCTCGACTTGCTATGATAGTTTCTGACACTGCGTCGCGGACGGGAAGCACTAGCTGGCGCACATCAAGAGCCCGTTTCGCCTGGTGACCGTGTCGAGAAGGAGGCGCGCCAACATCCAGCTTCTGCAACAACGACGGCCGACAATGAGTGACTGTCGCCACCTCCTCGATCGACGGCTTCAAACCTTCAATCAACCAATAAGGAAGACTGGAAGCACGTAAAGTTTTAGAACTGTATGGCAGACCTCAGCTTTTAAAACTGTTGCATCACAAAAATACAGCAACTTAGCATGAACCTTTGTTGCTCATTGTCCCAATTGCATTACCAAGCAGGGTCCCTTCCTTTTCTGGAATGAACTCGAGTGTCGTTGAAATTCATACGCCAGCATTAAAGTAATATCATTCCATTTCACTGCTTTAAATTCAAAGTTCAGTTAAATTATTCATAGCTGGCTACAATATTTAGATTTCACAAGCAGAAATTAAGAGTGCAAGTTTTGTTACCATATTTTAGCTTACCTGTGACTGCAGCTCAGCTTGGTACGTACTAAATTTTACTATTGTTAATTGTTCAGAATCATTTAATTCAAGTTCAAAGTTAAATCTCTTATTTCTAAATTGCGTAGATTCAAGTGTCAACCTTCAGTTGCCACGCTTTCAGTGCTGATTATATTCATTTTCAGTTATTATAGTAGTTGTCCATAGGACTGGCGACCGTAATTTTCCCCAAATCTCAAATATCTAATTAACGCCAATTAACTGTTAACGTAACAACCGCACATTTACTTTATTTATTAACTTTACCCCTTTTCAAAATTAATTTCCACCAATTTCATTTGCAATTTTCCTTTCATTTAGATGTAACCCTTTCCTCCCTCTTTACCGACAAATTAACTTCGGTGACGGTTGCTTTTCCCAAATTTCCATTAGGTACACGCGGTTTATTTTTTACTATCATTAAGGTCGATAAGTGAGGGGTAGGTTACAAACTGAGTTCATCCATTTTAATGAGGCAGCGATTTGTGCTAATTCTCAATTATTTGTGGCGAGCAACCACAGTTACACGTGGAATGACAGCTTGATGAAAACCCCACATTGGTTATAGAGTGTATTTCTGTTCATTAATGCTTACCCCAGAGATAGAGAAAAAAAGGAATGCAACATGTCCTTTGAGTAACAATTTGTCATCGATATGACGTAGCAATACGGTAACATCATCCGCGTACACTCGCAGGGAGAAGGCTACTCCCAATATCTTTCAGCCACATCATTGATAAGCTATACAGCAAAACAGAGGTTCGCGAAACAAGACAAAAAGCGACTTGGAGAAGTGGCTCCCCTGCTGTAAGCCCCGTTGGATTGTAATCTGGGGAGTAAGTTGTCCACTTACCACGACAGACGCTTGAATATCAGTAAAAAGATTGGATAGTACCTGACATGCAGTATGATTGAGACCGATCGCCTCGAGCGCCTGCATCAAAAAACTGTGACTGACCTGGTCAAATGCCTTGTTAAAATCAATAAAAAATAAGGCTCCAGAAACATAAGTAGCTGCAACCACCGAGTCGACGTCCCAGCATTCGACTACAGAAGTCAGGATCGTGCGCCCGGGCACACAGCTTCGGTGAACAGCAAGGATTTTGTCTACGAATGTCGACAAACGGTGTTAACCGCCCAGGCGACAGTTTTGCAGTCGAAATTAAGGAATCTGATCCAGTTGAACTTACCAATGTCTGAACATCCGGTTGTCTTTGGTATTAGCACGATTTTACCATCGTTGAAGGGGCAGGAATCAGACCCCCCCCCTCCCCCCTCCTTCCCCCCTGTATCACTTCATTTGCCACCAACGCAATCCAGGAGAGGAATAAATGTATCGGGGAACGGGCCGTCATAAAGTTCGGTAAAGTATTTATAGATCGCTCTGGAAATGTCACGTTGGGATGTCAGTACGTGACCATCCGTCTGAGCGAGCGATGCAATATGTCTTCTTTCTCGACGCGCCCACAAGCAGAAAAGATTATATAAGAAGATTAGTTCATCCTGTAGGAATGAGTGGGATTTTGATCGCACCCTGAGTCTACAACTGAAGAAGTTTTGCAGTAACTTGGAAGATATTCATAATCGGAAAGGGAGCTTGTTTGGCACCTTCGTAAAGTCGCCGTAAGACGGAATAATAAAATTCCTGGGGCTGCCGAAGATCCCTCGCCCTCTCAGCGCCGTAACGCAGAAAGGCTTTCTGGAGCAAAGTTTTGCATGTCTCGACCACCATTCTGAAAGAGAAGGACAAAGGTCCTGCGAAGGCATGCTGCGGGTCCAAACCTCTCGAACAATAATCACGAGCGAAGGGTGCTTTAAGAGAGATGCGCTCAACATCCACGGTGTGTGATGCAGTTTTACAGGTTGCGGAACATGAGTTAAGGTGGCAGCTACGGCACAGTGATCAGTGAAAGAAGTGGGTATCACGTCTATTGCTAACAGCCGCCCACGTAAAGAAACATAAAGTTAAAAACGATCGAGTCTGCTGCTGGAAGTTGCTGTAAAATAAATATATCTGAAGAGAGTGGGATAGTGACAGATCCACGCATCACGTATTTGCGAACAGCACACCAAATCATCTAGTTCCTTACTGAAACTAAAATTGGTGATCTGATCCAGAGAGCGCAAAATGCAATTAAAATCTCTGCTAACAAAAGTTTCTTTGGAGCTTTACGAAATAAATAAACTATATCCTCTTTGTAGAAGCGCGCTCGATCTGTGGAATGGTCAGATTCTGAAGGGGCGTAAAGAAGAATTAAAGTAAGGTCACCAGAAGTGTAGCCTATCCCTTGGCCCATTTCAAGAACTTATAAACAGGTCAGTGGTATTCCCTCTCTGTAAAATAGCGCAGTACCAGTAGATAGTTCAGCAGCCACATTACACTATGTAGAAAAGTCGGGAATAGAAAATGATAAATTAACACTTCTTGCAAAAACATCATGTCAGAGTCGCAAGACTCAGAATGTAACTAATTGTGTCCACATTCAAAGTAAGAAAGATATAGGCCTGCATGTGAGAACTTTTGTAGGGAAAGCCAATGACCGACTTTGGTTTACTGGGAGAATTTTAAGAAAGAATGAGTGGTTCTCCTCTAAAGGAGACTGTATATAGCACGCTGGTGCGACCTATTATTGAGTAGTGTTTGGGATCCGTACCAGAGTGGATTGAAGGAACACATCGAAACAGTTCAGAGTCGGGCTGCTAGATTTGTTACCGGTAGGTTCGAACAACAAGTAAGTGTTGCCAAGATGCTCCGGGAACGCAAATGTGAGTACCTGGAGAGAAATCGACGTTCTTTTCGAGAAACACTATTGAGAAAATTTAGAGAACCGGCATTTGAGGCTGACTGCCGAACGATTCTATTGCCGCCAACATACACGGCGCCTAAGGACTACGAAGATAAAATTCGAGAAATTAGGGCTCCTACGGAGGCATATAGACTGTCGTTTCTCCCTCACTCTATTTGCAAGTTTAACAGAAGAAGAAAAGACTAGTAATGGTACAGGGCACCATCTGCCAAGTACCGTACGGTGACTTGCGGGGTATCTATGTAGATGTAGAGGCACCAAAACAATTCAGCTGCTTACTTCCATGTGACCTTGAAGGTCGTGTATTACAGTCCACGGCAAAGTCAGCAGATGAATCTGAATATAAAGTGCTGGATCCCTCTCTTCCAACATTCTTATATTTCTTATATTCTCTCAGGTTGAAAACGCTGTTTATAGTGGCTTTGCGGGAAAGTGACTGCCACATGGGGCGGCATATGGGCGTCCTGCGAAAATTCAATATCAGGCAGAGAAGATACACCACACTCCTCCATAGTTGGGCGGTGCAGCTCCTGAAAATCAACAGAAACGAAAACAGGCGGTATGTTTTTTATCGTCACATGTTCCACTGGCGCACTTATTCCGAGGTGGTTCTGATCGGCAGTGGCCTGTGGCATGCTTTCCTCATCTGCGGGAGCAGAAGAGGAGTAGGAATAAGTTACAGACACAGGTATACCCGGCAGGTCCGTCGATAAAGTATAGAGCTCCGGGAAGGTTCATCTTCAAGCGATCCCGAAGAGACAGTCTCGGTTTCAGGAGATACATCAGAAGGAGTGCTGCATGCTTTCGAATCTTGGACAGCAGCTGACATGTTATCATTCAGTGAGAGGGGAATCTTTTCAGTAGGACAGAGAAGGGAAGAGAAATGGCCGGCCGCTGGTGACCGAGCGGTTCTGGGCGCTTCAGTCCCCCCCCCCCCCCCCTGAATCAACCAAACAACCAACCACTTTTTCATCTGCTGATCATGTGCTGGGGCAGCCAGAGTGCTCGATTTTCAGCGTCTTCATGAAATTCTTTGAAACGCTTGTACCATTCGTAGAATCTTGTTTTACTCATAGTAGATCCACCAAGAGCAATTTTTAATATTTCTAAAATTTTACTCCGATCTTCTGACAAAATTTAATAAAAATTTTCCGATCCATTTTATACAAAATAAGTATTTGCCGATACTACCAAAACACGTATAAAATTTTTGACTGCTGACAACAGAATAAGCAACCGTTATCGCTAGCGGTGTACAGACATTTCTCAGACATTTTACAAACACAACAAAGCCCGAGAATCAGAGTAGTAAAATACGTAAAATTTCAAAATTTCCAGTATTTTTTAACATAAAGCACTTCGTATACACCATTCACAAGAAACAACGCGATCTTCTCTGTTGGCCACTTGAAGATCAGTGGATCTTTGGTAGCCGACAGCAGTAGACAGCTACTGTTTTACCACTGAGAGTAAACAGAACCATGACTTATGCTGCCAATATAGAGTGAGGTAAGAGATGAATTCTAAACAGTTTCAAAGGTAATTACCGAACGAGGTTGCGCAATGCTTAGCTGCTTGGACTCTCCTGTGAGCAGTCGTTCAGTCCGGTCATCTTTATTTAAGTTTTTCGTTGTTTCAATAAAATCGCTTAAGGCAAACGTCGAGATGTATCCTTTGAAAAGTACGTGGCCGATTTCCTTTCCTAACGCTCCGCATTCCCGTCTTGTGCGCCATCTCCAGTGACCTAGTAGTCGAAGAAGCGTTAAAACATAATATTTCTTTCTTTTTGGAGGTTGCTCATGGGTATGTGCTGAGTTGTTTGCTATAAGGAACCCGTAGCTTGTAGCTGCTAAATAACCTGAAATCATAACACGCGAGTGACTGTAGGGAGAGGTCTACAAAATATTCCACTGCCGTCTCCTTCCCTAAAAGACGTGTGGACCTTTGTGGCTCTCGCGGTTTCACCACGACGGGTCGCCAACACGCTTTGCACCCGATGTTTGGGACCGCCCTCACGTACAGTTAACTATCATTCTCACGTACGAACTGAGTGTGTACTGACAGCACTCACCTGTGTGACAGGGGCGGTCGCTTTGGAGCGCTCGCAGCTGCAGGGGCCGCAGAGGGAGCGCGATAAGGGCAGAATGCGGCGACGAGCCGTTGCCTAGCAACGCCACAGCCATCTGATTCGTGATTCGGCTCCGGCACGTGTTGCGTCGACCTCTGTAGAGCCCTGGCCGCTTCTGACAGGCGCTGGCGGTATTACGAGCGCGGAACCCAAGATCTACGGTTATTTTACAGTTATTATGTTGAGGCCTACTCATGGTTTATTATACGAGGGTCACTCCAAAAGACATGCACACTATTTTTGTAAAAATACAGTTTTTATCCTGCATGTGTGGAAGTTTTACAGTGTGTAGATACATCCTGCCCGCTTGTTTTCAAACTTAGTTCAACCTGTTCCCGTGAGTGGCACCGTCACAGCATGTTTTCAAGGTGGCTGCTACACTTGACGTTCGTCAGAAGCAACGTGCTGTCATAGAATTCCTGTGCTGTGAAAACGAGACAGTGGGAAACATTCCACAAGAGGTTGAAAAAGGTGTATGGAGATGCTGCTGTCGATCGCAGTATATTTAGTCAGTGGGCAAGCAGGCTGCGTGATGAAAGCGGGCACGGCAATATTGTGGATTGTCCTCGCAGTGGCAGGACTCGAACTGCACACACTCCAATGTTCAGAGAGTTAACGAATTGGTGAATGCTGACAGACGCATGACAGTGAACGAATTGTCACGCTAAGTTGAGACAGGGAAAGGAAGCGTTTGCAGAATACTGAAACTGCTGGCGTTAAAAATGGTTTGTGCCAGGTGGGTTCCCAGTATGTTGACAGTGGCTCACAAAGAAACAAGATAAACGGTATGCAGCGAACATTTGGAACAGTACGAGAATGGTGGAGATGAATTTCTTGGAAGAATTGTGACAGGTGATGAAACATGGCTCCATCATTTTTCACCAGAAACGAAGAGGCAATCAATGGAGTGGCATAATGCAAATTCACCCAAGAAAAAAAAAATCAAAACCACACCTTCTGCTGGAAAAGCTATGGCTACGGTGTTTTTCGATTCCGAAGGACTCTTGCTTGTGGAGATCATGCCAAGTGGAACCACCATAAATTCTGATGCATATGTGATGACACTGAAGAAACTTCAAGCTCGACTGAATCGTATTCGACCACATCGGCAAAAGCTGGATGTTTTGCTGTTGCGCGACCATGCACGGCCACATGTCAGTCAAAAAATCATGGAAGCGATCACAAAACTCGGATGGACAACACTGAAACATCCACCTTACAGTCCTGACCTGGCTCCAAGTGACTATCATCTCTTTGGGAAACTGGAAGACTCTCTTCGTGGAACAAGGTTTGAAGATGATGACTCCCTTGTGTACGGTGCCAAACAGTGGCTCCAACAGGTTGGTCCAGATTTTTACCGTGCGGGTATACACGCGGTGGTCTAGCGGTTCTAGGCGCGCAGTCCGGAACCGCGTGGCTGCTACGGTCGCAGGTTCGAATCCTGCCTCGGGCATGGATGTGTGTGATATCCTTAGGTTAGTTAGGTTAGTTAGTTCTAAGTTCTAGGGGACTGATGACCACAGATGTTAAGTCCCATAGTGCTCAGAGCCAGCCATTGAACCGCGGGTATACAGGCGCTGGTTCCAAGATGGCGTAAGGCAGTTGAGAGGGATGTAAATTATGTGGAGAAATGAAAATATTGTTCCTAAAGGCTGTATCTACACATTGTAAAACTTTCAAACATGTTGAATAAAATGTGGATTTTAAAAAAATAGTATGCATTTCTTTTGGAGTGACCCTCGTAATTGGTGTTTTTTTCGAGCCCCCAGTAATAACGTATATCCGTAAATACACATATTCCATGGATATACTCATCTCATAGTCTCCTGCTCTCTAGGATTGCAGAACTACGGCTTCATGTGTATATCTGAGTTTGAGGTGATCTTTCAGTGTTAGAAATAATAAAGAAAGACTTCGAATAATCTTGATTTATAATTGTTTTGTTCATAAGAAGATGAGATCGATGCACTGAACGGTTCACGCATTTCTTGCTGTCTCACAAGGAGACCTCACGGGAACCGTTCTCTTGTATTTTTTTATCTTAATGGTTATTGAAGTTCAGAAGTCAAATGACCATCCGCCAAAGAAATTTCATGCAACTCGCAAAAATTCTCGAGAAAATCGATTTCGAAATTTCTTAGCGCTATTAATGACCTAAAGTAAGGTCAAATATTTCGGCAAACCATGTGGCTCTGTGGTGGAATCGCTGCCTGTAACTTGCCGGCACGGTAGCTCAGGTATTCGGTCAGAGGACTGGATGTTCTCTGTTGTTGTTGTTGTTGTTGTTGTGGTCTTCAGTCCAGAGACTGGTTTGATGCAGCTCTCCATGCTACTCTATCCTGTGCAAGCTTCTTCATCTCCCAGTACTTACTGCAACCTACATCCTTCTGAATCTGCTCTCTGTAATAAAAACAAATTGAGTAAAGTACAGTATTAAACGATCAACTTGAAAGGTGTCATGTGGCATCCGCCCAGAGCATATGACTAGAACAATGATGAAGAAAACGACGGGAAAAAAAGAAAAAAGAAAGATACTGTGGTGTCACCGTCAGACACCAGACTTGCTAGGTGGTAGCCTGTAAATCGACCGCGGTCCGTTAGTATACGTCGGACCCGCGTGTCGCCACTATCAGTGATTGCAGATCGAGGGCCGCCACACGGCAGATCTAGTCTAGAGAGACTCCCTAGCACTCGCCCCAGTTGTAGAGCCGACTTTGCTAGCGATGATTCACTGTCTACATACGCTCTCATTTGCAGAGACGACAGTTTAGCATAGCCTTCAGCTACGTCATTAGCTACCACCTAGCAAGGCGCCATATTCAGTTACTATAATTACTTCAAGAATGTACTCTGAACAGATAATATTGTGAATCATGTACCGTCAAGTGCGACGTTCATCATTAATGGATTAAAGTTAAGTATCAAACTAATTACGTGCGCTTTCTGAATTCTCATCCCTTGTCATATTCCAGACCTCACGTCAGTATAGTTCTTCCCTCCTCACGCCAGCCTGCGTGAGCTAAATCGCGTGCATTTCGGCCTCCACTAGTAGCACGGTGTTGGCTCTTCTGCTAACACAAAAGATACCTGGCCGGTTTGGTCTCAATTCACGGCCCACGCTATTTTTTAAAACAGGTGCATATTCTAAGAAACAAAAATCGGTATGGCTCTAGATGGGTAATGGCTGGTTCGAGTCACCATTATAACATTTTTTTACTCAGTCTCAATACCTACGCCACAAATTCATCAAACATATACTAATTAACGCATATTAACCGCCATTTTCATGAAAAAATGCAGGTCTTCTCACTTCTAATTACATATCGCTCACAAAAATTCTGTTTTCATTGCAAATGTAAATTCTTAATTACCAATCTTTATGAAAGATCATCAATATAGATTTTTAAATTAAAAACTAATAATTATTTTTTCGTCTTTATATGTTGTATGCTTCACAGAAAAAAGAAAAAGCCGCACAGCTCGTCCTTGTTATAGTACATTAAAGACGCTCAAAAAACTTCAAAATCGATTTCCCCGAGAATTTTTGAGAGTTGCAATACAAGAATGCGACTGCGGTGTCGTCTTCTTGTCAGTGAGACAGGATTGCCATTTTCACTCTAGGTAAAAACATCGTAGTGCCATCTTGGAAACACACGCAGACCTGCAGTCAGCTAAAGTGCCATCCAAGTTTCTCACAACAACTGCCACCAAAAGTGCTGCTGCCAAAGAACAGATCCCCTCCCCACTTGAGGCTGCTGTTTTTATTCCAGTGGTCAGTAACATCATTTCCATAGCTTCAAACAAATCCTACGTCAGAATTACGACGTCTTTTATGACAGGATATTCAGTATCTTGTAAGCTTATGTCGAGGGCTACTAATACACACAGTTCAGTGCACCCAAATGACATTGGGAATCCCTCAAAACGGCAAGTTCTGGTCACATGCAATTGCTGTTTACAATTTACTGATTGAACTGGCCTGAAAGGTGAAAGGAGACGCCCGGATAGCCGTGCGCAACCCAAAAACGTCATTTCAAGATGCGGCTGTTTTTCTGCTGGCGATGGCTGGGTGTTGTGTGATGTCCTTAGGTTAGTTAGGTTTAAGTAGTTCTAAGTTCTAGGGGACTGATGACCATAGATGTTAAGTCCCATTGTGCTCAGAGCTATTTGAACCATTTTTTCTGCTGGCACTTCCCGTCAGGAACGATGGTGTGGACGAGACCTCACTGGCACCATCTCCGGGCCGGGGTGGCCGAGCGGTTCTAGGCGCTACAGTCTGAAGCCGCGCAGCCACTACAGTCGCAGGTTCGAATCCTGCCTCGGGCATGGATGTTTGTGATGTTCTTAGGTTAGTTAGGTTTAAGTAGTTCTAAGTTCTGGGGGACTGATGACCTCAGAAGTTAAGTACCATAGTGCTCAGAGCCATTTCAACCATTTTTTTGGCACCATCTCCTCTGATGGCGACGAGACCCACATCTCTCCACAGCTCGACGAACGGCTCCTGCGCTGCAATGGACATCGAACCGATTGCGGTGCTTACATCTGCTTTCCTTTAGAAAGTCACAACGTCGGACGATGAGCCGCCACATTCCAACACGGAACAGTCCTCTGAAAGCAGCAGTCGCCCTGAAAACGAAGGAAGCAAAATCGAACGCACTCCAACTACACACTCCCTCATATGGCATCACAGGTAGTGGACCAAATACCATATAGTGACTTCCCTTCGAGCGCTCTGACGAGATGAGTGGTAATTCCCGATGCCCCATCTGGGGAGCGACCTTTCCACCGTCGTAATTCCACCTGATAATGACGACTCCCGTAGAAGCAGGTTTCCCGAATCCCACCATGGCAGCGTCACCACCCCTAGACATCGATGGGCGCGACAGTCGCCAGCCACCAGTTTCGATCTCCTGGGTTGACGATGTCAAGGACGGACCAGACAGGAATGTTAGCTCACCTGTTGTGGAGTGCCCCACAGTAGCAAGCGACCCAGCTTCCACCCAATGATAGTGGCCACAGTCGCTGTGCCAGGCGTTTCATGCCAGCTGGACATCTCCACAGGACCCTCCGTGCCGATACGCGGAGCACATCCACAACGCTACCGCATCATGACGATGTGACGATGACTGGCCACCATTCGGGCTCCGCATAAACTCGCTATGTTCAGAGACACCATTTATGCTGCAGATGCCGACACTGCCGTACTCAAAGATATGGTCGTCACTGATTTCTACATTCCCACTGGCTATGCAAACCAAATCTCCCATGCCTCTGACAACAGTAGCAGAGTGGCCATACTCCTCCACACAGGTCTCCCCACTGGAGGTATAGCGTACCTTAGTAGTGGAACAACGTTCATGTCACGCCATTCTGCATTGTTGCCAAATTTATTCAAGATGGCGGCGATGACGTCATCCAGGATGGCGGCACGTAGACTTGGCAACATCGCATGACGTCATCCAAGATGGTGGATTCAGGCGGGAAAATAGGCCAATTGTGCTATGTCCACTAACCTAACCTCCACAAAAAATGTCGTGAATTTTGAATTTTGGCGGGAAAACAGCAAAAATTGTGCGATGTTCACTAGCCTAAGCCTCCAGAAGAAAAAATGGCGGGAAGTTTGAATCCCAACAGGATAATGCATGCAAAACCATACTTATCTTTATTATTATTGATTACATTTATTAACATACATTATCATTTATTATCATTTATTATTATTTATTATCATTTATTATTATTTATTATTATTGACCTACTCCACTAGAAAATTCCCTCCAAATTCAAATTCCAACACGATAATGGCTGCAAAACCTTACTTTTGTTTATTATTATTCATTATTATTCATTATCATTTATTAACATTCACTATCATTCATTGTCATTTATAATCAATCATTATCTTTTATTATCACTCTTTATCATTTATTATTATTATTATTTATTATTATAGGCCTACCTCCACTAGAAAATAGCCTCAAATTCAAATTCCAGTACGATAATGTCTCGAAAACTGTACTTCTATTTATAATTATCATTCATTATTTATTCAAGATGTCCGATTTTCTCGGCGAGAAAGCCATTTTCCTTACATCCATAACAAAAATCTATCACATGTTCAAATCCCAACACCATAATTGATCACACATACGAGCTTTCTCCGTCACTTATCTTTTTTCACTGGTAGCCTATCATAATCACGTCAAATAATAAACTGCACTTATAGTAACGTAAGTCACGTCCTTTGATTTTGCAGGGGGGAAGGGACTGAAGACTTTATTTCAAGCAGTACGGTCATCACTTGTTCTCCAACACAGTCGGCACACACATCTTTCATATCGCAGTGCAGTCGCCACTACGTCCGCGCTCCAACTGAATTAGTTCAAATCGTCGCCACCCTCTGACCAGCGCGTGGAGACACTGCCGACGCCTGTCATGTGAGGCGAGCCCAGCGATCGCTCCCACGTCATAAACATGTTTTCGCTGGACACACTGGAACTTGCCGAGTTTGACGTCACAGCGGCCCCTTGTCCGCTCACCACGTGTATTCGTCGCCTCTGCACGTTTCCCGCCAAAATTGTTTGCCTCGGAGCTGAATCACACAACGGTCGACCGTTCCCTGCCACACTTTTGGCGCCAAAGTTGTTTTCCTGGACTCGTTCAAACCTGTCGATGCCGACCGCTCACCGTCCACCATGTGTCCTTGTGCGAGAGAGAGCGCAGTGCTACACTTTTGGCGGCAAAGCTTGCTCGACAGTGGAATCCGCCATGACTATATAATAGCACGTTTGGTCCGCACTAGAACGCTCGCTAATTGACTCGCTCTCACGCGTGCGTAATAACTGCACAATCGCTGCGCCGCCGCCCTGCTTACGTCACACACCCTCCATGCACGCGACGGACATAGTCTTCTGTAAATACCTGGAAAATGACTCTTTATTTCAGACATAACGCTCATGCAGGTGTGTGCCAACTGACTTCTCTATGCTCACACAGCGAAACTCCAGAGCGCAGCTGTGGAGGTAATTTAGCGATCTCTGTAAAAGTAAGAGCAGGAAGTTTCAGAAAGAAAAGCAGGATGGTACTTCGATAAAGGGTCCTTAGGAAATTAGGCCAGTAAATTCGATAAGAAGGAATAAGAATGATTAATCGGTTGTGCTGGGATATAGGAGGGTTGATAACATTTGTTTATGTTGAGAGCTGGAAAGGTAGGGGGTGGGGAGCGCATTCAGTATTATTTTGGTGAACAAGTTCTGTTAGGGTAAGAATCTGAATTTACAAATAAGCTGCGAAAACACGAAAGCGAGCGTTAACTATTTTTGGGAGCACTATACAATTTTGGAGAGGTTCACTGGGCTCTTATTTTTTTTTGTTTTTAATTTTCAAATGATCGTTTTAGATTGTGAGGGGAGAGAATCGCTGGGATGTGTGCGGACGGTGTGTGTGTGAACTCGCTCTCAGCCATTCTGACAACAGATGTGAAGGTGGAGTTGTGTCGCATATAGGACGGCAAGCAATGGAATGCGGCCTTAACATGTGTGTTGGACCGCACTGAGTTAGGACGGTGACGGACGACTCGCGTGGCCTGGCTTGGATAGTCATGTTTGGCGTGTAGGTGATATGAATTACTCAGGTGTTAGCTGTGAATGCGGCTGTCATCAAGTCATGTTTGAAGGGTCGAACAGAGACCTTTGAGCGAATTGAGAGCTGTCGGACGTGTGACTTAGTGTGGGACAGGTTGATTGCGCGCGTCTGTTGAGTTACTTTGCTGTGCATTATTTGGACAGATTACGAGTACTGATGGTGTTTACAGTTATGTATACTGCATTATTTAGGAGCAGTTTGATACTGTGCACTGCAATTAGGAGCTGTTTGCGTGTCTGCCGACTGTGCAAAATGACACCAGGTATATCAGGGCGAGTGTTTTTTGTATGAGAGTGATAGGTATACTCGATGCGTAAATAAAATGTACATTAAGTATTTGTGGGATGATACAGAATATGAGAGGGTTCGAGTTGGTTGTTATTTTTTCTACTTGGAGGGTTTGTTAGATCCAATTGCTGAGGAGAGTAGCTACGAGAGCGCGAGGGGGTGTGATAGCAGCATATCTCCGTCTCTCAGCGGTTAACTAAAGATGGGGCGAGCAATGTTCTCGGCTTAGGTACTGGGGGTGTGCTCTGGAAATGTGCTAGACCGTGTGGGTTGAACAACAGTATTAGGGTCATAGTTTAGCTAGAATATTTATAGAGGAGTATGTCCGACGCGAGTATAAAGGTCCAGACTGTGATGTGGGCGGTCTCGTGCTCGTGGTGTGTGAGAGAGGCAAAGCAGACGATTTTGAGTCATCACAGGTGACTTAGGTTAGTGGCTTCGTTTGCCACAATTTTCTTGTGTTTGGTAGCGAAACACGAACTGACCATCAGAATTGAAGCTTGGCTTATCTGTATAGACAGAATGTGATATAAGTTAATGTAGGTTAGTACACGTTTAGTGCGCGTTAGTAAACGGAAGCAAGCATTAGTACATGTTAGCCAACGAACATAGATCGGTAAAAGGACGTGGTGGTCAGTAGGGACCAGGTGGGTATGGCGGTGTCGAAAATTGATTCCAAGTCTAGGTGGACGTGGCAGTTTTCCGCAACAGAGAGGTTAATTAATTGATCAGATTAATTAAATAGTCTTGTGGGCTTTGTTACGTTCACTTGTGGAGGTACTAAGCTAGGTGCGCGCGATGGCTCATGTGTAGGGACGTGTGTTTTCACCAAGATTCTGGATTAGATAATCGAAGCATGTGGGCTGAATAATGAGAATCAGGTGATCAGTTAACTTACTGAGAACGTTCTTTGTCCGACAGAGCCACGTGGTCGATCGCGCGTTGTGACGTCAAGGAAGTTTCCAATTCGGTAGAAAAAGCATTCCAGTTCGAGCGTGTCGGTTCCTGTATATCGGTCTTGAATTGCAAAGTTTATGGGGATGAGGGCGTCCTTTGTGCTCCATTACACGTGCTGGTGGGGTGGTATGTGGTGTGAGGGTGGTTTGGACAGAGCAAGCGTGTCGGTTCCTGTCCGTCGGTGCTGAGAATTTGCGAACTTTAGGACAGATATAGCTTTTAGCGTGTCACGTGATAGAACTTTCCAAACATCTCGGGCGGTTGTGTGAGGTAGGTATCGGCAGGTTCAAACCTGTTCAGAAAACTAAATTTGGGGTCAAACGTGTCCTTTGTCTAGCCTTGGTCGACAGGTTCCATTCTGTCCGGCGTTAAGTGTTCGCGGGTGCGGAAAGATATTTACGTAGTCGGACTCTGAGGTGAGCGCGGCTGACCGTTTACGGCTGGACCGTGAGGCGCCATCCGCCTCCTACCTGGTGCGCTGGCCATGGGGCTGTGCAGGCACTACTGGTCGCTTGCCGTCAGCCGGCCAGGGAGCTGCCGATGGAGCAGGCTCAGCCGGCCGCGCGTAGGTCAGCTGCGCTCTGGAGTTTCGCTGTGTGAGCGTGGAGAAGTCAGTTGGCACACACCTGCATGAGCGTTATGTCTGAAATAAAGAGTCATTTTCCAGGTATTTACAGAAGACTATGTCCGTCGCGTGTATGGAGGGTGTGTGATGTAAGCGGGGCGGCGGCGCAGCGATTGTACAGTTATTACGTGCGCGCGAGAGCGAGTCAATTAGCGAGCGTTCTAGTGCGGACCAAACGTGCTATTATATAGTCATGGCGGATTCCACTGTCGAGCAAACTTTGCCGCCAAAAGTGTAGCACTGCGTTCTCGATCGCACAAGGACACGTGGTGGACGGTGAGCGGTCGGCATCGACAGGTTTGAACGTGCCCAGGAAAACAACTTTGGCGCCAAAAGTGTGGCAGGGAACGATCGACTGTTGTGTGATTCAGCTCCGAGGCAAACAATTTTGGCGGGAAACGTGCAAAGGCGGCGAATACAAGTGGTGAGCGGACAAGGGGCCGCTGTGATGTCAAACTCGGCAAGTTCCAGAGTGTCCAGCGAAAACATGTTTACGACGTGGGAGCGATCGCTGGGCTCGCCTCACGTGACAGGCGTCGGCAGTGTCTCCACGCGCTGGCCAGGAGGTGGCGAGGATTTGAACTAATTCAGTTGGAGCGCGGACGTAGTGGCGACTGCACTGCGATATCAAAGATGTGTTTGCCGACTGTGTTGGAGAACAAGTGATGACCGTACTGCTTGAAATAAAGTCTTCAGTCCCTTCCTCCCTGCAAAATAAAAGGACGTGACTTACGTTACTATAAGTGCAGTTTATTATTTGACGTGATTATGATAGGTTATCAGTGAAAAAAGATAAGTGCTGGAGAAAGCTCGTATGTGTGATCAATTATGGTGCTGGGATTTGAACTTGTGATAGATTTTTGTTATGGATGTAAGGAAAATGGCTTTCTCGCCGAGAAAATCAGACATCTTGAATAAATAATAAATGATAATTATGAATAGAAGTACAGTTCTCGAGACATTATCGTCCTGAAATTTGAATTTGAGGCTATTTTCTAGTGGAGGTAGACCTATAATAATAAATAATAATAATAATAAATGATAATGAATGATAATAAATGATAATGAATGATAATAAATGACAATGAATGATAATGAATGTTCATAAATGATAATGAATAATAATAAACAAAAGTAAGGTTTTGCAGCCATTATCGTGTTGGAATTTGAATTTGGAGTGAATTTTCTAGTGGAGTAGGTCAATAATAATAAATAATAATAAATGATAATAAATAACAATAAATGATAATGTATGTTAAAAAATGATAATCGATAATAATAAAGATAAGTACGGGTTTGCATGCATTATCCTGTTGGAATTCAAACTTGCCACCATTTTTTCTTCTGGAGGCTTAGGTTAGTGGACATCGCACAATTGGGCTATTTTCCCGCCAAAATTCAAAATTCCCGCCATTTTTTGTGGAGGTTAGGTTAGTGGACATAGCAGAATTGGCCTTTTTTCCCGCTAGAATCCACCATCTTGGATGACGTCATGTGATGTTGCCAAGTCTACATGCCGCCATCCTGGATGACGTCATCGCCGCCATCTTGAATAAATTTGGCAACAATGCAGAGTGGCCTGACGCGAAGGTTGTCCCACTACTTACCTTACTTACGCTAGGGGTATCGCCCTTACGCTGTTCAGCGTCCGCATCCTAAATGTATATGCACTGTCCGGCTCCAGTCGACGTCGCGAAAGACACACCTTCTTTGTTGACGAGGTATCGCCGTTTTTTGAGGGTCCTCACTGGCGACATCAACTCCACACGAGGGCCCACTGGTCAACTCCCCAGACATTCCCCAAGTGCAGCTCTCTCTGTCATCATGGACCGAATTCAGCTTATCGACACAAGGTTCATGCAACCCGTGCGAGTTTCACATATTACACTGTGTGCTCGTCCAGTCGCCTTGACCGTATCTGTCTGACATGTTCTCTTGCTGGTGACACTCGACATGCCAAAGTTTGCCCTCTGGCTCTCTCCGACCACGAAGCCTACATCTGCGATGTCGCCCTCGCCCGCCAACTGGGGTGGCATAGTTGTGGCCTGTGGAAATTAAACATTGCCCACCTGACTGCTCCTGACTTCCGACGGATCGTTGAGGACCTATAGGCCCTCTGCCGTCAACGTTGCCCCATTTCAACTCCAAAGATTGAACTACGAAATTTGATGTTTGGTTTCTCAGTCAGAAATAAAAAAGTTCGTGTTTCAGCATTTTCCGAAAGTTATTTGAAAATAAATAATTACTAAAGAACTATTAAACGATTTCAGATTCTCCACCCGCATGAATCTACTACATCGAATGTTCCAGGTTTCTGGAGAAGAAAGAGACCTAGAGGATATGCTGAATAATAACGCCTTGGAATTACTTGTTGATGTATTACATGTCATACATACTCCCTTCGTCAGAAAAGTCCCAGACAGGTTTCTTTTATTCCTGATTTTGCAGTACCAAAAATGAACAATTTTTTTATGTTACCTGGTATGTGTGCGTCCTTGAAATGACCTTGGCCATGTTTCCGCGCAAACGCACGAGGTGGAAAGCCGTGCATAGCAACACAGTGTTTGGGTTCATGGCGCATTAATTACGGTGACAGAATGGATGCTGATTGACAGGAAAGAGTCAACATTAAGTTCCAAGTACGGTAAATCGAGTAGTGAAACTTGGACAATGATTAACCAAGCATATGCACGCGAGGCACTTTCAAGAAGGCGTGTTTTCAAGTGGCACAAAAGGTTTGTGAAAGCAAGGATTCAGTACAAGCTGGCTACCCGTCTACATCACAAATGGCTCTGAGCACTATGCGACTTAACTTCTGAGGTCATCAGTCGCCTAGAACTTAGAACTAATTAAACCTAACTAACCTAAGGACATCACACACACATCCATGCCCGAGGCAGGATTCGAACCTGCGACCGTAGCGGTCACGCGGTTCCAGACTGAAGCGCCTTTAACCGCACGGCCACACCGGCCGGCTCTACATCACATACCGCGCAAACGTGGGGCATATGAAACATTTACTGCAAGAAGACCGTTGTGTAACTGCGCCTGCGATATCAGAAGAACTTCACTTCAATTGTGATATGTGTCATAACATTCTTCGCGAAGATTTACGGAAACTTAGTGCATAATTCCCTCACACATTAACCTTCGAATAGAAAGAGGAAACAGGGAGAATTTCTGCTGAACTACTGGATAGAGCCAGACGTGATCCCACAATTCTGTCAAAAAAATTACTGGGGATTGAAGTTGGTGCTACCAGTACGACCTTCATATGTAGTGTGAAAGTGCTGAATGGCGCATTCCTGGATCACTAGTCTCGAGCCGGCCGCTGTGACCGAGCAGTTCTAGGCGCTTCAGTCCGGAACCGTGCGACCGCTGCGAGCGCAGCTCCGAATGCTGCCTCCGGCATGAATGTGTGTGTTAGCCTTAGGTTCGTTAGGTTTAAGTAGTTCTAAGTTCTAGGGGACTGATGACCGCGGATGTAAAGTCCCATAGTGCTCAAAGCCATTTGAACCATTTGAAGCAGTCTCTAAAAAAGTCCAACGACAACCATCTAGCACAAAGACCATGTTGATCGCATTCTTTGATAGTAAAGGATTTGTTCCCCATGATTATGTTCCTCGAGCTCAAACAGTGAACCAAACTCTTTACGTCGAAAGTATTGAAACGTTTGCGAGAAGCAATTCGACGTTGCCGCCCTAATTTGTGGCATTCTCAGGATTGGTTCTTACTGCATGCCAGTGCAAGAGTGTATTGCTTTATCTGTTATCGAGGATATGGCCAGGAATGATGCTATCGCCATCTCACATCCACCATATTCGCCCAGCTTCTCGCCTTGCGATTTTTTCTTGTTTCCTAGAGTGACTGAAAGGAGAACTTCATTAAGATGTAGCAGACATCCAACGGGCTGTGAGAAATGAGTTTGCAAGCATCGCAGTTGAAAATTTCCGCGCTTGTTTGCAAGACCTCCAGAAACGTTGCCAACTATGTACCGCTAGCGATGGGGACTACTTCGACAGGAGCTAGTATCAATACTTGACAATTTCATACTTAAAAAAAGAAAGAACCTGTCCAGGATCTTTTCTGGCGGCGAACTGCTTTCTCTACTCTACCGCTTCGCTGATGCAAGTTGCAACTTCTACCGCTAGAGGGTTCCGAAATGCAGCGCGTAACATTGCGGTGTGTAACTAACAAGGGAACCTCCCCATCGCACCCCCCTCAGATTCAGTTATAAGTTGGCACAGTGGATAGGCCTTGAAAAACTGAACACAGATCAATCGAGAAAACTGGAAGAAGTTGTGTGGAACTATGGAAAAAATAAGCAAAATATACAAACTGAGTAGTCCATGTGGAAGATAAGCAACATCACGGACGAGACTGATCGTAGGAGCGCCGTGGTCCCGCGGTTAGCGTGAGCAGCTGCGGAATGAGACGTCCTTGGTTCAAGTGTTCCCTCGAGCAAAAATTTTATTTTCGCAAAGTTATGATCTGTCCGTTCGTTCATTGACTTTTCTGTTGACTGTAACAAGTTTAGTGTCTGTGTTTTGCGACCGCACCGCAAAACCGTGCGATTAGTAGACGAAAGGACGTGCCTCTCCAATGGGAATCGAAAACATTTGATCGCAAGGTCATAGGTCAACCGATTCCTCCACAGGAAAACACGTCTGATATATTCTATACGACACTGGTAACGGCATGTGTGTCACATGACAGGAATATGTTGTCGACCCACCTAACTTGTACATTTGGCGAATGGGTTTTACCTTGCCCGATTTAGGTTTTCTTGTGGATGTGATAATCACTCCCAAAAAAGTGATGAATACATAAGAGTGTGTCACTATACTGCAACAAATGAATGCAACAGTTTCACTGTCGCAGAGGTTTCCCTATGCTCTGTCAAAACATATGTTTTTAACGTTTTCTAATTTTTCCTTGTGTAGACCGTCAAATCCTCTATATGTCCAAGCAAATCTGAACATGTCCTGGAATTTTGGAGAACGAAGTTGATTATGTGTGAGTGCCTGAACTTTGATAATTGTCTGAAAATAAAAAAAAATTGTCTGTCGAAGGAAGGCTTGAACCAAGGACCTCTCCTTCCGCAACTGCTCACGCTAACCACGGGACCACGGCGCTCCTGAGCTCAGACTTTTCCTTGATGTTGCCTATCTTGCGCATGAACTACTCCCTTTGTATATTTTGCTTATTTTTTTCGCAGTTCCACACAACTTCTTCCTGTTTTCTCGATTGATCTGTGTTCAGTTTTTCAAGGCCTATCCACTGTGCCAACTTATAACTAAATCTGAGGGGGCTGCGATGGGGAGGTTCCCTTGTAAGTATGACTGTGCGTGAGAAACAGCGTGCTGTAATCGAGTTTCTGAAAGGACAAAACATGCCTCCAGTTGAAATTCATAGAAAATTAAATCTGTGTACGGTGATGATTGCATCGACATCAGTGATGTGCTACGTTGGTTTCTTCATGCTTGTAATGAAGGAAACTGGTACTAACCTGAAAGTGTGTGACATAGTTTGGAGTGAACGACCAAAACTGAGAGCATACGATCGGGGGCTTCCCTCTGATAATGATCAAGCGGTGCAAACTGAGGTGAAGTTTGTGGCTCTGTCGACAAAGTAAAACGTTATACAGTGACGGCATCAACAAACTGGTCTCTCGTTGGGAGAAATGTGTCCGTCACCAGGGTGGCTACGATCAGAAATAAAAATCTAGCCAGGAAGAATGAACATGTAGACTCTGAACAGCCTTATTTTATTTAAGAAGCCTTAACAGTTTTCACATGAAATATTCGGAGGCACTGCTTTTCAGCACGATTTCGTACATAAATACTCAGCAAGCCACTATATGGCACATGGAAGAGGGTAACTTGTACCACTGCTAGTTATAACCCTTCTCGCAAATGGAGCAAAGGGAAAACAAATGTAGTAGTTCTGATATATCGCTTCAAAACTTGAGTGTAATCCGGATGGTGACTGGCTGCTTAGAAAATTGTCTACAGTGAGGTTTCGACGCCAGGTAATGTTACGAAATGCAGACAAATGTGAACGCGACTAGCGTTTTATGTTAAGAGTGGCAGCTGACCATCTACATAAACAAATTCGACTGCTGGCTTCCTGCGGGATATACAGGGTAGGCAGAAAATGTCTGAAACGTTTGCAGGAATATTGCAGGGCAGGTTGTACTGAAATGTAATTGTTAGAAAAAAAAATTCAATACGTTGCGCCGTTTCCGAAATCAGCCAATCGGAGCGTCGTATGCTCACACTGAAGCGGCCTGCCAGGGGCGGTGTTGTCCAACGAGTGCTTTGTTTGGTTAGCTGAAACTTGAATGCGCACCGACAGCTTGATTGGCAAACTCCAGTGCTAAATAACTCGGAAACTGCGCAACGTATCGAATACTTTTCGCTAAGATTAAGTCTCAGTACAACCTGCCCTGCAACGTCGCTACAAGCGTTTTAGACGCTTTCTGACCATCCTGTATATATAGTACAAGCGCTTCACAATTTTAATTTAATCAAGTAGTCGTAATTTTCTGTTATTCTTTACAGTGCCTGTACACTTGTTACCCTGTCCCCCAAATAACATTTTACTATGAGTGTTGCCATTTCTTTCGTACATATTTTCCAAATTAGTGAGCTAGATTGAGTACAATAAAGTAACACTAAGAGCGCCGAAAATGCCTTCCAAACCATGTTTTCTCAGAATAGCTATTCATTTGAAGTTTTGCTAAAGCAGTTTACTAAGCTGTGACGTAAACAAATTATTTTTATATTGTTGCGGTACATTTCATATATTTTATTGTTACTGATACGAAAATCCTAGGCGTTTGTGACACGTTAAAACTGGCGGCGACAGCAACTTATTTTGGGCGAGGATAGGAGGGAAGGGGGAGGGGATTGAACGCAATAGCAAACATACTGATTACTTCACAAATGAGTTAATGCTTTAAATATTTGACTTAAGCATTCAAGCGAGGTATAAATTAGAAAAGGTTTGAATTACGTTTAAAGTTTGTTGAAAGTCGCTAAGTACTCTTGTTACCCAACACTGAAACAGTATAGACCGAGTAACTTGGGCTCCATTTCAAGGAAAAGCTAATTTTTCACGCATCTTAATGTTTGTTCAAATGGCTCTGAGCACTATGGGACTTAACATCTGTGGTCATCAGTCCCCTAGAACTTAGAACTACTTAAACCTAACTAACCTAAGGACATCACACACATCCATGCCCGAGGCAGGATTCGAACCTGCGACCGTAGCAGTCGCGCGGTTCCGGACTGCGCGCATAGAACCGCTAGACCACCGCGGTCGGCTTAATGTTTGTGACAGCATATCTATTGAACGATGTATCGTACAGTTATATAACTTTGCAGGTATATTTAGTCGTATATGGGGATACTGTTTGCAAAATTTAAAGGTTCGAATGGCTCTAAGCACTATGGGACTTAATATCTGAGGTCGTCAGTCCCCTAGACTTAGAACTACTTAAACCTAACTAACCTAAGGACATCACACACATCCATGCGCGAGGCAGGATTCGAACCTGTGACCATAGCAGCAGCGCGCTTCCGAACTGAAGTGCCTATAACTGCTCGGCCACAGCGGCCGGCAAAATTTAATGCAAATAGAGTTAGTAGTAAGGAAGTAATAAATTGAATCGTCAAGCCTGATTTGGCGTTTTACTACATGAACAGTGAAAATGTAAGAAGCGATAAAATTTTTTCGTCTCTAAATTTTGTAAGGTATATCAACGAGGAACATTTTCGTGAAGGTTTGCAATTATGTGTAAAGTTTTTTGTAAATCACTAAGTGTTCGGTTTCTCAAACACACGAAGAATATAATGTGGATAGTCGAGTGCAGTAAGTTATGCTGCCTCAAAACACATATACAGTCTCAAACTGTAATACTTGTCTTATTGTGTTGAACCTTTAACATAAGATAATACCTCTGGATAAGTAGATTACGACAGCATTTACGATTAATTATGCAAAACATTGCAAATTTTTATTGCCCCAGGACGCCTGTAACCATAAACTGGGATAGCTGTTTAGTAACACAAATGAGACCCCAGTTAGACTAGCTATAGTTGGCTGCCGGCCCACAAATACTGATCGTGAAAGTCGGCACCATTCGGAGCATTTTCTGTCAACCGTTTATTATTTATCTTAGATATTTATTGAGTCTGGTCAGATTAGGGCCTTCAATCCCTCTCTTGCATCTGATCATGGATTCACACACACAGTACCTTTTTTACATCTTAGTTACCTAAGAAATAACAATAATTTAAATACGATAAAGAGTAGGAAAGTGATTTGACTGTCTGTTGAGAAATATAAATGAATAGTACTGACTATGAACTAATAAACTGTAGCTCGGTTTTCTCTTTTGATGCTAGTCAATTGTCAGGATGAGCATTACTGCAAAGGGCATTTGATTCTAAATCATTATGACAGAGTGAAAAACACTAAATAAATTACTTTTTCTCTCTTAACAACATGTGGGCAGGATGAATTCTTCCTTGGCACGGATATGAGGTAGAATGAAACAGCATTTTTACATAACATAACTGTTATTGAAAGTTTTGTACAATGGTTTCCTTACTGGATTGTTCTGGCTGGGAGAGCGGCAGCTGTGTCGTTTGCGAATCCTTCTGCTTGCTTGAGCGGCGGCGTCTGATTACGAGTGGCGGTGGGTATCTCGTGTCGCTGTTTCGCCCAGTTGACTGGAGATGCACATCGTGAGGTGGCCCGTTTAATTATTGAGAAGGAAGACGTGAATCGGATGGTGATACCTTGGATGTGGCGTTCCGGTGTTTCTCTTCTCTATGCGGCCGCATGTGTTGTGTGTCGTCCAGCAGAGCAGCGCGGGGGGGAAGGCCAGTGTCCTGGACTCAAACAACGGACTCCCGCTTGCCAGTCTTCGGCTGTCTGATCTTCATCCCAGCTCACAGGTGACTGCTGATGTGAGGCCATCTCCTTCCTGTCCTCACGAGTCACCCAGTACGTAAAAATCAGTCTTTAAATACCTTCTAACTTCTGTCTTCTGGCGGCGAGGCTGCTGCTTGCTATTCCATTACAGCGGCGGACTTGGTGCTTCTGTGTACGATGTAGTCTCTTCCTGCATGACAGTCTTCAGCACCGACTGAACTGTACTGGAACTGAACTGAAAACTACTACCCTCGGGCCCACTGCGTCTCACGTACTTACTCACTTCAGTTCACTGGAGGTGAACGACTTCACGGTCATTGCCTCTTCTGACACGTTGAAAAGCTTCTCGAAGAATCTTCTTAACGTCGGTCATTGGCTCTTGGAATGTAGGCGAGGGCCTTTGATCACATGCGACAATTCAGAAACACGTGTGCCGGTCGGGCGATGCCCTGACGGCTGAATCGACAGCGTCCGCTTATGTGGGGAGGGCGATGGCTTCTTCTGTCACGTTGAAAAGCTTCTCGGAGAATCTTCTTGACGTGACTCGGTCGGGCGATGACCTGACGGCTGAATCGACAGCTTCCGCTTCTCTCCTGAACGTGCTGACTTCAAGCGCCGGCCGTTGCCACTGTTGCTTTGTCCGCTGTTTCTCAGTGTGTAATTCTTCTAAACTAAACTAAGTTTTTCATTTATTTTCTAACTTCTACTTCACATTGATTTCACTAATTTGTTTACCTATCTTAGGTACTGTAGGGAAGCAGCCTACTCACGCCATAGTAAATTCACATCAGTCTTTCCATTGTGTGCCAGCCAGTCCGCTGTAACTAGCTCTGACGTCATAAATGTTGCGCAATACTTTAAAAATCAAGTAAATAACCTAAAATGATTCTAGCATGTCAGGAGTAATACTAAATTAATATGTGTTGAATATCAGTTCGATAACTTTAGCCATTTTCGAAATTTGGACGTTTTTCTGTAAAAATCATTGGCGCAACAGAAAAGAGCTAGAGACTTCAAGATTTATAATTAGATTACTTTTTCATAAATATTTAATAGAAACAGTCTTCTGGATCTCACAAATTAAGATTTTAGTTGAAATTCATGATTTTCTGGTTTTTGTCTTAAAAATTAAGGAAGCAAGATAGATTAAGTAGGCTAATAAATAAGGCTAGGATGTTTATATTTAAGTAGAATGGAGATCCGCTATAACCATAAAGATGTGAGAAGTTTCATTTGAATAACTATAAAACTATAGCGATAGCGTATCTCCAAAGGGCCAGTTCAGAGCTCGTCTACTGCGTGCAGTGTAATTAAATTAATTATCTCGCCCAAAATATTTAACTTAGCCACGTCAAACTTTTATTATGATTAGTTACCTGTGTGCTGAATGCACATTTAAATTGAGAGCTTCATCGGCCATCAGCAAAAGAAGCTATGATTTATTCGGTAACTTAATGTGGTGCATTACTAGCCCAGCGGCTAGTCCGGAGAGCCGATTTGATCAGGCGTTCCGTTAGCCGTCCGCACCGCGGCTTTATATATAAGAACGCTGCGCGAGGAAGCAAGGCCCCAGTTCTCTCCAGACGCTGAATAGCACGCCATCTGTGTCGGGAGTCGCGTCGCGTCGGTATCATTGCTACAACCAGCCTCGGATGCCGTATTAAGTTACTCGGGATACGCGTAACCATGAAATCATTTTCGAGTGAAGTGTTAATTCTGGGTTGACTTTAATTATCGATCTTCAGTTTGCGTATTGTCGTATTTTCACGTGCCGCCGCGGGACAAACATTCTACCATTATTTAGCGTGGCGTTTGATGAACCTTATCATCAAATTATGGCGAGCATTCATTTAAATATTTATTTGGACAGTTACAGTGGCATCAGCGCATTAGACTCTGAACTGCTATGTTAGTTAGATTGTGTGGATTCTTTTGTTTTCATCTGTGACTTTGAGAAATCAGAACATTTTTTCACGACCGTTTTTAATTAGAAATCCCAGACAATCTCCTAATTCATCAGAGCTATAAGCTGTAACTATAAGTGTATTCTCAGATGAAGTGGGCACTAGGAATTCTAATTACAGGCTTCACGTTTTGCTAATCACTTTCTGGTTGCCAATATTGTAGTTAGAGAGCCAGTGTTGAGAGCGGCGAAAGACAGCATAAACAACATTCTAAATAATAGGAAATGTTTCTACATTCAAACATTTATACAACAGTAAATTTCCTCACCTGCCGCCCCACAGTACCACTTAACAAAACTTAATATTGGAAGTATTACTACTACTACTACTTCCGTTAATAATAATAATAATGATGTCAATAATAGTAATAACGATAGTGGCAGATATCAAACGAATTTATAGGTGTACAAAATGAATACAGACAAATGAGCCTATGTGATAAATGAATGTTTCGAATTGTTACCTAATAATTGTGCTGTGTCACACCTAATTCAATTACTCAAGCAGAAGAGAATGAGTTAAATATTTGAACCGAAACCGCCGTAGAACAGAAATGGTACGTTTCCGGGAATGCGTTCCTGTTCAAAATATTATATACCTCACCCTCCTCTACAAATCGTAAAAGTTTGCAACATGCATTTCGGAATAACCTGTATGCGTACATACACGCGTGCATCCATTTTTATAATCGGGTATATATGGACACAGGAGAGTACCGCGCACGGACAAATAATTTAATAGGAATGCAGAGGCAACAGACCAGGAGGTCAACTTTAGGCGGTGAGTGTGGTTTAGGGCCCTTTCCTCTACCGACTCGTTGACGGCGGTGGAGCAGCAGACCTACTGGGTGGCCGGAATTAATGTTGCGGCCGATCAGTGCGCGAGCCCGACACGCAAGCGCTGCTGGGCTCTCGCCAGAGAGGCGGGGTGTTTGCCGGCCTGGTGCTCCACTGGCAGTGGGGCTGCGGGCTGGCAGGCGCTATCGACCCGCGCCGGGGCGGCGCCCCGGGCTGTGCTGTACTCTCTCCCTCTGTCTCTGCACTTTCCCTCTCGCAGGTCCTCGACCGACCAGCCGCGCCGCGCAGACCGTTCACCTCTCCGGGGGACGAACACTCGCGCTACGCACTCACGGCGCGTCCCACGCAGGCCTCTACATTTCGCAGTGCGCTAATTCCGTGGTTCTCAGAGGACTGGCTTTCTCTTGCTGTGCAGCTTAATGCAATAAACACTTGTAATGCCACTTCCTCGGACGAGAAATAAAAATCAAAAATTAGCTCCCAATACCCCAAAGATTTCCCCCCCTCCCCCCCCCCCCCAAGTCCCAAATTCCCAGAAAAGTGAATAAGCGAACGAAGTTCCATTTATCACTATTATTAGGACAATAACAAGTAATTAAATCAGGAATCTATGACTTGACAATTTAGCAACCTACGAAAGAAAGACTAAATTTCAGTAAAATTAAAATCAAAATCATAATAAATTGCAAAATTAGCATAAATTAACATTCGCAAAGTAGGACCAACGATCCCAAAGAATATTCCGTGTGAGTACTCTTTGGGAATCGTGAGTAATGACTAAGTATAATTCAATGCATTGTCACTACGTTACGAGAGTAAGCCGAAGCAGATCATATATTTGAATGCTCGTACATGTAGGCGCGCTTAGATTGTTTTTTAGGATTGAATAATTGCGATCTATTATGACGCAGTAATACGATCTTCTGACTTCAAATATCACGGCATTAGAATTCGAACGGAGAACGTTAACCTACTAGAATAAAGTGAACTTTTAACTAGATAATTGAACTAAACGTTACTTAGACAGTGATTTAGGCAACGAACACTGATAGACAATTTTCATTCAGTGGTTTATGGATAGGTCCGAAGCATATAATTTAAATCCCCACAACACCTGGGAAAGTTTTCTTCTCAAGGCTCGGTTACGAAGTGACTGATAATGTGCAATAAAACACCCTCTCGTGCCAAGTCGTGCATTTGTGATTTAAAATTCTATCAAATTATTGACATGAAACTCCCGAGTAATAATTACGCGCAGCGTTATATTTGACTGTAGCGCTCGGCGCTTGTGTAGAATCTTTGACTCAAATAACAAGCCCACTGTTACGATTTCTTAGATATTTGAAACGACGACCAGCTTGTAGGGAATTTGTTGTGGATGTGACAGTATTGGTTTTATCATTAATATTTCATCATTAATCAGTGAAACATCGATTACGAACGATTAATTACGATTCTTGGTGAAGTAAATATCTCACGCACGTCGACATTTCGGTTCAGCACTGTTGTTTTGTGTAACGTCGTCTTCGTAACTTGATAACGATCTCAACACTCTACGACTGTCGCCGAGTTTTAGCCGAGTCCAAGTACAAATCAAGCCAAATCATCAAGAAGAAGAGGTGTTATACACTTAAGCGCCAAAGAAACTGGTATAGGCAACCGCATTCAGACACAGAGATATGTAAACAGGCAGAATACGCCGCTGCGGTCGGCAACGACTGTATAAGACAACAAGTGTCTGAAGCAGTTGCTTGATCGGCTACTGCTGCTACACTGGAAGCTTATCAAGATTTAAGAGAGTTTGAACGTGGTGTTGTAGTTGGCGTACGGCCGATGGGACACAGCATCTCCGAGGGAGCGATAAAGTGAGGATTTTCCCGTACGACCATTTCACGAGTGTACAGTGAATATCAGTAATCTGGTAAAACATCAAATCTCTGACACTGCCGCGGCTGGAAAAAGATCCTGCAAGAACGGTACCAACGACGATTGAAGAAAATCGTTCAACATGACAGATGTGCAACCCTTCTGCAAAATTCTGCAGATTTTAATGCTGGACCATCGACAAGTGTCAGCGAGCAAACCATTCAACGAAAAATCATCGATACGAGCTTTCGGAGCCGGAGGCCCACTCGTGTACCCTTGATGACTGCACGTCACAAGGCTTTTCGCCTTGCCTGGGCCCTTCACAACACCCACATTGGACTGTTGACGGCTTTAAACATCTTGCCCAATCGTACTAGTCTCGTTTCAAATTGTATCGAACCGATGGAAGTTTACGGGTACGGAGACCATCTCATGAATCCATGGACCCCGTACATCAGCAGAGGACTGTTCAAGCTAGCAGAGGCTCTGTAATAGTGTGGGGCGTGTACAGTTGGAGTCACATGGGACCCCTGATATGTCTAGATATGACTCTGACAGGTGAAACGTACGTAAACATCCTATCAGATCACGTGCTTTCATTCATGTCCATTGTGCATTTCAACGGACTTGGGCAATTCCAGCAGGACAATGCTCCACCCCAGACCTCCAAAGTTGCTACGGAGTGGCTCTAGGAACAACCTTCTGTGTTTGAACACTTCCGCTGGCCACCAAACTCTCCAGGCATGAGCATTATTGAGCATATCTACGATGCCTTGCAACGTGCTGTTCAGAAGAGATCTCCACAAACTCGTACCCATACGGATTTATGGACAGTCCTGCACGATTCGTGGTGTCATTTCCCTCCAGCACTACTTCAGACATTAGTCGAGTCCATGCCACGTCGTCTTGCGGTCGCTAGAGTGCTACTCGATATTAAACAGGTGTTCTTTTTATCTGCTTCTCTTTGGCTCTTTAGTGTATATTTACTCCTCCAATATTTATGCCTGATGGTGTTTTATCTCTTATCAAAAAAAAAAAAAAAAATGGCTCTGAGCACTATGCGACTTAACTGCTGAGGTCATCAGTCCCCTAGAACTTAGAACTACTTAAACCTAACTAACCTAAGGACACCACACACATCCATGCCCGAGGCAGGATTCGAACCTGTGACCGTGGCGGACGCGCGGTTCCAGACAGCGCCTAGAACCGCTCGGCCACACCGGCCGGCTATCTGTTATCCATTCCCTGGTAATGTTAGCTATATGCATACTGAATGATGTTGCTGGCAAGCTACACCCTTTTTTTACTCCTTGATTTGCTTGTACTTCTCCGTTACCCGTGTCTAGTCTAATTCTGGTGTTCATACACAGGCATTTTGTGACTTGGATCAGATGTTTAGGGGTTCCTCTTTTTTCCATTATTGCCCATAACCTGTCCCTAAATGATTCTTCTTATTCCACAGATGCTAGGGGAGTTTCCAGATTAAATCCTCACCTTTTTTGAATTATCTGTTTCAGTGCAAAAACATCATCTATGCATGGTCTCCCATTTCGAAAACGCGCTTGTTCTTCCATTAAAATTGAATCGAATATATTTTGCAGTCTTTCATTTATTATTTGCTGTAGATTTTGTAAGCAATATTCATAATACTTGTGCCCTCTAGATGGCTGCATTAGATCTCTCGCCTTTATTATATACTGAAATGACCTTTGCTATTTTCCATTTCTCCGGTATCTCATATTTTACTCAGCATATGTTAAGCAGATGTAGCATTCTTAACTTTAAGAGAATTCTTCCGAGTTTAATCAATTCGGTATTTATTCCATATAATTCTGTTGTTTTCGGTTTTTCATTTTTTTACCTGTGTTCAGTTTCGTCAGTTCAATATAGTCTGT
Source organism: Schistocerca serialis cubense (assembly GCF_023864345.2). NCBI lineage: Eukaryota > Metazoa > Arthropoda > Insecta > Orthoptera > Acrididae > Schistocerca > Schistocerca serialis. The sequence continues at coordinate 941,827,494 of NC_064638.1, forward strand.
TCTTTGCAGTTCTTTTTATCTGCTTCTCTGATATCTGGGTTGCACCATAGTTGTTTATAATGTGTAATCCAGTTAGATGATTGTATTACATTTAGATTTACGGTATTTCTTTTTCTTTATTGATATGTTTCGTTAATCTGTGTGCTTGTCTCCCATGGATGTCATGTTTAACTCAGCTTATAAATGCTTCCCACGATGTATTATTGGCTGATCTTACTACCGCATTTTCTTCCTTTCTTTATCGATGATGTTACTCTTCAGCTTCTAATGATTTCTTCTGTAAGTATTCTTTCTATGTCTTCTGTTTATCGTTTATGGATTTTTGTATCTCTTCGTTTCATATTTTTAAACTTTTTAAACCTCTTTTCCTACTGGACTTATGTTTTTCACCTAGGACATCACTTGCTACTTGTTTTATAGCGTTTTTAATATAATACCTGGCGCGGGAAAGCCGCGTGGTCTGAGGCGCCTTCTCACGCTTTCTGATGTGATTACGACCTCACGACGGGAAATTAGAACCATTTAACATGGAATGATAGTTGGAGCTAGACACATGGGACATTCCATTTCGAAAGTCGTTAGGGGATTCAGTATTCCGAGATCCACAGTGTCAAGAGCGTGCCGAGAATACCAAATTGCAGGCATTGCCTTTCACCACGAACAACACGGTGGCTGACAGCGTACACTTAACGACCCAGAGCAGCACCGTTTACGTACAGTTGTCAGTGCTAACAGACCAGCAACACTGCATGAAATAAATGAAGAAATCAAAGTCTGACGTACGACGAATGTATCCGTTAGCACAGTGAGCCCAAGTTTGGTGATAATGGGCTATGGCAGCAGACGACCGAAGAGAATGCCTTTGCTAGCAGAACGACGTCGCATGCAGCGCCTCTCCTGGGCTCGTGACCATATCGGTTGGACCCTAGACGATTGCAAAACAATGGCATGGTCAGATGAGTCCCGATTTCACTTGGTAAGAGCTGATAGCAGCGTTCGAGTGTTGCACAGGCGGCACGAAGCCATGAACCCATGTTGTCAACAAGGCACTTCGTAAGCTTGTGATGACTCTATAATGGTCTGAGTTATGTCCACATTGAATGGACTTCCTCCTCTGGTTCAAGCGAACCGATCGTTGGCTGGAAGTGGTTATGATCGGCTACTTGGAGACCATCTGCAGCCATTCATGGAGTTCATCTTCTCAAACAACATAGGAATTTTTATGGACGACAATGCATCATGTCACCGAGCCACAATTGTGCGCGTTTGGTTTGAAGAACGTTCTGGTCAGTTCGAGCGAATGATTTGGTCACTCAGCTCACCGGATATGAATCCCAACGAACATTTGTGGGACACAGTCGAGAGGTCATTTGATGGACAAAGCAATGCACCGCCAATGCTCTTGCAATTATGGTCGGCTACGTAGTCACCTTGGCTCAGTATTTCTTCAAGGGACTGCCAACTACTTATTGAATCCTTGACATGTCGAACTGCTCCCTACGCGAGGGAAAAGGAGGTACGACACGATATTAGGAGTTATCCCCTGTCTTTTGTTACCTAAATGTATTTTACAAATGTAACACACAGGTATTGGATATACTGGGTGCCCCAGGGGGTATGGTCAGTATTCAGGAACAGTCATTCGAAGAAAAACAGAATAGTAAGCATGGGCTCTAATACGAGTTTCTTAAAAGCTATGAGCGCTTGTTAAGCAGAAGAGACGTGTTTCACACTATGGAAGACGAACAAGTTCTCTTGGCAAGTTCTCTTCGCTCTTTAGGTATTGTAACGTTACAGTCCTTCCTTCTTGACAGATAGTGAAGTGAGAAAAATAATCAAATCGAACAAAAAGTATGCAGTGTACGAACAAGGGTTTCCCTGGGGAAGGGCACGTCACAAATGTAATGGCACGCCGGCCGCTGTGGCCGAGTGGTTCTAGGCGTTTCAGTCCGGAACAACGCAGCTGCAATGGTCGCAGGTTCGGATCCTGCCTCGGGGATGGATGTGTGTGATGTCCTTAAGTTAGTTGATTTAAGTAGTTCTAAGTCTAGGAGACTGATGATCTCAGATGTTAAGTCCCATAGTGCTTAGAGCCTTTTTTTTTTTTTTTTTTTTTTTTTTTTTTTTTTTTTTTTTTTTTGTAGTGGCGCGATGCGGTCATTATTATAACACACGTCAATAAGTAATCACATTTCTTGTTATTTTGTATACCCTCAATTGTGTTTTGTACGCCATCGCTCATTATCGTTCTTTTCATGTTCTGGGCATTGGTGGCTATTCTATAGCGTCATTGTTTGAAAGCGTTTTGATGTTGTTGTTGTTGTGGTCTTTAGTCCTGAGACTGGTTTGATGCAGCTCTCCATGCTACCCTATCCTGTGCAAGCTTCTTCATCTCCCAGTACCTACTGCAATCCACATCCTTCTGAATCTGCTTAGTGTATTCAATTCTTGGTCTTCCTCTAAGATTTTTACCCTTCACGCTGCCCTCCAATGTTAAATTTGTGATCTCTTGATGCCTCAGAACATGACCTACTAACCGTTCCCTTCTTTTTGTCAAGTTGTGCCACATACTCCTCTTCTCCCCAATTCTATTCAATACTTCATCATTAGTTATGTGATCTACCCACCTAATCTTCAGCATTCTTCTGTGTGAAAATATAAATTTGACTTCCACGTAAAAAGAGGTAATAAGTATTAGTTCGGACTTCGCAGGAAAGAATACATTTGTCCGACAGTTTAACAGTTTAATATTTAAACTACCTGATGCGATAAGTTATCAATCGTCCTGCCTTCAAACAGTGTGTGCCCAATTCCTGACACATTCATCTGCAACATACTAAAAGGCTTCTACAATGCATGCAGACATATTTTTAATTAATAAGACAATTATTATTCAATAGATGAGATAATTTACAGTGTCCAGTCACATGCACCTCCTATAGGTTCGTAGGCAGGAACTGAAGCTAGTTACAAAAAGAGGGAGGCGTCGTTACCGAATTTTTTGCTTTACAAAAAACTGAATGAGGTTTACTGAATTTCTTTAAGATTGAAACTACAACCAATATTAAGTCTCTAGGCTTTGACGTTATACACATATTCATAGCAATGTTCTACTACTATTATCGCTTGCCCCTGTGTCCCGCATTGTGCGCGGGATTGGCGTGGTTAATTCGAATTTGGCATGTTAATGTGAAGGGGTGGCCGGATGCCCTTCCTGCCGCCACCCCATACCCCCCGGGACGGAATCAGAATACCCCATCTGTCTGCGTCTAGTGTAATTCATGGAAAGGTGTGTATGTGTTTCATATGTCTGCGAGTCGTGTAACTGAGGCGGGACGTGGGGACCAGCCCGGTATTCACCTAGAGGGATGTGAAAAACCGTCTAAATACCACATCCAGGCTGGCCGGCACACCGGCCCTCGTCGATAATCCGGCGGACGGATTCGATCCGGAGCCGGCGCGCCCACCCGAGCCCAGGAAGCAGCGCATTAGCGCTCTCGGCTACCCTGGCGGGTCATATTTATTGCAAGGTTCTCTTACAGATTAATTATTGTAAAAAAATGAAAAATATGTGTTACTTTTCAGTATGCATTTTATAGTCAACGTTTACTGGACATTTTTTTTTTTTTTCATAGTACCGCCTCTCAAAATACGAAAAGCAAAGGGCTTGCAGTAGAACATATTTGTTTCACTATATCGAAGAGGAAATAGTGTTCATAGCTCTTAAGGATTTTAGAGCCCATGAAACTTCCTGGCAGATTAAAACTGTGTGCTGGACCGAGACTCGAACTCAGGACCTTTGCCTTTCGCGGGCAAGCGCTCTACCACCTGAGCTACCCAAGCACGACTCACACCCCATCCTCACAGCTTTACTTCCGCCAGTACCTCGTCTCCTACCTTCCAGTCTTAGAGCCCATGTTTACTTGACTTTTCTGCTTCAAATGATCGTTCCTGTCACATCCCTGAACATTGACTGTTCCTCCTGGGAAACACTGTGTGTCTAAAAATCTGATCGTAAATATTTTGACACTTCTACGTAATGGGGAACTGGCCACTAGATGTCATCACAGAAGGGCATGTCACTATAAAAGGTGCAGTGGGTACCGAGTTGTAAGTGGGGAAGCGCTAACAGCTCAGTGACATCAGTGAGAACTAGTTAAATGGTTCAAATGGCTCTAAGAACTATGGGACTTAACATCTGAGGGCATCAGTTCCCTAGACTTAGAACTACTTAAACCTAACTAACCTAAGGACATCACACAGATCCATGCCCGAGGTAGGATTCGAACCTGCGAAGGTATCACGAGCGCGGTTCCAGACTGAAGCGCATAGAACCGCTCGGCCACAACGGCCGGCGAGAACTAGTCATTGGATGCCACACGAGCACCAAATCCATCATGGGTATTTCAGGCTTTCTAAGGCTGCCCAAGTCGACTGCTGGAGATGTGACTGGATGTGAAAACGCGAAGGGAAAACCACGGATAAACCAAGACCAGGAAGACGTCGTGTACTGACGAACAGAGAGGTCGGACATTCCAAAGGATGGTTGCAAAGATTTGCATAATATCACTTGAAGAAAGTTCCGATGTGCTATCTCAGTCCAGATAGCCTAGTGACTGCGTAGGGAGTTATAAACTAACTAACTAACTAAAGAATGGGGAACAATGGCCAAGGAACCCCTCGTATGCCACATATTTTCGTAACCAGTCTTAAGCGATGCTTAAATTGGTGTAAAGAGCGAACTCCCTGATCAGAGGATGAATGGAATCGAGTGACGGTGAGTAACGAATCATGATATATAGCGTAGTAATCCGTTGGAAGGGTTTGAGTTTGGCGAATCCCTAGAGAACGTGAACCTGCCATCACGCGTTGTTCCAGCAGGGGAGTACGGAGGAGGTGGTGTTACGGCATGGCGCAGTTTTTCGTGGTTATCGTACGGTTCCTTACGCTGCTGAAGAAAAAACTAAATGAGGCAGGGTAGGAACACGTTTTACAGCATTAGAGGAACAATACAGAAAGAGTCACTGTTTGTATCAGCACGGCAATGCACCCCGTTATAAAGCAACATCTGCGAGGCAACGGTTTGTGAACAATAACACACATGAAATGGTCTGGTCTGGCCGAAGTTCCGACCTGAACCAAATGGTATACTTTAGGGATGAGCCAGAACGCCGACTTCGCTCCAGATCTTAGCGTCCAACAAGACTACCTTCCCTGGCTTCGGCCCTTAAGGCCCATAAGGAAGAATAGACAAAAAGAGCTATAATTAAGATTTCCCTTTCGAGGAATTCCGCTGCACAGGTCACTGCAGAACTAAATGTCACACTAGCGGATCCTGTCAGCACGAAAGAACAAGAAGGGAGCTTCATATGCAGGGAATTTCAGTAGCAAGGAGGGAATAACAGAGAGGATAAAGAAGATGAGGTCAGCCTTCTGCATGACGAGAGATATATACAATAAAAAGAATATATCCACAGAGCCAAAGATAAGCCACAACAAGGCAACGGTGAGGAATGCACTATTATATGCTGCTGAGACGATGACACTAGGAAGAAATGGGACAGAACAACTAGAGAAAGAAGAGAGATAAATACTGAGAAAAATACTAGGTCTCAAAAGAGATGGAGAGAGGTGGATGCGAAGACCTAGGGAAGAATTGTACCGGAAAATGAGAACAACATCTGGGTAAATCAGACTCAAAAGGGCAAGGTTTGTTGGACATGAAGTTAGGATGAGTATGGACAGAATGCCGAAGAGAGTGTGGGAAACAATAGGGAGGACAAGGGGAAAGACAGGAACCAAATGGGTTGTTGAACTTCGTAAGGACTGGTTGGAACTGGGGGTCAAGGTCGAAGGAAGGGAAAACTGGAGGAACAAATATACACGGACCAATATGCCGACCAATGACAGAGAAGAATACCGGAAAAGATTAGAATGTCACCAGTGGAGCCGCCAGGAGGAACGGACACTGAAGATCTCGGAAGAAGAGCGGGAGTGAAAAAGAGAAAGAATGAAGAGGTTCTGGGAGAAGAAGAGGAAAATGCAGTCCACGAAGGGGCTACCCGTGGTCCTACAGAGGCCGTAACGCGAGAAGAAGAAGAAGAAGAAGAAGGGAATTTCACAGCGAGCTGGAATTACGAAAGCACTCATAAGTGTTGCAAACGAACGTACCAGTACAACTTGGTGCTGCAGCCATAAAACATGCACTATGGGGCAATGGGAGAAAGTAATTTCGTCAGATGAGTCTGTTTCCAACTTGTCCCCGAATGTCCCAAGACAAGGTATTCCGTGGGCCCCATCATGGTTACTGTGCAAGGTCCCATTACTACCAAGGATTATGTGACCATTCTGGCTGATCAGATCCATCTCATGGTGCAATACTTGTTCCCCAGTGGTGGTGCCGTGTTCCAAAACGACAGAGCCGCTGTTCACACAACTCGCATCGTCCAGGACCGTCTTTGCTAGCACGATGATCAATTTTCGCATGCCCCCTGGCCGATACTGTCACCAGATCTCAATATTATGGAGCCGTTGTGGTCTAAGGGCTCGTGATCGCTATCCGCCTCCATACCCGTTACCTGAACTTGCCATTATTTTGCAGGAAGAATGGTTTAAGATTGCCTTGAAGATCACACAGTAGCTGAACTTATCTATTCCGAGACGACTGGAAGCTGTCTTGAATGCAAAGGTATTTCCTACACCGTATTAGGCACGCTGCTACCATTTTTTTTGTTACCCCTGTAACTGCGAATCTGTCGTTACGAGTCGCCACTGACTGCAGTATGAAATATTGTCGCAGTTAATACAAGTACATTTGAAATGTAAACTTTTGGATTAAGTCACCATCCACTTAGGCTCAAATTACACTTATGACTAAAGCTGGGGATGCGCGACACCTTCGTTGTGGGATACCGGCACATTTTGGTGCGTTGTAAGAGATCTAAAGCGCCAATATGGTCCAGCATGGATAGCTCCATCAGAATCTATACTTTCGCCTCCAAGATCACCTGAAGTCAATACCGTGATTTTTTATGTCCAGGGTCATCTCAAAGCTGAAGTGTACAGCACTACCTTTGATATGGTTAAAGAACTGGCGCAGTGAATTGTACTACCTTGTCAAGATTTACGCGATGAAAGAATTCGTTACTCATTCCAGAGACGACTGCAGTATTGCATCCAAAAGTAAGGCGCACACGTGGAACGCTTCCTTTATTAGATGTGAGTGAATAACAAATTGCACCATGAAACATGCTGACATAATATTGTATTTCTTTTCAAGGTAGGCCATGGGTGAAATCTGAGCCGAATTAGACTTAATCGAAAAGTTTTCATTTCATAAAGTAAATAGAAGACTATTTCATATTGAAATCAGTTATGACTCATAACCACAAATTCGCAGTTGTTTCGCAAACTCCTTCGGGGACCCAAGTTTATGGAAATATTTTTGCTTCTGTTACAGTATATTTTCATCCGTGTCAGATTTCGCTGTTATTTACAATGCACCCAGGGGATGTGCGAAGAGTCCAGCGGGAACTGGACAACATTGAGTGACCACAGCGCAGAATGAATGCCATCAAAACCAGGGTACGGACAAAAAAACTACACATTACCATGCCTAGGTATACGATAACCATTGGCATTTAAACAGCTTCTAATCGTCTCGGGATGAATAAAGATAGGTCCCGCATGATTTTCAAGCGAACCTTATACCGTTCTCCTTGCGAAGTAGTGACTAGTTCAGATAACTATTGCGGCGGGGCGGCTTTTTGTGGAAGTTTTGACTGTCACTGTCTTTCGTCGTACTGTTCACTGCAAAAGTTCCACCTACCTCAGAACGCCGACAGATCACCAGCCCGTTTCTCTGCATACGTATGTACTGCGCTGACGACGTAAAAGCAGCGTTGAAGAAAACGCCGTCAGTACTTACGTTGCAAAGTCCGCGTAAACTCTGGTAGCAAGCTATCCAGTAAAGTCTTATAATACTTTTCGGGCGGAAAGTGGTTACTTCGTTCTCTCAGTAAAATGTCAAAATTCTGAAACGAGTCTTTTATTCCATTTCAGTTCAATAAAAATACCTGCCATCAGCGCAAATGTAATTAACGAACAACCTCACCGTCCTCAGTTCACAGTTCATGCAACCCAGTACACACGCAAGACAGCCAGAAATGTACTTAAGTCCAACCCGAAGAATTACGCGATTTTACATTCAATACTATGCTACTATAAATGAGTTTCAGATTCGGTCCTTTTCAGTGGATTTCTGTAAAAGAAATTGCTCGCCAAATATTCCATACGCGCATACGAAATGTTGTGTCTAGACAAGACAGCCTAGACACAATGAGAGGAAGCCGAAAGGCACGCGCTACGCTCACGCAGATGGGCGTGAGGTCTGAAACAGGATACGTAATGAATGCTATAAAGAAAAGTACGTAGCTTCTGGAATACTTAACTTTAATCCATCCTTTTGGTACATCTGGAGATTGTGGCGATACAAGTGAGACTCTTTAGATACATGCAATATTACTAATGGCGCCATGCTAAATCGTAGCCATTGACTTAGCTGACGGCTATTCTAACTATTGGCTCGGCAAAGGAGCGAGGCTTCGTCAATATAGTCGCTAGCTACGTCGTCCGTACAACTGGGGCGAGTGCTATTCCGTATCTCGAGACCTGCCTTGTGGTGGCGCTCTGTCTGCGATCACACAGTGGCGACACGCGGGTCCGACATGTACTAATGGACCGCGGCCGATTTAAAACTACCACCTAGCAAGTGTGGTGTCTGGCGGTGACACCACACGAAACATGCCACGCGGAATTTTACAAAGGCCGAAAGTTCACACGCCTTTATCTTTCCGACAAAACAATTCTAGAGCTTCCAAACTTCACAAAACTGTCCGTAAATGCAACTGCTTCTACAACACAATCTGAACGCGAATACCAATAACTTCTTCATTTTACACGTTATGCAGACGGACACGTTCAACATGACCTGCACGTTCAATAGCTGCCAAGCGACTACTCCTTGCTGCTCCTTCCACAGCCTATAACTACCTGACAGTGCGCGGGAACTGCTAAACTGATTGGTTGATCAACATGACCAGCCAATCGGAACAATCGCTCGAGATCATTCTCGCGCCAAAACTGTCCTACGCCAATCACTATTCCCAGCTGCATTCACGTCATTTCAATATGCAAATATTAAAATAATGGTTAACAAAACCAAACGTTATGCAGACGGACACGTTCAACATGACCTGCACGTTAAATAGCTACCAAGCGACTACTCCTTGCTGCTCCTTCCACAGCCTAAAACTACCTGGCAGTGCGCGGGAACTGCTAAACTGATTGGTTGATCAAAATGACCAGCCAATCAGAACAATCGCTCGAGATCATTCTCGCGCCAAAACTGTCCTACGCCAATCACTATTCCCAGCTGCATTCACGTCATTTCAATATGCAAATATTAAAATAATGTTTAACAAAACCAAACGAAAAGAAAATTAATCTGGGAATTTATTTAGAAAACTATTAATCTGCAAACGGCTATTCCGGCTGCCTTCTTACAAAAGCAAGTACTCTTAGAATACGTCATCAGCAATGAGGGGAAAACACAACCTTTCCACTACACAGTTACATAATGTGGTACAACATAAATTACTGAATTTCTACGTATGTCCCACTTACACACTCTCACTCATTCTCATTCATTCCATTACAACAAAACAAATAGATATTAATTAAATAATAATCTTTTCTGGATTTTATTTTACGAAAATGAAAAGTAGTTAACGTTTTTAATATGACAATCCACATAAATTGACCTGACATTTTGTGAACTCCAGTAATGATTTGAAATGATACTAAAAGACAAACTGTTATTATTCCTAACTGGGTTTTTTAGTCTAAGTGTCGGTTTGGGGTGTTTTAGGTAATAATATTTAATATAGTTTATTTAGATTCTTAGGGATTTGAATATTCAGTCGCTCGAAGTGACACAGATAACGCTTCCCACGGCCAGCATAGCGACAGGTGCGAATGAGTCATTGCTAAGACACAACTGGCTGTCTCCTTCACAGCCGACGGCTCCAATGCTACGGGCTGTTCTGCAAAGTAGCTTACTGCAATAAAGTTATCGCGTATTGACTCGCTTACACGATGATGGAGGTCGATCACGCACCCCCCCCCCCCCCCCCCCCGCACTCAATCATACTGAGCTCTGGTGGCTGCGGTGGCCACAGAGAAGTTGCAGCAGTTCATCCTCGTGCTCGCAAAACCACTCCTGGACGATTCGAGCTGTGGGCAGGGGCGCTGTCGTCTTGGAAAACAAAATCACCAATGGGCACAAAACACTGAACCATGGGACGGACCTGAGCAGCAAAAATGGTCACATAAACCTTAGCAGTAACGCGACCTTACAAAAAAAATGTTCAAATGTCTGTGAAATCCTATGGGATTTAATTGCTAAGGTCATCAGTCCCTAAGCTTACACACTACTTAACCTAAATTATCCTAAGGACGAACACACACACCCATGCCCGAGGGAGGACTCGAACCTCCGCCGGGAGAAGCCGCACAGTCCACGATTGAAGCGCCTAAGACCGCTCGTCTAATCCCGCGCGGTGCGCGACCTTACAGAGTAATCATGGGGGTCATGAAATACCACGAGATGGCTGCACAAATCATCGCCGAGCTCCCGCTGTCTTCACTCTTGGGTCGTAAACTCGGCCAGAAGTTGGAAACACTGTGATAGAAAACTCATCCGACCTGCTGACTTTCTTCTACTGCTTTGTAGGCTAGGTTTTAGAGCTTCGGTGCCATGTTTTCCCGTTAGGGGCATTTGCATCGCTGGTGAGTGATTTTGGAATTTTACTTCGCTGTGAAATTCCCTGTTTATACAGCTTGCTTCGTGTTGTTTTGGTGTTGACAGGATTCGCGAGGGCGACATTTAGTTCTACAGTGACTTTTGAAGCTGTCGTCCTCTTACTTTTCATCCAAGCCGTCTTCAATGACCGTCTGTCACAATCACTTAGTACGCACTTTTGTCCGCGTTGTGACTGGGCGGATGATGTTTTTTCGCTTTCTTTCTATGTGGTTCAAATTTTCGAAATGGTGCCTCTTGAAAAGCCGCCATACCAGCACCATCAATTCGCCCAGGTTCGAAGTCACTTAGCTCCGACATACTGCACTCGCTACTACACACAACACCGTTCTGACCACAACTGACACTTGCGACGTATTGAGGACATTGTGCAGGTACCGTTCATGATCAAACGCAGCAGCGCAACCTGCAGGCTTGGTTAGCATCTGCATTTATATTCAAACCTGCATTTCTCATGGTGTTTCCATGTTTTGTCCAACCCCTGTACTTGTAACTGTAACGGACGGTGCAGGATTGGCTAGTCGCCGGACGTTTCGACATCCTCTGCTGCGGATTAGATAGCTGTGACGCTTGCATTATGCCGACCTGCGTTGTTCCGAAACTGCAAAGCCCAAAAAAATGGTTCAAATGGCTCCAAGCACTATGGGACTTAACATGTGAAGTCATCAGTCCCCTAGACTTAGAACTACTTAAACCTAACTAACTTAAGGATATCACACACATCCATGCCCGAGGCAGGATTCGAACCTGCGACCGCAGCAGCAGCGTGGTTCCGGACTGAAGCGCCTAGAACCGCTCGGCCACAGCGAACTGCAAAGCCCTCAAACTGAAGTGAGTACGCCAGAATCGTCGTTGACGTGCGTTTTGAGTTTACGTTTCAGTCTACCATGCGGTGATAGTAGCACACGTATTTATGCTATCGTAGCAACTCCAGTAAGATAGCCAGTATTGTCAGGCCGCACAAGGTACTATACCAACTGTAATCGTTTGGGAAAAATTGGATTAATGTTATATCGACTAGTACATATTGACGGCAATCTCAGCTGGTCTCTCCCCCCCCCCCCCCCCCCTACATTATTTTAGATCCCGAAGTACCCTCAGGCATAGTTCAGCAATAGTGGAGCGGAACGGTGACCAGACAAAGAGTGTGCAAGCATTCTTTCGAAAAGCGGCGAGTAACATTGCTACCGGGGAAAACACTTTCTACTGCCTTGTAATGTATTGCAAATATTTAGGTTATGTTTCGCCGCGTATTTGTTCATCGCTGCCCACCACCAATCACTGTGCATGCCTTGCAGACTCCCTTACAAATAGCGGGCATGAGATTTCACAGAAATATGTCCAGGCTCTCTTTGGTTCCACGCAACGACGTTTGAAACCGTTCCACGACTAAATTAGCAGTACTACTGCTAACTTCGTGGGAGGTCACTTCTTCAGTAGTCCTTGTGAAGCTCGTGACTATTCATAAACAATAAACTTTTAATTACGTAAAGTTTTAGTTATTTGCTACCCAAGGAACTATCGTTAGTAAATACTTCCACTATACCTACCAGCACGAATATTATCGTGCCTTTCATGTTATGCATCATGCTGATTCGGAGACTAACCGCATGCCTCCTCAGTATATTGCCACACAGCCTACGACGTTCCGTGAGGCCTCCGCACCATCTACATCTACATTTATACTCCGGAAGCCACCCAACGGTGCGTAGCGGAGGGCACTTTACGTGGCACTGTCATTACCTCCCTTTCATGTTCCAGTCGCGTATGGTTCGCGGGAAGAACGACTGCCGGAAAGCCTCCGTGCGCGCTCGAATCTCTCTAATTTTACATTCGTGATCTCCTCGGGAAGTATAAGTAGGGGGAAGCAATATATTCGATACCTCATTCAGAAACGCACCCTCTCGAAACCTGGATAGCAAGCTACACCGCGATGCAGAGCGCCTCTCTTGCAGAGTCTGCCACTTGAGTTTGCTAAATATCTCCGTAACGCTATCACGCTTACCAAATAACCCTGTGACGAAACGCGCCGCTCTTCTTTGAATCTTCTCTATCTCCTCTGTCAACCCGACCTGGTACGGATCCCACACTGACGAGCAATACTCAAGTATAGGTCGAACGAGTGTTTTGTAAGCCACCTCCTTTATTGATGGACTACATTTTCTAAGGACTCTCCCAATGAATCTCAACCTGGCACCCCCCTTACCAACAATTAATTTTATATGATCATTCCACTTCAAATCGTTCCGTACGCATACTCCCAGATATTTTACAAAGTAACTGCTACCATTGTTTGCTCCGCTATCATATGATCATACAATAATGGATCCTTCTTTCTATGTATTCGCAATACATTACATTTGTCTATGTTAAGGGTCAGTAGTCACTCCCTGCACCAAGTGCCTATCCGCTGCAGATCTTCCTGCATTTCGCCGCAATTTTCTAATGCTGAAACTTCTCTGTATACTACAGCATCATCCGCGAAAAGCCGCATAGAACTTCCGACACTATTTACTAGGTCATTTACATATATTGTGAAAAGCAATGGTTCCATAACACTCCCCTGTGGCACGCCAGAGATTACTTTAACGTCTGTAGACGTCTCTCCATTGAGAACAACATGCTGTGTTCTTGAAAGGTCTCTGTTGGATTCCTTTCATGCTTAATTTCTTAAATCTGTTGCCATTTATGGAATAAATTCCTCTGCTAAATGTACTGTGGCGTTTCTGACTATCTGGGAGGAGACTGAGTAGTGGAACGTGTTACTTTTACACATAAACAAGAACGATCTGTCACACTACTACACTTTAAAACACAGTTTATATGTAATTCATGTCACACAGTCTCATACGGAACCTACATCCGCTTTCTTTTATATACTGTATATGATAAGATACTGTCATCCCCCTTCCCTTTTGTGTGAGAGGATGAATGAGCATATGTATTTCTAGTTGCATGCTTGAGGGTAGCAGACAAGCCTGTCTGCTAGAGAACAGTAGGACCAACGTCGGAACAGGTAGCTACGCTTTCTTAAAGCAGAGAGGTTTCTATCCTTAGTATGGTTCTGTCCGTCCGTTGTCATGTTGGTATAGGAAGCTGCTCCTCTGGCCCCTTCCGTTTGTCTTTGTGAGCCACCCTCAGGAAACACGCTCGGCTGTAAGGCAGTTGCAGTCTGGCGGTGGCGAGCGTCTGAAGTGGTAAGATCTCCGGCTAAGCGCGTGTCTGCTAAGTCCATAGGACAATGGATTTGTTAAGTTCAGCGTAACTGAAAATTTAATCATCTTTATTTCGGGTTTAGCTCTAAAATATCTAAGGTTATCTTAAATTGCAGCGTAGTGTAATTCTCGTGTGAAGTTCAGATTATTTTGGGGTAGTTGCTTTGTCATTACTTTGCGAGTAAAGTGGAACCACGTGTTGATCAGTAACTCTAACTAAGTTCATCAATCTTAAATGTGAATGCTTGTGTGATTATAACGTCTCGTCTTGACAATATTTTACAATATAACAACTTTTCTTTATGCTTTTCTTTATGTTCAACCCACGTGGAGTGTACTTTGCGAGACCAGTACCACGTGCTTATATAACTGTTTGACCCATCAGGTTAATAGTAAGACGTTAGTAACCAGTTCAAGGTTTTGCTTTTGTCAATTGCTTTTCGATCTAATGTATTTTAATTATCAAAATTATTGTGGAGTTGTACGCTTTGTGTAAACCAAGTTGACCACGTGGAGCATGTGGTGTAATCATCAAAGTAGCCCTCAGCTATTCTTTTTGCGAAGACTTCACAAAGAGTTAATATGAATTTAGTATACCAGTGTGTGGTAATTACATGACGGACAGGATTGTGCTACGAACGTAATTTCTTTGGGTAAAAACTGAATCTGTTGGTTGTGGTTAATTTCTTCTTGCTTATGTTTCAATGTTCTTCGTGAGTTATTTTATGAATGCAGTGTCGTATGCAGTCTCCCAATCTTGGCTCCATATTTGATGTGTTCCGTAAGATTTTCACAATCCTAAATAAGGCACCAGCTCCGTTATAACTCACGTATAATATGCTAAAATTTCAATGAACAATCATAAAATAAATTTCCAAATATAAACTGATTTCTTTCTTTTTATTTAAATTCTCTTTTTATATATATATATATATATTACCGGTTTTGTATGACTGTTAAAAGATTATCATTAATGTTAGTCTGCTTGGTAAACCTAGACTAAATATCTGATGAAACAGTTGCTTAGTAATACAAGATTAACCTCCCCAGACAGCTCACAGCTTTTAACCCACTTTCATTGTCAATTAGCACCGATATCAGCATAGCATAATTCATGTAGCAATATTACACATGGCGACCCTGTTCTGTGATTCCGCTAGACTCTGGAATCTCTGAAACGTTAGATTGCGAGCGTGTTATATTCTTAATTTTTTTTCCTACAGCGCTCAAACAACTTCTGTGTTGTTTCCGAGCAGACTTTCAAAAGATTCACGGCGTTGTTGATCGGCGTTGCGTTGTTTGTCTTGTTTTGTTTTTTATATTTGTGTGTGTTATATGTCTGTGTCTTTTTTATTCTCGCTTGTAAATTCCACTGTTTCGATCAAAGATAAAAATTTGTTTTGCGTGTGAAAAAGTGTGTATTAGGTTGGGTATCTTTCGTGTGACTGTCGTAATTTTTGGGGGACACATTTATTGTGATTAGTGTGTTGCGTACTGAGTATAAATTGCACTAATGCAAACACGTAACCAAGCTAAAAGTAAGCAATCCAACAACTTAAGCAACATGGACCAAGGGGATAATTTGATTTCCAATATTAACGCGTCGGGCGGTTCCGAAAATGCAATGGGGAATACTTCAGACGAAATACAAAACAGCACGAACGGGCTCACAGCAGAGCCAGAAATCAATTTGCCTCCAACTAACCAAATTGATTTAGCAGAACTCATGAAAGCCTTATTGCAACAAAATAAAGAAAACACAGAGAAATCGATCCGCGAGCTAGGGGAACAAATGACGCAGAAATCAGAAAAATCGTTCGAACAAATGACGCAGAAATCAGAAAAATCGTTCGAACAAATGACGCAGAAATCAGAAAAATCGTTCCGAGAACAAAAAGAATCATCCGAAAAATCGATCCGAGAGCTAGCCGAACAAATAGACGAAAAACTAATCCAGCAGACAAATAAAGTCGACAAGTCGATGCAGAGAGTGTCCGATGATATCTCACAAAGAATAAACAATCTGGCAAGTGAGATAAAAAGCGATATTATGAAAGAATTAGGCCGTACATTTGAACAAATCGATGATCGTCTGCAAGCCTTAGAACAGAGCAAGCGGAGGGGCGATGCCGAATCTAAAGAAAGCGAAGAACGGCTACTTAGGAATTTCCAAGAGCTGAGGGAAGAATGCCAAAGGGAGCACCAGCAGGTACTCTCGAGGGTCCAAGAGGCAGAAACGCATTGTCCCACGTCCGTTAGCAACACAATAGCGGACAACAGTTTAGCGATCCACGCGTTGGAACAGCAAGTAGAACAATTGAAGCAGACTGGGGCGGAGGACAAGAGACAAATAGATGATAAGATTGCGGCATTAGCGGACACTGTAGGCACGATGAAGCTGACGGAAAGCGAGAACAATACTACACCGGTAGCGGCCGCAGAGACCGAAGAAGTGCGTTCGCTTCTGAGATTTCAGAAGGGACAATTCGAAGTGAACAGGCAACACAAGGCTGTAACAGGCGAATTACAAGAACGCGTAGCGCATCTGGAAAACCGCATGGCGTGTGATTCCGAACTCGTCAATAGCATTAAAAATAGCCGTACGAACAGTGCAGAGAGGGACTCCGGCCACGAGGGAGATTTTGACGACAGGGAAGAATGTAATTTGAGGGGCAGACATGAGAATAATAGAAACATTCAAGGGCCTCGCCAGGAGGAAATGCGGGGATTTGATTTCAAACATTTCCTTACGGTGAGAAAGTTTGAGATATTCCGAAATTCGCAAAAAGGAATACATCCACGAGCATGGCTCGAGCAATTTGAGTTCTGTCTTCCTCCCGACTGGGCAAGTTCACATAAGATAGAATATATGTGTGGCTATTTGGAAGGCGAACCGGCGATTCGCATGAGGTCGGCAGCGCGTCACTGCAACTCCACTCGGGAGTTTCGACAAGCCTTTCTCTCCGCCTATTGGTCGGAAGCGGCACAAGATAGGGTCAAACATGGCATAATTATGCTGCCAAATTTGAACCAGTCTGGTTTCGGCAGCCCTGCACGCCTATTCGACCACATGCTGCAGGCAAATCAATTTTTATACGACCCATACGGGCCTGCGGAACTAATTAGGATATGCATCACCAAATTGCCGATGCACTTGCGGCACGTCATTCTTGCGGGACGATGCAAAGAGGACGTGGAAACGTTTAAGACGCTTCTCCAAGAGTTGGAATACAATACAGCAGAATGCCCGCCTAATCAGGCACAAAGTTATTACGGGGCACAGCAGCGCGACCGCAGTCGTGGCCGTATTACTAATCAACGGCGTGACTGGTCGTCGCGACGGGAACGAAACAATAATCGGGACCGGCCGTATAGAAACTGGGGTAACAGTCGCGAACACAGGTGGAACAACGGAAATGATCGAGGACGTGGACAGAATCGTGAACGGAACAGTTACGGCAACCAGAATCGATACTACGGTGAACACGGTGGGAATAGGACTATAGGCGGAGCACCTCATGATGTTGAAATTCGGCCAGCTAACCCTAGACATAATCCAGCAAATGGAAATGAACAAAACCGGCAATGACATACGATCAGCGCAGAAGGCGCCCAATCGGAACAAATGAGCGACATGGCAAATGAGTAGAAAGGACAGTGAGAAGTAGAGAGGACGGCGAGGAGAAAGAATGGATTAGTTTAAATTTGTGACGTATGCACTTTGAATAATATGTTAGTAGAAATTAATGATAAAGATGTTTCTATGTGATTGATTGAAGTGATGTTTTAATTTTTTTTCTTTCCTTGTGCAATTAGGATTTAGTTTGGTTCAAATGTGAAGATAAAAGGTTTCCTTGTGAACGAGTGAAATGCTGTTTTTTTTTTTTTGTGTGTGTAAATTGAAAAGAGCCGCTCCTGAGGGAAGCAAGATCTGTGTTGAATTAATGCAAAACTCAGGGGAATATCCGATCTGTGGGTATTATGGGTCTGGCAAACCCAGGTCCCCAGCTGTTAGTAGCCTTGTTTCCGATTTTCTGCTTTCAGTGCTACTATCTATCTATTACTATTCTGTAACTGTCAGTATAAATGAGGATCTCTTACTATAGTATGCGTGCTGTATGAATATTTTAAGATAGGAGAACTCTGAGAAAGGAATGAGTAAGTTTGGAATCTTGAAAACAGGATGCGATAATACGATTGTTGAACCATTGGCTTCCAGTATGCGATGATATGTTAATATTGATGATATATGTCTTTTTTGTTCTTTATAGCTGAGTACGGAAAGTGCTGTCTGTGGATTTCGTAAGTAGATTGATTCCCTTCAAGGTGAAAGAAGAATTGTGGTTTGTGTAATTTACGTCGCCCTGAAGTATTGTTGTGGCAGTCAAATACGAGCAGTTTTCCAGCAAATGGAGAATGGAACGGAAATGTGGATCCTTTTTGTAGTCTTCACTGATGTTGAGCCAGAGCCTAAAAAAAAAATTATTCTGCGTTAATACTCGTCCTAGAAAAGCGACGTTTATGTATTTTTGCTGATGCTGTGAGCATTACAGCTTACCGTTTTCGCTGGTGCGGGATGCAATGCAGCCTATATGATTTGTACTGAGGAAAATTCCCTCTTGAAGGTAGAGGATGATTAAATAATTTTGATTATGGGAACGAAGGAAAGCTTGGTTTAAGGTAATAAGGATGAAGGAAAACATTTGTCATTTAAACTACAGGAGGATTCGGATCTTTTGTGTCTGTTGTGAGTTCAACATGTTAAGATGAAACTGTTTTACAGAATAGAGGTGACCACAATTTTGCCATTCATGAGAAATGAGTCCAGAATAACCACCTCAGGCGAAATAACTGATTTGGAAGCGAAAGGTAACTTAAAGTAGGGACGAAATGGGTAAGAAAATGTAGTATAACCTATATAATTAAAATATTTTTACCGTTCTCAGAGCCATCTGTGTGATTAATTCTTGTGATAACGTAATTTTAGATGAAATTTTCTTACTGTTTTATGTGTGAATATATGAATATGATAAATGTATAATTGCGAGTCTCTTTTCAGGTGTGCGAACTGGTATAAATGTTTTGGTGTGTAAATCACCATTGTTCTTTTTACTGTGTATGTTTAAGGAAAGTTTCTCCATATTTATCATGTGACAAGACGTATGCCGCGAGCGTCAAGAAGAGGACGAATTAGAACAATGTTGTAGTGGTATATACACGGTGTTGAAATAGCATTGAAGTAGCTTGTGGACTTAACTAGTAGTGGATAGAAGTAGAATATTGAGTAATGCATGTTTATGGGTAGTTAGTTTGTAGAATAGACAACAGGTGTGCATGTATGTGTGTGTAAATAACATGTGAACCCTATGCTGTCCTGACCTATACTTGCACAAGGCATAATCCTATTCCTTTTAGTGAATTAGTAAGTAGCACTTGCTTTATTAAAACGTAAGTGAACCACATTAGTGATGTGGATTTAAATATTATATTGTCAGTTCATTTAATTCTTATTTTTTTTTACATTGTAAAGTCATTTAATTTTTATTCTTTTACATTGTCAAGTCATTTAAATTTTATTTTATATTGTCGATTCATCTAATTTAAAAAAAAATAAAAATAAATTAAGTTTCACGTTTGTTCTTAAAAATTGTGAAAGACAATACTAAGTGGTATTATGTATGACATTGTGTAATCACATAACTACGATAAAAAAAAAATTTTCTGTGAATGCAGTTGGGAACGTGAAAACGAACCGGCAAAACTCTTACGAGACAGCGGGAGCAGCCGGACTAGTTGTAAACTGGCGGGTTTCCCAGCAGGACACGCTGTCAGCCAGGCCACTTCGGAAGCGCGGCCGGCAACAAAAGAAGGTACGCGGCAAACACTTTCCCTTGTACCTGGAGCTAATGGGCGGCCGCCCCGGGCGACCCTTCCTCGAGGCGATGACCTGAGATGGGCGAGCGGTCCACCGCGCGGAAATCCATCTGCTGGCAACGCACCGCACGCACGCGACCGTGACGAGACGGCCGCGGAGAAACAACACAAGGGGCGTGGAGCCTTTTGACACATACTGTCCAGAGAAACTTGCAGACGTCAACGACGCCTATCGACATTTCCTGACGGATGCCTACTGTCAAGCGACAGTAAATCATGGTTCGATGTTCTCTGGTCGCTAAGGGTGGCACAAAAGAAGAGCCATTAAGTGTCATCCTTGCCCAGGAATATCAAACCGGCGAGTGAATTGAGGATAACTCAAGAATGTAACAACACAAAGGGCGTGGAGCCTTTTGACACATACTGTCCAGAGAAACTGGCAGACTTCAACGACGCCTATCAACATTTCCTGATGGATGCCTACTGTCAAGCGACAGTAAATCATAGTTCGATGTTCTCTGGTCGCTAAGGGTGGCACAAAAGAAGAGCCACTAAGTGCCATCCTTGCCCAGGAATATCAAACTGGCGTGTCAATCGAGGATACCGCACGAATTTGACAACACAAACATGGAACCAAATCGAGATGTACGTGACACAGACCACCAAGAGAAACTTCATGAGAGGGCAGAGACGGCGGGATTGCACGCAACAGATGGACAAAAATCCCTATTGACAGCGGCGGCGACGCACCCCCTTCCCCTCCCCTCATATTGTGCCTCGGAACAGTGGAACTAGTGAGTGTATCAGTGAACAGTGGTTATACGGTTCTTAGTTCAATGCATATACGTGTGTTTCTGTCACAGAAGCTTTGACTCGTGTGTTTTGCAGGGATTCGATTTATTGGTGTTTACTAGACTGACTCTTGTATTTTGCAGGTGTTCTATTTATTAATTTTTTTTAGACTTTGACTCTCGTATTTTGCAGGTGTTCTATTTATTGTTTATTTTAGACTTTGACTCTTGTATTTGGCAGGTGTTTTATTTATTGGTGTTTTTTATTAGATATTGACTATTGTACTGTTTTATTGATCAATGTTTGTTCTTGTGTGATGTATTAGATTTGTGTTATTTTGTTTCGTAAATTCATTCATGTGGCATTACTTCGTTTATCAGTCAGATTGCTATTCATTCTCATTGGACTGTGATCGATTAGCCTTTGCATGGGGCATATTTATAGTGAGGAACCCCTTAAGGGTAACAATCACATAATTAATTGTATTTTCAGTATAATGACACAGTACTCATTGTTTGCTAACTAACTGAAATATAGTAGAGTGATTAAATGAGTGCCACATAGTTATTTTAATTCTACAAATTATTAGTTTTATACGATATAGAATTTTTTTTGCGATAACCACTTTGTAAAACATGTTTTTTCTCTTATCATTTTGTTGCTTTTGCAGATTGTGCATTGTTATGTTCTGCTTTTTAATACCGATGTTATTTGATGTTCTTTTTTTTTAATTGCTGTGGCACCTTTGCTATTTTCATAAATTTTGCTTGTTAATAAACAGTCATAAATTTTCCTGTGATCAGTTGGCTCTTGCAATGAGCAAATACTGGTGAACTCCATAAGGGTAACAACCAGAAATTGTTTTCATATTAATGACACAGGAACCATTGTTTTTACTTGCTGACCGAATTAGATCTACACTACCTTTTAAATAGGTGTCACAGATTGTGTTCTTTTTTTCTGTTTGAAATTGGTAGATTCTAAAGATGTGTTGAAATTATTGTGTTTTAGCAAGTAGCTGGTGTCCTTTTGCCTTTTCTTTTACACTTTTGGTTTAAGTAGGGTGTGAGAAGCCTGCTTGGGAATGTCCTAGCATGGCCAGAAAATTCCCTGCACAGTCTTTTCCCGGAGCGTTGGGGTTATGAAAGGTCTCTGTTGGATTCCTTTCATGCTTAATTTCTTAAATCTGTTGCCATTTATGGAATAAATTCCTCTGCTAAATGTACTGTGGCGTTTCTGACTATCTGGGAGGAGACTGAGTAGTGGAACGTGTTACTTTTACACATAAACAAGAACGATCTGTCACACTACTACACTTTAAAACACAGTTTATATGTAATTCATGTCACACAGTCTCATACGGAACCTACATCCGCTTTCTTTTATATACTGTATATGATAAGATACTGTCATCCCCCTTCCCTTTTGTGTGAGAGGATGAATGAGCATATGTATTTCTAGTTGCATGCTTGAGGGTAGCAGACAAGCCTGTCTGCTAGAGAACAGTAGGACCAACGTCGGAACAGGTAGCTACGCTTTCTTAAAGCAGAGAGGTTTCTATCCTTAGTATGGTTCTGTCCGTCCGTTGTCATGTTGGTATAGGAAGCTGCTCCTCTGGCCCCTTCCGTTTGTCTTTGTGAGCCACCCTCAGGAAACACGCTCGGCTGTAAGGCAGTTGCAGTCTGGCGGTGGCGAGCGTCTGAAGTGGTAAGATCTCCGGCTAAGCGCGTGTCTGCTAAGTCCATAGGACAATGGATTTGTTAAGTTCAGCGTAACTGAAAATTTAATCATCTTTATTTCGGGTTTAGCTCTAAAATATCTAAGGTTATCTTAAATTGCAGCGTAGTGTAATTCTCGTGTGAAGTTCAGATTATTTTGGGGTAGTTGCTTTGTCATTACTTTGCGAGTAAAGTGGAACCACGTGTTGATCAGTAACTCTAACTAAGTTCATCAATCTTAAATGTGAATGCTTGTGTGATTATAACGTCTCGTCTTGACAATATTTTACAATATAACAACTTTTCTTTATGCTTTTCTTTATGTTCAACCCACGTGGAGTGTACTTTGCGAGACCAGTACCACGTGCTTATATAACTGTTTGACCCATCAGGTTAATAGTAAGACGTTAGTAACCAGTTCAAGGTTTTGCTTTTGTCAATTGCTTTTCGATCTAATGTATTTTAATTATCAAAATTATTGTGGAGTTGTACGCTTTGTGTAAACCAAGTTGACCACGTGGAGCATGTGGTGTAATCATCAAAGTAGCCCTCAGCTATTCTTTTTGCGAAGACTTCACAAAGAGTTAATATGAATTTAGTATACCAGTGTGTGGTAATTACATGACGGACAGGATTGTGCTACGAACGTAATTTCTTTGGGTAAAAACTGAATCTGTTGGTTGTGGTTAATTTCTTCTTGCTTATGTTTCAATGTTCTTCGTGAGTTATTTTATGAATGCAGTGTCGTATGCAGTCTCCCAATCTTGGCTCCATATTTGATGTGTTCCGTAAGATTTTCACAATCCTAAATAAGGCACCAGCTCCGTTATAACTCACGTATAATATGCTAAAATTTCAATGAACAATCATAAAATAAATTTCCAAATATAAACTGATTTCTTTCTTTTTATTTAAATTCTCTTTTTATATATATATATATATATTACCGGTTTTGTATGACTGTTAAAAGATTATCATTAATGTTAGTCTGCTTGGTAAACCTAGACTAAATATCTGATGAAACAGTTGCTTAGTAATACAAGATTAACCTCCCCAGACAGCTCACAGCTTTTAACCCACTTTCATTGTCAATTAGCACCGATATCAGCATAGCATAATTCATGTAGCAATATTACATTCTGTTTGCTAAAAACTCTTCAGTCCAGCCACACAGCTGGTCTGATATTCCGTAGGCTCTTACTTTATCAGGCGACAGTGCGGAACTGTATCGAACGCCTCCCGGAAGTCAAGGAAAATGGCATCTACCTGGGAGTCTGTATCTAATATTTTCTGGGTGTCATAAACAAATAAAGCGAGTTGGGACTCACACGATCGCTGTTTCCGGAATCCATATTGATTCTTACAGAGTAGATTCTGGCTTTCCAGAAATGACATGATACGCAAGCGAGAAACATGTTCTAAAATTCTACAACATATCGATGTCAGTGATATAAGCCTATAGTTTTGTGCATCTGCTCGACGACCCTTCTTGAAAACTGGGACTAGCTGTGCTCTTTTCCAATCACAGCATGATATAAAGTGTCATATACACTCCAAGTCAACAATACGAACAATTCTGCAAACCTAATCACTTTCGTAGAGCCGTGTGCTTCACCTGTGGCATTAAGTTCATTGTGTTTTACTTGGAGTTGTTATTTTCACAAAAGTTAGTGAACTAGACACCTCAGTTAAAATACGAGTCACAACAAAATCTAATACTTGACAAAAGAAGTGAAGCACTCAGAAGACATGATCGGATGTCAATGTAAATTCGTACAACTACATACCATCGCCGGGTGTGTAAATGATTCAGAGATGCAATTCTCTGTGCCGACCACGAGACAGGACTAGTGTTGTTCATGTTTACTGTTGTTACCAGGCCTCGTAGAGTATATGGAGGACGCGAACAGCGTCAGATGTTGAGAGATCACTGAGGTCACAGAGATGCCGCTTATTCATGTGAGACAGTATTATCAGAACCTGACTGAGTGTGAAATAGGCAACTTTATCGGCCTTCATTTGGCCAGCTGGTCGAACAGCCATATTAGCAGAACATTCTTATGAGGCAGCGGCTCGATGTTAGACAGCATGGGAACTTGAGGGCAGCAACCTCGTCGGAATCTTCCGGTCGACCAAGTTTGACCACCACAATGGATGGTCACCATATTGTGTAATACGGCACATCGTGACCAGTTCAAACCTGCGCCTGTCATCCGAAAACAAATAGTGGACTCCGCGCAACATTCTCTATGATCCCAGTATTTACAGTGGCTCTGCGCAGTTTTGTTGTGGTAGGAACCCACCGTTCGCCACATAATACCCAACTAGGGTATTACTGTCCCATGCGTAAGATGGCGTTAAGCCGCAACACAAACGGCTACTTCTGGAGTGGTGCAGTCACCAGAAAGCCTAGAATGCTAATGAATGGCGTTGGTCATCTATGAATCGCGGTTCTGCGCTATCTCAGATTATCATCATCGACGATTATGGCATTCCATTCTTCTAGCGTTTTTGAGACGTGCTGTGGTGCTACCCCTGGCGGAAAGGTGGGGGAAGTCATCGAGTATGGTTCAAATGGCTCTAAGCACTACGGGACTTAACATCTGAGGTCATCAGTCCCCTAGACTTAGAACTACTTAAACCTAACTAACCTAATGACGCCGCACACATCAATGCCCGAGGCAGGATTCGAACCTGCCACAGCGCATCGAGTATGACTTCAGGTCGAATCTGGTAGTGACTAAGCGAACTGTAACGGCACAGCGTGTGTCATCGACGTCCTGCGACCTCGTGTGTTACCTTTCATGAGACAGTATAGTGACGCCGTTTTTCAACAGGACACTGCTCGTCTACGTGTCACTATGAGCTACCTTCGTGATGTTGAGGTACTCCCTTGGCCAGCATGAACTCCAGATCTCTCCCGTGCGGGACCAGAACGGGCGTCAATTCCGTCCCATTGCTAATATCCCAGATATCAAGGACCAATTACAACAATTGTGAGCCAGCTTGGCTCGGGGGAGGATACAAAGGCTTTATGGCATCCTTCCCTACCGAGTCTCTCCACGAAACCAGGCCAGAGAGAGGTGCATCGTCAACTGATAAACTGGCTCACACTGCTAAGTTCTTTGTATGTCTTTTGTTGTAGCTCTTCAGATGTAGATTTTGTCGGAGTGGCGATTAGGTTTTGGTATCTCTGGCTAGTGACTAAATGAATGATTCGTTGTTTCACTCTCTAACTCCTTCCAGTAATTACTGCGGTGCCTCCAATGAAAAGCTCCAGAAACAGATCTCATACAAAATCAATTTCCTACGTAGCTTATCACGTTCAATGGTCAAGCTTGCGATACGTGCACCAGACTTTCCCTGCAAGTTTTCTACTAATTTCTAATTCTTTAACATTTATTTTGTCTTTTCTCTTCTTCAGCTAGGAACCTTTATGATGTAGTTTATTTATTATTTTTAGTGAAATGTTTGAGACAAATGTATAAAAAACTTCTCGCCTGACGTTTCGGGACACAGTTTCAGTAGTCGAGGTATAGCACGCTGTTGAGGTGAGCACTCGGTTGCAGGCAGCCAGTTAGATCTTGATAACTAAACGAAAGATATTTGTTTAAAGTACAGTATCATCGACAATTTGGTCATCTGGGACGAGCAGAAGCTCGGATCGGTGAAGAATGGAGGAGTAAATGGAACGTCTTCTTTTAAAGAAACCATAACGGCGTGTAACTCAAGCGCTTAGAGAAACAGGGGAAAAGGTAAATATGGATTGTTGAACAGGGAATTTAAAGCAGTCTTCTCGAATGCGAATTCAGTCTCTTAATACGGGACCATTTGGCATCGTTTCTAAATACTTAAGGCTTCGTTATGTGATAGTCAAAGCGTGGGGAGGTGAATCCACACATTTCCTGTGTGCCAGCCTAAGCATTCACGCAATGTGCTAAAAGCCTAAATACTTCATAGTACTCTGTGTATAGAACACAGGCGAGGACGTTGATTGTGATCCATTTCTCGGATGAGGATGTTAAGCCAGGCGATGCGAAGAGTTATGCGGCTTTAACACGGTACTCCGCTGGTGGCTGTGCCATTGGCTTTATATAAGAGCAAAAGGCCATGTCTTGGTACAAATTCCACCCAGACCGATCCATTTATTTCCATAAGTGTCAATAATGAGCCATGTAAAAGAAATTGAAATTGAAGGATGTAACTACTGTCACTGTACTAGATGTGCAGTTTTCCATTGATATTAATTCCAGTCATGGTATTGTGCTCAGTTATCCAGTTATCAGAATTTCGTTTGTTCTTATAATATAGTAGACCTTAAAGTTCTTGTCTGAACAAAGGGACAGAAACACCCGCTCCCAAAAGAACAAAGGCCTTTCGGTGACGGGAGGGAGGGAGGTGTTGTCTCAACAATTACGAGTTCAGAATGTTGTACAGCTGCGATTCATCAGCGAGTGAGTACAAACAATTAGTGAATTGCACAATGAATCTCTTACTTTCCAGCTGAATGTAGGATGTTGTGTGAGTTTGATAGGTATTGAAACTGTGTTCTGCATTGAGAAGAGACAACCTGGGGCATTACCTTTCGCAAGAAACGCTGTTACCAACTGGCTCCAGGCGCGCCTCACGGAATCGGTCTGACTGCCGGCTCTCCTGGTACACTCAGGGCTAGGGTGTCGCTTCGGCCCAAAGCTTAACTCTTCAGTTGATTCTAGAAGAAGTTGACGCCTCATCACACAGTGTAGATTGCATTTTAAACTTTAAAAAAGAGAACAAGTTAGTTTTATGCATAAATGCAGTAGCGGTCGATCGGAAAGCCATTGCCCTGTAGGACAACAGCGAGGACGCTCACGAAAAACACACACTGTTTAAAAGCTGCACCAAATCCACAATTTTAAAAACACGGCAATTAAATTTTATACCACGTTTTACATGAAATTAACGCATTTACTGTTAAGTAACTTCGATTGTATATGCTTGACTTTTTATGGAATTTAAAAATTTTATATTAAAAAAATATATATGTAGCGTCTCAGAAACTATTCAAGGTATTTCTACAAAATTTTCTCTGTTTAATGTCACTGCATATAGCAACCCTCTCTGATGAGGTTTTTTTGAATATGTCGAATACGAGAATTTTAATAATTTTGTAAGTGTAATATAAAGTTCAGGAAAAATTCGAAGCACTTTGCCCCATATCTCAACTTACACTAAGAACTTCAAAATTTACTCTTGAGACAACATTTATTGCATTTTTAGAGATACGTGTACAAAATTTCATAGTTCTAGCTTTCACAAATTCTGAGAAAAAGGAACATAAACTATTGAAAAGAATATAATTTTTAGGAAACGCAATTTAAAGTTCAACCTAACGTTTTTTCTTCTGTCATCTCTTCAGAAGGCCCCAGATATTTACCAGGGCCTTCTTTCGTTTACCAGGTCTTCGACTAACTTTTCAGCTGAAGAGAGGCGCTGTAAATCCATTTTTCGCAAGATGTCCTGAGTGAAAGTTCTTATCTCAAAGCCCATTCTCTCTGATACTTTCATCCTCCCTACATTCCCATCAATAAATACAAGAACTGCACCGTAGGTTGCAATTGTGACACCTATAGAAGATGTGGAAAAACAAGAATTCCTTCTTCATAAACAAAGCAGCTCGTTTGTTATTGTTTGTAAGATACGGAACGGAGACAAAGGTTATTTATAAAACCACAATGCATATATCACAACCTTCTAGATGCATCCTGGGCAAGTTTGCAAGAATGTAATCTACAGAATCGTTGTTCACCGAGCTAGTATTGCTATTGTGACAATTGTAGCAGATGAAAATGTGGGGAAACAAGAATTGCTACTTCATAAACAGAGCAGCTGGTTTGTTATTGTTTGTAAGGTGTGCAAGAGAATCAAAGATGATCTATAAAAGCAAAGAGTATGTATCACAACCTTCTAGATATTTCCTGTGCAAGTCTGCATGAAAGTAATCCATAGAATCGCTGTTCACCCAGCTAGTATTGAAGTGTTGCTTCAAAAGCGGAGCCGGCCGGAGTGGCCGAGCGGCTCTAGGTGCTACAGTCTGGAACCGCGCGACCGCTACGGTCGCAGGTTCGAATCCTACCTCGGGCATGGATGTGTGTGATGTCCTTAGGTTAGTTAGGTTTAAGTAGTTCTAAGTTCTGAACTGCAGATTGAAACTGAAGAAACTGCGAAAAGGTGGGAATTTAAGGAGATGGGACCTGGGTAAACTGAAAGAACCAGAGGTTGTTTAGAGTTTCAGGGAGAGCATAAGGGAACAATTGACAGGAATGGGGGAAGGAAATACAGTAGAAGAAGAATGGGTAGCTCTGAGGGATGAAGTAGTGAAGGCAGCAGACGATCACGTAGGTAAAAAGACGAGGGCTAATAGAAATCCTTGGGTAACAGAAGAAATATTGAATTTAATTGATGAAAGGAGAAAATATAAAAATGCAGTAAATGAAGCAGGCAAAAAGGAATACAAACGTCTCAAAAATGAGATCGACGGGAAGTACCAAATGGCTAAGCAGGGATGGCTAGAGGACAAATGTAAGGATGTAGAGGCTTGTCTCACTAGGAGTAAGATAGATACTGCCTACAGGAAAATTAAAGAGACCTTTGGAGAGAAGAGAACCACTTGTATGAATATCAAGAGCTCAGATGGCAACCCAGTTCTAAGCAAAGAAGGGAAGGCAGAAAGGTGGAAGGAGTATATAGAGGGTTTATACAAGGGCGATGTACTTGAGGACAATAATATGGAAATGGAAGAGGATGTAGATGAAGACGAAATGGGAGATAAGATACTGCGTGAAGAGTTTGACAGAGCACTGAAAGACCTGAGTCGAAACAAGGCTCCGGGAGTAGACAACATTCCATTAGAACTACTGATGGCCTTGGGAGAGCCAGTCATGACAAAACTCTACCATCTGGTGAGCAAGATGTATGAAACAGGCGAAATACCCTCAGACTTCAAGAACAATATAATAATTCCAATCCCAAAGAAAGCAGGTGTTGACAGATGTGAAAATTACCGAACTATCAGTTTAATAAGTCACAGCTGCAAAATACTAACGCGAATTCTTTACAGACGAATGGAAAAACTGGTAGAAGCGGACCTCGGGGAAGATCAGTTTGGATTCCGTAGAAATGTTGGAACACGTGAGGCAATACTAACCTTACGACTTATCTTAGAAGAAAGATTAAGAAAAGCCAAACCTACGTTTCTAGCATTTGTAGACTTAGAGAAAGCTTTTGACAATGTTAACTGGAATACTCTCTTTCAAATTCTGAAGGTGGCAGGGGTAAAATACAGGGAGCGAAAGGCTATTTACAATTTGTACAGAAACCAGATGGCAGTTATAAGAGTCGAGGGGCATGAAAGGGAAGCAGTGGTTGGGAAAGGAGTGAGACAGGGTTGTAGCCAATCCCCGATGTTATTCGATCTGTATATTGAGCAAGCAGTAAAGGAAACAAAAGAAAAATTCGGAGTAGGTATTAAAATTCATGGAGAAGAAGTAAAAACTTTGAGGTTCGCCGATGACATTGTAATTCTGTCAGAGACAGCAAAGGACTTGGAAGAGCAGTTGAACGGAATGGACAGTGTCTTGAAAGGAGGATATAAGATGAACATCAACAAAAGCAAAACAAGGATAATGGAATGTAGTCAAATTAAATCGGGTGATCCTGAGGGAATTAGATTAGGAAATCAGACACTTAAAGTAGTAAAGGAGTTTTGCTATTTAGGGAGTAAAATAACTGATGATGGTCGAAGTAGAGAGGATATAAAATGTAGACTAGCAATGGCAAGAAAATCGTTTCTGAAGAAGAGAAATTTGTTAACATCGAGTATAGATTTAAGTGTCAGGAAGTCGTTTCTGAAAGTATTTGTATGGAGTGTAGCCATGTATGGAAGTGAAACATGGACGATAACTAGTTTGGACAAGAAGAGAATAGAAGCTTTCGAAATGTGGTGCTACAGAAGAATGCTGAAGATAAGGTGGGTAGATCACGTAACTAATGAGGAGATATTGAATAGGATTGGGGAGAAGAGAAGTTTGTGGCACAACTTGACTAGGAGAAGGGATCGGCTGGTAGGACATATGCTGAGGCATCAAGGGATCACCAATTTAGTATTGGAGGGCAGCGTGGAGGGTAAAAATCGTAGAGGGAGACCAAGAGATGAATACACTAAGCAGATTCAGAAGGATGTAGGTTGCAGTAAGTACTGGGAGATGAAGAAGCTTGCACAGGATAGAGTAACATGGAGAGCTGCATCAAACCAATCTCAGGACTGAAGACCACAACAACAACAACAACAAGTTCTAGGGGCTGATGACCTCCCACAGTGCTCAGAGCCATTGTTTTTTAAGCGTGTGTGGCAGGAAGGTCACGTCACATATTTATTTTCAGACGCATTGGAAGTGACTTCATTATCGAATCTTTGGGAATTTATTGTCCATGAATTCTGCTAGCAAATAAAAAATAAGTTGGAAACCTACATTTTCGGTCAGTGTCATGAACATCCACCACTTAATGACTTTCTGTTTTCGTTTCCGTTTCTCGACAACACTTCAGCCGCAGTTACAGTGACAAACTTGTCGGCCTGGCCGCAGCGCTGGATCACGCTTCCCGTGCCACTGTGTGACAGGCAGTGGAGGCGGCGCCGGCGGCGCAGCGTCCGTTTCCAGTTGGCCTGCAGCGCCAAGGTCGGCGGCCCACGCGCGCTCTGCCAGCCGTGGACAAGGGCGACACAGCTGGCTGGCGCGCTTTCGGCACTGCAAATGCACCGCGGGCACGTGACTCGTTAAAAACGGCCACGGGCCTCGTAATGTACCTTCCAGATACATACAGTACTGGCCATTAAAACTGCTACATCACGAAGATGACGTGCTACAGACGAGAAATTTAACCGACAGGAAGAAGATGCTGCGTTATGCAAATGATTAGCTTTTCAGAGCATTCACACAAGGTTTGCGCCGGTGGCGACACCTACAACGTGCTGACATGAGGAAAGTTTCCAATCGATTTCTCATACACAAACAGCAGTTGACGGGCGTTGCCTGGTGAAACGTTGTTGTGGTCCCTCGTGTAAGGAGGAGAAATGCGTACCATCACGTTTCCGACTTTGATAAAGATCGAATTGTAACCTATCGAGATTGCGGTTTATCGTATCGCGACATTGCTGCTCGCGTTGGTCGAGATCCAATGACAGTTAGCAGAATATGGAATCTGTGGGTTCAGGAGGGTAATAGGGAAAGCCGTGCTGGATCCCAAAGGCCTCGTATCACTAGCAGTCGAGATGACAGGCATCTTATCCGCATGGCTCTAACGGATCGTGCAGCCACGTCTCGATCCCTGAGTCAACAGATAGGGACGTTTGCAAGACAACAACCATCTGCACGAACAGTTCGACAACGTTTGCAGCATCATGGACTATCAGCTCGGAGACCATGGCTGCGGTTACCCTTGACGCTGCATCACAGACAGGAGCGCCTGCGATGGTGTACTCAACGACGAACCTGGGTGCACGAATGGCAAAACGTCATTTTTTCGGGTGAATCCAGGTTCTGTTTACAGCATCATGATGGTCGCATCCGTGTTTGGCGACATCGCGGTGAACGCACGTTGAAAGCGTGTATTCGTCGTCGCCATACTGGCGTATCACCCGGCGTGATGGTATGGGGTGCCATTGGTTACACGTCTCTGTCACCTCTTGTTCGCATTGCCGGCACTTTGAACAGTGGACGTTACCTTTCAGATGTGTTACGACCCGTGGCTCTACCCTTCATTCGATCCCTGCGAAACCCTACATTTCAGCAGGATAAAGCATGTTGCAGGTCCTGTACGAGCCTTTCTGGATACAGAAAATGTTCGATTGATGCTCTGGCCAGCACATTCTCCAGATCTCTCGCCAATTGAAAACGTCTGGTCAATGGCGGCCGAGCAACTGGCTCGTCACAATACGCCAGTCACTACTCTTGATGAACTGTGGTATCGTGTTGCAGCTGCATGGGCAGCTGTACGTGTACACGCCATCCAAGCTCTGTGTGACTCAGTGACCGGGCGTATCAAGGACGTTATTACGGCCAGAGGTGGTTGTTCTGGGTACTGATTTCTCAGGATCTATGCACCCAGATTGCGTGAAAATGTAATCACATGTCGGTTCTAGTATAATATATTTGTCCAATGAATACTCGCTTATCATCTGCATTTCTTCTTGGTGTAGCAATTTTAATGGCCAGTAGTGTAGCTTGTCGCAGATATTAGGTTAATGCATAAGTTCGCTGCATTTCTTTTTTACATATCATGCTATGGGTTTATTTTTTCGAGTGTCATTTTTTATTCGTAGCCCACTGTTGCTATTTGGGTTTACATACTGTCACTTTGTCATTTTGAGATAGTGAACAGAGCTGTGGACGCCAGAAAACGGAGTGACAAGTGAACAAATCGGAACATTTCCGACAAATTCTTCTGTTTGGGTTCAACAGAGCGGATACAACAGCGGAGGTAACCAGAAACATTTGATACGTGTATGAGGATACTGCAATTGGACATAACACAGGAAGAAGACAGTTTCCTAGCTTTAAGGAGGATCGTTTTGACTTTAGCGATTCTCCACTTTCGGGAAGACCTATGGGGTCTGATGAAGATCGTCTAAACGCATTACTCCACAATGATCCACGTACTGTGCTCGAGAGCTGGCAAATGTGATGAAGTATAATCATTCCACCATCGTGCGACGTTTGCATTCAGTGGAGAGGAAGGTTACAATATCGAGGTATGGGTACCGCATTCTCTAAGCCAAAGTCATAAGAAGCAACGAGTGGTCATTGCTCGTCATCAGTTGGCTCGTGAACAATACCGACCACTCCTACTCTGTACCGTTATTGGTGACGAGAAATGGTGTCTTCATGCTAACATAAGAAAGGAATGGCTGAAACCAGACAAAGTAGCAATTCCCTGTACAAAGATCTGCCCGCATCCACAAAAGATAACGTTATGCATCTGGTGGAATAGCGACGGAGTAGTGTACTACGAATTGCCTTTCCGAGGTGTAACAACCACTGTTGACATTTACTGCCAACAACTGAGAACACTTGCAGACACACTCGAAGAACAACGACCAGGAACACTGCGTGAAGTGATGCTACTCTACAACAACGCCCGCCCGCATATTGCTGGACTGACAAAAAGCAGTTGAAAGATTACCGTCAAACCTCCTCGCTTAGGGACGCCAGATGAAAGTTGATGTCGTCAAGCCCTGAATGAAAATTGCGCAACGGATAACTGGGGAGGGGAGCTTGAGAGCGCTACCTAGAGAGCGTGTCCTTTCTGTACGATACTAGGCAAGGGGCTGGAGGGCTCACACGCTGATGTGTGGGTCCCTGCATTCTATATCTTTTATTTTAAATGAATTGCTTTAACTTGACTCCTATGTAATTTTTAAGTGTATGTCAGCACCATTTGATTTTGCAAATGACATTTCTTTGGTTCATTTTAACGTAATTTCTTTGATTAATTATTTTAACATTATTGCATTTGTTTGTTGATCTTGCACTTTTCACTTAGATTTTTATATGTGCATGGCAGCACCATCTGATTTTCCAAATGACATTTCTGTGATTCATTTTAACTTAAATTTTCATCACAAGATGAATGATTTTGAATGGTCATCACTTGTCTGGGTAGCATGTTAATTTGGACATTTCCTATGTTATTCACTTGCTATGTTGTTTAAATGCCACCTCCTTATGCCAAGTGGTCTCATATTTGCTCCGCTCGTAGCGGGAATATTCGTTCATGCCAGAGAGCACGACGTTGCAAATTTTTTTAACCTATTCTATAGCACAAACTATTGTTTGCAATTGTTTCCATTTTTCTTTTTACGTAAGCATAGAACATAACATTGTTAAAAGAAATGAACCAGAATTGTCCTCCCATAAGAAGAACATTCCGGATCATTTCTTTCCATCCACGCATGGAGTAATGAAACGGTACAGTAGTTTCCGCTCCATAAGCAGCAGGTTTCGCTGCTCGCTCGCACCGGGAAATACAAACGGAGGCGGCTCCGCCGCCAATTTTATTGCACGACGCGGCCGGCCGCAGGCGCAACAGAACCCATGTGGACGGGTGGAAAGAAATGTGTCAGGCTTCATAATACATCCAGAATGAGATTTTCACTCTGCAGCGGAGTGTGCGCTGATATGAAACTTCCTGGCAGATTAAAACTGTGTGCCCGACCGAGACTCGAACTCGGGACCTTTGCCTTTCGCGGGCAAGTGCTCTACCAACTGAGCTACCGAAGCACGACTCACGCCCGGTACTCACAGCTTTACTTCTGCCAGTACCTCGTCTCCTACCTTCCAAACTTTACAGAAGCTCTCCTGCGAAATACATATTTACATGTGTCATGTATTATGCGTTTCTTGTACGTGAATGTGAATCTGCACATGAACGTTCCTAATCTTTCTCACACCTTTCCATAAAGCGTGGCCAAATCTTAATTGGGAAGTAGTTCTGTAGTATAGTAGTGCCAACCTTACTCCTGGATAGGGGATCAGAAAGACAGCACAGGCAGGACAAAGTCAAAGACGTTCCAGTGTCACAAGATTTGGGGTGGAGAGGTTGGTCACGGCCAAGTGGTTCGACCACGCTCTCCACCGGGGCCCAAGAAGCCTCCGGGTGCCCGCGATATTCTGAGGGAGTGTTACAGAAGACGGGTGAGTGAGCAGACATTCCCTCAGTGCGTCTGTCTCGATGTTCACGCGTGGAAGAGAGATATTTGAATATTTGCACTAATTCTTTTATTTCCAGCTTCGGATTGTGTAAGGAAATGAATGTTCTCGTTTAATTTCGGACATTTCACCCCCTGTCTTAATGTATCTGGTCCCCGGTTTACCCGTTATCCTCCTCACATAGTGGATGTCCCATGTAAAGTATTGAGAGACTTTGGTGGCACACATTTTTCCAACGCAATTCCGTTTTGCCCGTAGAAATGTGCGTGCGTATTAGTATATAATATACCCGAGCTATAAGTTGTAAAATTGTAATATCTGTAAACTGGGACAATTGCTGCAATCGCTGTAAAGCCGAGTGACAATTTTTAAAATAAATAGGTAATCAGTTGTCATCAATCTTTAACATATCCTAAAAATCACACATGAGTCAAGTTAAAGGAATTCATTTAAAATCAAAGCTATAGAATGCAGGGAACCACACATCAGCGTGTGAGCCCTCCAGCCCCTTGCCTAGTATTGTACAGAAAGGGCACGCTCTCTAGATAGCGCTCACAAGCTCCCCTCCCCAGTTATCCGTTGCACAATTTTCATTCAGGGCTTGGCGACATCAACTTTCATCTAGCGTCCCTAGGTGAGAAGGTTTGACGGTAACCTTTCACAGTATACAGGAGTTGGGTTGAGAATTCATTCCTCACCCATCTTGTTAACTGACCTTGCGTCCTGAGATTTTCACATTTTCCCCTTCTAGGACCTTCTTTTCCCGTCGAAACTGCGCTCTGTACATGGCTCGCTGACTTCGCCTCGAAACGGCGTAATTTCTACAGTCGCTGAATCGAATAAGTTATTGATGACTTAAGTCTCTGTTATGTGTAACGGTTGTGTTCATTAAACTCATGGGAAAACGCTACGAACTTACACACCAACCCACTATTACGTAATGTGTTCCACACTGCACTGGAAATGGGTACTCCCACCGTTGACAATCCCAGCAGGAGGGCAATAGGCATTCTGGGTCATGGGATGCGAGCAACGGTCATTCTGGACAAAACGTGAACTTTGGCCATAACTTTCTTACGCAAGGGCAAGGGGAAATGTATGACGTCATCATGTCGTACCTCTCTCCTAAGCCACGCCTCGGTTCTAAGCTCCTCTTTCTGGCCGTAACAACAAATCTTTTTCTCGTGAAATTTTAAAATACCAAATTTAGCTAGCATATGTTTGCGAAATCAACAAGATTAACACAGATATATTTATGGGCTAGATGCTGACAATAGATATCTAAAAAAAGAAAATCTAACAAAATAAGCAAATAACTTACTGTCGAAACTGCTCACAGCATATTGTTTGTCCTTCTTGGCCCCGTAACTCAAAACCAAAAAATAAATCACATTTGCCAGAAAACAATGACAATTACAGCTTTTCTATTCTAGAAGACGGCTCATTTTGTCTTCTCCTCTGAAACGGTGTCTGGTGGAGTGAGCCTTTAGTGGAAAACGTATAAAAAACGTCAGGTAATGAAGGTTCGTTTTTGTACCACCAGTGGAACATGACCTCAAGTAGGTGTAAAACTGAAGCTAAATTAGCCAGTCAATTCGGTCAGTTATACGTTTATAGTGGAGAACGTCAAGCATTATCATCTTCTCCCTACAACTGTGTTTGCTAAAATGAACCATTACCGAAAAATTTCTAAAAACGTCAGATGATGTTACTTTGGTTATACCACCCACTATTCCTTGAGAATTATTTGCAGCAACAGCTGCTGTTCCCACATCACAGACAACATTGTCATCAAAATTTTACTTGGAATACTGAAATGTTTAGGTCTCTTGACGTACTTGTTGTACTATGTGTGATTCGATCAGGGTTCACCAGCAATTTGTGCAAGCTGCGTGCCACACTCGCAGACTCTACACATAAATGACCAAACAAGCGAGTCTATGTTCAGATATAAGCCATCAAAATCTTACAACTGTTAAATTAATTATTATTCTCGCTGCAAAGTGCTGTTGCAACTATAGTTTCATTATCCACAAAATAAAATTAATTCAATTCATTTAATTAAAAAGGACCCAGCTAGCTTTCTATATTAAAAGAAACGAACATATTCCTCGTAATGGCACCTGTATTACATTAGAAACACCGCTACAGTTAGACTGCAATTCAGTGAGCTAGAATCCTCCGACTACATTTATTTTTAATCGAAAAAACTGCATCATCAAAGCTTTATGGGAGGAAATGATGGGTTGAGAACAAATTATCTTAAAAATAATAATTTATCTGCTCTCAATCAGTAGTGCACAAGCTCAAGTTGGATCGATTTACAGTTACTTTCATCAAAAAATGTAAATAACTTTATACACACAATGTTACGGTTTTTATGGATCACCAGCATGACAATATTCAGATATATAAACAGTGGTCTGTGCAGAGGTACCAGAATGCTCTATGGAAGACTGTAAATTGAGATGCAAATCACTTTCCAATCTTTGGGCAACTCACAAAAGGAACATATACTGGATAGCCATCGACTTTCGATCCCAGTATGATACAGAACTTACGATAAAAAGCAATCACAGTTTGTGAAACAGACCCACAAGTTCTGATGTATGCAGTGCAAAGGCAACGCAAATGCTAAGCGTGACACTGCAAAACAGCCGATGTGAAGCAGGGCACCGAACAGTGACCCTCCAACGTCGAGATTCGAACCACCTCCGTGTGCTCGCCCGAAAATCGACTGCTGACTTCTGCTCTGACACACTTCTCAAAATCACCATAGGAGGGGAGGAAATTGCAAGGTTTGCCCGAATGATAACTGAAAAACACCCTCTGCCTTCCAAAAGGGCAGGGAAAGCTTCTACAGCACTTGTTGCAAACTCTGTCAACAAACTAAAAATTGGCAGTGCACTGGTCCTCGCCTTACGATTGGCAGAACGACGTTTGGGCACGTAAATACAGCTCGCCTACCACACTATTTACGGAAACATAGCACGGGCTCTGTTCTGTGCTTTCACTTTTAGGACAACCTGTGGGCTTTTGTTCAAATCTCTTGGGAGGTCATCTCACACTGCTTTGAAAGGTGCTTCTGCAGTACTCTGGCTTAATAGATACCCACAACGGCTTACTCGCGCGATCACTAACCGTAGGAGTTCCTGGTGGGAAACCTCCCGGGTATTCGCCATTATCCACCCACCATCTAAAACTTTCAAGTGGCACTTCTCCCCACAATCTAACACCTTGAACGAACACGAGTTAAAATGCCAGAATTCACAGGCCCTGCTCTTCCATCCAGAAAGTTTACGCGAATACGACATAAAATGATTATATATACAGGACGAATTTTTCCGCCGTGTGCAGCCGGCCGCTGTGACCGAGCGGTTCTAGGGGCTTCAGTCCGGAACCGCGCTACTGCTACGGTCGCAGGTTCGAATCCTGCCTCGGGCATGAATGTGTGTGACGTCCTTAGATTAGTTAGGTTTAAGCAGTTCTAAGTCTAGGGGACTGATGACCTGAGATGTTAAGTCCCATAGTGCTCAGAGACCATTTATTCAATCATACTTCGTTACAGAGACTGCGGTCTAATACGCGCTGTACCATGCAGTCACAATTACAGTATGCATAGTTTCCTCCCTGAGGGTGGTATGGTGACAGCGAATCATCTGCATCGATGAAGCCAGAATGTGTGGGCCTAGATAATTGGCGACCTTATTTTGGGAACAGTCTTCCTTTCACGTCGCGGACTGGCAAATTGTTTAATCTACTACACCTGCGTGAAAAAACACTACGAAACAATTGACCCATTCCGTTGACGTTCGGAGAGCATCTGAAACGTTTTTTTGTGCGGTATAGTTAGCCTAATTTGTCTTTACGATCTCTGCTCTTAAACATAATTTTAGTATGCAAAAGGTCAAAAGATAAACTGTACCCGCTATCTGAGAATCATGCTATGTCCAAACGTTTTCATAAACACAATGAAACCGTCTTCATGTTGGTCGTTCCACTGATCTCGGAAAGCAACCTTCGATTTTGCTACAATTCTTAACGACTCAAATGTTCGGTACAAATGACTCACATTTTCGGTACGGCCATGTCTGGAGAGAAAGATAGGTGAGAGAGTGCGTCATAGTACAGCGGCATTTCTCAGTGGCATTTCAACACCAAACGTAAATGTCTTTTCCAATTTCAAATTCATAACTATGTTCTGTATGTACCTGCGCAATCCGTTCTCATGTACGTGTACTCGTCGCATATCTTTCGTGTCCCCACTGTCGTCTGCTAGTATGAATGTGTGGTTTGTCTGTAGCTGGGAGTTGGAGTTTTCTTAACGTTCGTTCGAGTGAAGTTATCATAACCCAGTGCAACCGTTTACAAACTATCTCTAGTGCGCATGCGTAGCTTCGTGATACACTCCTGGAAATTGAAATAAGAACACCGTGAATTCATTGTCCCAGGAAGGGGAAACTTTATTGACACATTCCTGGGGTCAGATACATCACATGATCACACTGACAGAACCACAGGCACATAGACACAGGCAACAGAGCATGCACAATGTCGGCACTAGTACAGTGTATATCCACCTTTCGCAGCAATGCAG
Source organism: Schistocerca serialis cubense (assembly GCF_023864345.2). Taxonomy (NCBI): domain Eukaryota; kingdom Metazoa; phylum Arthropoda; class Insecta; order Orthoptera; family Acrididae; genus Schistocerca; species Schistocerca serialis. Next base: position 941,867,315 of record NC_064638.1, read on the forward strand.
GCTGCTATTCTCCCATGGAGACGATCGTAGAGATGCTGGATGTTGTCCTGTGGAACGGCTTGCCATGCCATTTCCACCTGGCGCCTCAGTTGGACCAGCGTTCGTGCTGGACGTGCAGACCGCGTGAGACGACGCTTCATCCAGTCCCAAACATGCTCAATGGGGGACAGATCCGGAGATCTTGCTGGCCAGGGTAGTTGACTTACACCTTCTAGAGCACGTTGGGTGGCACGGGATACATGCGGACGTGCATTGTCCTGTTGGAACAGCAAGTTCCCTTACCGGTCTAGGAATGGTAGAACGATGGCTTCGATGACGGTTTGGATGTACCGTGCACTATTCAGTGTCCCCTCGACGATCACCAGTGGTGTACGGCCAGTGTAGGAGATCGCTCCCCACACCGTGATGCCGGGTGTTGGCCCTGTGTGCCTCAGTCGTATGCAGTCCTGATTGTGGCGCTCACCTGCACGGCGCCAAACGCGCATACGACCATCATTGGCACCTAGGCAGAAGCCACTCTCATCGCTGAAGACGACACGTATCCATTCGTCCCTCCATTCACGCCTGTCGCGACACCACTGGAGGCGGGTTGCACGATGTTGGGGCGTGAGCGGAAGACGGCCTAACGGTGTGCGGGACCGTAGCCCAGCTTCATGGAGACGGTTGCGAATGGTCCTCGCCGATACCCCAGGAGCAACAGTGTCCCTAATTTGCTGGGAAGTGGCGGTGCGGTCCCCTACGGCACTGCGTAGGATCCTACGGTCTTGGCGTGCATCCGTGCGTCGCTGCGGTCCGGTCCCAGGTCGACGGGCACGTGCACCTTCCGCCGACCACTGGCGACAACATCGATGTACTGTGGAGACCTCACGCCCCACGTGTTGCGCTATTCGGCCGTACGTCCACCCGGCCTCCCGCATGCCCACTATACGCCCTCGCTCAAAGTCCGTCAACTGCACATACGGTTCACGTCCACGCTGTCGCGGCATGCTACCAGTGTTAAAGACTGCGATGGAGCTCCGTATGCCACGGCAAACTGGCTGACACTAACGGCGGCGGTGCACAAATGCTGCGCAGCTAGCGCCATTCGACGGCCAACACCGCGGTTCCTGGTGTGTCCGCTGTGCCGTGCATGTGATCATTGCTTGTACAGCCCTCTCGCAGTGTCCGGAGGAAGTATGGTGGGTCTGACACACCGGTGTCAATGTGTTCTTTTTTCCATTTCCAGGAGTGTAGTTTCGAGCGGAAGGGCCCTTTGGGTTTACTCGAACGCATATTTCGCGTGATTCGTTGTCTGACCACCTGAAGTGCTAGTTGACACCTGTGCTGTCGTCGCATTCTTCAAATGTTTCCAATTTAAATAATGAAACAGTGCACCGGGTAAGTATTTTTTTCACATTTAGCACTAAGCCTTTCGAGGATTTATTCTTATTGTCAAGTGAAAATATTTACGCAGGTATTTTCTGTGCTGTTTGTGTGTGTGTTGTGCCTCTCTTGCACTGTACTGTGTCGTCTTTTTTGAGGTTAAGGTACCGTACCGCGTCTCCTATATTATGCAGAAAAACAAATGCACACCGACACTGTGAAATTTCACAAACAGTAAGCGTGACGGCTCGCCTGTGTCTGATTTCTGCATAATGGGGAAGGCACACTATCTTATAACTATTAGACGGCTACAGTGCAAGACAGGCTGCACAACACAGAAATACTATGCAAATATTTGACCATTACGATGAGAAATTCTGGAAATGCGTCGCGCGAAGCATGAAAAAGTACGTAGTGGCCCAGTGTTTCATTACCGTATTTAAAAAATGAATGGCAGTTGCAGGCTTTCCAGAAACGTCGATTACGATGAATGAAACTGAGTCAAACGTTTCTACTTCCATACTTGGAGAACCAGTGATACAAAATGTTAACTAAAGACGTTCTTCATTATTCCTAGCATCACTTTCCTCATCAAAATCCTCTTTTCTTTTACGTGTTTTGATTTTATGCATATGATAGAAAAAATCTGACCAGCTTATCGCATTGATTTTGGTAACACAAATTTGTTGCTGATTCACAATACATTGCAAATGGTTCAAATGGCTCTGAGCACTATGGGACTCAACTTCTGAGGTCATTAGTCCGCTAGAACTTAGAACTAGTTAAACCTAACTAACCTAAGAACATCACACACATCCATGCCCGAGGCAGGATTCGAACCTGCGACCGTAGCGGTCTCGCGGTTCCAGACTGCAGCGCCTAGAACCACACGGCCCAATACACTGCAGGTGATGTTAATAAACGACAATGCAGTAAATTCCCAGAGATTACAAATGCCGACAATTAACTGATTTGAAGAAAAATCGTCTTCGGTTTAGTTAGTAGCGAATGCCCGCAATCTGTCCGCTGATTAAGAATATCGTGCGCAGTTTAATTTCACCAATATATGTCTGCAGCAAATAATGCTTGTTCCTAGCTATGAGATCTACCCTGTAATGTGAGCCTTAATGCGTGCATGTCATTTATACTAGTGGGCATAGTATGTGAGCGGATCCTTGCCTGGAAGAGAGAAAATTTATTCATTTTGAAAGTGACGTTAACAAAAAGCGAGATGATTTTGCTTTTGATACCCCAGGCTTTAAACTCTGATGCGCCAAAAGACTGGTATAGCCTTGCGTATTCCAATACAAATATATGTAAACAGACAGAACATTGCGCTGCGGTCTGCAACGCCTGTGGAAGACAACTGTCTGGAGCAGTTGTTAGATGGATAGCTCCTGCTACAATGGCATGTTGTCAAGATTTAAGTTACTTTGAACGTGATGTTATAGTCGGGGCACCAGCGATGGGACGTACAATCTCCGAGATGGCGATGCAGTGGGAATTTCCCGGTACGACCATTTCACGTGTGTACCCTGAATATCAGGAATCGCCGGCGGAAGTGGCCGTGCGGTTCTAGGCAGTCTGGAGCCGAGCGACCGCTACGGTCGCAGGTTCGAATCCTGCCTCGGGCATGGATGTGTGTGATGTACTTAGGTTAGTTAGGTTTAATTAGTTCTAAGTTCTAGGCGACTGATGACCTCAGAAGTTAAATCGCATAGTGCTCAGAGCCATTTATCAGGAATCCGGTAAAACACCGCTGCGGCCGGAAAAAGATCCTGCAAGGACGCGACCAACGACGAAGCCTGGGGGATGTTTCCAGAATAAGATTTTCACTCTGCAACTGCGTGTGCGCCGATAGGAGTTCGAGTCTCGATCCGCCACACAGTTTTAATGTGCCAGGAAGTTTCGTGATATTGTTTACTGTTTAAATACCGAAAGCTCATGTTCTTGAAAAAGTCAGCTAGTAAATTGTTTCTTTCTGCATACACTTCGCGAAAATACCATAAAGACAAGAATAGAGAGATTCGATGTTGCACAGAGTCTTACCAACAGTCCTTCTTCCCACGCATCGTTCGCAACTGGTACGAGGAAGGGGGGAAATACTCTAGTACACCAAGCACCCATCTCCATACAACATAAGGTAGCTTACGGAGTGTGGGTGTAGATGTAGGTCCAGTCAATGTCCTTTTCATTCTTCCACAGACCTATGATAGTGCCACCAACACTTGAAGCCACGTTGTGAATTCGTTCTTGTAATAGGTGGTTTCTGAGCAATAAAATAACAAAAAGTCGAAACGAGTGTACAAGCTAATAAATTGTATTACAGTTTGAGTAGCACACCTTTCTTCATAGAATGAAGCCGAAAGCAACAACTAGCATTCAAAATTGTTTTTTATCAGTTTTATTTTTTTATTTATTTTAATATCCGGGATGGAAACACAGATTTCCGAGAATGTGTTAGGGAACTACGGTTTAACACAGTTTTCCATGCAGAACAAACTGCGGAATCAACGCTCACATTTTCTCCACAAGTCGTCTTAAAAATGAAGTACTGCTCTTTAAAAAAAAAAAAAAAAAAATAGAGTTAGTGAGCCAATCTTCACTTGCAGTAAATCATTCTGTGCCCTGAATTAACGGCGAATGACTAATATCTTTGGCTTTTTTTAAACATATAAGCCCCGACAGGCATGTTTTGCCGTCTACAACGACTAAGGCAGTTCAGAATCCTCAGGACCCACGCCTCCTACGATCAGGGATGGGACCTAGTCCTCCCGTTCGAAGAAAGTAGCGACATATGTAACTTCTGCTCCAGTGCTTCCCGATCTAGGGATAATTACTCCATAAGGTAGAAAAAAGAAAAGTCTTTAGTCAAGAAACTGTACTGTACTTTAAAGATAATTACTAGTATCGCTGCTTCGTAAGGATGCAACACTGATTACGTAAATTATCAACAATTAAATTTTTTTAAATGCTAGCATAAGCACTTGACCCATTGTGATGGAAATTTATATCTTGTGAAACGAATATATAAATATGTTCCTCACACCAATCCACCCTCTAAACACATATTTTATACTTTGTATCATACATCTATGACAGTAAAATTGACACAGGCGTATAACATACGCTTAAATATCCCATGAAAATGCGTTCTTCCAGCTGTAGGTAGTTCCCGCAATATACCAAAAGCTGCTTCATTATTCACAGTGCAGTAATAAACGAACAAATTGACAGCACAAGACTACAGTAAGATTTTAATGGCTACTGTATTTCTGGATGCCCTAATACAGTATTATTATTATTACTCTTTCCTGTCTCAGACGTTGTCTGGTTAAAAATGGAAAGTGACGCGGACCTTGATCAAGCGTGACTTCCTTTTAACTGTACGGTATATGTTACATTGCATTTAGGAACTTTCGGGTAATTGAACATGTATCAATAATTACAGATTTCTGTAGTTGTATATATACGTTTGGATGTAGCTGTATTGCGTTGATGTACTGGTGGATATTGTGTGGTATGACTCCTGTAGTTGATAGTATAATTGGTATAATGTCAACTTTATCCTGATGCCACATGTCTTTGACGTCCTTAGCCAATTGGATGTATGTTTCAATTTTTTCTCCTGTTTTCTTCTGTATATTTGTTGTATTGGGTATGGATATTTCGATTAGTTGTGTTAATTTCTTCTTTTTATTGGTGAGTATGATGTCAGGTTCTTTTAGTTCTTCTTTAATATTTGTATTATGTATTCCTATTTTTTGTCTGTATCCTAGATATTTGTAGGCATCTGTTTTTTCCATCGCTTCTATGCAGTCGCTGTGGTTATCCAATACGTAATCTTCTTGTTTAATGTGTTTTCCCTTGACTATGCTATTTTTCTTACATTTGTCTGTTCCAAAAGCCATATTTATATTATTGCTGAATACTTCTGCTATCTTTAGTAATTGGTTGAGTTGTTGATTTGTGCTGCCAGTAGTTTTAGATCATCCACGTATAGCAAATGTGTGATTTTGCGTTGGTATGTTCCAGTAATATTGTATCCATAATTTGTATTATTTAGCATGTTGGACAGTGGGTTCAGAGCAAGGCAGAACCAGAAAGGACTTAATGAGTCTCCTTGGTATATTCCATGCTTAATCTGTATTGGCTGTGATGTGATATTATTTAAATTTGTTTGGATATTAAGTGTGGTTTTCCAATTTTTCATTACTATGTTTAGGAACTGTGTCAATTTAGGATCTACTTTGTATATTTTCAATATTTGCAGTAACCATGAGTGGGGTACACTGTCAAAAGCTTTTTGGTAATCAATGTATGCATAGTGTAGCGACCTTTGTTTAGTTTTAGCTTGATATGTCACCTCTGCATCTATTATCAGTTTCTCTTTACATCCTTGTGCTCCTTTGTTGGTAGGCATGTTATGGGGCGATATTTTTCTGGGTTTGCTGTGTCTGCTTGATCTTTAGGTTTCAGATAAGTTATTCCACGTGTAAGTGTATCAGGGAATGTGTATGGGTCTGCAATGTAACTGTTAAATAATTTAGTTAGATGTGAATGTGTTGAGGTGAACTTCTTTAGCCAGAAATTTGCTATTTTATCTTTTCCAGGGGCTTTCCAATTGTGCGTAGAATTAATTGCTCAGGTGACTTCATGTTGCAAAATTATCACTTCAGGCATTTGTGGTATCATCTTGTATGTGTCTGTTTCTGCTTGTATCCACCATGCATGTCTGTTATGTTGTACCGGGTTTGACCATATGTTGCTCCAGAAGTGTTCCATGTCTGTTATGTTTGGTGGGTTGTCTATTTTAATGTGTGTGTTATCTATTGTCTGATAAAATTTCTTTTGGTTTGTGTTGAATGTTTGGTTTTGTTTCCTTCTATTTTAACTTTCTTTGTATCTTCTAAGTCATTTGGCCAATGCTTGTGATTTCTGCTTCTTTTCATCTAATTGCTCTATCGCTTCTTGTTGTGACATTTTACCTAACCTTTTTCGTTTTTTGTCTGATATTTCATTTCTTAGAAATTGTGTTAGCTGTCTGATGTCTTTTCTCAGTTTTTCTATTCTGATCTGTAGCCTCTGTTGCCATGCTGGTTTTGTGGATTTCTTCTGTGTGTTGGTTTGTTCTGATCTCTGTCTAGTGCTAGTGTGTATATTTAGTGTAGTGAGTGCTCCTATATAAACCAGTAGTTGTAACTCTTCCACAGTTGTATTTTCATTTATTTTGTTGTGTATGATTGTGTTGATAGTTGTTATTGTTGTTTCGACTTGTGGGTTATTTGGTGGTCTTTGCAAGAATGGTCTAATGTCTGTATTTGTGTCTTTGTATTCTATATATGTTAGTTCAAATTTTTCTTCTATATCTAACATGTGTGTCACTTCATGTTCTATTTGTGCCTTTTCTGGTGGCCGTCTTAAGATTTCGTTTTCCTCTGATTGTTTAATTGATGCGTGGTGTTCTTTGTTTGTTTACTCTGGGATGTTTGAGTCCATTACTGTATTTTCTTCTTCTTCTGATTGCACATTATTTTGTTCCAGTATTTGTTGTACTTATTGTTTGATGTTTTCTAATTATGACTGGGGTATCCTGTTATTTTTGATTATTACACGGATCTGATGAGCTAGTCGCTGTTCTGTAAAAAATTTTAATTCTGGGTAACTGGTAATAAATTTTGTGTATACTTGTGATCTGTATCCAGTTGTGTTGGTTCCTAAGTTTGTTGCTTGGTAATAACAGAACATGAGGTGTCGGTTAACTTCATCTGACCATCTCATCCTCTGTCTTTGTTTTCCTTATAGAGTGGTTGCAGGAAGCATATCCTGCAAAACACCTCTATTTGGATTTAAATCATTTTCCGTGTGGCTAGCAGTGTCGTTACCATTGTGGACGGGCATAGGGTTCAAGCGTCGTCTCCGACCATGACAGCGCTTGTCCGAGGCTTCATTAGTTCTGTCCTGAACCAACTAATCACACTAAAAGGGGGGTTAGCCCTATTGGTGGTTTGTTCTTTTCGTCGCCTTTTACGACTGGCAGAACATACCGGAGGCCTATTCTTTTCCCGGGCCTCCAAGGGGTTTATTATTACTATTATTATTATTATCTTTAGCAGCAGTATTATTATTACTATTATTGTTGTTGTTATTATTATTTTAGTGGCTGTGGCTAGACTAGAAATGAGATAAACCGACCGTTTAAAACCGATGCCGGTATTTTAGTCCTGAAAAACCGGTATTTTTCGGTATTTGTTTGGCCTCGGTTGTAACAGGTATATTAATTTTTTACTGAGTGCCGGTTATAAACTCTATATACCTATTTGTGATAGCACTGATGCTAAAATTTTTGGTTTACAGATAAAACTTTTTTCTGAAAAAGAGTTTGGTAGGAAGTTTTGTGGCTTCTGAAAAATTAGTAAGAGTAATATCGTCTTTTAATGATATTGTTTCAGATGAAATCAGTCATCATACAGGTAAACACATCACAAACGCGTGTTTATGAACAGATTGGAAACTACATACTGATCAGTGCATTAATTCATTATTGAAATTTTACCTATTGCCAATTATTGGTTCCTGGTAAAGGTTGCAGTTTGCCTATTATCTAACTTATGTATTTGAATTTTTTGATAGAGCTTTTTTAATTTTGTCAGTAAAAAGTCAAATTATTGAAATTCTATTTAAAAAGTAAATATATATATTTGACTAAAGCATGTGTTTTACATTGGAAATAATTTAAGGAAAAGAACGCTACAAATTCCACACAAAAGCTTATTATTATGTCTGTCATTTCTGAGAAATAACAACAGCAAAAGGAAGTTATGGGAATAGTAATAAATTAACAACTTAGGAATGCGTCATAGTTAGCAATAAAATTAGAAAAAAGATCTGCTGCCTGTGTCTACATAATATGCCATTATCTGCTTGTAGCCGTTGGAAACGCATAACTTAGTACGAAAAATTGAGTTCTCCAAACTCAATTTTTATCGATAGATTAAGGAAAGGCAAACCTACGTTTCTAGCATTTGTAGACTTCAGAGAAAGCTTTTGACAACATTGACTGGAATACCCTCTTTCAAATTCTGAAGGTGGCTGGGGTTAAATACAAGGAGCGAAAGGCTATTTACAATTTGTGCAGAAACCAGATGGCAGTTATAAGAGTCGAGGGGGATCAAAAGGAAGCAATGGTTGGAAAGGGAGTGAGACAGGTTTGTAGCCTATCCCCAATGTTATTCAATCTGTATATTGAGCAAGCAGTAAAGGAAACAAAAGAAAAATTAGGAGTAGGAATTAAAATCTATGGAGAAGAAATAAAAACTTTGAGGTTCCGCGGAACGGAATGGACAGTGTCTTGAAAAGAGGATATAAGATGAAAATCAACAACAGCAAACCGAGGATAATGGATTGTAGTCGAATTAAATTGGGTGATGCTGCGGGAATTGGATTAGGAAATGAGACGATTAAAGTAGTAAATGAGTTTTGCTATTTGGGGTGCAAAATAACTGATGATGGCCGAGGTAGAGAGGATATAAAATGTAGACTAGCAATGGCAAGGAAAGCGTTTCTGAAGAAGAGAAATTTGTTAACATCGAGTACCGATTTAAATGTCAGGAAGTCGTTTCTGAAAGTATTTGTATGGAGTGTAGCCATGTATGGAAGTGAAACGTGGACGATAAATAGTTTAGAAGAGAAGAGAATAGAAGCTTTCGAAATGTGGTCCTACAGAAGAATGCTGAAGATTAGATGGGTAGATCACATAACTAATGAGGAGGTATTGAATAGCATTGGAGAGAAGAGAAATTTGTGGCACAACTTGACTAGGAGAAGGGATCGGCTGGTAGGACATATGCTGAGGCATCAGGGGATCACCAATTTAGTATTGGAGGGCAGCGTGGAGGGTAAAAATCGTAGAGGGAGACCAAGAGATGAATACACTAAACAGATTCGGATGGATGTAGGTTGCAGTAGGTACTGGGAGATGAAGAAGCTTGCACAGGATAGAGTAGCATGGAGAGCTGCATCAAACCAGTCTCTGGACTGAAAACCACACACACACATATCGTATATCGTAATGCCTAAATAGTGATATAATCCCCGATTACAACATGAGTTTTGAGTTCTGGCATGCCTTGGAGAATTGTGGAAAAATTTTCGTAGTATTCAGCTCCTTATTAGTTTTTGAGAAAAGCAGTGATTAGTGGCCCGACGTATAGTGTAAACGTATAATGTAAAAGTATGAGGAAATATTAGAATTTTTCTGTCTATGTTCGAGGTGTACATTTATTGGTGAAATAACACCAATTAAAGACCGAAAATCGGTTAATTCAGAAACCGGTAACTTTGAACGGATTTAACATTCAGGTTAAACTGAAGATGGAAAAAGCCGGTCTAACCGAAAACAGGTTGTTTCGATGATAACCGGCATCCCTAGATCAGACACAAAGCATTGGCAGCCTGAAGTCTTCCAATTTGTGCCACTTCAGAAGTAAGGAACGAGCAATCAAGTAAATAAATAATTTACAAACAATTAGTACAATGAATACATTTTAATTTGGTTGATATTTAAATGGGGGTGCAAGATGTGGGTGAAGTAAGTGTCGATAAAGACAGGAACAGTACAGAGGAAGCATGTTTTATAAAAGTGTCTGCCCTCACTGTAGATAGTTGCCTTCATTTTACGGGAAGATGTTGTAGGTGATACTCGCGATTCAATGAGAATTGCTTCGTCATTCTATAAATGCTAGAACAAGCAGTACCAGTTGTTTCGCTAACTATTTACTTCGTGATTTAGTAAAACACAAAAACTCAATATCATTTCACATTCGTTATTTTTCAGCTAAAGTCTTCAAAAAAATCCTTTCCTCCTATTTAGGCACTAATATTGATAATGGTGAACTGGAGAGGGAGAGAGAGGTACTAATTTCTGATTGCACTCGGGGGTAATAGTCTCAAAATAGTTGAGAACCACTGATCTAGTCGAAGTTGTAAAAAATTTTCCCGTCTGTCGTAAGTAAGTGAGGAAAGAAAGCTCTCATTGTCTTGCATTGAGAGATCGAAACAAATTGAGTCTGTAATGCTTAAAATGATTTAGTAGCACTGTCTCACACCCAAAAGTATTTACAGAGTTACATTTGTTTGTATTTTTAAATATATTTACAAATTTATTGTCATACAGGTATGCCGATCGTTATAATTGGCAATATTTTTCACTTTAGTTTGTATTTTCAGGTTGTATTTTGTAGGAAACTTTAACAAGGCCGCGCTGAGTAGCCGCGTGGTCTATGGCGCCTTTCACGATTCGCGCGGCTGCCTCTGTCGAAGGTTCGAGTCCTCCCTCGGGCATGGGTGTGTGTGTTGTCCTTAGCGTAAGTTCCTTTGAGCCAGATTAAATAGTGTGTGAGCCTAGGGACCGATGACCTCAGCAGTTTGGTCCCATAGGGACTTACCACAAATTTCCAAATTCTCCATTAACAAGCTCATGGATGGAAAATACGTAGCTTACAGAAATCTTTATGCAATTCTTGAAAGTCCCATTACAAAATATTTTGTCACACATTAATTAAGTGCACTGTAAGACAAAAGAAAAAAAGCAACGCACCACAAAAGAATTATCCCAATGGTAGATGTGATGTACATGTGCAGACAAAGAAATGATTTCAGTTTCAGAAAGATTGGATGATTTTTTCTAGAGAAAGAGCTTCACGCATTGAGCAGGTCGCTAACGCGTTGATCCACTTCTGGCCTTTTTGAAAACAGTTATTCGATTGGCATAGATTGATAGAGTTGTTATGTTCTCCTGATGGATATTATGCCAAATTAAGTCCAACTGGCGCATTAGATTGTCAAAATCCCGAGATGGTTGGAGGACCCTGCCAATAATGATCCAAACGTTCTCAGTTGGAGAGAGATCCGGCCACCTTGCTCGCCAAGGTAGGTTTTGACAAGCACGAGGCCGAGCAGTAGAAACCCTCGCCGTGTGTGGGCCGGGCAATATCTTACTGAAGTGTAGGCAGTGCTTTAAGGGTGCCACAGATGACAGCCACCACCGTCCGTGGCATCTCCAGACGCGTCTTGGGCCTGAAATTTCATGGATTGAAGTACAATTGTCTTCAGTCATGAATCCCGCCACGAACTGAGAGGCTCCGATGACCAGCAAAGTCGTGTCTGGAGACGCCCCAGACGGCGGTGGGATATCACCCTGACTGTCACTTACCGCATGGCCCAATAACCAGAGTAATGGTCTGCGGTGCCATTTCCTTTCACAGCGGGAAATCTCTGCACCCGTACAGCAAGGCGGTACGCCGACGATATTGTGTCCTGTTTTGTTGACCTTCATGGCAAGCCATCCTGGGCTTACGTTTCAGCAAGATAACGCCAGCCTACACGCGGCGAGAGTTTCTTCAGCTTGTCCTTGTGCTTGCCAAACCCTACCTTGACCAGCAAGATCCCTGATCTCTCTCAAATTCACAATGTCTGGAGCGTTATGAGCAGGGCCCTCCACGCAGCACGATTTTACACGATCTAACACGCAAGTTGGACAGAATTTGGCACGATATCCCTCAGCAGTGCATACAACAGATCTACCAATCAATGCCAAGCCAAATAACTGCTTGCATCAGGGCCAGAGATGAACCAGCGCATTATTGACTTGGTCAATTTGTGAAGCTCTTTCTCTTGAACAAATCATCCAAAATTTCTGGAATTGTAAACACCTTTTTGTCTGTAAATGTACATGGGATCTACCGATTTGCGTCTTATTCGGATAATTCCTTCATAATGTATCGTTTTTTCTTTTTGCGTTAAAGTGTATTTTTTGATTGTTTTAGCTTCACATACTATTACAATACTCTTGCCAGCATCATTTTGTAAGAATGAATCTACCCCATTTCCAGTTTTCAATCTCACTGTGCTCAGGAGAAACGTGAACCGCCTGAATACTTGTAGGTAATTTCGCCCGAATTTTCCGGATTTATGGAAGCTGTCGACGACCTTAATAGTTGTTTCTTCAGCGTGTTATCCTTTCAGCTGATTACAAAAATGGTTCAAATGGCTCTGAGCACTATGGGAACCAGGGCGCGGGAGGACACGTTCACTACGAAACCATCTGCCATAGACTGAAAACTGAAACCACAAACTGCTGCCACTACAAGGAGGCAATGTGGCCTCAGGGTCAGTACCTACTGGTAAACATACTCGTTAAGTTGTCGTACGGGATAATCCCCACTTCATCGCTACCTCGGAGAGGCTGTGTCCCATCGCTTGTGCCCCGACTATAACACCAAGTTCAAACTCACTTAAATCTTGATGACCTGTCATTGTAGCAGCAGTAACCGATCTAACAAATGCGTCAGACACTTCTCTTCTATAGGAGTTGCCAACCGCTGCGCCGTATTCTCCCTGTGTACATATCTCTGTATTAGAATACTCATCCCTATACCAGTTTCTTTTGCGCTTCTGTGTATGACGATCTTTGTACAATTAGAGAAATAAGAGACAAGTAATCCTGTTTTCTGTGTTAATTTGTTCCATTTCTGTCCGGTTTTCCTACGACGAAAGTTGCCGGGCCACTCTGTACCCCACCTCTTCATCTCTCCTTACCGTTGCGTACGTAGTCTTACACAATAATGGGTCCTGCTCCTTTTCATTAGGCATTCTTCAGGAGGCAGAGACTCATGCGGCCATGTCTACATCCTCCTCTCCTTATGATATTTTTCAGTACGGTAATCTTTCTTTCTGCTTCAGTCTTGTGGGTTAAGAAGCCGCTTCAGCTGTATTTAACCTTTGTATTATGAGATCATTACCGGTTCTGTGACACTGAAAACCACGTCCCTTGAGGTGACATCTGCTTAACAATGAATCATTAAAGGCTAACACACCCTAAAATACCCGCAAATATTTAAAAAAATAGAGAAACTTGTACTCATGTAATTACGTCATAAGAGCTAAGAAGCTCGGAACATGGAATCAGTGATCTTTTGGGGAACGCGTGAATAATCAGATAGTACAAGGAATCGGGGATGTTCGAATACAGGGTAAAAACTTGTAGGATACAGTGCGGCTATTCCGCTCACGGGGCTAATCCGCCTGAAATAAGAAAATTTGCAGCTGTGCACTAGTTCGTCACAGAGTCAAGGTCGTTTTGTCTTGAGTGTGTGCCAGTAACTCTGTGACGCGACGTGTGGGTGTAGTAAGGGTGTTTTCTGTTACAATATTGACAGAACAGAAGAACGAACTCTAGAGGTTAGCGAACTGCGATGGATTACTGCCATAGTTAAAGAATATAACCTTGAAAATTTAGGTATACCATGCACAATAACGTGAAATTTTTAGCTTTTAGTGTTACTTGTATAAGAACAGAGGTTATGCAGTGTGTGCATAAACAAATATTGCTGACTTTTTCCGCTAAGGTCTGCTTTCCACGTCTTTCGAAACGTTTACACACGGGGCTGTTTCACTCCGTACACGTTGAGCTATTTCCGCTCTGTCAAGTTATTAGTTTAATTGATGGTTTACTGCGAAATTCTAGAGAACACGTTTTCTTCGTCTGTACATACAAAAGGAAAAAGCCAAGTTCTTCATTGTCCGAGGAAGATAAGAAACGAGCAGTGACAAGTGTAATAGGCAGCTCCCTGGGTAAAGTGCCAGCAGTGTGTGTGGGTGCAAAAGGACGAAAAATGTTTACTTGGGGTAAATGCTTGTGACTTTGACACAGAAATACACTGGGCAGAATAGCCTCTTGACTAAGTGGAATAGCCCCACCATTTTTATATACTACGATTTCTTCCTTCATCATACGTTTGCATAATACTTCGTTCCTGCAAAGGAATTTAGTACTTTTATAGACTGGAATGAAAATAACATAACTATCACATTGACAGATTTTTAAAACGTTTCAAGTCATATTATTGGGCTTACGGTTGAAACGAGCGGAATATCCCCACTGTACCTTGTGAAAACATTTAATCAGTATTAAACTGTATCATATAACACCCATACATTTGTGCCACCTTAAGAAAACAAAATAAATGTTCAGTGCCTTAAATGGAGACCATTACATACATACATTATAGCAAGGACAATGGTTCCAGCTGAATGTAGCAACATATCCGCTACATAAAACTTAAAAATATAAACTATAAAATTATTTTTTATAATCCAATGATTTTCACAATTCAGAAAATAATTATATAATTTTAACATTTTTTTAAAAATATGCTTGAAAGCATCATATCTAAAGAAATAAATATGTCGCTGGTATCCACAGAGAGACAGAAAGGGGAGGGGGGAAGGGAGGAAGAGAGGGGTGATGGTGGGCTGGGGGAGAAGGAAATGAGAAATTCCAAGGAGTAAAAAGGGAGAAAATGATGGAAAAGAAGAACAAAGCATTGCGTCAACTAACTTTTATTGAGGTTGTAAAAATTTGCCGAGACTCTACGGTGCCTTAATTTCGTTTGTCCATTTAGGGTATGATGGGAAAGGCACTTGATGGATGGCATAGTTACGGTCTCTTCTACGATAGTTAATGTGTCACTCCTTTGTTTCTCGATGTGAAATTTTTAAGCTATTGGGAAGGTCCGTGACAGACTGCCCCTGCTCGCCAAAGGGAGTACTCGAGGCAGATTTAGAGACGGAAATCGTGAGGTGGTAATTAGAACAAGTTTAGCGTTCCGTGCGCCTATACTTTGCACCAACGTTACCTTGTCTACAACGTTTTCTGCGTCAGGATTGGCGACTGCACGAAATACAACTAGCTCACTATTCATGCGAAGTAATGAGTGCTATCGACAGATGATCTCAAATTGATTCAGTATTTTTAGATTTCCACAAGGCTTTTGACACTGCTCCTCACGAGCGACTTTTACTCAGATAGCATGCCTATGGAATATCGTCTAATGTACAGTATATGACTGGATTCGTGATTTCCTGTCAGAATGGCCACAGTACTTAGAAACTGTCGACAGTCATAGAGTAAAAGAGAAGTTGTATCTGGCGTTCCTCAAGGAAGTGTTATAGGCTGTTGTAAGTAGGCTGTTTAGGTTCTTATGTAAGTAGGCAGTTTAGGTTCTTATATTGGTAACGCCGCCGCCACGTAGCGCTCTCTGTATGAAAATGAAATCACTGGCTGTGCTGTGTGCAGTCTGTCACTGCTTTGCATTGTTGTAATACTCGCCATTGTAGTGTTAGGCAGCTGGCTGTGAACAGTGCGTAGCGTTGCGCAGTTGGAGGTGAGCCGCCAGCAGTGGTGGATGTGGGGAGAGAGATGGCGGAGATTTGTGATTTGTCATGAACTGCTATATTTATATATGATGATATCAAGGTGGCGACCCTGCCAGGATACCTCACTGGAATCTTCTGATTTTTTCTTGTAGTTTGTGTAATTAGTGTAGATATTGTTTATTGCTAGCACGTAATTATAGAGAGAATTCCCTTTGTAGTTGTAGTTTTTCATTGTTGTACAGTAAAACAGTTGTGGCATGCATGTAGATTTGCACCAAGTATTTCGCAGCTGCACTGGCAATTAAGTAGACATTATTTCCATTGCTATGTTATTTTATTTTGCTCTTCAAATTGCGCTTTTCTGTGTTATCGTGTGAAATACTGTGACAATAATGGCGTGTGAAAAACGTAATACTAGGCTCCAAAGTAAACTGAGAAATGACAGTGAAGACGAAAGCAGTGTGTTAGCGCCGCAGAGTAATGAATTAACTAATGTTCAAAGTAGTAATTTGGTAATTGCGCATAGGGAAATGGAGCGGGCAGCAAACAATGGTGTAGACAGTGAAACAGGTAGTGAACAGGGAAGCGTTATCGATCGATTGGTCGGCAACAGCTCGCCTCAGGAATCGGGAATGACAGAACACAATATTGCAAATACTGCAGACTCAGGTTTTGGGTTCCCACCGTTTTCTCAAATGAGTCAAGACACATTTTCCACTTGTCAAAATGTGAATGTTGCCGGTGCAACTTCACTGCCGAAAAGCACTGAGGAACATGTTTCAGACACCAGTGCATTGTTATTACAATTAATGCAACAAATGGGACAAAAGCTTGAAAAGTTAGACACAATGGAACAACATCAGAGACAAACACAGCAACTGTTAGACACAATGGAACAAAATCAGAGACGAACACAGCAAAAGCTTCAAAAGTTAGACGCAGTGGAACAAAATCTTAAAAAGTTAGACTCATTGGAACAAACACTTGAACAAACACGTGAAGATTTAACTACTGAGTTACATAACATTGAATCGAAATGTCAAAAAGTCTGTAATGACGTAAAAACACAAATTTGTGAGCATTTTCAACCTATTTTTTCGCGGCATGAAAATGCATTACAGAATCACGAAACAGCCATAAAAGAACTGCAAATTATTGTTCATGAAAATCATGAGACCTTGCAAGCTAAATTTGACTCAGTTGCATCTACCGATTCAGTTACGCAACTTGCAAAAACTCAGGAAAACTTTAAGGACACAGTAGATACTCTGAAACTTGGTTCAGAAAAACACACTGAAGAAATAAGGACACTATCGGAGAAAGTAGCCGAACTTTCGGATCAGGTCACTAACTTATCTACAAAGGTAGATGATGATCTGAATGACACAAGACCCGTAGCCTTCACTGACACAGAAGAGTATGAACAAATAAGAAAATTCAAACAAAATCAGAATCAAATTAATACACAACACCAAAGAGAAATCCGGGAAGTACAAGATCAGCTGACACAGGTAATACAAGAATTACGTATTTCAGAGGACACTGGCGCTCCAACACGGGAAGAGGGACTTAGAAACACGGAAAAGCCGCAAAATAATAACACAGGGCATTTCGGAAGTTATGAAAGAAATTGGCAATGTGCACCGAATTTTGAGATGGAACGGCCGACACGACCTAACAGTGACCGATATGCGACTCGCCGACATGATGATTTTGACTATAAGCTGTTCATTACTACACGTAAATTCAAAACATTTAAGAATTCTGGCAACGACATTCATCCACAAGCATGGCTCCATCAATTCTCTCATTGTTTTCCTCCCAACTGGTCGTTGGAACACAGATTAGAATTTATGTGTGGCTACTTAGAGAATGAACCAGCTGTAAGAATGCGATCGGTCATTCACGATTGCCACAGTGAAGGAGAGTTTTACCATGCCTTCCTCTCAGCATATTGGTCTCAGGCCACACAAGACCGAATAAAACATGGTATCATAATGATGAAACATTTCGAACAATCTGAATTCTCCAGTCTTGTGAAATATTTTGAAGAAATGTTGCACAAGAATCACTACCTGTCAAACCCATACAGCCCCTCAGAACTCATCCGCATTTGCTTAATCAAATTACCTGAACATTTACGGCATATTATTTTAGCAGGACGTTGCAAAGACGACATTGAAGCTTTTCAGGGACTGTTACAAGAATTAGAAATTGACACTGACAATCGCGGAACGCGAAACCAGGAACAAAACAATTACAGGTCACATCCGTCGCAATTCCGCGATGAAAGAAGTAATAACTTGACACGACAAGGCTATTCTCACAACACAAATCGTGACCAAAACAGACACCACCCGTATGACAACCGTTGGCAGAGTAGTAATAACTACAGGGAAAGATCACCTCTCCGTGGTAATGACTATCACAGAGACAATAAGAGAAACAGACAATATGGGAACCAAAATAATTATTATCAAGGGAGACAGAATAACATCAGATGCAATGGTCCAGCGCGCAGTTACGATTCAGGGAGAAGTTCTCCTCCACTGAACCGACAAGAAAGAAATTACAGGAACTACCGACATGATGACAGACGATGTGATCGTAACGACAGACCTGAATTGCATCAGAACTGGCGGAATTCAAACAGGGCTGGGCCTTCTCGTCAGAGTGAATTTGTAGAAGTTAGGTCTCCTAATCCCAATAACGGCGCGCGCCAACAAAAAAGACAGACAATGACTCGCACAGCAGGCAGCCGCGTGCGCCCGCTGGCTCCGAGAAAAATAACATAAGACGCTAGCCTGGAGAAAAATTTTAGCATTCTTTACCGATGTATACAACATGATAATTGCGTTGAAGTTGAAACTCTGCGTACTAGGAAGAGTAAAGGTTTACACCACATTTCACATGTAAAACCGTTTATTGAAAGATAATCTGCCTTTTAACTTTGTCTTTGCCATATAACTTTTCACTTTAAATTACTAGTATGCTTAGACAGACTTAAGAAACTGTTAATATGCAACAATGTTTGAAGTTAAATATCCAGTCAAGAACCAAGAGAACTTATTTAAACAGAAATTACGAACGCATTGTTATTGCGAACAGACGACACAGTGTAATTGTGTGTGTAAATTCTTGCTTGTTAGTTGCACGATTAGAACATTTACCAGCACTGCTAATGAATTTTAATGCTTCATTTTGGTTTACTTGAAAATACATTCTGGATTTAAAGTACTTTCTGTGGAATTAATGATGACTTAGCATTTGGTTTCTTTGACAGCTACACGATTATATCACGACGCTACTAATGAGTGACAATTTACAATGTTGTTGTTGCGGTGTATCTGTTTTATATCTGCACAGTTTTTCTGTTTTATTCTGGAAAGTAAAACATGTTTTAGTAGTAACTTTTGTAGTATAGCTACAATGAGACAGGGTTTTCCGTAGCACAACAATACATTACAGCACAGTACGATCTTCACCACAACAATAAGCGTAATAACTAAAATATCTATACGCAAAGCATTTCACTTTCGTTTATCATGAGATAAGTACATTGTCTTCTGCAGAACTTAGCTTTCGGAGGACGATAACTACGACACTTCCACAGAGATTATCTTACAGCAAGACGCATATTTAGCGCTACAGGACACGTATTTGAGTGATTAAAATTGTACTTAAAACATTTATTTTTAAAGATATTTGAAGTACAATGATACGAAGTTTATCCGTGATACATCTGTAACACCTGAGGGTATAATTACATTAATCCTCAGGGGGATATACGCCTACTTTGTGTACCATGTGTTTGGCAACCACAAGGAACCCTAGCTAATATGGTATTTGCTTATACAACTTTACACATCGGTACCATATTTCTCTAACACACAAATTACACAGCTATCTGATCATGTAACTGAGAGATAAACTTTTTTTATTACATCAGTGACAGATGTTTACGCAATTACACAGTTGGATAACTTCACACTTATGAAATTGTATTTTGTCTGTACTTTGTGAAATGCTCATATTTTTTCGGAACCATTGTGATACTATGAGAGCTTTGAATGATGTATTTGGTATGGATTCATGATTTTTAAAGTACGTTTGAGGCAGATGACACTTTTGACATGAGCAGAGAATTTTTTTAATTATTGGAGGAAGCTACGACGATTTTGAGATTTGACTGAGGTGTTATGATGTTATTTTTACGACGACGATGTGTATTATGCTGCTGAGGTATGTTTATGATTAATAGGCTGAGGCTATATGAGTTATTTGATTATGCTTCATATTTATAATGACGAAATATTGACGAGTGTCGATGGATACGTATATGTGTAATACGGTAAGGAGTAATGAATAGTGATTAGGGACTCTGACTTATGGAAAAGGATGTTGGAAACCAAGAATCATACTTTAGAATTATGAAATGTGTGTACATGTGTGAATCATGTGTGAATGTATCACAATGCCACTGAAAATTTTTTTAGACACTGTTATATTCATAGGATTTTGTTTCTACACATTTGCAACGTAGATTCTCGACCTGTGAAATTTTGTATATATGACTGTCACTGTAGCGGAAACTGCTGTCGTAAATATTTCCGTAAGAAAGTTAAGTGACCACCTGCACGTAATGCGTCGCGGGCACCCACCTGGGCGACAGTCGCCCGAAAAAAAGCCATTAGCCTTTCAGCGGCACAGGTAAAAAAAAAAAAACAAAAGGGGGGGCCATTATACTCGCTATTGACATTTCCTTGTCGAAAGCATACTGTGGAGCTCGTAATTTATGATATTTACTGAAATGCTTATGAATTGATGGGAAATATTCTTACATCTGCAAACCTGATAATGACAAGTGTCTTTCTACGAGAGTTGAGAGCTACTGACTACGAAATGCCACATAGCTATTAATGATGTTTTTATGCTTTGGTTTGCGTAATTGCTTATTTCATTTGACATCTGTTTTCCAGCTGTGTTACAGCATTAGTTTTATAAAATAAACTTAGATGCATTTGCTAATGTGAACACTTTCTGTCAACAGATCTATTAAATAATAGTAACAGTAACAGTAACTGCATACATAATTTTCTTTTCAAGTACATGGTAATATTTCTTTTACAATAAGTTGTTGTGGTGCACCACTTTAATTACTTAGACATTAAGATGTGAATATACATTTCCCTTATCTGCATTGTTGTTTTTACTGTAATATTTTTTCTGCTTGAGCTATGTCATGTTTAGGTATAAGTTACTGCTGTTTGCCAGGCGTAGTGCTACTGAACTTTAATTTGTGTTACTCTGCTAAGCCAGATTTATTTTTTTGTTTGCTGCGCATTGCCTCATATTAGTTGTAATGTTGAATTGCTTGGTAATTTAGATTTACTGTAGCTTGCTTTGCGATTTTCCATTTTTTTCATTGCTGTTTATATTAATTGTTTTATGTGCTGCTGCATTGCCTCGTCCCTTAGTTTAGCATCTGAGCTCAGTAGATTTAAGTTAGCTTAAGAGGGGGTAGACTATATAAGAAACTGACTATGGAGAATAGGTAAAGAATGCATTGAGAAGTTATACAAAAAAAAGTACAGAAAACAGGTTTAGGTAGGATTTTCTTGGAAATAAATGTTGAGGTGAGAAATGTGTGAACATATAAATACAGAAAGCATGCTTAGATAGAATTTTTTTGGTGGAAACAAAGGATGAAATAAGATGAAAGATATATGAAGTTTTGGGTTGGACTGCAGTACCAAATGTTACACTGAAAACGAACCCTATCCTTTCCTATTGGTGTTATCCCACTATGTGTTTGTGTACCCTTGTGTAGTTGTTTTCTTCCTGTCTCTGTGTAGTTTCATAGAATTTTTTCTTCTTTTAATATTAAGCTACATTCACTATGATGAGGAATACTGTTATCCTCGAATATAATTGGCATTAATAATATGTTATTTACTTTGTAAAGATGTTAGACATAATTAATTCCGTTCTGTTTAATGCTCATGTGTGAAGTTGATGTTTCAAAAGTTATTGTGATCTTTTATGTATGTACTCATGTCATAATTCCACTGATGTATATGTTAGTTCGATTCTTTTGTAGAGCCTGTACTACAAATGTTATCTGTATTATTATGTTCTTTAATTATGTATTTTGTACCTTTGTTATTGTATTTTTATGTTACCAAATTGTAATTGTTACCAGTTCTTCAAATTAAGTAACATTTCACTGCACACGTTTCTGTTGGTCATAGTATATGGACAATATGTGAGAAGTTGGGACTGTTAGTGTTTGCACGTGTGTTACTAATTCAGCAAGGGACTGGATAACAGCATTGCTGGTTCTAAGGACGATTCCAAAAACTTTGTGAATGCACAAGTGGTGGTTATGGACTTGCTATATTATTCGCAAGACTCTTCGATGGTGATTGTGCACCTGCACAGTCGCAACAGATCGCAACAGATGGCTGCTGGCCATCTCTACAAGGACTACAGTGGGTCTGCATCTTTGATGACCCACCATGCCATTATTCCTACAAGGACTGCAGTGGGTCTGCACCTCTGGTGGCCCACCAATACCATTATCTCTACCAGGACTACAGTGGGTCTGCTCTGTGATGACCTACCCACCAATACTCTTCAAAACTTCGACTGACTCCGCTGTGGGTTTGCTCTGTTGTGGCCCATTGCCTGTCTGTATGTCAAGAGTCAGCATTGTCTTTCCGTTGGAAGGACAACACTACTTCTTCAAGACTGCATGGAAATCCACTACTTCCGTGTGCATTGTCTTTTACTGCTCAGACTTTGAGAAAAACACTGCAATTTTACTGTGACGAATGATGAGGACTGTCTTTATGGACTGTGAGAAAATTTTAGCTTTTGACCAACATTGTATCAATAAATGTGTGCATTTGATTTCTTTGTTATTGTAATTATGAAAAATTTTTTTCAAATCTGTATTGGCCAGTGCCCAACACCATTTGTAAAAATTTTTTGTGGGGAGCATGGGGGCTATGTAAGTAGGCTGTTTAGGTTCTTTTGTAAGTAGGCTGTTTAGGTTCTTATATTGGTAACGCCGCCGCCACGTAGCGCTCTCTGTATGGCTCAAATGGCTCTGAGCACTATGGGACTCAACTGCTGAGGTCATTAGTCCCCTAGAACTTAGAACTAGTTAAACCTAACTAACCTAAGGACATCACAAACATCCATGCCCGAGGCAGGATTCGAACCTGCGACCGTAGCGGTCTTGCGGTTCCAGACTGCAGCGCCTTTAACCGCACGGCCACTTCGGCCGGCTCGCTCTCTGTATGAAAATGAAATCACTGGCTGTGCTGTGTGCAGTCTGTCGCTGCTTTGCATTGTTGTAATACTCGCCATTGTAGTGTTAGGCAGCTGGCTGTGAACAGCGCGTAGCGTTGCGCAGTTGGAGGTGAGCCGCCAGCAGTGGTGGATGTGGGGAGAGAGATGGCGGAGATTTGTGATTTGTCATGAACTGCTATATTTATATATGATGATATCAAGGTAAATACATTGTTTGTTCTCTACTAAGATCTTTCATTTGCTAACTATCCCTATCAGTAGTTAGTGCCTTCCATAGTTTGAATCTTTTATTTAGCTGGCAGTAGTGGCGCTCGCTGTATTGCAGTAGCTTGAGCAGCGAAGATTTTTGTGAGGTAAGTGATTTGTGAAAGGTATAGTTTAATGTTAGTCAGGGCCATTCTTTTGTAGGGATTTTTGAAAGTCAGATTGCGTTGCGCTAAAAAAAAAAATATTGTGTATCAGTTTAAGCACAGTCATGTATAATTGTTCAAAGGGGACGTTTCAGTGTGTTGTATCTGGCGTTCCTTGAGGCAGTATTATAGGCCCCCTGCTGTTCTTAATCTATATAAACGATATCGGAGTGAATCTGGCAGCCCCCCTTGAATGTTTGCAGATGATGCTGTCGTTACCGTCCAATAAAGTCATCAGAAATAATAAAATTGTTAGGTTATCAAAAGTTTTCTATTATTGTGAATAATCCATCTTTATTGTACTGGGACAAAGATGGGTGAGCGCACCGCATGAGTAGTGAATACGATCCTTGAATCTGTATTTAGATTTATCTTTGGTTGATTTGCTAGTCAGCCAGTTGTTCACCGCTGGGTTCTTCTTATTTGAAGCTTTGTAGCGAGCAGTGGGGTTTGTCAGAGAATGAGATTAATTTCTTGTGAGTCTGGGAGAAGTAATCTGGATTATTTTATTATGGAGATGGAAACTCATTTATGATATTTTCTCGTTCTCTATATTGACGCGGAAGATTTTGGAGGAATTACAAAGGTAACGAAGGCATGCGCAAAAGTGAAATGTTTGTTTTTCAGAGAATTGATGGAAAGCTTTGTTCTTCAGATAAATAATACCTTTCATGATTAGTGTTAATTTCGATTTCCATTTCCATTATGTCACAAATTACGCGACTGATTGACATGTTTTTAGCTTTCTTCTACTGCGAGAATTTTACAATTGTTAGTCTCTTCTTACGTTGTGCAGTCTTTCTGTCAATAATCAGAGTTTGATTTCTCAAGAATGATTTTCTTTAAAGTGAAACTCACGTCTACGTTTCATAGTAAAGTTTTGAATATTTTGTCGTGTGTGCATTGTACCTTACGTCACACGAACTCACAGATTGCTTCTGACAAGCAAAAAGAAAATAATTAGTGGTGGGTAGTTTATTATCCTCTAGCTGCTTCATCTGTTGATTTGTATTTGCTTTCGAGAACGTCAATACTCCAAATGCAAAAATAGCATGCTGAGCAAGAGGTAAGTCACTTTCATTCCAGGGCAGATCACACCTTGCATTCTTGAGTAAACAATGTGTAGTAGGGATTGTCAGGTGTTACTAGCAAGCAAATTAATTGTCAGTGAAAAGTGTTGCTCCTTTCAGACAGTTATTTTCTTCCGAATACAGCAGTAATTTATATATGTTAATATTCCAACTCAATCGTTGCACTTCATATCACGCAACGTTCATAATATACTTCGTTACTGAATTTTAGTTACATAGTTTGCAATGAGCACACAATTTGGGTCTTTTAGCATTTAATTAGATCAATTTTCTTTATTTCAAATATTATGTTTAATGCAGTTTAAATTTTTATTTTACGACACGATCAATGTATTCAGTTTTCTCACATACGTACTATTTTTTTATAGAAAGCTTACAAAACCAACAGCAAAACAATTTAGACAAGATGTCTATGTGGTGCCGTAAGTGGTTGTTGATTCTAAACAATGATAATTGTGAGGTAATCAACGTGAGTATTAAAGAAAATCCGTTAAATTTCGATTACACAATAAATCCCACAAGTCTAAAGGCTGTCAATTCAACTAAATACCTAGGGATTACAATTGCAAATAGCTTTAATTGGAACCATTACGTAGACTGAAAACAGCTTAAACTGGACCTACTATGTAGATAATGTTGTGGAGAAGGCGAACGAAAGACTGTGTTTTATTGACAGAACACGTAGAAGAAGATCTACTAAAGAGACCGCCTACACCACACCTGTCCATCGTCTTCTGAAGCACTGCTTCGCGGTATGAGGTCCTTACCCGACAGGATTGACGGAAGACATCGAAAAAGTTCAAAGAAGGCAATTATTTTTTACTATCGCGAAGTAGTGTAAGGAATGTCCCGGATAAGATACGCGAAATAGGGCGGCAATCGTTAAAGCAAAGACGTTTTTCGTTGCGGCGAGATCTTTTCCCGAAATTTCGTTCGCCAACTGTCTCTTCCAAATGCGAAAATAATTTGTTGGCGTCCACCTGCATACTGCATAGGGAGAAACAACGCCATAATAAAATAACTCAGACCTCGCACGGAAAGATTTAAGTTTTCTTTCTTCCCGTGCACTGTTCGACAGCGGAACGGTAGAGAAGTCTGAAGGCGGTTCATTGAACTCTCTGCCAAGCACTTAAGAGTTAATTGCTAAATAGTCATGTAGATATAGATGTAGATCATAAAACTTTTCTTTACATCCTTTTTTCATTCCACATTCCACGGCCTCAGTACCTCGCTTCTTTCTGCGGAAGTTAAACGCCTTTGAAATCATTTTTACATCTGCTGTATTATGCTGTCGCTAGTTATGTATTGTGGGGAGAACAAAGGATTGTCGCGAAGAGCTGAATAACGAAACAGTTACCTGAACAATCGACGTAACAATTCGAATTACCGAGTGTTTGATGGTCGCTCAGTTTTAGAGGTTTTACGCTACCGTTCGGCAGGGCATTCGCTTCGATTATTCGACTTTATCAAAAATCGTGGGGTTTCTTCCATTTATTGAGATTTTTCCAAGACTCTCAGCATCTCACTCCATTTATCGAGAAATTCGATTTATCGAGGTCCAAATTAGCAAGAGTGGACTGTATTGAAAGACCTGCCATGTATGCCTCCTTTCCCGGAAACCAACTCAGAATGCCCATTTCTATTTCGGCCGCGTGAGTGACTCCACATATTATGTTTCATTACGTACAGCGTGAAATGAATTATAGCTGAGATATTGTCTGTGTGTCAAATGGGAATCATATACAACGTCAAGCGGAATCATTTACAACGTCTCTAAGGTATATAATGAAACCTTTTGAACTTACTTTCGCATTCTTTGTAATCCTTATCTACGTTTCTCTGTACATTAAATAATTATAACTACACACACGAAAAAAAGTTTTGTATCACCTCGATTCCGAGAGTTCCGGAACCTGTACATACAATTGGAATAGAGATCAACATAAACATCATTTCCGCCCTTTTTACTGCTCATGAAAACCACAAAAATGGTTCAAATGGCTCTGAGCACTATGGGACTTAACTTCTGTGGTCATCAGTCCCATAGAACTTAGAACTACTTAAACCTAACTAACTTAAGGACATCACACACATCCATGCCCGAGGCAGGATTCGAACCTGCGACCGTAGCGGTCACGTGG
The DNA here is from genome assembly GCF_023864345.2 of Schistocerca serialis cubense. Taxonomy (NCBI): domain Eukaryota; kingdom Metazoa; phylum Arthropoda; class Insecta; order Orthoptera; family Acrididae; genus Schistocerca; species Schistocerca serialis. Next base: position 941,893,853 of record NC_064638.1, read on the forward strand.
TTCCACACTGAAGCGACTAGAACCGCACGGTCACACCGGCCGGCTGAAAACCACACATTGCATGTTGTTCCACCATACAGCGAAGCCTTCTGAGGTGTAGATCCAGATTGCTGCACGCAGCGGTACCTCTAATGGCCAGTAGCGTGTCCTCTTGCATTGATGCATGCCTGTATTCGTCGTGGCATACTATCCCCAAGTTCATCAAGGCACAGTTGGTCCAGATTGCCCACTCCTCAACGGCGATTCGGCGCAGTTCCCTCAGAGTGGTTGGTGGGTCATGTCGTCCATAAACAGCCTTTTTTTAATTCATCCCAGGGATATTCGATTGGGTTCATGTCCGGAGGCGTGGCCACTCTAGTGGAGCGATGTCGTTATCCTGAAGGAAATCACTCACAAGACCTGCACGATAGGGGCGCGAATTGTCAACCATGGAGACGAATGCCTCGCCAATATGCTGCCGGTATGGTTGCACTATCGTTTTGAGGACGGCATCTAAGCATCGTACAGCCGTTACAGCGCCTTCCATGACCACCAGTGGCGTACGTCGGCCCCACATAATGCCACCCCAAAACAGCAGGGAACCTCCACCAAGTTACACTCGGTGGACAGTGTTTCGAAGTCGTTCAGCCTGACCGGATTGCCTCCAGACAAGTCTTCGACGATTGTCTGGTTGAAGGCGTATGCGACACTCATCGGTGAAAAGAACGTCGAGACCAATCCTGAGAGGTCCATTCGGCATGTTGTTGGGCCCATCTGTACCGCGCTGCATGGTGTCGTGGTTGCAAAGATTGACCTCGCCATGGATGACGGGAGTGAAGTTGCGCATCATGCAGCCTATTGCGCACAGTTTGAGTCGTTACGCGACGTCCTGTGGCTACACGAAAAGCGTTATTCAACATGGTGCCCAGCCATAATCCGTCGGTAGCGGTCATCCTCTGCAGTAGTAGCCCTTGGGCGGCCTGAGCGAGGCATCTCATCGGCAGTTCCTGTCTCTCTGTATCTCCTTCATGTCCGAACAACATCGCTTTGGTTCACTCCGAGAAGCCTGGGCACTTCCCTTGTTGAGAGCCCTTCCTGGCACATAACAACAATGCGGTCGCTATCGAACCGCGGTATTGACCGTCTAGGCATGGTTGATCTACAGACAACACGAGCCGTGTACCTCCTTCCTGGTGGAATGACTTGAACTGATCGGCTGTCGGAGCCCCTTCGTCTAATAGGCGCCGCTCGTGCATTGTTGTTTACATCTTTGGCCGGGTTTAGTGACATCTCTGAACAGTGAAAGGTACCGTGTCTGTGATACAATATCCACAGTCAAAGTCTATCTGCAGGAGTTCTGGGAACCGGGGTGATGCAAAACTTTTGTTGATGTGTGTATATTCATTTTAAATTGTCCTGTTCTTTCCGCGATGATAAAAAATTGTTGTAAAATAGAACTGCTAGTGTTTGTGCTTTTTTCCCTTTGTTTGTGTTGATGTAATTCTCCAGGCTTTGCCGGCGATTGATTAAATTTTTGAGTTACCAGGTGTACCGTCAGATATAAGCGTCTTCCTTGCATCATATTTTTTACGTTAAGACATAATTTTTACTTGTAATATCAAAAGCGCTGTGCTAATAAGGCACAATCTTAAAAAATTTTATTATTGATGCAAACACACGCACAAACAGTGAACTTTCCAGAAGGAAAGAGCACCTAAAGGTGAATATCACACAACGTTTTCCGACTCCCAACCAAAATATGTACTGGAGATAATCACGTGAAACCTAAGTAGCGATGGTGGAAGTGCCTTCACTAAATCGCAAGCAAGTATTCACGTGTTGACTCAGCTCGATGCTTATGAACATTTATGACGATCGATGAGAACTTACGAAACATGAAATACTGCTGCAGAGATAATTTCTTACTAGTTGGTCGGTAATTGCTTTTTCAGTGTGCCGCGCTTTTCCGAGAAATTATTATAAATATGTTCTCTGCATGTACGTTTTCAATTAATAAATGCTTCTGCCCGTACACACTTTATAAAACAACCAATCTTGTCAAGAATTCTAACCTCACGGAATTCGACAGATGTAATGAATTTCTCTTTGCTTTAGTGGCCGCGTGTTAAAGATGTTTATTGGCATGTTTTCCAGATCCTCATTACAGGGTAGTTTCATCCCCTATCTGACACGTTGGATAGAGTCTTCATTCATTTCCCTAACACCCCTTCCCAACCCAAACCCTACCCCCCACCCCCCAACCACTGAGACGTTCATACCCTTCTCACGAAGCGAACACAGGTGAAATTAATGATTCTTAAATTTTGTAAGATGGCGGCACGACGTCAAGAGTAAATTTTTTATATTTTGTAATAATACAGCTTCTTTCTCTCTACATGCTAATAACTTATAGCAATTTTTATTTCTGTATTTCATGAGGAGTGGACGGCAGTCATCACGCTTAGCGAATCCCTGATCTGCACTACACGATACGACTCTGATATGACGTCACGCTCCCTACTAATAACACCTTTTTCCCGAATTTATTATTCTCTGTAAGTGAAGTGAATGTAATTTCATCGTCCCATTCTACCTTGTAGTCAATACTGATCGGTTGTGAAAATGGTGTCTGCTTCTGGTAGACTATAACATTACTTTTATTGTAACTACCTGTAATAAAAAGCAGAGACTGTTTCCGCTTTTCGGAGCTGTTAGTACGCAAAGGTAAATGTTGAACTTCTGAAAAAGAATACGGATTGTAATAATGCCTTGAAGAAAGCATATTAAAAATGAAAAAAATTCTACTATCAGTTTCGGCAGAAAATACGCTTCTGTTCACGCAAAGCTGAACATACAGTAATTTCTTTCAACTGCGCCCAAGTGTCATTTGGAGCAATTCGATTTCATAAACCCTGCTGTTCGATTCCGTAGTCATTTGAAAGGTCCTTACAAATTCTGACATAAAGAGCATATGAAGGAAGTTATAGCTACATCTACACACCGCAAGATATCCTGTGGTGTGGGGTGGATGGTAGTACTGGTACCTCCATATGTTCCCACGCCCCTGGTCCATTCAAGAAGGACGCTGTGTCGGTAAACCGTATTACCTACAGTTCCTCGAATTTTCTCGTTGTGATCATTTTGGAAGACGTATGTGGGAGGAAGTAATGCGTTGTCCGACTCTTCCCGGAGCATACTCCTGAGAATTTCAGTAGTGAACCCCTCTGTGATACACAAAGACTCTCTTGGTCGTCTGGCACCGGAGTTTGTCAACATCTCTGTAACGCTCTCCCGCTTAGTAAACTATGCAGTAATGGAGCGCGCCACATTTGTTGGATCTTGTCTATCTTTTCTACTAGTCCTATTTATTAACTGTCGCAGACTGCTAAACAAAGCTTGTGTCGTGATCCAATCAATGATGCTGATGACCGGACGCTGCAGCTAATCAGCTGAATATTCCTCTAGAACCGGCAGATACTTCTCTATCTCGCAACAGAATGTAGCCCAGACACCGAGGAAGCACATTCACATATATCAAGCTATGCGCCAGGACTGCCAGTAGACAATTCCTAATCCCCATAAAGAACCCACAATCCCTTAAATGGTCAATTGTGAACAACGGACAGTTTGAAAGGCGGCCATTGTGGTGACAAACATAAGAGTCTTTGGTTATAACCCATCTTCCTTTGCGTTATGTCATAAATTCAGCTTATTACATAAGCATGAGCTCAAATTATAGCATCTCGTTGTTTAGTGTTCCAAATTTTTTCATTGAAATGTATTTATTTTCGAGCCTCATATCCACCAGTACATAGTAGCTACTGTTGAAAAAAGAATGTAAAGTCAGTGATGTATCCCTCTTGAAGATGTAAGTGCTATGACTGATAGTCCATAATACAAAACATGTAAACATATGCGCGTGTCTGTGAAAGATAGTAATGGTTCTTCTCCCGAGTTTCTTCGTGAAACTAAACGCTGCACAACTCTTCAGCATTTTTCTTCACGTACACAAGAATTTGTAGGCAGTACAGTTGCGACTAACAAATATTGTATGCATGTATAATTATCTACCTGTTTCCTTAAAAGCCTCGACACACTTCTACCTACCAGACTCTTACCACCAAAATGGCTACCAGTCGAAGGTTCAAAACATCTGGCTGGGTGTTGTGTGCTGTCCTTAGGTTAGTTAGGTTTAAGTAGTTCTAAGTTCTACAGGACTGATGACAATAGATGTTAAGTCCCATAGTGCTCAGAGCCTTTTTTTCAAAACATCCCGCGCCTGGAGAGTTCTCGGTGAGTCTAGTTACTTTTAGAAAGTCTTTGATCCAGCTACACACGTTCACGCAGACGGTTTGCCTCCGAGGGACCGCCTGTGCATCATTTCAGAACGTATTGATGACAAAGCTGCACTGGTGCGTTTACCTTCCTCTGCCATTGGAGATTGTTGAGCGCCGCTGTAATGCTCTCTCCCCGACTACGAAACAGATCTTGTCTCTCACTTCTATTGATTCAATTTGGTAAGGGTCCCAAACTTATAACCAATGATCAAGAATTGGCCTAAGAAGTGTTTTTCAGTGAATTCTGTCTTGGATGAATTACTTTATTCTTAAAGTTTATCCTAAGACTCCCAGCCTGTCTGCTTGTTCTAGTATTTCTTTGATGTGATCATTGCACTTCACGTCGGCCCAGATGATATCTCCTAAGTATTCGACGGTAGTTACGCTTACCATTAAGTCATCACCAACAGTGCAATCATACAACGTTGGACCTCATCACATACCTAAGCGCAGTATTTTACATATACTTACATTCAGGGTCAATTACCAACCCCTGTGCCAATCATCAATCCTCTGAATTTCTTTCTGTTCTTCGCTACGGGGTTCTTGCGTTGCTACATTCTTATAGACAAGCAAGCGCAGCATCTGTAGTCAGCCAAAGGAGCTTCCAACATTATGCATTAGATCTTTTATATATGTTGTGAATAGTAACGGTCATACCACACTTCGTTGGGGTGCCCCTGAAATAAGCTTTACGTATGTGGATTTTGTTTCATTACGAGCAATGTATTGATTCTGTCTGCAAGGAAGCCCTCAATCCAGTTGATTTTTACAGAGGAAACTTTCTTTCTCAGAAAATGTTATAATTCTTGCCCGTAAAATATGTTCCATAATTGAATAGGTAGTTTGAAGCAGAGACCAAGCGCCGAAAAATCGATTTTTAGCTTTTTCATCGAATGTTTACAGTATACAAAGGATGATTACCATTAACGTTTAAATACATACGACTGACACTGAAAACATCACAGTGGAAGAAGTGTGTCATACCTCCAGAAGAAAGCCGCCTGGTCACTTCGAATGAAGAAGTTTTGAGGAAGGAAGAAATTTTTGACTGCTAAGATCTAAACTTATTCACTGCAGACTCTGTTGTATAATGTCTGATTTGAGTGCTCCAACGTAGGCGTAAACTAGTAAATAAATAACGCTTAAAAACACCCGAAGCGACGTAGATGCCGCTGCGACAAGTAATTTATTATAAGACACATGATGTCGCAAATGTCGGGGAATATCTCGAAAGTGTATGACAAACGTTGAGCATGTGACGTCACCAGATGCCGAGCCGATGGGGGGCAGTGCCTAGTCATCGCTGCACAACGGTGCAAATTTCGAACACCTATTGTAAATGTGACCTGTTGTAAAAGCGGAGGCTAGAAAATTACGTTCCTCGCTGTAACCAACAAAAACTGTTCTTATTTTGTGTATCTTTCCTACCATACCTTCTTTTTTGTGTACCGACATTATTTAGTAAATAAAACGTATTTCATTTACTGGTAATGAAGCAGTACGATAGGTTTTTGTTGTATTGTGCTTTGGAATAGACCAGCGGAGACCGCAAGGCAGGTATTTATTTATTTACATAGTTTAAGCCCACACTGGAGCACTAAAATCAAACATAGTACAACAGAGTCTATAATGATTAAGTTTAGGTCTTGTCAGTCAGCAATTTCTTCGTTTCCCAAAACTTCTTCATTTGCTGTGATCTGGCTGCTCGTTCTTCTGCAGATATGACATACTTCTTCCGTTCTGATGGTTTGAATGTCAGCCGTGTGTATTGGTCCTTCAGAAGCAGTTTCTCTTCTCTGTGTTGAATTTGGTGTGTGGTGATGTTCAGTTCATCCAGTTCATGTACTTCTTTAAATCAGATGTTTTTGGTTTACTGTTCCAGAAGTAGTCAAAAAGTTGCTTCAGGATTCTACTATTTGGCAGGCGAGATATGTGGCCGAGAAATGCAATCCTTCATTTCCGCATTGTAGCGATAATGGATTCACTTTTTTTTATACACTACTGTATTGGGCAAAAGTCTCCACTGTCCATTAACTTGGTGTTTCTTACTGATAATTGTTCGGAGTATTCTTCTATCAACTTTCTGCAGTTTGTCAGTTGTTGCTTGAGTATTTAGTCTGAATAGTGTTTCACTTGCATATGTTGCTTCCGGTTTAACGACGGAGGAGTAATGTCGAAATCTAGCATTTATTGAGTGAGATCGTTTTTTGTTGGTTGGCCACGTGGTTCTCTGCGCTCACTGAAGTTTTAATGTTCTACTATATATTGATGCTCATTCACTAACATTCCAGGTAATAATCTCACGAAGATATTTAAACTTTTTTACTACTTTAACTTTTTGATCATTATGGAGAATGATATGGGATGTGTCAACTGGGAAGCTGGGCATCATTTCTGTTTTCCCAAACGAAATTTGCAATCCGACCTTTGCCGCTAATCGTTCTAGTTGTTCTATCTGAGCCTTTGCTTCATCAATATTGTTCACTAACAGCGCCAAATCATCTGCAACTGCAAGGCAGTTAAGTCGAATCTTTCTTCCAGTCTTAACAGATGATGGGCATATCTTGTTCCATTCAAGCATGATTTTCTCCAGCACACAACTGAACAATAATGGAGACAATCCATCGCCTTGTCGAAGGCCAGTATGAATCTCAAAAGATTCAGAAAATTCATTTCTGAACCTTACTCCAGCTTTAGTATTTCGAAGGGTGACTGCAACGAGGTTGACAAGTTTCTGATGTAAACCAAATTCTTTAAGAATTGACAGTAGAGATTCACAATGGATCTTATCGTAGGCTTATTTAAAATCGACAAACGTGATCACTAGTTTCTTGTCCCTGACCCTTTTATGTTTCGCGCGTTATCAATTTGAGACTAATAATTTGATCAGGACAGCTTCGTCCTGGACGAAAGCCTTCTTGATATTCGCTTTGTTCAGCATCAAGCTGTTCATGAATTCTGAAATACAGAACCTTGGAAAACATTTTATAAGTAGTATCCAGCAGGGATATACCCCTATAATTATTTGGATTCAATCTATCTCCTTTTTTGTGTAGTGGGTGGATTATTGCAACATTCCATTCCTCTAGTAACTTCTCAGTATTCCAAATGTCAGTGAGATGTTTGTGTAAGTTCAGAATAATTTGTGCATTTGCATATTTCCAAAGTTCTGCCACTAGTTGGTTCTCACATGCTGCTTTATAATTCCGAATAGAGTTAATCGCTGCTTGTACTTCATCTGAATGTGATGGTATAACTTTTTCTAAATACGTTTTGTTTCTTGGATAGGGGTCAAATTCCAAATGATGTTCAGGTTCCGCGCTATTTAGTAACTGTTGGAAATATTTAGTCAAAATCATTGAATTGTTTCCATTTGTATCCTTCATCATAAGAGTAGGTGGAGTGTATTTCGACTGGTACTGTTTGAATGTCTGATAGTAATCGCTTGTCTTGTGGCGATTGAAAGCATCCTCGATAGATATTAGCGAGCCCTTATGAAACTGCCTTTTGACCCTTCTAATTTATTTGGTGGTTGATCGTCTAGCATTTATTAATTCCTCGGTGGAGCTTTCAGTTCTCTTTTGTTGGTCATTTAACCAGGCCTTATGTCTACGTTTAATTGCTACATCGCATTCCTCATTCCACCAAGCGTGTTTGATCCGTTTCCGTACAGGAGCTACTTATTCAGCGAAGGCTTTAAATCGATTGACAGTGGCTTCTAAATTGTCACTTAAAGGTATTCTTGATCTCTCGTAATATATCTGATTATTAATAATATAACTAGCGTCATATGTTCTCTTTGTATCTAACTTTTGAGTTTTGGTTTTCCTTTTAGGTGTCAGTTTGATTTTAATTTTTGAAATGTAGTCGTCAGAATCAACATCGACGTCACGCAGCACTTTAACATTATAGATTTCCTTACGGAATTTCTGATCCAAGGCCACATGATCTATCTGGAACTCTCCTAGCTTGACGTTAGGACATTTCCATGTCATTAACTTATGTGGTCTTCTCTTAAATCTTGTTGTCTTCAAAACCAATCCATTTGTAGTACAAAATTCAATTAACCGTTCGCCGTTTTTGTTTGTAAGTTATGCGCTGGCCATCGCACCACCACACCTCGAAACTTCTTCTCTCGTCCTATCTTCGCATTACAGTCTCCAAGCAGAATTTTAATGTTAGTTTCCGGTATGGTCCTTACTAGCTGATCAAGTTCATCCCAGAATTTTTCCGTTCCATCTTTGTCAGTTCTATTTTTAACATTAGTTGGAGCATGAATATTTATCAGTGTGTATCTTTTGTTTTCCACCTTAATTGTTAAAAAAGCCCTTCTTGAGGAATTGGATGAAAAATGCTCAGTTGAATCCAATATTCTATTGTGTATCAAGAAATGCACACCGAATTGGGGAAGATTTTCTATTACCCTTTCTCTTGGCGGTCCCTTATAAAGTCCATATCCTCCTGATTCGATCGTGTCCTGGTCAGTATTGCGTAACTCTTGAAGGGCTGTGGTAACTATGTTCTGTTGATCTATGACATCTGTTTAATGTTTCAATTTACCAGCTTTCCTTAAAGAATTAATATTTACTGTTGCAAAATACGAAAATCTTCCTGGTTTGTTAAATTTTAGCACCTTCTTATGTGGAATATGTCGCATGTTTGGTTGTTCATTCAGTGCATCACTAGGCGCTCCGACTTGCCTTTGTCCTCTATGTGACACCCCACCGTATCCGAATGGTGTCTTCGCCTGGATAATCTCGTCGTGACTGTCCAAACTGGTGGATTCTTTCAATAGAAGACTCCTCATATTTGTCTGATTATCTGATCAATGATCAAGTGTCTGACCAGGGTCACGGTTTACAATTCCAGATGTGATCTGGAAAGGTGATGGGTGAATTATGGATGGTGTTGTCGCGCGGGATTAGCCGAGCGGTCTTAGGCGCTGCAGTCACGGACTGTGCGGCTGATCCCGGCGGAGGTTCGAGTCCTCCCTCGGGCATGGGTGTGTGTGTTTGTCCTTAGGATAATTTAGGTTAAGTAGTGTGTGAGCTTAGGGACTGATGACCTTAGCAGTAAAGTCCCATAATATTTCACACACATTTGAATTATGGATTGTGAAAAAAGAGATTGATGGGATGTGTGTTTGGTCCGCGAGAGCTATTTTATTTGGCTCAAGTCCGCCAGCAAGACGGGTAAATAAAGTAATAAATCTGGAGCCACACCGTCGTGAATACTTGATTTGGGTTGGGATAATTAGGTGCGACAAACCGACAGGCTCAACCGCTGCAAGTGCGGCGACGTACGTCATCTGGCGACGTCATATGTTCGACATTTCTCATCCACTTTTGGGATATTTCCCGACATTTGCGACCCCATGTGTCTTATATTAAATTGCTTATCTCAGCATCATACACGTCGTTTCGGAGGTTTTTAAACGTTAATAAGGACCGGCCTGTAGATGCAAAGAGGGGCCGAGCGGCGACTCCTGTGCATGAGGTCAGCATAGCAGTTGCGTACCTATGAAGCGTCTCTGACGCTAGTAAAACGTTGTCAAAGTTCAATTATTTATTAACCATGTTAACAGTCGTCTCGTTCCATATCGGCCTCGTAGCCGATGCCTCATTCAGCTGCGTGATGGATTCCCGCTGACGGCTGGCGAATCGGCTCCTCGTCTTCAGGCTCAGGCGAAGATCGAGTGACCTCGCGCTGCGGCGCGGCTATGGTCCACCACGAATGGTCTCGTACTAGCTGCTGGAGTGCGCTCGACCCCACTCCGACTTCTGTGTAGACCGTTGTTGACCCATTCCCCATGTGGTGTTGTCTGAAGTCGTAAGGTCGGTCGATCTCCTTGCTACTGGCGAAGTAGGTTTCAGCATCCAGAGGCGTCTAAGCGATGAACCGGAATATGGACCCCACGATGCCCTGCTGCCGGTTTCCGCGCTGAAGTTCGGTACTGTCAGCACTCCGCGATGTCGTGTTGTCAGAAGACAGTCAGCTTCTCCATCAGCAGTGGTAGACAGCGAACGGTATGAAATTCATCAGACAAGGACCGTCGTCTCACGTACATCTTCGGCTGGTTCGTAGATTGTTCTGGAGTATCTAGGACGTAGAGTCGCTACAGTATCGTAATCATGGAATCGAGTGTTATTATTGTAAACTCCTTGGGAGCTGGAGAGCTCGAGTATTGAGGTTATGACGCGATGTTCGGTTCTTAATGACCGCATGTGTCCTTATTCTGCTATAATTGCTTAACAGGCTCTTAACCGCTGTGTAAATTCTCTGATACTGGTTATTATGAAATAGGTACAATTTCCTTCGACATCTCTTACGAGCTAACGAACATGTGTGTCACGTTTCCGTTAGTTTTCTATCCCGTGCTATTTTCTGCTGACTTCGTCCTCTCTCTTCTCTCTCTCTCTCTCTCTCTCTCTCTCTCTCTCTCTCTCTCTCTCTCTCTCTCCCTCGGCACAGTTTTGTAACGGGCTGGGACCTGACCCACTTGCGACATACCGCTTATTTCCTGTTTCTGCCTCTGTCTCTGGCTTGACCGCATTTCGCCTGTAGCCAGGTGCACGAGCTTTAATAAAAGTTCCTAACTTTCAACGCCTTACTTTTCTGTGCCATAACAGATGCAATTTCTTAGGTGTAAAAAGGGAACGAAAACCACTCATGTGCTGGCTTAATCTGGGATCGAAAATTATTCATGTGCCGGATTAATCGAGCTTGTAAACATTTGTTAGGTTGAAGAGGGGTACGTACCCCGGCTTCGAATTCGTCCACCCGCAACGCTGTGGTCGTGCTAACAGCTGGTGCTCGTATCTGCTGTTCAGTTGCTTAAAACCTCGTGTTTGCGGTGCATCAGAGTATTGTTTTGTATCTTAATGTCCGATGTCTGAGTTTAGATATTCTTCGTTTAAGGTACATGAATAATAGATATTCATCTAGCAATTATTCTAGATGTTTTAAAAGCGTGATAGTTTGGCGACAAAGACAACAGCGAAGTCCCTATAAAACTCATTTTCCATTTTCCAAGTACAGCCAGTTAGAATACGTTTTAACTAAAGGACGTTTAGCGGCATCTTAGTTCATTGATGGTGTTGTGGTCAACATTTTCTTGGTGCTATGGAAAACACAGGAGTGCTCACATCCAACAGGAATGGCGTACAATGGACAAATTCCTGTACAAGAAGATTTAGGACGCACTCAAGTAGTTACATAAATTCCATATGAATAAAGACCGTTTCGCGAGGGATTGTTGAGACCAACAACAGCTGCCGCAGAAGACGCTGAAAGTAAAGGACAGTAATGATTTTAACAGTAAATTTAATAGATAATGCTTTCAAAACCTGTGAATAGTATAGGCATTTCCAGTATACGTTGTATTATGAATGTGAGACTCAGGATCAGGATCGGGATTAATTTAGGGAAAACACGTGGAAGGGTGGCTCAACTTGATGCGTTATTTATCGTTCCCAAACAAATATTGGTTCAAATGGCTCTGAGCACTATGGGAGTTAACTTCTGAGGTCATCAGTCCCCTAGAACTTAGAACTACTTAAACCTAACTAACCTAAGAACATCACACACATCCATGCCCTAGGCAGGATTCGAACCTGCGACGGTAGAGGTCGCGCGGTTCCAGACTGTAGTGCCTAGGACCGCTCGGCCACTCCGGCCGGCCAAATATTTGTATTTAATAACAATTCTATAATAACAATTCTATCATAAACCAACCAACAGTTACCAAGATTCTTGCCAAATACATGCAAGTAGTCAAGGGTTTTACATTAAAATCATAGATTTGCATGACAGATAAAATTACAAATGGTACTCAAAGAAAATGTCAACTGTGCAGTACAATGGTGACCCAACTACGAACAGTTTGTTGATTAAATAAACCTGCGGCGACGCTCTGTTTGCGCGACTAACATCACAATTGTGGGCCAATCCCACAACAAGACTGTAATATAAGTTCAACAAACGTTAAAAAAAGACGTTAAATTGCATACTTCTCCATTGGTCATTCTGCTCTCGTACAGACAAGCTGGCTAAACGCTACCCAGATGTTAAAACCGAAGCAAGCAGTAGTACTTTACTGATTGGCCACAAGCCTGTTACACATAAGTCAAGTTAAGTATTTAAAATTACCGGGCCCCTGAAACACTACTAAAATGATAATGACAGCTAAACCCTAACTTTTTTTTACGAAATGACAGTACCCAGTTTCCTCAAAGGCTTTCATCACACGCCGACAAGGGCATTACAATAATAAAAATACTGATGAGATTACTTACTAATCCTGCGACATCCTCGTCACGGCAGGATACCAAAAGAATGACAATAAACTACTCAACTTGAGACTGGAACGGGAGAGCCGCAGAAGCGGTGTGACCCGCCAACGCCTAGGCCACGGGCGATGACGGAAGGCCGTCGAAGCAGAAGGAAAACGCGCTCCTGCAGAGCAGCAACGCGTCAACCGCTGCCAGTACCAGCTGTCAACAAATACCAAACAATAAACAGCAACCCTGTTTGATAGAAATTAACATACTTAAACACCCAATTAAAGATTTTTTCAAGTAAACCAACTATTAAAAGGAGCGCACCGCACATAAACATTGCAAGCTAACCTTTTAGCAAGAACAAGAAACAATGTGCAAAGTCATTTAAAAATAACTATATAATAATTCAAACAAGATTAAATAAGTCAAGGTATTCCTCTACTGGGGCCTCTTAGGGGCTATTAGACACTATAATTTGGTTACGCACCAAATGGCAGATGGCCGGTTAAAATATAACACCTATAACCCAAAGCGCTCCTCAACACAGAGTGAAACTTACACTCCTGTGTTCTGACTTATGGCAGGTCTTGTCATACGGGAAGCCTCATCAGAGAGGTCCACCGCATGAGCGTCTAGGGAAGTGATTCCAGTGGTGGTTTCCCATTGCACTGATGATGATGAAATGATAATGAGGACAACACGACACCCCGTCCCTGAGCGGAGAGGAATCTCCGATCCAGCTGGGAATCGAACCCGGGTCCCTTGGCGTGACAGACCGTCGCGCTGACCACTCAGCTACCTTGAAACTTCCTGGCAGATTAAAACTGTGTGCCGGACCGAGACTCGAACTCGGGACCTTTGCCTTTCGCGGGCAAGCGCTCTACCGAGTGAGCTACCCAAGCACGACTCACGCCCCGTCCTCACAGCTTTAATTCCGCCAGTACCTCGTCTCCTTCCTCCCAAACTTCACAGAAGCTCTCCTGCGAACCCTGCAGAACTAGAGCACTTGCCCGCGAAAGGCAAAGGTCCCGAGTTCGAGTCTCGGTCCAGCACACAATTTTAGTCTGCCAGGAAGTTTCATGTCAGCGCACACTCCGCTGTAGAGTGAAAATTTCACTCAGCTACCTTCTCTTTTTTTTTTCATTTTGTTCGACATAGTTCGTTGCATTGGGTCTGGGCGGAGGTCACAAGACATCTGTTCAAGTTGATCGTTTATTCCTTGACTCAGTGTTTGTAATACAGAGAGCACGCAGCCCCCTGACCGAACACGCTGAGTTACCGTGCCGGCGCTGTCGGGTCGGGCACACAGACTAAGAGAGCGTGCAAATACAAACACGCACACACACACACACACACACACACACACACACACATACACACACACACACATGACCGACAGCGTACGTTTAGGCTGAGCGCAACCAGATTTAGTTACTCGCCCCAGAAAAGGCCATAAGGTCCACAACAAACAGAAATTGCGAACAGTAGTATCAAATACTCGATCATAAAAAACAATTATTTCAAGTACCAGATTAAAATTGCAAAATACTAGCTTGTGCGCTTACAGAAATCTCCGAACTGACACACACAGCCTCAAAAGCTGTCGCTGAAAGGCATAAAGGATCCCGATTCCTGGCCAGTTTACACCGGGGCAGAGCTAACAATCTTTAAGTACAGTACTTACTGAACAGTCTTCATAATAATTTCCAGTAACGGCCTAGGAGGCCATTAGCTTTAGGACTCCAGGTAGGCAGTGGATAATACTGCCCCCCATCTCGTAGCTGCTAACATGTTATCCAATACATGTCCGCGTATTTAGCACACCATAATTGACTGTTGCACTTCGCAACCAGGCTGTACGCGGTGAAGACCGCTCCTCGCCCGCTAAACTCGCCGGTAGCAACGGTCATCGCTGCAGGCAAACGCAATGGTCAACGGTTGGTTTCAAGTCGCTGCAATTGCCAAGACGCCGAGTACCCGGGCACACCCGTTCAGCTCCGTGTCCCACACACCCCTCACTACCACACAGCCCCAGAGGAAACATATAACCAAGCAAACACGATACGACAGGGGCAGGAATCGATGCAACGCGCACACAACTGTGCCAGTAGGATCGCGCGCGCGTCTTCACAGAAGCGGCCACGACTCAGAATGTTTTGCGAAAGTATAACTATTTCTAATGTTGTAGTAACAAGTTTTAATGTCTAATTCATAATCAGATTGAATAAGGGTACAAATCCTCAGTTTTTAAAACTTTCTATGCTTCGCTTCTGTCTCGAACTCTTCGACCGACGTTCATCTAATGATTTTACTGTTCACCACCGGCAATGGAGGGTGAAGCTTTGACAATGCCAGCCACTAGTGCTGGCGAAACGTCAGTAAAATCATTAGATGAACTTCGGCCGAATCACCAGAGACAGAAGCCAATAAACAGTTTGTCAATAAGTGGCCGCGAAAGCCTTAACAATTTTGTATTTCTATGCTTCCTTCATTACAATCAAAACGTTCAAATGCATGTGAATTCTCAAGGGACCAAACTGCTGACGTCATCGGCCCCTAGACTTACACACTACTTAAACTAACTTACGCTAAGAGCAACACACACACCCATGCCCGAGGGAGGACTCGAACCTCCGGAGGGAGGGGCTGCGTATCCGTGACATGGTGCCGCAAACCACGCGGCCACTCCGCGTGGCTTCATTAAAATCCAATTCATCTTTCCGGGGTACTGAGATAGGATATTAACGTAAAGAATTTCATATAAATGTTTGGTTACGGCCACAAAGGGGATTTTGCACTCGTTCTCTTGTCCAAATTACCGAATCAATTATTCGACAGATCGACGTCACCGATACTGGCCTGTAATTATGTACATCTGTCCTATGGCCCTTAATGAAAATGGGAATGACCTGTGCTTCTTCCCAGTCGCTAGGTACGCCTCGTTGGATCGATCCACGATAACTATTACTATATGCGCAGAACGTCCTTTCGCATAATCTCTGTAGAACCTGACACGTACGTCATCTGGTGCACATGACTTTCCACTATTCAGCGATTTAGCTGCTTTTCTATTCGGTGGTCACTTATCTCTGCCGCGCGGGATTAGCCGAGCGGTCTCAGGCGCTGCAGTCATGGACTGTGCGGCTGGTCCCGGCGGAGGTTCGAGTCCTCCGTCGGGCATTGGTGTGTGTGGTTGTCCTTAGGATAATTTAGGTTAAGTAGTGTGTAAGCTTAGCGACTGATGACCTAAGCAGTTAAGTCTCATAAGATTTCACACCCGTCAAAAAAATGGTTCAAGTGGCTCTGAGCACTATGTGTCTTAACATCTATGGTCATCAGTCCCCTAGAACTTAGAACTACTTAAAACTAATTAACCTAAGGACATCACACAACACCCAGTCATCACGAGGCAGAGAAAATCCCTGACCCCGCCGGGAATCGAACCCGGGAACCCGGGCGCGTCACACTCGTCACTTATCTCAATATCGTCATTTAGGCATTCGCAATGATTGAAAGGAGGTGTCGTATTGTGATCTGCCACTACATTTTCCGAAGACAGAATTCAGTATTTCGGCATCCTTTCTGCTAGTTTCCGTTTTCGTGCCAGTACGGTCGCTCAGCGGAACAGTTACTGACTTTAGATAAGAGTAAGACTTAACTGAAAGAAATGTGAGAAAAATCTCCATCTACACGATTACTTTGCAATTCACAATTAAGTGCGTGGTTCATCGAAGCATCTTCAAGCTGTTTCTCTACCGCTCCACTCTCGAAGAGTCCGCGGGAGAAACTAACAAAACTTAAACTTTTCGCACGTTTCATTATATAAAGTGCAAGTAGTAATATCTTTGACCTAGCTAATTAAATACGTGTCACTGACTAAAGAGTTGCCGGCCGCGGTGACCGAGCGGTTCTAGGCGCTTCAGTCCGGAACCGAGTGACTGCTACGATCGCAGGTTCGAATCCTGCCTAGGGCATGGATTTGTTTAATGTCCTTAGGTTGGTTACGTTTAAGTAGTTCTAAGTTCTAGGGGACCGATGACCTCAGATGTTAAGTCCCATAGTGCTCAGAGCCATTTGAACCATTTGAACTAAAGAGTATTTCTACTTGAATCACAAATAAATGCAAATTGTTAAACAAATATTAACCTTAAATAAGATCGAGAATATTACTAAAGAAAGAGAGATTAATTCAAGGGGCTTTCAGAAAGAAAGTTGGACAGGTAGGAAATTGGGGTAGTTGAGAAGCGAAGTTGACGATCATATATGCAAGCAGAGACGAAACAGTATTAGAGAACGACACTGAGGTCACCTAAAGTCATGGGATACATCCGAAAATCGTGTCGGACCTCCTTTTGCCAGGCGTAATGCAGAAACTCGACGTGACATGGTCTCAACAAGTCGTTGGAAGTCCCCTGCAGAAATACTGATTTATGCTGCCTCTATAGCCGCCCATAATTGCGGAAGTGTTGCCGGTGCCGGGTGTTGTGCACGAACTGATCTATCGATGATGTCCCGAAAATGTTCGATGCGATTCATGTCGGGTGATCTGGATAGTCAACCATTCGCTCGAACTGTCCAGAATGTTCTTCAAACCAGCTGCAAACTACTGTGACCCGGTGACGTGCCGCACTGTCGTCCGTAAAAATTCCATCTTTCTTTGGCAACATGGCGTCCGTGAATGGCTGCAAATGGTCTCCAAGAAGCT
Source organism: Schistocerca serialis cubense (assembly GCF_023864345.2). NCBI lineage: Eukaryota > Metazoa > Arthropoda > Insecta > Orthoptera > Acrididae > Schistocerca > Schistocerca serialis. Next base: position 941,911,156 of record NC_064638.1, read on the forward strand.
GGTTCAAATGGTTCAAATGGCTCTGAGCACTATGGGACTCAACTTCTGAGGTCATCAGACCCCTAGAACTTAGAACTACTTAAACCTAACTAACCTAAGGACATCACACACATCCACGCTCGAGGCAGGATTCGAAACTGCGACCGTAGCGGTCTCGCGGTTCCAGACTGTAGCGCCTAGAACCGCACGGCCACTCCGGCCGGCTCTCCAAGTAGCCGTAAATCCAGAGGAGCAAATCCATTCCATGTAAACACAGCCTACACCATTTTCGAGCCACCACCAGCCTGCACAGTGTCTTGTTGACAACCTGGGTCCACGGCTTCGTGGGGTGTGTGCCATCTCGAACCCTACCATCAGCTCTTACCAACTGAAAACGGGACTCATCTGACCAGGTCACAGTTTTCCAGTCGGTGCTGTTAGCAGAGGCACTCGCGTCGGTCGTCTGCTGCCCCTGAACACCAAACCGAGCGAGGTGGCGCAGTGGTTAGACATTGGACTCGCATTCGGGAGGACGACGGTTCAGTCCCGCGTCCGGCCATCCTGATTTAGATTTTCCGTGATTTCCCTAAAGCACTCCAGGCAAATGTCGGGATGGTTCCTCTGAAAGGGCACGGCCGACTTCCTTCCCCATCCTTCCCTAATCCGATGAGACCGATGACCTCGCTGTCTGGTCTCCTTCCCCAAACAGCCCAACCCAACTCAACCTTAACATCAAATTTCGTTCCGCTGTCCTACTGAACACGTCTCTCGTTGATTTCTGTGGTTGTTTCATGCAGTACTGCTTGTCTCTTGACACTGACAAACACACGCAAACGCTGCTGTTCTCGGTCGTTAAGTGAAGGCCGTCAGTCAGTGCGTTGTCTGTAGTGAAACGTAGTCCTTGAAAGTGATATTCTCGACACACTCTTGACATTGTGGATCCCTAAATACCGAATTCTCTAACGATTTCCGAAATGTAATCTCCTATACGTCTAGCTCCAACTACTCCTGCGCGTTTAATTCCCGTTGTACGCCATAATCGCTTCGAAAACCTTGTCACAAGAATCACCTGAGTAAAATAACAGCTCCGTCAATGCACTGCCCTTTTATGCCTTGTGGACGCTATACTACCGCCATCTGTTTGTGTGCATGTAGGCAACCCATGACTTTTGTCACCTCAGTGTAATTCCGCCTTTATAGGTCGTTAACGCACGTCTATGGGGTGACGCTCGACTCGTAGGTAAGCCGGCTCAAATCCTGATGGTGGATGAAATTTTCAATGCCAGTAATTGGCCGACAGTTCCCGAAAGCCAGTTTTTGTGCCAATGCTCTGCATTAAATGCCAAACCTCTCCACAATGTTTCATGAAGTGTGACGCTGTCGATGGTAGTCTGTGAGTCGGATGAGGACGTTGAGCTTGTTGGGCCCATTCGTCCGATACAAGAGAAGTACGTTATGTGTCGCCGCAGGATTTCACACTTTCTCTTTGCTCATCATTACCACACTACACAAACATTGCACAACACTGTACACACATCCATTACACTATCTATACAAATACGCATGTGACACATACATATGCGTAAGAATGGGGTCAATGTGTGCAAAGGAAAAACACCCTTTCCGACAGGCTGCTGAACCCACAACGTGGGATATCCCACTCAGCAATGGCGTACGACATTTTTACATCAGAGAAATGCATACATTTTATTCCATTGTTTCATTCAGAGCACAAAGAAATCGACAGCTGAACTCGCTAACGATGAAACTTTTGACCAGTTATACCTAGTTATAGTTACTTTTGCTAATAGGAATTACTGAATAAAGCGAGCCTTAACATTCTTTGCCACGGAAATAATCTCCTACCTCTGTTCCTTGTCTACTTCGCTTTATAACATTTTATGTTATATTTCTGTACTCATTTTTTAATTTATTTTTAGAAATGAGACGGCAGTGTTACTATACGAAAGAAAAAAGCACTGAATTAACAAAGAACGTGATAGGTGAATAAATGCTGCGGAACCTTGAAACTTTGGACAGTGGGTCAGGAAGAAGTGAGGTAAGTCAACGCGGTGGGAAGTAATCTGACGAGCAAAAGCAAAACAAGATGCGCGCTCTTCTAGTTGCAGCTAACGCCCACAGATGCCGCAGCTGCTGCACGGGCGAAACAGTTCTTGCCAACACTGGGAGATGTCGCTGCAGACAACGCTATGCCGGAAAATGAAAGATGTGTAAACAGCTGCAACTAGCAAATCGATACGGTACAAATCTAGACAGTACGGCGGCCAGGATTGGTTATTGTCCCGCTGACGCACGCGCGGTGGCCCACTGGACGTAAACACTGGCGCTAAGCAGAAGCAAGAGGACTGTCACACCGTTGGTGCGTGGACGGGCACACTGCCAAAATTCGTACGCAGCGGCAGGTGAATTGCAGCAGTCGCCATGTTGAGATGACGTGTGATGGAGTGCGACCTCCGGCAATCGTTTTACAATCCAGTTTGCGATGCCATGTGCAGCTCGAGTGTGTGACGGAACTGATACGAGTGCAGAGAGAGATAAAATGTGTTGTGTGTTGTCCATAACTTGACCGTCAGAGCTCTGTGAAAGGCTGTCACAGGCTTTCAATGACGGAGACGGTTTCAGTGGTTGCGCTTTAGCTTAGGTTCTAAGTGCCCGAGGTAATTCATGAAGAAGTGCTTCGTTCTTTCCAAAACTGTCGTAGGTTTGTATTTGTGACAGATGAACGTGTTGATAAACTTTCTGGCAGTTACTTAATTTTCTCAAAATATATTTTGAGACTCGAATCCCCGATCAGATTCATTGTTTAATTGTTGTTTGTGACTGGGTGTTTGGATGTCGTTACTGGGTGCTATCTACGTATCAATGATAACAATAACAGACGAATACTGTGAAGCAAATAAAACTGCTAAAGTGTGTAAATCCGCATATCGGCCGCGAATCCTCACGAAGATGAAGTTTAAATTAAGTAATTTAGGCAGCTATCACGTCATTTAACTTCAGCTTCTTTTCCTAGCTCCCTAATATATACTGTTTCCGTATTAATTAATGATCAGGACAAATGTGAAGCATAATTTCAGAACTCGATTACTTTTTTCACGTTATGCAACATTGATTGTCAAATTCCCTGTGTACTGGATCGTTGGTGCACAAATAACGATGTATTTAATGTGCTACTAAACATATGAATGACCATGAACTGACATAAGTAGAATGAACTGGATTGGCAGAACGGTAGTATAAACCGGGTGTCACGTGTTCGCGAACGAAGCGACCGTATTTCGCGCGTGTGCTAGCAGCGCCATCAAGTATCCGCTTAGTGCGACATCTGTCGGACATACCGCGAAGTTTGTCGCGATGGCAGTTCGTAGAATACTCGCTTGGCGGCGCGGGCGTTTCCGAAGTACGTATGTTGCCATGCCAACGGCTGTGGACGTCCCGCAGTGGGAGAACAGATGGAAGCATGTGCGGGCTCTCACACGCAGAAGCATCCGCTGGTAAGGTAGTTCAGAGTGCATGTCTGTAGCAGTAGGCCTGCAAGGAAACCATAGCAAAACAAGCGTCGCAAGTTTTGCTGATATTTGCAAAGAAGATGCTGTGATTTTAAAAGCTGCAGTTGCAAATATCGATGGGCTTAGCGCTTATAGAAACAAATTCTTGCTCCTGCCTATCTGCTGCCATTAACGAAAATGCTTTCGCCAGTATAATGGAATGAAAATTAAACATGACAAGTGAATATGATGAGAAGTTTCTATGTATTCTGTTGTTAACTTGTGAAAACTCAACTGTCCGCCATCAAACTTCATTACAATGTGAAATAGTGTCTGAGACTTTAATTCAGAATAGAGGGACAATAGATGATTGCGAACCTTACACGAATTAGCAACAATAAAGTGTTTATTAAATGAAAATTCCTTCCTTTTCACATTGCAGACATCGTTTCTACTCAAATCAAGAGAAGAAGGTAAAGTATACCTTGTGCAATGAGGCACACTTCAAACCACTCCGTTCTGTGAGAGAGAAATGGACACAACCGAAGAAGACCGAACAGCAGAGTTGTTATTTAAGATTTTATTCAGTATTAATATTTCAAGCATTATGCATTTTGTAACAAAATTCTGTGAAATGTAAAACTCATTTTCGAGGATATTAAATGGATGAAATCTCACCTAGCTCAAAACTACAATAGTTACACTGTACATAATCAAATTGTTACAAATTATAATGATTTCATAATTCGAAACACACATCATGGTTGATATCATATATGAAACCAGTGCTGTAGGGCGTTAAGTCAATAATATGTAAATAACAACAAAATTCGTTGTAGGGTAAAAACAACAAACAGTTGCCAAAGAAGTTTTTCGTTTGCCGAAACTTAAACGATAATCTCTATAATATTTATGACTTGCAATTATTTTTGCAGGTAGCTTCCCTATGATCACCACAGATGAAATTCTTAGTCACTGCACCCTCTGTCGCTCTTTTTGCAGAGTTTGCATCGTCCTTGTTTTGGACCCTGTGCAGATGATTTGTTGTAGTCCTTTGATGAGTTAACCGGGAATGAATTACTGTCGTTGAGTACGGATTCTATCTTCACCTGCAAATCTCTTGGAAGATTCCTGAGAGTCAATCCCACTTGATAAATTTTGTTGATAAATCAGATCCAAGTCGGTGAAGAAACTACAGTCTTTTAAGTAATTTCACTCCTCGAGATGCACATACATATTGCTATATTACGTATATATTAATTCAACTTATATTCTGTAACCCAATAAATGCAGCCGAAGACCAGCATCGTGTGCGTCTGTTGAATGAACAATCCTTGCACATTTGACCAAATAAGTCTACCCCTCCCTTCGCTTCATTGTAAAATTCCATGGCCTCTTCTGTAATTTGCAAAATTGTTGTCATATAATGCATGGCGGAAGCTACTAAGACAATTTCTCCCTTCTTCGGTAAAAGGGATACCAATTGTTGATATGTATTGCAATATAAGAGAATCATCGTTACTGGTCGTAGTTTAGTCTATAGAGCTTCTTATAGACTATTTGTCACGCCAGTGAGAAGACGTGCGCAATTCTGTAACTCAGTTCTGTAATCATTATAAAAAAGCACACTCCGGGTTATGAAACTAAGAAAGACGTAAACGTTATGCGGAATTACAGCATTGTTCCTTCGTGCAGTAACAACCATGGTTATACAGTGGTTCAGCATGTCCGACAGAAGAAGGTACGATATAAAAGCAGTTATTTACGTTATGTTTGAACTGTTGCCGTAGATTGGTGCTAGAGGCTGAGTCCTGCAGTACGTTTGTTTTCCTGCCTGCGGTATTCCTGTGTATTTCGAATTGGACGCACACTTGAACACAAGTTTCAGACTACGTTTTTCTGGTTTACTGGGAATGTACATCCAGAATTTACATTGACCTCTGAATGCTGAAAGCGGCTCATCAGTGGTTCATTCAACTGATGGTCTGTAGCACTTTTTGCAGTGTTCGAAAAAACTGTTCCGTAAATCTCGTACATTTGTTAAAAGACCTTTGCCTTTTCTGGTTGCCCTGGCCCACTTGTCGTCCGATCTCAAACAATTTGTAATACCGTAGCAAACTATGAAGTCAGGGAAGCCACAGCCTGGATATATCATTCTGGAAAGACCGCCTTAGCTGTAAGTCTTTTATTTTTAGTCACGACTGGTTTCGTATTTTAGCTGCATAATCAGGTGCAACAAAATTAAGTTAAGTTCCGATCGAGAAAACAGAATAAGATGACACATCTTCCATCGTCAGTAATTTTTCGCTAAGTGCTGGACGTCGAACATAAAATAACATAGAACGCTCCTGTGGTAACATGAGCAATAGCATCTGGTGAGCTAGCGGGGCCCGTTACACCGAAATAGTGATCAAAACATAGGCCGTACGTGATCATCTACGGGATAATGTGACATTTGAGCAGCTAACGCTCCCTCATTTGCCCACAGCAAGCACGCACTCTTGAATGTGTACCAACAGGCGGCATGTCAAGGCGCAACTGCGCGTAACGGCCGAAAAGGGTGACCTTGTCGATAGTAACAGTCAACAGTAAGATGAAAGTGACGAATGGGAAGACGTCTGGACAAGCGAGTCCGTGGGCGAGGGGGCAATAATGAATACTTAGGGTGCAGCAGCCTTGCCGAGGCAAGCTATTTATTTCTGAAATAAGGGCCTATCAGGAGAAGGTTTCCGCAAAGATACCGGAGATATTCTCGTTGTAGTGTAGTTCGATGGACTTCTGAGCACACTTGATTCACCACGACATCTCGAATGTGCGTGTCCAGGGTGTATACTTTGTAATCAAATGTACTTTATTTATTTATTTCTCAAATGGGGGCGCGCCCAGGGTGTATGCTTTGTAATCAGATGTATTTTATTTATTTATTTATTTCTGAAATTTCTCCACTGTCATGCACAGCATGTCACCAACAACGGGCAAAACCCAACCAGGGCCTTCTACTCACTCCCCCGCAGCAGCGACAGCATGTCACCAACAGCGACGTAGAGAGAGGTGTCGCATGGAGAGCGCATGCGCATACTTGGATAACTAGACAAATAGAATGATACCTGAGCTGATGGAAAGATTGAGTAATCGATTGAAATGTGTTAAAATCAACGTAAATTCGTAAAAAACTGTTATTAGTGCTAGTGTTGTTCATTGAAAAACAGCACATTAATAGTTACAAAGTGGATTCCAGATAGCAGTTATTAGAAGTTCTGAATTATGGCAGACAGCGATTATTTACAAAAAGAGACCTATTAAAAACAGCATCTACATTATCGTTATGTGCGTTACCGGACTCGTGGTTGATCTAAATTCAGTAAAAAGTATGAAAAACGCACTAACACGATAAGGTAATTTAAACAAAAATTCAAAAATAGCACAATACGAAAACTAGTGTAATTCTGGCTTTTATTAATTCTTTTTATAAATAATCATTGCATGTCATAGTTTACAATTTTAATAGCTGCTACGACTGTCGTTCTTTCTGAAAGCAGGTTGGTTTTATTCAGGATCCCAAAACACTATATTATCCCCCACTCTTCTTGCTAAAAACTCTATTTTTCAACATGATCTCTGTTCAGTGGGACGGCCCAACGCCACCTTACTGGGAGGTTCTGTATGCGTCCATAGTACCACACCACTGCCAACGTCTCGTTTCATCAGTGACCTCCTCATCATCCACGAACTGCTTCCTGCGAAGTGTTTTCTTCAATGGGCCAAGCAGGTAGAAGTCGGAAGATTCGAGATCCGGGCTGCACGATTACATTACACTAACACTTGTTCCATAGATCATGAACACATTTCGTAATGATGTGGAACGTGTCAACTTAACATAACATTTCTTAACACGAGATAATTTAATTTTTTACAATTACTAATTCATATCTAAAAAGTCATCAATTAAGTAGAAGGATTTGTCATACAGAAATTGTGTTAATTTGGTTTAAAATGCTGGTTGGCTATCTGTTAGACTTTTGAAGCTACTTGGTAAATGACCAAAAACGTTTGTGGCACCTCTGTTTGTGCCAAAGTCATATTTAGCCCAGAATAGTGACCATCATTTCTTCTAATGTTGTAGCTATGCATTTTGATATCATTTTTTATTTGGGTGGGTTATTAATAAGAAATTTCATAAGCGAATATAGCTGAAGGTACTGCGAATATCCCTATTCCTTAAATAAATGTCTGCAAGGTGATCTCTGGTGGGCTCCAGCTATTATTCTGATTACATGCTTCTGTGCAATGAACACTTTTTCTGTTAATGATGAATTACCTAAACTATGTTGCCATATGAAAGCAGTGAATGAAAATAGGCATATTAGTCTAATTCTCTGATATGTTTATCACCAAAATTTGCAATAAGCCCAACAGCATTAGAGTTGAACTGAACCGTTTCAGCAGGTCATCAATGTGTTTCTTCCAATTCAGTTTCTCATCAATGCATGCACACAGAAATTTTGAACGGTCTGCCTTAACAGCAGACTTCTGTTCAAAGTCTGTATTTATCGATGTTGTTATGTCATTCACTGTACAAAACTGTATATACTGTGTTTTATCAACCTTTAGTTAGAGCCCATTTCTAGAGAACCACTTAATAATTTTCTGAAAGTCATTTTCAATTTTACCAGCGAATTCTTGTTTGTTGGGTGTGATTGTCAGGTTTCTCCTTAGGCAAGCGCCTATGAATATCTGCGATGACCTAGTTTTCCACCAAAGAACTCAATGGCACCTCTTTTCTTGGAACGAAGTTCTGTTACAAACGCCATTTTGAAGCCTACGTATTAGCAGCGCCACCTGTCTGCATTCCACGAAACTACTGGATCTGAAGCAGGAATATTCCGCAATGCCACAGAACAAATTCCGCATTTTTTTCAGCCGAAACTGGCCGAGAAAAAATAGGGGTTGCATTACTTATCAAACAGCTCTCGTCTCTGGAATCTACTTTGCAACCATTAACGTCCTGCTTTTCAATAGACAACACTGGCATTAACAATAGTTTCTACGAATTTGCGTTGATTTTAAAGCATTGTAAGGCATTACTCAGTCTTCCCGTTGGGTTATCTATCATTCAGTTTGTATACTTATCCACAGACGCGCACGCGCGTTAAACCCCCCTCTGATACCTCTTCCTATTGTCCCATCTGTCTCAACTCCGTGTTCAGTAAGGTCTTTGACATCATCCTCTCCCGCTGTATTCACTGCCACCTTAACCAACACCACCTCCTTCCCCCTTACCCAGTGTGGCTTCTGGCCATCCTTCTCAGCCGACGACCAGCTCCCTAACCTCACCAACCTTCTTTCCCTCCAACGTAACTCCTGTCGCTCTGCTACCTTTGTTTCCCTTGAGCTCCAGAACGCCTATGACTGTGTCTGGCGTCCCATATCAATTTCGTCCATCTCGTTGCTTCCTTCCTGTCCCGTCGTCCCTCCTATGTCACTATCCACAATTCAAACTCCAGTACCTCCTATCCCTCTGCCAGTGTGTCCAAAGGCTCCATCCTTTCCCCTCTCCTCTATCTCCTGTACACTGATGATATGCCCAAACCTCCCCCACCTGTTCATCTCCTCCAATTTTCTGATCACATCGCCTTCCTAGACCTTTATCCTACCCTTCAACAATCCAATGTATCCTCCAAACCAACCTTGACCAGTTCACCACTTGGTGCAACCAGTGGTTCCACCGTATCAACCCATCCAAGACCCAGGCGATCATCATAGGCCGCATCACCTGTTCCTTCTGTCTCCATGATTTGTACCTCACCAGTTATGGCCGTCCTATCGACCTCACACTTACTCTCAAATACCTTGGCCTCACCCTCAACCGCCACCTCACCTGGACTCCCCATCTCCTTACAATCCAACACAAAACTCACAACAGACACCGCCTCCTGAAACTCCTGTCTGGCTGGACATGGGGACTGCATCCTTCCACCATCCTTCACACACCTTGATCTGCCCCATTCTTTGTTATGCCAACATTGCTTGGATTTCCGCCCCTCCCAGGTTCTATAAAGCTCTCCAAATCATTGAGCGCCATGCACTCTGCCTCGCCTTCTACATCTGCATCTACATCTACATTTATACTCCGCAAGCCACCCAACGGTGTGTGGCGGAGGGCACTTAATGTGCCACTGTCATTACCTCCCTTTCCTGTTCCAGTCGCGTATGGTTCGCGGGAAGAACGACTGTCTGAAAGTCTCCGTGCGCGCTCTAATCTCTCTAATTTTACATTCGTGATCTCCTCAGGAGGTATAAGTAGGGGGAAGCAATATATTCGATACCTCATCCAGAAACGCACCCTCTCGAAACCTGGCAAGCAAGCTACACTGCGATGCAGAGCGCCTCTCTTGCAGAGTCTGCCACTTGAGTTTATTAAACATCTCCGTAACGCTATCACGGTTACCAAATAACCCTGTGACGAAACGCACCGCTCTACTTTGGATCTTCTCTATCTCCTCCGTCAAACCGATCTGGTACGAATCCCACACTGATGAGCAATACTCAAGTATAGGTCGAACGAGTGTTTTGTAAGCCACGTCCTTTGATGATGGACTACATTTTCATTTTTGACCAGTTCACCGCTTGGTGCAACCAGTGGTTCCACCGTATCAACCCTTCCAAGACCCAGGCGATCCCCCATGTGCATCCCCATTCCCCACCTTCTCTTTTTCCTTGAACACATCCACACCCTTTATATTGTCCGCCGACTCGATCCCCCTCACCCCCTGGTGTCCCCCTTCCTCTCCACCCCCAGCTTGTTGCCGCACCTTTACCATTCTATCCCATCCTCTCTCCATTTCCACACCCTCCACCTCCTTTCCCAACACATCTTCCAGCATCTAACGATCTCAGGTGATGAACTTCACCCTGATGTCTACCCCTCCTATCGACTCTAACCCCACCTTTCTCCTGCCTCTGCCTCTGGGCCCCCTCTCCTCCCCCTCCTTTCTCCTGAGTTGCTTTCCCCCTCCTATGCCCCCTCCCTCTCCTGTGTTCCCTTCAGTGTCTCTGCACTCCCTCCTGCTTTGTCTACCCTCCATATATTCCGCCCTGCCCGTCTTCTGCCTCTTGGTATGCCCCCTGTGTCCCCTTTTCCTCTTCCTCCCGCCCCCCTTCCCCCCTCCCCTCTTTTTTCCTCCTTTCCGACCTCCAGTCCTTCGGCAGGTCCATACCAGTGGTTTTTGTTGTTTGTGAGTGTTCCTTGTTTCCAGTGGTTTTGTTTTTTAAATGTCTCACTCTGTGTGAATTTTATACTGTGGCCGACTTTTAACTTATGTTTGACTCCAATGATTTTAAGTATGCAACGAATTGCCAGCTGTGTTCCACAATAGGGAACAGAGCTATACGAGATGAGGCGAATAAACCTGAACTGGTGAATGCCAATCGCTCTTTGTTTATGTAGTTGATTGGGTGTGTGAATGATAAGCGTTGTTATAGTTATCAGCGAAATCCATAGATTCAGACTACCAGAGTGGAAATAAACGATTAACAGGAATAACAGGTAAGAAAGATTATGTATTATCTTCCTGGTGTGTTCAAGAAAATGAAATTCAGGCAGAAAATTTTTGCCAGATCACTACACTACTAAGGACCAGTTGTACAGTCCGCGGTTAGCAGCCGCTTAATTCTGTTCTCGTCATAGTGCGGAAAATGCATTGTATGAACACGTAATAACGTGTAACTGGAGAATAAAGGCAGGATAACTGAACCGGTGATTCTGGCAGGGTTAGGAAAATTAACTGAAGAATAAGTTTTGGCAATGGCAAGAATAGTTACAGAATTAGTGATGACACGATTGTTTGTTAGAACAAGGACGGAGAAGAAACGGGGACATCATATGGAAGGATATGACGATATCAAATTTCTATAAAAATTTTGTATTACTATTACTTTTCGCTCTCATGCTTGAGAAACTGGAACACATGAATGAAATGTAAAACTAATTTCTAACAAAAAACTTTTTGCTTGTAGTAGGCCTAATAGACATTTGATATTGTTTCGTCAATTATATTCTGTCGTGTTATTTATATAAATGAGGTAGATAAAAATGACCATTTGTGCCGAAACAGTCTTGTTTATTTGGAGTGTGTTCCAACTGGTGCAGTATTAGAAAGGCCTATTTCGCTTAATCTAGCAGACAGCGGCAAAATAGACGTATTCAAATAGAGAAACCAGAGCAATCTTGGGTACTATTTGTATTAACTGCGTTTTCAGTTTAGACAACGACACTTTGCTTTTTCATGTAGCACAACATTTGACGAACTTTGAAGAGGTAATAAATTCTGTTTCAGAAAGGTAAGCACGTCATGTAAAGCTGTAGGAAGATTAGAGAGAGAAAAAATACTGGGACCTAATGATTGAAGAAATGTGTACTGTCTTGCACGTCTCCTTTCTTCAGTACTTCCGTGTTTCCTATATTTCATTTTATGTCACACAAAACACAAAATTATTAGCAAATAGGCAGTAAAAAGTTCAAATTTTCTGGAGAGTTCTTATTCTCCCAGTCACAAATAATCCGGTCCAGTTTTTGTTTAAGAGGGGGTATGATGTCAAAACGGTCGACTGGGTGCAAGAGGAGTACCACAGGACTTTTAATTTCCACTGTCCCGAGTATAGGTTTGGTAGTTTCCATTACAAAATATAAAGTTTGAATTCCACGGAGTGAAGTACAATGACGTGCGACAGAAGAATGCTGTGTGATGAGGTATGGTACTACACTTTGGCACACTTAAGACCTATCTGTATTACACATCAAACTCTTCAGAAAGATGCGTGCTGCAAAATGAAATATTTTTGAAAAATTGATTTTATATTTTTTTTAACGTCCTGTCTCAAAACGGTCGAGGAGGAGGAGGAGCGGGGACACCACTTCCAAATTTTGCCACAGTTCGGAACTATTGTAGATCAGGAGCTGTAATTACAAGGTCTTCGGCGCAACTGAAAAATTACTAGGACATTATTTTTTCAAAAACTGTCAAAGTGTGGCCTATTCTGTTATTGATAGCATAAATAGAAATTCATGATGACCTCCAAATCTAAGGATTTCTTGTACTGTTCTCCAGACGATTACTAATATCAGTGCTTTCTGTCCCAGACTATGTTTATTGTTTGACAAATTCCCTAGACCCGCAAAATCGAAATAATGCTAGAAGGCACCGTTCACTCATGTACCTACGGAATGATCATCTTTTTGGACGAAGAGGAAGATGTCACAGCAGAATGGCAAGGAAACGTCAAGAAATGTTGACGTGGGAAGCGGGTCAGCTCTTCTAGAGGCTGAAACTCTTTCCTGAAGTTTTCAATTTTAACTTGATCATTTGTCTGCTTCTCTCTAGCTGAGTAAATCTTCCTAAAACTTCTACTAGAACTTTTTAAAAACTGTTACCAAATAAACTAATTCTTAACTTAAACTTACGTGCTGTGAAAAACCCTGACTATGTTGAATTAAAAAAAAATTATCATTTGCTCAAAACTGCCTACAAATTGAAGCTAACTATCTCTATAAAAATGTGATGCTACCCTGAATGTAAGCAGCTGGGCTTACAAAGAAATTCCTGGCCTGAACTGTATTTTCTCTTACCTCGTGCCTTGCCAAACATTTTTGCAGAGTTCTCGAACGCAGCGTACAGCACACTGCAGCAAAGCAGCTTTAAAAACTACAACTGAAAATTCCGTATCACAAAGTGCAATATGCATACATACCTAATAAACTGAATTAGGGGTGGGAATTTTAACAGGTAAGAAAAGACCTCTGACGAAATTGAAATGAAACTCTATATTCAAAAGTAATGCTTTCAAAATCAATTGGATGTTCACAATAGTACCTACGTAACATGGCTTTAAGAAACAACTTTAATCAAGGGGAATCTCATCTTCCTATGAGAGCAAACCATGTAACAACGACATCAAGAAATAAAACACAGTGACTTTGGCTGCAAACTTTCAGATGAAGAACGAAAAATAAAAGCAGCGGAGTTCGTGAAACGCTTGAAGAAGCAACAAGCGTTATTTACGAAGCAAACACCGCTTCAAAATAGTGCTACAGAGACAAGTTTCATGGTTGCCTATAACCTTGCTAAACGAAACAAACCTTTTTCGGATGGCGAGTTTATTAAACAGTGCATGGTAGAGTGTGCAAGTGTATTGTGTCCTGAGGTTAAAACCAAATTTTAAAGCTAGGAGGACTATAGCGCGGCGCATTGAATTAATTAGTGACTAACTTGCAGACCAGCTAAAGACTGTGAGAGAAGATGTTGTTTGGTTTTCACTGGCAATGGACGAAAGCACGGATATTGAAGACACTGCACAAGTTCTCATCTTTATCCGTGCAATTAATGAACATTTCGTCATCACCGAGGAATTACTTGGTATAGTATCCATGAAAGATAGAACCACTGGCCAGGTCTTGTTAGAATGTGTTGTTAATTGCTTGGAAACAGGTGGCTTATCCTGGAACAAAATGGTAAGCATTACAATAGATGGGGCCAGAGCGTTCTGTGGGAAGAATAGATGTATGGTGAAACTTTTAAAAACAAGTTACAAGCCGAAGACACAGACAGTGATATTTTGGATTTTCATTGTATTTTTCATCAGGAAAGCCTCTGCAAGGCTGCACTAAACTTAAAGCATGTGGTAGATCCTGTTGTTGGTGTTGTGAACACAATCAGAGCACGGGCACTCCATCACAGACAGTTCAAATCTCTTCTTGAGTAGGTGTGGGCATAACATGAAGATGTAATTTACCATAACAATGTGAGGTGGTTGAGCTTGGGCAAAGTATTAAAAAGAGTCTGGGCATTACAGGATGAAATTATTTTATTTGTAGACACTAAGGAGATATCTCATGATTTTGTTGCAAAAATAGGATATGAAGTGTGGAGATATGAGATGATGTTTGCAGCTGATATTTTTGAAAAACTGAATGAACTGAATGTGACATTGCAGGGAAAGGGGTTGTTTGCTCATGAAATATGAACACATGTCAAATCATTTAAAAAACTAGGTCTGTTTGCAAGGCAAGCAAATGAAGGCAAATTTTGTCATTTCCCTTTACTAGGGAAACAGAAAGTACCTGGAAGTGGTTCAGCTAAGATTAGGGATTATCTGCAGAGCTAGAGACTGAGTTTACTACAAGATTTCAGGATTTTAAGAAAATTGAGCCTCAATTTAATGTTTTATCGTATCCCATCACTACTGATATTGACACTGCACCACAGGAGCTGCTACTTGAACTGATTGACATGCATGCAGATCACGCAGTGAAAGAAATGTTTAGTGCTGTAACTTTAGTTGATTTTTATAAATCTCTTTCAGCTGAAAAATTTCCATGTATCAAGAAATTTGCAAGCAAAATGTTCTCCATCTTTGGATCGACGTATATTTGTGAACAAAGTTTTTCTTGCTTGAAAATCAACACGAGTAACTACTGAAGCTGTTTAACAGACAGTAATTTGCAGGCCGTGATAAGAATATCAACTAGCAGTCTGACTCCTGATTTCAAAAAAATTGTGCAAAATTGTGATAGGATGCATTTGTCCCATTAAACTTGTTTTAAAATTTAATGTACTTGGAGATGATATTAAACTAGCAAAATACATGAAATTGAACACAACTATCTTATTTGAGGATGTCAGAAGGAAAGAGGAACAAGTGACTTTAGTCGTATCGAAATTATAAGAAGTATACTTACACCCCTTTGCTTCTGACTCTTTCATTTACATCTAATGATTTTTATGATACCTTTTATGAAACGTAAAGCTAACTAATAAATGCATTTTATATATATATATATATATATATATATATATATATATATATATATATATATATATATATATACGGCATTACAAGTGTAAGGTTTATAAGATGCGGCCCTCCGCCAACCTCTGTGTCTATAATGTGGCCCCCGAGCCAAAACAATTGCACACCACTGGTCTACACTTTGTAACCCTGTCCACTGCTTTCTGTTGTCTAACTAAGATATTTTTACTGCCCTTTTTCTCCTTTTACCCTCGATCTTTGGGCGCAATGTAGTGAAAGGTGAAAAAAAAGATAGCATAACGAAGCATCTTCGGATAAATGTTTCCTTCTGTCTGTCGGTTTTTAAATATCTTTGATTGACCACCTATGTCATAGGCCTCGTTTTGTCAGAAAACGTCAGGGAGACTCGGTATTTGAGTCTGCGTGAATGATTTATCACATCCTGCATTAGAGTTCACAGTTAACCAATCTTCAGTGAAGAAAATAGTGATACAGAATGTAGTTGTTATATACAGGGTGGTCATAAACAGTCTGAAAAGCATGTAAATATGTTGCAGGATAAGTCGTGCAGAGAACTAACTCTTAAGAAGAAAATTATGTACGTAGCGCCGTCTCCGCTTTCAGTAGGACTGAAGTCAGCCAAACAGGCCGTTGCTCAAGCAAATTCAAGCTGCCCACCAGATACAACTAGCGTCAGTTGTTTTTATAGTGTAGATGGTAATGCACGAGACTGCTCAGCATTTGAGTCAGGTTCGATCCTTCTACCGCCCGGTGTCCAATTTTTGTATCGCTCTCTTGTTCGGTTTTAGGAAAGCAAACGAAGCACACGGTTGTCGACACCGTCTTTGGAGGGACTCTGGAATTTTCGAGCGCGACGGCCTGATTGGCTTGAACTCGGAAACTGGGCAACGTA
Source organism: Schistocerca serialis cubense (assembly GCF_023864345.2). Taxonomy (NCBI): domain Eukaryota; kingdom Metazoa; phylum Arthropoda; class Insecta; order Orthoptera; family Acrididae; genus Schistocerca; species Schistocerca serialis. The sequence goes on from NC_064638.1 coordinate 941,927,362, forward strand.
TCGATTTGTTTTCTAAAGAACTCTTTCTCTGCACAGGCTACTCTGCCACTTACAGGTTTTCAGATTGTTTCTGATCACCCTGTAGGACATTTTGCTATATGCTGTTGAACCAATTGATTGAAAAGCAGTCCTGTATGTGTACAGACAGAAAAGAACAGTATCTGAATTTATTGTTGTGACTTGTAGGTCTGAATTATTTTTTAAAAAAGCAAGTCGTCCTGTAACTGAAAAATAATAAAGTAATAGTCCTAAAAGTATCTGCATTACAGGTGTTGTAACGTCCCCACAGAAAATACCCTCTACCACGCACCAATTAATCATTGTCAATCAAACCATCCACATTCATTTACTTTGGAAAAGTATCTGATCTGATTTTCTCGTAACATATGCGGCGACAGCTAGACGACGCCAGAGTATTTTCTAGCGCGTTTATTCTTTGAAATAATAGAATGCATATATGCATTCTCCATGGTTGTTAGAGTGGTAACTAAGACAGCTTCTGGAGTAGGGATTGAGGGATTGCTCGTATTTCTGAGAGATACATATTCTGATTTTCTTCTCGCTAAATCGAGCGAATTGACTTGTGTGCCACTAGCGGTTTGTTTGAATAGAAAGAGAGTGTAAACGGAAAATAATTAAGACGTGGAATCACCGGAGATCTGGACATGTAATGGAGATGGATTTAATGCACAGTTTCCTTCATAAATAAGGTTTGTGACTTTTTGTTCCGGAGTGAATGAACGAATGAGTTTTTTTCTGAACCATTTGATGATAACGTTGGCCCTGTAATTAGTGGGGAAGTTTCAGCTGTGTCGAAGAGAGCCTGCAATCACTGAGTCTGTGTTAGATCGTCCAAAAAGGCTTCGTACACATCTGGAATTCGCAATCTTTCGTAAAAGGAACAAATTGACCACACGATTGATTCTCCCGACTGAATACAGTGTTTAACAGTAATAATAAATGTAAAGATCTTTTACAGCAAGCCAGCCGCTGATTACCAAGACGAAGGACTCCACCAAAGATCCTATTTGGCTGATTTCACGTAATGAAATATTATAATAAAAACTGTACATAGATAAAGGAGAGAAAGAGAGAGAGCGAATGAAAATAGAGATAATATTAATAATCCTCCATTAGTATAACTTTTCGCCTGTCGTATCACGGATCAGCCAAGACACGGGAGGCCCTTACATTACTGTATAGATTTATGTGTGAAGGTGAAAGGGTCTTAAAGACAACAGATACACGTCTATACAGACAAGACATTACACAAGGTTAGCGGCTAGCTGCATTCATCATCTGTTCATAGAGGAAGAGACAACTTAATATTATCCTGTTAAAGTGTGTAAGTGTACATGGACAAGCGCAGAGCTTTTACAGTGGTTAAATGTACAATGATGATAGTTCTGTTTGCGTCCATTACCATACGATTCACGAATATAACCAGCGTAAAGGCAAGCGTTTTATAGGAATTTGTCGTGAATTATTAGTCATCCAATCTTTCGTGAACAGTATCTCCAAAAGGTAGCTCTGTTACCACCTGTGAATTATATTAATTATTAACAGTAGTTGACAATTCATGGTCATACATTTGGATGCATTCTTAGGAGAAGGCATCTGAAAGTGGATACGAGCTACGAGACTACGTCATCCAGAACATCAATCAAAAGTTCGAATAAATGAGTTTTCCATCATGTTATGATGCAGATAGGATGCATCACCATTATGGGAATACACCCAAGATGAGCTGTGACATTTTTCAACACGATGTAGTCAAGGTTGCTCCGTTTCTTCCGCAGAACTTATTATATTCCATACCTCAAAACTGACGTGCTTTTACATAGTTATACATTCTGGAAGTAAATATCAAAACACGGTGTGAACATAAGCTGTTTCCAACTCAACTTATAGTCTTTCTACTGGAATGGGCCATGTGAGAACATGGGGTCTGTTTGCCATACGCCTGTGATTTGTTAAAATAGTGCTTTCCCTTTTGGACGCCGCTAGATCATGAATTAGCGTACAGACACTTCGTAACCTAACTACACGTTTGTCAGCATGTGTATATGATGAAAGATGTGATGGCACAGGTAAAATGTTTAAGAAGAAAAAATATTTTGAAACAATTAGGGATTTCAATTTGAATGAGCTTGTTATGTACAGAAAAAATGTGTTTTACCGCTGTTTTATTACAGTATTAAGGGGAAAGCGAAACAGGATTGAGGCACTCGTTAGGTATGTCAACAACAAAAAATGCAGGATTTGTAGGTGCACCTTGATGCAAAACACATTTAGCTGTCCTACACCCAAATATTTCGTCAAAGCTTTGCCACAAAACAGCTTTTTGAAGTTTTATTCATAATTTATCTCTTCTTATTGTCCAATACTCAATTTTTTGTTTCTAGTGCAGCCTGACATGCAGATTACGCTTACAGCATTATTCACGAGTACTTCGGGGTTTCACAAGCCGCCTCCGTGAACACTACAAGACATTCAGAAAATAGACACATATCAGTGAACAGAGCATCTCTCCAAGTTTATACACGGTCCAGTCAGATTAACGTGACCACCAGCTATGCTCAACGTCAACGTGAAATAACCACTCAGAGACGCCAACTGGCAGCACTAGCAGTGGATGGTACATAAAGTTTGTCGAGGGGAGGGGAAACGCGGATAACAGTGCAGTCGTCGTCGTAATTCGGAAAAGGAGCGATTTCTCTGACGTCCAAAACAGCATGATCAGTGGCTTTTGGGCCACGAGTGGATGCATTTTGGAAACAGCTATGTTCGCGTGCCGCCGAAGTATACAATAGGTGGCAAAATGGCGCATCCAAAACCGACGCTGAGCAACTGTGGTGCAGCACGGACCGTAGATGACAGGCATTAAATGTATTCGCAATTGCGAACATGGACAACCATTACCTGTAGAACGGAATGACGACAATGAAAATTTGTGCTCGACCGGGAGTCGAATCCGCATTTGCTGGTCATCGCGAGCGATCGCCTTACTATTTGGCTATGCATGCACAAAACACGGCCACACCCAAACTTCCATAGGTTGTCAACCACGCGTTTACAATCTTACTAGTGCATATATTATGACTCACATTTTAGTTGAAAATCGCTTGCCCGGTGTCGGCGGATAAATAGGACATTGCAGTGCCTATTTTATTCTGAATTGCGATGGAACTTTGCAGCGAAATTCAGAATAAAATAGACACTGCGACATCAAGTAAAATGCCTCACCTGTATGGGAATATGCATAATGGATGTACGAGTACGGGATGTAGACGCATGACTGATAAACTATGGAAGTTTGGATCTGATATAAGTCGTGTGCGGATAGCCAAATGGTGACGCGACACCTTGCGATGCGCGAGCAATCCAGGTTCGAATCCCGATCGGGCACAAATTTTCGTTGTTGTCATTCCGCTTTTCAGCTGATGATTGTCCACATTGACAATTGCGAATAAATTTAATGTGTTTCATATCGACCTTAGTCGCCGTAGTGCTTTGCATCGTAATTCAGAATAACGTAGGCACTGCAGTATCGCGGTCATCAGCGCCCGTACAAAGTCCCAATTTTTACACAGTCCAATTTAGCCACTGTCACGAATGATTATGCTGATGATGAAATTATGAGGGCAGCACAAACACCCAGTCTCTGCGCAGAGAAAATCTCCAACCCGGCCGGGAATCGAACACAGGCCCCGTGATCCAGAGGCAGCAACGCTAGCCACTACACCGGGAGCTGCGGACTGTCACTGGTAGTGCATTAAATATTCCGCAATAGAAAGCCAGAGAAAACTCTGCACGGTCTGAACTGCATATCTGCAGAACTCACTGAAGTCTACGGAAATGTTTTCACAGGGGAAGATAGCGTACTTATTTTTTCAGCTTTTCCCTTAGATAATACAGCTAGCTTATTAAAGTGTTTTGGCATGTGTAGGAAGCACAACAGTAGTTGTAGCCATACGGAGTCAGCATTCCCCATTCAAAATTAAATTACCTTAATTGCTCAAGGATCATAAATCATTTTGTCTCCGAAGCATGTTTTGTTACAGAACTGTTGTTCTGAACAGGTTGTTAGACAGTCTGTGGGTACATATGATTCTATCTTCAACCAATACAAATCCAGTTACAGATTTGCGTCATGTCTGTGCAATTGATTATCTGTCGCTAGAGGAACAAGAGATAAGGCCGGGGACAGGCAACTTTTCGTGAGCCACAGTCCTCATTCACATACTGCTCTTTCTTAGCGTGGCGGGACGGCAGCGTTCCTAGGCCATAAGACAAAACTATAGATTCCGTGACGCTAATGTACACGGGGTAACGCACTGATATGAATGGTACACCTTTCCCGAAATGCCACGCCACCAAATTATGCCGCAAAACACGCGTTTTTGAGAGTATATTCAATTTCACTTCACCTCATCACCAGATGTTTACATTTATTTAGCCGTCCTGAACATTGTTTCTTTACTTAAGACATTTTAAAACAGACTTCTTAACAACTTCCGCTGCAAAATTCTGCAACGCTGTTAGTAAAGAAACAATGTCCATGATAAGTAAATAAACGTAAACATCTGAAGATGGGATGCCAGGTGTCCTGAAACGTCATCATGGAAAAGTAAAGCTCCTAGCTGCAGCCAATTCATTATAAATTACCTTCACTTTCAACAGTTGCAGGTTCTAAAACATCCACAACGAACAAGAATTATTTGTTAATGTTAATACGATAAAGGTCAGAAAAACGAATTACGGCTATGGGATAGGTAACTCCAGTTGACAAGCAATTAGGAGTAACTATACGATTGTTGGCTACTGACAGCTAATTCGAGTGTTTGAAATTTAGAGTATTAATATTCACAAACAGTATTGGTACGCATTTTTTAAATATTTGTCCCAAAATACTCATGCTGGCTGATCGGATAGGCATGGGTTGCTTCTGTAACACTAAATAAATACAATGGGAACGCCTCCTCCTTTCCACGAATTTCTTTCGGACCGCCGGCCACCTGCATGTGGATACGACAATATTACCGCTCGAGAAGTGCCACTAATCTTTGTATATGGATAAATTAATCTGTTCACTTTCAAATTAGTATTCAGAATTTGTTCTCACTCTTACCATTTCCTAATTAATTAGATAATAGTATTTTCTACCGATGGATAACTTCCTTCCATTCACAGAATATCAAAATAATCTACATTAAATTCACTCAGTCGAAATTTTTAAAGACCAGTGTTCACTGTAGAGTTCCAGTTTTGCGTCGTAGTTGCGTTTTTACTTTTAATTCTGTAAGATCAATTTCTTCAAGAATCTCTCTGGTCGACAGTCTACAATTAATGCCATTTAGATATTTTTAGGATAAATTACTACACAGAAACATTTAAAGTTTTCAAATAACAACTTCAAAATGGTTTATTTTTCATCACAGCATACAATATATGGCACATATTGAAAACATTAAGACGAATTGTAACAACTGTTTCAAATGTTATCTAGGTATTTTGCCTTACTGAGCATTAACAAAGAACAGCGGATTTCTTGACAAAGCAAACAAATCAGTAACAGCTTGGTCCTGCAAAATGATGGTCAGGTCCTGCAGAAAGTATCATCACTATTGTCTCTAAGCTGGTCGTTGGTTGTGTTCCAAAAATGAACAGCATAGAGACAGAAGTGATGACACTTTCTGCAGGACATGACCATCATTTTGTGGGACAAAGCTCAAGCACGTACAGTGCAAGCTGTTACTGATTTATTTGAGACTGATAGGGCTGCTAAGTGCTATACCACCTACTGTACTCCCTGACTTTAGCCCCTGTGAGTTCAACTCGATTTCTTAACTGAAGGAAACACTTCACGGCATTCACTTCAATATTGCTACAAATTCGTCGGGCAATAGACCGCGTTGCTCGAACTGTCAACACACTACGGTCGCAGGTTCGTATCCTGCCTCGGGCATGGATGTGTGTGATGTCCTTAGGTTAGTTAGGTTCGAGTAGTTCTAAGTTCTAGGGGACTAATGATGTCAGAAGTTAAGTCCCGTAGTGCTCAGAGCCATTTGAACCATTCTGTCAACACAACTGGCACTGCTAAGAGTATCCAACAACTTCCACATCGCTGGCAACGGATTATACACAATTCCGGTGACTACTCTGAATGTCAGTAAAACTTTGAAACGCGTATCTATTTTTTACGAGCTGTAAATAGATAGTTGGCACTAGTAAAGCTCCAACCCTCGTATTTTCTTGCTCCATTGATGGCATTCACCTGTTATATGCTGCAGTCTTTTTCTGAATTGACAAAAATTACTCACGAAATGTTTCTCCAAATGGGAATACATGTTCCAAGGTACAATATGGTCGTATAAGCAGGAACAAATATTCTACTGAAATTTAAGAGCGTTGTAGTTGATAAAATCTTGTCAAAACTGTATTTAATAGTCTATGTGCTAGATCATTATTTCCACCACACACCAATAATGAGTAAGTGAAATCAAATTAAGTAGAAGTATTATAAAATAACCGGTACAAGTCAGAAACGATTTGAAACTGTAACTATTTAAACTAATACAAATTTATGTTTTCAAAACAGGTAAAATTGTTGTGATACTAATAAAACTCATTTAATTTTCGAGTTTCCCATGTTCCCTGGTAAAAGACCTTTTTCTGTTTCATGATGCAAGATGGTGCACGACCGATGAAGTATGGTTCTGCCGTCCACACGTTTTACTACTAGTTTTAAAAATACAATAGAATTTTACTTGCCATAAAATTTTGTTCCTGAATAATTAACAGTATATTGCAGATAATTTCAATATACTATACAGCACTTAGATGTGTAGAGTTCAAAATACACACAAACACGACTTTGTACTTAACAGTAACAAAAACTGTAGAAAATTGCGGAAACTCCTTACAGCGGTGTCTATTCCGCGTTCCTTCATGTCATTCTAAAATCAGCCACTAGGAGCAAAAAACATCGTGTATTTCCAAGGTACATTATCCTATAGGTATAACGCTTTCCCTTACATATAAAAAATTTCTGTTTGGTGGAAAAGGCTGCGTCAGTAATTCGTGTTTTATCAACTACACACCGAATTAAGTTTCTCACATCATGCAGAGGAACTTAAAACAACTACTGACTACTTTCAGGACTGCAGCTTCGGTTATTCTACGAGTTCACGAACCCCGATAACTCCAGCTGCACTTCATCAGGAAAAAGCAGCAGTTGGGGTGAACGTCACCATATGCCCAGACAAAGTGATGACGTTGAGCAGCAGTCTCAAAGTTGTTGAGTAGATACGATACGCTCAACTTTCTTTGTTAGGCTCCAGTTTGAGTTGGCGTACAGCCCTTTTTGCAGGTGAACATCTACTTGCGGTTCATCATGGCTCACCTGTAAATAAAAGAAAATACCTACACCAACTTATAGCTAAATGTTCCAAGTATGTTCACAAAAGATTTCATTCTCCTCCTGCAAAAAAAAAAAAAAAAAAAAAAAAAAAAAAAAAAAAAAAAACTTTTTGAACGCCCTTTGTGTGTGTAATCTCCTGGCTTTGAGTTGAGTCCAGACAGCAGCCAGCAATGGAGGGTGAACCTTTGACAATGCCGGCCACTCGTTCTGGTAAAAACGTCAGGAAAATCATTCAGCAACTTTCGGCTGAAGAGCCTGAAATGGAAGCCAGCAGGCAGTACTTCATAAATTAAAGTGTTATAAATATTTTTGGTCGGTTCATTGGCTGCATTATTTTAGTATCAGATGTCCTAGAGCATCTGAACAAGTCGTAAATCAACGATACTGAGTTACTAACATAGCTGTCAAACTTGTTGTAGCTGGGATTCACAACCATAAAAATTTTTTTGAAGGACATCATATTTACGCCAGTGACTGTTATAAGTTTTTATTACATTATTGCAATTTCGGCCTTAGGCCATTATCAGGTGCTGATATTATTGCTTTAAGCCATGTCAACGTAATATATCAGTCACTGGGTTAAAGATGATGTCCTTCAAAAAATAGCTCTCCAATTTTGTGCCAACGGACAAGCAACACTTACAGTTTCATGTAGGAAAAGTGTCGTATGTCTGGGTCATCCAAATAAAATATTGATCTGTACTCTTTGCAAGGGGTCCGTAGGCCCTTGCTATAAATTTGCACTCGGCACAGGTCGATAGGGCGAACAATCGATTGTGTCGTGTTGCGAGAGCGAGTGTGGAGTTGAACCAGTGCCATGTTGCGGGTATAGTTGTGTGGAGGCTTGTTTGTTGAAATGTAAGGCTTTAACGAAGAAGGGAGTCGCCATCGACGTGGTTAGACCCTTTTGTACTAGAAATAATACCGGGAAAGTAAAGAAGTATTATTACGAAAGTGATTAGTGACATTTCTAGTGCCGATATTTTGGTTTCGCGTCTAACGCGCCGGCATCACCTTGGATTGCAGTGTTGGATTGCAGTGTTGGATGCAGTGATGGATTAGCGTGTGACGATAATAGAAAATGAAGAAGCCTGTGCTGAGATTAGCCGTTATTAGATATGTATGACGAAGGCAGTGGCTGTCTCCTCCTTTTTGCGTTTTTGAGACGAATATAGGTTCGTGATTAGTGAAACTGTGTTGGTGTTTTTCTTGTTACCAGACATTTCATTATTACAGTATTGAGAAGGACGAACTGGAAAGTAACAACTTCCGTAGCAGTCAATTCCGATTGCCAGCCCCATTAAGTACACGGTCACGTTAATAATAATTATTGGGCTGCTATTCGATCAGATCAGGTCGGGATAAATAAACGGAGGTGTTACATCTTCTCTTCTCTACAACCGCTAGCTTTTGTATATACAGGGTGTCCCTTCTACGAATCGTTAGCCCCATTTTCTCTAGTATTTCGGCAGCTGATTCCAATTTCTTTCTTGCAATGTTTAGCTGGAATCAGGCCAAACAAATACGGCTTACACGTTTTTCATGCGACGCTTAGTATCGACGGAAATCGGCGGTTTGTATATAGTTACAAACAAAATGATTTTTAAAGCGGAATTTTATGTTTCCACTAGATAGAGCCGTCACAAATTGGTCTAGTATGACATTTATTTTATCTGTATATATTAACAGTGCCAGTTAAATACGAAGAACAGCAGCGACTGAGCAGCACTGCTGCATGGCTATGGCAGTCAGGACGGGCCCGGGTGGTGCTGTCGCTGTTGGGAGTGTTGGTTATTCTTCATATTTAACTGCCCATGCTAATATATACCGACATGTTCTTAGTTCCCTAGATGATATAAGTTCACACCATAACAAAAAAGGAAACATCATACGTAATTTCGCAATATACATGGAGGTTACCACTTGGCTACAATAGTAGTTTCCAGCCAAAACAAACGAGGAAGTCTTCCACATGGCAAATGCTGCACTACAGCTGTATACAATGTCACAAATATATAGGGTGGTCCATTAATCGTGACCGGGCCAAATATCTAACAAAATAAGCGTCAAACGAAAAAACTACAAAGTACGAAACTTGTCCAGCTTGAAGGGGGAAACCAGATGGCGCTATGGTTGGCCCGCTAGATGGCGCTGCCATAGGTCAAACGGATATCAACTGCGTTTTTTAAATAGGAACCCCCATTTTTATTACATATTCGTGTAGTACGTAAAGAAATATGAATGTTTTAGTTGGACCACTTTTTTCGCTTTGTGATAGATGGCGCTGTAATAGTCACAAACATATGGCTCACAATTTTAGACGAACAGTTGGTAACAGGTAGGTTTTTTAAATTAAAATACAGAACGTAGGCACGTTTGAACATTTTATTTCGGTTGTTACAATGTGATACATGTACCTTTGTAAACTTATCATTTCTGAGAATGCATGCTGTTACAGCGTGATTACCTGTAAATACCACATTAATGCAATGAATGCCCAAAATTATGTCCGTCAACCTCAATGCATTTGGCAATACGTGTAACGACATTCCTCTCAATAGAGAGTAGTTCGCCTTCCGTAATGTTCGCACATGCATTGACAATGCGCTGACGCATGTTGTCAGGCGTTGTCGGTGGATCACGATAGTAAAATCCTTCAACTTTCCCCACAGAAAGAAATCCGGGGACGTCAGATCCGGTGAACGAATGGGCCATGGTATGCATGGTGCTTCTACGACCAATCCACCTGTCATGAAATATGCTATTCAATACCGCTTCAACCGCACGCGAGCTATGTGCCGGACATCCATCATGTTGGAAATACATCGCCATTCTGTCATGCCGTGAAATAATTACATAGGAAATCAGCATACATTGCATCAATTAGATTACCATCGATAAAATGGGGGCCAATTATCCTTCCTTCCAAAATGCCGCACCATACATTAACCCGCCAAGGTTGCTGATGTTCCACTTGTCGCAGCCATCGTGGATTTTCCGTTGCCCAATAGTGCATATTATGCCGGTTTTTGTTACCGCTGTTGGCGAATGACGCTTCGTCGCTAAATAGAACGCGTGCAAAAAATCTGTCATCGTCCCGTAATTTCTCTTGTGCCCAGTGGCTGAACTGTACACGACGTTCAGAGTCGTCGCCATGCAATTCCTGGTGCATAGAAATATGGTATGGGTGCAATCGATGTTGATGTAGCATTCTCAACATCAACATTTTTGAGATTCCCGATTCTCGCGCCATTTGTCTGCTACTGATGTGCGAATTAGCCACGACACCAGCTCAAACACCTGCTTGGTCATCATCATTTGTTGCAGGTCGTGGTTGACGTTTCACATGTGGCTGAACACTTCCTGTTTCCTTAAATAACGTTAACTATCCGACGAACGGTCCGGACACTTGGATGACGTCGTCCAGGATACCGATCAGCATACATAGCACACGCCCGTTGGGCATTTTGATCACAACAGCCATACAGCAACACGATATTGACGTTTTCCGCAATTGGTAAACGGTCCATTTTAACACGGGTAATGTATCACGAAGCAATTACTGTCCGCACTGGCGGAATGTTACGTGATACCACGTACTTATACGTTTGTGACTATTATAGCGCCACCTGTCACAAAGCGAAAAAAATGGTCCAACTAAAACATTCATATTCCTTTACGTACTACACGAATATGTAATAAAAAATGAGGGTTCCTATTAAAAAAAAACTCTGTTGATATCCGTTTGACCTATGGCAGCGCCATCTAGCGGGCCAACCATAGCGCCATCTGGTTTCCCCCTTCAAGCTAGACGAGTTTCGTTGTTTGTAGTTTTTTCGTTTGACGCTTATTTCGTGAGATATTTGGCCCGGTCACTATCAATGGACCACCCTGTATAACCAGAACACCATGCCAGCCCTGGCCAGTGATGGTAATTCCTGATGACGATGGTGAAGACAGCTACCGAAAGGTCGAGTGTTTTATTCGAACTTAGGCGGCTTGTAACCGAGAAGATTTTGTTGAGGCATGACACCTCAAAAGACTCCGAAGTCACATAAGCTTTCGATTACACTATCAACAATTTGAGACTTGTCACACAGGACTAAACTACTCAAAATCTGAAATATTCTTTTTTATCATCGGGGGGTGGGGTGGGGGGGGGGGAGGGGGTGTATACTGCCCTATCACACAGGTGTAGACCCATTGCCAAATTGTGGACGCGACATGACTCACTCACAATCGTAGAAACATAAAGGACAGTAAGTAAACAGTTGTCAAATGCAGACAGAACATAACAAAGGAACACTACCTACAGTGCATCCTTTATAGCAAAACACAGTTACAGTACAGTGGATAAACAAAGAATTAATATAATAAGATGCATGAATATTAAGTCCCTGAAGTAGAAAGGTTTACAGATACAAATACAAGAGGTTAGATATGATATACAGCCCCCTGAAAGAAAGAGAGACAAAACACACAAAAAATAGTAGAAAGACACACACATGCACTGCTACTCCTGGTAGGCAATATCACTGATGACACTATTAGGCATAAAAAAAACTAGAGGACCTGCATCAGCACTAGGCAATCAAAATCCAGCAAGAAAATTATTTCACTACTCACAGCACTGCATCAAAATGGAGTGTACTTTGCACTGAAAGGGGACTGCTGCGCCGACAGGCAGATGTTCAGTATGGACGTCTGCTCGCCACTCTCGTCTCGCGTGTTGTCCTAACAATGCGTATTCAACCTACTCATAGTCTGTTACTATTGCAGTGGACATTACAATGTTCTATCTGACATAATAAACGCATAGGCAAATAAAAAAAGAATATATGAAACTCCTCTAAGCTGAATTCAGATACTAAGTGAATAATACAAAAATAACAGGCACACAATCGTTAAGCAGAGTAATAAGAAATTTTTAAATGAAAAACCTTTTGGACAGCACAACTCACATACACTAGTAGTCACTCAAACCATATCACAGTATGGGAAGGAAGAAACATAATTCGTATATTCTATATTCAACAGATAGAAAGTGAGAAAAATTATAATATTTCATGTCCTGGTAACACATTCTAGTTAAATCTCACTCGATTAGAGTTTCCTCATGAAATATTATACATAATCAGAAATGAATGTCTGCTGTACTTAAGGACAATAATAGCTGACGTATAGACAGATTCAGATGCATCACGTATATCAATCAGTCATTAATCTTGCTCACTATGGTATGGTTTAATGTTTTCTACATGGTGCTAGCCCTCATGCTTCACTGACTTCACACCAACGAGTTCAACAGTATTAGGACATTCGATGTCGATGATACAATACTGACTCTAGTATTCATGATGGATCTTCTTAATTTCTTCATCCTGCTTGCTAGTACCTGTGTGGGTTTCGATTAACGCAAGGTCAACACCCAGTACATTATCCAATGCTCTCACAAAGGCAGATGTAGAAATATTGAGGCAAAGCGGTAGTACACAATACTGGTAGCTTCTTCCACCACACAAGAATGCAGTGAAGGGTCTCGAATCCTTATGTAGGGGGACCTGCCAGTATCCCGACTGAGATCTATACTATTGAATACTCTTCCCCCATGAAACTTTTGGAGTAACTCTTCCAAATTCTCAGGTCTGCCTCTTTCTGAAATAATGATTTTATTCACCGGATGTGTATCCAATACTACTATGACATCGCCATTCGTTTTTTTCCGCAATGAATAACAGGTTGTTATATTGGCTAGTTGACCTTTCTATTATTCCTATCCGCAACATTCTCTGAGGCTCTTCTCCCACTGCTTCACGTTTCGATTGAGGTATTGCATAAGGCCATACACAAAATGGTTCATGCTCCTTCACTACTAATTTGCACTCAGCTTTCTTGATTATACCAGGTTCACTTGAAAAAACCTGCCTGTACCTTCGCAGGACCCTCATCAATTCTTCCATGATCTCACTGATTCTTGCTCAGACCGCCTGAATTCTCTTTCACAGTGCCTTGAGGTGTTAGTCGCAGATCGATATCACGGCATATCTTAGTCATTCCAACTACTTCTTTGACATTGATCCTCTCTTTAAAGGCAATAACAACATCTATTCCTCCTTTATGGACCTCCACACATACTTTTCCAGAGGTTAATAGAGCTTTTTGTTTACTTAACCAGTGGACCCCTTAATTTATGGACAATGCCAACACAGTCACGACCAGCGCCAACGTGTCACAATCTTCATCACCAAGCTTCATCGCGAGTAAGATCTGTTCCTTAATAACTTTACTCTTTACACCCACGGCACCTGTGATACATATCCCATGCACAGGAAAATTCGGTATCCTCTTTCCTTGTCCTAATCACTTCGTATAGGGCTTCTGGCATATCGATATTGGTACCAAAGATTTCTGATTCAATGATAAGATGTATAGCTTCTTCACAACCTTCAAAACTTCTTGCAATAGGTCTTCCACGATCTCTGTCACATTATCTGTCTTGCGTATAGACATAATTTTGGGCCCTCCAGCCTCCGTTCCTGACTAGGAAGCATCAGGATTCTCCTCTAGTTTTCCAGTGTTCCTTCCCTACGCTGCCTGTCCAGATTATGGTTTGAGTTTCGCACCTGATCTTCTTATGTTCTGTGCCGTGAGTTATGATATCCGTAGCTGCCATGGTGTCCCGTGTGACCACCGTGGTCACGGAAACCACCGTCATGTCTCCTGCCATTATTCTCCTTCCAATGTCGTCCGCCATGTCTATTGTTATAGTTTGAATGGGTATAGTGATGGTCGAAGTAGGGAGGATATAAAATGTACACTGGCAATTGGAAAAAAAGGGTTTCTGAAGAAGAGAAATTTGTTAACATCGAGTATAGATTTTAAGTGTCAGGAAGTTCTTTCACAAAGTATTTGTAAGAAGTGCAGCCATGTATGGATGTGAAACGTGGACGATAAATAGTTTGGACAAGAAGAGAATAGGAGCTTTCGACATGTGGTGCTACAGAAGAATATTGAAGATTTAACGGGTAGATCACGATACTAGTGAGGAGGTACTGAGTAGAATTAGGGAGAAGAGGAATTTGTGGGACAACTTGGAGAAGCTTGCACAAGCTAGAGTAGCATGGAATGCTGCATCAAACCAGCCTCTGGACTGAAGACCACAACAACAACAACAATAACAACATCAAAATAGTCTGATTTTCTAAATCTGTGATGGTGAACATTGATGTAATTCCGTTTATTAGCGCAGTAACAACATTTGCTAAAAAATTAAACCACTCCAACGGGTGTTATCAACAGATGGCGCCTTCTGAATTCTTTATATCGACATGTATGACCGAAACCCCATGACAGACTACCATCGCTTAAGAAGTTTAATCCAGTGCAACGGCTGTCCTGCATGTTAGTTAAACAGATTGTCAACAGAGGGCACCTTTTGCATTTTTTTTGTAAAAATTTCATCAAAATAAAGTTTTTTTAACGAAAACAATAACTGTAAACTATTTATGTATTTTTCGTCATTTGTAGTGAAGTAAATCTTTAAAATGATCTCTCAATCATTAATTTTGATTAAGTAATACCGGAGGTATGGCTTACCGACAAAAAAACACAGTTGAGAAATAATGTATACGATTATATATTATCTTATGCAGTAATACAATGTCATGCTAGTTTGGTATTTCCTTCTCGCAATGAAAAGTCAACGTAAGGCTCCTAAGACGTAAGACGTAGTATGTTACCTGTGGACTCTGGGATCCACCAAGATCAGTTCTCAGTCAGGTTCTTGAGGACAATACTTTTGTCTTTGGTCATCGGGAACAAAGTAATATATATATATATAGGTGACTCACCCTATATATATATATATATATATATATATATATATATATATATATATATATATAGGGTGAGTCACCTAACATTACCGATGGATATATTTCGTAAACCACATCAAATACTGATGAATCGATTCCTCAGACCGAACGTGAGGAAAGGGGCTAGTGTTATTGGTTAATACAAACCATAAAAAAATGCACGGAAGTATGTTTTTTAACATAAACCTACGTTGTTTTAAGTGGAACCACGTTAGTTTTGTTAGCACATCTGAACGTATAAACAAATACGTAATCAGTGCCGTTTGTTGCATTGTAAAATGTTAATTACATCCGGAGATATTGTAACCTAAAGTTGACGCTTGAGTACCACTCCAACGCTGTTCGATCGTGTGTATCGGAGAGCACCGAATTACGTAGGGATCCAAAGGGAACGGTGATGGACCTTAGGTACAGAAGAGACTGGAACAGCACATTACGTCCACATGCTAACACCTTTTTATTGGTCTTTTTCGCTGACGCACATGTACATTACCATGAGGGGTGAGGTACACATACACACGTGGTTTCCGTTTTCAATTACGGAGTGGAATAGAGTGTGTCTCGACATGTCAGGCCAATAGATGTTCAATGTGGTGGCCATCATTTGCTGCAAACAATTGCAATCTCTGGCGTAATGAATGTCGTACACGCCGCAGTACATGTGGTGCAATGTCGCCGCAGGCTGCCACAATACGTTGTTTCATATCCTCTGGGGTTGTAGGCACATCACAGTACACATTCTGCTTTAACGTACCCCACAGAAAGCAGTCCAGAGGTGTAAGAACAGGAGAACGGGCTGGCCAATTTATGCGTCCTCCACGTCCTACGAAACGCCCGTCGAACATCCTGTCAAGGGTCAGCCTAGTGTTGATTGCGGAATGTGCAGGTGTACCATCATGCTGATACCACATGCGTCGACACGTTTCCACTGCGACACTTTCGAGCAACGTTGGCAGATCATTCTGTAGAAACGCGATGTATGTTGCAGCTGTTTGGGCCCCTGCAATGAAGTGAGGACCAATGAGGTGGTCGCCAATGATTCCGCACCATACATTTACAGTCCACGGTCGCTGTCGCTCTACCTGTCTGAGCCAGCGAGGATTGTCCACGGACCAGTAATGCATGTTCCGTAGATTCACTGCCCCGTGGTTTGTGAAACCCGCTTCATCGGTAAACAGGTAGAACTGCAACGCATTCTCTGTTAATGCCCATTGACAGAATTGCACTCGATGATTAAAGTCATCACCATGTAATTGCTGATGTAGCGACACATGAAACGGGTGAAAGCGGTGACGATGCAGTATGCGCATGTCACTACTTTGACTCAGTCCTTCGGCTCTCGCAATGTCCCGTGTACTCATGTGTGAGTTCATGGCAGCAGCAGCTAACACACCAACTGCACCCGCTTCTCCTGTGACGGGCCTGTTACGGACCCGTTTGCGTGCTACGACCATACTTGTTACATACAGTTAACGGTAGATGTTCTGCAATGTGCGGCACGTTGGATGCTCTCTGTCCGGGTACCGTTCTGCGTACACCCTGCAGGCTTCAGCCGCATTTCGTCGACACTCGCCATAGATGAGTATCATCTCTGCTTTTCAGAGTTCGAATACACCATGGTCACAGTTCTACAACACTACACTATCACAGACGTCTGGTAACACGGTGTACTACAGTTGGTCTGCGTGCGGAGACGAATGCAGAATAACAATAGCAGCAAGCGCTACATGCGGACACTGCGACAGCTAGACCAAACGACAACAGTGCACTACAACCACACTCGTAAACGTGGTCGTCATCGTAAACATGTCCCTGCAGATGCTGCTCGCCGACCGTGGCCCGTGTTTGTTACAACACGCAACTGAACGTCGGAGGTTTCAAGCGTCAACTTTAGGTTACAATATCTCTGGATGTAATTAACATTTTACAATGCAACAAACGGGACTGATTACGTATTTGTTTATATGTTCAGATGTGCTAACAAAACTAACGTGGTTCCATTTAAAAAAACGTAGGTTTGTGTTAAAAAACATACTTCCGTGCATTTTTGTATGGTTTGTATTAAACACTTCCACTAGCCTCTCTCCTCACGTTCGGTCTGTGGAATCGGTCCGTCAGTATTTGATGTGGTTTACGAAATATATCCAGCGGTAACGTTAGGTGACTCACCCTGTATATATATATATATATATATATATATATATATATATATATATATATATATATATATATATTCCTGGCAGATTAAAATTGTGAACCGAGGCGTGGCTTCAACTCATTTTCAGCTCATCTCCCATACTTGCCATACTCTACAGACGTTATTCCCTACGGTCGACTGGGAGAAAGGATATAGACAAAAGTGGCTTAACCGCGGCCTGGGGGTTCTGTATTGAACAAAAGAACTGCGTGGAGTTAGGGAAGTAGGAGAGACTCATTAGTAAAGCCTTGGGTCGAGACAGGATTCGACCTGGGTGCTCCGGGTCCGGACCTTCCTCCAGCATACTGCTTTACACACTCAGAATGTATCATTGCAGCTTGCACTCCGCTGCAGAGAGAAAGTTTTAGTCCATGTATGTTGTTCGATTAATGAGAATAATACGGGATCTGCCTTACATCGCGTCCAAAATGACACAACGTAATTATTGTGCGGACAGAATGCATCAAAAAATGTTCAGATGTGTGTTAAATTTTATGAGACTTAACTGCTAAGGTCATCAGTCCCTAAGCTTACACACTACTTAAACTAAATTATCCTAAGGACGAACACACACACCAATGCCCGAGCGAGGACTCGAACCTCCGCCGGGACTCGCCGCACGGTCCATGACTGCAGCGCCTGAGACCGCTCGGCTAATACCGCGCGGCACAGAATGCTTCAACCTCAGGCCTCGACTGATCTGAAACGCAGTGAACTTTCCGTGACGAATTTTGCTAGCAGGCACTATTATTTCTGGTGATAATATGACGACGATTAATGCTGGTGTGCATACCCAACGGCGCAGGTATTACCAGCCTTATTGCGTCTTTCCAAGTAAGATGGGCAGAATAAAATGTTTGTTAAAACCGTGTCTGCTACGAAAGGTCTCAGCTGAATTCAAACAGTTACTTCCATACACATGGAATTAAATATTTCTTACCTCTTTTTGCAGTGAGAGGATTAACAAACATCGTTCTGAAACGCATTATTGACCCTTTCGTCACGGTACAGACACCTCTTTCTCAATATACTATAAGGTATCTAACACTCTGCGTGGTGTCTGTTCTATATCGTGTCTCCCTACCACTTTCGAGCAACGACGCTCTGAGCGTGTTTTTTAGGGAATTGACTAGTTTGAACCTGGGACCTGTTGCTGGTAAGGAGACGCCAGACCACACGTGACATGTAGAATTCAGAAGAGTTCAGTGAGACTAGCGATGATATAACCAAATACTTAGTGATTTCAACATCAGCTCCACTGCACTCCCTGTAAAAGAATCTTAATACTAACTAAATTTAGTGGAAGGGGTTCAAGGCTTTCCTATTTTTAGTTAGCTGGTAAAATAACGTCGAAAAAGCAGTTAAGTTTACCATTGGAAATTTTATTCTACTCACAAAACATTGTTTATAAATTGCACTATTGATAAAAGGAAATGTTATAATACAGGATGGCAAAATCCAACTGCGTTCAACAAAAATGTGAACGAATATTCCCTGAGTGGGGTTCCAAGTTCTACAATGGATCGAAGGATGACCCATGCCATATCACATTTATAATCTAGGTTTAAATTAAGTTTCACAAGAGAGAAAACTATCAAAATGGTCTACAGTGACCCTCAATTATCTTTAATTACTCATCTAACTTGTCGTAAATTACAGTGGCTGATGTGGCTTCTCAATAACTATATAACAGAAAAATCATCGAGTTTCAGATTTTTACTTCAAGTGGCAAATGTGAACACCATTACGTAAAAAGGGGATGTAACAGATGAGACTTTTGCAGTTCTGAGTGAAGCCTTATGCGCTCAAAAATGCGGCATCGCGTGTGTTCATTACCTTGTCGGTGTTCGTCAGGGGGTGGCGGCTGGCGGAGCTCCGCTCACCTCGCCGTCTCGGAAGCAACTCTACTCCTAACTTCTCCTTACTACAATTTACTGAAGGTGGTTTAAAAAAAAAAACTATCTGGCTGTGTTTTCATCTGACCAATCAGGGTCTCAATGTTAACCTTAAGCTCCGCTTACAAAAATTATGTCTATCCAATGAGACACGTTATACTTTTCGCGGTGGGGCAATGTTTTTTAAAGTTTGCAACGTAACAGACACGCAAAAAAGTCTCACGCTAAAACTTGCAGCTGGTGTGGTCCTTTTAGCGTTATCGTAAGATCTGCACTGTTCTTCTGGAGGGCTCTATCTTTTAACATGGGCTGGGGGGTGGTCCTGACGTAACAGAGACGCGAAAATGTCTCACGCTAAACTTGGGGGTGGTGTAGCCGTTTTTGTGTTATTGTGAGATCTATACTGTTCTTCTGGAGAGCTCTAGCTTTTAACATTGGCTGGGGCATGGTCCTGACGTAACAGAGACTCGAAAAAGTCTCACACTATAACTTGTGGGTGGTGTGGTCCTAGCGGTTAGCTGGCGACGCGGGTGTCCGTCCGTCCCTTATTGTAGGGCCTTCCAGCTTAACACGGTTCTGCTCTCGGCTTCTGTTCTCGTTTCTCCCCTTGGAACTGCGTCTGTCTCACGGTGGGAAGGTATGACATGCATTTAGGCATTCTTATGTTAGTCTGTGGTATTCCATTTGCTCACTCGTTACTCGTATTACTTTGGTTAATTTAATGTCACAATTTATTCGGAGCTATGTGACATACTACTGGATTTGCTTATCATGTCAGGGTTTTCATGGAAGGTGTTGGATTTGCCTCACACCTTACATATCACCACCCTTCCAACATAATTTTTGCACTGAATTTAGGCAGTGATTGAATCGTTGTCTAAGCCAGTCAAAAATTATTCCGTTATCTAAATTTTGTTGCCTACTGTTCAGCCACATTATTCTGTTCTATGCTAGTTTGTATTACTAAGTTATATTTTTTATATTCTTCCACATTATTCTCAAAAATGCAAGAGAAGAATATTTTTATGCTATTATTAATTTTTAATTATTTTCTTTCTTTGTTTAAGTGTGAAGTTTGTTTTTTAAGAAGTTTGTTATCGAAAGTGAGGAGTCTTTCACATCGATTTTCTTAGAAATATATTTTTTTTATAAATGTAGTAATTAAGTAAAATGTATTCCTAACACATTTTCTAAATATCATGTACAAGTAAAATGTTTTTGTTTCTAGACACTCATTTCAACATTGTTATACTAACAAATAAGAATTATTTCTAAGAATTGCTTTGACAAAGAAATATACATACACAAGTATTGAGATATTATCCTAACAAATGGTACAAATGTAAAAAAAAAGGGAAAACATCCAACAAGATAATTTTATATTCTTTGTTTTTATAAGGAGAAAATAAGTAAAATATAGTTATTCTTTTATTTTTATGAGGAGAAAATAAGTGGCATATAGTTTTAGTGTTTATTATGCCTTACTTTTGTTCTTTATATACTGTCCATTTCAGAACTAATGACTTATTTTTATTGATAGTCTATTTTTTACTTAAGTCCATAGTCAATGACTGTTATTTTGTAATTTATTAGCTGTCTGGTGTGCTTAACTTATTTAGTTTTTCACACGTTTCTTTTGCACAACTCCTACATCACATAATTTGATTTCACGCATTCACACAATCCTATGAATGTTTAACCATGAGGTTGGGGAATGTTTTTGCACAAAGGTGATGGACTTGAGCGAGATGGATGTGGGCAAGTATTTGATGTACAGCTTTGTTTGTCATTCCTTGTTGGCTTTGCAAGTGAGTGTTGCTGTTGTGGAGGTCCCATAATTGAATGGAGCTGTGAGTGCAGAATCTCGTGGCTTACTGTCTTTGTATGCGTGAAAGTCATTGTTATGTGTCGCTGAAAACGGTCGTTTTTCGTTGTAATATTTCGCAGACGACTAGTTTACAATAGGATAGGGATTTTGGAAGGTATGTCGTCTATTCTTCACCCATCTTCTTTCTTGGTCTCAATCCTGCGAACCTTCAACTTCTGTTCTTCCTGCTTTTTCTCTGCTTCTTACTTGCTTCTTGGTTCTTCTCTGGGCAGGATATGGAAATATTTATTGATAACTAGTCGCTTTGAAGTTCTCCTCCTAGTAACAGTTTGATAAATGGTTTGGACATGTCATTTCTACTTTGTGGACGTTTTCTTCAGTTTCGTGCATCAGCGTGCTGTTTAATAGCGGTAGTGTCACTATTACACATATTTTTTTGCCAGTGGTGGCTTGCCCAAGCGGTCTTCTCGTCGGGCCGTTTTTTGCTCGCTCCGTTCATTCGGGGCGCTCAGAGACCCTTCCGGCGTTGGGCACGTTGGGCGTCCCGTCGCGTCTCTGCAGGGCTCTGCCACTGTGCGGCTCCGTGTTCCATCCCAGCAGGGTTCTGCCTAGTGGGCCAATTTATTGCCCACCTTCGATACCTTCTGTTGGTCTCACTGTCCTTTCCTTTCTCTCGACGCTTCTGCCTTGGAGGAATCATGTCTTGCTAATTATGTCCTTTTCTTTCTTGATACTTCTCTTGTTGCAACTAGTGGGTCGTTGAATCTTGTCCTTGCTGGAGTTTTTACAATGGTTCTTACAAAAAGTTTTACTTATAATCATCTAACATATGTCAAGTACCTACATTGTTTTACGCCTTCTTAAAAAGCTTTACCAATTTTGGCGCCTTTTCCATGTTACAATTCTAAGGTATTTTGAGTCTTATCTTCTACAAAAATCCTCAAATTCCTTTATTTTTTATTTTTTGTGTAGTGTCGTGGTGTATAGCATTTTAGTATTTCATGCTGCTCAGACTATCTACGTTTTAAAAAAATGGCTCTGAGCACTATGGGACTTAACATCTATGGTCATCAGTCCCCTAGAACTTAGAACTACTTAAACCTAACTAACCTAAGGACATCACACAACACCCAGCCATCACGAGGCGGAGAAAATCCCTGACCCCGCCGGGAATCGAACCCGGGAACCCGGGCGTGGGAAGCGAGAACGCTACCGCACGACCACGAGATGCGGGCATATCTACGTTTTATCCCTTCACCTTAATTTATGGTACTATTGGTGTTATTTTTGGTTTTCGTAGCGGGGCTTTGAATTTCGCCGTGCTACACTCGTTCCCTCAGATAAAAAATGTCTCGTCGCAGCGGTATGAGCACTCGACGGCAGAGAAACTACTAAAATTGTTAACTTTTTTTTTTGTTTTTTTTCCGTTTCAATTGTCTCTTGTTAGCTGTAGCTTAAGGCAGGCGTGATCGGATGCTGACGTAAAAACTTAATGGCTAATCTTGATCTGATTGTAATGTGTAGACATTGTGGAAGTTATTAAGAAATTCGGTGGATGGAAGTAGCAAAGTGAATTAAATTGCATACAGTATCAAGATGATTTTAATTGGTATAAATTAGTGATCCCTGGACTATTACAAGATTTCGGAGCAGATTTTTTTTTCACGCTGATATGAAGGAGATTTTTGAAGACGTGGACGCCGCCCGAAAGAAGATAAGTTAATCTGGTAAAGGATGATCTCTCGTCTACGCCACTTCCCCCTGTCAGTTACATTCTGTTATTCTCTGTTTCTTTTCAATAACTTTTGTAGTGAAAATTGGTTTAACTTTTGCTCAAAAACGCCACAAGGACCACCCCAACAATAGCTTTTCCGAATAACGAAGTCCGATAGCTTTTCTGTAATACAAAGTCCGATCTGCATTTCTTTCATTCTTTCCCTTTTTCACGGTCTCTCTTCTCTCATTTTTTTTTATTAACCAATACATTTTGTTTTTATTGGAACTACTTTCTTTTTCCCACCTTCCTCTCTCTTCATTCTTCTTTCTCCTGACGATCTTATCTGCAAGATAATCTTGAAATATTGTGCTGATTATTTACCAGTAATAAAATTAATCTTCAAACTTGTACTGAAAGTGTTTAATACTGCCAGTCTTAGGTAAAAATACCTGTGCTTTATCTCGTAAAATACCCTCTAAATCTCGTTTACTGTGTTCTGAAATACCTTGAACTTCTTGCAGTTTTTCGTCGATTTCTTTATGGACTTCTAACATGAGTTGAGGCGATTCCCCCTTTTGTGCATACCATTCTAATTCTTCATCCTCTTTATCTCGTGTCATTCTTAAATGTTTGTTTATAACTGGTATTTCTTCTAATTTTAGCTTTTGCTCAAAGAGATGTGTGACATTCCCGAATGTTACGCTACCTTTCCCCATATCTATTATCGCTCGTCTCTCATTTAAAAAATCTGCACCTATAATCAAATCCACAGTTAGTTTAGGTATAATCACGAAGTTGGCTTCGATCTTTTGACCTTGACACAAAAGAGTTAACCTTGTTTGTCTCGTAACTTCCGCAGTATTGTTTCTAAGAAACAAAGAATCTTAATACTAACTAAATTTAGTGGAAGGGGTTCAAGGCTTTCCTATTTTTAGTTAGCTGGTAAAATAACGTCGAAAAAGCAGTTAAGTTTACCATTGGAAATTTTATTCTACTCACAAAACATTGTTTATAAATTGCACTAATGATAATAGGAAATGTTATAATACAGGATGGCAAAATCCAACTGCGTTCAACAAAAATGTGAACGAATATTCCCTGAGTGGGGTTCCAAGTTCTACAATGGATCGAAGGATGACCCATGCCATATCACATTTATAATCTAGGTTTAAATTAAGTTTCACAAGAGAGAAAACTATCAAAATGGTCTACAGTGACCCTCAATTATCTTTAATTACTCATCTAACTTGTCGTAAATTACAGTGGCTGATGTGGCTTCTCAATAACTATATAACAGAAAAATCATCGAGTTTCAGATTTTTACTTCAAGTGGCAAATGTGAACACCATTACGTAAAAAGGGGATGTAACAGATGAGACTTTTGCAGTTCTGAGTGAAGCCTTATGCGCTCAAAAATGCGGCATCGCGTGCGTTCATTACCTTGTCGGTGTTCGTCAGGGGGTGGCGGCTGGCGGAGCTCCGCTCACCTCGCCGTCTCGGAAGCAACTCTACTCCTAACTTCTCCTTACTACAATTTACTGAAGTTGGTTTAAAAAAAAAAACTATCTGGCTGTGTTTTCATCTGACCAGTCAGGTGTTTTCAGAACTGGCAATTCCTCATTGGCATTACACTGCATGAATAAATTTTATGAGATCGCAGTCAGTTCACTTCCGCTATCAGTTACAATATTGACTGGGATATGCTTTACCATGGCCTCACAATTGGTTGAATTTGAAAGGGATGGTTCTGTTCTTCTTCTTCTTGCATCGACGAATCCTCCACTGAATCATACATGAGTCTTTTTAGGAATTTCCCTTGTGAATTCGAACTTTCTGTAGGATAAGCTTCGACTGCTACTTCTCTCTCTTTTATTTCCTCTTCTCTATTTCTTCCTTCATTTACGCTTTCTTCAACATCCTCTACTTTTTCCTCATCCTCATCTATCTTCTCCATGTTCGTCGCTACTTCCACATAATCGCATCTAAATGCTCTAATTATCGCTTCATAACTTCCTTCATTATATACGTTGGGTTGTGTGCCCACTCGTAACTTATTTTCAACTTCTGTCGACTGCGCATTATCCTCATGGAATTCGCTTTCCCTGGTTTCCGTCTCAAATAGCTCTGCAATACTCATTACTTCGTCCTTTCCTCCTACATTCGTTGTGCATGCCTCTGGTAATTCATCTTCCTCGTCAGTATTCTCCCAATTAATTTTGTCCCAACACGATATTGTTGTTTTCTTCTCTTCGTTATCATCTGGTCCCTGCGGATTTGTTTCTTCCTTCTTCTCTTCTCGTGATAAGATTTTTACTTCTCTGTTCAAGGTGCTGCAATTGTCCTGGGTCGGTGCGTCACTCTCTTTGGCATGGGTGCTTAGCTGTCAATTCGAACGTTTATCGGGGTTTGGTGGTCTTACCTCCACCTCTTCTATCTGTATTCTCTTTTCTTGTTCAGCTTGTTGATAGTGGTTTCTTTGTTGATAATTTGTCGGTCTGTGGGTTCTCCAGTACCCGTTCCGGTTGTCGTTATTCCCTCTGTAATAGTTGTTGCCGTTCCTGGGTGAATTATAGTTATTGCCATATTCTCTTCTAAATCCATAACCGGTTCTTTGTTGAAATCTATTGTCGTTTCTTGGCGCCAAGTTATCACATGGTTCGTAATTATTGTTTCTTCGTACTGTGTCTTGTGGATTCCACTGCTTTTTGCTTTCGTTTTCACGTGCGCTTCGTCTTTTTCTTGCGTCATCTTCCGAAAATATGAACTCTAGTTCCCTTAGAATACCTTTAAATGCTTCGATGTCATTGCCTCCGCGACCTACTAATGATTGCTGGTATTTCAATGGTAGCTTCATCGCGCATAATTTAATCAACTCTCCGTGACTGTATGGTACATCTAAGCATTGATTTTTCTTCGCCATTAATTCGAAAAATTTCACGGGACTCTTCTCTCCTGAAGTTTCAAAATATGGATTCTGTAATAATTCGTACTTCACTCTGTTCTGTGCTTCGCTGGACCAATATCGTGAGACAAACTTCTCTCTGAAATCTTCGTACGATCGGCATGTCGCTGCAACATTCTGCATGGTTTCTGCGACTGTTTCTGACATGTATGCACATATAAACTCTAATTTGTGTGCTAGCGTCCAGTGTTCTGGTAATCCTACTCGGAATTGATCAATAAAAGTTCGTGAATGTAATGAGTTTCCTTCTCGAAAGTGTTGAAATTTTCTGACTGTGAGGAAATGACCGTTGTCGTACTTCGTCATAGTTCCAAATGAAATTCGCGATTCTTCGCCACTTTTGTTTCTGATCATTTCTCCCGTCGTTCTTTCCGGTTGTGGTAGATCCATTGGATATTGTCCACTGTAACTCTCGCCTACCCTTGCGTAGTATCGTTGGAGTGGTACGCAATAATTTTCTTCCATCGGTTATGAACGTGTAGCTGAATGCATTGCACTGTACTCTTCGCGACCTGGCTTTCCATTGTCAGGTATTGGTTCGGTATCTTGTCTGGCTAACCTTGCTGCTTCATTGCACGATCCGAACTGTCTTGAAACATACATTTGTGGTTCCGCATGTGTTTGTGATGACGTTTGTTCATCAAGAATTTCGAAACGTGTTTGTTGCTGTGCAGGCTGTCTGATTTCACGTATGTTACTTTCCGCCTGTGATTGGAATCGCAAATGTGTAATATCTTCGTCAATTGCTTGTTTTTCCGGTGCTGTTACAGATACGGATGTGGTTGCAGACTCTGTGCTTGTTCGATCCTGTTCACTACACTCTTCAATGGTTTGCAACAACTCTGTTCGCAATTTCTGAAATTGTCGCTTCGGTTGCGCTTCTATTTTGACTATGCGGTTATCATATCTTTTCAGGGCTGCTTTTGTGATACGTTTGTGTAACACACTGTTTTCAACAACTTCACGCGCTGTACCTGATGCTTGTCTAGTAATTACGTTTATCTGTTTCTCTAGTTTCTTGACTTCTCCCTGGGTGTTGTTACGTAATGTTTTGATCTCGTCCTGAGTGTCATTACGCAATGTTTGTACGTCCACTTGTACCTTGTCAATGTCTGTTCTCAGTTGAGTGTAACCTGTTATTAAGTTTCCTATCACTTCTCGAGATTCTTTTGCCTCGTCTTAAATATGACGTAGGTGTAACTGAATTTTTTTTGCTTTGTTGTTTAATCGCACGCATTTGTCTCGTGGTTTCTGCATTTTGTTTCGTCATTTCTGCATTCTGAATTTTAATTTGGTTCGCAATTTCTTTATTTTGTCTTGTCATGGTTTCCGTCATTAATTGTAATAATTCTGCCAGGTTGGTGGGTCCTATTGCGTTTTCTTCCGACGTCCTACGTTCTGTGTTTTCGCCCAATTGTTGGTTTGCCACCGATTGCATTGAACTGTGCTGTGACACGTTTCTGCTCGCATTCCTTGTACTCTGTGGTGAGGGACCTGTGATTACGTGTACTATGGGTTCTACGTATTCAAGACGCAAGTTAGAATCCTCATCGACTGTCTCTCTACTTTCCTGCTCCTCTGTCGTATGCTGACTCATGTTTTCTATGCCTTGACGTACATTATCCTCGTTATGGTGCGTTATATGTCCTATTTCTCGCGATACTGCATCGTCTGTTGTACTGTCCTCTATTCTCTGTCCATTTTCATGTTGGGTCTCTACCTCAATTCGGTCAAGGTTTCGATCTGCCATTGCTAATCTTTCCGAATTCCTTATTTTCTGTTTTAAAAGCAATTCACGCGCCCTACTTCGCGTCAACATGCGCTCATACGATCGCACGCGTTTCATAAACTTCTTGCACACACGACTTGACAATCAATTCACTTACTTGTTGGGTCAGAACCAACTTGTCAACGAAATATGCGCCACCTGTGCGCTTGCATTGGAGAGAAAACTTAATTCTAACAATATTAAAATTCATAACTTAATTATGCTATTGTCTCTGCCAGAATGTCCACTTTTACTGAATACTTTCTTACTATCTATCGCTGCAGCTACTGTTCTCGACTATTTATAACGTTAAAAAAATTTTTTTTATTACGAAAATTTTTTAACAGGATATTTTTCTGACCTAGTTAGGCATGTGGTCGACCTTCAATCATGGTATTTTACCATCCTGGCAGGGTCGCCATTTTCTAACATTCTGCGTGGTGTCTGTTTGTTCTATATCGTGTCTCCCTACCACTTTCGCGCAACGACGCTCTGAGCGTGTTTTTTAGGGAATTGACTAGTTTGAACCTGGGACCTGTTGCTGGTAAGGAGACGCCAGACCACACGTGACATGTAGAATTCAGAAGAGTTCAGTGAGACTAGCGATGATATAACCAAATACTTAATGATTTCAGCATCAGCTCCACTGCACTCCCTGTAAAAGAATCTTAATACTAACTAAATTTAGTGGAAGGGGTTCAAGGCTTTCCTATTTTTAGTTAGCTGGTAAAATAACGTCGAAAAAGCAGTTAAGTTTACCATTGGAAATTTTATTCTACTCACAAAACATTGATTGTAAATTGCACTATTGATAAAAGGAAATCTTTTAATACAGGATGGTAAAAACCAACTGCGTTCAACATAAATGTGAACGAATATTCCCTGAGTGGGGTTCCAAGTTCTACAATGGATCGAAGGATGACCTATGCCATATCACATTTATAATCTAGGTTTAAATTAAGTTTCACAAGAGATAAAACTATCAAAATGGTCTACAGTGACCCTCAATTATCTTTAATTACTCATCTAACTTGTCGTGAATTACAGTGGCTGATGTGGCTTCTCAATAACTATATAACAGAAAAATCATCGAGTTTCAGATTTTTACTTCAAGTGGCAAACGTGAACACCATGAGCTTTAATTGACGATCGACACTAGTATTACGTAAAAATGGGATGTAACAGATGAGACTTCTGCAGTTCTGAGTGAAGCCTTATGCGCTCAAAAATGCGGCATCGCGTGCGTTCATTACCTTGTCGGTGTTCATCAGGGGGCGGCGCCCGGGGCAGCTCCGCCCACCTCGCCGTCTCGGAAGCAACTCTACTACAATTTACCGAAGTTGGTTTAAAAAAAAACTATCTGGCTGTGTTTTCATCAGACCAATCAGGGTCTCAATGTTAACCTTAAGCTCCGGCTACAAAAATTATGTCTATCCAATGAGAAACGTTATGTTTTTCGCGGTGGGGCAATGTTTTTTAAAGTTTGCAACGTAAAAGACACGCAAAAAAGTCTAACGCTAAAACTTGCAGCTGGTCTGGTCCTTTTAGCGTTATCGTAAGATCTACACTGTTCTTCTGGAGGGCTCTTTCTTTTAACATGGGCTGGGGGCGGGTGGTCCTGACGTAACAGAGACGCGAAAAAGTCTCACGCTAAAACGTGCTGGTGGTGTAGCCCTTTTTGTGTTATTATAAGATCTATACTGTTCTTTTGGAGGGCTCTAGCTTTTAACATTGACTGGGGGTGGTCCTGACGTAACAGAGACGCGGAAAAGTCTCACGCTAAAACTTGCGGGTGGTGTGGTCCTAACGGTTAGCTGGCGACGTGGGTGTCCGTCCGTCCCTTATTGTAGGGCCTTCCAGCTTAACACGGTTCTGCTCTCGGCTTCTGTTCTCGTTTCTCCCCTCAGAACTGTGTCTGTCTCACGGTGGGAAGGTATGACATGCATTTAGGCATTCTTGTGTTAGTCTGTGGTATTCCATTTGCTCACTCGTTACTCGTATTACTTTGGTTAATTTAATGTCACGATTTATTCGGAGCTATGTGACATACTACTGGATTTGCTTATCATGTCAGGGTTTTCATGGAAGGTGTTGGATTTGCCTCACACCTTACAGGTATCAAGCAATCACTATTAAGAATTTCTGTTTTAGTATATGTAAGAGGTAGGATTCCTAGAATATAGGCGGCCGGGGTGGCCGAGTGGTTCTAGGCGCTACAGTCAGGAACCGCGTGACCGCTACGGTCGCAGATTCGAATCCTGCCTCGGGCATGGATCTGTGTGATGTCCTTAGGTTAGTTAGGTTTAAGTAGTTCTAAGTTCTAGGGGACTGATGACCTAAGCAGTTAAGTCCCATAGTGCTCAGAGCCATTTGAACCTAGAATATATGTATAACATCCTCCGGATACATTCAGTTTAAAAATAAATGTAAGTAGAAAGGTTATTTAATTGATATTATCACATTAAAGAAAATGTTTAACTCGTGTTTGGGCATTTTTAGGGACCACTTTTTCCAAATATGACCCATCGCCACATCCGGTTCATATTAACATTTTGCAGCACATAAATGGCCAGAAAACTACTTGAACACACTGAAAGAGCTATAATGTACTTTTATATGAATAATAAGTGGAATGGGATAATACCTAGTTTTGTGTAATTTTTTTTTTAGACAATCGCTTCGTAATTAACTATTGCCACAGATTGCAGTCTTACTGCTTTTTAACTCTTCAGGTTATTAGTCGGCTTTAGAAACTGTTTTAACACCGTTAAGTTTCTCTATCATAGGAGTAATAATTTTAAACACTGCGTTTTCAATAAAAACGAGAATAATGACTCACGAAACTGGTTTGTATCATTTAATTAATTTCTCACATGAGGGTCACAGGAAGTTACGCACTTTATCTTTGGGTGTCAACCCTACAAAATGTTGGCACCCTATTGCTTTTGTTCTTCAGTGAACAGTGTCGTACATGTGACCTGCACCTTGTAATTTAGTACCTTCTTTCGTGGAGTTTGTTTTTTCTTCTTCAGCTCTGGAGTTTGCGAAATTGTCTTGAGTAAACAATCGCGATATTCAGCTATGACATTGTCTTCAAGACTGAAGTCACTTGAACTGTCCTTTACTGAATATGCTTCACTTCCTGATGAGCTGGAATCACTGGACTAGTCTTTTTTTTCGGGAAGCCCTTGAGAATGACTGAGTCTGTGGCAGTTTAACTGTTTCAGGGGCAGTTGGCATGCCTTCTACTAGATCGGGACGCTATGGTGGACAGGAGGGAGCGAATGCAGAGTCTGGAATAGCTTCTGGGTCAAAAGGATAAATCCCTGCTGCACAGAATCCAGACATGACATTTACTGGTGCTGCTTTTGGCCACATCTTGTGGAAGAATTTTCTAAACATACGTTTATTAATTGCTGTGTTTTCTTCTTTTATGTGTAGACTAGTACAGCTGAGCTTCTTCATCCCAGTAAGACTCAAACGGTTTAAATACTGATGTATCCATGCGTTGCAGCTCATGGGTGATGCTGCTGGGCGAGCGGTAAAGTCTGCTACTGTGATCTTCAGCAACGTCACATGTTTGAGGGTCTTGATACGACAATGCTCCATCAAATTTCAAAAGAACATCTTTTGGATGCTTGTATTTGTCAAAACGATGTACCCATTTGATTAATGTCGCAGTATTCATTGAGACCTTACCTACCATTTCTACCGCTGTTTCAGGTAGCAAACAGTCTACCCATTCCGTCTTGCGTCGCTTTCCTTTGAGAAGGACCGTTGGACGAATAACCTGCCCACTTACTTGTCACATGAGACAATGGTAACATTTCCCCATGTTCTGGAGCAACAAAGTGCAAGCATTTATCACCGGTCCTCATCAAAAGTTCAGGGGTCTTGTGCAGAGAGAGGCGACACTCCGTTTCATCCATATTACAGAAGAGGTGGGTTTTTGTAATAACTCCATTTCGGACGAGACCGTTTTCAGTTTTTGGAAATGATGATTTATAGTCATCTTGTTTAGCTTTGCAGCGCTTCCTGGAGTCATGTGTGGTGGCTTCCTTCTTGCAACGCATGGATGCCTTTGTAGGGAGAGCTTGAGACACTTGCGGTCATCCAGTCCCTTCTTCTCAGTAATCTATTCTTTTCACAGAATGCAAATACACATCGCCGGAGCACTTTCACTGTAAATGGATACCTAACTTCAGCGGGTCCAAAAACTCTTCGGCCAAGTTCTCTTTCCTGAACGGCATCCAAACCAAAGTCCCTGTCCCGTTCTTTTGGTTGTTACTTCAAAATTTTTGTGATTGCGTAAAGTACTTTGGGGTATCCTGTATGTTTTCGATGCTCTTCTGACAGACATCCCTTCAGCAACAGCTCCCATCGGCCTCTTTAAATCATCTGGACTCCATGTTGCTCTTTATTCCGTGTCTCTATCTAAAACGCCGGCCAGTGTGGCCGAGCGGTTCTAGGCGCTTCAGTCTGGAACCGCGCGACCGCTACGTTCGCAGGTTCGAATCCTGCCACGGGCATGGATATGTGTGATGTCCTTAGGTTAGTGAGGTTTAAGTAGTTCAAAGTTCTAGGGGACTAATGACCTCAGATGTTAAGTCCCATAGTGCTCAGAGCCATTTGAACCAATTTTCTATCTCAAAAAAAAAAAAAAAAAAAAAAAAAAATCACTAAAACACACGTTCCTGAATTCAGCTGAAAATTCGTGGATTAATTTTTTAAAAGTAAATCAGTTAAAATAACT
The DNA here is from genome assembly GCF_023864345.2 of Schistocerca serialis cubense. Lineage (NCBI taxonomy): Eukaryota > Metazoa > Arthropoda > Insecta > Orthoptera > Acrididae > Schistocerca > Schistocerca serialis. The sequence goes on from NC_064638.1 coordinate 941,959,779, forward strand.
AAAAATTAAACATTTATTTATGTATAGGCGGGTCACCCCTCGTAAAGATTATGAATAAGAAATATAAAATTAAAATGTTTCTTTTGACATTTCTTGCAATGGTCAGCTAATAGCTCTGTAAAGAATGCATATAAATAATTTAGATTTAATCTAGAGATGGCAACTACTGCACATGTCACATGGGGTTTGCCGGCATGTGCTGACAGTTAAATGTGCATTGGCATTACGATAGCAAAGTGAAGTTTCAAATAACGCTCAGTTGTCGATATAAGCAAGAGGGTGCCTGATAAGGCATATTAGAAAACTGATGCCAGTACCTTAATAAAACATGATTTTCTGTTCATAAATACGTATTTATTAGTAAAAATGCTTCATACCCATAGCGACTGCGTTAGATGTAATGTACCTTGCAAATAAGAAACAGCCCTCCCTCCTTGAACGAAGTACCACAACTGAACATAAAATGGCTGATAAAACAGCGGCTGCGGATGTACCTGTGTTGTTGATCACGACAGGCCAGATGCTATGAATACCGTAGACATTAGGCGCTATTTTTAAAGATTTTTAAACTTTTGATCTCAGAAAATAAGTGTGGGCCCGTAAGTAGGCTGTTTAGGTATACAGCGCTCTGTATGTTTAAGTTTTTATGTTGGTAACGCCACATAGCGCTCTGTATGTTTAGGTTTTTATGTTGGTAACGCCACATATCTCTCTGTATGAAAATCACTGACTGTGCTGTGTGCAGTCTGTGGCTGGTTTGCATTGTTGGAATATTCGCTGTTGTAGTGTTAGGCAGTTTGGTGTGAACAGCGCGTAGCGTTGCGCAGTTAGAGGTGAGCCGCCAGCAGTGGTGAATGTGGGGAGAGAGATGGCAGAGTTTTGAGAACGGACGATCTGGACGTGTGTCCGTCAGAAGAACGAAATTTATAAGACTGGATGTCATGAACTGATATATATATTATGACTTTTGAACACTATTAAGGTAAATACATTGTTTGTTCTCTATCAAAATCTTTCATTTGCTAACTATGCCTATCAGTAGTTAGTGCCTTCAGTAGTTAGAATCCTTTATTTAGCTGGCAGTATTGGCGCTCGCTGTATTGCAGTATTTCGAGTAACGAAGATTTTTGTGAGGTAAGTGATTCATGAAGGGAATAAGTTATTGTTAGTCCGGGCCATTCTTTTGTAGGGATTATTGAAAGTCAGACTGCGTTGCGCTAAAAATATTGTGTGTCAGTTTAGTGATGATCAAAATAAGTAAAGAGGAATGTCTGAGTACGTTCAGTTTTGCTCAGCTGTTTGAAAATCAAATAACGTAAGAGGTTAACCAGCACAGCAATTCATAAATTTTTCTAAGGGGAGATTTCAGGCCTTGTTAGGATCTGGGCCTTGTTTGCTACATGTACCTTAATAATAAATGTACAAGGTGCCCACTGGTCCTAACACAAGAAATTTTTATTATTTGAATTTTACAAAGATGCCACCTTTTAGTTCGCCGCCTTTCCGCTGATGTGACAACAATCAACGGTCCACACCCACAGGGCATAGAAGCAAATAGAGGGGCCTTCCCCCTCGCTCTGGGTACCCACAACCGCAGAGGTGCTAGTCGCTCCACGCAATTTCTGTGGCACAATACATGGGAAGTGAAATTTCAAGTCATCCAATTTGACTAAAAAAATTGTTTTATGTAGATGGAGCAAAGCTACATCCACCTCTGTAAGTTAGTTTCTCATTAAAACTTTTTCTGCATAACAAGTAAAAACCTGTTTTTAGATTCGAGAATGTTTTCCGCTATGAAGTCTTTCTCATTCGATTTTCGGGAAACTATTCGGTAAAAAAATACTATTTTTCCATTCTTACAGCTGCACATTGCAGCTTAATAATGTACTTGTTTCCTTTTCGTTATGTCCCAAGCTTATTCTGATACTTCGAAGTAAAGTACAACACCACGCATATTTTGAGATGTTTGCAGTGAAAAATGTAGTCGTTGGCCAATTTACTGTTGGTGCATTCTATGTCAACCGTTAGTGTGTACGAAATGTGGCTAGCATATCGGAATTTTTTTGAACTGTGAAAGGAGAGTCATATTTCTTTCTATTCTCTAGAAAATACGTGAGATATATTGGAAATTGTCTGTTACAAGGTTGTCATCCACGCGCCACATGCATTACTATTGCCAGCTGCTATGAGGTGGGTGAAGCTGCCTCGTGTTTCTCTTCTTCGTATGCTACCAATACAAACCAAAGCTGGAAATTATAGGAAAAATTAATGCAAGGAAAAGACACCGCGAGTCATTAGCTCATGTAGCTTGGAAGACGGCGAAACTGACATTTTGTCGACTTTCACATTATCGATGTTTGACATGCAAATTATATATAGCGACACGTAGATCGAAATAATTTGATTTTAAAATAGTGTACTCCTTTATTTTTATTAGACATTATCCGATTGTGATTGCCCATACATGAAGTATTTGTAGGTGTTTCATTTCTTGAGAAGTACGTTTGGCTGGTCTGGCAATATCACAGGCAGGCAATAGATCAAAGCAGGCCGAAATGCACCATTATGTTAACTCAGGTTGTAAAATGTGACACAGACGCCACGTAGGAAGCGTTCATCGAAGGCTGTAGTTTGTACTAGACAGGATCCTTTATTGTATGATTATATGATAGCGGAACAAACACTGGTAGCAGTTACTTCTGGTAAATTATCTGGGAGTATGCGTGCGGAACGATTTGAAGTGGAATGATCATATAAAATTAATTGTTGGTAAGGCGGGTACCAGGTTGAGATTCATTGGGAGAGTCCTTAGAAAGTGTAGTCCATCAACAAAGGAGGTGGCTTACAAAACACTCGTTCGACCTATACTTGAGTGTTGCTCATCAGTGTGGGATCCGTACAAGATCGGGTTGACAGAGGAGATAGAGAAGATACAAAGAAGAGCGGCGCGTTTCGTCACAGAGTTATCTGGTAAGCGTGATAGCGTTACGGAGATGTTTAGCGATACCACATTATTAGAAAAACCAAATATCTAACATATGTCCAGTGCAATCGACGAATTCAGCACAAGTGGTAGACTGTGCAAGAGAGGCGCTCTGCATCGCCGTGTAGCTTGCTGTCCAGGTTTCGAGAGGGTGCGTTTCTGGATGAGGTATCGAATATATTGCTTACCCCTACTTATACCTCCCGTGGAGATCATGAATGTAAAATTAGAGAGATTCGTGCTCGCACGGAGGCTTTCCGACAGTCGTTCTTCCCGCGAACCTTACGGGACTGGAACGGGAAAGGGAGGTAGTGACAGTGGCACGTAAAGTGCCCTCCGCCACACACCGTTGTGTGGCTTGCGGAGTATAAATGTAGATGTAGATGTAGATGAGGGGATACCCATGGTTAGCCGACACGATGTGGACAGCAGGTAACGGCGCCCACGTTCCTAAAGTGTTTTTCTGTGGTGAGGGCGTTGTAAAGTACAGTTCAGGTTCCGGAAGGCGGGCAACAATGAGCCTTGAGTGAAAAATGCAGAGAATACGGCGCTAGCCTGCCGATATGAGAGCAATATACCGGTGGACAGTATGCAGGCTCTATGAAAGCTCCAGGTATGTGTGGCTCCATGCTCTTGGCACGCAGATGTGAGGATTCTATTAAATATGAGACTGCAACTTTCTCATACCAAAAATGCCGGTAGCTGTCCCCTAATATATCAGCCAGAACATTGTGACCACTGACCTACCATCTATATAAACCCATCCACGCAATAGCAAAGTCACCTGGCGACGAACGACTGCTAGTGAGACACATGCAGAATCAGCGAGCGTGACGTCCGTGTGTAGAGTGTAAACTGTCTTGCCTTTGTCGAAGTAAAATCTCGGCGGTCTGATAGTTTTTACGTCCCGCCAGTCGTGTCCTGGTTAATTTAATTGGACCGTGTTTCCTCACTGCTAGTATGTGGCGAAAATAATTCCATTTTCCGGATCCTTCTTCTGTTTTTGCACGTAGCGACTGCTCGCACGTGTTGCTTCCCCGAATAGTACCAGACGGCGCCGCCAGATGGCACGTGGAAGCCTGTAAGCAAAGCAGTTGCTGTGATCCCTCCGAGTGAACTGCAACGACTGTCACTAAAATAGGCACCTCAAAGTCATCCTACCGTTTTACGGCACTGCTAGTTAATGATATTTTCAAATTCTGGTAAAAATTCAGAAAAAGATATTAAACATCTCTGTTTTTTGGTGTAGAATATGATGGAATACTTTCCAAAAAGAAAATTTTTGCTTGGTGCTACGAAAATAAATAAAAACTAGCGTTATAAAAAATTCTGAAGAAATATAATATTTATACTTCATCGTGTGGAGAAACAGAACCACCGGCATATTTATCCTGAAAAAATAGAGGAACATTCGCAAAGTTTGTAGATGCATTTGAAACAATTTTGTCGTTAAAACATCAAAGTATTCCAAGATAAAAAATAAAATATCGCAGTAGGTGTGAAACTGTTCCGCTTGTGTAGCGAAAAATGTTGTCGCTGATGAATTTGCGTTCTGTTCAACCTTGTAGAGACTTCCAGAGAGGAGGTTATTAAGAAAACTATGAAATTAATTTTGGTAACATATGAGACACCATTATTTTATCACACCAGCCATGAATGCATTTCATTTACGAGAGACATTTGTGCCGCCGCCAGGGTTTCAGCTCCGACAGCTCGTCTTAATAAGACCGAGAACATTTATTACCTCCCGAAATTTTGTTATTTGCAGCCGTTACAGACCCTTAGCCACTACACCCATGACCCAAATCACAGATTCCGCTATACAAAAGTAAGCTGTAGGTATCTTCAGCCCACTATTTCCGTTTAAGTCGAGCAAAATATATTTGTCCGTATGGTTTCCTGAAACCCAAGTTTTGTCGTATTATACTACAAGACTAGTGTCCTCAGCTTGCAATAAATGCATTGTAAACGAAACTTAGCTATTGCTGATGCAGAGTCTCTGCAATCCATTAAAATTTTCGTCCATCATTATACTTTCTGAGCCGAAAACCAAGTAAGCGGAGAAAACGAAGAACGGAATTATTTCACGGAGAGCGCCCTTTCTTTTTCTATCTGTCGTATGCTCTCCCCTGCCGTAGTAACCAAGTACAGTTCTACGCACTAAATTTTTGTTAAAAACTTCGAATTCCGTAAATTTCCTTATCTCTATCTTGCTGCAATGTTAATACGGAATACAGTCGATTCGGAAATATCACGAGGTTTTGCTGCCAGTTTAAAAATTTTTTCAAAATTTGTATTATTCCTGGCTTCCTCACTGTTTGCCAGCTCAGAAAAAAATACTTCGGTACTTCCGATACGACAATCTTAGTTTATTTTGAAATGTCTTGTTGTGCCTTACACACGTTGATGAGCTGAGACCTTTGCTCCTCCATTACCCCCACTACAAAACAAGCCAACGCACCTTCGTCCGCGGAACCACACGGTGTCACATGGGAACAGTGAAAATGCAGCTGGCGCTGACCTCTAATGTTGCTGCAGTTTGTATATGGCAACAAAGCTGTGATGCGGAGGAATCATACAACGTCACGCAGCGGGCAAGTCCATCAGGTACCTATTTGGTGACGAACACTTTTTTTTTATTAAATAATACACGAATTCAACACTTAGCAGCTGCCTTTAGAGGTCGCTGACCGTGTTGCCAGACAGTGAGATAAACGTATTAAGTTATGGTGATTACTTTTGAAACGATAAACAGCCAACTAAAAATACGAAGAACCGCAAGTAATCACTTATTTGTAGAAAAAGCGAGCAGTGAACTTTTCTTGTAATCTACATATAATACATATCAAAACAGTGTTTCATAACTGGAGCATTATAGATCCCACTGATGATGCCTGAAAGTGAAAAAAGGCGAAACGCGTCTGGGAAAATAAAACACAGTGCAGCAAGATGGTTCAAATGGCTCTGAGCACTATGGGACTTAACATCTATGGTCATCAGTCCCCTAGAACTTAGAACTACTTAAACCTAACTAACCTAAGGACAGCACACAACACCCAGCCATCACGAGGCAGAGAAAATCCCTGACCCCGCCGGGAATCGAACCCGGGAACCCGGGCGTGGGAAGCGAGAACGCTACCGCACGACCACGAGATGCGGGCGGTGCAGCAAGAGAAGGCGTTTTTATTTATATGTATATATGTTATATAAGTGGAATCCAAGCCCACTTTTCTAGTGTTTTCTGTCTTCCCTAGATCCAATGATGGCGGCCTTAGTTTCACCGAAACCGGCAATCATGAAATAAAAAGAATTCCTGCAGTCTTGGCTACCTGTTTATTGTTTTACAAATTTTGTTAATTTCTATGAATTAACCCATTTTCTGAATGACCTCGTACGTGGACCTCAAGTTATAACGCATATTTTTCATCTGTCTCATTTTCATTTGACTGTCCGATTCGATTGTCTTCGACTCTTCATGCCTGTCCCTCTCACAGTTGCAATATTTGCCGGTATCCTCGCTTTTTTTATTAAGTCCTGGGGACTTCTGAAGAACGTTGCCAGAAAGCTGTAAGCCATCGTAGGCTCGTTATGAGAATGGACCTTGGCGATTAAGATAGCGACGAAACATCCGCCTTGTTTGTATTAAAAGACTGAAGATTCGGGGCGAAGGTATTGGCTCAAATGGCTCTGAGCACTATGGGACTTAACATCAATGGTCATCAGTCCCCTAGAACTTAGAACTACTTAAACCTAACTAACCTAAGGACATCACACAACACCCAGTCATCACGAGGCAGGCGAAGGTATTGTACGCTAATTATCGGCGTCTTTGGTCCTCAGTTCGATTGCTAATAATGGAGGATGGCCACGAAGTGAATGGCGTATGCACCGTCTCCCACGCTCCATTGAGAGGAGTGTACTAGCCAATCAAAAAACGTCCATTTCTTGGAGTTCAGCATGTTGGTTACTAGGAACACATGTCACATTGATCGGTATCAAATTAAGCAGTAGCGCCACTGCTGTGGCGTTTGGCTTACAAAATGAAGTTTGTTTATTGTGGCTCACGCGCTGCATTGATTAATGAATGGAGCCCTAACGAACCCTGTTACTCTCGGGTTCATCTATCGCTCCACTTCAGTCAGAGCAACGCAGTGTGGCGTAATTAAACTGATCTGGTGCCGCCATTCGGGACACAAGTATTGCCCACGTTTCTACCTCATTTTACTGTACTCAGGACACAGTTATAAACGTATCCTCTTCCTTCACTCGGTCCACACATGTCGACCTTCCTTCAGTTTTTTTCTCAGTACATAGGCGTATATTTTCGCTTACAGACCGATGTTCAGTTGTTCCGGACCTTTTAGTTCTTATTTTTAAAAGCGGGACGCAGCACCTTGCAAGCAACGATTTGTGTGTTAACTTACAGATGGCCATACGCAGAAAATAGTTACTTCTGCAGGTCGAAAAGATATGTAAATAACTATTATGCCTACATATTAGACTGAGAATCTGTTCACCAGCTGTTCTAGATGTTGAGAATTAGATCCGATTTGTACAAATTTTGTTTTGTAGGGAGCACAGTGTGCTCGTGTTGGAGCGATCTAGATGCTTATAAAACAATAAACTGGTAGCCAAGCTCGCAGAAATTTTTTTTTTCCATGGTTACCGGTTTCGGCGAATCTAAAGGCGCCCTCATCGGATCTAGGGACGACAGAAAAGACTATAAAAGTGGGCTTGGATTCCACTTATATAACATGTATACATACAAATTTAGTTACATACCTTAGGACACATACAGGTTACAGCATCAAGGCAAACGGTGGTGTTCCAGGCAACTATTAATATCACCATTGTTTGCCTTGATATTGTAGCCTGTAGTGTCTTAAGGTATGTAACTAAATTTATATGTATACATCTACATCTACATCTACATGATTACTCTGCAATTCACATTTAAGTGCTTGGCAGAGGGTTTATCGAACCAACATCATACTATCTCTCTATCATTCCACTCCCGAACAGCGAGCGGGAAAACGAACACCTAAACCTTTCTGTTCGATCTCTGATTTCTCTTATTTTATTTTGATGATCATTCCTACCTATGTAGGTTGGCCTCAACAAAATATTTTCGCATTCGCAAGAGAAAGTTCGTGACTGAAATTTCGTAAATAGATCTCGCCGCGACGAAAAACGTCTTTGCTTTAATGACTTCCATCCCAACTCGCTTATCATATCTGCCACACTCTCTCCCCTATTACGTGATAATACAAAACAAGCTGCCCTTTTTTGCACCTTTTCGATGTCCTCCGTCAATCCCACCTGGTAAGGATCCCACACCGCGCAGCAATATTCTAACAGAGGACGAACGAGTGTAGTGTAAGCTGTCTCTTTAGTGGACTTGTTGCATCTTCTAAGTGTCCTGCCAATGAAACGCAACCTTTGGCTCGCCTTCCTCACAATATTATCTATGTGGTCTTTCCAACTGAAGTTCTTCGTAATTTTAACACCCAGGTACTTAGTTGAATTGACAGCCTTGAGAATTGTACTATTTATCGAGTAATCGAATTCCAACGGATTTCTTTTGGAACTCATGTGGATAACCTCACACTTTTCGTTATTTAGCGTCAACTGCCACCTGCCACACCATACAGCAATATTTTCTAAATCGCTTTGCAACTGATCCTGGTCTTCGGATGACCTTACTAGACGGTAAATTACAGCATCATCTGCGAACAACCTAAGAGAAGTGCTCAGATTGTCACCCAGGTCATTTATATAGATCAGGAACAGCAGAGGTCCCAGGACGCTTCCCTGGGGAACACCTGATATCACTTCCATTTTTCTCGATGATTTGCCGTCTATTACAATGAACTGCGACCTTCCTGACAGGAAATCACGAATCCAGTCGCACAACTGAGACGATACCCCATAGGCCCGCAGCTTGATTAGAAGTCGCTTGTGAGGAACGGTGTCAAACGCTTTACGGAAATCTAGAAATACGGAATCAACTTGAGATCCCCTGTCGATAGCGGCCATTACTTCGTGCGAATAAAGAGCTAGCTCCGTTGCACAAGAACGATGTTTTCTGAAACCATACTGATTACGTATCAATAGATCGTTCCCTTCGAGGTGATTCATAATGTTTGAATACATTATATGCTCCAAAACCCTACTGCAAGCTGACGTCAATGATATAGGTCTGTAGTTACCCTTCTTAAACACTGGTGCGACCTGCGCAATTTTGCAATCTGTAGGTACAGATCTATCTATGAGCGAGCGGTTGTTTATGATTGCTAAGTAGGGAGCTATTGTATCAGCGTAATCTGAAAGGAACCTAATCGGTATACAATCTGGACCTGAAGACTTGCCACGTATCAAGCGATTTGAGTTGCTTCACAACCCCTAAGGTATCTACTTCTAAGAAACTCATGCTAGCAGCTGTTCGTGTTTCAAATTCTGGAATATTCCATTCGTCTTCCCTGGTGAAGGAATTTCGGAAAACTGCGTTCAATAACTCCGCTTTAGCGGCACAGTCGTCGGTAACAGTAGCATCGGCACTGCGCAGCGAAGGTATTGACTGCGTCTTACCGCTTGTGTACTTTACATAAGACCAGAATTTCTTCGGATTTTCTACCAAATTTCGAGACAATGTTTCGTTGTAGAACCTATTAAAGGCATCTCGCATTTAAGTCCGTGCCAAATTTCGCGCGTCTGTAAATTTTAGCCAATCTTCGGGATTTTGCGTTCTTCTTAACTTCGCATGCTTTTTTCGTTGCCTCTCCAACAGCGTTCGGACCTGTTTTGTGTACCATGGGGGATTAGTTTCATCTCTTACCAATTTATGAGGTATGAACCTCTCAATTGCTGTTGCTACTATATCTTTTAATTTGAGCCACATCTCGTCTACATTTGCATAGTCAGTTCGGAAGGAATGGAGATTGTCTCTTAGGAAGGCTTCTAGTGACACTTTATCCGCTTTTTTAAATAAAATTATTTTGCGTTTGTTTCTGGTGGATTTGGAAGAAGCGGTATTGAGCCTAGCTACAACGACCTTGTGATCACTAATCCCTGTATCAGTCATGATGCTCTCTATTAGCTCTGGATTGTTTGTGGATAAGAGGTCAAGTGTGTTTTCGCAACCATTTACAATTCGCGTGGGTTCGTGGACTAACTGCTCGAAATAATTTTCGGAGAAAGCATTTAGGACAATCTCGGAAGATGTTTTGTGCCTACCACCGGTTTGGAACAAGTATTTTTGCCAACATGTCGAGGGAAGGTTGAAGTCCCCACCAACTATAACCGTATGAGTGGGATATTTATTTGTTACGAGACTCAAATTTTCTCTGAACTGTTCAGCAACTATATCATCGGAGTCTGGGGGTCGGTAGAAGGAGCCAATTATTAACTTAGTTCGGCTGTTAAGTATAACCTCCACCCATACCAATTCGCACGGAGTATCTACTTCGACTTCACTACAAGACAAACCACCACTGACAGACACAAACACTCCACCACCAATTCTGCCTAATCTATCTTTCCTGAACACCGTGAGTGACTTCATAAAAATTTCTGCAGATTTCAGACTTTAGCCAGCTTTCTGTACCTATAACGATTTCAGCTTCTGTGCTTTCTAATAGCTCTTGAAGCTCAGGGACTTTCCCAGCACAACTACAACAATTTACAACTACAATACCGACTGTTCCTTGATCCAAGCACGTCCTGTATTTGCCATGCACCCTTTGAGATTGCAGCCCACCCCGTACTTTCCCGAGGCCTTCTAACCTAAAAAAACCGCCCAGTCCACGCCACACAGCCTCCGCTACCCGTGTAGCCGCCAGCTGAGTGTAGTGAACTCCTGACCTATTCAGCGGAACCCGAAACCCCACCACCCTATGGCGCAAGTCAAGGAATCTGCAGCCAACACGGTCGCAAAACCGTCTGAGCCTCTGATTCAGACCCTCCACCCAGCTCTGCACCAAAGGTCCGCAGTCGGTTCTGTCAACGATGCTGCAGATGGTGAGCTCTGCCTTCATCTCGTAAGTAAGACCGGCAGCCTTCACCAAATCAGCCGCTGGAATTCAGAGAGAATTTCCTCAGATCCAAAGCGACACACGTCATTAGTGCCGACATGTGCCACCACCTGCAGCTGGCTGCACCCTGTGCTCTTCATGGCATCCGGAAGGACCCTTTCCACATCAGGAATGACTCCACCCTGAATGCACACGGAGTGCACACTGGATTTCTTCCCCTCCTTAGCCGCCATATCCCTAAGGGGCCCCATTACGCGCATAACATTGGAGCTCCCAACTACCAATAAGCCCAGCCTCTGCGATTGCCCGGACCTTGAAGGCTGAGAATCATCCTCTGAAACAGGGCAGGCAGCTGCATCTGGCTCAGCCAGAGACAGTACCTGAAACCTGTTTTTCAGACGCACTGAGGACGCTTTCTGATCAGCCTCCGGGGACGTCTTTCGCTGCCTGCCACGCCTTGGAACGACCTCCCAATCAACCACAGGCGAGGGCTCAGCCCCACTGTGGGCAGCAACCGGGGCAACCACAGCGGCAGACCGATCTGGGGACAGACGGGACGAGGTTGACATCCCCGTGATATCCAAGTCCGGCTCCCCACAGTGGTGCCCATTGGCAACAGCCTCAAGCTGCGTGACCGAAGTCAGTGCTGCCTGCAGCTGTGAGCGAAGGGATGTCAACTCAGCCCTCATCCGAACACAGCAATCACAGTCCCTGTCCATTCTAATCGATGTTGAACAACAGTTACTGAAACACGAGCCCGTGCCTAGATAACGCAAGGGAAACACGCAAAGAATGTATGAACTAACCTGTACAAATGCCTAATGACTGCGCTACAGTCTGCCGAGTTTTCGATTACAGTAACTAAAACTCGAAATTACACCTCCTATACGAAACTCACACGCAATTTAAGTAAGAATCTACGAAGTAAACACAGAAAAGAAGCTATATACGTATCTTTCTGCGCTGTCGATGTGCACCAACTGGGAGGTCAGGCCACATGTTTTATAAGTGGAATCCAAGCCCACTTTTATAGTGTTTTCTGTCCTCCCTAGATCCGATGAGGGCGGCTTTAGTTTCGCCGAAACCGGCAATCATGGAATAAAAAGAATTCCTGCGATCTTGGCTATCAGTTTATTGTTTTACAAATTTTGTTGGTTACTATGAGTTAACCCATTTTCTGAATGACCTCGTTCGTGTACCTCAGATTATAACGCATATTTGCTAATCTGTTTGGGTCTTCGGTAATGCAATGATAAAATAACCGTTATTTCTACACTCTGCAGCACCATATCCGGGCTCTATGGTGGATAGTCAAACACCTCCCACCCAAAACCTCGTAGGAGTTCTCGGATACGATTGGCCGTGTGTGGATATACTCAAAAATGGTTCAATTGGCTCTGAGCACTATGGAACTTAACATCTGAGGTCATCAGTCCCCTAGAACTTAGAACGACTTCAACCTAACTAATCTAAGGACATCACACACATCCATGCCCGAGGCAGGATTCGAACCTGCGGTCACGCGGTTCCAGACTGAAGCGCCTAGAACCGCTCGGCCACTGCGGCCGGCTGTGGACATTCGTTTTTGTGAAAAAAACAAAAGTTTTGCGCTACGCTTCCCCCGAAGCTTGTTTTGTATCGTCCGCCTAAACTTTGTCAGTGTTTGAAACTACCTGTCTGTTCTGCCACGTTCAAGGAAATCAACGAGAATCACTCCCTTAGACCCCCAAAACATCTTTCTTGCTGACAGCGCTCTCAGACACATCTTGGTTCCTTGGTAAAATTTGTGTGTCTCGATTCCACCGACTGCCTTTTTGTTTCACAACTGATGTGCTTCACCCAACTCTCGTCCCCAGTTGCGATACCAGTTTTGTTGTAACTTCGAGGAAGGTCAGTGCTGCTGCCAGTCTCTGTTTTTTGTGGTCTCTGTTTAGGATTTTGGGAATCCACCAAGAACAGAATTTTTATTAACGAATTTTCTTCGCCACTGTTTCATGCACCAAATTCTGTGAAATTTGGGGAAAATATTGCGAAAGTTCTGCAATCGTGAAACGAAGATTTTCACGAATTTTATCGCTGATTGTCATCACCATTTCGTCACTCTCATAGGGTAGGTGTACAACTGCTGTCCTCGTTGTGAACGTTGATATGGCTGTTCTCAAAATCAATGCACCATTGCCTCACTCGGCTTTCACTCCAGTTGGTTTACAGCATTTTGCCAACAAAAACAAACACAAAACGCACCCCACAACCGGCGGGATTTTCTATTGCAGTGCATATTTCAACGCGTCACAGAAAGCAAGGTAGTAGAGAGACAGGCCACACGGTATCAAGGTCGGATGCTACTGGATGTAGGGAACGTTATGGCACCAAGACGGTAGCTGTAGTCCCACCCACTCCGCAATGGATCAGAACGTCTGTTACCTGCTGGTAGTCCTCGTATTTATGTCCTGTGAAAAAAAATTGTTTTCAGGTGTAACGAACCATAAAGTTTCATTTTATGGCAGTAGTAAATAATCACTTGCCAGAAATTGTTGTATGATTATTATTTTCTTGCATTTTTGAAGTTGTTTTCGTGTATCAACAAAAGCTTGTATTGGAAATCATCTATTTCAAAATTATTAACATGAAGAATTGTATTTTCTGTTTCAAATACTATATAATACATTTCTGGATAAAATGTTTTTGTTGAAGAAAGGGGAACGAAAATACAAGGCGGAGACTAGTATGTTTTCACGATATGTGAGACTTAAGAACCACATATGTGGACCTCTATTTATGTCTTAGTGAATCGACAAAAAAGTATTTCATTTGCATTTGTGTCATACTTGTTTGTTATTTTGCTCGAAGCCCTCATCTCGTGGTCGTGCGGTAGCGTTCTCGCTTCCCACGCCCGGGTTCCCGGGTTCGATTCCCGGGGGGGTCAGGAATTTTCTCTGCCTCGTGATGGCTGGGTGTTGTGTGATGTCCTTAGGCTAGTTAGGTTTAAGTAGTTCTAAGTTCTAGGGGACTGATGACCATAGATGTTAAGTCCCATAGTGCTCAGAGCCATTTTATTTTGCTCGAAAATAGTAAAAAAAAACCTTCCTACCAATTTTTTTTTTATCTCAGCAACGAAGACCACCCCTAAAGTACGTCATAAACCTATCCGATATACAATTTTGCACTGATCAATCAAAGCCCAATGACCACTGCCCACCACGAGATTGAATGCAGCTAGATCTTCTTTCGGACACGTGACGTGATAAGGAAAGTATATAAGCGGAGCAGAGGTGGGTAGGCAATAATTATGGCGAAGATACGGGTGGTAAGCGGCGAAGATCACTCACATGAGCAACTTGATCAAGATGGATATTGTTATTGCCTGGTACCTTGGAGCGAGCATCTTGGAAAAGGCGAAGCTGGCTGACAGTACAGGTGTTATTGCCGTGAGCATGTACGGAAAATGGTCCAACGACGGCGAATTCAGGAGTAGGCGAGAAAGTGTCGGAGGACCACGCTTCATGACAGAACGTTGAGGTAGTAGCCTTGTCTGCTCTGTAAAGCAGGATAGGCGGCCGCCTCTCGATGGTGTGACGACAGTGTACAAAGTAGATGAAGGCACCGAAGCACGTCGTTCAGCGCACGTTGTTGAAAATGGGGATCCGCACCAGACAACTCTCACTTAATCCCGCACTGACCTAACGACATCGTCAGTTACTTTTGCAGGGGTGTGTGGGATCACCGAAATTGGACCGTGGCTCAGTAGAAGCATGTCTCCTGATAGGATGAACCACATTCGTTGTTTCATCAGGGCGATGGTAGAGTCCTGCTACGCCGTCATAGATACTAACGGCTTCGCGGAACGTGGACCGCGCCATGATGGAAACAGTATTATGCTACGGGGTTTCTTTAGGTGTTTTCTGCATGTAGATTTCTGCAATAGCCTGTCTAACATGTTAAAATTTTATCTTTGGCTACTGCACGTCAAATATATTTTACGTGGCTTTTCCTTTGCCGCGGTTTCCTCATTTACGGCCAAGAAGCCGTCACCTTATTGGTGAGGTATCTGAGGTGTTGATTATTTCGAATAGTTTCAATTAAATGGCTCTTAGAACTATGGGACTTAACATCTCAGTTCATCAGTCCCCTAGACTTAGAACTACTTAAACCTAACTAACCTAAGGACATCACACACATCCATGCCCGAGGCAGGTTTCAAACCTGCGACTGTAGCAGCAGCACGGTTCCGGACTGGAGCGGTTAGAACCTCTCGGCCACAACGGCCGGCGTTTCAGTTAAGATTTGGTCATTTTTAAGGCATTTACTTGGTACTACTCCCCTTATTAACTGACTGGAAAATATTTTTGTCGTCAATTTATCTTGAAAATTTGTTTCACTTTAGACGTAACTTACGTTAGCTCTCTGGCTTATAGTGAATATGGTTTAGCGTTACTCGTTGTGAGATAATGGCGGTGTACATTTTTGTAAAATTTTGTTAAATAAGTTGTTTGGGAAGCCTAATTTTTATTTCCATCGCCTATCTGTTAACAATCCATTTTACTCTGTATTTTATGTCAATTAGGCCTGGTCCTCCTCTTTCTGTGAATAAAATTGCTGTTTGTATTTTGGATATGAATATGTTCCCTTTCCAAAGAAAATGTTTCAAGTCCGACACGCAAATTTTTTACGTTGTTCCTGTTACTGGACATATCTGAGCAGTGTACCAAGTTTGTACATTCTGTAAGAGATTTCAAGTTTTGTTCTGTGGTACTTAGTTCTCCGTGACTGTGATCTTGTAGTATTGCTCGGATTTTTCCAACAGTTGTGCACCTAGCTGTACCTGCTGTTTGCGGGGGACAGCATTTGCTTTCACTTCGCAGTATTTTTGTCGTTTTCCACTGTTTGGACTCATATCTGAAGTAACACTGAGAAGTATATTATTAGCAGTAGCAACTTGCCTCCGTTTCGTTTTTGCTGCGAATATTTTGCAGTAAGTTACCATTGCTTCATATAACTCATTAATTCGTTGATCGCTCGCTACAATGGATCTTACGCAGAATGACGCATAGAAGAGGGACAGTTTTGAACTGCTTAATGCAAAGAGCGCGGTGGTAGGGGTAAATGGTGATGAGGGTAGTTCTTCTCCACACAAGACGCAGTTTCATTTACCATGGGACTTGAAACATCTTTTGTTCGTCTGTGACTGTTTCGTTAGCAGTGGTGAGTGTGTTACAGTTACGCAACGAATGTTTCGTGTACATTTTCAATCTCGATCGACACGAAGTTGTTCCGAGTCCTAGCACAATTCTTCAGATCAATTGTAAACACAATGGATGTAAGAAGCGGGCAGGCTTGAGACGCAACGGCAGAAAATGTTGCAAGGGTAGCCCCGGACGGTCAGTTATACGCCATTCTGGTGAGCCAACAGTTAATCGTGAATTCGTTAGACGAATTTAGGATACATTAAAATTCCACCCGTACAAACTTCTTATTGTGAAACAATCGAAGCCAATCGATTGTGCTGTATGCGAAGACTTCCCTGGCAGAATGCAAGTGATTTTGAGAATGTGGTTTTATTGATGAGCGATGAAGTTAGTTTTCATTTACACGGACCGTCAGTAAACAAAATCTTCTTTACTGGGCTCCTGAGCATCCATACCTTATTGACAAACGTCCTTTACATAGTCTGCTGTGCTCTTGGCTCTTTCGTTCTTATTGGACGTATTTTTTTCTCATAAAAGGGAGCCACAGTCATTTTTAATTCAGCTCGATACACTCACACGCTTGAAACGTTCTTGAAACAAGAAGTGTGAAGAGGAAGAACTCCTTTAAAGGACGTTTGGTTGCAGCAGGATGGGGCTACATCCACACACCGTGAACGCTTAAATGGAAGTCTTAGACGCATGTTTCCTGGACGGATTATCTCATGTTCCGGCAATGTTCCTTGGCCCGCCAGATTTCCAGACATCATTGTGTGACCTTTTTTTCCGTGAGGTTATCGGAAGAGTCGCAAGCCACGAAATTTGGACCAATTGAAGAATGCAATCATTCAAGAAATTGCTGCCATCCCTGCAGAGACATTGGTCCGTGTGATGGGAGATTGGAGAAGAGATTTGAATCGTGCGTTCGAAATGATGGACATTACCTCGACGACATTATTTTTCACAAATACGTCTGGCCTGCATTAAATAGCAAGTAATTTAATGTCCATAAATAGACACTGATTTTAAAATTTGTCTTTACTTAAAAACCGTTCGTCTCACTGTACCTTCTGGGTAGACTACTAGAACCATCTCTACTCCGTTTAGGTCCAACGCGGGCAGGTTGATCCAGTATTTCGTGTTCGAAGTACGCGTCCGCCGTGAACAACACTGACGGAAAAAATTCGCAGCACCAAAAAATAATTAATTTGGAGTAGTGAAATTTCGAAATTACTTTTGTCTAGGTAACATACTGAACATTTCAAGATCACAGGTTAATATAAGCGCGAGATAAGCCATTGCAAATGCGAATGCTGGTACATTAATATAATCAGTGTAACCGCCAGAATGTTGAGTACGGGCGTGCATGCATTGTGTTGTACACGTACCAGATGTTAGTTTGTGGGATGGAGTTCCATGCCTGTTGCACTTTCATCTACATCTACATCTACATACATACTCCGCAATCCACCATACGGTGCATGGCGGAGGGTACCTCGTACCACAACTAGCATCTTCTCTCCCTGTTCCATTCCCAAACAGAATGAGGGAAAAATGACTGCCTATATGCCTCTGTACGAGCCCTAATCTCTCTTATCTTATCTTTGTGGTCTTTCCGCGAAATGTAAGTTGGCGGCAGTAAAATTGTACTGCAGTCAGCCTCAAATGCTGGTTCTCTAAGTTTCGTCAGTACCGATTCACGAAAAGAACGCCTCATTTCCTCTAGAGACTCCCACCCGAGTTCTTGAAGCATTTCCGTAACACTCGCGTGATGATCAAACCTACCAGTAACAAATCTAGCAGCCCGCCTCTGAATTGCTTCTATGTCCTCCCACAATCCGACCTGATATGGATCCCAAACGCTCGAGCAGTACTCAAGAATAGGTCGTATTAGTGTTTTATGAGCGGTCTCCTTTACAAATGAACTACATCTTCCCAAAATTCTACCAATGAAAAGACGATTATCCGCCTTCCCCACAACTGCCATTACATGCTTGTCCCACTTCATATCGCTCTGCAATGTTACGTCCAAATATTTAATCAACGTGACTGTGTCAAGCACTACACTACTAATAGAGTATTCAAACATTACAGGATTCTTTTTCCTATTCATCTGCATTAATTTACATTTATCTATATTTAGAGATAACTGCCATTCTTTACGCCAATCACAAATCCTGTCCAAGTTATCTTGTATCCTCCTACAGTCACTCAACGACGACACCTTCCCGTACACCACAGCATCATCAGCAAACAGCCGCACATTGCTATCCACCCTATCAAACAGATCATTTATGTAGATAGAAAACAACAGCGGACCTACCACACTTCCCTGGGGCACTCCAGATGACACCCTCACCTCCGATGAACACTCACCATCGAGGACAACGTACTGGGTTCTATTACTTAATGCTGGTTGTGGATGACACTGGACCTGTCGTCCGATTATGTCCCAGATGCTCAACTGGCCAAGACAACATGACACTCTTTAGGGCATGTTGGCTTACAACAGTGGTATGTGGGCGAGCGTTATCTTGTTGGAAAACACCATTTGGACTCTGTTCATGAATGGCAGCGGAACACGTGGAATCATCAGAATTTGCAGGCAGGGTACGTGGGATAACCACAAGATTGCCCCTACTCTCATATGAAATCGCAATCCAGATCATAGCTCTAGGTGTAGGTCCAGAGTGTCTAGCACGCAGACAGGTTGGTTGCAGTCCCTCAGCTGGTCTCCTTCTAACCAACGCACGGGCATCACTGGCACCGAGGCACATCCAGCTTTAATCAGGAAACACAGTAGACTTCACCCTGTCCTACAATCATCCGTCGGCTGACACGACTGAAGTCGCTAATGACATTGGTTTGGGCTCTACATCTACATCTACATGGTTACTCTACAATTCACACTTAAGTGCCTGGCAGGGGGTTCATCGAACCATTTTCATACTACTTCTCTACTCTCGAATGGCGCGTGGGAAAAAGGAACACCTAAATCTTTCCTTCCGAGCTCTGATTTCTCTTATTTTATCATGATGATCATTTCTCCCTACGTAGGTGGGTGTCAACAAAATATTATCGCATTCGGAAAAGAAAGTTGGTGATTGAAATTTCGTAAATAGATCTCGCCGCAAAGAAAACCGTGTTTGTTTCTGTGACTGCCACCCCAACTCACGTATCATATCAGTGACACTCTCACCCCTATTGCTCGATAACACGAAATGAGCTGCTCTTCTTGGTACTTTTTCGATGTCCTCCGTCAATTCTACCTGGTAAGGATCCCATACTGCGCAGCAATATTCCAGCAGGGGACGGACAAGTGTAATGTAGGCTGTCTCTTTAATGGGTTTGTCGCATCTCCTAAGTGTTCTGCCAACAAACCGCAGTCTTTGTTTCGCCTTCGGCGCAATATTACCTATGTAGTCTTTCCAAAAAATGGTTCAAATGGCTCTGAGCACAATGGGACTTAACTGCTGAGGTCATCGGTCCCCTAGAACTTAGAACTACTTAAACCTAACTAACCTAAGGACAACACACACATCCATGCCCGAGGCAGGATTCGAACCTGCGACCTTAGCGGTCGCGCGGTTCCAAATTGTAGCGCCTAGAACCGCTCGACCACTCCGGCCGGCTGTGGTCTTACCAATTTAAGTTGCTCGTAATTTTAATTCCTAGGCATTTAGCCCTTATATTTGTGCGATTTATCGTATATCCAAAATTTATCGGATTTCTTTTAGTACCCATGTGGAGGACCTCGCACCTTTCTTTGTTTAGTGCTAATTGCCACTTTTCGCACCATACAGAAATTCTCTCTGGATCATTTTGTAATTGGAATTGATCGTCTGATGATTTTACTAGACGGTAAATTACAGGGCCATCTGCAAACAATCTAAGGGGACTGCTCAGATTATCACCTAGATCATTTATATAAATCAGGAACAGCAGAGGGCCTATGACACTACCTTACGGAACGCCAGATATCACTTCTCTTCTACTCGATGATTTACCGTCTATCACTACGAACTGTGACCTCTCTGAGAGGAATCACGAAACCAGTCACACAACTGAGACGATGCTCCATATGCACACAATTTGATTAATAGTCGCTTGTGAGGACCGGTATTAGCAGCCTTCTGGAAATCTAGGAATTTGCGAATCGATCTGAGATCCCTTGGCCACAGCACTCATTACTTCATGGGAATAAAGAGCTAGCTGTGTTGCACAAGAACAATATTTTCTGAATGCGTGTTGATTATGTATCAATAAGCCATTTTCTTCAAGGCGATTTATAGTGTTTGAGTACAGTATATGGTCCAAAAACCTACTGCAAATTGAGATCTGTGAAATGGGTCTGTAATTCAATGGGTTACTCCTATTTCCTTTCTTGAATATTGGTGTGATCTGTGCTACTTTCTACTCTTTAGGAACAGACCTTTCGTCAAATGAGCGGTTGAATATGATTGCTAAGAAAGGCGCTATTGTGTCTGCATACTCTGAAAGGAACCTGACTGGTTCACCATCTGGACCGGAAGACTTGCCTTTCTTAAGTGATGTTTCGCAACACCTAAGATATCTGCTTTTATGTCACTCATGCTAACAGCTGTTCTAGTTTCGAATTCTGGAATGTTTACTTCGTCTTCTTTCGTGGAGGAATTACGGAAAACTGTATTTAGTAACTCCGCTTTAGTGGCATCATCGTCGGTAATATTTCCATCGCTATCGCGCAGTGACGGTATTGACTGTTTTTTGCCACTGGTGTACTTTAATACGATCATAATCTCTTTGGGTTTTATACCATATTTTCCTGTGGAAACTATTAAAATCACCTCGCATTGACGTCCGCACTAAATTTCGAGCTTCCGTGAAACTAAGCCAGTCTTGGGGATTTTGCGTTCTTCTGAATATGGCATGCTTTTTTCGTTACTTCTGCAACAGCGTTCTGACGTGTTTTGTGTACCAGGGTGGATCAGTCCCGTCTCTTATTAACTTATGCGGTATGAATCTATCTATTGCTGTCTATACTGCTCAATGGAATGCACGCTACAGGGCATCTGAATCGGAGTTGTCCTTGACGTAACCAAACTATAACAGTTCGTTGTGTCACTGTGGTGCAAACTACTGCTTAAACCGCTGCTGCAGACCCAGTTATGATGCGCCAGAGCCACTGGCCGAACAGGATGGTCTTCCCCTTCGGTAGTGCTACGTGGCTATCGGGAGCCCGGTCTTCTTCCGACCGTACATTCTCGTGATCATCACTGCGAGCAGTCGTGTACTGTCAAGTCTTTCTGCACTATCGCAGAAGGAACATCCAGCTTTACACGGCCTCCTTCAAACTCAGTAAGGTGTTGATAATAGCGTCTTTGTTGCTATTAAGGCATTCTAGTCTAACAACTCACCACTACTAGCTCCACTCTTATGCGACTGGCGCGAAATTTGAATGGACATCTTTCAGATGTAGAAACATACATGCCAACTTTCATTTATGTCGCACAGCTCCCTCCATTGTTATATTACGTCGGTGCATTTACGACAAGAAGATGAGTACTGCTTTGACAGCGGTGACAATGGCCCAGGAAAAACATTCAAACTTTCGCTGGGATTGTTTCATAATGAGTACATGCATAAATTACTTTCCATTTAGTTCTTTTCAATGTTGTGGTCTTCTATTGCAGTCTTTATCTTTTCGTTTCCTATTTGTTTTATATGGTCTATATATTTACACGTCTGCCAATAAAATTACGAGGAGCTGGTTACAGCGCGTAGTTCAATCGCGATTGTGTAACCATATTTGGGCCACACAGGCAAGGAAGTAGCCAAAACCTCCAACCCAAAACCTCGTAGGAGTTCTCGGGTACGATTGGCCGTGTGTGGACATGCTAAAAAATGATTCAAACGGCTCTAAGCACTATGGGACTTAACATCTGTAATCATCAGTTTCCTAGGCTTAGAACTATTTAAACCTAACTAACCTAAGGACATAACACACATCCTTGCCCGAGGCAGGATTCGAACCTGCGACCGTAACAGCAGCGCGGTTCCGGACTGAAGCGCTTAGAACCGCTCGGCCACAGCAAGGACGTAGCCAGGATTTTGTCAAGGGGGCGGTGGGGGGAGGGGGGGGGCTCCGATTTGTTAAAGCGGATCTTAAAAAGTCTCATATTTTTAATTCTCTTCTGAAAACACATTTATTTATTTATTAATTTCATGTACGTAATTTGCTTTTGGGAAGCCGTCGTACAAGTACTGTAGTATTTGGTCTACGAAATTAAGCAGGAAAAGCTTCTCTTAAAGAAGAATAACATACAATAAGAAATACTCAAATGTGCAACTAAATATTTATTTCGTAAAATAAACAACTACCTCCGGACACAACCGTGATTTTATTTCAGTGCACGATGCATTTTGAGCTCTGTGGCCTCATCTTCAAATGCTTTAGCAGTCTACATCAATTTTTTTGGTCCCAGATTTAAGTTGGTTCCGGTCCTGGTAAGATTACTATGGCACACTGGGAATATACGTTTACAAAACTAAGACAAATCGAAAGATATCTGTTTCTGGTAGGGGTGTAAGGTGGACAAGTCATATTGATTTTTGTATGTCATTGACGTGCACCTCAGACAGAGAGCAAGTTACGTTACTGTTAAACAATCTTTGGTCTTGTCGCGGCACAGTCTTTGCCTCTGCGCAGTCTGATACATTCTTGGTTGAAGTGTGATAGGTGATGGACGTGTTCAGTAGTGCTGTGTTGACTTGTGATGATATCTGTTAGATGAAGAAAGACCGATTGTAAAGGGCAGCAAGAATGAATAAGATGTATATATTAAAACACGAAGAGAATATAAATTTTGAATAATGTTATTATTTTTTGAAGAGAATAAGTTTGTGCTAAGACTGCAACACTGCGCATCTAACCCGTAAGTTAGCTAAGTTTGTTAACTTGTTCAAGGCTGAGAGGAAGGCCTCCCCACTTCACTGAATTATGCATTAGCATATTAATTGATTAAGCTGTTTGATTTTATGAAAATTCTCTGTTAACATTGTACGCTCTTTAAATCATTGCCCACTTTGTTACTCGTACTATTGTTCAGACCTATGTTATATGTGAATATTACGCGAAGTTTAACCCTGTCTTTTCGAATATACATTTCATTCTAAAATCGTGGTCTTGGAACATCATTTCGTAGAAATAATTACTCTCTCCACACCACTGTTTATCATAAATCATTACCACATGTGGTACGCTACATTTGGACATTTTATTTAGAAACATAAATCTAACTTACCCGCTGCCTTCATGCTGTTTTACTTTCGAGAAACCTGCAACAATGTTGTCAAGACGCGAAGTGAGTGGAAACTTTGGTTAGGGCCAGATAATTGTTTTACTTCGGTTGCGCATTTAATATAAAGATAAGTTGCATTCAGATCAGTTACAGTTCAGTTCAGATAAGGTTCTGTTTAGTCTAATGTTAGCATACCAGTTTAAGTTGTCTAACAGTTTATGTGGACATAGTTTTGATAATACGTAATTTTTTTCATACAGAAAATAATATAGTGGGCAGGTTACAGTGGATACATGATTTTGAAGCACAGTATGAGTAAACATATTTATTCATAGATATACGGAAGCGGATAAATGCATATAAATGTGTTTACACATTTATATGTGCTTCAAAATCACGCTTCCGCTGCTGGAAACAGTAAGTTATTTTTCAATTTGTCATAATTTTGTAAACTTATGTCCCCAATGTTCCACAACTTAATATACCATTGTAATCTTACCAGGACCAGAATTAAACTAAACCTCAGAAAAGAAAAAAAAAAGTTGTAGACTATTAAAGCACCTGATGATGAGACCTCAGGGCTCGAAATGTATCGTGCATTGAAATAAAATCACGATTGTGACAGAAGACAGTTGTTGTTTATTTAAAAGAAAGGTGGTACTGTCACGGAAGAAACAGTGACAACTATGGATAAACGCAAGCAAAATATTTCTTTATGTGGCAAAACGGAAACTTCACTCTACTGCAAAATGAATTACAATTAGAGTGTATTGTACTGCCTATTTGCTAACATAACGCAGCTTCTAATACAAGGCTCACCATCTCGTAGCAGAAAAATCTTAACATTGTGTTGAATAACTTATAAAGTTGAAGGGGTTCAAATCTTTCTTCACATAGCTATCACTCTCCTACAATCTTGTATTTGAATTTACTGCTTATCAGAATTTTTTCAGCACATCAAAGAATCTCAAGTTCTTCAATTCAGTCTCAAATTTTATTAAAGTATCTTTCTTTTCATTAAAATTTCTCAATTTCCTTAAGTGCACTAGAACTTTTTTAAATTACCATTTCAGCAGTCAACTACAGCGACCAGATTTATTTATAAAACAGAACGGAATACACAGATACTATGAGCTACAGTTTTGGGATCTTTACAGTGATTCACACATTAATTTCATCTCGACTTCTAATGTATGCGACCTCATAAATGAGTTCGTATTTATAAACGATGATACGTTTATACAGCTTTCGATGTTAATAATCTCCTTTATGATGTACAACATATATTTTCGTTTATGTGACGTTAATATACAAGTACACTGTTGGACTCACTGTTCCAAGGATATTATGAATAAGACGTTTCAAAATAATTAGTAAAACTTGAAGCCACGATATAACGGCGTTCCACAAATGATTCATCAAAACGACGCTCGCTAGCCGCCTTCCAATGCAAATATGGCTTGTAGTGTCAGGAGTCTCCGAAGAGATGTTCGGCTCGCCTTCGACGCAGTCCCTTTCATTTAAGCAGACAGGTTGAGTCTTTAAGGGAATGGTGATGTGACAGGAAAGAAAGGAATTCGGGAGGAATTGGCTGTGGCCTATAATAAGCTACCAAGCCCGGCATTTGCCTGAACTGAAAATGTGAAAACATATTCACGGTTGCTGGTGGATGGACTCAAACCACCTCGCCTCCTAAATGCAGGGATTGCTCGCTCAGCAGAGCTGCCCCGGTTAGTGGAAAAACTGGTTGTTGTACATAGTTTTCAAAGCAAATAATACGAGGGTTGGAACTCAAATAGTGGCAACTACTTATTCACAACCGATACAAAAGAATTACATGTTTTCACCTGTTACTGTCGTTCAAAGTAGTCACCAGCGTTGTGTAGAACCCGTTGCCAGCGATGTGGTTCAAATGGCTCTAAGCACTATGGGACAACATCTATGGTCATCAGTCCCCTAGAACTTAGAACTACTTAAACCTAACTAACCTAAGGACAGCACACAACACCCAGTCATCACGAGGCAGAGAAAATCCCTGACCCCGCCGGGAATCGAACCCGGGAACCCGGGCGTGGGAAGCGAGAACGGTACCGCACGACCACGAGCTGCACCAGCGATGTGGATGGCGTAGTATACCGTGAGCAGAGCCTGTTCTGTTGATGGTGGGAATGGAGCGGTCTAAAGTTATGGTGATTCTCGTGTACGACTGTGATGGTGTTATCCTCACGCATTACGTTTCTCCACGGCAGACCGTCAATGCACAGTATTACTGCTCGTGTTTGGAGCATCACCTGTGACTAGCTTTGCGAAAGAAGCGGCGACACTTTCTGCGCAACCCACGCACCATTTTGCACGTCAATGCGCATACAGCGCAGGCTGTGGCTGCTCTGTTCGGTCGATGGGACTGTACCATCCTCCATACTCCCCGACCTAAGTCCTTGTGACTTTGATTTTATTCCGAAGATGAAGGAACCACTTCGTGGCATTCGCTTCAGGAGATTCAAAGGCATGCATGCATTTTAAGATTTAATACTGCAGGGAATTCGTGGCTTTAGTTATTATAGTATTGATGATGAGTCCCATACTTCTTTACAGAGCGTAGGGGAACGGCGCGGGAGACCCGCGCCGCCGTACTAGGCAAGGTTCTAGTGGAGGTGATTTGCCATTGCCTTCCTTTGACCGTAATGGGGATGAATGATGATGATGAAGACGACACAACAACTCCCAGTCATCTCGAGGCAGGAAAAATCCCTGACCCCGCCGGGAATCGAACCCAGGACCCCGTGCTCGGGAAGCGAGAACGCTACCGCGAGACCACGAGCTGCGGACGTTATAGTATTACAAGAGCGTAAATAGAACTTGGACGAAAGGGGGGAGGGGAGGATGCAGGGCGCATTCGGCTCCAGCGAATTCAAGCAGCCCACTGAAAAAAAAAAGAAATTTAGAAACAAACGAACTATAGAATGTGTTCTCGTCACATACGCCTTCCGCTCTCCACGAAACCCTCCACATCGTTCCGTATCGAACCGGTTTCCATAACAGAACACCACCTGGATGACCATATTTGGGCTAATAATGGCAAAATTTGGAGCAATTGTTTTTAAAGAAATGCAATCATCGGAAGTTGGGCGATGCTTCTGTTGCGACATTTCTGGGCGATATAGGCAAACCTAAGTGTATTTTATGCCTTGATTTTAATTTTATGTTATTTGCAATTATATTCACTTCTCAGCTGCCTTGTAAAATGTGGAAATACTTGAACCCCTAAGGCTCTACTAGTCTCCAAATAACGACTCCAATGCCTCCATTGATTTGTGACAGATGGGTAATTAGATTACTATACGTTTTTACCTCATCATAACGCTAGTGGACGAATCAAAATTGATTTTTATTTTTTCTTGTTACAAACGTATTCGTAATTCGAATCTATCAGAGCAGCACACAAATAACAAACGGCACCACTTACATTAAATTAAACTGCAAGTAACAACTGAACAGATTAACAAAACAAAAACTGAGTACTGTAAACTCACCACTATATGTTGTTTCTGTATGAAATTTATCCCAACTTTACCTCCCACTCAGTAAAAGTCTACGTATTACCAAAACTAAGCCCGCACGAACTGTTACCCAACTTAAACTCGTATGTTAACCTTTGACTAAACAGAATATAATTTGAACTGAACTGTAACTGATCTGTGTGTAACATGTCTTATATTAAATGCGTAACTCAAGTGAAACAATTATCTGTCACTAATCAAAATTTCTACTTACTTCGTGTCTTGACGACATTGTTGCAGATTTCTCGAAAGGCCGTCCGGAGTGGCCGTGCGGTTCTAGGCGCTTCAGTCTGGAACCGCGTGACCACTACGGTCGCAGGTTCGAATCGTACCTGGGGCATGGATGTGTGTGATGTCCTTAGGTTAGTTAGGTTTAAGCTAAGTTCTAGGGGACTGAGGACCTCAGATGTTAAGTCCCATAGTGCTCAGAGCCATTTGAACCATTTTTTCTCGAAAGCACAACAGCAAACAGCGAACAGGCAGCTGCTAACCTAGATTTCTGTTTCTAAATAAAATTTCCGGCTGTCGCTTAGCACATGTGGTAACGCGCAATGATAAACAGTGGGTTGGGAAGAGTACCCACTCCAACGAAATTATATTCCAATACAACGATTTTAGAATGAAGTATGTATTCAAAAAAAGAAAGTAAAAGTCCATTTGATCTTCACACATAACATAGGTCTGAACAGTACTATGCCTAACAAAATGAACAATAATTTAAAAAGGGTAAAATATCAACAGAGAATTTCTATAAAAGTGAAACAACTTAATCAGTTGATATGTTAATGCTTGACTCAGGGAAGTGGGGTGGTCTTTCTCTCAGCTATGAGCAAGTGAACCAAGTTTAAGCTGCCAATAATCATTTCTACGAATTAAGTGCGCAGTGCTGCAGTCTTACCACAAACCTCTTCTCTTCAAAAAAGGTTAACAATATTCGAAATTTATATTCCTTTCGCTTTCCAATGTATACATCATATTCATCCTTGTTGCATTTTACGATAGATTTTTCTTTATCTAACAGATACCGCCACAACTCAACACAGTACCACTAATTACGTCCATCACCTACCACACTTCAACTCAGAATGTATCAGACTGCGCAGAGGCAGACTGTGCCACAAGACCAAAGATTATTTAACAGTAACGTAACTTGCTCTCTCTCTCTGACGTGCACATAGGTGACACACAAAACCAAAATGACATGACCACTTACATATCCTCCACCTTTCCCCAGTATACTTTTCTATGATGGTCATTTCAGACAGGAATGGGACGAGGACAAAATTCTAAACATTATGAATAGGAACATACGAAACATGCTACAAATACAAAGAGGAAAACAGTTTTACAATACTATGAATTAAAGAACAATAAGTATAAAATCTTTACAAAATTCAGAAATATATAAATGACATGATCAATAGAATTCACCACAGCAAGGTTATCATGTTATGTCTGTGAGAACTTTCAGAACAGGACTATTTCGAAAGTTTGTATCTCACTTTTGTACTGAGGTATTATTGGTGATCTACTCTGCTTGTTTGTTACACTCAGGAAGTATGTTAGAGTGTCTGTATCATACAAGACCTACATTTCTGAAACACAGCCACATATGGTAGTACTACTTTGCACGACGAAAGTAGCTAGAAGCCTGTCCTTCTCACAAGTCACCAAACTTTCTGTATTTGTTGCAGTTACGTCACTGTTATGGGAAGATATGTGGAAGCAGCCTCAGTGAGACTAGGCACAGTGCTGAGCTGACAACCCTACTTATGCACAAACAGTAAAATGTCAAAGGATGTCCTTGAAACAGACTGTGAATCTATTGACATCTCCAAAGCCATCTTGTGGTATCAAACTGCAGCTGCAGCTTGTATCAGTGAACTATTCCAACATGTGACAGAGAATACTCCTGTATATAATTGGTAGACATTAAATTACTTCCCTAATCTCAACTGATAAATTTTGTAGCTTCAGTTTCATTTCTTCCGCTGATTTTCTATTCTCTTCCTGTGATTTTATGTTGTCTTCCTGTGTTTTTTTTATTTTTTTCCAACCCCCCTCCCCCCCCCCCCCCCCCCCCATGAAAAACGTGTGGTTCCTGAAGAGGGGCAGCAGTAGTTGCAGGGGCAACAGTCTGGATGATTGACTGATCTGACCTTGTAACATTAACCAAAACGGCCTTGCTGTGCTGGTACTGCGAACGGCTGAAAGCAAGGGGAAACTACAGCCGTAATTTTTCCTGAGGGCATGCAGCCTTACTGTATGGTTAAATTGATGATGGCGTCCTCTTGGGTAAAATAGTCCGGAGATAAAATAGTCCCCTATTCGGGTCTCCGGGGAGGAAATACTCAGGAGGACGTCGTTATCAGGAGAAAGAAAACGGAGCGTGGAATGTCAGATCCCTTAATTGGGCAGGTAGGTTAGAAAATTTTAAAAGGGAAATGGATAGGTTAAAGTTAGATATAGTGGGAATTAGTGAAATTCTGTTGCGAAAGGAACAGCACTTATGGTCAGGTGAATACAGGGTTATAAATACAAAATCATATAGGGGTAACGCAGGAATAGGTTTAATAATGAATAAAAAAATAGGGACGCGTATAAGCTACTACGAACAGCATAGTGAACGCATTATTGCAGTCAAGATATACACGAAGCCCAAGCCTACCATAGTAGTACAATTTTACGTGCCAACTAGCTCCACAGATGACGAAGAGACTGAAGAAATGTACGACGAGATAAAAGAAATTATACAGATAGTGAAGGGAGACGAAAATGTAATGGCCATGGGGGACTGGAATCGATAGTAGGAAAAGGAGGAGTAGGAAAAGTAGTGGGTGAATACGGATTTGGAGTAAGGAATGACAGAGGAAGCCGCATGGTAGAATTTTGCGCAAAACATAACTTAATCATAGCTAACACTTGGTTTAAGAATCTTGTAAGAAGGTCATATACGTGGAAGATGCCTGGAGACACTCAAAGGTTTCAGATAGGTACATAATGGTAAGACGGAGGTTTAGGAACCAGGTTTTAAATTGTAAGACATGTCCAGGGGCAGATGTGGAAACTGACCACAATCTGTTGGTTATGAGCTGTACATTAGAACTGAAGAAACTGCAAAAATGTGGGAATTTAAGGAGATGGGACCTGGATAAACTGAAAGAACTAGAAGTTGTAGTGAGTTTCAGAGAGAGCATTAGGGAACGATTGACAAGAACGGGGGAAAGAAATGCAGCAGAAGAAGGATGGGAGCTTTGAGAGATGAAATAGTGATGGCAGCAGAGGATGAAGTAGGTAAAAATATGAGGACTAGTAGAAATCCTTGGTAACAGAAGATATACTGAATTTAATTGATGAAAGAAGAAAATATAAAAATGCAGTAAATGAAGCAGGCAAAAAGGAATACAAACGTCTCAAAAATGAGGTCGACAGGAAGTGCAAAATGGCTAAGCAGGGATGGCTAGAGGACAAATGTAAGGATGCAGATGCATGTATCACTAGGGTAAGATAGATACTGCCTACAGGACTATTAAAGAGACCTTTGGAGAAAAGAGAACCACTTGTATTAATATCAAGAGCTCAGATGGAAAACCAGTTCAAAGCTAAGAAGGAAAAGTAGAAAGGTGGAAGGAGCATATAGAGGGTCTACACAAGGCCGATGTGCTTGTGGGCCATATTATGGAAACAGTAGAGGACGTAGGTGAAGATGAAATGGGAGAAATGATACTGCGTGAATAGTTTGACAAAGCACTGAAAGACCTAAGTCGAAACAGGGCGGTGCCAGTAGACAACATTCCATTAGAACTACTGACAGCCTCAGGAGAGCCAGCCCTGACAAAACTTCACCATCTGACGAGCAAGATTTATGAAACAGGCGAAATACCCTCTGATTTCAAGAAGAACATAATAATTCCAATCCCAAACAAAGCAGGTGTTCACAGATGTGAAAATTACCGAACTATCAGTTTAATAAGTCTCTGCTGCAAAATAATAACACGAATTCTTTACAGACGAAAGCAAAAACTGGTAGAAACCGACCTCGGGGAAGATCAGTTTGGATTCCGTAGAAATGTTGGAACACGTGAGGCAGTACTGACCCTACGACTTATCTTAGAAGAAGGATTAAGGAAAGGCAAACCTACGTTTCTAGCGTATGTAGACTTAGAGAAAACCTTTGACAATTTTGACTGGAATATTCTCTTTCAAATTCTGAAGGTGTTAGGAGTAAAATACAGGGAGCGAAAGGCTATTTACAATTTGTACAGAAACCAAATGGCAGTTATAAGAGTCGAGGGGCATGAAAGGAAAGCAATGGTTGGAAAGGGTGTGAGACGGGGTTGTAGCCTATCCCGAATGTTATTCAAACTGTATGTTGAGGACCTGTCGTCTAGGGGTAGCGTCTTTGATTCTTAATCAAAACGTCCTCGGTCCCGGGTTGGAATCCAGCCGCTCTTGAATTCTGATTACTAATCAGAATTGGTGGCCGGAGACTTCCGGCAGCCGGCCGATGTGGTCGGGCGGTTCTAGGCGCTACAGTCTGGAACCGCGCGACCGCTACGGTCGCAGGTTCGAGTCCTGCCTCGGGCATGGATGTGTGTGATGTCCTTAGGTTCGTTAGGTTTAAGTAGTTCTAAGTTCTAGGGGACTGATGACCTCAGAAGTTAAGTCCCATAGTGCTCAGAGACATTTGCACCATTTTTGAACTTCCGGCATAAGAAGCCACCCTCTTTCTGCCAACGGCCTTGTCAAAGAGGGCGGAGGAGCGGATAGAGATTCAGGGTACTCTCTTGTCCTAGGGGTGGGAAATTGCCCCTAAAGGCGGAAGAATCAGCAATTATCAACGACATGAGGATGCAGAAGGCAATGGAAACCACTGCATCCACAGGACATATAGCCTGTAATTGAAGAAGTGTCATGATGATCTCTCCATTGCCAAAAGATTGCGGAATAGTTTCCCATTCGGATCTCCGGGAGAGGGCTGACAAGCGGAAGGTTACCATGAGAAAAAGATTGAATAATCAGCGGAAGAATAAAGTTCTACGAGTCGGGGCGTGGAACGTCAGAAGCTTGAACGTCGTAGGGAAACTAGAAAATCTGAAAACGGAAATGCAAAAGCTCAATCTAGATATACTAGGCGTCAGTGAAGTGAAGTGGAAAGAAGACAAGGATTTCTGGTCAGATGAGTATAAAGTAATATCAACAGCAGCAGAAAATGGTATAACAGGAGAAGGATTCACTATGAATAGGAAGGTAGGGCAGAAGGTGTGTTACCGTGAACAGTTCAGTGACCGGGTCGCTCTTATCAGAATCGACAGCAGACCAACACCGACAACGATAGTTCAGGTACACATGCCAACGTCGCAAGCTGAAGATGAAGAGTGAAAGTGTATGAGAATGTTCAAAGGGTAATACAGTATGTAAAGGGCAATGGAAATCTAATAGGCATGGGGAACTGGACTGCAGTTGTAGGAGAAGGAGTAGAAGAAAAGGTTACAGGAGAATATGGGCTTGGGACAAGGAATGAAAGAGGAGAAAGACTAATTGATTTCTGTAACAAGTTTCAGCTAGTAATAGCGAATACAATGTTCAAGAATCACAAGAGGAGCAGGTATACTTGGAAAACGCCGGGTGATAAAGGGTAGATTTCAGTTAGATTACAGCATGGTGAGAAATTCCGAAATCAGTTAGTGGATTGTAAGGCGTACCCAGGAACAGATATAGACTCAGATCACAATATAGCAGAGATGAAGAGTAGGCCGAAGTTTAAGACATTAGTCAGGAAGAATCAATGCTCAAAGAAGTGGGACACGGAAGTAATAAGAAATGACGAGATGCGGTTAAAGTTCTCTAAGGCTATAGGTAGAGAAATAAGAAATAGCTCAGTAGGCAGTACAGTTGAAGAGGAATGGACATCTCGAAAGAGGGCTATCACAGAAGTTGGGAAGGAAAACATAGGTACAAAAGAGGTAACTGTGAAGAAACCTTGGGTTCAGTTGATTGATGAAAGAAGGAAGTACAAAAATGTTCAGGGAAACTCAGGAATACAGAAATACAAGTCGCTGAAGAATGAAATAAATAGGAAGTCCAGGGAAGCCAAGACGAAATGGCTGCAGAAAAAATAAGAAGATATCGAACAGAAACGATTGTCGGAAGGACAGACTTAGCATACGGGAAAATCCAAACAAACTTCGGTGACATTTAAAGCAAGGGTGGTTACATTAAGAGTGCAACGGGGATTCCACTGTTAAATGCAGAGGAGAGAGCGGATAGACGGAAAGAATATAATGAAAGCCTCTATGAGGGGGAAGATTTGTTTGATGTGATAGAAGAAGAAACAGGAGTCGATTTAGAAGAGATAGGGGATCCCGTATTAGAATCAGAATTTAAAAGAGTTTTGGATGACTTAAGGTCAATTTAGGTAGAAGAGATAGACAACATTCCATCAGAATTCCTAAAATCATTGGGGGAAGTGGCAACAAAACGACTATTCACGTTGGTGTGTAGAATATATGAGTCTGGCGACAACAGCTCATGCATCCAAGTTGCTTAAAAGAATCATATACAGAAGAATGGAAAAGAAAATTGATGGTGCGCTAGATGACGATCAGTTTGGCTTTAGAAAAGGCAAAGGCACGAGAGAGGCAGTTCTGACGTTGTGGTTAATAATGGAAGCAAGACTAAAGAAAAATCAAGGCACGTTCATATGATTTGTCGACCTGGAAAAAGTGTTCGACAATGTAAAATGGTGCAAGACGTTAGAAATTCTGAAAAAAAATAGGGGCTAGCTATATGGAGAGACGGATCATATACAATATGTACAACAGCCAAGAGGGAATAATAAGAGTGGACGACCAAGAACGAAGTGTCCGTATTAAAAAAGGGTGTAAGACAAGGATGTAGCCTTTCTCCCCTACTGTTCAATCTGTACATCGAGGAAGCAATGGTGGAAATAAAAGAAAAGTTCAGAAGTGGAATTAAAATTGAGTGAAAATGAAGAAGAATTAAATGATCTGCTGAATGGCATGAACAGTCTAATGAGTACACAGTATGGATTGAGAGTAAATCGAAGAAAGACAAAGGTAATGAGAAGTTGTAGAAATGAGAACAGCGAGAAACTTAACATCAGGATTGATGGTCACAAAGTAGATAAAGTTAAGGAGTTCTGCTACCTAGGCAGTAAAATAACCAATGACGGACGGAGGACATCAAAAGCAGACTAGCTATGGCACAAAGGCATTCCTGGCCAAGAGAAGTATACTTATATCAAATATCGGCCTTAATTTGAGGAAGAAATTTCTGAGAATGTACGTCTGGAGTACAGCATTGTATGGTGTTGAAACATGGACTGTGGGAAAACTGGAACAGAAGATAATCGAAGCATTTGAGATCTGGTACTACAGACGAATGTTGAAAATTAGCTGTACTGATAAGGTAAGGGATGAGGAAGTTCTACGCATAATCGAAGAGGAAAGGAATATGTGGAAAACACTGATAAGGAGATGGGACAGGATAGGACATCTCTTAAGATATGAGGGAATGACTTCCATGGTACTAGAGGGAGCTGTAGGGGGCAAAAACTGTAGAGAAAAACAGATATTGGAATACATCCAGCAAATAATTGAGAATTTAGGTTGCATATGCTACTCTGAGGTGAAGAGGTTAGCACAGGAGAGGAATTCGTGGTGGGCCACATCAAACTAGTCAGAAGACTGATGGCCAAAAAAATTGAGCAAGCAGTAAGGGAAACAAAATAAAATTTTGGAGTAGGAATTAAAATCCATGGAGAAGAAAAAAAACTTTGAGGTTTGCCGATGCCATTGTAATTCTGTCAGAGACAGGAAAGGACCTGGAAGAGTAGTTGAATGGAATGGACAGTGTCTTGAAAGGATGAATGGACAGTGTCTTGAAAGGAGGATATAAGATGAACATCAGCAAAAGCAAAACGAGGATAAAGGAATGTAGTTGACTTAAATCAGGTGATGCTGAGGGAATTAGATTAGGAAATGAGACACTTAAAGTAGTAAAGAAGTTTTCCTATTTGGGGAGCAAAATAACTGATGGTCGAAGCAGAGAGGATATAAAATGTAGACCGGCAATGGCAAGGAATGCGTTTCTGAAGAAGGGAAGTTTGTTAACATCGAGTATGGAGTTAAGTGTCAAGAAGTCTTTTCTCAGAGTATTTGTATGGAGTGTAGCCATGTATGGAAGTGATACATGGATCATAAGTAGTGTAGGCAAGAAGAGAATAGAAGCTTTCGAAATGTGGTGCTACAGAAGAATGCAGAAGATTAGATGGGTAGATCACGTAAGTACTGAGGATGTACCGAACAGAATTGGAGAGCAGAGGAATTTGTGGCACAGCTTGACTAGAAGAAGGGATCGATTGATAGGACATGTTCTGAGGCATGGAGGGTGAAAATCGTAGAGGGAGACCAAGAGATGAATGCGCTAAGCAGATTCAGAAGGATGTAGGTTGCAGTAGATACTTGGAGATGAAGAAGCTTGCACAGGATACAGTAGCATGGAGAGGTGCATCAAACCAGTCTCTGGACTGAAGACCACAACAACAACAACAGCAGCATACATCGGATTCCTGATATTTTTAAAAACATCAACAGTCCTGTGCCCCATTCACATTCTTCATACCCCGGTGGATGTCTACCTGTCTATTATTAGTCCATCAGCAGCCAAGAAACAAATAACAGCATGTTGGCCGTATATGAACGCATTTAGTAAAACGTTTGCGAATTTACCTCACGCATGCCGAAAAGACACGAATGCCATACTAATCCCTTCTCGACATGTCGGTGCTCACATACCTGCATCGGAATCACTGTTCGTTCCAGACACGCTGCAGCAACGTCCTCAAAACGAAACTTTTTGATCGCTCCTTGTAACTTCCAATTTCGTTACACATCAGCTACGTCGTGTGTAATTCCATTTAGGTGGTTTTGGTGGGGGGGGGGGGGACCCTCTGAACAGCCCCCCTCCCCCCTTTGGCTACTTCCTTGACACAGCGAACAGGTTCCTATCACGCACTTGAGAATTTTCAGCGCCAGTTGCAAGCTTGCTCCCAGTGTCCCCCCAGAGAAAGGCACAGACACGTTGCAGCCCGTTTGTCTACGTAGCGGCGAACTATCGGCGAGCGTGGGAGTGGGAGTGTGCGGCCTATTACGTTGCGTCAAGGAGCCGAGGGGTGGGGCGGCCTCGCAGGGCCCCCGCCAAAGCCCGCGCATGCGCAGATCGGCCGCGCGCGCCATGACTGCCGTCAGCCGCAGCAGGGAAGCCAGGGTTCCACGATTGATGGCGCGACAGCCGAGGGCCTAGGGCCGCCGTTACAGGACGTCCTAATTGCCTCAGGCTGCAGTCACATAATAACGAGCTTGCTAATTACAATATACAGGGCGTTAATTATTCGACCGGTCGCACGTGACTCCCAGTTGACTCAGGGAAGTAGGACAGAAACTCAGCTATTCGCATATTACTGGCTATTCCATATGACTCGGAGCCCTTAACAGTTCCAGTAGTGTTCAGAAAGCATTTTAGCAGCTAAATACTGAGTATTTTGTCTATCGTTAACTCTGCTACAACATCCATTTGAGAACTACCGTTTTTAATAAGAAAATAAAGGGTGTTCGTAAATGTTTACCCTAGTAACAAAACAATATAACTCTTTTTTCGTTACTGGATATGAAACATGCATTATACCGTTCATGTTTCTGCTCTTTAAGTTTTGAACCTTACATAAACATTTAACACATATAATACACTTCAACATTTGAATAACTTGAACATGTACACCCTTGGTAGCAACCAGGTTTTCAACCTCTTGTCACACATTCTACAAGATGTCTGGTGTGATTGTGCCAGTGACATCTCTGATGCGTTGTTGCAACGTCACAATATCAGGAACTCCCCTTTGGATACAATATCTTTCACATACCCCCAAAGAAAGAAATCTTAGAGGACAATGTTAGGTGATCTCGGGGACCACGGAACTGTGCCATATCTGTCAATCCACGTGTTGGGGAAGGTTTAATTGAGAAAATTGCGGAATGCTAGAGCGCAATGATGGGGAGCGCCATTTTGCTGAAAGAAAAAAAAATGGTTCAAATGGCTCTGAGCACTATGGGACTCAACTTCTGAGGTCATTAGTCCCCTAGAACTTAGAACTAGTTAAACCTAACTAACCTAAAGACATCACACACATCCTTGCCCGAGGCAGGATACGAACCTGCGACCGTAGCGGTCTCGCGGTTCCAGACTGCAGCGCCTAGAACCGCACGGCCACTTCGGCCGGCTTGCTGAAAGATGTTACTGCCTTCATATCCTGTAGCTGGGCAACGGCGTAATTAACCAACACGTCTATCAACCTACATTGCTTTCAAAGAAGAAGAATCGTCCATCACTGTCACACATAAACCCACGCCTTAACCGCGTCGACTGTCCGGAATGTGTTCTCATACGACATGAGGATTTTCTGATCCCCTGATCCGGTCATTATGGTGGTTAACTAACTGCGCCGCAAACATGAAATACAGCCTCATCAGAAAAACACACACACTTCAGGAAATCATTGTCATTATCCAAAGGGTTCATCATGTCCATTGCAAATTGTTCACGTTTTGGGCGATGATCTGGTTGTAATGACTGCACTATATGGACCTTGTGTGTATAGAATTTCAGACGTTTGCGAACCAATGCACTCTTTGGAACTTGAAGCTCCAACGAAGCTTGGAAGCTTGCCTATTAGATTTTTGTTGCGACCTCATCGATGTCGTTTGAACTGCCTACACAATATCCTCCGTAACAGATGGTCTGCCGCTGCTTGTCCGTTTCTCAACCGACCCCGTTGCCAAAAAAGTTTCCATCCATGTTGTGATTAACTTGAGATCAAGCGCCTTCTTTAAGTAGTGGGACCTAAACTTTCGCTGCACACAGTAGTCGGTCATTTAGTTTCTGCTGACCATGTAACACACTGAGCTTTCTCATGGGGGGAAACCATTTTTACGATACAGCTCACACAGCGCCCGTTGTGACGAAACAATTGAATGAGACACAGCTGTACAGAAACTTTATGGGTTTCCTAGTAGACCTGTAACAGAAAACAAACGTTACCATTGTAAATATAATTAATATTTAATCTTGAAATCAGGGTAAACGTTTGTGGACAACATGTATATAGTTTTAAGTCAATTTGATTGCTCATGAGAAGACAAGTGCAGTTATGCTACACATGTTAATACAGGATATAACAAAACCTTCAGGAAACATTTCTCACATGTAGAGGAAAAAAACATGTTATGCGGACATGGGCGACCGCAGAAATTTCTCCAAGAGGGGACCAGATTCTGAAACTGCCATTATTGGTATATCAGATTCGGTGAGTTTGAAAACGTGTCGCATCCTATGAACTAAATTCGACAAGAACTACACAAAATTTACAGATCTTCAAACGACTGAAAGTAATTCAATTAGTATTTTTGCGGTCGATTACTTGGATACGGAGACTGCAAGTACGTTCAAATGACATGCAAAGTATATCTTTTCTTATCACTAATACAAATATTAATTCCGCCTTATTGATTCAACGATGTAAAATTTTCTCATATGATTAAATCCAGTTTATCCAACAGAGTTATGAAGTAAAGCTAGAAAACGTTTTACAACAAAATTTATTTTTAGTCCATATCGTGATCTTGAAGAGAAGCTACAAAACGAACAGCAAGAAACGTAAAACAAGGTAAATAGAATATAGCCGAATACTGAGGGAATTTGGTTAGTAAATGAGACACTAAAACTAGTCGCTGAGTTTTGTTCTTTGAGCATAACTGATGACGGTTGGAACATACATGCAGACTGGCAATGGAATTTCTGAAAAGGAGAAATCCGCTAACATCAGATAAAATTTAAATGTCAGGATATATTCGCTAAAGGTATTTCTATAGAGTGTAACATTGCAAGGAAGTGAAACATTCTCTATAAACGATTCAAACAAGAAGAGAATAGAAGCTATTGAAACGTGTTGCCACAAAAGAATGCTAATACTTGATGGGTAGAATGAATAACTAATGAGCAGGTAGGGAATCGAATTGGGAAAGAAGAAATCTATGACGCAACCTGACTAAAGGAAGGGATCTGTTGATAGGGCAGATGCTGAGCCATCAGTGAATCGTGTACTTGGTAACGGGGAAAGTTGGGGGTGAGGGAGGGTATAAAAATCGTAGAAAGTGGGATGGCTGGACTACAGTAAGTGCGATAAAGTGCATGTAGGCTGCAACACGTTCATAGGATTTGTCAACCTGGAGAAAGCGTTCTGCAATGTCAGATGGTGCAAAAAGTTCGAAATTCTGAGAAACGTAAGGGTAAGCTAAAGGGAAAGACGGGTAATACACAAAACGTTCAAGAACCAAGGTGGAACAATAAGAGTGGAAGACCAAGAAAGAAACGCATGGATGCGTTCTTTCATCCCTGCTGTTCAATCTATACATCGAAGTAAAATGGCGTAAATAAAAGAGAGGTTGAAGAGACGAATTAAAATTCAGGGTTTAGGTTATCAATGATAAGATTCGCTGATGATTTTGCTATCGTGGGTGAAAGAGAAGAAGAATTACAGGACCTGCTAAACGGCATGAAAAACAGTATAATGAGTGCAGAAAATGGATTAAGAGTAAATCGAAGAAAGACGATCGTAATGAGCTACAAAGGTAACAT
This sequence comes from Schistocerca serialis cubense, assembly GCF_023864345.2. NCBI lineage: Eukaryota > Metazoa > Arthropoda > Insecta > Orthoptera > Acrididae > Schistocerca > Schistocerca serialis. The sequence goes on from NC_064638.1 coordinate 941,999,529, forward strand.
GGGGATTAGTGATCACGAAATAGATGAAATTATGGAATTCTGGTACCTGGGCAGTAAAATAACCCATGATGGACGGAGCAAGAAGGACATGAAAGGCAGACTAGCACCGGCAAAAAGTCATTCCCGGGTAAGACAAATCTACTGGTGTCAAACATAGGCTTCAATTTGAGGAAGAAATTTCTGAGATTGTGTTTGGAGCACTGCAATAAATGGTAGTGAAACATGAACTGTAAGAAAACCGGAACAGAGGAGAATCGAAGCATATGACATGTGGTGCTACGGAAGAACGTTGAAAATTAGGTAGACTGATAAGGTAAGAAATGAGGAGGTTCTCTGCAAAATCGGCGAGGAAAGGAATATGTGGAAAATGCTGACAAGAAGAGGGGACAGGATGGTAGGACAGCTGTTAAGATATCGTGGAATAACTTCCATGTTACTAGAGGAAGCTACAGAGGCCGAAAACTGTAGGAGAAGACGGAGATTGGAATACACCGAGCAAATAATTGAGCACGTACTTTGCAAATGCTACTCTGCGATTGGCTCAGGAGAGGCAGGAGACATAAAACGAGTCAGAAAGGTGATGACACACAAAAAAAAAAGGTTTCAATAGTTACGTAGAGATGAATAAGGTACTAGCATGGAGAGTTGCATCAAACCAGTCTCGGGACTGAAGACAACTTCGACAACAACAATAATAACAACAACAACAATAATGTTCAAGACAGCGAAACTACGTCTTCGCTAACGGCTAGGGAGTGAAACGGTCAGTATTTTGTAGTCATTCAATCTTTGCCGACAGCAGAGATTTGTGAAGGTGAGTATTGTGATTTAAAGGCCACACAGAACGCGGTCAGCCCGCGTGTTCTGTGACCTTGAGCCGCGGTGGGCAGGCCGCGCCGTTGAAATGCGTGTTGCATCGTCCAGTCCGTCTCAAAATACAGGTCAGCAGCCGCGGTAGGCGGCTGCGAGCGCCTGCAGCCGCATTTTTTGCCACGTTCTCACACCGACGGTGAGCCAGCAGCGCTGGCAGGCAGATATGCCGAATCGGTGAGCGTGCAGTGCACTCAGTGGAAATAATGCAAGCACAAAAACTTACCCAGCAGGTGAGGAAGCACAATTGCTTATACGATGCAGGCGATACGTATTATAAGAAAATTTTGAAGAAGGCCGAAGCTTAGCTGCTAAACTGGTTCAAAATGGTAAACACTTTTGCAAAAATTTTAATTTTCACACATGCAATATGTTACATAAAATGAAGTACAGTACCGTGTTATCTACTGGAATTCAGGTAGCGTGTATTAAATCTTAAAGCATCTGAAAGATACAATGGTTGTCCAGAAAGTAAGTTCCGATCGGTTGCGAAATGGAATCCACAGTGGAAACCAGAAAGGTTTTATTTGCAACAGTTAGGTACACCTTCCACCTACTTCTCTACATAGTCGCCGCTCCAACTTCGAATGTTGTCGTAGTGTTGTATCAACTTTCCAATATCCTCGTCATAGAAAGCAGCCGTCTGTGCTTTCGGCCAGTTATCTGCACTGGTCTAGAGCTCGTTGTCTGTGGAAAAATATTGTCTTCATAGCCAGCGGTTCTTTTGAGCAGAGATGAGACTCAGGGGGAGCCAATTACGGACTGTATTGTGGGTGATCAAACACTTCTCATCGCAAACGCTGCAGGAGTGTCTTCATTGCCCCTGCAGTGTGCGGCTGAGAATTGGCATGAAGAAGGAACTGCTCGTTGTGTTATGTGGGCTGCATGGCACAGGCGAAATCTCTAACCAGGCCCTCATACTTGGCGGGAGACGCTATGGCCAACGCATCTTTAAGTGCTCACTGTTCACTCAAAACTGGAAAGAGCGACGCGATACGATCGACGGCCATACTAGAGACACTGCCCAACACATCTGCGCAAAGCTTTACCGGATTTTCGCAGTGGTTTCCATTTTGCGACCGATCGGAACTTACTTTCTGGACAACCCTTGTATTACTGCATATATGAGCAAAACGGAAAGCATAAAATATAAGGTCTAACTTTATATAAGACAACTTTGTGTCGCATTCAAACGAAAATTAACTTCTAGCCTCACATGGTATTTCTGGTGTCAAAACGAATTATTTCCATGGTTGTTTCTAAAACTAACTACCGAAGATGTTATTCTGTACACTTGTTTTACAATACAGTTTAAAGTAATACTTCCTATGAAACTTCCTGGCAGATTCAAACTGTGTGCCGGACCGAGACTCGAACTCAGGACCTTTCCCTTTCGCGGGCAAGTGCTCTACCATCTTTTTAAAATTTTTTTTCTTCGTTTCACCATTTCTTTCTTAGTGGCCTTTTTTACATAATGGTGTAAAAATAATCCGCCACGACCGGGACTAGGGGGACTGGGGTAATCCCGAATAGGACAACGCACCAACCATGACGTAGAATAGGAAGTAGATTTAGGTAATTAGAATAGGATAGTAAATTAGGAACCTGCAGCGATAAACCATCCTTGCCTGCCCTGTGCCAGGGGCACGCCCATAGGGATTAGCTCTATGGGCAAGGCTTCCAAAGTAGGTTTATATAATTACACTGGCACAATTGTAACGCTGCAGGCAGTTAGTATTAACCCTTTCGTAGTAACTAGTAGTCAAGCTAACTTAAAATAAGAAGTAGTCTGCCTAGTACTAACCGCATAACTGTCTGTAATTAAGTATAATGTAGAAGCTGCTATTGTGTAAAGTAGGAACATAGGACCCACTAATCAATAAGGTGGTGGGTCAATCTTGTATAATTATTATTGTGTTATGAATAAAGAATTTAAAAAAAAATAACATATACAAACTGCGTCGATCAGTTTTTTTATATAAGACTATGTTGTTGTTGTTGCTGTGGTCTTCAGTCCTGAGACTGGTTTCATGCAGCTCTCCATGCTACTCTATCCTGTGCAAGCTTCTTCATCTCCCAGTACATACTGCAACCTACATCCTTCTGAATCAGTCTAGTGTATTCATATCTTGGTCTCCCTCAACGATTTTTAACCTCCACACTGCCCTCCAATACTAAATAGGCGATCCCTTGATAACTCAGAATATGTCCTACCAACCGATCCCTTCTTCTACTCAAGCTGTGAAACAAATTACTCTTCTCCCCAACTCTATTCAATACCGCCTCATTAGTTACGTGATCTACCCATATAATCTTCAGCATTCTTCTGTAGCACCACATTTCGAAAGCTTCTATTCTCTTCTTGTCCAAACTATTTATCGTCCATGTTTCACACCTATACATGGCTACACTCCATGCAAGTACTTTCAGAAAAGACTTCCTGACACTTAAATCTATACTCGATGTTAACAAATTCTCTTGTTCAGAAACGCTTTCCTTGCCATTGCCAGTCTACATTTTATATCCTCCCTACTTCGACCACCATCAGTTATTTGGCTCCCTAAATAGCAAAACTCATTTACTACTTTAAGTGTCTCATTTCCTAATCTAATTCCCGCAGCATCACCTGATTTTATTCGACTACATTCCATTATCCTCGTTTTGCTTTTGTTGATGTTCATCTTATATCGTTCTTTTCAGGACACTGTCCATTCCGTTCAGCTACTCTTCCAGGTCCTTTGCTGTCTCTGACAGAATTACAATGTCATCGGCGAACCTCAAAGTTTTCATTTCTTCTCCACGGATTTTAATACGTACTCCCACTTGTTCTTTTGTTTCCTTTACTGCTTGCTCAATGTACAGATTGGATAACTTCGGGGATAGGCTGCAAACCTGTCTCACTCCCTTCCCAACCGCTGCTTCCCTTTCATGCACCTCGATTCTTATAAATGCCATCTGGTTTCTGTACAAATTGTAAATAACCTTTCGCTCCCTGTATTTTACCCCTGCCACCTTTAGAATTTGAAAGAGAGTATTCCAGTCAACATTGTCAAAAGCTTTCTCTAAGTCTACAAATGCTAGAAACGCAGGTTTGCCTTTCCTTAATCTATTTTCTAAGATAAGTCGTAGGGTCAGTACTGCCTTACTTGTTCCAACATTTCTACGGGATCCAAACTGATCTTCCCCGATGTCGGCTTCTACCAGTTTTTCCATTCGTCTGTACAAAATTCGTGTTAGTATTTTGCAGCCGTGGCTTATTAAACTGATAGTTTGGTAATTTTCACGTTTGTCAGCACCTGCTTTCTTTGGGATTGGAATTATTATATTCTTCTTGAAGTCTGAGGGTCTTTCGCCTGTCTCATACATCTAGCTCACCAGATGGTAGAGTTTTGTCAGAGTTGGCTGTCCGAAGGCTACCACATCCTTTATAAAATAAAATATTTCTAGAAAACGTAAAGAGGTGGACTTTTTAGTTTTTTACATAATGGTGTAACAATAACAAACGTAAACTGCTTGTATCAGTTTTTTTGTATATAAGACAATGTCCTTTGTAAAATAAAATATTTCTGGAAAACTTAAATAAGTGAACATTTTTTTACATAATAGTGTAACAATAAAAAGTCACAAACTGATTCAGTCAGTACCAAACAATAACGGCCCACGTCCCTTTTCTTGGGCGCGTTCCTAGCTAATCCCGTTGTACCTCGCGTTGGTGCCGGGTACGTCTTCACGTATGATGGTGGATCCCCTCCACTGTCCTGGTCCTTTTTTCTTCTGAATACTTATAGGCAAAATTACATTCTCCTGCCCGGGACACCCGAACTGGGTGGGGGATCAAGCAAGGCACTCCTTAAAAAATTTGCTTAATATGTTCGATATCTCGGATGTCTCATAAGCTGTGAGTGATGTTCTTGTAATAAGACCCAAAAGTCGAGTACACTCTTACTGCCGTCTCGGAAAAGGTAAAGCACAGTGAGTCCTCGAATCCAAGTCACTGTATTTGTCTTCGTTCGGGGATAATAGGTCACATCTGGGAGGAGTAGTATCCGCGGTTCTATTGCCTGTGGCACCACCCGAAGGAGGAAGGCGATCATTTTTTGGACCAAACACCATACGTCTGCCGAAGTCCCGCATATCAGGCGATGTTCATCTGTGTCTATAACATTGCACTGCGCACACAGTGGCTCGTCCGCCATATGAATTGTATGCAACCTGGAACGAGTCACGTATTTCCCATTTAACACCTGATACCACAGTGCGCGCTTTCCCGTATCATGGTGTGGGTGGTGCACTGTACGTCATACCACTGACCACGTAACTGTTGGCTGTCGGCGCTCTACGGCATTATTCGGCCGTCGTCGAGTCAAGATGCGATACATATCACGTGCCGTTGCCGTCCTGGTAGTCGGTAGCTCCGTATGTATATAACTGTGTTCCACAAAAAAGGTTCGCTTAAGGGCAAGCGATGGTGAGATATGAGCCACCGCTACCGGTGCCAAACGCGAACATGGAGCGAGTTCGTCTATCAAGGTGCCCGTCAGACTTGTCTGGTGTCGTGTCCACATCTCTATCATTGTGCTTACGTAAACAGCCACTGCTCGGTCGCGTACGTGGTCTAGTCCAAGACCTCCACGACTACTAGGAAGGGTGAGGGTTTCGTATCCTACTTTAAAAAGCAGACCTGTGCTCACAAAATATCCTCATGCCGACAGGATACGGCGCGCCAACACCATCGGAATAGGAAGAACTTGTGCCAGATTGGGGGATACGAGAAGCTAGATAAATGTTGATAATTGGCTACCAATGGTGTACTATCGCAATAAAGTCGTGAGATGTTCAATTGACTCTTTTATTAGAACATGTTACGCGTTTCGGGATTACACCCATCTTCAGACATCTGTTACAAAAAAGCACGCAACATAAGTGAACAGCACACTCAACAAGTCTCAACGTTACAGAAAATGAGATGTGGTCATATGAGTTACATACCACAAACTTCAAATCCTTGCTAACGATCCAGGCGTACAGCCTTGACAACTCAAAGAAAGTGGCGAATAACATATGACTGCGACACAAGCAGTCCTGAAACAGAGCGTATACTGACGCTAAACAAGTCAACTAGCACCGCTGCGTGGTCATGTGCTCCATACGTTCACATGTAATTTAATAATATACTCAATATATAACATCTAACAGGGTGTAATTACGACTAGAAATCGGAATATTACTTCCGTACACATTAACACTAACGGATTTTAAAAAAATTAAAAAATTAAAAAAATATTTTTTTTTGCATTTCCATATAATTCCTTTAGCCAGTATTGGCACTAAGCATAACTCAACCCATATGTCAATATACAATAAATAATATGGGGGGGGGGGGGGGGTGCCTTCATGAATAAATCTTCCAACCTCTCAAATCTCTAAAATAATACCACCAAATTAAATATAACCAACATTATTCGTCATAAACTAAAACCCTGTGACCAGCTCGCGTACGCAAACGTCTTAGGCGCTATCCGTTAAAGCCAACCGCAACCACATCGGCGGCAGCCATCCGCCTATTGAATTACAGCCAAGTGATATTCATGGGCCATAATTGACCAAGTAGAAGCCTTCAAACAACAACTTACACCCCTCTACCACATGGCAAAAGTTTAATGGTGAGAGGAAGAGCATTTTCATAAAAAATCATAGATAAGTGTTAGCAAAGGTGATCCGTTGTATCATGTCCAGAGCCCCTTAACCTGTAACTTCGGACACTCGCACGAATTGTTTGCAGAAGATGTCTGTAGCTCAGTGCCGCCGTGCGTCGAACGTCTGCGGTGAAGATAAGTCCTAGGCATTTCATCTTGTCGATCGGCTGTAATGGTACTACAGTTCTCGTGGGGAGACCTCTCCCGATGTTCATCGCTCCCGACTTTGCCATGTTCATACGACTTCCCGTAGCCATACCATACAAATTAATCCAAGCCGGCCTGAGTGGCCATGCGGAGCTAGGCGCTACAGTCTGGAGCAGAGCGACCGCTACGGTCGCAGGTTCGAATCCTGCCTCGGGCATGGATGTGTGTGATGTCCTTAGGTTGGTTAGGTTTAATTAGTTCTAAGCGACTGATGACCTCAGAAGTTAAGTCGCATAGTGCTCAGAGCCATTTGAACCATTTTTGAAATTAATCCAATGTAGGGCCGCTCTAGCCTCGTCACCCGGCCGTACTAAAAACACTTGGTCATCCGCGTAGCCCGCCGCAGTGACCGAGCCGTTCTAGGCGCTTCAGTCTGGAACCGCGCGACCGCTACGGTCGCAGGTTCGAATCCTGCCTCGGGCATGGATGTGTGTGATATCCTTAGGTTCGTTAGGTTTAAGTAGTTATAAGTTCTAGAGGACTGATGACCTCAGATGTTAAGTCCTATAGTGCTCAGAGCCATTTGAACCATTTTTTATCTGCGTATGTTCTGCATAAAACGTGTCATTCCTTGGAGTCGATTGCGGAGCCCGCAGAGCAGCGGCTCGACACCGATGGCATACAATACCGTCGACAGCGCGCACCGTTGTCTGACCGATCGTGAGATGGTGATGGGCCCCACCATGCGTCCATCGATGAGCACTCTGGATGAGGCGGCGTGGAATAGTCTCATAACGACGGTGACAAAACTTTCTGGGAACTTCATTTATGTCATCACTTCCGTGAGATAGGCATGGCTCACGCTGTCAAAGGAGCGATCGAAGTCTATTGATACCAGTGCACCCCGGAGACGACATGTTGTTGCCGGTGCGATAACATCGCAGCAGTCGCTGAGTGCCATTTATATAATGCTACCCCCCTCCCAGCTGAGTTTGGTCGAGTGATATCACTTGGCGTAGTACTCGTTTAAAGCGTGCTGCAAGTATTCTGGTGTAGATCTTGTAGTCGCTATTAAGAAGGGACAGTGACCAATATGCCTGTATCCCTGTGCGGCCGGATGGTCTGTGGATACGGATGATCATTCCTTCCACGAAGGAGGGTGTAAGAGGCACTTTGGGAGACACCAATTCCCAGTACATGGCAGTCCATCGCGAAGTCATGAGATCTTTAAATGTACGATAAAATTCTAATGGAAAGGCGTCGGGCCCCGGCCCTTCCATTACGTCGTCAACTGTGACTTCCCCTGTTAACTCCCGGTTGGCCGTCTCGTCGAGACACTCGGATAGCGTTCGACGGACCTCATGAAACGCTGCCTCATCATGTTCCGCTTCTTCATAGAGATGACCATATTGTTCCACAAAGGCGCTGGTAATGTCTTTTTGCGTTGTCATATGGCGACCATCCGGCAGTACGACCGTCTGTATTAAGGTTCTGCGGCTACGTTGTTTTTCTTTGATAACGTGACACATCGACGGTGATTCTTCACGGACTCGTTCAAAGGCCCTTGCACGGACTGCGCCACCCTCAAGGCGGCGGTGCGTTATGGAAATTATTTGGGCCTGCGCTCGTTTTATAGCAGCACTCCGATCCTGTGAAGGCGCTTGTATAGGAAGTTCGCGGAGCATCGTGAAACAAAATTCCATCGTGTGGCGCCTCCACATCATCTGCTCTCTTCCGTATGCAATTAATGCTCGGCGCAATGCAGGCTTAACCTATTCCAGCCACCACTGCAACGTCGTCGGATATGTCGGGAGGCGTTGTTCACATACAGGGTGTTTCAAAAATGACCGGTATATTTGAAACGGCAATAAAAACTAAACGAGCAGCGAGAGAAATACACCGTTTGTTGCAATATGCTTGGGACAACAGTACATTTTCAGGCAGACAAACTTTCGAAATTACAGTAGTTATAATTTTCAACAACAGATGGCGCTGCGGTCTGGGAAACTCTATAGTACGATGTTTTCCATATATCCACCATGCGTAGCAATAATATGGCGTAGTCTCTGAATGAAATTACCCGAAACCTTTGACAACGTGTCTGGCGGAATGGCTTCACATGCAGATGAGATGCACTGCTTCAGCTGTTCAATTGTTTCTGGATTCTGGCGGTACACCTGGTCTTTCAAGTGTCCCCACAGAAAGAAGTCACAGGGGTTCATGTCTGGCGAATAGGGAGGCCAATCCACGCCGCCTCCTGTATGTTTCGGATAGCCCAAAGCAATCACACGATCATCCAAATATTCATTCAGGAAATTAAAGACGTCGGCCGTGAGATGTGGCCGGGCACCATCTTGCATAAACCACGAGGTGTTCGCAGTGTCGTCTAAGGCAGTTTGTACCGCCACAAATTCACGAAGAATGTCCAGATAGCGTGATGCAGTAATCGTTTCGGATCTGAAAAATGGGCCAATGATTCCTTTGGAAGAAATGGCGGCCCAGACCAGTACTTTTTGAGGATGCAGGGACGATGGGACTGCAACATGGGGCTTTTCGGTTCCCCATATGCGCCAGTTCTGTTTATTGACGAAGCCGTCCAGGTAAAAATAAGCTTCGTCAGTAAACCAAGTGCTGCCCACATGCATATCGCCGTCATCAATCCTGTGCACTATATCGTTAGCGAATGTTTCTCGTGCAGCAATAGTAGCGGCGCTGAGGGGTTGCCGCGTTTGAATTTTGTATGGATAGAGGTGTAAACTCTTGCGCATGAGATGATACGTGGACGTTGGCGTCATTTGGACCGCAGCTGCAACACGGCGAACAGAAACCCGAGGCCGCTGTTGGATCACCTGCTGCACTAGCTGCGCGTTGCCCTCTGTGGTTGCCGTACACGGTCGCCCTACCTTTCCAGCACGTTCATCCGTCTCGTTCCCAGTCCGTTGAAATTTTTCAAACAGATCCTTTATTGTATCGCTTTTCGGTCCTTTGGTTACATTAAACCTCCGTTGGAAACTTCGTCTTGTTGCAACAACACTGTGTTCTAGGCGGTGGAATTCCAACACTAGAAAAATCCTCTGTTCTAAGGAATAAACCATGTTGTCTACAGCACACTTGCACGTTGTGAACAGCACACGCTTACAGCAGAAAGACGACGTACAGAATGGCGCACCCACAGACTGCGTTGTCTTCTATATCTTTCACATCACTTGCAGCGCCATCTGTTGTTGAAAATTGTAACTACTGTAATTTCGAAAATTTGTCCGCCTGAAAATGTACTGTTGTCCCAAGCATATTGCAACAAACGGTGTATTTCTATCGCTGCTCGTTTAGTTTTTATTGCCGTTTCAAATATACCGGTCATTTTTGAAACACCCTGTATATGCCAAGTGTCTTCGATTAAGCGTCTGCTCTCAGGTTCCGTACGGTGTGCTGTATTCAGTTTCCAAACACTGCGACTCCTCCACACTCGTTGACGACTGGGGGGAGATCGTATATATATAATACACTATGTGATCTGAAAAGGCGACAGGTCACAATTTCGCATCGAGGATCGCACATTCGAGACGACGTGTTACATAAATTCGATGGAGACGACTTTGAGAGTGACTTGTGACATACAGGGTGGCGCACGAAATGTGTTACCAAAAAAATGGGTCAAATGGCTCTGAGCACTATGGGACTTAACATCTATGGTCATCAGTCCCCTAGAACTTAGAACCACTTAAACCTAACTAGCCTAAGGACATCACACAACACCCAGTCATCACGAGGCAGAGAAAATCCCTGACCCGAAATGTGTTACCAATTGTTTTCTTTCACAATTTGCGACGCCCATTAGATATCCCGCTGGGATCTCTACAGCAGTACCAGCAGAGCTCGGAAAAACAAATGAGTTACGAAATGACGTGTAATTCACGATACTGCTGCTAGGAGACTAGTAAGCAGCAATGACTGGCAATGGAAGACTGACGACGCAGCAACGATCGAAATTTGTGTTACTTTTTCATGAAACGAAAAGCCTTGTTGTGACTCAGAGGCGTTTTCGACAACAGTTTAACACACGGTGGGTCCCTTCCAAGAAGACCATCCACATGTTGTACGATAAATTTGTACAGGAAGGAACAGTATTGGAAGCGAAGCGACCGCGGCCTAAGCCTGTTTGTTCGCCGGACAATATTGAAGCGGTACGAGTTGCTGTACAGAAAGTCCCGGGAAATCGTGTAGAAAGGCAGCAGTGCAACTGGGAATATCCAGACGCTCCGTTCAACCCATTCTTAAATGTGACCTCCATATGTACCCATACAAGATGACCTGTGCACAGAAGCTCACTGAAAAACACAAGCAGCAGAGACTACTGTTTGCTCAGTGGGCGGAGGATAGGGAAGAAACTCTCAGCAACTTTTGGTTTTCAGACGAGGCGCATTTTCATTTAGACGGTGTGGTTAACAAACAAAATGTACGCTTTTGGGCCACTGAAAACCCACAAGTGCTTCATGAACGACAACACTATGCTCCGAGGATTACAGCGTGGGCAGCAATTTCCAGTCACGGACTTATTGGACCCTTTTTCTTTGAATAAACTGTGAGCATGCTTCGCAATAGCTTCATTCTACAGCTTCTTGCTGTTGCCTTGTCCTTCAACACGCAGTGGTTCATGCAAGATGGAGCAAGACCACATACTGCAAACACTGTGTTGGAGATTTTACACGAGCATTTCGACATGCGGATCATTTCACTCAGGTTTCCAGGTCGCTTCAATGACGGACAAAATTGGCTCCCCAATACTCCAGACCTCAATCCATGTGCCTTTTTCTTTGGGGGTACCTAAAGGAAAAAACTTTACCGAAACGTCCACGTGATTTAATGGAGCTCAGAAGACTTATTCTTCAAGCTTGCAGTGAAATTACGGAAGACCTGTGCCATAGGGTAATCATTAATTTCAGTGTTCGTTTGAAGGAAGATAGGAAACGAAATGGTGGACATATTGAGCATGTGCTGAATTAGAACATATCTCCATGGACGGCTTTTCATTGTAGTATATGTTCCTTTCAGATTGTATTGACAATAAAGTTTACATTCAAAAACAAAATGGTAACACATTTCATGCGCCACCCTGTAGGTGTACCCGCGTCTGTCGCCACGTATCGTTTCCAATCGATAAGATTCATGTCGTGTATCAGTTGCCGTAGCTCCAGGCATGAATTATAACGTGGGTGTTGATCTGTCAGTGCGAGCACGCAGTTGAAGTCGCCTCCAAATAAGACATGTTCATACCGGCCTAAGAATAGTGGTGCAATCTCCTCTGCGTAAAACCGGGATTAATCGCGCCGTCTGTCGGACCCCGATGGTACGTAGATGTTAACTACCCGTACTCCCAGCACTGTGAGCGCCAGTCCTCGCGCTGACGGCAGGTACCCCACGTCCTCGGCTACTGTGCCACCACGCAGAAGTATCGCTGTTCCGCTGCCACCGTCTGTAGTGGGTGTAATGTGTGTATCGTACTCATAGAGGTCGGGAAAGCTCTTGCCACATACTTCCCGCAGAAGGACGATGTCGACGTCTTACGCATGCAGCATGTCTCGTAATAATTGCATTTTGACCAGCTTTCTAATTGTGTTAATATTAATAGAGGCCGTTTGATACGCCTGCCACTGTTCTTCAGTGCATAAAGCGTACATGAACGCTTATGTTAACTTGTGTGCTGTTGCTCGGCGACATGCTGTCTGTGCAGCAGCCTGCATCTTCTGCGTGTTTAACATCCGGTGGACGCCTCATTCGCCATTGCGGCTGCGTCGTCGGGGTGTGGATAAGTATTCGATTCGTCGGCCCAGTTCCTGTGCTGCAGGTCCATCTCTCATCGTGTTTCTCCGGCCGGACTGACCGAAGGCGGAGGTGTTGCTGCGGTGGGTGGAGGGACTCTTTCCGGCGGCTGTCCGTCCGGGCCGGCCGAGGTGGCCGAGCGGTTCTAGGCGCTACAGTCTGGAACCGCGCGACCGCTTCGGTCGCAGGTTCGAATCCTGCCTCGGGCTTGAAAGTGTGTGATGGCCTTAGCTTAGTTAGGTTTACGTAGTTCTAAGTTGGGGACTGATGACCTCAGAAATTAAGTCCCATAGTGCTCAGATCCATTTGAACCATTTTGTCCGTCCGGTGGGTCTGTACTCAACCCCTGTCTCGTGTGATTCGCGTCGTATTGGTGTGTGGGAGGCAGAACCTACCGTTACGCATCCGGATGCACTGTATCGTCGTTACACGCAAGTCCGTCTGACGTGGAGTGCGTTAAGCAGGTATCCGACGGCTCTAGTCGTTGTTTCTTGTGGCGCTTCGGCCATCGTTGTTTGCGCCTGTGCGCCTCCGTGTCCGAGTGTATAAGTGACTCCCGGCGCTCAGGGACGAAAGCAGCTGTCTGCACAACCGTAGGATCAATTTCCATACCTCCTACCGACCCTTTCCGGTCGGTTAGCGGCGTCGTCTGCGCCGGAGTGGCTGATGTGTACGTCGTTTCGTCACAAGTGGCGATATCTGCTGCAGCTGGTTACCGTAAACTGTCAGGATATTGGAGCTAGACATTCTTTGGAATGGGATCTGTTCGAAACGTGGCCGCATACGTTAGCATCAGCGGCGTCAACGTGGACGTAGACACGGGTTCGCCATTTGGAACTTGCACAATCCTCCTCTGCATACATTCGGAACGGACGTGGCCCTCTTTCGCGCATCCAGAGCATGTTTTGGGTTGTCCATCGTAGATGACTATTGTTCTTCATCCGCAGATGAACAAGTATGGGGGTACTTGTTGTGTCAGTTCTATCCTGATTTGACGCACCCCATTGAGAACGGGGTAGGTCGTGAAGTTGGACCATTTTTCCTCTACATGGCTAAGCACTCTTCCATATGACCAAGTCAGACAGAACCTCGAAGGGAAGTTCGAAAATACGTATGCTTCGTAAGCCCAGTCCTGCGTGATCAATAGTTACTTCTCCAACATGTTCATCAGAGTAAAGAAATTTGAGTCCATGTTTAGTATCTCGAGTGATTCTGCCACACACTGCAGCGCTAATCAGTTTGACGTAAACGATACTGTTCACTATGGAGAGGTGTATTCCAATAAGTGCGTTGTAGTCAAGTTTAACTTCATCTCGTAGGAACCTTGCAATTTCATAGGCTTTCGGTCTTGCATATTCATTCGAAAAACTAATCTTGAGAGTCGACTTTCGTTATGCAAGTGCCATTCTATATTGAGTCGTCGAAAAGTGCGAGTACGCCGAAAAGGTACCCAACCGCGCGCGCCAAAACTTCCCCGGCAGAGACGTAAACAGACGTCCGTGTCGCAGCACAGCCGAAGGCAGACTGATCTGAGCTACCCAGGCACGACTCACGACCTGTCCTGACACCTTTACTTCCGCCAGTATCTCGTCTCCTACCTTCCAAACTTCACAGAATCTCTCCTGCTAACCTTGTGGAACTAACCTTCCTGGAATAAAGGATATTGCGGATTAGCCACAGCCTGGGGGATGTTTCCAGAATGAGATTTTCACTTGGCAGCGCAGTGTGCGCTGATATGAAACTTCCTGGCAGTTAAAAACTGATATATATATATATATATATATATATATATATATATATATATATATATATATATATATATATATATACACTCCTGGAAATTGAAATAAGAACACCGTGAATTCATTGTCCCAGGAAGGGGAAACTTTATTGACACATTCCTGGGGTCAGATACATCACATGATCACACTGACAGAACCACAGGCACATAGACACAGGCAACAGAGCATGCACAATGTCGGCACTAGTACAGTGTATATCCACCTTTCGCAGCAATGCAGGCTGCTATTCTCCCATGGAGACGATCGTAGAGATGCTGGATGTAGTCCTGTGGAACGGCTTGCCATGCCATTTCCACCTGGCGCCTCAGTTGGACCAGCGTTCGTGCTGGACGTGCAGACCGCGTGAGACGACGCTTCATCCAGTCCCAAACATGCTCAATGGGGGACAGATCCGGAGATCTTGCTGGCCAGGGTAGTTGACTTACACCTTCTAGAGCACGTTGGGTGGCACGGGATACATGCGGACGTGCATTGTCCTGTTGGAACAGCAAGTTCCCTTGCCGGTCTAGGAATGGTAGAACGATGGGTTCGATGACGGTTTGGATGTACCGTGCACTATTCAGTGTCCCCTCGACGATCACCAGTGGTGTACGGCCAGTGTAGGAGATCGCTCCCCACACCATGATGCCGGGTGTTGGCCCTGTGTGCCTCGGTCGTATGCAGTCCTGATTGTGGCGCTCATCTGCACGGCGCCAAACACGCATACGACCATCATTGGCACCAAGGCAGAAGCGACTCTCATCGCTGAAGACGACACGTCTCCATTCGTCCCTCCATTCACGCCTGTCGCGACACCACTGGAGGCGGGCTGCACGATGTTGGGGCGTGAGCGGAAGACGGCCTAACGGTGTGCGGGACCGTAGCCCAGCTTCATGGAGACGGTTGCGAATGGTCCTCGCCGATACCCCAGGAGCAACAGTGTCCCTAATTTGCTGGGAAGTGGCGGTGCGGTCCCCTACGGCACTGCGTACGATCCTACGGTCTTGGCGTGCATCCGTGCGTCGCTGCGGTCCGGTCCCAGGTCGACGGGCACGTGCACCTTCCGCCGACCACTGGCGACAACATCGATGTACTGTGGAGACCTCACGCCCCACGTGTTGAGCAATTCGATGGTACGTCCACCCGGCCTCCCGCATGCCCACTATACGCCCTCGCTCAAAGTCCGTCAACTGCACATACGGTTCACGTCCACGCTGTCGCGGCACGCTACCAGTGTTAAAGACTGCGATGGAGCTCCGTATGCCACGGCAAACTGGCTGACACTGACGGCGGCGGTGCACAAATGCTGCGCAGCTAGCGCCATTCGACGGCCAACACCGCGGTTCCTGGTGTGTCCGCTGTGCCGTGCGTGTGATCATTGCTTGTACAGCCCTCTCGCAGTGTCCGGAGCAAGTATGGTGGGTCTGACACACCGGTGTCAATGTGTTCTTTTTTCCATTTCCAGGAGTGTATATTCGTTCGTTGCATCTGCTCGGGGGGCAGATGTCGCACAGCACCCGTTTCAGTTCGTCGTGGATCCATTAACTCAGTTTTTTTTTATTACAGAGGGCAGCTACCCCTCTGACCGAACACGCTGAGCTGCCGAGCCGGCCCCATCTGAGCCACCCAAGCACGACGCACGACCCCGTCCTCACAGCTTCAATTCTGCCAGTACCTAGGTTCGCAGGAGAGCTTCTGCGAAGTTTGGAAGGTAGGACGCGAGGAATTGTCAGAGTTGAAGCTGTGAGGACGGGTCATGAGTCGCGCTTGGGTAGCTCAGATGGTAGAGCACTTCCGGCGAAAGGCAAAGGTTCCGAGTTCGAGTCTTTGTCAGCCACACAGTTTTAATCTGCCAGGAAGTTTCATATCAGCGCACAGTCCGCTGCAGAGAGAAAATCTCATTCTGAATGCTTCTTATCTTACGAGAAATTGTATGCTTAACATTTCAGTCACTAAAGCGATTACCTACATGCTTTCATTCGACAGTCTGGCGGTTACACCGGTTATTAATGTACCAGCATTTCACATTTGCAATGGATTATCTCGCGCTTACATTAGCCTCTGATCTTATAATGTTAATCAGTTAAATATTGTATGTTACCAGACGAATGTATTCCCGAAATTTCATTACTCTACATTAATTATTTTTTGATGCTGCGATATTTTTTCCGTCAATATGCAGATAAGTATGGCGTGAATGGTCGTAGGTTTCTGTAATCGAAGAGAGAGGGTAGCCAACAGACACTCCGGAAAAATCGCCCCACTTCTCCCGGGAAATTGCTTAGAGACCTCCAAAGGCCGGCATATGACAGACCGTACGATTGTTGTTTATCCCACTACGAACTGACCCTGTAGAGATTTTTTAGGTAGAATCCGGTGAATAGCAGCACACACAGATGCATACGAGCATTAACACCTTCCCCCGCCCCCCCCCTCCACCACTCCACCTCCTCCAACGCCATCGGTGAATGGTGCTAGAAGAAAAGTATACTTTAGCAAAAAGTACCCTCTGCCAAGCTATATACTTCATAATCATTGACAAGGTGCACATGCAGAAGTAGTCGTAGATGCACTATCAGTTCCTGTTACCTTTGGGTCGGGCCAAGAGATCTGCTGTTATTAAAAACGCTGTTATTATTTGTGAGTTATGTTCACCAATAGTGATCTTTAGTCCACATTTAGTGGACACCACCACTGATAGTAGCGGTGCAAGCATTGCACAGTAAAAATGTAATCATGATTCCTTACAGTAGCTAATTGTCACTGCATGTAAACCGCTCTCTGGCTGCTTGCTAATGTGGATTATTATAAGGGAAACAGTTGCTGTGATTATTTCTACATCTACATCCATACTCCGCAAGCCACCTGATGGTGTGTGGCGGAGGGTACTTTGAGTACCTCTAGCTGTTCTCCCATCTATTCCAGTCTCGTATTGTTCGTGGAAAGAAAGATTGTCGGTATGCCTCTGTGTGGGCTCTAATCTCTCTTATTTTTATCCTCATGGTCTCTTCGCGAGATATACGTAGGAGGGAGCAATATACTGCTTGACTCCTCGGTGAAGGTATGTTCTCGAAACTTCAACAAAAGCCCGTACCGAGCTACTGAGCGTCTGTCCTGCAAAGTCTTCCACTGGAGTTTATCTATCATCTCCGTAACGCTTTCACGATTACTAAATGACCCTGTAACGAAGCGCGCTGCTCTCCGTTGGATCTTCTCTATCAACCCTATCTGGTACGGATCCCACACTGCTGAGCAATATTCAAGCAGTGGGCGAGCAAGTGTACTGTAACCTACTTCCTTTGTTTTCGGAGTGCATTTCCTTAGGATTCTTGCAATGAATCTCAGTCTGGCATCTGCTTTACCGACGATCAACTTTATATGATCATTCCATTTTAAATCACTCCTAATGCGTACTCCCAGATAATTTATGGAATTAACTGCTCCCAGTTGCTGACCCGCTATATTGTAGCTCAATGATAAAGGATTTTCTTTCTATGTATTCGCAGCACATTACACTTGTCTACATTGAGATTCAATTGCCATTCCCTGCACCATGCGTCAATTCGTTGCAGATCCTCCTGCATTTCAGTACAATTTTCCATTGTTACAACCTCTCGATATACTACAGCATCACCCGCAAAGAGCCTCAGTGAATTTCTATGTTATCCACATGGTTATTTATGTATATTGTGAATAGCAACGGTCATACGACATTCCCATGCGGCACACCTGAAATCACTCTTACTTCGGAAGACTTCTCTCCATTGAGAATGACATGCTGCGTTGTGTTATCTAGGAACTCTTCAATCCAATCACACAATTGGTCTGATAGTCCATATGCTCTTACTTTGTACATTAAAGGACTGTGGGGAACTGTATCGAACGCCTTGGGGAAGTCAAGAAACACGGCTTCTACCTGGGAACCCGTGTCTATGGCCCTCTGAGTCTCGTGGACGAATAGCGTGAGCTGGGTTTCACACGATCGTCTTTTTCGAAACCCATGCTGATTCCTACAGAGTAGATTTCTAGTCTACAGAAAAGTCATTATACTCGAACATAATACGTGCTCCAAAATTCTGCTCTGTTTTGTTTTTCCGTTGGGAACAGTAAACATAATGCAATGCGATCAAAGTTTTGTATTCGGTCTCTTACTTTATAAGGGACAGTCAAATGAAACTGAGACGGACGGAAAAAGGAATCACCGCTACTGTAGCCGAGCGGTTCTAGGCACTTCAGTCCGGAACCACGCGGCTGCAACGGTCGCAGGTTCGAATCCTGCCTCTGGCATGGATGTCCTTAGGTTAGTTAGGTTTACGTAGTTCTACGTCTAGGAGACTGATGACCTCAGATGTTAAACGCCATAGTGCTTAGAGCCATTTGAACCATTTTTGA
Organism: Schistocerca serialis cubense; assembly: GCF_023864345.2. Classification (NCBI taxonomy): domain Eukaryota; kingdom Metazoa; phylum Arthropoda; class Insecta; order Orthoptera; family Acrididae; genus Schistocerca; species Schistocerca serialis. The sequence continues at coordinate 942,018,235 of NC_064638.1, forward strand.
ATCCCCGTACCTGTTAATACATTTTTATTCCATTTTGAGAAAAGACAGTCAAGGCCTTAATGGAAAAATGTTTGCGGTTACCTGTGGAGCCATGGTTGTACCCAGGCGTTCACCTCTTTGTCCGAAGCAAATCGACGTCCACGAATCTCTTCAGGCCTCCAAAAACGTGAAAATCGCATGGGGAGAGATCGGGAGTGTATGGAGGATGTATATGGCTTCCCAGCGATACCTCTGCAGCGTAGTTGAAACAACAGTCCTACCAGCTCCGGAGAATTCATGATGACTTTTCTGCTCATTGACTTTCTGGAACACGGCGCCATAATTAACGCACTACGGTACGTGGACTCTTTGGAAAAATTGAAGCCTGCCATCAAATCCAAGAAACTGGGAATGTTGACGGATGGCGTCATTCTGTTGCAGGGTCATGTCCTCCCACATGTTGCCAAGATTGTTTCGCAAACAACAGTCGCACACAACCGTAAATTGGAGAGGAATTCCGCCTTATGAGAAACACCTACCTTGCATAAGTCGGAATTCCTCTTCAATTTTATTAGCAAACACGGAAGTAAGAACTGCAACAATCACAAGATGATTAACATACAACTGTTCCGCGACAATTCTAAACAACAGTTATTACAATATTACTGGTTCTTATGCTGTAATCTCATGAATTTTTTGTTGAAGCTAACCCTTCAAGGGTGGTCGTAGCTTTCTCGAAGGTCCGATGCACACCCCGGCTCGCTACTGACAAAGGGAAGACATCAGACACGGTCAACAGATTCGGCTCATATTTGGCAGGTCGCTTGTGTGCAACCTAAAACGAAAGACATCCCGTTTTGAGATAACAACTCCGAAAGTTCAGTACACGCAATCGAATCAGAATTGAAGGGATTGATAGGTAATTGAAAACTGAGCACTTTTCATCATTCTATATAGTGTTCGAAAACGCATATTTTCCTAGAAATCGAAGAAATGTTATAACTGCCTCTTACGTATCCGTAAGGTACATGCTGGTAGATGAAAGTGCCGTTTGTGTAGCATCCAAAGCATTTGGCTGACAAGCACAGATTCAGTGTTCTACTCACGAAAGAATTGGCTATTTTTTAAACTGTATTTTCTTCCGCATCGAACTTGTTAGTAATCGGAGGACAGATGTGGTAAGTAAAACAATAGCGAATTATTACAAAGCGAGCAAATAAATGTGTTATACGACTTTGATTAGTAACGAATTAGAAATTTAGCCCTGGTCGTCTTACAATGGTCCTTTAACTCACTATGATACATTTCCTCACTTTCCTTTGAACAACTACGTGAATGGCGATTGGCATGTAAACACTCGAAGCAAATACGCACGTGGCATCAAGTATATTCAATGATTGGAATCTTCACGCAACGATATTGTTCCTCCTGAAGATTCGATGAAAAGCAGTTTTAGTTTATATTTAAAATATTTGTTCTTGGGAAATTAATATTGATGCACACCAGACATACGATTAAATCGCCTGAAAAATCGGTGCTGAAAGTTGATTACGAATCGGTGTTGGATCAGTGCGGTTAGGCAATTCTCGTTGGTTTTCCAGAAACCACTGCAATTCTGAAACATAAAAAAATTCTATTCTCTCCCGTGCCTGGCTGTAAAAAGGCATCGCGCGGTTGGTTGTCCATAGTCTCTTGTGACAAATTCGCAGCAGTCTTAATCGGAATTGTTTTCATAAAACGGGGCTTAAAATTTTTATTCTTTACTAATCAAAGTACTCTGAGAAATTAATTTACCTACCTTTTCATTATTCCTTATTGATGTACTTACCTTATTAATAATTCTATTCGTACCTTTTTGGTTGCACTAAGGCGACCTGCCAAGTATGACCTGATCGGTTGGCCGTGTCCGAGGCCTTACCTTCTGAATGAAGTAAAATTCCGTTTCCGCAAGATCCCGCGTAGAGGCGTGACGACACATGTTTTGAACAGTCGAGCACAGTTGGTCGTTCTCAGCTACTGTCGTCCGCCAATACTGTCAACCCATGGTGAGAGAAGGGTACACGTGTTCTTTAGCACCGGAAACCAGTTACCATTCACTTTCACACCTTCCTACTTAAAATTATCGGGGTGATTAGTAACTTGTACGGTCTCTGTATAACCTCACCCTCATCCTTCCAATTAAAATTATTGGGCTGTTTAGCAATATCTACGGTCTCTATGTATAAGCTTTTCATAGTATCCGACTATTACTGGCAGATGGAACGCGGCGGTGCAGTTGTTACCGCACTGGACACGAATTCGGTAGGACGACGGTTCAGATCCGCGTACGACCATTTCAGTTACTATAATTTCTCTCTTCCCCCTCACGAACCATGGACCTTGCCGTTGGTCGGGAGGCTTACCTGCCTCAGCGATACAGATGGCCGTACCGTAGGTGCAACCACAACGGAGGGGTATCTGTTGAGAGGCGAGACAAACGTGTGGTTCCTGAAGAGGGGCAGCAGCATTTCAGTAGTTGCAGGGGCAACAGTCTCGATGACTGACATATCTGGCCTCGTAACATTAACCAAAACGGTGTTGCTGTGCTGGTAATGCGAACGGCTGAAAGCAAGGGGAAACTACGGCCGTAATTTTTCTCGATGGCATGCAGATTTACAGTATGGTTAGATGATGATGGCGTCCTCCTGGGTAAAATATTCCGGAGGTAAAACAGTCCCCTATTCGGATCTCCGGGAAGGAACTACTCAGGAGGACATCGTTATCAGGAGAAAAAAATGGAAATGTCGTGTGGCTAGGGCCTCCCGTCGGGTAGACCGTTCGCCTGGTGCAGGTCTTTCGATTTGACGCGAGAAAGAAAAGTAGCGTTCTACGGGTCGGAGCGTGGAAGGTCAGATCGCTTCATCGGGCAGGTAGGTTAGAAAATTTAAAAAGGGAAATGGACAAGTTCAGATTAGATGTAATGGGAATTAGCAAAGTTCAGTGGCAGGAGGAACAAGACTTATGGTCAGGTCAATACAGGGTTATAGATACAAAATCAAATACGGGTAATGCAGGAGTAGGTTTAATAAAGAATAAAAAGACAGGGACGCGGATAAGCTACTACGAACAGATGGTGAACGCATTATTGTAGCCAAGATAGTCAGGAAGCCCAAGCCTAGCACAGTACTACACGTTTATATGCCAACTAGCTCCGCAGATGACGAAGAGATTGAAGAAATGTACAACGAGATAAAAGAAACTATTCAGATAGTTAAGGAAGATAAAAATTTAATAGTCATGGTGGATTGGAATTCGATAGTTGGAAGAGGAAGAGAAGGAAAAATAGTAGGTGAATATGAACTGGGGTTAAGGAATGAAAGAGGAAGCAGCCTGGTAGAATTTTGCACAGAACATAACTTAATCATACCTAGCACTGGAGACTGGGAGGTTTCAGATAGAATATATTGTGGTAAGACAGAGATTAAGGAACCAGGTTTTAAATTTTTAGACATTTCCAGGAGGAGATGTGGACTCTGACCACTATTTATTGGTTATGAACTGTAGATTAAAGCTGAAGAAACTGCAAAAAGGTGGGAATTTAAGGAGATGGGACCTGGATAAACTGAAAGAACCAGAGGTTGTGCAGAGTTTCAGGGAGAGCATAAGGGAACAATTGACAGGAATGGGGGAAAGAAATACATCAGAAGAAGAATGGGTAGCTTTGAGGAATGAAATAGTGAAGGCAGCAGAGGATCAAGTAGGTAAAAAGACGAGAGGTAGTAGGAATTCTTGGGTAACAGAAGAGATACTGAATTTAACTGAGGAAGGGAGAAAATATAAAAATGCAGTAGGTGAAGCAGGCGAAAAGATATACAAACGTCCCAAAAATGAGATCGACAGGATATGCAAAATGGCTAAGTAGGGATAGCTAGAGGACAAATGTAAGAATGTAGCTGCATATATCACTAGGGGTAAGAAAGATACTGCCTACAGGAAAATTAAAGAGACCTTCGGAGAAAAGAGAACGACCTGTATGAATACCAAGAGGTCAGATGGAAACCCAGTTCTAATCAAAGAAGGGAAAGCAGAAAGGTGGAAGGAGTATACAGAGGGTCTGTACAAGGGTGATGTACTTGAGGACAATATAACGGTAATGGAAGAATACGTAGACGAAGAAGAAATGGGAGATATGTTACTGCATGAACAGTGTGACAGAGCACCGAAAGACTTAAGTCGAAACAAGGCTCGGGAGTAGACAGCATTCCATTAGAACTACTCATAGTCTTGGGAGAGCCTGCCCTGACAAAACTCTACCATCTGGTGAGCAGGATGTATGAGACAGGCGAAATACCCTCAGACTTCAAGAAGAAGAAAGCAGGTATTGACAGGTGTGAAAATTACCGAACTATCTGTTTAATAAGTCACAACTGCAAAATACTAGCACGAATTCCTTACAGACGAGTGGAAAAACTAGTAGAAGCCGACCTTGGGGAAGATCAATTTGGATTCCGTAGAAATGTCGGAACACGCGAAGCAATACTTGCCCTACGGTTTATCTTAGAAGATAGATTAAGGAAAGGCAAACCTTACGTTTCTAACATTTATAGGCTTAAAGAAAAAAATTGACAATGTTGATTGGAATACTCTTTTTCAAATTCTGTATATGCAGGGATCAAATACAGGGAGCGAAAGGCTATTTACAATTTGTACAGATGCCACACGGCAGTTATAAGAGTCGAGGGCATGAAAGGGAACCAGTAGATGGGAAGGGAGTGAGACAGGGTTGTAGCCTATCCCTAGTGTTAATCAGTCTGAATATTGATCAAGCAGTAAAGAAAACAAAAGAAAAATTAGGAGTAGGAATTAAAGTCCATGGAGAAGAAATAAAAACTCTGAGATTTTCCGATGACATTGTAATTCTGGCAGAGAAAGCAAAAGACCTGGAAGAGCATTTGAATGGAATGAACAGTGTCTTGAAAGCATATCCCTACCACTACTATTGTAATTTAGGATGCTTTTACCTAAATAACAGAAACCCTGTATCTGTGTTGCCACGTATAGCCCTCTTACTAAAATTTAGTTTAGTTTCCAAATGAAGTATACTATGGGAGGATAGTCCTGTTAATAGAGTTACCCTTTTTACAGGATTTGACCGTGTGTTGTGTGTGATGGAAAAATAAATCAGACTATTCAATTTTTTTCCTTAGATCTTACTCAGCGAATACATAGAAATGCAGTATAAATAATATTACACTGAAGCTAGGACGACTCAGTTCCAAGTTCATTTAGTGCTTTAACACATGTACTAATCGTGGCCAGCCTATCCAGGCGATGAAACAGCGAAATATTGGAAAAGCAGAAGTATGAATTTTGCCCACTTCCTTGCTGCTATTCAGTTTGGTTCAAATAAATATTATACCACTTAAACAATGTTTTAAAAAAGAAAAAAAACAGTAGATAATTCAAGGAAGCTAAAAAAATTGACAAGAGCGACCTTTAGAAAAGCACTTTCCATAATCAACGAACATAAATACTAAAATACTTAGATACTAAAGTACACACTTTTTATACTGAACATGTCACTTCAAGAAAACCTCTCTCTTACTGGGATTTACTTTCAAAAGCTGTTACTCTTTGAAGTAATTCTGTATGATCATTTAACGGATTCTAGTAACTTGACTTCACTCTGAATTTTTCGTAAGCAAACTTTTACTATAACACATTGCAATAGTTCAGAAAACACAAAAACAATTTAAATGGTGCCTCTTTATATTAACTTGACACTTTATACGTCTGTAAAATAGGATACTCGGATTAATCAAACACCAGGAAGGAACCCTATATAGGCGTATGATTTGGATGGAATAACAGGGTGAACCAATTTCTTTAAAGTTCAAGAATTATTATTAAAAAACATTTTAAATTAATGGTTCACACTGCACAAATGTAAAATACAAATAAACCTTATCTGGTGGCTGTAGGCTTGGGTGTGGCGAACAATTATAGCGGCTACACACCCATAGTAGAACCTCCAAATATCTTGCTGTATGGACGCAATTGGCGTCATTCAGTTTTACATAGAGTAGCCCGACAGCTCGCAGCTATGCTGTAAGCCGTTTGCAGTCTTCATCCGAGGCATTTTTGTGCAAAATTTTCAGGCAAAGCTTCTCCTACTCCACAAAGATGTTGCCTCAATCACTGCTGCCTACGGACAGTGTGACTTACTTCCCGCGCTTGCTCTAGGTAGCACGTCAATTCGCTCTTGCCACCTTTCCCACTCCCCACAGCCACTTTCGTTTCAAACAAAAGCACACTGGCTTTTACATAACACCTATTTCTTACATTGCTCCTAAGCGTGACCATTTATTAAATTGTCAAAATTACATTAACATAAACAATTTACACACACAAATTTGTTAGATACAAAATGTCATCAGAAAATTTTTCAACGTAATAAAAAATTAACATAGTATATTACATACATTACTCACATACAATGCAAAGAACTTCAATCTCCAGTATAGCACACATCACTTTACATATACAGAAAATATAATACCAATATGCGAAAATTTTAAAGCAAAAAATTATAAGAAAATTCAGATGAACCATAAACAAATATTATTATAAAAGGAGGATACAAGATGAACATCAAGAAAACCAAAAAGAGGATAATGGAATGTAGTCGAATTAAATCAGGAGATAAACCCTCTCCTAGGCACTTAAATGTGATTTGCAGAGTATCCATGTAGATGTAGATGTGATGTTAAGGGAGTTAGATTAGGAAACGAGACACTCAGAGCAGTAGATGAGTTTTGCTGTTTAGGGAGCCAAATAACTGATGATGGTCGAAGTAGAGAGGATATAAAATATGGATTGGCAATGGCAAGGAAAGCTTTTCTGCAGAAGAGAAATCTGTTATCATCGAGTACAGATTTAAGTGTCAGGAAGTCATTTCTGAAAGTATTTGTATGGAGTGTAGCCCTGTATGGAAGTGAAACGTGGAGGATAAATAGGTTAGACAAGAAGAGAATATAAGCTTTCGAAATGTGATGCTACAGAAGAATGCTGAAGATTAGATGGGCAGATCACGTAACTAATGAGGAGGTATTGAATAGAATTGAGGAGAAGAGGAGTTTGTGGCACAACTTGATTAGAAGAAGGAATTGGTTGGTAGGCATGTTGTGAGGCATCAAGGGATCACCAATTTAGCATTACAGGGAAGCGTCGAGGGTACAAATCGTAGAGGGAGACCAAGGGATGAATACACTAAGCAGATTCAGAAAGATGCTGGCTGCAGTAGTTACTCAGAGATGGAGAAGCTTGCACAGGATAGAGTAGCATGGAGAGCTGTATCAAACCAGTTTCTGGACTGAAGGCCACAACAACAACAACATAATTTCTTCTGTCGTGTTAAAAAATTACTGTGTGTAATCACAGCTGCTTCAGTCGTCTGCTTAATCACACCAGTATATCTTATCTGTTTGTAATTCAGGACCTATTAAAGACAAAATTATTTTGTTCAGGCGCACCAGTGAAACATGTCACCGAAGTTCATAGTTCAATTTATTCAACTGTCGTAATTTGTGTATAGGTCACTACTAAATGTGTCACATATTTTATCGTAGTTAAATAATCTTGCGTCGCATTTTCACTGTAATGACTTTTCTCGTTTTATTCCTAAAATTAACATTTATATTTTTCATCTCTGGAAATGGAGATACTCTGTAGATGCAATAACTTAAATTCTTTGGACCCACAAAAATTTCACTGCACCACATATTTATCTTTGTACCTGAGGATCGCGCAACAGCCGATAACCGGTTTGTGAAATAAATAATAAATATTGTAGAATATTACACAATTTTTGTGGGTTTTCATTCCTAAAATGCTTAAAAACTTCTCATGTGCCGTATTTTGCAGTATGGTGCGTCTGCCCTTCCTTGAGCTAGTGTGCGACTCTGTTCGTTAAGACTTTGGTCGTAGATGTCTCCGGGTCGAGCCGTACACCGTCCGCTTTACGCCTCGCTATAGTAGTGACTAGTCAATCCACTACAGTGGTGATTCAGCAGTCAAATGTTTGAGGGCAGACATGTAATGCGAGTAAAAGATTATTAAGCACAGAAGATCATGAATGTCACACTAATGTTGTACGATACACTGCAGATTTATATTTTACACAACTGGTTCATTCAGAAACACTTAGCTTCCTGCTGAATGGTGGTCCTTAATGAAATAAAATATGAGTTCATCTAGCAAAAACATCCCATTTTCAACTGAACTAGCAGCACACGAGTGATGATAGTCTCCATTTAATAAGCAATCAAAAAAATGGTTCAAATGGCTCTGAGCACCATGGGACTCAACATCTGAGGTCATCAGTCCCCTATAACTTAGAACTACTTAAACCTAACTAGCCTAAGGACATCACACACATCCATGCCCGAGGCAGGATTCGAACCTGCGACCGTAGCGGTCGCGTGGTTCCAGACTGAAGCGCCTAGAACCGCTCGGCTGCTCCGATCACTTGTTGTTTTTATACACCAGTTGTTTTAAGTCCACGCTCTGATGCGTAAACTAAAGTCCACGTGTAACAAAATTCAGTCCCATGCTCCAACAGCCGACAACCGACAACCACAACTGTCTATATTCAGAATCTGCCACTTGGCTGTACTCCCGATCGCGAAATATCCAAGTCTCTTAGGTCGTAACCGAACATCCACTCTTACATCAGAAAAACCAAAATCAGCCCTCTCTCTCCGATGGCCGTACCACAACCCTCCTTGTATTTTTCTTCAGCTCTCAAGAGCACATATTCTACCACCACCTTCACCCCCGTTTCACCAAACTTTAGCCAAGGGGCCTCAAGTAGCTCCCTACCACATAAAGCACTTCTTACAAACCTTAAACACGTCGTGTGAAATTGAAATGGAATGAAAATGAATTGGAAATGTAAATTAAATGTAATTGGACCACCATTTCTACACTAATAACTGTACAATAATTTACACATGGTGCGGGAAACATTATTTGATATCATGTCTATCGACACTAGCTACTATTCCTTTAAACATAGACGGGATGTGTTACTTAAACAAGGATATGCGTTTCTCACACTTTCAGTAATATACCGTAGACTAAGTCATATGTTCAGTTGTTATGTCTTTATTTGCGTTTATAAGCATATGTGTGGAGTACTTCCTGGTATGACACACTTAACATAAACACTTATACTCACAGCATATTTCGTAATAGTGTAATTTGCGTTGTTATTCATGATTATGACTACTGTGCAATTCCATTATCTGATATCATGTCTATCTCGTAAGACAGTCTTGTTTATTATTTATAGTGTGTAAACGTTAACATTGTAGAGTGTAGCTACGCTTGTAAATACAGTTGGTGCTTGTGTAGATAGGATTGCTTTCTTGGACTCACATATAACCCTTAAGCTAACCGCAACGATATTTTTCGTCTCCTTCTTAGTGTTCGTTCTGTTCAGAGTCTTGTTGTTTACAAAAACATCTACGAACATCTGTAGCTGCTAGCGACCCTCTCGGCGTTTACCTGTTGATGCTTACCACTTAGGATTATACGCTTAATCCTTGCTAATCCCTCTTCTGCTCTTTTCATAACGACCTTCCGGAACCCATTAATGTTTGCCCAGCCTCCGTTCATAAACACAAAGCACAATGAGTAGTTTGCTACAGTGATTCCGTGTTGGACGCATTTCCCGTAAGGGAACCATCTCTGGCGTTCTTTAGCAGCTTAAACTAATGGTTACGCTCCTTCGCCGCTCTAAGCTTTCCACAACACTCGTTATGGACCGTGTATTACTGTTTACGCTTCTGGGCCTTACCGTAGCGGTAGAATTTTTCCTGATTTCCCCAGCTTTAACAAATAACTCTTAAGGCGGCCTGAGGCTTTGTCTCCAACTTTCTCCAGTTACAGTTGTAAGCGTTGCTCCAGGCGACAAACCCTTACCTTAAGACTGACATTTTCCAACTGAGTCTAAAAAACACGAAGATAGTGAATTTGCGTATACACCATTCGCATTCCCAACAAGTGCCCTGTTTTCCTCATCGCAGCTAGATCAGCAACTGGACTTCACAAATCAATAAACGGGAACTTGTACACGGAACTATGAGTGTCCAGTCGCAGTGCTGTTTACACTGAGGTGAAAAAAGTCGTGGGATAGCGTTATGCAAATATACACAACGCTTAAAAGAGCAGTGAATTGGCGGAGGCGTCATTTGTACTGAGGTGATTCATGTGAAAGGGTTATCGACCTGATTATGACCGCACTAAAGGAATTAACAGACTTTGGACGCGGAATGGTAGTTGTAACTAGACGCATGTGACATTCCATTTAGGAAATTTAGGAAATTCAATATTCCGAGATCCAAAGTCTCAAGAGTGAGCCGAGAATACGTTTCAGGCAATTACGTCTCACCACGGACAACGCAGTGGCCGACGGTCTTCACTTAACGATCGAGAGCAGCGGCGTTTGCGTAGAGTTGTCAGTGGTAACAGGCAAGCAGTATTGTGCGAAATAACGGCAGAAATCAATGTGCGACGTACAGCGAACGTGTCCGTTAGGACGGTGCGGCGAAATTGTGTGTTAATGGCCTATGGCAGCAGATGACCGAAGAGAGTACCTTTGTTAACAGCACGACATCACCTGTATGCCTCTTCTAGGCTCGTGACCAAATCGGTTGGACACTGGCCTGATCAGGTAAGCCCCATTTTCAGAGCTGATGGTAGGGTTCGGGTGCGGTCCACATCTCACGAAGCCATGGACCCAAGTTGTCAAAAATGTACTGTGCAAGCTGGCTCCATAATGGTGTGGGCTGTGTTTACATGGAGTGGACTGGCTCCAACTACACTGATCATTGACTGGAAATGGTTATTTCAAGTACTAGGAGACCATTTGCAGCCATTCATTGGACTTAATGTGCTCGAACAGCGATGGAATTTTTATGGGTGAGAATGGGCCTTGTCACTGGGCCACAACAGTTCGCCAATGGTTTGAAGAAAATTCCGGACAATTGGAGTGAATGATATGGCTACACAGATTGCCCGACATGAATCCCATCGAAAATTTATGGGACATCATCGACAGCTCAGTTCGTGCATAAAATCCTGCACCGGTAACACTTTCACAATTATGGAAGGCTGTAGAGGCACCAAGGGTCAATATTTCTGCAGGAGACTTCCAGCGACTTGTTGAGTCCATGCAACGTCGAGATGCTGCACTAAGCTGGGTAAAAGCAAGTTTCGACACAATATTAGGAGGTATCATATGACTTTTGTCTCGTCATTGTAATTGTTAATTGTAACAGATGTCCATTTATATGAAGTGCTGCATTAGCTACAAAACCGCGAAAATAAATAAATTAATAAATAAATTAATATTGAAATACCTACTTCTATAGTTAAGAAGCCAATTTTCGGTATGCGGCAGAGGACTTCTGACACCTTCATAGTTTCCTCTCTTTCCTGTTCTAACCGTGAATGGTGGTGCAGGAAGACCAACTTCTGATAAATCTCCATCTTGGCAGCGACTTCTCTGGTTCTGCTATCGTGGTCGCCTCAAGAGATGTACGTGGGAGACTATAATACGTTGCCCAACTCTTTTTGGAACGTTCGGTCTGGGACTTGCAACAGCAAACTTCTCAATGATGCTCAACGCCTCCCTTGCAGGGTCTGCCAATGGAGTCTGGCGAGCATCTCGGTGACACTTTCGCGCTTACTAAACGAACCCGTGGCGAAACGCGCCGCTCTTCTGTGGAACACCTCGAAATCCTGTATTAAATCCTAACTGGTTATGGTCCCACACTGACGAGAAATTCTCACCAGTCGGTCGAACAAGGATTTCGTAACCTATCTCTTTCATGGATGAATTCCTTAGATTTAAGTGTGGAATTTGGCATCTGTTTCCCTGCAATTGCTTTTACGTGGTCGTTCCACCTGAGATCACTACGGAGGGTTGCTCCCATGCACTAAATTTTTCTGTTGATTTATAGCCAGTAGTGTAGGGTAAGAGTAGTGGAAAATGTTCAAATGTGTGTGAAATCATATACGACTGAACTGCTACGGTCATCAGTCCCTAAGCTTACACACTACTTAACCTAAATGATCCTAAGGACAAACACACACACCCATGCCCGAGGGAGTACTCGAACCTCCGCGGGGATCAGCCGCACAGTCCACGACTTCAGCGCCTTAGACCGCTCGGCTAACCCCGCGCGGCAAGACTACTCGGCTAACGCCGCGCGGCAAGAGTAATGGATTCTGCCCACCTATTTATCCGTAAGGCGTTAACTTTGTTTATGTTGAGGGACAACTGGTAGGTCATGTACCACGCGCCGATCCTCTGCAGGTCTTCCTTCATTTTCCCTTCAATATTCTGGAATTGCCGTTCTCTTCTACACAACACAACGAGCGGGATGAAGCGTTACTTATCACAGCGGACTTTCTTTCGGGAGTACGACGGTTAAAATCCCCGTTCGATCATCCACATTTAAGTTTTTCGAGATTTTCCTAAATCTCTCGAGACAAATGTCGGGATGGTTCCTTTGAAAAGGGCACGGCCGATCTCCCCCTCCCCGTCATTTCGTAATTCGAGCTTGTGCTTCGTCCCTAATGAGAGCACTATCGACGGGACGTTAAACTGCAATCGTTCTTCCTTCCTTCCTCTTTCCTCCACAACTGCATCAATCTCGAATAGCCTCACGGAACTTCCGGCGTTATCCACGAAATCATTCATACACTCACGGGAAAAAAATAACAACACCTAGAAGAAACTGTGCAACCTAAAAAAAGGTTGATAGGCGTGTTTCCACATCTGAAAGATGACATCTATTCAAATTTCGCGCCAGTCGCATAACAGTAGAGATAGATGCGACACTATTAGAATGCAAATCAACTTCGTTTTAAATACACATAGTACCGGTCGTGAGCGTTAGTTACCTTTGAGACTGGGCGTGGTGAGTTGATGTTAGACAAGAACGCCTTTAAGGCAACAAAGATGCCATTATCAACACCTCACTGAGTTTACGAGGCCATATAATAGGGCTACAGGAAGGTTTATACTCCTTCTGCGATACTGCGGAAAGACTTGGCAGAAATATACGCACTGTTCGTGATTACTGACTGCGGCGACCACTAGAATGTTGTGAGCGTGGGGTTGATCTACTATTCTGTTATTCTGTGCAACGGATTAATCTGAGATGTACCCTTTACCCTGTGGCTCCTGCAAGATGCAATTTCCACCCCCACACTACTACTGAAGTCAGATAGACGCTCCTAACGTTCTAAAGAGAAATGCCTGAAAAACGTTCAGCAATAAATATGTTCTGGAGTCGTCCGCTGTAAGGAAATGACACAAAAATTCACAAAATTTCTTACGTAACTAGTGTGATACTTGGGTACTGGAAAAGCGCTAGTTAGTGTAAGAAAAACATGAAACTAACGAAAGTTATTATTTATTTTGAAAAATTCTGAGAAATCACAATGGCACTTTTAGTTATGAATTGAACAAGTTATAACCTGGTTCTTTTTGGAATGTGAAGTTACCTCTCAAGGATAGGATTCGCTAATGAAATTTCTATACAAAGTTTAAGATTGTTATTAACTTGGCAGAATGGCTGAGAGGCGCGCCCACTCAACTTTAATAATTATCGTTTAGAATGTTGCTAGGTACGGTCGAGGCTGTCGCGTGTGAAATGCAGTGAAATGTACTGTTGTGGAGGAAATATGGGGCTCGCAATAGCTGTAGCGCACAATACTGTAGGCTGCGATGACTGCTGTCTGCGCCGCTCGCTGCTGACAAATAAGATAACTCTCGTTCTATCTCGATTGACCTTCGCCAATCAAACTCTCCCTACGCCTTGATGAAGTGAAGGATTCCTATTCGCCCCTAGTCTAACTATTGGCGTGGTACACCATCAGATAACCAGTCCACCACAATGCCACTCAAAAATTCGCTCGCAGGCGTTTAACTGTAACTCCGTCCGTTCACACCGCACAATAAGTGTGTCGGCCAACACAGTGAACAACGCTTAATCGCAAGGACTCAGTATAGAGCCGCACTTCGATTCGCTCTCGACAGAGGTGCTCTCCCAGTGAAGTACTGATGAGAGACTTGTTCCTCGCTCCAAGAGCGACAACAGAACGGCGCCTCTCCATGCCAGACGTGAAGGGGTATATCTTTCGGTCTCTTCCATTACTCCTTCAGCTCAAGGTGTCAGAAATATCGTCTGCCAATCAGCATTGCTCTTCTAAAACAGGAGAGTGACGTTTCGTTTAAGGCGACCAATCCGGAAATCTGTAGTATTGGCGTTTGGCGTTTGCTGTCTCCCTGTGAAAATTTCTGAAACTGCGTGCTATGTGTAAAGAATGCGTAGGTTGGACACTCCCACACAATGTAGCGGAATTTGCTTTTAAGCCGAACACGGGGTCGTTCCTCCTTTCCCTCGGGCGAACGCTGTCCGCTCCACAGGCGGCCACCGGCTGACGTAGATGGGTTGGGACTGGCCTCCTGGCATGCGGTTGCCTGTCTCGAACTAAAAGCTCCTGTGACAGTCGTGTCTGGAATGTATGTGCGTACGCCAGCCACGAGTATTTCAACCACAGTGCACGCTTGCGATTTATTAGTTATTTGCATATCGTTTACAAGAATTCATACAACTTATCGAGTTTGGGTTCGAATGAAGCGTCTTGATGTGCGGAATATGATTGTGAGGGCGGAAAATGTAAGCAATGAAGGTCAGGAGACCACAACTTCTTAGAATGTACTGTCGCAATTGAACTGGGGTTCCGGATCGCCACGTGCCACTACCGAGAGGGTATACCATCGTGTTCGGCGTATGGCTCTAGCACACTGTACATGCAGCAGCAATCTGAGCAGCAGTGACACAACGAACTGTTAGAAATCGGTTACGTCAAGGACGGATATCGGTTACGACAAGGACAGCTCCGAGCCAGACGACATGTAGCGTGCATTCCCTACGGCCATTTGCGACCTTAGTGATGTCAAGCGAGAGTTCACTGAAGGTCAAGGTGGAGGTATGTTGTGTTTTATGATGAAAACTGTTCTGCCTCGGCGCAAGTGATGGCCGTGTTTTGGTTAGAAGGAGATCAGTTGAGGGCCTGCATCCAACCTGTCTGTGTGCTAGACACACTGGACCTACACCTGGAGTTATGGTATGGATGCGATTTCGGACCGCAGCTGTATGGCAGCAGGAGCACTCTCATGGTTACCCTAGGCACATTGACTGCAAAATTGTACGTCAGGCTGATGATTTGACCTGTTGTGCTGCCATTCGTGAACAGGATTCCGAACAGGTTAATTCTCGCCTACAAAGCGCTTTGGTAATGCAACATGCTCTACAGCGTCCTGACGTTTCGCCTTGGCCTGATCTATCAGTAGATCTGTCTCTAATCAAGTACTTATGGGACATCATTGGACGACAACTCCAGCGCCATCCACAACCACCATTAACCATTACTGAATTGACCGACCAAGTGTAACATGCATTGAACTCCATCGCACATACTGACATCCGGCACCTGTAAAACACAATACATGCACAGTTGCATACTTGCTTTCAACGTTCTGTTTGAACACGATCCATTCAATGAGTAAACCATCTTGGCTGGTCAAGAAGTAATGTCTTCCATAGCAGAAAACAAAAGAGAAAGATGGATTAAACTTATGGAGGAACCAGATCTTTCAAGTAGTAGCCAGAAGGCCTGGAAACTGCTGAGAAAACTAAATAACGATCCAACCAAACATGCCAATCACGCTAACATCACTCAAAATGAAATTACTACACAGATTCTTGAGAATGCAAAACCAAGATGTCCTATCAAAAAATCGGACTTCAAATTAGAGTTTAAGGAACAATCTCAGACTAATAACCTGACTAGACCATTCAACCTAGGTGAATTAGAAGAAGCCATTCAAAAATGGCAAGGCAGCAGGATTAGACGACATTTGTGTAGGGCAAATCATTTTGGCACCACAACCAAAGACTGGCTCTTAAACCTGTATAACCATTGTCTGGTTTTTTTTTTCAAGATCCCGAAATTATGGCGCAAGGCACGCGTGATTACGATACTAAAACCTGGAAAGCCACCAACTGATCCGAAGAACTACAGGCCAATATCTCTCCTTTGCCATCTCTGTAAGGTCCTAGAGAGAATGATTCTTCAACGCTTAACTGCGGTAGTTGATCGACATTTTATCTCGCAACAAGCTGGATTTAGACCAGGCAAGAACTGCACCTCACAAATCCTTTATCTTTCCCAGTTCATAGAAGATGACTTTGAGCAGAGAAAGATAACAGGTGTAGCTTTTGTTGACCTTTCGGCGACCTTTGACACACGTAAATCTCAGAATGTTACTGCACAAAATCTACATCCTGACTAGCGACTACATGCTGACAAGGATAATTGCAAGACTTCTACAGAATCGACGTTTTTTTCGTGGACTTCCAAGGAAAACACAGTCGATGGAGAACTCAGAAGAACGGTCTCCCACAAGGAAGTGTACTGTCACCTATTTTATTTAATGTGTACACTAACGATCAACCACAGCCTCAAGGATGCAAAAGTTTCATATATGCTGATGACCTTGCTCTTGCTGCCCAGGGCACTCGGTTTGAAGATGTAGAGATAATGCTTACACACGGTCTACAATAGCTTGGTACTTACTATGAAAAGAATCAACTCGCACCCAATCCTAAGAAAACGCAAGTGTGTTCATTCCATCTGAAACATAAACAAGCTGACAGGAAACTTGAAATATTCTGGAGTGGAGTTGCATTTGAATATTGTTCCCACCCAAGGTATTTGTGTGTCACTCTCGACCGTACACTAAAGTACAACATTGTCTCAAGCTGAAGCAGAAAGTATCCTCCAGAAACTGCCTTCTTCGGAAACTGACGGGATCGAACTGGGGTACACATCCACAAACATTAAGAACAACGGCTCTTGCCTTATGCTATTCTGCAGGAGAGTATGCTAGCCCAGTGTGGTACAATTCAGTATATGCAAAGCAGGTTGATGCAGCCTTAAATGACAGCTGTAGAATTGTTACAGGCTGCCTAAGGCCAACCCCCATGGACAAAGTTCAATGTCTCGCTGGGATTGCTCCATGTGACATCAGAAGAGAGGTCGCTGCTAACATCGAGAGGCATAACTCAAATACAGTGACCTCACATCTACTCTCTGGACATCAACCTGCCAAGCCAAGACTGAAGTCCAGGAAGAGTTTCCTAACAACTTCACAGACCTTAGAAGGATCAGCTGCGACTACCCGACTCACCAAGTCGAAAGAAAGATGCCAACACCTGTCAAACTGGATGACACCACAAAAATCCCTGCTGCCTGGATACATGGAGAAGTGGTTCATCTGGAATTCCTTGAACAGACTACGGACCGAAGTCGCAAGATCGAGGGACAGTCTCCTTAAATGGAACTTCCAACTGCCAAATGCCAACACAACACTGTGCGAATGCGCTAAATTGCAGACAACCTGGCATCTCCTCAAATGTAACTTATGCCCATCCAGCTGCAGCATGAAGGACATAACGTCTGCAACACCCAATGCTATCAAAGTTGACCAATTCGTTGGGAATACTGTATAGTTTTCTTTGTATGTATTGTATATTCATTTTAGTGTACCTCTGACACGAATAAAGAAAGAAAGAAGATTCAGCGTTCTGGCGGTTACACCTGTTATTAATGCACTAGGTGTTGCGTTTTTCTTAGGTCAGGGTATAAAACATGAAAAGTATCACTCATGTAACACTCCCTTGGGGTACGCCAGAGATTGCATTTAAATCTGATGGCTTCCTCCAGTGAAGAGCGACGCGTTGGCTTCCATCTGCTGGGAAGTCATCACTCCAAGAAGCCATCAATCCAGAGAGGAAGCTGGTTTCCTGTTCCCTGCATTTTGTTCACTGGTTAATACTGAGGAACTGTGTGGAATGCCTTCCGGCATCAACCGTGACCCAGTTTTCTGCTAACCTTTGTACTTGCAGGACGAACAGAGCCAGTTGAGTTTCACAAGATCACTTTTTGCGGAGTACATGAATACTTACTGCAAAGTAAGTTTTCATTCTCGAAAAAGCTGATAATACGTGAGTATAAAACCAACTCCAGTTCTACAACAAATTGGCGTCAGTCACATATGGCTATAATTACGTGCATATACGCTACAACTTTTCAACAGATGTAACCTTTGCCTTTTTTAATCACTAGAAAATTTGCAACTTTTCTATGTTCCAGCGACCCACGATGAACTGATGCAAGATTTGGAACTATTTCCTTCACATGATCTCTATAGAATCGTACGGGTATTCATCAGGTCCAGTTTCAGTTTCTCTGTCGAGCATCTTCCGTTGATAGTCTATCCCACAATCAATTGTCAACGTATCGTAAGAGGGGCGATCAATAAGCAATGCAACGTACTTTTTTTCTGAAAGCAGGTTTGTTTTATTCAGGATATTACTCCCCACTCTTTTGGCTAAAAAATCCTGTTTTTCAACATAATGAGACGGCCTTACGCCACTTTGTTGGGAGGACCAGTATTCCCGCATGGTACAATTCCATTGGTCGACGTCGGACCCAGCGTCTTGCTCCAGTGACGTTTTGTGAACTCCTCTCGGGTGTCAGCACCAGCACCCACCTCGAGTGAGAGTGTCCGCACGTTTCAACACTGAAGGATTCGCAGCTGTGTGCGGCCGGCCGGCACGCCGGAGATCCGACAGGTTTGCGAGATCTTGTTGCGATGAGGACAGACGCCCCGCCCAACGAGTCACGACGCTGCTGTACACTACCATGTCTCCGTAGACATTCTGTAGGCGTCATTCTGAACAGTGGTCCTCTTTCTACTTGGGTTTGAAACTGAAACTTTAATCATGGAAACCCTGTATATGTCAAGTTTGGTTGAAATCACTTCACTGATCTCAGAGGACGTGTGAAGCGTAGGTACATACAATGATTTTTAGAAAATATCGATTGAAAAGTATTATACTTGAAAAGGTAAAAACTTACAAACGTTAAGCGTACGTTGATTTGATGGTGACGCGTATAATTTCAGTTGAGTGAAACTTTTGTTTTGTTTTGACATCACAACTCATGGACAGTGGGGGTGCGCTAGACTCGTTTCTTCGCTACCACTACCAGGAAAATAGTTGTGGCTAACGAATTAATTGGCTGATATGGTCTCGTTATCTGACCCGACAATTAGAACTAATATAAAGTTGTCTGGTTCCGGCGATCTCATTCGCCTGGAAACACAATAACTTACTATTTGATTGGCCGATCTGTATGGCTGAGGTGTTATTTTCAACTATAGGGTGTATCCTATAAAATAAATTAAAATTCACCAAGTTCCAGCTGACTAGTTTCCAATTACGACAAAAAAGTAACAGTTGTATAAAATTTCGAAAACTTTCCTAGAATTCGAAGATTAAAAACGAAGGTACAATCGAGGCTACCAAAACCGCCTCAGATATGTAGCCAGCCAAATTCTGAAGACATAAACTCTAAGCTACCATCCGGAAGTGTCGCATGGAGGAATGTAACAAATTCATAGAGGTGCTTTTAACAGTGGTTCCCAGCCTGGCTGTAATATGTAATTTTCTGAGGGGTAAAAGCGAAAGCGTTCAGTTGTGTTTCACTCACGAAACTAAGTTTATTTTTAAAAGACCATTAATATTTCGTACGACTGTAATTCTGATTATATAACTTGCCACTTACTTACATTTTTTCCGTATACTAACATTAACGCGCGACACAAAGTCGGGAGGTTACAGCTTGTGAAACAAATGCATGAATATAATTTTCCCTTTAGCCCACCCACTACAAACATACTTCGTAGTTTGTACCACGTATCTATGAGAGAAAAGTTGAGACATATACATCACGTATGCTTAAGTATTTCATGAAAATGTCTTCTCCGATTTATAGTTTGTACCAGCAATAGACCATAAATTATTTCGTTATTCGCGGGCTGTGGGTGAAGCAAGTGTCGCTAGGGAGAGGAGTGTCCGGAGGGGGAGCATGTTTTGGAACCAGTGTCCACCCTGACTGTGGATAGTTAGCTTCCTTCTTTCAGGAGGAGTTTTATTGGCTTATTAATTCTTGGTTTAATAAAACACCGACAAGCACTAAATATCATCTACCTTTCACTTTAAAACCAAAAGTGTTCAAAGATTCTTTATCAATATAAAATTTAGTTAGACGCTCATGTTGATAACGGAGGTGCGAGCTGGGAAAGGGGGAAGGGTGCTAGTTAATATCTGATGGCACTCAGGGGTAACAGCCTCCGAAAGATTGGGAGCCACTGGCTTATAATGTCAACATAGGCCAGGCCACAGAAAAATCTGTAATATTGGTACGATGTACACTCCGCCATGAACTGTACAGTGGCTTCTGCGGTATTTACCTACATGTCGATCTAGAATACGGGAATGCAGGCCACGCAAATACAATCCGACGAATGGCGGAGCGTGTACAGATGTGTATCAGTTCAAAGAAGAGTTCAGAGTTCAGACTCAAGTAGATCCCAGTCCGAAACGAAAGTACACCCTTCCCACTGCTTCTTACCCCTTTAAAACTGTTTTCTTGCAAGGGCGCTGACAAGCACTTCACGACTATTTTTCATGACCATTTGTTTGGCTGTAGGAGCGATGTACTTGAGCGTTTGTATTCCAAAAATTATTACCAATTGTAAGGTGTCAGGCAAATCCAACACCTTCCATGAAAACCCTGACATGATAAGCAAATCCAGTAGTATGTCACATAGCTCCGAATAAATAGTGACATTAAATGAACCAAAGTAATACGAGTAACGAGTGAGCAAATGGAATACCACAGACAAACACAAGAATGCCTAAATGCATATCATACCTTCCCACCGTGAGACAGACGCAGTTCCGAGGGGAGAAACGAGAACACTAGCCGAGAGCAGAGCCGTGTTAAGCTAGAAGGCTCTACGTTGCGGGACGGACACCCACGTCGGCAGCTAATCGACAGGACCACCCCCCAGGACATGTTAAAAGCTAGAGCCCTCCAGACGAACAGTATAGACCCTACGATAACACTAAAAGGGCCACACCAGCCGCAAGTTTTAGCGTGAGACTTTTTCGCGTCTCTGTTACGTTGCAAACCTAAAATACATTGCCCCACCACGAAAAATAACCGCTAGGACCACCCCCCCAGCCCATGTTAAAAGCTAGAGCCCTCCAGAAGAACAGTATAGATCTTACGATAACACAAAAAAGGCCACACCAGCCGCAAGTTTTAGCGCAAGACTTTTTCGCGTCTCTGTTACGTTGCAACCGTTAAAAACATTGCCCCACCACGAAAAGTAACCGCCAGGACTACCCCCCAGCCCATGTTAAAAGATAGAGCCCTCCAGAAGAACGGTATAGATCTTACGATAACACTAAAAGGGCCACACCAGCTGCAAGTTTTAGCGTGAGACTTTTTCGCGTCTCTGTTACGTTGCAAACTTTAAGAACATTGTCCCACCACGAAAAGTATAACGTTTCTCATTGGATAGACAGAATTTTTGTAGGCGGAGCTTAAGGTTAACATTGAGACCCTGATTGGTCAGATGAAAACACAGCCAGACAGTTTTTTTTAAACCAACTTCGGTAAATTGTGGTAAGGAGAAGTCAGAAAAGAGTTGCTTCAGAGACGGCGAGATGCATGGAGCTGCGCCAGCCGCCGTCCCCTGATGAACACCGACAAGGTAATGAACGCACGACGCGATGCTGCATTTTTGAGCGCATAAGGCTTCACTCAGAACTGCAGAAGTCTCATCTGTTACATCCCCTTTTTAAGTAATACTAGTGTTGATCGTCAATTGAAGCTCATGGTATTCACATTTGCTACGTAAGTTAAAATCTGAAACGCGATGATTTTTCTGTTATATAATTATTGAGAAGCCACATCAGCCACTGTAATTTACGACAAGTTAGATAAGTAATTAAAGATAATTGAGGGTCACTGTAGACCATTTTGATAGTTTTCTCTTTTGTGAAACTTAATTTAAACCTAGATTATAGATGTGATATGACATAGGTCATCCTTCGATCCATTGTAGAACTTGGAAACCCATTCAGGGAATATTCGTTCACATTTTTGTTGAACGCAGTTGGTTTTTATCATCCTATATTAAAACATTTCCTTTTATCAATAGTGCAATTTATAAACAATGTTTTGTGAGTAGAATAAAATTTCCAATGGTAAACTTAACTGCTTTTTCGACGTTATTTTACCAGCTAACTAAAAATAGGAAAGCCTTGAACCCCTTCCACTAAATTTAGTTAGTATTAAGATTCCTTTACAGGGAGTGCAGTGGAGCTGACGCTGAAATCATTAAGTATTTGGTTATATCATCGCTAGTCTCACTGAACTCTTCTGAACTCTACATGTCACGTGTGGTCTGGCGTCTCCTTACCAGCAACAGGTCCCAGGTTCAAACTAGTCAATTCCCTAAAAGACACGCTCAGAGCGTCGTTGCGCGAAAGTGGTAGGGAGACACGACTTAGAACAACAGACACCACGCAGAATGTTAGACAATCTATCATAAATGAAGTCGCTGTATTCGTTCGAGTTGAATTTCCAGAAAAGGACATATCATATCTTTTTGGTCAGAGGAATCTGTCTATAGGCTCGATGAGAATTGCATCTCCTAATCGGGTAAGGAAGTCAATCGGCCACATTAAACACGAAGAACACTCGGCCCTCCTGGTCGGAAAAAAATGTTCATGTTGTATTACCTAACTACAAGATCGGCCATTGTAAGGTCCCGGAATAAGTTGTTAACGGTAACGATGCCTGAATAGCACGTGGGACTTTCGGTATAAACTAGAAGAGAATGTCTGAAATATTTCTGTGTAATACAGACAAGGGGGGATTGAGTCAATAATTAAATCACTGAAGACTAAGAACACCCATGGTTATGATGGAGTGTCTAGCAGAATATTAAAGTACTGTGCTGCACATGTTAGCCCTGTATTTAGCCATATTTGTAATTTTTCCTTTAGGAATGGCCAGGTTCCTGAGCGATTACAGTACTCAGTAGTAAAGCCGCTTTATATTTATTTCTCGTTCAGCTACAGGCAAAGCGTGATACACTTACAAACATCAACATAAAAATTTAAATTAACATTAACAATGATTTACAATAAAATTTTCAGGGTTTCCAGCCACAAAAGTGCTTGGTCACTTATCACATGTATGTCCATCAGATTTCCTCCCTTAAGTCCGTGTACGTCGCACTCAACTATATGCTGCATGGTTTGACTCTCTCCGCACTCACAATTTGGGTCCTGGGAGAAACCCCACTTTTTCAACAAATATCCGCACCGACCAACACCTGTCCGCAGACGATTTAGAGTTACCCACACTCTACGTTGGAGTTGGAAGCCTGGAACTCGTTGAGATGGGTCCTCAATAAGGAAACTGTTATTCACTTTGCTTTCCTGCCATTGCTGTTTCCACAGGTTATCGATATCAATCTGTTGTTTGAGTTCTTTCCAGAAGGGATTTCTTGACATCAATCTGTCAGGGGGAGGAGGTAGGTCCCTGAACTTTTCTTTGTACCTCTGGATTGCTCTTTCACGTCTAATCGAGGGTGGTTCGATATTGGCAAGGACGGGCAGCCAAGGTTTCGGGGTGGGTCTTACTGTTCCTGTTATGAGCCTCATTGTCTCGTTAAGTTGCACATCAATATATCTGACATGCCTACTGCGGGCCCAGACGGGTGCGCAATATTCCGCTACACTATACAGAAGTGCCAGTGCTGATGTGCGTAGAGTTTCAGTGGAACATCCCCAGGTTGTTCCTGCCAGTTTCATTATGATGTTGTTTCTTGTTTTCATTTTTTGGGCGACTTCGTACAGGTGGCTCTTATATGTGAGAGTGCGATCTAGCTTAACACCCAGATATTTTGGCGTTCTATCGTTTTTCAACAATTTACCTTTTATTTGCACTTTTAGCTCACGATTTGCATCTTTGTTACACAAGTGCATTATTGATGCCACGGATTTAGTCGGATTTACTTTGAGGTGCCAGTTGTCATAATATTGTTGTAGTCGTTCCAGATCCCTGTTTAAAATTTCTTCCAGTTCTTCGAAAGTGTTGGCGTGAGCCGCGATAGCGATGTCATCTGCATACGTAAAAGAACGAGATTCCAGGTTTGGGATGTCCGCTATGTATAAATTGAAAGGGCATGGAGCCAGCACAGATCCTTGGGGGAGACCATTTTGTAGTGTCCTGTAGCTGCTTGTTTTCCCATTCAGAGATACCTTGAATCTCCTGTTTATCAGCATATTTCTGACTAGATCTATGATCTTCTTGCATTTCACGACTTTTGACAGTTTATACAGTATCCCTTTTGTCCATACGGTGTCGTATGCTGAGGTGAGATCTAATAATACCATGCCCGTTTTCTTTTTGTTTTGGTAACCTCTTTCAATGAAAGTGGTTAGGGCGAGAACTTGGTCGCAACAATCTCTTCCTTTTCGAAAACCGCCTTGCTCTGGGGGAAGAGCAGCTTCTATTTTACTTTCTATTCTGCCTAGGATGACTCGTTCAAACAGCTTGTAAGTGGTGCACAATAAAGATATCGGTCTATAATCTTTAGCATTCTCTCCTGTTTTCCCTGGTTTCTGGATGGCTATGACTTGTGCGTTTTTCCATTGCTTTGGTAACCGGCTGGTATCTATGATATTAGAGAAAAGAGAAGACAGCCATGCTCTTCCCTTTGGCCCGAGGTTCTTCAAGAATTCTGGAAGAAGGCCGTCACAGCCAGCTGCTTTACCAGGTGACATTTTCTTTAGTGCTATATTTATCTCTTCTTGTGTTACCCAGTTCGCTAAACCTGCTTCCTCCTCGCTTGCATCTAGCTCTTCGTTCATCAGTTGGTGCAGTTCTTTTTTCTTCGAGGCGGAGGCATGGATTCTGGATGTTTGTAGTATAGAAGAGCATATCTTGTTAGGGGTCATTTTATTATTGATGTTCCGTCCCTTGAATTGTGCTCCGCCAAGTTTCCTCAGTACACTCCAGCTCTTCTGTGAGCAGTGCGTAAAGTCCATTTGTTCCATCCGCTTTTGCCATCTCTGTTTGCGTTCCTCGTCCATAGCTCTTATGAGCTGTTCTCCTAGTTCTGGATTTTATGTTTTGTTATATTCATCGAGTAGTTGTTCGCACTCCTTTGTCCAGCATGGGATGTATTCTTTCCGCGCTCCTCTTGGTATTGAGTTATGTGCCGCTTTAATAATTAACTTCGTAAATCTGCCGTAATTTTCTGGAATTGGGGGAATTCTGTTTACATTATTTTCAATGGTATCTTTAAACTTAACCCAGTTAGCCTTCCTGAGGTTCCAGCGGGCTATAGGGGGGCTCTTTATTACTGGTATTTGGATCCCAAGGTCTATAATAACTGGTCTGTGTTGGCTCCGAGGAATACGGCTCAGTACAGTTCTCTTGGACGGAAGTGCTATTCCAGTTTCTCCAGATGAGACAAAACAAAGATCGGGCGTTGATGTTGTGCCCCACGCTCCTGAACAGAAGGTGGGGGTATCTTTTGCATCGTATATTAATGTATAATTATTTATATCTGCCCAGTCTGCCAGCATGAGTCCTTCTTTGTCGCAAGACTGATAGCCCCATCTGGGGTGGTGGGAGTTAAAATCGCCAATTATGACTGCAGGGTGTTGTGGGTTAGGTAGAACAGGTTGTTCCCATTTTTCTGAAGGCGGCTTGTACACGTTATACACAGTCATATCGTTTAGTTTGATTCCCACGGCAAATTCGTGGTGCATAGTTTCCTCAATATTATCAACCAGTTCTTTCTTGATCAGTGTTGCAATACCGTGTTTATTATGGGCTTTATAGCCCACAATTTCATAGCCTGGTATTAGAAGTCTCGAGATATTTTCTTCTGATAGATGTGTTTCCTGCAAGGTCAGCACATCAATTTTTTCTTCTGTTAGAAGCTTTGTGAGGATGTCTCCTTTTGTCCTCGTGTATCCTTCTATGTTAACTTGGCATATACGTATTCGTCCACGCACTTGGCTCCGGGGGGGGAAACTGAGGCATTTGTCTCGCTCTCTTGCGTAACTTCGCCTGTGAGGGCCGGGAAGTATTACTATGTCCGGCCGCCGTTTGTACATTTCGGCTTTATAAAAAGGGAGAAATGGATAATTTAGATAATTTTAGACCTATTTTTATGCCAACAGTGTTTGCTAAACTTATTGAAAAAGCTGTGTATGTAAGGATAATTGATCATTTTATATCACACTATTTGCTATCAAATGTACATTTCGGCTTTAGAAATCGTTTAACAATTGAAAATGCTATATTCTCTTTTCTCTGTGAGGTACTGGATGGTCTAAACAAAAGGTTTCGAACAATTGGCATATTTTTTTTATTTAACTAGTTAGTTAGTTGTGGCCTTCGGTCCTGAGACTGGTTTGATACAGCTCTCCATGCTACTCGTCCTGTGCAAGCTTCTTCATCTCCCAGTACTTACTGCAGCCTACATCCTTCTGAATCTGCTTAGCGTATTCATCTCTTGGTCTCCTTATACGATTTTTACCCTCCACGCTGCCCTCCAATACTAAATTTGTGATCCCTCGATGTCTCAGAACATGTCCTACCAACCGATCCCTTCTTCTAGTCAAGTTGTGCCACAAGCTCCTCTTCTCCCCACTTCTATTCAATACCTCCTCATTAGTTGTGTGATCTACCCATCTAATCTTCAGCATTCTTCTGTAGCACCACATTTCGAAAGCTTCTATTCTCTTCTTGTCTAAACTATTTATCGTCCACGTTTCACTTCCATACATGGCTACAATCCATAAAAATACTTTCAGAAACGACTTCCTGACATTTAAATCTATACTCGATGTTAACAAATTTTTCTTCTTCAGAAACGCTTTCCTTGCCATTGTCAGTCTACATTTTATATCCTCCCTACTTCGACCATCATCAGTTATTTATCTCCCCAAATAGCAAAACTTCTTTACTACTTTAACTGTCTCATTTCCTAATTTAATTCCCTCAGCATCACCCGACTTAATTCGACTACATTCCATTATCCTTGTTTTGCTTTTGTTGATGTTCATCTTATATCCTCCTTACAAGACACTGTCCATTCCGTTCAGCTGCTCTTCCAAGTCCTTTGCTGTCTCTGACGGAATTACAATGTCATCGGCGAACCTCAAAGTTTTTATTTCTTCTCCATGGATTTTAATACCTACTCCGAACTTTTGTTTTGTTTCCTTTATTGCTTGCTCAAGATACAGATTGAATAACATCGGGGATAGGCTACAACCTTGTCTCACTCCCTTCCCAACCACTGCTTCCCTTTCATAGCCCTCGACTCTTATAACTGCCATCTGGTTTCTGTACAAATTGTAAATAGCCTTTCGCTCCCTGTATTTTACCCCTGCCACCATCGGAATTTGAAAGAGAGTATTCGAATCAACATTGTCAAAAGCTTTTTCTAAGTCTACGAATCCTAGAAACGTAGGTTTGCCTTTCCTTAATCTTTCTTCTAAGATAAGTCGCAGGGTAAGTATTGCCTCACGTGTTCCAACATTTCTACGAAATCCAAACTGATCTTCCCCCAGGTTGGCTTCTAGCAGTTTTTCCGTTCGTCTGTAAAGAATTCGCGTTAGTATTTTGCAGCTTGACTTATTAAACTGATAGTTCGGTAATTTTTACATCTGTCGACACCTGCTTTCTTTGGGATTGGAATTATTATATTCTTCTTGAAGTCTGAGGGTATTTCGCCTGTCTCATACATCTTGCTCACCAGATGGTAGAGTTTTGTCAGGACTGGCTCTCCCAAGGCTGTCAGTAGTTCTAATGGAATGTTGTCTACTCTGGGGGCCTTGTTTCGACTCAGGTCTTTCAATGCTCGGTCAGACTCTTCACGCAGTATCATATTTCCCATTTCATCTTCATCTACATCCCCTTCCATTTCCATAATATTGTCCTCAAGTAAATCGCCCTTGTATAGAGCCTCTGTATACTCCTTCCACCTTTCTGCTTTCCCTTCTTTGCTTAGAACTGGGTTTCCATCAAAGCTCTTGATATTCATGCAAGAGGTTCTCCTTTCTCCAAAGGTCTCTTTAATTTTCCTGTAGGCAGTATCTATCCTACCCTAGTGGGATAAGCCTCTACATCCTTACATTTATCCTCTAGCCATCCCTGCTTAGCGATTTTGCACTTCGTGTCGATATCATTTTTGAGATGTTTGCATTCCTTTTTTCCCGCTTCATTTACTGCATTTTTATATTTTCTCCTTTCATCAATTAAATTCAATATTTCTTCTGTTACCCAAGGATTTCTACTAGCCCTCATCTTTTTACCTATTTGATCCTCTGCTGCCTTCACTATTTAATCCCTCAAAGCTACCCATTCATCTTGTACTGCATTTCTTTCTCCCATTCCTGTCAATTGTTCCCTTATGCTCTCCCTGAAACTCTGTACGACCTCTGGTTCTTTCAGTTTATCCAGGTCCCATCTCCTCTATTTCCCACCTTTTGGATGGGTTCGTCAGTAAGCAAAATTGGTGTTTCTGGGCGCCTGAGAATCCGCATTTCGCGATCGACAAGTCTCTTCACCTCCAGCGAGTGACTGTGCGATGTGCAATGTCCAGTCACGGAATAATCGGTGCGATACTCCTTGATGACAAGGTGATTACCGAACGGTATGTGAAGGTTCTGAAAGATGATTTCATCCCCATTATCGAAAGTGACTCTGATCTCGACGAAATGTGGTTGGTGCAAGACGGAGCTCGACATTTTTAAAGCAGGAAAGTGTTTGATGTCCTGGGGGAACACTTTGGGGACCGCATTCTGGCTCTCGAGTACACACAGGCCATTGGCATGTGCCTCGATTGGCCTCCATATTCTCCGTATCTGAGCACATGTGACTTTTTTTTGTAGGGCTATATTAAAGACAAGGTGTACAGTAATAACCCCAAAACCACTGCTGAGCTGGAAACAGTCATTCAGGAGGTCATCGATGTTCCAGCACTTCAGCGGCTCATGCAGAATTTCGCTATTTGCCTGAGCCACATCGTCATCATTGATAGCAGGCACATCGAACATGTCGTAACCTAAATCCTAATATCTGTAGTGACGTTTATATGTTGAATAAAACATGTGTATGCCGGAGTTTGTAACTAATTTACGGTTTTTCATATAGTTCAATGATTGTGACCCTGTATGTATTGGTTACATATGTATTATGAACATGTAATTATCTCGTAAATCTAAGTTTCACATGTGAGTCATGCGTGGTAATTGTATGCTTTAGCAGTCTACGTGCATAAAGAGCTGTAGTCGCAGCATGCTTCAGAGAAAACTTGGAGAACATCGTGGGTAAATTTCCGGATCATGTTTTTGTAATGCGGTGCTATGTAGAATGGATAACTCACACGATTGGGCAGATACCACCGACAGGGATTCATGTGAGCTTGTTCTGAATGTGTTTTCTGAAAGTTAACTTGAGCCGTTCGTTACATAACCGACTTCTAAGGGCAAGGAATTAGATCTCGTAATAACTAAAAGACCCGATCAGCTGGCGCAGAGGAGGGAATAGAAACTATAAGGTGTAAGTAGGCTGTTTAGGTTTTTAAGCTGGTAACGCCACGTTGCGCTCTGTATGAAAATCACTGACTGTGCTGTGTGCAGTCTGTGGCTGGTTTGCATTGTTGGAATATTTGCTATTGTAGTGTTGGGCAGTTGGATGTGAACAGCGCGTAGCGTTGCGCAGTTGGAGGTGAGCCGCCAGCGGTGGAGGATGTGGGGAGAGAGATGGCAGAATTTTGAGAGCGGACGATCTGGACGTGTGCCATCAGAAAGAGTAAATTTGTAATACTGGATATCATGAACTGATATATATATATATATATATATATATATATATATATATATATATATATATATACTCCTGGAAATGGAAAAAAGAACACATTGACACCGGTGTGTCAGACCCACCATACTTGCTCCGGACACTGCGAGAGGGCTGTACAAGCAATGATCACACGCACGGAACAGCGGACACACCAGGAACCGCGGTGTTGGCCGTCGAATGGCGCTAGCTGCGCAGCATTTGTGCACCGCCGCCGTCAGTGTCAGCCAGTTTGCCGTGGCATACGGAGCTCCATCGCAGTCTTTAACACTGGTAGCATGCCGCGACAGCGTGGACGTCAACCGTATGTGCAGTTGACGGACTTTGAGCGAGGGCGTATAGTGGGCATGCGGGAGGCCGGGTGGACGTACCGCCGATTTGCTCAACACGTGGGGCGTGAGGTCTCCACAGTACATCGATGGTGTCGCCAGTGGTCGGCGGAAGGTGCACGTGCCCGTCGACCTGGGACCGGACCGCAGCGACGCACGGATGCACGCCAAGACCGTAGGATCCTACGTAGTGCCGTAGGGGACCGCACCGCCACTTCCCAGCAAATTAGGGACACTGTTGCTCCTGGGGTATCGGCGAGGACCATTCGCAACCGTCTCCATGAAGCTGGGCTACGGTCCCGCACACCGTTAGGCCGTCTTCCGCTCACGCCCCAACATCGTGCAGCCCGCCTCCAGTGGTGTCGCGACGGGCGTGAATGGAGGGACGAATGGAGACGTGTCGTCTTCAGCGATGAGAGTCGCTTCTGCCTTGGTGCCAATGATGGTCGTATGCGTGTTTGGCGCTGTGCAGGTGAGCGCCACAATCAGGACTGCATACGACCGAGGCACACAGGGCCAACACCCGGCATCATGGTGTGGGGAGCGATCTCCTACACTGGCCGTACACCACTGGTGATCGTCGAGGGGACACTGAATAGTGCACGGTACATCCAAACCGTCATCGAACCCATCGTTCTACCATTCCTAGACCGGCAAGGGAACTTGCTGTTACAACAGGACAATGCACGTCCGCATGTATCCCGTGCCACCCAACGTGCTCTAGAAGGTGTAAGTCAACTACCCTGGCCAGCAAGATCTCCGGATCTGTCCCCCACTGAGCATGTTTGGGACTGGATGAAGCGTCGTCTCACGCGGTCTGCACGTCCAGCACGAACGCTGTTCCAACTGAGGCGCCAGGTGGAAATGGCATGGCAAGCCGTTCCACAGGACTACATCCAGCATCTCTACGATCGTCTCCATGGGAGAATAGCAGCCTGCATTGCTGCGAAAGGTGGATATACACTGTACTAGTGCCGACATTGTGCATGCTCTGTTGCCTGTGTCTATGTGCCTGTGGTTCTGTCAGTGTGATCATGTGATGTATCTGACCCCAGGAATGTGTCAATAAATTTTCCCCTTCCTGGGACAATGAATTCACGGTGTTCTTATTTCAATTTCCAGGAGTGTATATATATATAATGACTTTTGAACATTATTAAGGTAAATACATTGTTTGTTCTCTATCAAAATCTTTCATTTGCTGACTATGCCTATCAGTAGTTAACGCCTTCAGTAGTTAGAATCTTTCATTTAGCTGGCAGTATTGCCACTCCCTGTATTGCAGTAGTTCGAGTAACGAAGATTTTTGTGAGGTAAGTGATTCATGAAAGGTATATGTTATTGTTAGCCAGGGCCATTCTTTTGCAGGGATTATTGAAAGTCAGATTGCGTTGCGCTAAAAATATTGTGTGTCAGTTTAGTGATGATCAGAATAAGTAAAGAGAGAAATGTCTGAGCACATTCAGTTTTGCTCAGCTGTTTGAAAATCAAATAACGTAAGAGGTTTATCAGCACAGTCATTCATAAATTTTTCTAAGGGGATGTTACAAAGGCTCATAAACAACAATGACTACAGACGGCAAAAGTAATGTTATAAAAGCTAGAGAAATATTTTTGCCTACCACGTCTGACAGGAGCAGATGGCAGAGTATCTTGGCACTCGACATAAAAATTCATATCTCAGGACGAAGATATATAGTATCAATGAAAATCACTCGAAAGAGTTCATTCTTTTTAAATATATAATTGCCGTGTAAAGTTGTGATGTGTGGGAAATACCTGCGTGGCGCAACAGCCGTGTTAGCAAGTTGCTGTGAATTCAAGAGCATTCCGGCACAGTTTTAAACGAAGTCAAAGCGTTGTTAAAACAAAAGCTGAACAAAGCCATAGATAAAGATGTTAACGAATTCGAAAGTAGAATTTTTGCAACCGGTCAGCCGAAACATCTTAAGCAATTCTGATTTTACGTAAAGTGTGTAAAGGGGTCAATATCATTGTAAGTAGGCTGTATAGGTTCTCATATTGGTAACGCCACCGTCACGTAGCGCTCTGTATGAAAATCACTGGCTGTGCTGTGTGCAGTCTGTGGCTAGGTGGCATTGTTGGAATTTGCTATTGTAGTGTTGCGCAGTTGGCTGTTAACAGCGCGTAGCGTTGCGCAGTTGGAGGTGAGCCGCCAGCGGTGGTGGATGTGGGGAGACAGATGGCGGAGTTGTGAAAGCGGATGATCTGGACCTGTGTCCATCAGAGAGAGTAAATTTGCAAGACTGGATGTCATGAACTAATATATGTATTATGACTTTTGAACACTATTAAGGTAAATACATTGTTTTTTCTTTATCAACATCTTTCATTTGCTAACTATGCCTATCAGTAGTTAGTGCCATGGCAGTAGTGGCGCTCGCTGTATTGCACTAGTTTGAGTAACGAAGATTTTTGTGACGTAAGTGATTTGTGAAAGGTATAGGTTAATGTTAGCCAAGACCATTATTTGTAGGGATTATTGAAAGTTAGATTGCGTTGCTCTAAAAATATTGTGCACAGTCTTTTATTATTTTTCTAAGGGGACGTTTCATCATCTATGCAGCCACTTATTGATAGTTCCGGTACCTAAATGGAAATAACAGAGAGAAGGCCGATACAATTCACACCTCGATAGTTTTTTCATTGTGGAAGATTGCATTATATTTTTTTTCTGCCGAAATGCGAAATACGAGGGTCGTTCAAAAGTAAAGCAACGCATTTCTTTTCTCGGCCAAATTCGGTTGAAACATGCGGAATTTGTTGTGGGACATCGTGGAATATTCCCGCTTTAGGCCCTATAGTTTCGTGAAGTTCCGATAGGTGGCGGCGCTATATGTAGCTTTCAAAATGACGTCTGCAATGGAGGTGCGCTCGAAGCAGAGAGATGTCATTAAGTCTTTTGTGGCGGAAAACCAGAGCATAGAAGATAAATCATTGTATTATGTACGTTCTACGTCTCCTCCGAAAGCAATAAAGAGATTTCAGCCAAACGTGTTACATACTGGGTGTCCATGATTGCAGTTCCAGTTTCAGAACGCTGTAGAAAGAGAACCACTGCTCAGAATGACGCTTCCTGAACGTCTACGGAGACCTGACTGTGAACAACAGCTTGTGAGCAATTGCGAGAGGCGTCTGTCATGATCGCAACAAGATCTCGCAGACCTGCAGGAGCTGCCGCGTGCCGGCCGACCGCGCACAGCTGGAACGTGCGGACAGTCTCATAAGTGGTGATCGGTGGATCAGCAAACAGATCGTCAGTGATTACAGTTTCAGTTTCAGAACGCTATAGAAAGAGGAACACTGCCCAGAATGACATTAAATTTGAACAGCGTATTATTGACGCAGGAGGAATCATCATGGAACAAAAAAACGTTTGTCGTAGGGGTCCTGTTACGTGTACCGTCATTGGTAATCTCTATGAGAGTCCTTTGCGCATCAACTTCATTCCAACACTTCAGGAGTTTGGGTGTGTGGGTAAGATATTTACGCAAGATGGAGCTCCTCTGCACATTGCACAGCCCGTGAAACGGCTGCTGCAGAGGCATTTGGAAATGTTAGGATTATCATCCGTCAATTCTCTACAGCCTGGCCGTCCAGATAACCTGATCCTAATCCGTGTGACTTCTGGCTGTGGGGTTATCTGTAAGATGTTGTGTTCAGCGCTGCAATTACTAACGTAACTGAATTGATGGCACACGTTGCGCAACGCATTTTGAACGTGACCCCCGAGACACTCCGATCTGTTGTGGAACATGCTGTTTCTCGATTTCAACTTGTGGCAGAAACCGGTGGACAGCATACTAAACATGTCTTACGCCAGTCTCACGACAGTTAGAAATCGATGTCATTTTTCTTCTTATATAGTTTTTGACCCCAGGAAAATTAAAAACCGATGTCTTTTTGCTATCTATGCAGTTTTTGACCTCACGACAATTAAAAACCAATTTTTCTCTGTAACTAACCTGTTTATACGGGCTATTACGTAATTATTGGGAATGGAAATACTTATTGCTTGTGAAATTAACGTGAGAAGATTAGGGTCGACACCGGCTCTAACCAGACAACTAATCAAAGGTTTGGCAGAGTCGGAAAACAAATTAATTTGATCACAGACCAAAAACTCATAAAAATGCATACGTTGTGATGTCGCTCATAGGGGATACGATGTAATTAATAGTATTGCCCGTGCACTGATCACGAGAATCAAACCTTAAAATGAAATAGAAAATGCATGAACACTGCATAAGATCAGCTTCCAGCAACACACCTGAAAATAAGACTTAATCTAAAGCATTTGTTATACAATAAAAGGGGAAACTAATCACTGGACCTGTGCGTAAGGAAACGCGTTGGATGTGTTAACGGGAAAGCTACGAGGTGAGTGGCTTAGGTGCAAAAACGTAACCTCGGAACACAAGAGAAAATTGTAGATAAAATCATTTATTCCTAAGATATGGATGTGAGGCATGTACACAATTCCTGATAACATTAATTCCTAAAACATTAAAGAAAAGCATCGATACATTCACCGTTATAATCTACACCTAAAACCATTGGCGTGAATCATTCATAAAATTGCTGTTGCCTGATAACTGATCGGAATAACTCGTGAAACGGTACACGTTGCGCAGTACACCCGGGTGCCCACGTGGTTTGTGGAGACGCAGTTTCTAGGTATCGTGGCCAAGTTGCAACAATATCACATCACACAATCATGAACAGGTAATTCCTTAGAACAAACATGAGATCGCACAGTTAGTGATGACGGTAGCCCAACAAACTCTAATGTTCAACCACGTGGGTGGCTCCCCACGGACGAAAGATACATGAAGCAAGGAAAATTTACGAGAAGGCAAAGCTATTAATATTTAGGAAAATAAAAGCATATACAGGCACAGCTGAAGGCAAACAGACATTCATACAGGAGCGAGTGCTCACTTCTTATCGACACCTTTGTGTGGCGCTCTTCCGGCGGATCCAAGTCTGCTATAGAAATTTCCTAAAAGAAAAATCTGCCAAAGTTTTGCATTCCTTGCTGCGACAACGCAAGACAATCTTTCAGAGTTGAAAAGCGAGACCAAAAGCTAACAGCTCTCCCCTCGCCAAGTAACAACGCGCCACGCGGGCAGTCTAACTCAACCTTCTTCGACTGGAGCACAGCTGTGGACGCTTCCCGTACCGGCGGCAGACTGCCTCCCTTTTTCTTCTCCAGCCTCTTCCACGCTCAGCGTGGCCCGGAAAACCCAAAGATGCCATTTTCGCCACGAACCTAACGCAGGTGGATTTCTCACAAGTAGCGCAAACCTCCTTGCCTACTTGACCACTACGAGAGCTGGCTATTCTGTACAACTGCTGCTGAATCTGTATGACTATCGCAGACTTTCTGCAGCAGACTACGCCACCGTCTCGCAACGTGACACACAATCACATTCATTCAATCACACCACTATGACAGTTATGAGAAAAGAGAAACAAGGAAAAGGAAGAGAAATGGTAGTGAAAATGGCCTACCGGTCTAATGAAAGGTGGCTACAGGACCCTTTCATCTCTTCCGGTGCGGTACGACCTTGCCGTCGTAGATTGGCTTATCTGACTAGCAGTGGCTCACCGTCGACTTCAGAGCTCGTGCAGTCATGCACAGTGAACAGTAGGGATGGTCTAATGTGCAGCTCAAACCATAGCAGTCGTACTGCGATTAAATTGTGATTTGTAGGTGAGCCCAGTTACGTTAAGACGCTTATAGCGCCATTTATTGGCAAATTTTTTGTTAATTTTTTTCCCATGACGTTTTCCTCTTCTCAATAACATGCTGTTCAAATTTGACGTCACTCTGAGGAGAGGTTCTCTTTCTACAGCGTTTTAAAACTGAAACTTTACTGATGGACATCCTGTAGATCACTTACTATCTGGAAGAAGCACTATGAGTGTGAGAACTACACTGGGGGTGGGGGTGGTAGTGAAAAGGGCTGAGACTGAAGCATAACCCAGGAACTATGCAGTAATTTCCACCAGATTTTATACGTATATGACTCATTACTTCTATTATTTGTATAAAAACACTGCTAGCTTAACATAATCCTAGAGTCGGGGTGAGGACGAGAAGGGGTGCCACGTAAAAATGTTTGAATATCACCTGTTGTATTTCTTTCCTGTATCTGAATGACTTGGAATACTTTATAAGCATAAAGCGCAATGTTTGTTATATGTGTTGTTCAGTGGGCCACCTAGATCGCGAGAATGAGTGCTAGCAAAGCAATAACTTAGTCGACGTGTTACAAGACCAAAGACCATGACACACGACTGGTTGCTAGAGACATGTCTAACTTCGTCTCTTGGATCGCACTGCGTAAAGCGTCAGAGAATCAGAGTGCTGCCAGCGATAGTGAAGAGTAGCTGTTGTAAGAACGCCACAGACAGAACGGAAATATATCGTCAGATTCAGTGGAATGGAAAATAGTGAAACAGTAAAAGTAGTTAACAAGAGTATACACTGAAAAACTTAAATTACGTACAGATGAGATGACTAACTGCATTTTTTCCAATTGGAATGACAAATGGAAAGAAAGACGAAGCGAAGCAAGTCCTACTCGCCTAGTTACTTACATTACGAGTACTTCGTTACGGGTTGTGCCTGTTATATGAGGCTTACGTCTCAAAGATAGGCACCGTGGCGATAAACGTTGCGAGGGCTATGAGATTTTTCTATTCACGGCGTTAGAAATGAAATGTCTCAGTCCAAATGTAACGACTGCTGCGAAAATAATAGTGGATAAAGTTAGCTACTGCGGCGGCGTGGTTCTTTCCATCCCTTTACGATGGAACCTGCACCTACCTGTGAACATTGTCTCAGCATATCATCAGTAGGGAAGCCGAGCAAAACCTACTGTACTTCGACGTGAACCAGGCTGCAATTAAAGTCACTAATCTGCGTTTCGGGAGAAAGTTTTCACACGCAATGAAAGGTTGGAAATCTTGTCCTTAATTAATATATTCTGAAACTTGGGTGAACAAGTATCACTGCCAAGCCCGTGCTAGTCTTAACACAGTCACTCACAATCCCTTTCACTCACGTTAGCAAGTTTATGGTGTTGCATTTCCCGAAAACGTAATAGCTACAAAAATACTGATTATTTTTGATTGATAATGCTCGCCAATTATTAAGTCTGTCGGTACCAAATGCAGTCACAGCTTTTAGCCACCGACCTTCTCAATACGGTACGCGGAATATATGTCTTTTCTCGTCACAAAATTCACTTAAAATTCCGAAATTTCTACACGCCCATCGGAATAATTATGCCGTCACTTTACCACACTTTTGATGTATGAAACACTGCTAGATCGGATAACTTATCGTTTTCATCGGAACTATTACTAAACACGTCCGAACTTTTTCATGGCTAGGCTCCCACTCTTCTCTAGAATACTCTAAGTCTTCTCTACCAGCAGAGAAAGGCGCGCGAAGAATATTGTTTTACCATTGGTCAGTTTACTCAACAGCCTATAGCAAAACAACATTCTCCCGCGTCAGTCCGCGCTTTTCATCAATAACCAATCGCAAAATAGTAAAACTAACGACTGCACTTTTTACCGACGTAATTATCTAATATGCTGAAGTTTTGTTTATGCATAAAGTTGTTTACTATTGTTATTTATACCTGAATTAACTTTCCCTTTACCATAAACTTACTTCACAAATCTATTCTACAAAAATCCCCTTTGTCGACATCCATAATTCTTCGAAATGTTCCCACACTAAATTCCGCTACATAACTCGTTATACAATTATCTTCATATTAACCTTAAATCAGACTCACGCATCATTCATACTGCTAAAACACATTTATAACATTTTACATACACAAAAAGACATAATAACACTTTATGAAAATATTAGAACAGTTTATGAAAAACATTCTATTACTTTAGTGCACTCCAGTGGGCACAATCGAAACTAAAATCACAGTCCCCCTAACCAATATTGTCCTCTATCGGCTGATACATAAACTACGTGCGCGTCCAGTCTCGCGTCACCATCTGTCACTATCCAGTTTTATGACACATCTTCCACTTAACCGCCTCCAAGGCAGGATCGGTATACGCCTCACTACCAACTCGCGCCGTACAGAACAAGCTTTCTGCCCTGGTTGTATAGAGTCCTGGGAGCCGCCGTGTCCGTGTGTGTGTGTGTGTGTGTGTGTGTGTGTGTGTGTGTGTGTGTGTGTGTGTGTGCGTATGTGTGTAGGTGACGGTGGGCAGAGGGCGCCGGCAGAGGGGCCAGCCGCCGCAGCCCCGCCTGGTCTCCTTGACACGGCGCGGCGCGGGCCGTATCCATGGCAACGGCGCGGCCCGGGGCACTGCTATCCCTCCGCAGAGCAGCCGGGACGAAGCTCTGTCTGCTGCCTGCTGCTGACTGTCTTGTGGCTCACCCTTCTGGCTCGCTGCTCGTGCGTCAAATACACCCAGAGCGAGCTTATGTAATTCCTAGGAAATACGAAAATTGTCTATTAACTTCTGTGCGACGTAGTAATTGGATTTACAAAGGACAGCGCGTGTGGTAGGTATACCAGCAGCAATACACAACCAGTACATTCACTTCGCAATAACAACGGTGATGTTAACGGCGACAGTGCCAGTAAAACGGAATTACTAAACACGGTTTTCCGAAATTCCATCACCAAATAAGATGTAGGAAATGAATTCTATCCATAATGATGATGATGTTTGGGTTGTGGGGCGCTCAACTGCACTGTCATCAACGCCTGTACAAAGTCCCAATCTTTCACAGTCCAATTTTTTACACAGTCCAACCTAGCCACTGTCACGAATGATGATGATGATGAAATGACGAGGACAACAAAAACACCCAGTCCCTGGGCAGAGAAAAATCCCCATCCCTGCGGAGAATCGAACGGGGGACCCCGTGATCGAGAGGCAGCAACGCTAGCAACATTTTTTTTCTTTATTTTGTCCCGTGTTGCTCGTTGTGTTTCGTCTTGGCGGGCGTCACATGACATCCGTTCGAGTTGATCGTTGATTCCTTTACTCACCGTTGTAACCTCCCCACAATAAAAATTAAATGAAAATATTTAAATGAGAATAGACATCGTGCTAAGTGTAACCTCCCGGTAAAATATGCAAAATGAAAAGAATTGAATAGAATTGCAAATAGTGCCAAAAGTTAGCTTCCCACAGTAATAAAACTCAATGATAATAAAAATGTGCAAAAATGTTAAGTTCCCACAAAATTAACGTTAGGGTGAACCTGATAAATTTTATAAGGGCAGCATCGCTGACCTTAGGCCCTGTGCAATAGTTAATTTGATAAATTGATTCTGAGAGGAAAAGCATAGGAAATATTGTTTCAATTGGAATGATTATTTTCTTAAAACGATTGCTTTGAAAACAAAATTATTATTGGGGCATTTCTTGAACAAATTAATTACAATTGACTGATGTTATTGGCTGAGCGCAATGCTGCTTCATTACCTTATTTAACAATATACCTCGTCCCGAATCGTGACCAGAGACCCATGTCGACGCCCGCCGACTCCTCACACACGACTCCGACTCGCAACTGCAACTGCTCGCAACCGAACTACATGCTCTCGCGACTCGCTACGTACAACTACAGCACTCACGCGCGGTCAAGCGCAGACTAGCAACGATAAATAACTCTCTGGTCAGAGATTCTGTCATGCCTCGCCATCGCTGCTACTGAATACATACGTGTTTCACCGTGCCGGTAGTGTCGATAAAACCATAGCCCATTGAGGAATGAACAATATTCATATACTATAATAAGCTGCAACACGATCGTGGAGACTAGACCACGAGCTGCGGACAATTTTATCCGTAATGGTTGCAGCTGAACTCAGTGACTATTCCGTTATAGTGTGTAGAGCAATAACTGCTACCAGTCACAATAGAAGGTCATTTTATTTAATGTACGGCAGGTTTCGGGCTTCTACCCATCTTCAGGTGCTTTACACTCAGTTACATGTCTCAAAACTCAGTGTTGGAGATCACTGTTCAAATAAGAAACAAATAACATGATCATAACTAAATAGACCAAACTGAAACAGTTGGAAGCTGCTTAGCGACATTTGTTGTAAAGTATTGTACTACTTATATACAGCTGAAGCATCCACGTCTTTTTTACAAAAAAAATCTCGATTTGTTACATATTAACTCTGTATTATACATCATGATAAACATTGGTACTTCCTATCCGTGATACAGTGATGTTAATAACTTCAGAAGCACGTTTACTCACAACATTTAACGTGTTGACATAGGAAATCCTGTGTACGTAATTATTACAACACATGTCACTTGGCATCTTCCAGTTGTTTCAGATTGGTCTATTTAGTTATCGTCACATTACTAATTTTTATTTTAACAGTGATCTTCAACAATGAGTGGTGAAACATGTAACTGAATGCAAACCACCTGAAGGTGGGCACAAGCGCGAAACCAGTCGTGCATTATATAAAAACACTTCTATTGTGACTGGTTGTTATTCCACTTCCTGCATATGTAGTAAATATTCCAGAATTCTAATCAAGAGCACCTGCCAACATGAGTAGTTTAGAAGAATAACCCTCGGTGTAAAGAAGCAGCTAACGTACTTAATAAATGCAGGTCTTCCGCTCCAGATTGTATGCTAGTGTGGCTCCTTTCAGAGTACGGTATTGAAATAGGTCCATTTTTAGCAGTCATAGACAACCGCTCCTTCCAGATAAGATCCATGTCTAAAGACCAGAAAATGGCGCACGTCACACCAAAACACAAGAAAGGAAATAGGAGTAATTCGCTGAACTATAGATCCATATCACTGACATCGATTTGCACTAGGATTGTGGAACATGAACAATCTCGAACAAAACGCTCTATTGGTGCATAACCAGTACCTATTCAGATTATTACGAAACACAACTGGCCCTCTATTCACACCAAGTAAGGAGTGGTACTGAAATGGGATATTTGTAGACTTCGAGAAACCTTTCGATCCCATTCTCCACAAGCGACTTCTAACTAAAGTGCATGCTTATGAAGTTTCGTCTCAGTTCTGCGACTGGATTCGTGATTCACTGACATGAAGCTCACCGTTCATAGTAACTGTTCATCGAGTGGAACAGACGCGTTACCTTGGGTTACTGTGAAATCTTCCCGTCTCCTCTATATCTCTCTCGTTACGCAACCTTCCCTTCTACAATAACCTATGAAACCTTTCGTCAGGATTTCTATCTCTTGCTTAATAATAACAAATGAAATCTTCCCTTTGAAATTAATTCACTTTCTCAATCTTCGCATACAAATTTAAATGCTGCTTATTAAAAGTGATTTACTGATTATTTCGACAAAACATAGAATGTGTCGTCGTCGTGGCCCTCAGTCGTTACCTGCAGTAACCAAAAACTGTTCCTTACCTTTTTTACTGTTACTGGATCGCCATGTGACGGCTACATCGAGCTGCGACATGAACATACTTACTCTGTTTTACTATACTCCGTTAGCTGCTAGTGGGCTTTCATAACAAGTGGCTGTGTTTATTACCAAAGCTGACGTTATTCTTTAATAGCAAAGCTAACTTCATTCTTTAATTAATTTGACTGAAGTTACGTAATTCATAGTTAAACTTTTTCTTGACAACAATAAAATTTTGCGAAGTTTTACGTTGATGGTTTTTGAGATGGATTATAATCAGTAATGCAATATTGCTGGCAAAAATTAATTATATTCTGAATGAAATGATTTTACAAACGTTCAAATGGGACTTACTTTTTACAGTAATCTTACAACTAGCAATGCGCAAACATATCTTCAGTAGTCTCGAGTTTCTCAAAAAATTAATTCAATAATATTAGTTCCTCTTATGATAATAGTTAACTGATGTCTCTGTACATCCGTTTATAATCTCTTGTAAATCATAGCTGGTGGCTGGCAGGCACACCGCTCCTCTCAACCTCTCGCTTCAGACCTGCTACCGACTCGCTTCACATCTCGCTTACTACTGACTTCCTACGAACGCTAAAGTGCGGTCTTTCCTGCCAACAATGCTTTCTGGTGCAGACAATCACTGCTACCATTACAAACTGGGGTCTTTCCCGCTCTTTTCTTACAATGTATGCATACGCGGTCTCTCCAGCCCTTTTTAAAATTATATCAATTTGCGGCCCCTCTTGCCAACAATGCTTTGGTGCAGACGTTCCCTGCTACCAGAATTATTTCTAACATGATAATTATTAATTATTCCTACTTAATCCTATTATTAAAATATAAACATCTTTCATAAATTGTGGTTTGACAATAGACAATAGAAATATACACGTCTTACAACCGAAGCAACTTTTGTAGTTCCTCTGCAGTTTCTGATCTACGTCAGGAATTAAAAAAGTAAGTTGCACATGTTGTCCCGCGCTAACACCACTGTGCAACAAGAGTGGCGCATTCTAGAGGAGAGTACGCGTTGCTGAAGGCACAGCTCTGCTGCAGCACGGATAATAGCTGCATCACAGTATGCGAATTAAATGACACGTACCTGTAACCCTACTTCAAAGCTGAAATACCCAGGAGAGTACGTCTATACTGCACACACATTCACCGCGAAATTCTGGCGGTATATGGACCAAATGCTATGTCGCCTCCGGCCGTATTGAAATGGTTCCAAGAATTTGACACAGACCGCACAGACACGAGTGATGTTGATCAGGGAAAAAGGCAGCAGCGAGAAGAGACAACAATCGCCAGACAGTCTTTTAGGCAAACTGAAAGACAGTATGGTGGAAAAAATTTTCCAATGACGAGGACGTTCATGCAGCAGTTCTCTGTAACCAAGCAACGGATTTCTATCGTCGAGGAATTAAACGATTCGCAGAACATGCCGATCGTTGTCTAGGTGAATATGTTGAAAAATAGTGTACTGTATCTGTGTCACTTGAAGTGTAGTGCAGCACTCAATAAAAGTTAGATGGACTGCCATAATAATGTATAACTTACTTTTTGAAGTTCCCTCTAATACAGACAGTAT
The DNA here is from genome assembly GCF_023864345.2 of Schistocerca serialis cubense. Classification (NCBI taxonomy): domain Eukaryota; kingdom Metazoa; phylum Arthropoda; class Insecta; order Orthoptera; family Acrididae; genus Schistocerca; species Schistocerca serialis. The sequence goes on from NC_064638.1 coordinate 942,061,534, forward strand.
ATCTACATTTCGGACAAGAAGAGAAGAAATAGAAGCTTTCGAAATGTGGTGCTACAGAAGAATGCAGAAGATTAGATGGGTTGATCACATAACTAATGAGGAGGTATTGAATAGAATTGGGGAGAAGAGGAGTTTGAAGAATGGATAGGTTGGGAGGACATGTTCTGAGGCATCAAGGGATCACCAATTTAGTACTGGAGGGCAGCGTGGAGGGTAAAATAGTAAAGGGAGACCAAGGGATGAATACACTAAGCAGATTCCGAAGGAAGTAGGTTGCAGTAGGTACTGGGAGATGAAGCAGCTTGCACAGGGTAGAGTAGCATGGAGAGCTGCATCAAACCAGTCTCAGGACTCAAGACCACAACAACAACAGGAGAGTATCTGAGAAGCTGCGTTATGTTGTTTGCAGTTGATGCTGATGAAAAGATAAAATGAATCGGAAAATGATTCAGAAATCTGTATGGTGGGAAAAGTGGCAGTTGGCCATAAATAATGAAAAGTGTGTGGTCCTCCACAAGAGCACAAAAAAATACCATCCATTAAATTTCGGCTACACGATAAATCACACAAATTTAAATGCTGTAGATTCAACTAAATACCTAGGGAAACGAATATGAACAACTAATATGGAAACCATAAAACAGAACATTTTGTGGGATAGGCGAATCAAGACTTCGTTTTTGTGGAGGACGCGTAGGAGATGTAACAGATCTACTAAAGATATTGCGTACACTACTCTTGTCCGTCCTCTTCTGGCGTACTGCTGTGCGCTATGGAGTAGTACTGGCGGAGAGTATAGAAAAGGTTCAAAGAACTACAGCTCGTTTTGCATTACCACGAAATAGGGGAGAGATTTCATGGTTATGATATGCAAGTTGGGGGTGGCAATCATCAAAACAAAGACTTTTTCGTTGCGGCGAGATCTTTTCATGACGTAACGGTCACCAAATTTATCATCCGTACACAAAAACATTTTATTGGCTTGCATCTACATTTTGAGAAATCACAACTATAATAAAATAAAACGTTTAAATGTAGATGCTCATTTTTCCCACGAGCTATTCGGGATTGGAACGGTCGAAAAATAGTCGGAAAGTGATTATGTGAACTACCTGAAAAGCATTTAATTATGAATTGCAGAGAGGTCATGTAGATGTAGATCTGAAGTTAAATATTCTTTATGGAACAAAAGCGAATGAAACTGATTTTGAAAGTGCGAGAATTTCTCTGACGTTCCTTGTTAGATTGCTTCGTCTAAACCCACAGTCCGTTAGCAGTAACTGCCATAGCAATCTGATCAGTCAAGTGCTTACAGACCGCATGCTCTAGGTATCGACGTGCATGGCGAATGGGCATATCGAGAATGATTAGTCCCGTGCTTCGCAACTGACGTGCACATTATCAATGCCTACATAGGCCTGCATCTATATTTACTGTGAGCAAGCCACCCAACGGCGTGTTGCAGAGGGTGTTTGCTGAATTGCTGCCACAAACTCTATTTACTGTCCCAGTTGCGAATGGTACGCTGGAAGAACGGCTCTTGGTAAGCTATTGGTCAGCTCGAATCTCACTAATTTCACGTTAATGGTTCAAAATTCAAATGGCTCTGAGCACTGTGGGACTTAACATCTGAGGTCATCAATCCCCTAGAACTGAGAACTACTTAAATCTAACTAACCTAAGGAAATCACACACATCCATGCCCGAGGCAGGATTCGAACCTGCAACCGTAGCGGTCGCGCGGTTCCAGACTGTAGCGCCTAGAACCACTCGGCCACCGCGCCCGGCACGTTAATGGTCTTCCCCGAGATCCATGTAGGAGGAAGCAATACATTGGTTGAACTGAGAAATAATCGGAAAGTGATTCTATGAATCCCATGCCAAATACTTAAGTGTGAATGGCAGAGTAATCATGTAGATACAGATGTAAGTGTACAGCGCTAAGGAAAACTGTGATAAATATGACTGCCTGAAGTGCGGTTTGTTCCCCATTTTATTTCATTCCTTTTCACTTCATTTCATTCCATTTGTAAAAGCAACGGTATTCGTTTGTTTCGAAGAACCACCCCCGTTGCTGTGATATTGGACCCAAGCGCCTGGTCATAACACAGCATCCGTTGTCAAAGTCACTCAAAACAGCAGATTCTCCGTTAGAAAAGATCGGAAGATGTCTGAGTTTTTACGTCACCTATGCTTGGGAGCAACTGAATCAGTGATAATAGCTAGGTTGGAGAGAACAGTGTTCCCTACTGCTTGCTCAGTATACAGATTCGATGACATGAGGATGGGTTACAAGAGAGCTTCAATCTCTTCTCAATTTCTGCCCCCCTTTCAAGTCCTTCGACTCATAGAACTGCACCGTGGTTACCGTGTAAACGGTAGATAAATTTTCGCTCATCGTGTTTATCCCTGATAACTTCAAAATTCCGAAGATTATGTTGTTGGTAGATATTGTCAAACATTTTTTCTACATCTAGTAATGCTACAAATGTTTATTTACCTTACCTCAAACAGTATTTTTGGCTAAGGTAAGTTGTAACGTCAGTATTTCTTAATGTATTATTACACTTCTCCAGAAGCAAAACTGTTCTTTCCCCAAGTCAACCTCTAACAGCAGTTAACAGGTACGTACCTCTAATTCAGTTTCTAGTGAGAGTACATAATTCGCAATATAATGTTCTTAGAAGGAAGTACACTCGCATATGCGTATTATTTTGGACACTGTACTAAGTTGATGGAAATGTCGTGTGGCTAGGGCCTCCCGTCGGGTAGACCGTTCGCCTGGTGCAGGTCTTTCGATTTGACGCCACTTCGGCGACCCGCGCGTCGATGGGGATGAAATGATGATGATTAGGACAACACAACACCCAGTCCCTGAGCGGAGAAAATCTCCGACCCAGCCGGGAATCGAACCCGGGCCCTTAGGATTGACAGTCTGTCACGCTGACCACTCAGCTACCGGGGGTAAAGACAATGCCTTCTCATGAAGTGAACAAACTGTAGGAAAAAGTTTTAAATTTTGTTTCTTTTTAATTTTAAATTATGTGCATACCACAACTGTACAAATTTCTCTGTGTTAAACGCCGATGCTACTAAATGTACTAACTACTAAGTACAAAGAAAATAAAAGGTTCGGCAGACATAGATAGTAAATATACCGATATTGATGTTGTATAGGAACATAGGGACCGAAATAAGCTTACAGGGGTGTTGATCGAATTGGTAAAAACTGATTGAAAATGAAACAGAGGTACTGAGCTGCAAAAGACAATCAGAGTCTACAGTGGTAGCGGAAGGATTGGGGCATAGCGTAGTTTTTTTAATGACAACTCTTTCTAGAGGAAGTCCAGGAACTTTGCAGTATCTGATACTGCGAGAAAAATTTCGAACGCAGTATTCATCGAGTTAATTCCGATGTTCCAGCAGCACAGAGCGGAAATTAAACGGAAGCTCGTTAATAGAGTCAACGAAGGCAGCGCAGGAAGGACGCACCCCTAGCATTTGTCAGAGACAGGGCAGCGCCGCCAACGTTACAGACTGCAAACGGCGCTGGATAAATTAGAACGCTCATGCAAGGGAAACAAAGCGCCCTTATGCAAAATCAGTGTGTGATATGAAACTATATAAGAAATATTTAGATTTGCCTTTTATGATATTAAGAAAGAATCTCAAGTGATATGGAACTTTTTTTTGGAACATTTTTATAGGAGAACAGCGATCTTGTGGTATTATAACTTATTTCAATACACACAGTCGTGACCGCATTTAAGTTGTTTATCTTTATTTTCAGATGACCACTTTCGATCTTCTAGGAGATAATCTTCAGAACTTACACTCTATGAAGAGGAATAAAACGTAATGCTACAGCTACAATCGAAAAGGACACTAAAATAATGTAGTAAAAAAGGCCAGTGGTATACCATCACGGGTATCAGAGGTCGTTGAGCATTTCAAATGAGCATTAGGCAACGATTGACGGAAATAGGGGAAAGAAATACGGGTAGGACATAATGGGTAATCTTGAGGATTGAAATAATAGAGACAGTAGAGGACCAGATAGACAAAACCACAAGGCCGAATATAAAGAAATTCTTGAGAATATAAGAAGTGCTGAATTTAACTGATAAAAGGAAGAATTATAAAAATGCAAAAAATGAAGCAAGCAAAAAGAGCCACAGACGTTTAAAAAATGGGATGGAAGGAAAGTGCAAAATGGCTAAGCACGATTGGCTAGAAGATAAATGCAAGGTTGTAAAAGCATGCATGACTGTGGGAATAACAGATGCCACCTATCAGCAAATCAAAGAGATCTTTGGAGGAAAGGGAGGCACCTGTATGAATACCAAGAGCTTAGATAACAAAGCAGTACTAAACAAAGAAGGGAAATGTGAAGCGTCTTCGGTATATTTAGAAGGGAAATGAACTTGAATACAATACTATAGAAGTATCTGACAGAGCCCTGAACGACCTAATTCGAAGGAAGGCCTCTGGAATAGGCAACATTCACTCGGTATTAGTGGCATCCTTCGGAGAACCAGCCATGGCAAAACTATATAACCTGGTATGCAAGATAAATGGAAGCGGCGAAAAACCCTCAGACTTCAAGAAGAATGTAATAATACCAAGTCAAAGAAAAAGACATATGCTGATAAGTGTGAATACAACCGAACTATCAGTTTAATCATTCACAGCTACAAAATATTGACACGAGTATTTCCAGATGAATGAAAAAAAGCAGTATAGATTAAACAGTCAGTTTAGAGTGAACACATAGTGTGTATTGGGGCGATCACTCTGTTGTAGAAACAATGCAAAAGCCAAGATAGCTTAAATACTGTTTACTGGTTGACCGGTTTCAACACACTACAGGTGCCGTCATCGGATCTGAATGCAACATTGGTTTATAGATGTTAAGCTACATTCAGATCCGATGATGGCACCTTCATTGTGTTGAAACCGATCATCTAGTAAACAGTATTTAAGCGATCTTGGCTTTTGAATTATTTCTTCAATCAGTTTTGGTTTCGGAGAAATGGAGGACGTACAGAGTAATACCAACCCGATGGCTTGTCTTAGAATATAGACTGAAGCAAGACAAACCCAAGTTCCTAGCATTTGTAGATTTAGAGAAAGATTTTGACAATATTGTATCCAATAAATAGTCACTTGTTCTTAACCATCCATAACGGATAAGCTTAATCTGTTTACTTGCTTAGTTACGGATGAACAGTGTTTCGTTTGTTACAGTTACATCAATTTACAGGCTGTCTATCAACGAGAGCTCTGTGCAAACGTGGCACGGATTGCCCTAAATGTAGCTGTTTATGGCTCATTTTTAGCCTTGCTTTGTAGCTCCTCCTCATTCGTACAGTCTCTAATGCGGCTGGTTTGGGTTTATTTAGACTTAAGGACCAGGCCGGCGCTTACAGCATATGGTTGGTTTAACTTCAGACACAAGTGAAATGTGGTTTCAGCGCGGTCACTTTTCCATACTCCCTCTGATGAAACATGTACAGCAGACGTGGTGCCTTTTAACTTACAGCATCTTGGACATGTACACTTTGTACTGATTTTAGGTATGTTCGTTATAGTCTACTTATTTTTCTGACTTTATTTGGTTTTGGACTATAAGTAGCTTTTCGTGAGTCTTTACTGTTCAGACATACGATTTCACTTTTAATTTGCAGGTGCACTTGAAGATGGGACTCACACCTCGAAACCGAGTTACGTAAGACTTCAGAGATAAAAATTTTGTACAACTGTCGCGAAAGCTTCGGTTACGTACAATCTACGTGACAGTTGTGGATGTTCTACTAACAGAAATTTATAATATTTATTGGACTATTCTGAAATTCAGAGCAGGGGGAAATACTCGGAGCGGAGAGTTATGTCAACTGGTACAGAAACCAAATTGGATTATATGAATCGAAGGACGTTACAGGTAAGACGTAGTTGAATAGAGGCTAAGACAGGATTGTAGCCTATCCTCGAGGTTATTCAATCTGTGCATTGAGCAATCTGTGTAAAAAAGCGAGGAGAAATTTGGATCGGTAATTGAAGTTTGCTGGTAACACTGTAATTCTGTCAGAGACGGCAAAGGGCATGGAAGAACCGTTGAAGGGAATAAATTGCGTCTTGAAAATAGCTTGTAAGATGAACTGCAACAGTCCGCAGCTCGTGGTCGTGCGGTAGCGTTCTCGCTTCCCGCGCCCGGGTTCCCGGGTTCGATTCCCGGCGGGGTCAGGGATTTTCTCTGCCTCGTGATGACTGGATGTTGTGTGATGTCCTTAGGTTAGTTAGGTTTAAGCAGTTCTACGTTCTAGGGGACTGATGACCATAGATGTTAAGTCCCATAGTGCTCATAGCCATTTGAACCATGAACGGCAACAGAAGCAAAAACAGGGTAACGGAATAAAGCGGAATTAAATCATGTGATGCTGAAGGAATTAAATTAGGATATGAGATAGACGATGAGCTTTGCTAGTTGGGCAGAAGAATAGATGACGTTGACAGAAGTGGAGAGGCGGAGGAGATCAGTGTTTAACGTCCCGTCGACAATGAGGTCATTAGAGACGGAACACAAGCTCGGATTAGGGATGTATGGTGGAAGGAAACCGGCAATGCCCGTTCAAAGGAACGATCACGACATCTGCCTGAATCGAGTTAGGGAAATCGTGGAGAATCTAAGTCAGGATGGCCGGCTGCTGGTTTGAGTCGTCGTCCTCCCGAATGCAAGCCTGGTGTGCCAACCACTGCACCACCTCGCTCGGTATTAACTGTAACAAACGAAAGACTATTCAAGTATCCGTAACTAAGTAGCTAAACAGATTAAGCTTATCCGCTGTGGATGGTTAACAACCCGTGACTGTTCATTCGAGATAATATTGTCAAAAGCTTTTTCTAAATCTACAAATGCTGGGAACTGGAGAAGAAGTAAACTGTAGCATTACAATGGCAGTAAAACCATTTCTGAAAAATAGTAATTTGTTAACCTCGAACAAAAATTTAAATGTTAGGAAGTCTTTCCTGCAGGTTTTTTTTCTGTGGAATGTAGCCTTGTACGGAAGTAAAACGTGGACAATAACTACAATCCTGGAAATGGAAAAAAGAACACATTGACACCGGTGTGTCAGACCCACCATACTTGCTCCGGACACTGCGAGAGGGCTGTACAAGCAATGATCACACGCACGGCACAGCGGACACACCAGGAACCGCGGTGTTGGCCGTCGAATGGCGCTAGCTGCGCAGCATTTGTGCACCGCCGCCGTCAGTGTCAGCCAGTTTGCCGTGGCATACGGAGCTCCATCGCAGTCTTTAACACTGGTAGCATGCCGCGACAGCGTGGACGTGAACCGTATGTGCAGTTGACGGACTTTGAGCGAGGGCGTATAGTGGGCATGCGGGAGGCCGGGTGGACGTACCGCCGAATTGCTCAACACGTGGGGCGTGAGGTCTCCACAGTACATCGATGTTGTCGCCAGTGGTCGGCGGAAGGTGCACGTGCCCGTCGACCTGGGACCGGACCGCAGCGACGCACGGATGCACGCCAAGACCGTAGGATCCTACGCAGTGCCGTAGGGGACCGCACCGCCACTTCCCAGCAAATTAGGGACACTGTTGCTCCTGGGGTATCGGCGAGGACCATTCGCAACCGTCTCCATGAAGCTGGGCTACGGTCCCGCACACCGTTAGGCCGTCTTCCGCTCACGCCCCAACATCGTGCAGCCCGCCTCCAGTGATGTCGCGACAGGCGTGAATGGAGGGACGAATGGAGACGTGTCGTCTTCAGCGATGAGAGTCGCTTCTGCCTTGGTGCCAATGATGGTCGTATGCGTGTTTGGCGCCGTGCAGGTGAGCGCCACAATCAGGACTGCATACGACCGAGCCACACAGGGCCAACACCCGGCATCATGGTGTGGGGAGCGATCTCCTACACTGGCCGTACACCACTGGTGATCGTCGAGGGGACACTGAATAGTGCACGGTACATCCAAACCGTCATCGAACCCATCGTTCTACCATTCCTAGACCGGCAAGGGAACTTGCTGTTCCAACAGGACAATGCACGTCCGCATGTATCCCGTGCCACTCAACGTGCTCTAGAAGGTGTAAGTCAACTACCCTGGCCAGCAAGATCTCCGGATCTGTCCCCCATTGAGCATGTTTGGGACTGGATGAAGCGTCGTCTCACGCGGTCTGCACGTCCAGCACGAACGCTGGTCCAACTGAGGCGCCAGGTGGAAATGGCATGGCAAGCCGTTCCACAGGACTACATCCAGCATCTCTACGATCGTCTCCATGGGAGAATAGCAGCCTGCATTGCTGCGAAAGGTGGATATACACTGTACTAGTGCCGACATTGTGCATGCTCTGTTGCCTGTGTCTATGTGCCTGTGGTTCTGTCAGTGTGATCATGTGACGTATCTGACCCCAGGAATGTGTCAATAAAGTTTCCCCTTCCTGGGACAATGAATTCACGGTGTTCTTATTTCAATTTCCAGGAGTGTAGTTCAAGTAAGAAGAGAGTAGAAGTTTTGGAAGTGTTGTACCACACAAGAATTTTGAAGATTAGTTGGTTAGATCGAATAACTAATAAGGAAATACTGGACCTATTATAATTAGGGAAAACCAAAAAATATGGCACACCCTGAGGAAAAGAAGGGCTCTCTTGAAGCTGCGCATTCTGAGGTGTCAAGGAATCGGTAAATTTGATAACTTTGAGAAACGTGGGGGGGGGGGGGGGGGAAGAGAGGGAGGTGCAAAGTGTAGAGAGAGCCCAATAAGGAGTTTCGAATGGATGTAGGCTGCAGCAGTTATGAAGAGGTGAAAAGGCGTTGCGAAGGATGGACTAGCTACCTTCCAGTACTGCATAAAACCAGTCTTCGGGCACAAAGCTGAAGTAAAAAAATGTTGTCGACAGACATTTCTTTAATTCGCACTTGGATTGCACATTATTTTTTCATGGAGACACTGCTTTCCCTTCTTTGCTTAGTATTGGTTCCCCATCTGAGCTCTTGATATTCATACAAGGTGTTCTCTTTTCTCCAAGGGGCTCTTTAATTTTCATGTAGGCCATATCTATCTTACCCTAGTGATATATGCCTCTACATCCTTGTATTTGTTCTCTAGCCATACCCGCTTAGCCATTTTGCACTTCCTGTCCATCGCATTTTTGAGACTTTGTACCCCTTTTCACCTGCTTTATTTACTGGATTTTTATATTTTCTCCTTTCATTAGTTAAATTCAATATCTCTTCTGTTACCCAAGGTTTTCTATTAGTCGTCGCCTTTTTACCTATCTGATCCTCTGCTGCCTTCACTGTGTCATCTCTCAAAGCTACCCATTCTTATTCTACTGAATTTCTCTTCCTTGTTCTTGTCAGTCGTTCCTTAATTCTATCTCTGAAACTCTCCACAACCTCTGGTTCTTTCAGTTTATCCAGGTCCCATCTTCCTAAATTCCTACCTTTTTGCAGTTTCTTCAGTTTTACTGTACAGTTCATAACCAATAAATTGTGGTCAGAGTCCAGATCTGCCCCTGGAAATGTCTTACAATTTAAAACCTGGTTCCTTAATCTCTGTCTTACCAGCATCCCCAGGCCACTTTCACGTATACAACCTTCTTACATGATTCTTAAACCAAGTGTTACCTATGATTATGTTGTGCTCTGCTCAAAATTCTACTAGGCGGCATCCTCTTTCATTCCTTACCCCCAGTCAATATTCGCTTACTATTTTTCCTTCTCTCCCTTTTCCTACTATCGAATTCCAGTCCCCCATACCAATTAAACTTTCATCTCCCTTAACTATCTGAATAATTTATTTTATCGCATCATACATTTCTTCAGTCTCTTCATCATCTAAGGGGCTAGTTGGCATATAAACTTGTACTACTGTGATAGGTGTGGGCTTCATGTCTATCTTGGCAGCAATAATATGTTCACTATTAACCTTATTTGATTTTGTATCTATAACCCTGTATTCACCTGACCAGAAGTCTTGTTCCTCCTGACACCTAACTTCACTAATTCTCAGTATATATAAACTTAACCTGTCCATTTCCCTTTTTAAATTTTGTAACGTACCTGCCCGATTAAGTGATCTGACCTTCCGCGCTCCGATCCGTAGAATGCCACTTTTATTTCTCTTGACAACGATGTCCTCCTGAATAGTCCCCGACTGGAGATCCGAATGGGTGACTGTTTTACCGCCGGAATGTTTTACCCAAGAGGACGCCATCATCATTTAACTATTCAGTACAGCTGCATGCCACCGGGAAAAATTAGGGCTGTAGTTTCCCGTTGCCTTCAGCCGTTCGCAGTACCAGTACAGCAAGGCTGTTTTGGTTACTGTTACAAGGCCAGATAAGTCAGTCATCCGTACTGTTGCCCCTGCAACTACTGAAAAGGCTGCTGCCCCTCTTCGGGAACCACACGTTTGCTCGCTTCTCAACAGATACACCTCCGTTGTGGTGCACTTGCGGTACGGCGGTCTGCATCGCTGAAGCACACAAGCCTCCCCACCAACGGCAAGATCCGTGGTTCTTGGGGGGGAAGAGAGAAATTGTAACTGAAATGGCCGTACGAGGATTTGAACCGTCGTCCTACCGAATTCGTGTCCAGTGCTTTAACAACTGCACCGGCGCGTTCCATCTGGCAGTCACAATCGGATACTATGAAAAGCTTATACACAGAGACCGTAAATATTGCTAAACAGCCCATTAATTTTAATCGGAAGGAGCAGGGTGAGGTTATACAAATACCGTACAAGTTACTAAACATCCCGATAATTTTAAGTAGGAGGGTGTGAAAGTGGATGGTAACTGAATTCCGGTGCTAAAGAACATGTGAACCATTCTCTCACCACGGGTTGATAGCATTGGCGGACTACAGCAGCTGAGAACGACCAGCTGTGCTCGAGTGTTTGTAACGTGTCGTCACGGCTCTGCTCGGGATCATGCGGAAATGCAATTTTACTTCATTCAGAAAGTAAGGCTTCGGACACGACCAACACATTCAGGTCATATTTGGCAGGTCGCCTGTCCAACCAAAAAGGTAAGACTTTATGGCTCAACACCCCTCCGTTTTTGAGAAAACCGGCCCTGAATTTCATGACGCACAATCGACTCAAAACTGACGGGATCGATACATACTTGAAAATTCAGCATTTTTCATCATTACATATGGATGAATGTTTCTCAATTTTATTGCTACATCGTATTTGCTTGAATACTCAAGTTTTCAGCAACTTCCCCTTTCATCATCGTCAGAAGAGAACTGTCGGCGTACGCCACATATATGTTCTCATGTAGTTGGCCTACCTGATAATACGATTAAGAATTTGTGAAAGCATTCACGTAGTCCTCCCCCACCTGCGTCCCATGCTGCATGTGGTCCAAAGTAAGAATCATTGAGGTCCAAGAAATGAGTGTCTATCACACGACCAATAAAAATATCATATTAAATTATATTTATGTAACGTTACGAGAAATTGAATGTTTTCAATACGAAACTCCTGCCACTAAATACTATTTTCTCTCCCTCTTTTTCTTATCTCAGTGGTTATTATTATTAGTGTAAAGTAAATTATGTGCGGTCTAAAAATACTTGTCTTCTTCCACTGTGGCCCAGGTAAGCTCAGAGGTTGGGCACCCCTGCTCTACAATTTGTCTGAAATCCACAAAGAAGGCATTGCAACGCAACCTACCATTAATGCTACACTTTCTACAACATACAGGGTCGCGAAATATTTAGGAAGTTACTAACGACAATAGTTGGCCGTTGTGAGCATTGGATTAAAAAGTTCCAAAATTTTGGACACAATTAAACAAGTCAGAATTGATCTAGACATATCATGATCTGTTTGAATGTGGTCTCTCTGAGATTAGCAGATTGCTTTCCTCCGACACTGTCAGATTATTTCACCAGATTCTGACCACCACCTACTTTTTGTGTAGTGGTAAATTATACGAAATAAGTAATGGAATAACCATTGATTCTCGTTTATCTCTTTCTGGGGTTAATTTCTTTGGGGCGCATTTCGAAAAACACGCCTTAATTCGACTTCGCTTCAACCGCCCGCCGAAGTGGCCGTGCGGTTAAAGGCGCTGCAGTCTGGAACAGCAAGACCGCTACGGTCGCAGGTTCGAATCCTGCCTCGGGCATGGATGTTGGTGATGTCCTTAGGTTAGTTAGGTTTAACTAGTTCTAAGTTCTAGGGGACTAATGACCTCAGCAGTTGAGTCCCATAGTGCTCAGAGCCATTTGAACCATTTTTTTTTTTTTCGCTTCAACCTTCCTTCTTCTTTTTTTATGTTGATAATCGCAATGTATTGATGCTGTTCACATGTTCATCGATCATATGAATTCATATCCACACTAATATCATGTTCTCTGTTGAGAAGGAGAGAGAGAGAGAGAACAGGAATATTATCTTTTTAGATGTTTGAATTGAACGAAATTCGGATATGACTCCCGTGCGCTGTTGTTTACCAGAAGCAAACACACACTTATAACTCAATGGACAAAGCTTTTATCACTCAGCCTAAAAGAGGGTAAACACGCTGTTATATAGAACTAAAACTGTTTCTGACAAGAACCACCTACTTTCCGAGACCAGATGCGTGAAAAAGTTGTTGTGAAAGAAGGGCTACAAGTTAACAAGATACTAAGTTGGCCATTTCTAAGAAACGAAAGATGATTAGTCTGTAACACTCCTTTCGTTTCCCAGAGTGCATCTAATAATAGGCAGACACCTGGTCAGGCAAGATATCCATTCTATTTTCCAACCACTCAAGAATGTTGTAGATGCGGCACACATTAATTACAACCTTGGTATCAATATTTCTGGAATTTATAAAAATGCTTGTCAGTATTGTAGCAGATATATTGGCAAATGTGCGTATGTACGATTTCAGAACATGGAACTTGAGGAAGCTTGAATCAGAATTGGCTATGTTCAAGCAAAGTTGTTTTGAGAAAAATTGCAATATTTATTTACGCTAAAAATCATTAAAAACAGTCTCGACCCCTTTTTCAGATTTTTGATGGTCTCAGGAAAGGGGCAGACTAACATTTTCAATCAACAATGATTTTAAAGTAACTTATGTAAACATTACAGTGTTAAAATTTTAACGTATTTGTGGCAAGTTCTGAAATACATGATGATTCTTGCCACCGTGTACAAACTCTAGAGATTGATGGATGAGAAGATACGGAACAAAAAACGTCTAATGAATTAATGTCCAGAAGTGCATGCTTTCCATGGTAGAGATCATTTATTCAGTCATACATTGTTACAGAGACTGCCGTCTAGTATGCGCAGTACCATGCAGCCACAGTTACAGTATGTGTTGACAATGGTTTTCATGTGCCTCAGCGCATGCGTGTACGCGCCGTAGCATGTTCTGTCTCGCACGTTGAGATCGGCTAGGCTGCATGCGAACAGTGTCAAAGGCAGCATCAATACGCTGCTCCAGTGTCTCCACGTCTGAAATGGGCTCTGTATACACGATACTTTTGAGGTGGCTCCATAACCAGAAATAGTACGGGTTGAGATCCGGTGGACGAGCAGGCCATGCAACTGGACCCCTCATCCGATCCATCGACCAAGGAAGACACGATTGAGATGTGTCCGGACGTTAACGGCGAAGTGGGCTGGATCACCACCACGTAGCAACCACATTACCCTTAGAATCATCAGTGGCACCTCTTCCAACAGGGGAGGCAAAGTCACCCGCAAGAAACGCCGATAGTTCGGACCTGTTAGGCGACATGGAAGAAAGACTGGTCCCAAAGTACGGTCGCCAGTTACAACGGCCCACACATTCCGGCTGCACCGATGCTGATGATTCGCTGTCACCATACCATTGGAGTTCTGCATACTATCCCACAGATGACTGTTATGGAAGTTGAAGATGCCACTCCACGTAAAGGTGGCATCATCTGTGAATAAATGGATGACACAAATCCCGAAATCGTGGTTGCTTGGTGAAGAAACCAGTGACAAAACTGCTCCCGATGTGGAAAGTCTGTCACTAGTAAACCCTGCACACGCTGTAAGAGAACGCTCCACACTGTCGTCTGGCTTATGCTGTACTGACGGGCCAACTGCCTGGTCTGACATGGCGGTCACCTTCCTCGGTGTTAACCACATTTTCCTCCAAGTCTGGTGTCCGAGCATTTCGAGTACGTTCTTCATGATTTCCTGATTTCTGAAACGATCTTGTCTCAGAAAACGGCGAAACACTGTTGCAATCATTGAATGATGTAACAGTTGTCAGGGGGGATAGGTCTCCTGATACAACCTTCTTGCCCGCCGCCCGTCGCCATTTGCCTTTCCGTAAGTAAACACCATGTCGGCAAGCTCTCGATTCTAATACAGAACCATTGTGTACAACACTGTATCACATCCACTACAAGAGAAGTGAATCGGACACAACATTAGCAATCAGTTTGGCAGGAGAGGGCGCTAGGGTATGACGCTTGAGGAACAGTACCACCATATAGGAGGAAACCATCCATGTTGTGACTGTGGCTGCGTGGTACAGTGCGTATAGACTCTGTAACAATGTATGATTGAATAAGTCTCTCTAGCATGGAAGCCATGCATTTCCGGACATTAGATCTTTTATGTTCCGTAACCTCTCATTGATCTATTCCTAGAGTTTGTTCACGATGGGAAAAATCACCCTGTAGAGCCTGTAGCAGATCATGTATTTTACAAGGGATATTGCTAGTTTTCATATGGGCAGGACATGGCAAGTTTTGTTTTTAAGGCGTTTATGGACAGATTTGTTGAACAGAAAGTATAGGAACATAGTCATGGCTACCAACTGATTTTAATGGGTATAGCCAGTTATGATTCAAGCCCCGTTAGTCATAAAACCGACGCCACATTAAATATCGTGATTTCGAGAAATATACTGTTGCCGAACACACCCTCGTAAACTAGTATAGATTATGCTAGATGAAACCAAAATCTTATACCTCCCATGTGCCTATTTGGAGCCCGTCATCTGAGAAGCTACTGAGATTAATATGTCCAATAATGACTTTAATCGGAGCAGCTTCTGTACACTCGATGTTGAAAGCCTGCAGACAAATAAGTTATCTAGCATCTAACGGAGTCATTAGCGCTGTTAAGGTTGTTCCATCACAAACATCAATATGATCTCTAGTAGCATCTACAGAATTCTATTACTTCGTGACGTCTGCATGATATAATTCGGCACATTCTGAAACAACCACACGGCCTACTAGTACAATAGTTAACAACTTATGGTGTCGACAAGTAAATCGTTGAAAGTTTGAATATACAAACAAATCTGACGTAACAATAAAAATGGACTAACATTTACTCCAATGATCAACGGAATTTCACACAACAAAATTTATAGACGTTACTGTTCATTAGTTAGACTATCATTACGACAGTTAAAAAAAAAGAAACAAAGATACAATTTTCAGAGAAACGACAGTTACTCTGTGGCAAAGAGGGTACACAGACTGATTTTGCCGTGATAAGAATGGGACTTATAGTATTCTTGTCAAGCAAATTCTGACACATGTTAATAACACCAATCAGGTCAATTTTTTCAAAATTAGGAGTTCCTAGATTCGATCTTTTGCCTATATCGAATAAATTCTAAGAAAGTTCTCTACCTCTTATCTTTTCCGGTATTACACAAGGAGCTTAATGTGTGAGGGGTATCCGTTAAGCAATGCAAGTGGGACGTCTACCAACGCACGTTAAAAGAAGCAAAGGGACCAAGGTAGAACCTTGTGCGACACCAAAACTAATGACATCAAAATCCTAGCATTTGGAATTAATGTGCACTGCAGATGCTGCATAACTTGCTGTGTCAGTTGATCTATAATGTTCTACCTGCTCTTGCTGCAGTTATTTTTATTAAAACTTGAGCCGTGTGCGGCTCGCGTTGGTGTCGTTGGTAGGTTGGCATCGTGTAATAGGGATAGTGGCGTGTCGTTTGCTTCTTCTGTTTACTGGCGCCACTACGTTTGCTAGCGTTGTCTGTCCGCGAGTGGCAGCAGCGGCGTTTATTGATATCTAGTACCCATACCATCTTTGGAAGGACATGAAGTGTTTTTCCAGGTCGGGTGTGTGGAGTAGTTCGGTTGGGACGGAGCAGCAGAGAGGTCCGGCAGTTCGAGGACAGGCCAGGACCGCTGGCGGCACGCAAGCATTGCCGGATCGAGGGGCTGTAGTTGCGACGGCCACAGCCTCGTCGTCCACCGGATCCTGGACGTTGAGTTGAGCGAACATTAATCCTGTATTGAAACCTCCGCTATTTGGCGATCGCGCCGTTTGTTCGTGCGATGCTGCTCGCAGGGTCACCGTGAGACGAACAGCAACAAGCGGAGCGTGTCACGCTGGTGGAATCTATTAGCCATCTTCTACTACCTGGTATTAGTTTTTGGATATTGTGTTATTATTGGTGAAGTGCGACCTGCGGTATTTTACTGCCTAGTGGCCGCTAACGCCCCAGTTACCTGCCCTGGAGGTTAGCGTATTTTTGCTGCAGTGTACTTTTCCTCGTCTTGCCGATGCTGTCCGGCATGACGTGCAGTTCGACAGCCTCCTTGATTGCGGTCTGGATTGTGGTTTCTTTTGTCTACCTTGGTTGTAGTGGTTCCTTCTGCCTTTCGATGTTTCAAACACCGGATTCTGAAGACGCAGTGCTGTCTGTCACTTCGCCCACGCATGAATGGTTATCATACGTTAGGTGGATTTGGTAAGAGGATTGATCTGCGTTTAAACTGACCCTAGTTTGAGTTGCCATCCTGTTAGGTGAGCATAACTCTTGGCTGCCTGTCTCACCGCTTACGCAGCTGTAGGGACTTTCTCAGGCCTGCTTCCTTGGAGGACTGTCTGTGGATCACTCCCTTCCTTATTTGGTGTGATTGTGTCTATTGCTTGTGGCCTTCAGCCAACAAATAATTTGAATTCTTTCATAATAAGGCCTTTAGCCGTCAGTGTAGCCTCTGCTACAGTCAATTTTTTTAAAAAAATGATTGTTTATTAAATTATTTACTTAAATAAAGTGTATGTGTTTACTGTGCAAGTAAGGGTAACTGATTAGGCCCCGTCCACACCTTTTCCTGCTTTTCCTAAGTCCCACGTCTCAAATCTATAACTCTTAGCTGTATTTTAGCTATAAGGGGCGACCAAATGTTTCAGGTCGAAGGCCGTACAGTCCAGAATCGGTATGTCAATTGGGCAAAATCTCTTTGAGCACTGAGGCAATCATCCCACCCAAGCGCCAGGTTGATGACACCTGTTTGGAAAATACCGTGTCGCGCTTCTGCGTGAGGAAGTCAGCAACTGTCTGCCGCACATCCTCGTCCGACAGGAGTCGTTGACTCTTCAAGGCCTCTTTTAAGCAACCGAGGATGTGAGAGTTAGGGCTATAGGGCGGGTGCTCAAGTCTCTCCCACTTGGCGTAACTCTTGGATTACGATCTACCGGCAGTATGTATCGAACCGCGACCAGGAAGGAACTTGGCACACCGCTTCACAATGTTGATTTTTGACAGACTTGCTACCCGTTACGCGTTCTTCATTCTCCAGTGGATTTCTACTGGTGTTCGTCCTCTGGAAACATAGAAAACAAAAACATCACGTTGGTCCTATTTGTGCGCATTTGGCAATGACATCGTCACAGTTAACGTTTCCGCATTTATTGCCACACAAATCCCTTGCCTACACATGGAAGTCGTGGTACGTTGCAAATACGCTGCAGCAACGCCCTCAGACAGAAACTTTTTTTTATCACCCCTTATACACCTGAAGCATCAAAGAAACTGGTATGGGCATGCGGAGTCAAACACAGAGATATGTAAAGAGGCAGAATATGGCGCTGCGGTCGGCAACGCCTATATAAGACAACAAGTATCTGCCGCAGTTGTTAGATCGGTTACTGCTGCTACAATGGCAAGTTATCTAGATTTAAGTGAGTCTGAACATGGTGCTACAACGGTGCACGAGCGACGGGACACAGCATCTCCGAGGTAGCGATGGAGTGGGGATTTTCCCGTACGACCATTTCAAGAATGTGCCGTGATTATCAGGAATCCGATAAAACATCAAATCTCAGACATCGCTGCGGCCGGAAAAAGATCCTGCAAGAACCAACGACCACTGAAGAGAATCGTTCAACGCGACAGAATTGCAACCCTTCCGCAAGTTGCTGCAGATCTCAGTACCAGGCCATTGACAAGTGTAAGCGTGAGAACCATTCAACGAAATACCATCGATATGGGCTGTCGGATGACAGCACGACACAAAGCTTCGCGCCTCTCCTGGGCCCATCAACATCGACATTGGACTGTTGATGACTGGAGACATGTTGCTTCGTCGGACGAGTCTCGTTTCAAATTGTATGGAGCGGATGGACGTGTATGGATATGGAGACAACCCCATGGATCCATGGACCCTGCATACCAGCAGGGGACTGTTCAAGCTGGTGGAGTCTCTGTAATAGAGTGGGTTCAAAAATGGCTCTGAGCACTATGGGACTCAACTGCTGAGGTCATTAGTCCCCTAAAACTTAGAACTAGTTAAACCTAACTAACCTAAGGACATCACAAACATCCATGCCCGAGGCAGGATTCGAACCTGCGACCGTAGCGGTCTTGCGGTTTCGGACTGCAGCGCCTTTAACCGCACGGCCACTTCGGCCGGCAATAGAGTGGGGCGCGTGCAGTTGGAGTGATATGCGACCCTTGATACGTCTAGATACGACTCTCACAGGTGACACATACGTAAGCATCCTGTCTGATCACCTGAATCCTTTCATGCCCTTTCTGCATTCCGACGGACTTGGGCAACTCCAGCAGGAAAATGCGACATCCCACAAGTCCAGAATTGCTGCAGAGTGGATCCAGGAACACTCTTCTGGGTTTAAACACTTCCACTACCCACAAAACTCCCCAGACATGAACATTATTGAGCATATCTGGGATGCTTTGCAACACGGTATTCAGAAGAGATCTCCCCCCCCCCCCCCTCGTTCTCTTACGGATTTATGGGCAGTCCAGCACGATTGATGGTGTCACTTACCACCAGCACTACTTCAGATATTAGTCGAGTCCATGCCACGTCTTGTTACGGCACTGTTGCGTTCTCGCGGGGGCCCTACACGGTATTAGGCAAGTGTATCAGTTTCTTTGGCTCTTCAGTGTGTGTAATTTTCGCCTTGAACTGTGATTTACCTACTGCTATTACAGGATAACGTGCTTAGTGTAACCGAAGATATTTGTCAAATGAGATCGACGGGAAGTGCAAAATGGTAAGCAGGCGTGGCTAGAGGACAAACGTAAGGATGTAGAGGCTTATCTCACTAGGGTAAGATAGATACTGCCAACAGGAAAATTAAAGAGACCTTTGAAGAAAAGAGAGCCACTTGTATGAATATCAAGAGCTCAGGTGGAAACCTAGTTCTAAGCAAAGAAGGGAAAGCAGAAAGGTAAAAGGAGTATATAGAGGGTCAATACAAGGGCGATGTATTTGAGGACAATATTATGGAAATGGAAGAGGACGTTGATGAAGATGAAATGGGAGCTACGATACTGCGTGAAGAGTTTGACAGAGCACTGAAAGACCTGAATCGAAACAAGGCCCCGGGAGTAGACAACATTCCATTAGAACTACTGACGGCCTTGGGAGAGCCAGTCCTGACAAAACTCTACCATCTGGTGAGCAAGACGTATAAGACAGGTGAAATACCCTCAGAGTTCAAGAAGAATATAATAATTCCAATCCCAAACTCAATTCCAGAAACCACACAGAAAACTTGTAACTTGTAAATCCCCCAACCATGCTCTAGGAGAATTTCAGATAGACCACGTAGCAATATCCACAAAAAACACCAGAGAAATAATGAACGTAAGAACAAGGAAAGGAGTTTTCGAATCTGATCATCACCTTCTCCAAATTAAAGTAAAATTTATACCCAATAGACAAATCAAGAGAACCAACAGACCTTTCAGAACAGATCCAGAGTACCTACAAATAAACAAGAAAGAAATAATGGAAGAAATTACGAAAATCAATAGCAACAACTGGACAGAACTGTCAGAAAAAATAAAAGAACTGATAAAATTGGGGCAGCCACCGAGAAAAAGGAAACACCGATGGTGGAACATGACATGCGACAGGGCCATAGAAGACAGAATACAGGCCTGGAAAAAATTTAACAGCCATAAAACACAATAAAAATGGGAGGACTTCAACAGGATACAGAACAACACTTCAAAAATAATCCGAAGAGAAAAAAGAGGTTACGAAAACAGCAGGTTGAAGGAGATAGAAGAAGACTTCACCAGAAACAACACACGAAATTTTTACAGAGTATTCCGAGAAAATATGACAGGATATCAGCCACCAAGCTTATGCTTCAAAAGACAAGATGGAACACTGGAGACAAATCCGAAGGAAAACTGTGAAATATTAGCCAGATACTTTGACACGTTACTTAACTGCGATAAACCAAAACAGAGATTACAGTTTACAAAACCAGAACCCAACCGGGACTCCTAACCCCCAACATTTGAAGAAATCGTGAAAATAATAAAATCATTGAAAAATAAAAGAGCACCAGGTGAAGATGGACTGATTGCAGAAATCTGGAAATTAGACCATGAAAACATTACACCCAAAATTCATAGTATAATCAAAAACATCTGGGAAACAGAAAAGATACCAGAAGAATGGAAGTCAGCCCTAATACACCCCCTCCACAAGGAAGGAGACAAAACAGACCCTAATAACTATAGAGGAATTTCGTTACTGCCGGTGACATACAAAATTCTATCAAAAGCTCTGTTAAATCGCTTAGAACCTCAGATAGATCCACAGATCGGAGAATACTAAGGAGGGTTCAGGAAGGGAAGATCATGCAGTGAGCAGATCTGGTGTCTGAGAACATTATTAAAAACGAGAAAGTCCAGAAACACCAAAGTAACATTTGTTGATTTCAAGAAGGCTTACGATTCCATAGACAGAGAAACACTTTTTAATACACTAGAAGAAATAAAGGTAGACAATAAGACCAGAAAACTAATTCAGGAAACATTAACAAATACAAAGTCAAAAGTGAAGTTCATGGGCGAGATCTCAGAATCTTTCGAAATCAAGACAGGAGTGAGACAGGGAGATGGCCTGTCACCCATTTTATTTAACGCTGTTTTAGAGAAAATAATCAGGACGTGGGACAAAGGAGTCAATGGGGTAAAGATGGGGAGAGAGAAAAATAGAACCGTCAACATAAAAATGTCTGGCCTTTGCCGACGATATAGCCATCATTACAAATGATAGAAAAGAAGCCAGAGAAGCCCTAGAGAAATTGCATGAAATCGCAGCCAGAACAGGACTACAAATATCATATGAAAAAACCCAGTACGTGGACACAAAATCTACAGACAGAAGCCCATTGATAACAAAGTACGGAAAGATAACACAAGTAGAAAGTTTCAAATACCTGGGAGAGATTATACAGAAAACTGGACTGAATTCAACAGCAAATGAAGAAAGGGTTACAAAACTACAAAAAGCATACAGACTTACATGGAACCATTACAATAAAAGAAATATTTCCGTCAATGCCAAATTAAGACATTACAAAACAGTAATCTTACGTGAGGCCTTGTATGTCTCAGAAACAACAGTAATCAGAGGAAGAACTAAAATCAAGGAAATGGAAAAGCAAGAGAGGAAAATTCTGAGAAACATCTATGGGCCAGTTCAGAGACACGGGATCTGGATAAAGAGACCAACAAAGGAATTGTACAAACAGGCAGAGACAATTACAGACAATATCAGAAAAAGAAGGGCAAAATTGTATGGGCACATTCATAGGATGAATGAAAATAGGATGACCAAGAAGATTTTTAAATAGTGGTGACGAATAAGGTGAAAACTAACTGGGTAAAGGAAACCATGGAAGACCTCAAGAATCTAAACATCTCCACAGAAGAAATATCAAACAGAGGAAAATACAGAGAAAAAAATCAACAAACAGAAATTCGAAGAAACACCAAAAGAGAAGAAATCAGGAAAGAAGTGGACAGAAGAGAGGAAGAAGAAACACAGTGAATTTATGAGAGGTTTTTGGGAAGAGAAAAGAAAGAGACAGAAAAAAGTGCCATGAATTTGAAATGTACCAATTTATGTACCATATTGTCATTGTGAATATTGATTGTGTTTTAACGCACTCCTTAATGGGGAATTAACGACAATAATAATAATAATTCCAATCCCAAAGAAAGCAGTGTTGACAGATGTGAAATTTACCGAACTATCAGTTTAATAAGTCACAGCTGTAAAATACTAACGCGAATTCTTTACAGACGAATGGAAAAACTGCTAGAAGCCGACGTCGTGGAAGATCAGTTTGGATTCCGTAGAAATGTTGGAACACGTGAGGCAATACTGACCCTACGACTTACCATAGAACAAAGATTAAGGAAAGGCAAACCTACGTTTCTAGCATTTGTAGACTTAGAGAAAGCTTTTGACAATGTTGACTGGAATACTCTCTTTCAAATTCTGAAAGTGGCAGGGGTAAAATACAGGGAGCGAAAGGCTATTTACAATTTGTACAGATACCAGATGGCAGTTATAAGAGTCGAGGGGCATGAAAGGGAAGCAGTGGTTGGGAAAGGAGTGAGACAGGGTTGTAGCCTCTCCCCGATGTTATTCAATCTGTATATTGAGCAAGCAGTAAAGGAAACAAAAGAAAAATTCGGAGTAGGTATTAAAGTCCATGGAGAAGAAATAAAAACTTTGAGGTTCGCCGTGACATTGTAATTCTGTCAGAGACAGCAAAGGACTTGGAAGAGCTGTTGAACGGAATGGACAGTGTCTTGAAAGGAGGATATAAGATGAACATCAACAAAAGCAAAACGAGGATAATGGAATGTAGTCGATTTAAGGCTGGTGATGCTGAGGGAATTAGATTAGGAAATGAGACACTTCAAGTAGTAAAGGGGTTTTGCTGTTTGGGGAGCAAAATAACTGATGATGGTCGAAGTAGAGAGGATATGAAACGTAGACTGGCAATGGCAAGGAAAGCGTTTCTGAGGAGAAATTTGTTAACATCGAGTATAGATTTAAGTGTCAGGAGGTCGTTTCTGAAAGTGTATGGAGTGTATCCATGTATGGAAGTGAAACATGGATGATAAATAGTTTGGACAAGAAGAGAATAGAAGCTTTCGAAATGTGGTCCTACAGAAGAATGCTGAAGATTAGATGGGTAGATCAGATAAGTAATGAGGAGGTATTAAATAGAATTGGGGAGAAAAAGAGTTTGTGGCACAACTTGACTAGAAGAAGGGACCTGTTGGTGGGGCATATTCTGAGGCATCAAGGGATCACAAATTTAGCATTGGAGGGCAGCGTGGAAGTTAAAAATCGTAGATGGAGACAAAGAGATGAATATACTAAGCAGATTCAGAAGGATGTAGGCTGCAGTAAGTACTGGGACATGAAGAAGCTTGTACAGGATAGGAGAGCTGCATCAAACCAGCGTCAGGACTGAAGACCACAACAACAACAGGTTATGAGGCCCTACTGACAATCCCTGATCTCTTCGCGTCGTACAAGCCAGGACAAACTTTCCAAATGTAATCCCGTTTTTGAACGCGAGAAAATCTATGTACAAGGATGTATCATAAATTCATGATTATTGTTTCACGTCATTCGGTTCATTTTTAAAGATGTTTTCTATTCATTCCCGTAACTACCCTTATCCCAAAGTACTTTCACGGATTCATGGACAGCCCTGCTGGATTCATGGTGTCAGTTCCCTCCACCACTACTTCAGACATTTGTCGAGTACATGTCACGTCGTGTTGCGGCACTTCTGCATGCTCACGGGGGCCTACGCGATATTAGACAGTTTCTTTGGCCCTTCATTGTATTTAAAGCATCAAACAGCTTTATAGACTGTTAATGGTTCAACAATAGAATAAATCAGACGCTTCGAACATCAAATGAATTGCCCAGCGACCTGCGGTACAAAAACGCAAACGACGGTGGGGAGCTGCGGTGAGCTTTCGCCGGGCAGTGGAGCGTGGCGGAGGTGTTTTGTGCCCGAAGGAGGTGGCCTGAGGCGACGCCTCGGCGATCAGCGGGCCCCGCGGCCTGATTCGAGCGCGATCGATGCCGGCCCGCGGCAGGTGTGGGGGGCGGCGCGTAGGAGGCGGGCGGCTGCCGCCGGCAGGGGCGCGGGCACACCCCGGCACTCGGCGGCCGCCCGCGGCCTGCTGGAACACGCTGCCCGGTCCGGCAGGAAACGGACACACAGCAAGCGGTGACAGCGGGCGCATTGTGGAAGAAGACCGTAGTATAAATTCCGTCCTGCTCCTGTGGTTCCAGATATACTTCTACACTACTGGCCATTAAAATCGCTGCACCAAGAAGAAATGCAGATGATAAATGAGTATTCACTAGACAAATATATTATACTAGAACTGACATGTGATTACATTTTCACGCAATTTGGGTGCATAGATCCTGAGAAATCAGTACCCAGAACAACCACCTCTGGCCGTAATAACGGCCTTTATACGCCTGGGCATTCAGTCAAACAGAGCTTGGATGGCGTGTACAGGTACAGCTGCCCATGCAGCTTCAACACGATATCACAGCTCATCAAGAGTAGTGACTGGTTTATTGTGACGAACCAGTTACTCGGCCACCATTGACCAGACGTTTTCAATTGGTGAGAGATCTGGACAATGTGCTGGCCAGGGCAGCAGTCGAACGTCTTCTGTATCCAGAAAGGCCCGTGAAGGACCTGCAACATGCGGTCGTGCATTATCCTGCTGAAATGTAGTGTTTCGCAGGGATCGAATGAAGGGTAGATCCACGGGTCGTAACACATCTGAAATGTAACGCCCACCCTTCAAAGTGCCGTCAATCCCAACAAGAGGTGACCGAGACGTGTAACCAATGGCACCCCATACCATCACGCCGGGTGATACGCCAGTATGGCGATGACGAATGTGCGTTCACCGCGATGTCGCCAAACACGGATGCGACCATCATGATGCTGTAAACAGAACCTGGATTCATCGGAAAAAATGACGTTCTGCTATTCGTGCACCCAGGTTCGTCGTTGAGTACACCATCGCAGGCGCTCCTGTCTGTGATAGGTAGTAATAGCAGAGCAGGGTGTGATGCAGCGTCAAGGGTAACCGCAGCCTTGGTCTCCGAGCTGATAGTCCATGCTGCTGCAAACGTCGTCCAACTGTTCGTGCAGATGGTTGTTGTCTTGCAAACGTCCCCATCTGTTGACTTGGGGATCGAGACGTGGCTGCACGATCCGTTACAGCCATGTGGATAAGATGCCTGTCATCTCGACTGATAGTGATACGAGGCCGTTGGGATTACTCTCCTGAACCCACCGATTCCATACTATGCTAACAGTCATTGGATCTCGACCAACGCGAGCAGCAATGTCGCGATACGATAAACCGCAATCGCGATAGGCTATAATCCGACCTTTATCAAAGTTGGAAACGTGATGGTACGCATTTCTCCACCTTACACGAGGCATCACAACAACTTTTCACCAGGCAACGCCGGTCAACTGCTGTTTCTGTATGAGAAATCGGTTGGAAACTTTCCTCATGTCAGCACGTTGTAGGCGTCGCCACCGGCGCCAACCTTGTGTGAATGCTCTGAAAAGCTAATCATTTGCATATCACAGCATCTTCTCCCTGTCGATTAAATTTCGCGTCTGTAGCACGTCATCTTCGTGGTGTAGCAATTTTAAAGGCCAGTAGTGTATATGCAGACTCTGCAATCCACTATGAAGTATCCCACACAGATGTTTCCCAACTGCACCAGGATGTAGAGTTCCGTACCATCCTATAACTGCACCTATACGGGTTATTTCAAAGACTTTGCATCAAAAGTCCACAGATGGTAGATCACATCGTGAGAAACAAATTTTGATAGAGGCAAACTGTTCGCTGGCACTTAGCGGCGATGCTAGGCATCTTTTTGTGTCGGTTATGCCCCTGATAGGCGGCATGATGTAGCACTCTGTGGGATACGTTTGCCTTGTGTGTTGCCTATAATCCAGTCATCTGCTTTGTATGAAAGGGTTTAGGCCTAGCAAAATTTAAATTCCTGATTCGTTTCTGAAATATTTTTCTCTGCATAGAGGTTCTCTCATCGAAAATCTCACTATCAGTGTAGGGTAGGTACGATGCCTATTTATTTTTTCAACCTGTAATCGATCCCGAAATTCAAATCGCAGTGGAAATTCGGTACAGTTTTGCACAGATGTGCTGCACAATGTCTCTATTTTTTTTATTTGCCGTGAGTTCCCATGGAACAGTCTGCTGAGGTCATCGGTCTCTAGGCTTACACACTACTTAACCTAACTTAAACTAACTTACGCTAAGGTGACGATAATCAAAGGGAGCCAATCTCAGACAGCATGCTCAGTGATCGAACATTATCTATAGAAATGCTGCAGAAGCATCTGCGTTGCACCTGTAGTGCGCGGCCAAGAACTATCACGAAGAAGGTAATGCGTGACAGTTACGTTATGTGGGCATATGCATATGCATCCCACAGAGTGCTACATCAAGCCACCTCTCAGGGGCATAACTGATACAAAAAGATGCCTTGCATCGCCCGTAAATGCCAGCGAAGAGTTTGCCTCTGGCAAAAGTTATTTCCCACGATGTGATCTACCATCTGCGGACGTTTGATGCAAAGACTTTGAAATAAGCCGTATAGGTGCAGTTATAGGATGGTACGAAACTCTACCATGCCCGAGGGAGGACTCGAACCGTGGCAAGACGCCTGTGACCGCCCAGCTATGTCCCTAGTATGCCTATACCTCGTGTCACATCTCACTTTCCATTTCTGACAGCACAGTGAGAACGTAAAGATGTCTAGACAACAATGTGTCCCACCAAGTATAAAGTGCTGCTGAGGGATTTTGCCTGGTTTCATACAACCCACATAACGTCACTGTCATGCATTTCCTTCTTCGTGATAGTTCTTGGCTGCACACTACAGGTGCAACGCAGATGTAGCTGCAGCATTTTGATAGATAATGTTCGATCACTCAGCATACTGCCTGAGATTGGCTCTCTTTGATTATCGTCTCTTCGCTCACATGAACCGCTGGCTATGAGGACAGCATTTTGGCACAGACAACGAGCAACAGGCCGGATTAGGGAATGGGCGGGTCGCAGGCGGCTGAGTTCTATGACGACGATATGGGAAAGTTGGTACCACGAAATGACTAAGTAGAGAAGTAGCTTGAAGGTGTAGCTAAAAGAAGTAAATATAACATTTTTGATTTTCACTGTGTTTTCCATTTCACGACTGATCAGACGTTGGAAATAAACAGTACTAGTACTGGTTGGTAATAATTTAAGTGACCTACTCATGGAAATCCAGTACAGGCTGTAATTACTATATGACAGCGAAACTTGGTAGATATGTTAATGGGTTAATGTGGAACCGACTTACAATGGAAAAAAACTAGTTCTAGTTTTGGCCAACAGGTGCAAATACAGCGCTGTACACTGTTTTTATCATGGTTCGACATCCACGCTGTCATTTGACAAACCATATCGTGAGTGAATAGTATGGCTATCGAATACAGAGACCATGTGCTGTTAGTGAAACTGTTTTGTGTGAACTGCAACAATTACAGTGCTGCATTGAGAGAGTATCGCCCAATGAAACGTCCGACGAGAGAACCGATGTCATTAAATGTTTTAAACAAGATGATAAGGGAAACATGGGTGAGCTTCGTGTGGCACCTGGAAAAGGAAGGCATCGTATCCCAGTAGAAGTTATTGACGAGGTTGCTGTTGCGGTAACTGACCATGCGGCAAGTTCTCCGTGTGGTGCCAGTGCTCATGCAGTGTCATGAGAATTATCCATCACGTTATCGATAGTAAGGAAAGTTTTGCAGTTTCTTTTACACTGGTGAAACCTCATTATCTGCAGCAACGTTTTGAATTTACTCTTCGGTTTCTGTCACGGATCGAAGTTGATGCCATGAGGCCGGGCAATACTCTGTGGAGTGACGAGGCACATTTTCGGTCCATTCTTCTTTGAAGAGAATACACCTAGAGGACCTCTCAGCTGTTAAGTGAAGTCTGCACACTATGGAAACATCCTTTTACAGTTTGTTATTCCTGCTTTGAAAGAGTGCAACTGTCTGGAAGGCATTGTTTTCATTCAAGATGCGGCAACGCCTAATGATGCTCGGCCAGTAAAAGATCTGCTTAATGCAACCTTCCACAAACGTAAATCTCCAGAGGTTTTCCAGGCGCGTGGCCTGCAAGATCACCTGATCTGTGTCCATGAGATTTTTCGCTCTGATATCTAAAAGAACGCGTTTATCAGGGACATGTTCGGTTAATAGTGAAATCAACTTCAAGCCTTTCTCACTTGTTTGAACTTTCTACCCACGTCCTGTTCCTAATCCATTATATATGGACACATAACTATACGTCTTTCTTGCATTCACAGCTCAAGAGTTGCACCTGATGGCCAAAACTAGAACTACTTTTTTTCCAGCGTAAATCGGTTGCGCATTAACGCAATAGAAAAAATGGCTCTGAGCACTATGGGACTCAACTGCTGAGGTCATTAGTCCCCTAGAACTTAGAACTAGTTAAACCTAACTAACCTAAGGACATCACAAACATCCATGCCCGAGGCAGGATTCGAACCTGCGACCGTAGCGGTCTTGCGGTTCCAGACTGCAGCGCCTTTAACCGCACGGCCACTTCGGCCGGCACTAACGCAATAGAATATCCACCAGTGTTTCGCTGCAAGACGATAATTACAGCCCACACTGGAGCTCTGTGATTAGGAGAAATTTAATTATAAGCATCTGGTACTATGCAGCACACCTCGTTTCTCGACCCTTCTAGTTCGGTGGAAACTCGTCGCCGCAGGGTCAGCGAAAACTGAAGAGCGCCAAGCTTCGCCGGGGAGCGTCAGTAAACATTTTGTGTGTAACAGAAGTCGTTCTTTGTGACAAGGTCTATCATCCGTAAACGTTTGCTGCAAAGACTTTGAAACACCTTCTGTACTCTGGGCGTTTCAGGAACAATAGTAAATATTTTAAGAGTTGCTAGTGTAGATTAATTCGAATAAAACATTCCATAAAACATGTGTCCAATTTTTATCAGTTACAGAGATACAGCTGTTTGAACGCAACCCAAACAAATACTCACATTAGGTGTTAAGCAAAAACAAATGGCCGAGTTCGAACTTGATTTTCGTAAATTCCACCTCCGATGCAGATGTAATTGTCTGTAACTAGGGCCTCCCGTAGGGTAGACCGTTCACCGGGTGCAAGTTTTTCGATTTGATGTCACTCCGGCGATGGGAATGAAATGATGATGAATATGACAACACAACACCCAGTCCCTGAGCGGAGAAAATCTCCGACCCAGCCGGGCCCTTATGACTGACATCCTGTCACGCTGACCACTCAACTACTCCACCTCCGATTATAACACACTTTTGAATTCTCTTGACACCACCACGGATAGTTCTTCTGAGGTCGTCTTTGAGTTCTTCTATGGTGGCCGCACTGTTCATTACCCCAATAATCAATTCGTGCCTTGCGTTTACTTTTTCTTTGAAGACCACAGCGGTCAAGCTGGTCAGGAAACGTAACCATTTTTACCGACACATCTTTCGAAAAATGTTAGGTTTTGATGACGTGTTGTGTGGCGACTAGAAGCTGCATAGGCCCCTTCATACTGGAAGAACATACCAATACTTGTAGCCAAAGGGACCTCTTCCAAAAATGTTGGAAGCTCGTTTTCAAGAAAGTCGATATAAAGGAGCCCTGTAAAGCACTGTTGTAACACAAGAGGACCAAGCAACTGATTGTCAAGCATATCACACTACACATTTACAGAGAAGCCTTCTTGAAAAGTATCTCCACATTGGCCTGTGGGTTTCCGGTGGGCCTCCGATGTGAGCGTCGAGTGTTACTGATACCATGTCAGCTTACTCAGCATTTGTAAATTCCTGGGTTGGACAAACGTATGGAAACGCTGTGAGAAAAGCACGCTTGAACATGAAAGTAAATGATGCTCAAGCCTGCAGGATGTGCTATTGTATTTGAACACGAATGCCAACTGTGCAGTGTCCTCAATACGTTACCAATATCAGTAGTCGTCAGAACAGAGGCCTGTGTAGTTATGAGTGCATTATTTCGGAGCTAAGTGAATTCGAATGTGGGCAAATTGTCGCTGTCCGTATGGCGGCTGCTTCCGTAACCAAGGTAGCCGAAGTGTTTGGTGTTACTAGAGGCATCGAATCAAAGTTTGATACCGCCTACAGGAAAAGCGAAAAAATATCATCTTCTAAGTCACAACGCGGACGAAATTGTGTGTTAAGTGATCGCGACGGACAGTCACTCAATAGGACAGTAACAAAAAGGAGGGACGACAAACTGAATGTCGTACTCAGCGACCCCTGTCAGTAACAAAGCAACACGGAGGGAGCCGCTTAGGCAGGGAGCCGCAGCGCGAACTCGAATTCCAAAACCATTCAACAGTGATGCAAATTCTCGTAACAGGAAAATGTGGTGCCACAGCCATAAAACCTTGAGTATGGAGCAACGGAAGAATGTCATGATGGTCGGACGAGTCTTGTTTCACACTCTTTCCAACTACTGGCAGAGTTTACGTCCCAAAAACGAACCATAGACATAATGGGAGGTTCGGTGATGATTTGGGCAATCATATCATGATACTCAAATGGTTCAAATGGCTCTGAGCACTATGGGACTTAACTTCTGAGGTCATCAGTCCCCTATAACTTAGAACTACTTAAACCTAACTAACCTAAGGATATCACACACATCCATGCCCGAGTCAGGATTCGAACCTGCGACCATAGCGGTCGCGCGGTTCCAGACTGTAGCGCCTAGAACCGCTCGGCCACTCCGGCCGGCTATCATGATACTCCATGGGCCCCATAGTTACTCTGAAATGTCACGTTACTGCCAAGGATTACGTGACCATTTTGGCTGATCAGGTCCATCCCATCGTACAATGTTTGTTCCCCAGTGGTGATGCTGTGTTCCAAGACGACAGAGCTCCTGCTCACACAGCTTGCATCATCCAGGACTGGTTTTGTGAATACGATAATGAATTGTCGCACCTCCCTGGCCACCACAATAGCCAGATCTCATTATTGTATCTCAATATTACTGAGCCTTTGTCGTCCACTT
This sequence comes from Schistocerca serialis cubense, assembly GCF_023864345.2. Lineage (NCBI taxonomy): Eukaryota > Metazoa > Arthropoda > Insecta > Orthoptera > Acrididae > Schistocerca > Schistocerca serialis. The sequence continues at coordinate 942,092,800 of NC_064638.1, forward strand.
TGGAGAGAAGGGTATGTGATCGCCATCCACCTCCATCATCGTTGCCCGAACTTGCCACTAATTTGCACGAAGAGTGGTATAAGATTCCCTTGAAAACCGTACTGGGCTTTTATTTAGCCACTTAGGGACGACTGGAAGCTTTTTGAATGCCACTAGGTTTCCTACACTATATGTGAAATGCAATCTCAACTCGTTTAGGGAGACTCCACAACTCTCAATTCTGTGTCACATGTCTAGGAAGTCGCAGCCTAACTTGTCTCAGAACCTTGTAAGTCTCTGGTTAATGTACTCGACTCAGCGCACGCAGACAACGATCAGTTTTCAGGAAAATGCTGTAGATTGTGAGCTTCGTTAAAATTTTTCTGCCACACGCTGGAATGATCGAAGTATGAACTCGGACTGCAGACAACAAGCATCGTTTGATCTATGGTGTGCTACATTCCACTGCCGGTTGTACCTTGTTCCCTCAATGGTTGTCATAACAGCCTCATCAACATATTGAATTAAGCCTACGGAAATACATATTAAGAGCACAAAGTTATCCTCCCAGCTCTTGCTGCAATGTCCCTAAGGGATACTATTATTCGCCGTGTATTTGAACTGCCTACAGTTTATAGACGTCTATACCCTTACGTTTGCCTCCCCCTGACTCGATTCACTCAAGGCTTCGCAACAGATGAAGTGAGTCTCACTGGTTCCGTTTTATTGGAAGAGCGTTCCTCAATCTTTTTGGTTAAGGGGATCCTGAGCTTCACATGGTCCCTGTCTCCTCGTTACTGAGCCCCTAAATCTATCACTGAAAGGCCAGTCACAGTCCGGTGGACGAGTGGTGGTAGATGTTGCACTTCCTATGGAGGAAACAGTATCCCCTGGCGTGCATAGTATTTGTGGTACCTCTGGTACGACTGGCGCATATCCCTCAGTATTCCTCCAAAATCATCCATTCGTGGTAGCTTCCGGCTAGCTTAAGGAAGAATTTCTTTTGTAGTAACTCTGAAATATTTTGCTGCCGGAACGGATTTTATAAAATCCAAAGCTTAAAGAACCTTACATGTTCACGTTTCGTTTCATTTTAGCCATATTGATTACGGTCTGTGGTTTTAAAGATCCAAACGAGTCTATTATCTTTTTTTACGAAAATGAAGAAAGAGTTTGTTTTTATCTGATTGCTTCTTATTGGTCATGACTACTGCTCTATAGTACTTCTGCACTTCGCCGCACGGGATTAGCCGAGCGGTCTAGGCGCTGCAGTCATGGACTGTGAGGCTGGTCCCGGCGGAGGTTCGAGTCCTCCCTCGGGCATGGGTGTGTGTGTTTGTCCTTAGGATAATTTAGGTTAAGTAGTGTGAAGCTTAGGGACTGATGGCCTTAGCAGTTAAGTCCCATAAGATTTCACACACATTTGAACATTTGAACTTCTGCACTTCATGAAGTCATTCTTCTGGAACATTTTACCTGCATCGTAAATCCGTCTATCTTTTCTGGCTTCTTTTGTGCATCTCGTCAACTAAGGCCCTGTTATTCCTTCCTTTTGCCTAGGATAGTGTTTATAATCTTTTTGCACATACTCAGTTTGAATATGTTGCTGATGTACATACTTCGTGTCCTAGTATGCCGTCCGTCCACCTCACCTGCTGTCAGCACGTCTAAAAATAGTTCACCACCCTTCTCATTTTTCGTAAAATGTGGATCCTTTTTTTTTTTCTTTTCTTCTTTTTGTTTCCACCAACATTCTCTACTGACATATACAAAGTCAAGAGGAAATTCACAATTACAGAGCTGATTAGTCTCTCAGAATAGGGACCGGCCCCTGCGGCCGAGCGGTTCTAGGTGCTTCAGTCCGGAACCACGCGGCTGCTACGATCGCAGGTTCTAATCCTGCCTCGGGCATGGATGTGTGTGATGTTAGTTAGGTTTAAGTAGGTCTAAGTCTAGGGGACTGATGACCTCAGATGTTAAGTACCATAGTGCTTAGAGCCATTTGAGCATTTATAGGGCGGACCAGAACCCCACCGACAAACTTTCAGAAGAGGTAGTATGGAACAAAACAAGAACAAAATACCTAATAGAGATGGGCTCTAAAATACATGCCTTAAAGCTGTGAGCACTTGTTCAACTTTGCTATTGTGAAACGCATCCCTTCTATTACTCTCATAGCAAAGCATGCATTCAGAATCCATCTTGACTGGTCACTTGTTTCTTATTTTCATTTCAGAGTCCAATTTGCCTGGACTCTTTCTTCTTGTTTTGGTCCTTAAAACCACCTCTAAAAGTCTGTGGGTGGAGTTATGGCTGAGCCTGTATAAGATTATATATTCAAAGAATTTTTGGGTTTGCAGCCGGCCGTCTTCGCTTCACTTCACGATATAGCGACTCAGCAGACGCCCAATCGAAATATTGTGCAGTGAAGAGAACAACGACCACCGCAAGTCCGCAACTTCTCTGAATATCCTGATTGAAAACTCGCTGGTGCTTATTGTATTTTTTGTTCCTGCTAAAACTGGATATCAGGCCAGCGGCAGCCGCCGAGCCGAGATGACGCGCAGCAGAGCGGCAGCAGCACTTGTCTGATAAACTGTAAATTAATTTAGTCTTTGTTTTTTTTTCACGTGCTTCTGCTAAGAAGTGAACTATACGTGTTTATATTACTGCGTAGACTTGTGGTTAGAAAATTAATCGTAGTTCTTGTCTTACTTAAGTGTTGTGAATATCCTTGTGTAGAGAGGGTTCCTAGTGTAAACTTTCCCGTCACCAGAGACTCCGTCACTAAGTTCTAATTTTGTGGTAGTAGACAGCACACAGTTTACATCAGTGCATTCTGGTTTGAATATTTGTCTCTTACAGTAACTTTTCGGCAAACAGAATTTGTAATAACAGGTATCTGTAAATACATCAACTTCAGTAGAGAAATTTATTTCTGTTTAATAGCTTGCGGTCACAGAGTACAGTGAGGAATCTGCACAGCAACTTTTAGTGTTACCTTACTCTCCTTTGGTATATTTTCAAACTCGGTACCGCTATTTGAGACCTTATATCTATTTTATACACAGTACGATATGGCTAGGGACTGTGCTTGTTGTGAGCGGATACAAGGAGAGTTGGCTCCTGTCCGTAAACAGCTGAAAGCTGCGTTGGCTACCGTCGACAAGCTTCTAGCTAATGCTCAAAGTTGTGGTGACGTCGTGGCACCAGCGACGAGACCTGTGATACTTTAGGTGACACTGTAACCCACTGGTGACTCGGACGTCGCTGCGGCTTCCGATACGCTACATCTGACCGGTCCGTCCTCACTCCATAGTGGGTGGCAGACAGTGGTGGGTTCGCGTGTCACTGGGCGGAAGGCGAAAGAGGGAGCAGGCCTTGCGGCTGGCTCCCTACGTCTTAGCAACAGGTACGAGGTGCTACTCAGCGTTGATGATAACTCTGAGCCAGCACGGGATGCCTCTGCTGTTGGCCAGCGGTCGATTTTCCTGCCCAGTCCGGACAAGTACAGAGGGTAGGTATGCTAGTCATTGTGAGCTCCAATGTTAGGAGAGTGCTGGAGCCCCTAAGGGAGATAGCAGTCAAGGCGGGAAAGAATTCCAGTGTTCATTCGGTATGTTTGCCGGGAGGTCTCATCCGTGATGTGGAGGAAGCCCTGCCGGCGGCTATCGAGCGCACTGAGTGGAACCGGCTGCGTGTAGTGGCACATGTCGGCACGAATGACACCTGCCGCTTGGGTTGTGAGGCCATCCTCGGCCCCTTTCGGGGGCTGGCTGATTTGGTGAAAGCAACTAGCCACGCACACGAGGTGCAGGCTAAGTTGTCTATTTTTTGCGTCGTACCCAGGGTTGATCGCGGTCCTCTGGTTTGGAGCAGAGTGCAAGGTCTAAACTAGAGGCTCAGACGGCTCTGCGACGGTATGGGATGCCAATTTCTCGACCTCCGTTATCGGATGCAGAATTGTAGGGTTCCCCCTAATACGCCAGGCGTGCACTACACGCAGCAAGCGGCTACTAGGGTAGAACGGTACGTGTGGTGTGCACATGCGTCTTTTTTATGTTAGCGAACTCCTCCCTTAGGAGCAAAGAAAAGATGTATCTGTTAAATGAGCCACAGCAACCTCAGAAAATCTTAGTCCTCGCAAATCAGAGACATAAAAGATTAATATGATTTTGGTAAACTGCAGGAGCATCCAAAGAAAGGTACCAGAATTAGTATCGCTTAGGATATAATGCAAAGATAGTATTGGGAACAGAAAGTTGGTTGAAACCAGACGTCAGTGACAACGAAATCTTATGTTCAGATTGGAATGTTTATAGTAAGGATAGCATAGTCGCCAATGATATGGTTACAGTCACTCGCTCTGCTCTCTTAAAAAAGACGAAAAGTAATTACATTGGTAATTCGAACTACAATAGTACGAGGGCAGTTCAATAAGTAATGCAACACATTTTTTTTCTGAAACAGGGGTTGTTTTATTCAGCATTGAAATACACCAGGTTATTCCCCAATCTTTTAGCTACACAACACTATTTTTCAACGTAATCTCCATTCAATGCTACGGCCTTACGCCACCTTGAAATGAGGGCCTGTATGCCTGCACGGTACCATTCCACTGGTCGATGTCGGAGCCAACGTCGTACTGCATCAATAACTTCTTCATCATCCGCGTAGTGCCTCCCACGGATTGCGTCCTTCATTGGGCCAAACATATGGAAATCCGACGGTGCGAGATCGGGGCTGTAGGGTGCACGAGGAAGAACAGTCCACTGAAGTTTTGTGAGCTCCTCTCGGGTGCGAAGACTTGTGTGAGGTCTTGCGTTGTCATGAAGAAGGAGAAGTTCGTTCAGATTTTTGTGCCTACGAACACGCTGAAGTCGTTTCTTCAATTTCTGAAGAGTAGCACAATACACTTCAGAGTTGATCGTTTGACCATGGGGAAGGACATCGAACAGAATAACCCCTTCAGCGTCCCATAAGACTGTAACCATGACTTTACCGGCTGAGGGTATGGCTTTAAACTTTTTCTTGGTAGGGGAGTGGGTGTGGCGCCACTCCATTGATTGCCGTTTTGTTTCAGGTTCGAAGTGATGAACCCATGTTTTATCGCCTGTAACAATCTTTGACAAGAAATTGTCACCCTCAGCCACATGACGAGCAAGCAATTCCGCACAGATGGTTCTCCTTTGCTCTTTATGGTATTCGGTTAGACAACGAGGGACCCAGCGGGAACAAACCTTTGAATATCCCAACTGGTGAACAATTGTGACAGCACTACCAACAGAGATGTCAAGTTGAGCACTGAGTTGTTTGATGGTGATCCGTCGATCATCTCGAACGAGTGTGTTCGCACACTCCGCCATTGCAGGAGTCACAGCTGTGCACGGCCGGCCCGCACGCGGGAGATCAGACAGTCTTGCTTGACCTTACGGCGATGATGACACACGCTTTGCCCAACGACTCACCGTGCTTTTGTCCACTGCCAGATCACCGTAGACATTCTGCAAGCGCCTATGAATATCTGAGATGCCCTGGTTTTCCGCCAAAAGAAAATCGATCACTGCCCGTTGTTTGCAACGCACATCCGTTACAGGCGCCATTTTAACAGCTCCGTACAGCGCTGCCACCTGTCGGAAGTCAATGAAACTATACGAGACGAAGCGGGAATGTTTGAAAATATTCCACAAGAAATTTCCGGTTTTTTCAACCAAAATTGGCCGAGAAAAAAAATGTGTTGCATTACTTATTGAACTGCCCTCGTAGTTTTACGTCCCGACGAGAGAAGAGTGGATCGCAGCCAGGAGCAACAAGTGTTTGGACGACTCGACACGTCGTGGCATCGACCGCCGTTATACAGGTAGTTGTGGTGCGGTGCGACCCTGCTGCCGCAGCAGGGCCTGTACCCGTTATAGCCGTTGAGAGCCGGGTTAACGACCGACCCACACTAGGCTCGCCTGGAGAGCCCCGAAGAACCTTGTGAGTCACACACTGCGCCAGCGGACTGGCGCCAGTGACTACTGACTCACATTTTGCCCATAGCACGTCGCCCAAATATACACTGCTGGCCGTTAAAACAGCAACATCAAGAAGACGGCATGCAACAAACTTTCAAATTAGTACCAAGTGTATTACATGCTTGCGTATGCTAGCGATTAGTATTTCAGTGCAACCATACAAAATAGGTAAGTGCTGCCATCTACGTATACGATATACATGGAGGTCGGAAATTCCCGTTACAGACTTCTAGGACTTGTAGAGGGGAGTGAGTACATCGTATTTTGAATAGGAACCCATGTCCGGAAACGTCACTCAACGAGACTACAGAGTGTCAAAGTTATAGGCGCGGGCGTCTGTAAACGTACGTATACACGGTGTGATTCCGACATGATGTTACAGACTTTCTAGGATCGCGGACAACGATAAATGTATTTATTTGAAGTAAGAATCCCTGTACCGGAAAGAACTAGTCGAAAGTTATAAACGAAACGCGTTCTGATACCTCTGACAGTTGAAGACATGTACCGGTTCTTGTGTTGCGAGGAGTGTAGGGTTGGTGACTTTCAGTGGTGGTAGTTTGGACAAAAAGGAGAAAAAATGTCCAATAAACGTGGGCTCTAAAGTGCGTCCCTTAGCAGCTATCAACACTTGCTCAGTAAAGGAAATGTGTTACAATTTAGCGAAGATGTTCAAATGGCTCTGAGCACTATGGGACTTAACATCTGCCAGCCGAGGTGGCCGAGTGGTTCTAGGCGCTACAGTCTAGAACCGCGCGACCGCTACGGTCGCAGGTTCGAACCCTGCCTCGGGCGTGGATGTGTGTGATGTCCTTAGGTTAGTTAGGTTTAAGTAGTTCAAAGTTCTAGGGCACTGATGACCTCAGAAGTTAGGTCCCATAGTGCTCAGAGCCATTTGAACCATTTTGAACTTAACATCTGAGGTCATCAGTCCGCCAGAACTTAGAAATACTTAAACCTAACTAACCTAAGGACATCACACACATGCATACCCGAGGCAGGATTCGATCCTACGGCCGTAGCGGTCGCGTGGTTCCAGACTGAAGCGCCTAGAACCGCTCGGCCACACCGGCCGACTAGCGAAGATGAACGAATGCTCATAGCTCCTCAGGTATCCAATTTAAAGTCCACGTTTATTGGACATATATTCTCGGTTTGTCCAAACTACGACCACTGAAAGTCACCAACCCTACACTCCTCGCAACACAAGAACCAGTACATGTATTCAACTGTCAGAGGTATCAGAATGCCTTTTGTTTATAACTTTCGACTAGTTCGTTTCCGGTACAGGGATTCTTACTTCAAATAAATACATTTATCGTTCTCCGTAATCGTAGAAAGTCTGTAACATCATCACGGAATCACCCCGTGTATACGTACATTTACAGACGCCCGTGCCTATAACTTTGACGCTCTGTAGTCTCGTTGGGTGACGTTTCCGGACATGGGTTCGTATTCAAAATACAATCTACTCACTCCCCTAGAAGTCTGTAACGGGGATCTCCGACCACCCTGTATACAGGGTGTTACAAAAAGGAACGGCCAAACTTTCACGAAACATTCCTCACACACAAATAAAGAAAATATGTTATGTGGACATGTGTCCGGAAACTCTTACGTTCCATGTTAGAGCTCATTTTATTACTTCTCTTCAAATCACATTAATCATGGAATGGAAACACACAGCAACAGAACGCACCAGTGTGACTTCAAACACTTTGTTACAGGAAATGTTCAAAATGTCCTCCGTTAGCGAGAATACATGCACCCATCCTCCGTCGCATGGAATCCCTGATGCGCTGATGCAGCCCTGGAGAATGGCGTATTGTATCACAGCCGTCCACAATACGAGCACGAAGAGCCTCAACATTTGGTACCGGGGTTGCGTAGACAAGAGCTTTCAAATGCCCCCATAAATGAAAGTGAAGAGGGTTGAGGTCAGGAGAGCGTGGAGGCCATGGAATTTGTCCGCCTCTACCAATCCATCGGTCACCGAATCTGTTGTTGAGAAGCATACGAACACTTCGACTGAAATGTGCAGGAGCTCCATCGTGCATGAACCACATGTTGTGTCGTACTTGTAAAGGCACATGTTCTAGCAGCACAGGTAGAGTATCCCGTATGAAATCATGATAACGTGCTCCATTGAGCGTAGGTGGAACGAAACTAAAGTGAGCTCTAACATGGAAATTAAGCGTTTCCGGACACATGTCCACATAACATCTTTTCTTTATTTGTGTGTGAGGAATGTTTCCTGAAAGTCTGGCCGTACCTTTTTGTAACACCCTGTATGTAGTGCTTGATTTGCGAGGGCCGGCAGGAGTGGCCGTGCGGTTCTAGGCGCTACAGTGTGGAACCGCGTGACCGCTACGGTCGCAGGTTCGAATCCTGCCTCGGGCATGGATGTGTGTGATGTCCTTAGGTTAGTTAGGTTTAAGTAGTTCTAAGTTCTAGGGGACTGATGACCACAGCAGTTAAGTCCCATAGTGGTTCAAATGGCTCTGAGCACTATGGGACTTAACATCTATGGTCATCAGTCCCCTAGAACTTAGAACTACGTAAACCTAACTAACCTAAGGACAGCACACAACACCGTCATCACGAAGCAGAGAAAATCCCTGGAGTCCCATAGTGCTCAGAGTCATTTGAACCATTTTTTGATTTGCGAGGGTACGCACTGGTAACCGGCACCGGTACCGTTGCCGAAAAAAATGAAAACCACATTAGTCCCAAAGACCTTAAAGACAATACTTTTAGGGAAAATGTTGTTGACTCACTTGCCGTTCACTTTCAGTTGAACAGACGAGATACGCTTAAAGGATTTCTTGTAGACGTTTATGAGATCTGCGAGAACTCTGGTGGAAATTGTGAAAACAAAAGAAAGTATCCCATAAATTTGATTCGGTTGACAACTATCGTCAGGATAATTCCAATCTCATCCTAGTAAATGTGAAAGAGGCCTTTCCCCAAATGAATCTGATCATTACTGACGGTGGAGCCTCTCTGTTAACAGAAACTGTTTCTTCATCCCTTTTTCTGAATCTGAGTGCCCCCCCCCCCCGCCCCCCCACTGACCCTTTACGACCGTTGCCACACGAGATTTCATTTCACCGTTCAAAGCAACCGGAATCTTGGCTGCTCCGTGGGCTGCACATCGTTATGGACACCGACAGCAAAGAGAGGGAGAGACAGGAGGGACGTACAACGAAAACCTTTCAAGGCTTTGGACGGTTTTGTAAAGTGTAAGTTAAAACGTTCAGGCTCTTTTCCCTTTTTCAGCACCTTATATTTCAAATTTGCGTGTATTCACCTTACTGTAATTTCTTTTCTCTAACAAATCGTAAACTGAACTTTAACGTTTGACTTAACTGACAAAAGGTTATTGGTGCACATGGGACGTTTTGTTAGACGCATTTTGTCCGGTGTTTCAGCAGATATTTGCAATTTCGTTCTTGCGTTGTGTAACGGGAGTCAGCCCAGACAAATAGTGCTCCTCACATCTTTCACGCTACGCCCCCTCTCGACGGAAAATGGTCGGTTAAAAAGAAAATGATTTTTCAAGCGGAATATTACGAGCCCATTCGACAGAGAGAGTGGTCCCAGCTTCATTTTGTGTGATATTTGTGTCATCGATATGTCTTAACAGGGACAGTAAAAAACGAAGAATAAACAGCAATCCAGTAGGGACTCAGTAGCGCCGCATACTCGTACCTAGCGGTAGCAGTCAGCGTGGGCCAGGGCAGTGCAGTCGCTACTGGGGTAATGATTATTCTTCGAGTTTTGCAGTCCCTCTTAATACATATCGATAAAAAAAATGTCGCCCTAGACTAAGCTGTGACCGACGTATCGAATAAGCACGTAAAACTTCGCTTTAAAAATTATTTTGTTTGTAACGGGAAACAAACCAACGCCTCCGTCAACACTGGGGGTCGCGTGGAAGACGTGATGAGCACTCTTTGTCTGGGCAGACTCCATCTACGTAATGGAAATCGAAATTTCAAATATCCGCTGAAACACCTTCGACTCTTAGAAGGGAGCCGTATAAAAGGTATTAGCGGTACAAGTGCAGATATTTTTATTAGTGACTGAGGACAGCGTACTGAACAACATTACATCGGTATTTACCTAATTTGTAGACTAATAATTATAGCTATTAGGAATAGCATGTTTTTAGTATGTTGGTTAGTACCTTCAGTAACAGTGCCAAGAACAAACCATTAATAGATATTCTACCCTGGCCAGGAGGCCAGGTGTTGAAGTATGGACACATGGATGCAAAACGGTTAGTCTGTATAATTCACATACTGGTGCAGTTAAGACTGTGCAGAAAACATCAGATAGCAAATCAAATTATGAGATATGCTCACGGGAATACTGTCAGATGCAGAAAAAAAACACACATAAGTTGGTATAGATTAAGGTACTAATAATATATTCAGGGTGATTATAATTAAAGTTAAACTTTCAAAACGCAGCAGAAATAACACCACTGGTCACAATGACGTCATATTGCAACGGAATACTGTCGGAGGAGGAGGAAAACGTATGGTAGAAGAAAAAAATAGTGCGAAAATTGATCAAGAGATGGCACTGTATGTGTCAGAATACGCAAATGACTGTCATGCACACGACCAATTGAAGTTGGTAGAAACAAGCCGGCTACACGGCTTTTGCGCCTTTCGAGTCTGCGACGTCCGCCATGAATGTCTCAATGCAGGATCGCGCTCTGATTGTCAAGCTGTATTACAAGACTGATGACTGTGCACTCTTCGCTCTGCACACGTTTCGAACACTGTAGGGTTTGAAAAAAGGCGTTGGTCTGATGACATGGCGTGGGTCTGGAGAAAATGATTCGGAAATTCTAAAAGGCTGGTTCTTTTGGTGATCATCCTGGTAGATGGAGGAAACGAACTCATTCGACGTCAGTGGAAGCTGTGGTCACAGCAATGCAGGAGGAGACGAGTGGTGATGTGCAAACGTGAAGTGCTCAGAGAATTGCCCGAACATTGAACATACCCGTGAGCACGGTGCCTAAAATCCTACGAAACATCCTTCTTTGCTAGCCATTCAAAATTACCCATGTGCGCGAGTTTGCTTCCTGTTGCCCTGCCAGAAAGAGACACTTTTGCTTTAGAATTGCTTGTATGAAAGTGGTCAGTGACTGGCCGTGGACGAATTTGTGGACAGACGAAGCCCACTTCCGTCTGACAAGGTATGTCAACACACAGAATTGTCGAATATGGGCAACGGAGAATCCACACGCAAATCAACCAGTACCACTTCATTCTGGAAAGATCTCTGTGTGGTGCGGATTTACGGTATCATTTATCTATCATAGGGCCATATTTTTTCGAAGAGACAAGTGGTTCCGGTCCTGTTACCTGTGCCGTCACTGGTAAGCGCTATGAGTGTCTTTTGCGCAACCACGTCATTCCAGTTCTCCAACAGCGTGGTTGTTTGGATGGGATCATTTTTGTGCAATATGGCACACCTCCACACATTGTAAATCCATTTAGGCAACTGCTGAAGCGCCATTTCAGAAATGCTAGAATTATCAACCGCCTGTTCCCTAGAACCTGGCAGTCCCGATCACCTGATCTTAATCCGTGTGACATCTGACTGTGGCACTACCTGAAAGATGTTGCGTTCAGTGTTCCGACTGCAAACTTAGCTGCATTGAAGGCACGCATTGCGCAGCACATTCTGAACGAGACCCCGGAAAAACTTCGACCAGTTGTGGAACATGCTGTTCCTCGATTTCAACTTGTTACAGAAAACGGTGGACAGCATATTCAACATGTTTTGCACCAGTTACTCGGAAGTTAAATGCGATTTGATCTTGATTGATGCTTTTTATACGGTTTTTTACCTTGGGACAATTAAAAACCGATTTCTCCCATTCGATGTCATATGACCTTGCCGTGGTTGATGGCTTTCGTAATTAACAGTATCATACGTGTACACCCCCCCCACCCCCACCACCCCATGAACCATGCACCTTGCCGTTGGTGGGGAGGCTTGCGTGCCTCAGCGATGCAGATGGCCGTACCGCAGGTTGAGAGGCCAGACAAACATGTGGTTCCTGAAGAGGGGCAGCAGCCTTTTCAGTAGTTGCAGGGACAACAGTCTGGATGATTGACTGATCTGGCCTTGTAACATTAACCAAAACGGCATTGCTGTGCTGGTACTGCGAACGGCTGAAAGCAAGGGGAAACTACAGCCGTAATTTTTCCCAAGGACATGCAGCTTTACTGTATGATTAAATGATGATGGCGTCCTCTTGGGTAAAATATTCCGGAGGTAAAATAGTCCCCCATTCGGATCTCCGGGCGGGGACTACTCAAGAGGACATCGTTATCAGGAGAAAGAAAACGCGTTCTACGGATCGGAGCGTGGAATGTCAGATCCCTTAATCGGGCAGGTAGGATAGAAAATTTAAAAAGGGAAATGGATAGGTTAAAGTTAGATATAGTGGGAATTAGTGAAGTTCAGTGGCAGGAGGAGCAAGACTTTTGGTCAGGTGATTACAGGGTTATAAATACAAAATCAAATAGGGGTAATGCAGGAGTAGGTTTAATAATGAATAAAAAAATAGGAGTGCGGGTTAGCTACTACAAACAGCATAGTGAACGCATTATTGTGGCCAAGATAGACACACAGCCCATGCCTACTACAGTAGTACAAGTTTATATGCCAACTAGCTCTGCAGATGATGAAGAAATAGATGAAATGTACGACGAGATAAAAGAAATTATTCAGGTAGTGAAAGGAGATGAAAATTTAATAGTCATGGGTGACTGGAATTCGTCTGTACGAAAAGGGAGAGAAGTAAACATAGTAGGTGAATATGGATTGGGGGGAAGAAATGAAAGAGGAAACTGCCTTGTAGAATTTTGCACAGAGCATAACTTAATCATAGCTAACACTTGGTTCAAGAATCATAAAAGAAGGTTGTATACCTGGAAGAATCCTGGAGATACTAAAAGGTATCAGATAGATTATATAATGGTAAAACAGAGATTTAGGAACCAGGTTTTAAATTGTAAGACATTTCCAGGGGCAGATGTGGATTCTGACCACAATCTATTGGTTATGAACTGCAGATTAAAACTGAAGAAATGCAAAAAGGTGGGAATTTAAGGAGATGGGACCTGGATAAACTGAAAGAACCAGAGGTTGTAGAGAGTTTCAGGGAGAGCATAAGGGAACAACTGACAGGAATGGGAGAAAGAAATACAGTAGAAGAAGAATGGGTAGCTCTGTGGGATGAAGTAGTGAAGGCAGCAGACGATCGAATAGGTAAAAAGACGAGGGCTAATAGAAATCCTTGGGTAACAGAAGAAATTTTGAATTTAATTGATGAAAAGAGAAAATATAAAAATGCAGTAAATGAAGCAGGCAAAAAGGAATACAAACGTCTCAAAAATGAGATCGACAGGAAGTGCAAAATGGCTAAGCAGGGATGGCTAGAGGACAAATGTAAAGATGTAGAGGCTTGTCTCACTAGCGGTAAGATAGATACTGCCAACAGAAAAATTAAAGAGAGCTTCGGAGAGAAGAGAACCACTTGTATGACTATCAAGAGCTCAGATGGCAACCCAGTTCTAAGCAAAGAAGGGAAGGCAGAAAGGTGGAAGGAGTATATAGAGGGTTTATACAAGGGCGATGTACTTGAGGACAATATTATGGAAATGGAAGAGGATGTAGATGAAGACGAAATGGGAGATAAGATACTGCGTGAAGAGTTTGACAGAGCACTGAAAGACCTGAGTCGAAACAAGGCCCCCGGAGTGGACAACATTCCATTAGAACTACTGACAGCCTTGGGAGAGCCAGTCCTGACAAAACTCTATCATCTGGTGAGCAAGATGTATGAGACAGGCGAAATACCCTCAGACTTCAAGAAGAATATAATAATTCCAATCCCAAAGAAAGCAGCTGTTGACAGATGTGAAAATTACCGAACTATCAGTTTAATAAGTCACAGCTGCAAAATACTAACGCGAATTCTTTACAGACGAATGGAAAAACTGATAGAAGCCGACCTCGATGAAGATCAGTTTGGATTCCGTAGAAATGTTGGAGCACGTGAGGCAATACTGAGCCTACGACGTATCTTAGAAGAAAGATTAAGGAAAGGCAAACCTACGTTTCTAGCATTTGTAGACTTAGAGAAAGCTTTTGACAATGTTGATTGGAATACTCTCTTTCAAATTCTGAAGGTGGCAGGGGTAAAATACAGGGAGCGAAAGGCTATTTACAATTTGTACAGAAACCAGATGGCAGTTATAACAGTCGAGGGGCATGAAAGGGAAGCAGTGGTTGGGAAAGGAGTGAGACAGGGTTGTAGCCTTTCCCCGATGTTATTCAATCTGTATATTGAGCAAGCAGTAAAGGAAACAAAAGAAAAATTCGGAGTAGGTATTAAAATTCATGGAGAAGAAATAAAAACTTTGAGGTTCGCCGATGACATTGTAATTCTGTCAGAGACAGCAAAGGACTTGGAAGAGCAATTGAACGGAATGGACAGTGACTTGAAAGGAGGATATAAGATGAACATCAACAAAAGCAAAACGAGGATAATGGAATGTAGTCTAATTAAGTCGGGTGATGCTGAGGGAATTAGATTAGGAAATTTGTTAACATCGAGTATAGATTTAAGTGTCAGGAAGTCGTTTCTGAAAGTATTTGTATGGAGCGTAGCCATGTGTGGAAGTGAAACATGGACGATAACTAATTTGGACAAGAAGAGAATAGAAGCTTTCGAAATGTGGTGCTACAGAAGAATGCTGAAGATAAGGTGGGTAGATCACGTAACTAATGAGGAGGTATTGAATAGGATTGGGGAGAAGAGAAGTTTGTGGCACAACTTGACTAGAAGAAGGGATCGGTTGGTAGGACATGTTTTGAGGCATCAAGGGATCACAAATTTAGCATTGGAGGGCAGCGTGGAGGGTAAAAATCGTAGAGGGAGACCAAGAGATGAATACACTAAGCAGATTCAGAAGGATGTAGGTTGCAGTAGGTACTGGGAGATGAAAAAGCTTGCCCAGGATAGAGTAGCATGGAGAGCTGCATCAAACCAGTCTCAGGACTGAAGACCACAACAACAACAACAACAACGTGTGCACCCATGCACACTGAGTAGTACAGTTTGCTTAAAGTCAAAGGTACACCTTGTTTTACGATTCATTTGTCCACCGCTATTAAATTATGATGCTTACAGCGCCATCTATTGCTAGATTTTATAACTATTTATTTTTCTTCTGCCATACGTTTCCCCCCTTCTCCGATAATATTCCATTGCAATTTGACGTCATTCTGACCAATGGTGTTATTTCTACAACAGTTTGAAAATTTAACTTTAATTACAATCACCCTGTGTATGACAGATTATGCGATGGAATTACCATTCACAATTCGCATTTGAATGTTGTTAGTTTGGAGAAGATAGTGTTATGCCTCATGTAAGGAGGTGAACCATTACCAGCGCATCGATCAGTCGAAATTCGACATGGTCACCAGGTTTATCGTTACATGCTATTACTTTTTGCATTGATGAGGCTCCTTTGACTGTCATGGTAATATGAAATCGATTTGTTCTAAAGGGCTATACTCAATACAACGTAGGATCTTAGCAGCGCCATGCGACTAGCTTCCTAGAGGACCGGCATATTGTTGGATCCAGTGCTGGGAGTCTTACAGCCATGTTATTTACCTTGAATCAGGAAATTGGCTTGTTTGGTGCAAGACAGTTGTCCATACAGTCAGTCTAAGGACGTCTGGAGCACGACAAACTTTCAGCATGGCGGCCGTTGTTGCAGCTTGCCTTGACGGGGCAACAGAAAGGGACGTGCCAACTCTGGGTGTGGCCAGTGACAACAGTGGATACTGCAATAGCATCACCTCATCTTTTCAGACGAATTCCGTATCTCCGTACAGCCTCACGACGGAAATTTATTTGTGTGGAGGCTCCGAGGAGCGTTAGTGTTCCCGAATATCATTCATGATCGTCGCTGGGGCCAGTACATGTCATGAGGGTGTGCGATGCCATTCAGTGCGTAACACAGTCACGTTTGGTTCGCATAACCGGTAATTTGGACAGAAACCGTTGCATTTCTGACTAGTTAAGGCCAGTGACTCTGCTGTGTCTTCTAGGTGATGGGGCAATATCTCGCTAAGCCCGCCATGTAAGCTCCAGCCACCACCTTTTAGCAGGATTAGGCAAACCCCAGTCCATTATTTTTAACTGAATGAAAACCCCTCCCCCTTACGAGCGAAAAGTGGCCAAGGCACCTATAAAGAGAAACAGGGCTATCACACATGGGTAAGCAGCAAATGATATGCTATACTACACACATTAAAAAAACTTTGCATCACCCTAGTATCCATAACTCCTGAAGATAGACGTTGACTGTGGACACAGCCCCGTTGAGCGTTCAGAGATGTCCCTAAACTTGCCCAAAGATGTAAACAACCATGCATGAGCAGCACCTATTAGACGGAGGGGATCCGACAGCCGATCAATTCCACTCATTCCATCAGGAAGGAGGCACACGGCTCGTGTTGTCCTTAGTTCAACCACACCTACATGGTCACTACCGCGGTTCGATAGCGTCCGCATTGTTACTTTGTGCCAGGAAACGCTCTCAAAAAAGGAAGTGCGCGGGCGTCTCGGAGTGAACCAAAGCATGTTGTTCGGACGTGGAGGATATACAGAGAGACAGGAACTGTCGATAACACGCCTCACTCAGGCCGCCCAAGGGTTACTACTGCATTGGATGACCGCTACCTAAAGATTATGGCTCAGAGGAACCCTGAAAGTAACGCCACCATGTTGAAAAATGCTTTTCGTGCAGGCACAGGACGTCGTGGTACGACTCAAACTGTGTGCAGTAGGCTACATGATGCGCAACTTCACTCCCGACGTTCATGGCGTGGTCCATCTTTGCAAACAATGACACCATGCAGCGCGGTACAGATGAGCCCAACAACGTGCCGAATTGACCGCTCAGGATTGGCATCACGTTTTCTTTACCGATGAGTGTCGAATATGCCTTCATGCAGACAATCGTCGGAGACGTGTTTGGAGGCAACCCGGTCAGGCTGAATGCCTTAGATGCACTGTCGAGCGAGTGCAGCAAGGGAGACGTTCCCCGCTGTTTTGGGGTGGTATTATGTGGGGATTTGTGCTGCTGGTTGCCATGGAAAGCGCCGTAACTGTTGTACGATACGTGAGTGCCATCCTCCAACTGATAGTGCAACTATATCGGCAGCATATTGGCGAGGCATTCGTCTTCATGTACGACAATTGCCGCCCCTATCGTCTTCCTTCAGGATAACGACATCGCTCGACTAGAGTGGCCAGCGTGTTCTTCGGACATGAACCCTATCGAACATGCCTGAGATAAATTGAAAAGGACTGTTTATGGACAACGTACCCCACCGACCACTCAGGAATCTACTCTCAGGAATCTACGTCAAATCGTCGTTGAGGAGTGGCATAATATGGACCAACAGTGCCTTGATGAACTTGTAGATAGTATGCCACAACGAATACAAGCATGCATCACTGCAAGAGAACGTGCTACTGGGTATTAGAGGTACCAGTGTGTACAGCAATCTGGATCACAACCTCTGAAGGTCTGGCTGTTTGGTGGTACAACATGCAATGTGTGGTTTTCATGAGCAATAAAAATGGTGCCAATGGTGTTTATGTTGATCTCTATTACACTTTTCTGTACAGGTTGCAGAACTCTAGGAACCGAACTGATGCAAAACTTTATTGACGTATGTATTTGCTAGACAATAAAAAATGGTTTTGTATATTTGAGTCTCTTCATACAACTAGAAAACAGGGAACAGCAACTGGTTAACATCTCCTTATTTTTTCTGACAGTTGCAGAAATGGTTATCGTCGATGCCTATCCAATGTAAGTGGGAAGTATGATTGGCATGGATTTATAGCAAAATAGTTACAGCCTTCCTGGTAGTCTGAAATTTACCAAGTGTAGCTTCCAAATACTGGTCGGACTGCGGTATAATATTGGTCTCCATGGTAGGTTGAAAGGTGGCAATCCTCTTCCCATTCTTGCCCGGCCACAGCGCCTTCAGCGCTGTGTTGTGTACCAGGCTTGAAGTTACGCAACGAACACGGTAAGAGGACGCCACCACACAGGCACAACAACTCGTCTGCCACCTCTCAGATCGGAGTAGTAACCCACCATATAGCACTCACAAATTCGGACCGCTTTCTGCTTCTGCGTCGCCTGCCTTAATTGTCTGTCGTCAGAGTTGCCAGGCGCCAATAAGAGCACTGTCAACTGTGCCAAACATTTCTTCTGTCTTGTACTGGCAGACACAAAACACAGGACGCTGTAGACACACAGTTTCAGTTGTACCATAAGGTAATATCGAGCGAGGAATGGATGTCAGAGAGGTAGACTGACACTTTCAAATTTTTATTAAAACTGAACATTCACCACAGATTACAATTTATCAAATCATTAATTACAATTTTGCTTTTAAGGTACACTTTCTATGGATTATATGTCCCAGTCGATATATATCAAAAAGCTTTCAACTATTTCCTTTTAAAAGTTTAATTTACTTGAAATTACTGAGCCAAAAAACGATAAAGCATAATGGTCATTTACAAAACTAAAATGTACTTCAAACTGCTTGATCAGAAAAATCATAAAACCATAATAATTATTTACACAACGCATTATAACAGGCACAATTTTCTACTAACCACGAAACAGTAATTAAAGAATTTTTTTTACAACTCGTGTTCACGTATCGCACACCATACAGTGAAAGCATCTTACATACACCGATAAGCCAAAACATTATTACCTCTGCCCACTGTGACACAGGATGTCGCCCGGCAGCGTTGCGGTCATATGTCGCTGTAACAGAAGTATCTAAACAAAGCAGACATGGATGGGGGATCGCCATAGCGAATATATGGGCTGCAAATGGGGAAATCCATTGAGATAAGCGATTTTGACAAAGGGCAGATTATTATTACACAGAGCCCGTGAACGAGTATCTCGAAAATAGTGAAGCTGGTCGTATGTTCACGTGCTACTGTTGTGAGCATCTATAAAGAGAGGTAGAAGGATAGTGAAACTACCACTAGGTGCTAAATGGTTGGACGTCCCCGATTCTTCACAGAATGTGGGGTTCAGAGACTTGTCTGCTCTGTAAAGCACAATGTTGGTGCACGCACAAGTGTTTCGGAGCGCACCGTTCATCGAACACTGTTGGACATGGAGCTCCGCAGCAGACCACCCCTTCTTGCTCACATGTTGGCCGAACGAAATCGTCAATTACGATTGCAGTGGGCACGGGACCATCGAATTTCGACCATCAATTAATGGAAACGTGTCGGCTCTTTAGGTGAATCCCATTTTTGCTATACTAGGTCATCGAGGTGAATGGCGACTCGAAACGTGCAGCACGTCACGGATGCAGGCTTGTGGGAGCAGTATTATGGTATGGGAGACATACTACTGCACTTGTAAGGGATCTATGGCAGTGACCGAATCACCTGCATCCCTTCATGTTTGATGTCTTCCTTGACGGCGATGTCATCTCTCAGCAGTATAACTGCCTGTGTCTCGAAGCCAGAACTGTGCTACACTGGTTTGAGGAGCACTGTAGTGAACTCACGTTGATCTTGGAGACCAAATTCGCCTGACGTAAGTTCTATGGAACCCATCTGGGTCGCTATCAGGCGCCATCACCGCGTGCGCAGATCAGCAGCCCATCACTTACATGAACCGTGCGTAGGCATCTAATGCCACATACCTCCACAAACCTACCAACAAACTGTCGGATCTCTCATACGCAGAATCGGTGATTTATTTTGTTCTAAGGACGGACAAGCAAGCTATTAAGCAGGTGGTCATAATGTTTTCGCTCATCAATATACTGTCACAATGAGGTAGCAAAAACAACTTGAAAGGTTACATTAAATTACTAATACTTTATAAAGTATTAGTAATTTAATGTAACCTTTCAAGTTACCTTTATAAAGTATTAGTAATTTAATGTAACCTTTCAAGTTGTTTTTGCTACCTCATTGTGACAGTATACTGATGAGCGAAAACATTATGACCCTTCATGTTTGATGTCTTAATAATATGAATATTTATAAATGTGTTTGGAGAGAGAGAGATTGAATTTTGATTGAGATTTTTACTTTAAGTCGTAACTGGTACCTGAATTTTGATTGTTGCCACCTTGAATGATCAGCTTCTCCACCTGTTGGTGACATAATTTGGAGGAAGTTATTGTTCTTTAAGGTTTAAAATGCGACTCTGTTAGTTACCTGGCCGTATTGCGGCCCAAACTTCCTTCAGACTACACGTTCTGCTACATCAAAATTGGTCAGTGGAGTTCAGCACCATACTATTGTACAAGAACATAATCTAATTACTGTGATTAAGAAATTATGAGAGGTCGTTACTTATTGAATGAAAACTATAGATAATGCATTTCTTTTCCTGTATCATAGTGAACTTTGTACACTTGCAATTCTGTCGATTGATAGACGGCGACGACAATGAAGTTCAACTTCTTTTCGAAAAACAAGATATTTCTATTCTTCACTTCCCCAAAAGTTGTATACATAAATGTTTGGCAACTCCTACACTTCACTCGGTTTTATCACTAAAATATCAATTTTCATTAAATGTAACAATACGTTCTGAGCGACGGCCTAGCAACACGCCCTCTTTCCACAAGATACAGATTAACGGTCCTCTTTTTTTTAATAAATCAATTGTCTTTTTTTTTTAGAGTCTATACTCAAAATTCACAACTACTATCGTTGCGGGGATTGTGTGCTAAAGAGTTTCCTGCTGTCCAACTGCGCTTCACTTCACTTCAAGTACTTTTTGAATCACATTTATATTTACAGTATTTACATACATTACTGAGCTTCCCAGAATAGAATCAGGCACAAATTAGTTAAAAAAAGCAGTGAGGCACACACAACATTACAATCTGACAACGATTAGTAAGTTTCTTTTAACTAAAGCTTAGGTGACAACCGAGGCGTCCCAGTAGCGTCAGACCCGCTACTTAGAAAACCGCCACGCAGCATACAGTGGCACATGGCGTCGACCTAGTACTACATCTATATCTACATCTACATACATACTCCGCAATCCTCCATGCGGTGCGTGGCGGAGGGTACGTCGTACCACAACTAGCATCTTCTCTCCCTGTTCCACCCCCAAACACAACGAGGGAAAAATGCCTGCCTATATGCCTCTGTACGAGCCCTAATCTCTCTTATCATATCTTTGTGGTCTTTCCGCGAAATGTAAGTTGGCGGCAGTAAAATTGCATTGCAGTCAGCCTCAAATGGTGGTTCTCTAAATTTCCTCAGTAGCGATTCACGAAAAGAACGCCTCCTTTCCTCCAGAGACTCGCACCCGAGTTCTTGAAGCATTTCCGTAACACTCGCGTGATGATCAAACCTACCAGTAAGAAATCTAGCAGCCCGCCTCTGAATTGCTTCTATGTCCTCCCTCAATCCGGCCTGATAGGGATCCCAAACGCTCGAGCAGTACTCAAGAATATGACGTATTAGTGTTTTGTAAGCGGTCTCCTTTACAGATGAACCACATCTTCCCAAAATTCTACCAATGAACCCAAGACGACTATCCACCTTCCCCACAACTGCCATTACATGCTTGTCCCACTTCAAATCGCTCTGCAATGTTACGCCCAAATATTTAATCGACGTGACTGTGTCAAGCGCTACACTACTAATGGAGTATTCAAACATTACAGGATTCTTTTTCCTATTCATCTGCATTAATTTACATTTATCTATATTTAGAGTTAGCTGCCATTCTTTACACCAATCACAAATCCTGTCCAAGTCATCTTGTATCCTCCTACAGTCACTCAACGAGGACACCTTACCGCACACCACAGCATCATCAGCAAACAGCCGCACATTGCTATCCACCCTATCCAAAAGATCATTTTTGTAGATAGAAAACAACAGCGGATCTACCACACTTACCTGGGGCACTCCAGATGACACCCTCACCTCCGATGAACACTCACCATCGAGGACAACGTACTGGAAACTACTAATAATATTCACTGGAGATCCATAAATCACAAGTCTCAGACACCCCTGGACACAAAATTAGCTCAGACATTGTGTGCTAACAGCACGAGTAAAACAACCAACTCTTTTTTGTTTCTTAAATAGAAGGATACTCCATCATTGTGCTTAAATACCAGTTTCTACATACATCTATATTTGAATGTTTGTCACTTAATGCAAACCTTCAAAATCATCTCCGCCTCAGGTCACAGTTGCACAACTCGATGTGCATACCTGACCGTGAAATCTGGATAAACACAGATCTCTCGCAGGGTCTACTGAGTGCCTTTAGCCAGACAAATCCGTATTGAGAGCGCCCAGGAGGAACCAGCCGTCTTCTTGTGCCATCTCATACTGACTTTACTCCAAGCCTCTAGCTCTGGTTTTCGGCCCAGGATGGCGCCACCGCCAAGGGTCAAAGGTCAAAGGCGCTGGCCATCGCAGATGTGTCATTCGACGGCCACAGTGCTGCCAATAGACGAGACAGTTACAGTCTTGCAGTCAGACAGTAGAGCTCAGTACCTCCAGGCAGCTCAGCACAGTTCCTGCAGCTCCGCTACGGAGCACAATCGTTCAAATGTGTGTGAAATCTTATGGCACTTAACTGCTAAGGTCATCAGTCCCTAAGCTTACACACTACTTAACCTAAATTATCCTAAGACAAACACACACACCCACGCCCGAGGGAGGACTCGAACTTCCGCCGGGACCAGCCGCAGAGTCCACGACTGCAGCGCCTAAGACGGCTCGGCTAATACCGCGCCGCACGGAGCACAGTTCAATGACTTCTGTGGAGAAGACAATATTCCCACCTAGCAGTAGCTATTTACTGAATAGTAGTACAGTTAACCGAGAGTATCTGCGTAATAACATTCAGCCTCAGTGGCAATATCATAGATTGCCAAGAGACAGAAGAGTTATTTAGATTTCCTTATTTTAGGTACAGTATATCAAGTGCCATGCACCGACTTTATCAAAACTAGGTACTGTATTGCACTGTAACTCTTTATACATGCTATTAGTTATTACTTACTGTGTTGCGACATTTCTGTTCTAGTGCCAGCCTGTCAAGAAACTGTTCGATTAGTAAGCATTTAGCCTGCCGCCTACTTTATTGGACCATATTAGGAATCAAGTTATCTGCTAATGTGGATATTTGAG
Source organism: Schistocerca serialis cubense (assembly GCF_023864345.2). Taxonomy (NCBI): domain Eukaryota; kingdom Metazoa; phylum Arthropoda; class Insecta; order Orthoptera; family Acrididae; genus Schistocerca; species Schistocerca serialis. The sequence continues at coordinate 942,116,095 of NC_064638.1, forward strand.
CTTAATTAATAGTAACATCGAGTCACTCATTTCCTTATCATTTCATAGCTCGTAGCGGTTTGCACAAAATTTCACTGATCTGGTGACGAATTTTGACTGCTTTCACATCTCTCGCACCCGAAAAAACTTATCAATACGCGTATTTCACAATCGGTGGGATTTTCAATTAACTGATGCATTTTAAATAAGCGTAAACAAACTTAAACATGGACCCATGTTCATTTTAGGTCCGTATTAAACTGTAAAATAACTTTTACGTAGATCTTTTATAACTGAAGTTTTATGACACCTTTTATAAAAGGACGAGCTCTTAACTTTAACAAGAGATTTATCAAAGATACTTGACAGTGTAATACGAGATGTGAGCTCTATACCACCTGGCTGTACAGCCTGCACTCTGAGTATAGAATTGCAGCGTGCATGTAGTTCCTGGCGCTTGCATTGTCAGCTTCGATCGGTATGTACGTGCTGAACGATTTTTTACCCGCTCCACATGATAAACTGTTGTGTCCGGCAGAAGATACGAAACGTAGCAATGCACAAGGACTGAGCCACACAGTAGGGTCAGCCCGCACAAAAGCGCAGCATAGTTACCAGTCAGACGCCCTAGAAGGCGCACACACACGGGCTATGCTAGAGAGCCTGTATAGGGAGAGAGTGGCCAACCGGACGATACGGCGGCCATTTTTCTGCCAAACTGCGGGCAGGACTTTTGAATGGCCAGTAGTGGAGTAGTGGTGTACACGGTCACCGAATCAAAAGCACAAGACAATATGGCGAAATCATTCTTTAAATGCCTTTGTTTATAAGAATAATGTGTTATAATAATTTCCACACAGCCAATTTACAGGTTTGTTTTCAAATTTAACTATGTATAGTGCAAGTTGTTTTATATGTAGTAAAAAGCAAAAACGACTTACTTCGCATAGATAAGAGTACTTGGTTGGTTTCCACAAGGCTCCTGTTTGATTTATGTCAGCCCTGTTGACTGCGACTGCCCACTGCTTTCGTCTTTCTTCATTGCGTGGAAATGCTAACATGCGAAATCCACCTTCGCCTCTATTGGAACAACCAAATGCAGCACAACCTGGCATCGTTTACGAACGTCTGCAGAACAAATTACAGATGTCAAAAACAATACTGTACAATTACTAACGTGTTTTCTGCAAACAAGTAGGCCTACCGACTTCATCACAAAACGCTTCATTATTTCAACTCGTATTTAAGATCGCAAACGGTAATTACGTACTAAAAACGATATACAACTAAATCGAACCCGCATGCACAGCGTATAACATGTCTCTCAATAGTTCAAATACCTTTTAATCGTTTCCAAAAGTCCTCTGAACTTCGATTCAACTCAAAAGCACGGCGAACATAGGAAGCGCGAGAGACATTTGGCGCCATTTTTCTGCCAAAGCTAATCAATCAATCACGTACAACTTCATCTATGGCCACTCTCTCTGTATACAGGCTCTCTAGGCTATGCTATGCTTCCGCCTTATATCAGCCAAATACGGCAGAACGGCGTCTGTTCAAAGCAAAGAGCCACGATTGAGTTTCTTTTGGCGGAAACCAGAGCATCGCAGATATTCATAGGAGCTTACAGAATGTCTGCTGAGACCTGGCAGTGAACAAAAGCACCGTGAGTCGTTGGGCGCGGTGTCTGTCACCATCGCAACAAGATCGCTCGTGCCGGCCGGCCACACACAGCTGTGACTACTGCAATGTTGGAACGTGCCGACACTCTCATCGACGGATCACAATCAGACACCTCTGTGTACAACTGGACATCTCTGATGGGAGTGCTGTCCAATAGTTGGGGTACTCATCCACTCTACAGCTCGGATCTCGCACCATCAGACTTCCATCTGTTTGGTCCAATGAAGGATGCACTCAGTGGGATGCAGTACGTGGGAGATGGGGTGGTTACTGATGCAGCGAGACATGGGCTCTGACGTCGCCCAGCAGAGTGGTACCGTGAGGACAATCAGGCCCCACAGTAAAGTGCCATAAGGTAGTCGCATTGAAAGGAGACTATGATGAAAAACGAGGTTCTGTAGCCAAGAGAGTGGGGAATAATATAGTGTATTGTAATCCTGAATAAAACCAACCTGCTTCCAGAAAAAAAGTGTTGCGTTACTAGTTGAACACCCCTCGTAGTTCTCTTGTGGACATCCATCTGCCACACGCAGAGGTAAGCTGACCGACGAATCCAGTCTGACAAGGTGCATCAACAATTAGTTTACTGGACAAATTCAACAACGAGCCCCAAGACAGCACCAGAATTTCTCGACTAGAAGAGCCCAACTGGACATTCTGCTAGTTTGTTGGTCACCGTTAGTTGGATTCAGGGCTAGATCAGTGTACTAAGATTTATCAGTGCAAGTGAACATTGTACTACATCACTACGTATCATAATCACATTCACGGACGTATTACATATTTTCTTTTAATAAATCATTGTAAAATATTGCTAATCTGTGCTCCAGTATTGTTTGCGATCGTTTTCCTACTTCTATTTGGCCTTGTGACGAGGTTGAACAGTTGCTGCATGCACTTCAATTAGACCTAGTAGATACTTTCATGCAAAAAGCTCACATCTTTCGGTAGTGAGCGGTTTTCTTCCTGCAACATTTATATTTCACGCCAAAGGTATCTGATGAATACAACACAAACTTGTGTCCTTCTTCTTTTAAAAGGCTAAGTCTTGTCTATGCAGCCACAGCTTCGTGTCTTCAACAGTCGTCTGCATCTCCATGTATGAACAACATCCCATCTTACTAATCATTTACGATCTAGTTTTCGAAAATAGTTTGTAAATGAGTATTACGAACAATTAAGTGTCCAGTGAGTATAGCTTTACGAAGGGCCTATAATGTTCAGTTGTTCTTTCTTCTCTTCTATTACTTGTAGAGCCATCTCGTTCGTTTCTCTGTCAGTCCAGCTAGTTCTTGTAGTTCTCATACAGAACCACATTTCCACAGCTTCGAGGCGAGCTTTCTATTTCTTTGCTGACGTCCAGGTTTAACACCCATTTGCCAGGAAACTTCATACAAAGGCCTTTACGCACCATTTTGTTAATGTGGAGAATGACGCACTTGTTCAGTAGAAGGCTCGCTTTATTTTGGAAGAAGCCATTAGCCAGTGCTTTCCTCGCTTGATTTTCTTGATACATCTATTGTTTTCCTTCTCACTGCTACCCAGATAGCTAAATTCGGTTACTTCCTCAAGTTGTTCACCTCCTGTTGTAATGTCAGTCTTTTCTCCATCTACTTGCTTGTCTATAACCATGACTTTTGTCTTCTTGGCATTTATTTTTCATTTTAGCTTTCTTACATCTTGATTTACGACCCTAAAAATTTTATTTATTTCTTCTCTGAGTATGGGCTTTTGCAATGCCATCGATAATCTAATCCAGTCCAGTTCTAATCTAGTTCAGTTGTCTCGATAAACATATTAAATAAACAAGTTGCAGAGAACACGTCTGTCCCATTCCCCGTCTGATATTTGTTTATTTGTTGCTATCATTAATGAACAGTTCAGTACTTTGACTTTTGTCGTCTGTCATTCCAGTCAAATTCTACTTTGTGCATTACTATAAATAATATCTTCCAGTCAATCAAATAAAGTACTTTTCCTAGATAAATAAATGCTCTACGTGTTTTTCTGTTTACTTCTAATCTTCTTTCCAAAATTTTACGTCGTGTCAGTACTGCTTCTCTTTTCCTCTCCCTGATCTGAGAGTAAACTGATCATTGGCTAAATTCCATTATATTCTCTTTTTAATCATCACTTTAAGTATTGACGGCAATATTTCGATGCATGTGACAGAAGGGCTACTGTTCTATAACTTGTAGACACTGTTGCTTTTGTCCTCTAATTTTTCCGAAGTACTTTTCTTTTTACTGTCGTTGTTTGTGATTTTTTTAATACTGATCAGGGCTCCTATCGTTTAGTCCGTTCCTTTTGTCAATGCATTCCAATATTTGTGGGGTCATCAAAGGCACTCACATCAGAGTTGAACGGGGTGTTCATCAGCTGGGAGTCTGTTCATTAATTCTTTCTCTTCCATGACAGCCACATTCTGCTCAACTCACATTCAGTAACTACTACGCTTGCTTTCATCAAACAAGATTGCGATGTGAAATGTGGCAGTAAGAGGTTTTATCAAGGACGGCTTGTACAACGGAAAACATGGATGAATTGAGACACTCAAGTAGCGAAGTATAACGAAGCAGATACAGGCTTGGGCATCGTTTCAGTGAAAATTACTTGAAGTGACTTCATTTTCTATTCCGGTCACATAAATCAACTGTCCTCAGTGACTATGGTGTGACATAAAAAAGCGTATTGGAGTTGGGATCATGTTACAGGCTCAATATCGAAGCGGGTCGTTTACGATCGCAATAACAATTAATTGAACATAGAAGTGAATTTGCTACAGGCACACATTTTCAGAAAACATTTATAACAGAAAGTACTCATGCTCTAATGAGGAACACATGGTTTATGGTTAAGTAAAAAGGATCACAAGAGAATCACGAATCATTTTCCCTAACACAGAACACTTGGCAGAAATAGATTACACGCCATTACGAATTAAGATTGCTCGTTCTATTACCTGAATCCATAACTCAACTGGATCGCCAAAGAAAGGTTGGCCAGATACTCAAGCAGCTGGGAAGAGAATAATGATATACCACGTGACCGTTAGCCTTCTCTTCCTGCTAATGGGTTTGGGGGAGAAAGTTACCGTTAACTATCGTTTCGGTTCGATACTTGACCAAAACCCTCCGTTACGCCTCCCCAGTGTGTTAAGTTGGCAGAACTCGTCCCCTACACTACAAACCCGCGAAAATTTTAAAGTAAAGCACTCTCTCACATTCATGATATCAATCACGGGAAAAAGAGCAACAGATGGATATTATATGGACGCTATAATTGAATATTTAGTTCGTCTTTTGTTGAGATGTTCGTTATCCACTCGTCTAAGTAACGTTTGGTATTACCTCTGCAGTGTATTCACATTTTGAAGCTCCACTTCGTTGAACTGCAGTATCTAGGTTTCTTTGTGTTTGCTCTCATGCTTATCTACAAAAACGAGTTCAAAGCAAAAAGAAAGCTCATTCATATTATCGTGTTTCGAAATGCACAAATCCAGTTGTGCGGCAGGTGGTTTCAGAGCGTGGGAACGCGCCTGCTAGCCGTGACTGTATCACGCTTGAGCACCGTGTAGACGGCCGGGAATCACACACTGAACATGACACGTTATGTAATATTTATCATTTGAACAGTGCTATGCTCCTCCAGGCATACCGTCAACATTAGTTGCACTGATAGAAGGTTAATACACTACTGTCCATTAAAATTGCTGCACCGCGAAGATGACGTGCTACAGACGCGAAATTTAACCGACCGGAAGACGATGCTGTGATATGCAAATGATTAGCTCTTCAGAGCATTCACACAAGGTTGAAAGTTTCCAACCGATTTCTCATACACAAACAGCAGTTGACCGGCGTTGCCTGGTGAAGCGTTGATTTGATGCCGCGTGTAAAGAGGAGAAATGCGTACCATCACGTTTCCGACTTCGATAAAGGTCGGATTGTAGCCTATCGCGATTGCAGTTTATCGTATCGCGACATTGCTGCTCGCGTTGGTGGAGATCCAATGACTGTTAGCACAATATGGAATCGGTGGGTTCAGGAGGGTAATACGGAACCTCGTGCTGGATCCCAAACGCCTCGTATTACTAGCAGTCGACATGACAGGCATCTTATCCGCATGGCTGGAACGGATCGTGCAGCCACGTCTCGATCCCTGAATCAACAGATGGGGACGTTTGCAAGACAACAACCATCTGCACTCGGAGACCATGGCTGCGGTTACCCTTTGTGCTGCATCACAGACAGGAGGGCCTCAGCGACGAACCTGGGTGCACGAATGGCAAAAAGTAATTTTTTCGATGAAACTAGGTTCTGTTTACAGCATCATGACGGTCGCATCCGTGTTTGGCGACATTGCGGTGAACGCACATTGGAAGCGTGTATTCGTCATCGCCAAACTGGCGTATCACCCGGCGTGATGGTATGGGGTGCCATTGGTTACACGTTTCGGTCACCTCTTGTTCGCATTGACGGCACTTTGAAAAGTGGAAGCTACATTTCAGATGTGTTACGACCAGTGGCTCTACCCTTCATTCGATCCCTGCGAAACCCTACATTTCAGCAGGATAATGCACGACCGCATGTTGCAGGTCCTGTACGGGCCTTTCTGGGTACACAAAATGTTCGACCGCTGCCCTGGCCAGCACATTCTCCAGATCTCTCACCAATTGAAAACGTCTGGTCAATGGTGGCCGAGCAACTGGCTCGCCACAATACGCTAGTCACTACTGCTGATGAACTGTGGTATCGTGTCGAAGTTGCATTGGCTGTGGTACCTGTACACGCCATCCAAGCGGTGTTTGACTCAATGCCCAGGCGTATCAATGCCGTTATTACGGCCAGAGGTGGTTGTTCTGGGTACTGATTTCTCAGGATCTATGCACCCAAATTGCGTGAAAATGTCATCACATGTCACATGTCAGTTCTAGTGTAATATATTTGTCCAATGAATACCCGTTTATCGTCTGCATTTCTTCTTGGTGTAGCAATTTTAATGGCCAGTAGTGTATATAGAATGCAGGAGGTGCGGAAATTGTTGTCCGTAAACACCGTGGTCGTGATTAGTTAGCAAATTAAAAAGAAGATGATAGTTTTTTACTTCGAGCGTGAAGTAGTCGTTTATTTGAGTGGTTTCTAGATTTGACTGTTTGTTGACTCTCGTGACTGAACCAGTCGTTCGCTCTCGTGCATTAAGATTTGTCTTTGTTAGTGAATTGATTGTCATTTATGTAATGAATTGTCATATATCTGTTGTAAGAGAAGTTACTCAGACATTAGAGTTGGTAGCTTGGCAGTGTTGTTGGTAGCTGGTGTCTTACTTGCCTGATGCCGGTAGTAATAGCAGAGCAGGGTGTGATGCAGCGTCAAGGGTAACCGCAGCCATGGTCTCCGAGCTGATGGTCGATGCTTCTGCAACCGTCGTCGAATTGTTCGTGCAGATGGTTGTCGTCTTGCAAACGTCCCCATCTGTTGACTCTGGGATCGAGACGTGGCTGCACGATCCGTTACAGCCATACGGATAAGATGACTGTCATCTCGACTGCTAGTGATACGAGGCCGTTGGGATCCAGCGCGTCGTTCCGTATTACCCTCCTGAACCCACCGATTCCATATTGTGCTAACAGTCATTGGATCTAGACCAACGCGAGCAGCAATGTCGCTATACGAAAAACCGCAATCGCGATAGGCTACAATCCGACCTTTATCAAAGTCGGAAACGTGATGGTACGCATTTCTCCTCCTTACACGAGGCATCACAACAACGTTTAACCAGGCAACGCCGGTCAACTGCTGTTTGTGTATGAGACATCGGTTGGAAACTTTCCTCATGTCAGCACGTTGTAGGTGTCGCCACCGGCGCCAATCTTGTGTGAATGATCTTGAAAGCTAATCATTTGCATATCACAGCATCTTCTTCCTGTCGTTTAAATTTCGTGTCTGTAGCACGTCGTCTTCGTGGTGTAGCAATTTTAATGGCCAGTAGTGTAATACACTCAAGTAGTTACTCAGATTCCCGTTCAGGAAGTTATTTCACACGCGGCTAAGCGGTACTCCGTGAAACTTCAACTATTCAAACTCGGAAAATGAGTACAGAGTGACATTTATTAAAACAATATTACATTTACCTAGTATAATCATCTTGTGTTGTAGTTCTTCTTATTTCCGTGCGGAACTCCTCTCCAAATCATCTAGTATCTTCATAGAAAAGATAATACCATTAAGTTCCGGAGCAGGAACAGCTTACGAGCAATAAGCCGTTGCAGAAAGACAAAGTTCAAGATGCTTCAACTCCACTTAAATTCGAAAGCAACACCACACGGGTCCCCTAACAATTATTTCCAGACGTATAAGTTATTCCACATTTCACAGTGATAAAAACCCCGTAATACTAACAGGACATATATGGCACCAAAACGAGCGCAGCTCGGAATTATTCAAACACAGATTTTAATGTGAACGTTTCATGCACTCCCAGTCGTTCTACATCCACGTATTTCCATATTGTAATTTCCTACAGAGGGCACTCATATTTGAAAATTTTCACTTAATACAGTAACAACAGTACCAAAATCGGAAACAAACAACAACATAAAACTACAGTCTAATTCATTAATTAATAACTTTAAAAACACATTAGTATAGGACACAATAACCATCAAGATAAAAAAAAAAAAACATTTACTTAACTGGCAAACATCAGCGAAATGCCTGATGCAGTTGCATCTTCTCTCACCAGAGTGGTACATTTCCACTCCCCTAACCGCCGTTACTTGTTTGGGTCTTTCTTTTACTGTCCACACAGCTGATAGGTAGTAACCATGCCTAAGGTTCACCTGAAACAGACATACTATACGATACATCTCCTGCTGCCCAGCATGAAAATGGTTCAAATGGCTCTGAGCGCTATGCGACTTAACTTCTGAGGTCATCAGTCGCTTAGAACTTAGAACTAATTAAACCTAACTAACCTAAGGACAGCACACACATCCATGCCCGAGGCAGGATTCGAACCTGAGACCGTAGCGGTCGTTCAGCTCCAGACTGTAGCGCCTAGAAGCGCACGGCCACCCCGCCCGACTTGCCCAGCAAGATACAGATAAATCCACGTGAGGTCCAATGACACAGCTGGCATTCCACAGTTAAGTGAAAATGATTTGACACTAAATATGCACTATAGCCCAGTGCGAACATGACAGTACTAGCCGCGCGGGGTAACCGCGCGGTCTAGGGCGCCTTGCACGGTTCGGGCGGCGTCGGAGGTTCGAGTCCTTCCTCGGGCATGGGTGTGTGTGTTGTCCTTAGCTTAAGTTAGTTTTAGTTAGATTAAGTAGTGTGTAAGCTTAGGGACCGATGACCTTACAGTTTGGTCCCATAGGATCTTACCACAAATTTAAATTTTTTATCACCCTACTGTGAGCTGTATGCTGGCTGTGTGGCTGAGCGGTTCTAGGGGCTTCAGTCCGGAACCGCGCGACCGCTACGGTCGCAGGTTCGAATCCTGCCTCGGGCATGGGTGTGTGTGATGTCCTTAGGTTAGTTAGGTTTAAGCAGTTCTAAGTTCTAGGGGACTGATGACCTCAGCTGTTAAGTTCCATAGTGCTCAGAGCCATTTGAACCATTTTGTGAGCTGTATACCCGCAACACGGCATATGCACTAACCCGACAGGCAACACCCTCCAGTAATGTCTGTTCCGTTATGTGAGTTCTGCATTGCTTAGGGAGCCACAAGGCAAAGTCGAACTGTACCGCCCATGAGTTTGTGGCAAAATACAGTAACAACCAGCAGTGAATGATGTCAGTTCAGAGCAGCAAATACAGAACTTCTCCGAAGGCATACGACTTAATAGTCCCTTGACTCGATCCAGTTGCTCCCATTTACCACGTTCCACGAAAAGAAACGTATCATTACATTCATGTAATACGGGCTTCATTCCTTCCTGGAGGCAGTGACTCACGTCAGTCTTCACAGACTTACAGTAATCACTGCCAAGCGGTTCTAGGCGCTTCAGTCCGGAGCCGCGCAACCGCTACGGTCGCAGGTTCGAATCCTGCCTCGGGCATGGATGTGTGTGATGTCCTTAGGTTAGTTAGGTTTAAGCAGTTCTAAGTTGTAGGGGACTGATGACCTCAGCTGTTAAGTCCCATAGTGCTCAAAGCCATTTGAACCATCTTGAGTAATCACTGGAAACTTCCTCGTCATTTACAGAACACCGTAGCCCCACTTGTTGCACACTCGTTCCGTTTCGCACTATCCTATGTACAGCCCGCACTTGGTTGTTACCGCTCCGCGGTCCCCGTGTAACGACCGTCCTGGCTGCCCCCGCTGTCCTCTAAGCGATGCGCCACACGCAGCCCATCTACTGCCACAAACCTATCGCTAAACAAAGACGAGCCAACCGGCACAGCAGCTACACTCAAAGCACACTCGCACATAACACCGGCCAATGCCTCAATCACAAAGACGCCTTGCTGCCACCATCTGTTGCGGAAGCACTCACGTAATGCTCCTGATGGCCAGCAGAAGCCGTTCCTTCACCTCTTCTGGAATTGTTGTGCATCCAGTCAGGTATAGACAGCAACCGCTCCACCGAATTGTTGTCCACAAGGCAGGGGGTTGCGACACTTGTGAGGAGCGACACTTGTGAGGAGCGACATTTGTGAGGAGACCCGGGGGAACGGGTAGCGGGCGGTCTACAGGGACACCAAACAGGTGGCACACCGCAGTTCAGTACTGCATCGTCACATCACTGCCGTCACACAGGAGTGCAAACCGATCGCTGCAACGCATCAGGCAAAAAGCGTGGGATCTACACAAGATCCGACCGATGCTGCAGGAATATTTCTGCAAGAACATCATTTGCTAATGAATGATAGGAGCAAATTTTTACTTGAAGATGTCGACAGAGGACCAAATGATAGGACATTGGAGTTCGCCAGCGAAACGGGAAAATACTGTTTAAGAGACTGCAATTCGTTCTTTCTGTATGGAACGTTCAAAAGCTCCAGCAAGCAGTTTGGGCAGTTGTTTATTGTTCATGCCGATATTTCTAGTTCTGAGGAGGAAACAAACACAGTTCCAAACGTGTACGCCTTGCTACCCAATAAAAAGAGAGAAACGTACGATCGCTTTTTCACAGCTGTTGAGAACAACGTACCTGGATGGAATCCTACAGCTATCATGGTGGATTTCGAAGTTGCAATCATCCAATCAGTAACACATTTGTTTCCTGATGCAAAGATTAACGGCTGCAACTACCATTTCAATCAGTGCTTGTGGAGGCAAAGTGCAGAATTGCGGCCTTGTTGCTGCCTACAAGGAAAACGAAGAAATTCGTTTTCACATAAGATTGTGTTCCGCTTTGGCTCACATTCCCCTGGACATGTTAGATGATGGGTGGCTATGCGTTCAGGAGAGCACGCCAGATAATGAAAAACTGCAGGATTTTTACAACTATTTTGTTGAACAATGGCTGGATAATGAAGATATGCCAAGAGATACATGGAACTGCGCAGGAAGGCGTCACCGCACCAACAATGTTTCAGAAGGATGGAATAGGAGGATAAATACATTAATTTCGAAGCTTCATCCAAATTTTTACTCCTTAGTAAAAATTCTCAGAGAAGACGCAGAATATCATGGGCACCGACTAGTTTTAAATCTAGGTGGGAAAATAAGAAAGAAGTCCGCAATTGAGACAGATGAGATAGTTTCTAAGACCCTTACAAGACTCCAAGCTGACGGCAATATAAAATCATTTCTTACTTGCGTGGCTTATGCACAGAAATTACAATGAAAGAGAAATGGCTGAAGCTACAGCAACACTTGTAAATATTGAAAAGGGGTTCAGTCCACGCCGATAGCCCTATTGTAAAAATTGTAAATAAATAGTCATCCTGTAAATATTGTAAATAAATATAATGCGGGACGAAGAGAGACTACCTCCTCGTGGTGTTCTCTGGCAGCGACACAAAGTCGGCTAAATGTCTCTTGCAAATTGTAAAAGATTCAGTAATGAAGTCTGAAAAGTCATAGCTTTTCTAACAATCACAATCAGAATTTTTGTGTAGAGAATATTAGAAACAATGTCTGTTTGAGTGGACGATGATACATCTTGTTTCAATACATAAATTGCATTCCTTAACGCTAATTGCTAGCAGGACTCACATTAGACCTTGGTACACTTCCCTGCGTGGTACGGAAAAATTGAGGTTTATTTCGAAATAATGAAAGGAAAATTTTCTACCGAGAACCAAATTCTTTAGTTGGCTCCTCTTAATATACGGTAAAAGGTTGCCACTCCTATCATATCAAATTTTGGCTGAGGGGTTGAAAGATGGAAAACATGTTCGGTTTCTATAGTTTCTGTAAAATACATCGTTAAGTATGAGGTTGAGCGAAAATTATGCCCTATGTAAGATTAATCAGAACAAAAATTCCAATGAAAAAGGTCTTACGCATAACTGTGCTGCAACTAATGGTTGACATGATATCGTGGGGGCAAAATCAGCTCCGATTACTAATTTGACTAAGGCTACTCTTCCTTGCCCAAAAGAATTCTGAAATAATGTAACCTGGCTGCACTGGAGGAGTGTGACTGCCCCTCGGCAGCTGCCCGGGCCGGCACAAGCCGAGCGCTCAGTCACACTAAGCGGCAGAAGGTAGTGGCCGAGCAGGTAGTGGCGCAGCATTTGCGACACACCCTGTGGCGGTCCATTAGCATCCCGGATTTCTCACAAGTGTCGCCACATTCCAGTTTCTCACAAGTGTCTACAACTCCACGGCAGCCCCGTCCGTGCTGATTGCCATATAGCCTGGCAACCACCCCGCGCACCCCAGTTCTTGGCAACCCTCAGGCTTGGCTCCGGCCAAAAACCACTTTGTACCGCTCTAACCACCAACACCAGCACCACGTCTTCCGGCTCGTATGCTGTACAGCTCCATACCTCCTTCGCTGTTCATCTCCAAGTGCAGCCTCGGCCGTCGCCACAGCCCTACGCGTCCCGCGCTGTCTGCCGACGACGCGCCCCAGGTGCCGATCACGGCCTTGGCGCTGTCTTCGGGGGGACGTTGCTAGTTCCAATTGCTGCAACTGACTACTATCCGCCGTTCACGCCTGTCCCCAGTTTTTTTTTTTTTTTCTTTGAGGAACCTCTCCGGCGCCCACAGCGAGGGATGGGGGCAAAGTCGGCAGGGGTCGCAGACCGCGGCGTGGCCACTGTGTCCCATTCCTACCCTCCAAGAACCAAGGAAAAGGGAACGTGGAGTAGAGGTACAATGAACATCGTTTATTTATTTATTTTCCTTTTTTTGTTTTTCTTTTTAATTCTTTATACTTTTACCATTAACACCACCGAGTATAGCAGGAAACCGGCATCGCGAGGAGGAGGGGACAGCAATACTCATTGAGACTATCAACGCATAGTTTTCCCGAGAAGAGCATTCCGATGCCCAGAGAGTAAATCGGTTGTAAGTGTGGAAGAGGCGGGGATCAACTCTTCATCACAGAATACCCCAGGTCTGCAGTGGTTTAAGGAAGATACTGCAGAGGAAACAGGAGAAACACTGTCTGTATTTTGGATTGCGGACAAATGCACAATGGCGTTCATTTAGGAACTACCAGAAATCAAGGATACCTTTGTCGCCATCAGCAAACAAGTAGTGAGCTGCGTGTCCCCAAATCCATTTCACAGAGTTCGTCTTCGCTTGCAGGATATACACCGCGTCCGGAAAGAGGAGCAATCGAGTAAATATCTGATGAGGAATCGTACGGGTAATTAGGGACAACATCTGCCGCCCCAAGAACCAGATACCTTCCAAGATGCTACTCCACGCTGGTGTAAAACGAATGTGCCCAACGGAAAACAATAAACGCTAAAATGAAGATTTGGCCCTGTCTGACTACCCCCTCAAGCGGATCTTAGAATCTCTTAATTCTATAAATTACAATCTAAACATAAATGAATGATGAAGGCAAGTAATCCTACTAAATGATAAACGTTGTTCCTGCTTATATATTTATTCTAGCTTAAAAAAAAACTTTATATTACAAAGTTTACATTTCCTAAGTAAAATACCTAATCAATTGTCCAACTCTGCCCCTTATTATGACTGCGCGATCTAATATCAATAACACGAAATGACTGTCATCATCCACGTACTAAACACTAGAAGACACTACTTTCGACGATGGTCTACGATGGTGTGGAACCTCAGTGGAAATAAACTAACGTGATCACAGCTGTTTAGCTTTTATAGCCCTAATAAGCCGAAGCAATTTGAGATATCACCGTATGTGCTGCGACCGGTGCGTCGAAGTGGTGGTTCTCGTTCTCGTCTGCGACGATGGAAGAACTCCAGCCACAAATAAACTCCTTCAAACACTAGGGCGGCAGAAGGCGCTCCTCTGACTAATATACTCTAATACTGTCTTCTCCTCTCTGTGTTCTACAGACGAAAAACGCGAACTCCCAACCACAAGGACGGAGTTCAGATACCGTCTCAACGTAAGTATAGCCAGAGGAAGTGCTCTCAATTACTGAACGCTGCGTACTCAACGACGCCTTCCAACCGGGATGTGAAATCCAGAATCGTGTAGGTTAGCGACAGTACAGTGCCTAACTGTTCTAACTATAAACTATCCTGAGAGCAAAGACAGCAAGCCCGTCTGTATCAACAAAGCTGATATCGAGCCACTGTCACACACGGGCGATCACAACGGAAGACCACGTCTCTCCACTGTCGTTCCAACCTCTACTAGTAGAGGCAATCATTCATTACGCCGTTCTGATAATAAAGACGCTCCGTCACCTTTCATGCAATAAGCGTTAACAATTATTTACAAGGCGTATGTGACAATGTCAGTCTCCTTTAAATAATCATATATGCTATGTACAACCTATCAAATGATACCTAATTGTATTTGTAGGTCACATCAAAGTAAGTGGACGGGTGCTTGTAAGGTGCGAAATTATAGCCACCTTACAACTTCTTGCCGATCTGCACACCAGGCGGTGCTCGTCTGTGTCCAAAACATCACAGGCGACACACAACGCGGTGTCTGCAAGGTGAATCCTGTGAAGGCGTGACCGGCATACTTGCTTCCCACTGACAGTGAAGTACCATGCAGACTGGACCTTAGAGTCAAGGTAAGGAGCGCACCTCAAGCTCTGCTGTAGCGGCGCTCGCGACCCACTCCGTCCCCCCTCCCGCAACACGAGTGCAATGCACGAGTTGAAAGGAATCTCTGGATGTGGGGAAACCGATTGTGCCTCTCAACATGGCACGCAACGAAATGGTGACGTCATGACAGCAGCAGCGTCTTGTGCGTCCAACGCTTCAAACCAGACTATAGTGCGTTCAAAATTAGTTGCGCGTTTGACTTTTGGCTGACCAGAGGGAGACGTGACGCCGTTTCCCATGTAACACCAATCGCGAGCCAGCTTTCCCTACCACGGGGCCAGAGGTTCGGCTGATAAAGCGTCCCTGTTGCCGCACTACGAAACACGTGGTGTCACGGATTAGGTGTATCGGCGTTCGTCAGCTCTCGCTGTAAAGTCGTATTTTCTGGAGTTGACGTGCATTGAAACCGTCAGGTACTGTGAACAAGCGTTTTGTGTTGGCGTTGCATTAATAACAACAGGCAGCACATTTGAATACGAAATCCGCAATAGAGGTGTCGCCCAAGAACATGTTCACCTGCTGGGAAGGACGTTCTGCTGCAAAACATTCCTCGGAATACGAAAATAGCAATGGCCGAAACGCCATACCACTCTGTTGTGATGCATAGAGCTCCAACAACGTAGTGGAGGAAAGCGAATATTTTGCTGTGCCTACGAAGAAATGTTGCATTAGATGAAGTTGAACCTAGCATCTATAAGGCGAAGTTATTGTAACTTGTAGTGCTGCAGAAGGGAAAACTTCCGCTACGAGGTCGACGAACTGGCTCATGCTAAAAGGCATAGTTTAGTCAGGCAGCCTCCGTATCATGCTCATTTAAATCCAACTAAGAGCCTGTGTGAAAAATAATGTGGCATTTGAAAAAAAAGAAGGCAACAAGTTTACGCTCAGAGATTTTGAAATGCAGACAAAAGAAGCCGTTCTAAATGTTACGCAACAGGACTGGTCTTGAGTTGTCAGCGATACCCAAGAAGGTAGTTGAGGAGACATTGATTCATGGAGGACTGTGACGGGTTTTCAGGAATACATAACTTCTCTTATTGCCAAGTCAAAACCTACTTCTTTTCTGCCGGCCGGGGTGGCCATGCGGTTAAAGGCGCTACAGTCTGGAGCCGCGCGACCGCTACGGTCGCAGGTTCGAATCCTGCCTCGGAGTGGATGTGCGTGATGTCCTTAGGTTAGTTAGGTTTAAGAAGTTCTAAGTTCTAGGGGACTGATGACCTTAGTCCCATAGTGCTCAGAGCCATTTGAATTTTGCTTCTTTTCTAGAATGAAATTTTCACTCTGCAACGGAGTGTGAGCTGATATGAAACTTCCTGGCAGATTAAAACTGTGTGCCGGACCGAGACTCGAACTCGGGACCTTTACCTTTCGCGGGCAAGTGCTCTACCAACTGAGCTACCCAAGCACGACTCACGCCCCCTCTTCACAGCCTTACACCTGCCAGTTTTTTTTTATGAATATTTCTTTCTAATTTTTTCACTGAAATATTTCTTTCTAGTTTTTCACTGACGCAAGACCTCGTGACGGAGCGCTTTACATACATCCCATTTTCTCCAGACTGGAAACGGACAGCGATATCGTTCCAAGTTTAAAGAATATTTCAGTGTATTATCTACATTTAATACGCAGCAACATGTAACCTAATACGCACACGCTGGCAACCTCCACTCGCTCCGGACTGAACTGTCAAACTTATTTTAAACGCGCTATAAATATTGCCAATATTTTTGCACATTTTTAATAAGGAGTCAAGGGAGAACTTGAGTCTGGAGATCGCTTAAATAAGGGCTTTATGGCGTTTGTGATTAGCGAACGGGTGCAGGTACCCTTCGCGAGAGCGCAGATCGCCGACCGCAGCGCAGCAGCGGGCGTGTTTAAAGTCGGTGCTCACTCAAAAACCACACCTCGTACACAGCACCCACGTCCGTCACGATGACAGCTGTTATGGCTGGGGAAGTGAGCCTTGCAGAGGCATTCCCGGTGGGAGGGCGGGCATCACAATGCAGCCGCAGCGCGGCGGCCCTGCTGACCGACGCGCCGCTCATGCAGACTGGCCTCCCCTCTCCTCTCCTCTCTACTAATGGCGGGGCCGACAGACCAGCCTCTCGTCGCGCCGTTTCCTGTCCGCTCAGTCACGGACGCCGAGTCCCCAACAGCCATCCCTGACAATCACAATCGTGTTTGCCGTCCACTGTCTGGCCTCCAGATGAACTCTGCATCCACGTCTACAGCTACATGGATACTCAGCAAACCACGCTTCAGGGCCTGGCAAAGTGTTCATCGAGTCACCTCCACCATAATTCTCTATTATTCCATTTCGAACACCGCGCGGAAATAACGAACATCTATATCTTTCCTGATTTCTCTTATTTTGTTATGATGACCGTTTCTCCCTAAGTAAGCCGGCATCAACAACAGACACTACTGGCCATTAAAATTGCTACACCACGAAGATGACGTGTTACAAACGCGAAATTTAACCGACAGGAAGAAGATGCTGTGATATGCAAATTATTAACTTATCAGAGCATTCACACAAGGATGGCGCCGGTGACGACACCTACAACGTGCTGTCATGAGGTGCGTTTCCAACCGATTTCTCATACACAAACAGCCTGGTGAAACGTTCTTGTGATGCCCCGTGTAAGGAGGAGAAATGCGTACCATCACGTTTCCGACTTTGATAAAGGTCGGATTGTAGCCTATCGCGATTGCGGTTTATCGTGGTCATGTGGTCATAACAATCGTCATATCTCAAAAACGATTCTATAAATCGAAACAAGATCTTTTGCAAACGATAGCGCTCAACGAGACACATATGTCGTATGATAAATACTCGAAACTTTTTTATTCAGCGAGAAATGGAAGTACACCATCTGCGGCAGTGATATCGACGGCTCAGGATGCATTCAGACGTCCATAGCAATGTAGGAAATCACAAACGGCATGCTTATATACACTACTGGCCATTAAAAATGCTACACCACGAAGATGACGTCCTACAGATTCGAAATTTAACCGACAGGAAGAAGATGCAGTGATATGCAAATGATTAGCTTTTCAGAGCACAACTACAACGTGCTGACATGAGGAAAGTTTCCAACCGATTTCGCATACACAGACAGCAGTTTGGTGAAACGTTGTTGTGATGCCTCGTGTAGGGAGGAGAAATGCGTACCTTCACGTTTCCGACTTTGATAAAGGTCGGATCGTAGCCTATCGCGATTCCGGTTTATCGTACCCGCGACATTGCGGCTCGCGTTAGTCGAGATCCAATGACTGTTAGCAGAATACGGAATCGGTGGGTTCAGGAGGGTAACACGGAACGCCGTGCTGGATCCCAACGGCCTCGTATCACTAGCAGTCGAGATGACAGGCATCTTATCCGCATGGCTGGAACGGATCGTGCAGCCACGTCTCGATCCCTGAGTCAACAGATGGGAACGTTTGCAAGACAACAACCATCTGCACGAACGGTTCGACGACGTTTGCAGCAGCATGGACTATCAGCTCGGAGACCATGGCTGCGGTTACCCTTGACGCTGCATCCCACACAGGAGCGCCTGCGATGGTGCACTCAACGACGAACCTGGGTGCACGAATGGCAAAACGTCATTTTTTCGGATGAATCCAGGTTCTGTTTACAGCATCATGATGGTCGCATCCGTGTTTGGCGACATCGCGGTGAACGCGCATTGGAAGCGTGTATTCGTCATCGCCATACTGGCGTATCACCCGGCGTGATGGTATGGGGTGCCATTGGTTACACGTCTCGGTCACCTCTTGTTCGCACTGACGGCACTTTGAAAAGTGGAAGTTACATTTCAGATGTGTTACGACACGTGGCCCTACCCTTCATTCGATCCCTGCGAAACCCTACATTTCAGCAGGATAATGCACGACCGCATGTTGCAGGTCCTGTACGGGCCTTTCTGGATACAGAAAATGTTCGACTGCTGCCCTGGCCAGCACATTCTCCAGATCTCTCACCAACTGAAAACGTCTGGTCAATGGTGGCCGAGCAACTGGCTCGTCACAGTACACCAGTCACTACTCTTGATCAATTGTGGTATCGTGTTGAGGCTGCACGGGCAGCTGTACCTGTCACGCCATCCAAGCTCTGTTGGACTCAATGCCGAGGCGTATCAAGGCCGCTATTACGGCCAGAGGTGGTTGTTCTGGATACTGATTTCTCAGGATCTATGCATCCAAATTGCGTGAAAATGTAATCACATGTCAGTTCTAGTATAATATATTTGTCCAATGAATACTCGTTTATCATCTGCATTTCTTCTTGGTGTAGCAATTTTAATGGCCAGTACTGTATTTTCCCGTTCGGAGGAGAAAGTTGGTGACTGAAACTTCGTCAGAAAACTGCGCCGCACCGAAATACACCTTCGTTTTAATTATGTCAACCCCAAATTCTGTATCATGTCTGTGACATTCGCTTCCCTATTTCTCAATAATACAAAACGTGCTGCTCGTCTCTGAACTTCCTCGATGTACTCCGTTTGAAATCTGGTTTCGCAGGACAGAGCGAATCAGGTTGTGAAAAGGGGCCAAGGTCAATTGCTGTTAGTTATACATGAACACACACAACTTTATTCCTTAAACCAATGCACAGTTTTCTCTTTAAAACAACAATGATCAATTCACGGCTGAGGGCCCAAGTAACATTTCCAGAATACGTTTAAATAATTGCTTTTAAAACGCCAGGATTTAGAGTAACTGCTGAAGGTCTTATTTAAGTAAAATTACAATATCTTCTCGGCTAAAGGTCGAAATAATATTTCAGATCAGCTAAGGAAATTCTTTAAAAACCAAGCATTTACAAATTCCGGCTAAAGGCCATATTAGGGAAAATTCAAGTTAATTCTTCAGCTGAAAGCCCAACTAAAAAAATTTTTTTTACATAATAAAAGAGAGACTTTAAGGATAAGCCTTTACACAGTACAACAGAAAAACATCTTAAGAAAACTTGAAGTATCTTGTCGGCTGAAGGCCCAAGCAATTACTCAAGACTAATTAAAGACAACCTTAAGATAAACATTTACAGAACACGGCTGAAGGCCGTTTCAAGAATTCAAAATAATTAAAGAGAAACCTTACAGACAAGGATTTACATATTAAAGCCTCAGATTCTGAAACAAACGCGGCTGAAGGCCTAAATATTGAGCAACAAGAATCGTATATGAAACACGGCTGAAGGCCTAATCTTAAAGTTGTTATGAAGTTGGGCTAAAGGCCATATACTAAACATAAAACAGGTCATATTAATATACGGCTGAAGGCCTGGGACAGTACCTGCGACCAAATAAAATGACAATCACTAACAACAACAGTGGTGCTCAGAAGTGTTCCAAATGTGGGCCTGGGGAGGAAACTCTAACCATAGTTTAGGTGAGACAGACAGCCAAGCGTAACACTAAACAATTGGGTTGCAGCACGACCTACAGACGGCTGACGAACCAACCAACCGCCTAATCAATTCCCTTCCACCTGACCAATAGCATAACAACCAAAGGTACTAGTGAAGACGAGGATCGCAGCAGGATTATGTGTTAGTAACTGGCGTATAAACACAGTCAAGGCGGAATAAACACTCAAAGGGAAAAAGAGAACAACACCAAGCTGTCGAACGACATGCCGTGCCGGACAGCATCAACATGGCGAGGAAAACACACTACCGCAAATCTATGCTAACGACCAGGGCAGGTAACTGGAACGTTAACAGCCACATGGCAGAAGATACCACTGGTTCTCTTCACAAATAAATATCAATCATTTCAAAGGTTAAACACCATACAGGTAGACGGCTATGAAATTTTGCCGACTCCCAACACACCATCACGTTGCTGCTTGCGGGAACAGCCCAGGATGCAACAACCAGCAATTAACGAAGAGATGTCACAACGATTGAGCTTTCATAACAGGTCCACTGATTACTCAATTCCAGTATGCAGGTGCAATGGGCGAGGAACTTAGCAGTTGTCACAGCTACTGCCACACAACTCCGACCGCAGGTGCACGCCGCCAGCAGGCCCGGCCTGATCACACGCTGCAGAGACTTGCTCGCTGCTCCGCCGCAACTGACCAACTGCCACACACACCATGACACGGAAATACACTCCTGGAAATGGAAAAAAGAACACATTGACACCGGTGTGTCAGACCCACCATACTTGCTCCGGACACTGCGAGAGGGCTGTACAAGCAATGATCACACGCACGGCACAGCGGACACACCAGGAACCGCGGTGTTGGCCGTCGAATGGCGCTAGCTGCGCAGCATTTGTGCACCGCCGCCGTCAGTGTCAGCCAGTTTGCCGTGGCATACGGAGCTCCATCGCAGTCTTTAACACTGGTAGCATGCCGCGACAGCGTGGACGTGAACCGTATGTGCAGTTGACGGACTTTGAGCGAGGGCGTGTAGTGGGCATGCGGGAGGCCGGGTGGACGTACCGCCGAATTGCTCAACACGTGGGGCGTGAGGTCTCCACAGTACATCGATGTTGTCGCCAGTGGTCGGCGGAAGGTGCACGTGCCCGTCGACCTGGGACCGGACCGCAGCGACGCACGGATGCACGCCAAGACCGTAGGATCCTACGCAGTGCCGTAGGGGACCGAACCGCCACTTCCCAGCAAATTAGGGACACTGTTGCTCCTGGGGTATCGGCGAGGACCATTCGCAACCGTCTCCATGAAGCTGGGCTACGGTCCCGCACACAGTTAGGCCGTCTTCTGCTCACGCCCCAACATCGTGCAGCCCGCCTCCAGTGGTGTCGCGACAGGTGTGAATGGAGGGACGAATGGAGACGTGTCGTCTTCAGCGATGAGAGTCGCTTCTGCCTTGGTGCCAATGATGGTCGTATGCGTGTTTGGCGCCGTGCAGGTGAGCGCCACAATCAGGACTGCATACGACCGAGGCACACAGGGCCAACACCCGGCATCATGGTGTGGGGAGCGATCTCCTACACTGGCCGTACACCACTGGTGATCGTCGAGGGGACACTGAATAGTGCACGGTACATCCAAACCGTCATCGAACCCATCGTTCTACCATTCCTAGACCGGCAAGGGAACTTGCTGTTCCAACAGGACAATGCACGTCCGCATGTATCCCGTGCCACCCAACGTGCTCTAGAAGGTGTAAGTCAACTACCCTGGCCAGCAAGATCTCCGGATCTGTCCCCCATTGAGCATGTTTGGGACTGGATGAAGCGTCGTCTCACGCGGTCTGCACGTCCAGCACGAACGCTGGTCCAACTGAGGCGCCAGGTGGAAATGGCATGGCAAGCCGTTCCACAGGACTACATCCAGCATCTCTACGATCGTCTCCATGGGAGAATAGCAGCCTGCATTGCTGCGAAAGGTGGATATACACCGTACTAGTGCCGACATTGTGCATGCTCTGTTGCCTGTGTCTATGTGCCTGTGGTTCTGTCAGTGTGATCATGTGATGTATCTGACCCCAGGAATGTGTCAATAAAGTTTCCCCTTCCTGGGACAATGAATTCACGGTGTTCTTATTTCAATTTCCACGAGTGTATAACTGCAGCACCAAAGAAGTTGCAGCAGTACCACTATCGATAAACGCTGCTGCTGCTGCCACTGACAGTTGCAAGTGAGCCACTCTTTCAGGTAGTAACTTAGGGAGGAATAAGACGCCACTCGATGGTGGCAAAATGCCCAAAAGGAAAAACGGCAGTAACGGGAGTCGACCACAGCTCACCGTTGATCCTGTCTGGTAGGATCCCACACTGTGCAACAGTACGCAAAAAAAGGACGGATGAGCGTACTGTACGCAGTCTAGTAGACCTGTTGCATCTTCTAAGTGTCCTGCCAATAAATTGCAGTCTTTGGTTCACCTTCCCCACAACATTTTGTATGTGTTCTTTCAAATTAAAGTTGTTCGTAATAGTAGTTCCCAGGTACTTTGTTGAATTTACGGCATTTAGATTGGATCGATTTATCGTGTAATAGAAGTTTAATAGACTCTTTTCAACACTCATGTGCACGACTTCACACTTTCCATTATTTGGGGTCAATTTCCAATTTTCTCACCATACAGATATCTTTTCTAAATCATTCCGCAATTCTTTTTGATCGTCTGATGACTTTACTAGACGATAAACGACAACACATCTGTGAACAACCTAACACGGCTGCAAAGATAGTCTCCTAAATAGTTTGTATAGATAAGGAACAACAGAGGGCCTATAAAACTACCTCGTAGAACGCCAGAAATCACTTTTGTTTTACTCGATGATTTTCCGACAATTACTGCAATCCGTGACCTCTCTGGCAGGAAATCGCGAACCCAGTCGCATAACTGAGACAATCACAGAATTTTATTACAAGCGGCTTGTAAGGTACAGTGTCAAAAGCTTTCTGGAGGTCTAGAAATACGGAATCCGTTTGAAATCCTTTGTCAATAGCACTCAGTACTTCGTCTGTAAACAGTTAATTGTGTTTCATAAGAGCGATGATTTCTAAATCCGTACTGACTGTGTGTCAATACACCGTTCTCTTCTAGGCAATTCATAATGTTCGAACAGAGTATGCAGTACATTGAAAAATCCTGCTGCCCATCGACGTTAACGATATGGACCTGCAACTTAGTGGACTACTCCTTATGCCTTTCTTACCCACCAGGGTAGCCGCGAGCGCAAACGCGCTTCATCCTGGACTCGGATAGGCGCGCCGGCCCCGGATCGAATCCGCTTGGCGGATTAACGACGAGGGCCGGTGTGCCGGCCAGCGTGGATGTGGTTTTTAGGCGGTTTTCCACATCCCACTAGGTGAATACCGGCCTGGTCCCCACGTTCCGCCTCAGTTACACGCGTCGCAGGAATTTGAAACACGTCCTCACTATTTCACGATTTGCACTACACGCAGACAGTTGGGGTACACTGATTCCGTCCTGGGGGGATGGGGGGGGGGGGTACGGGGTGGCGGCAGGAAGGGCATCCGGCCATCCCTAAAGCTAACATTGCTAAATCCGTTGTAACCACAGCGACCCTGCGATCGCTGCGGGACTATGGCGTAAGCGAAAGAAAGAATGAACTCCTATTGCCTTTCTTGTATATTGGTGTGACTTGTGCAACTTTCCTGTCTTCAGGTACAGATCTTTCGTCGAGCAAACGATTGCATATGATGATCAAGTATGGAGCTATTGCATCTCCATACTCTGATCCGTGTACAGTCTAGACCGGAAGACTTTCTTTTATTAAGTGATTTAAGTTGCTTCACTACTCTGAGGGTGTCTGCTTTTTACTCATTTTGACAGCTGTTCTTATCCACACGTATGACTTTCATTGCCTGTCCCCACCCTCCCTCCCCCCTTCCCATTTTCCCTGTGGCATTCGAGAATGGTGGGTGACTAGAGCGACTGCCGCTTAACATCCATAATTAAGAACCACGATTTTCTCGTGGTTGTCAATTCGCGGGACCTATGTGCACATGTGTGATAGTAAAGTGTTGTCCGATCTTTCAGAATTTCAACAGTTAATCTCTGCATCAGGGACCAACGCCGCGGCCTGCCGGTTCACATGCGGCACGCCGCTGATCTGATGGCGGCTCGCCACCACCGTTCGTTCTTGTAACTATTTATATTATTTTATTTTTTTACTTATCTTTAATTCCCTCCAGAACAGAAGTGGGTGGGTGCTTGTAGGAGTCTTCTGAGCAACGCTAGTGTAAGTGATACTGGGGCAGTGGGATGCCATCTCGGGATAATAACTTATCTCACACGGCACATTACTTTTCAACTTAGTACCTGCGCAACAACGAAGGTTCGGCGACAAGAGCAACACGTATGTCTCAAGAGAAAGATATTGTTATTACCATAAGTTGTTTATGTGTTCCACAGTGCATACCTTGCGTCAGGGAGCTTCATCAGCCTAATCATTAGCGCGCTGAAATTTTTTTTTTTGCCGGCCGCTGTGGCCGAGCGTTTGTAAGCGCTTCAGTCCGGAACCGCGCTGCTGCTGCTACGGTCGAAGTTTCGAATCCTGCCTCGGGCATGGATATCCTTAGGTTAGTTAGGTTTAAGTAGTTCTAAGTCTAGGGGACTAATGACCTTAAATGTTATGTCCCATAGTGCTTACAGCCAGTTGAGCTGAAATTTTTGAGATGAAAGTAAGTAACGATTTTATGTATTTCTGCGAACCTGTAAGAATTTACTTCACGAACTTCTGTCAACGATGTATGAAAATGTTATACAATAATCTTATTTTTACATAGAAACATTTTTGTTTTTCTCTTCATCAGCGTTACTCCGAAGATTCACTGTTCGCACTTTGAGAAAGTCTCAAACTAAACCTACTATGGATAAAGGAAGACCAAGGGCAAACGCAAGTTACAGGACGAGACGCAGCAGTTTCAGAATAGCTGGACCGGACCGAAAAATATTTTTTGTCACTCTTTGAATAATATCATGGGCCTTATTCATAAAAGTGTCGTAGCCGTGCCAGAGGAGCTCTACGAAAGTCTGCATACTGCATTTTCTGTGTAAAACATTTCTCTCTCTCTCTCTCTTTCTCTTTCCCTCTCTCCCCCTTTTTCTGCGTAGTCCAATTCAGTGTTTCACGGCCCGCAATACTAGCAAGTCTGTTCATCACTGCTCTACATGCTACGCAACGCCCGTGTTTTACCGCCTGGCACCAGATTATGCTAAATATATCTGCGACGTTCTCGCACCTATTAAACGATCTCGTGACGAAACGTGCCGGTTTTCGTTGCGTCTCCTTTATCTCTTCTATTAGCCCTACCCTGTGAGTGTCCCAACCTGAAGATCTTCACTGAAGAATCGGTGCTAAAAGTGTTTTGTAAGCCACTTTCGAGGATGAATTACATCTCCTCAAGACGCTTCCATACAATC
The DNA here is from genome assembly GCF_023864345.2 of Schistocerca serialis cubense. Taxonomy (NCBI): domain Eukaryota; kingdom Metazoa; phylum Arthropoda; class Insecta; order Orthoptera; family Acrididae; genus Schistocerca; species Schistocerca serialis. The sequence continues at coordinate 942,141,827 of NC_064638.1, forward strand.
TCAAACTAGCATTTGCTTTTGCTACATTGGTTTTATGCGACCAATACACTTTCGGGAGTTCCGGACTCATATTCCTAGATATTTCTTGATTGCTACTGTTTTCTGTGATTTATCGCCAATAGCGTAATCTAACACGATTAAATCTCTTCCCTCATTTGCCGGCCGGTGTGGCCGAGCGGTTCTAGGCGCTTCAGTCCGGAACCGCGCTGCTGCTACGGTTGCAGGTTCGAATCCTGCCTCGGGCATGGATGTGTGTGATGTCGTTAAGTTAGTTAGGTTTATGTAGTTCTTTGCAGAAACAGACATAATGTCTTATGGGATAACAGCAATCAGTGATTTTATAATGTTACTTAAAATCCGTCTTGATTGCAAATTTTTTATTCATTTGACCGGTTTCGGTTCATTCAGAACCATCTTCAGATCTGATATTTCAGTTACAGGAGTAACCCGTCCAAATCCAGCAACTTTCACATGCTACGTCACATGTGACCTGCTACCGCATCGCTTGCTAGTGGCAGTTATCGGCCACATCCGGCGCATCACACAGATCTTGTTTCCAAACATGGACGCACATGAAGCAGCCTGAAACGTTCCTTACGTCCGCCCTCGAAGCTACGTGGCGTCGTGCCAAGTCCCATTCGCTGCCGCTGGCAAAATCTACGCACTCCCTACGGTGTGTGGGGCGCACTACAAGTTAGGCCACGTAATGCTCCGCGTATTTACTTTGAAACGTTTACTGGCGGACCCACATTACGCTTCTGCACCGTAAAAATAGGTCGCCAGCCCCCCTTTAATCCACGAGACAGTTTTGAAATAGCCCCTACTCCTTTACCATAACTTGCAAAAAAAGTCCACCATACGACCACAGAACTGGGAAATATACTCTGGCAACAGTTCATGCAGCGCCTTCTGCTGGCTCTTAGCAACTTCTGCCGATAATTCCCACAATGACAAAAATCAGGACAACAAACTCAACAGGTCAAGTTCACAGAAAGTACTTCACAAGAGCCAAGAGCAGAGTCCATCACCGTGGATAGGAAATAATATCTTACAAGCTGTATTACATCTACTACATTTCTCAGTGATGAGTGGAGAAAATGACGGAAGAACACTGTTTAGGCGTCAGTCTATTCGATGGCAGGCAACACAGTGAAAATATAGCTTTGAAAATGTACTATTTTGTCCAAGGCAAGGTATTATTTCTAACATCGTTAAATAAGCAAACGACGTTTCGAAAATTTCTTAAAAATTAAAATTTATGTTTTTGTGAGAATCGAACATACATCTCCATTTCACAAAGGAGTTTCGTGACAAATGCGCTGTACGTGTAGAAGACATGTGCTGTTTCTAACCTGTCTGCCTCTATCCCTTCTAAAGTCATGTTAAACGATTCTCATTTCTGCCTGATCGACGGAGATGCGAGCAGACATCGATTTATTGAAACATCTAAAAAGGTTTGTAGCCCCATCTTGTACCTTTGTTCTTAGAGACATGGCAGCGATTTTTGTCGCCAGTGTACCATTTCCCAATAATTTACTACAACAAATCGAAACAAAGACGTATATCTTCACTGTTCCAGTGCGTTGGAAGAGCATATTTTTATAGTTCACAAGTCCGAATACAAAACTTATAAAACATGAAACTTGAGTTTTGTGTGCTTTGTTCCAATATGGTGTCTGCTGGTTTCAGCCGTAAACGCACAAAAGATTGTACTGGTACACGTTTCGTAGAGCGTCACTGAATTCCGACACAATTTCATAAAGACATTCCATATGCAATGCAATTACAGCTGCACAGCTGCAGCAGAAACTGCCGATTAGTTCAGTCTTGTGTGTTAAGAGTAGTCTTACTTGCCACGTCGCGATGCCATTACATTTGCTTAGCATGACAAACTATAAATTGTAGTCCCCCTCTGCGTTTTTGTCTTATGAGAAGGCTAATCTCAGGAACTACTGTAGTGACTTTGAAACAGGTCTCACTAACAGATAGACTGATTCCCGAGGAAGGTATAGCACATATCTTACGAAATAATAAAAAATTCTCGTCACCTCTGGTTTTGGTCAGAAACTGCGTAATGATGCAGAGGTATCGATGGCGGGGAATATGAATCTTTGCCAGTACTAACACGACTTGCTGCTCATTAAAGAATATTTTTTGTGTGCTAAAATGTAATATCGTGAACAGCGCTCTTGTTGCATTCCTTCCATTTCAGAAAATATGTCTATTTAAAGAAGTAATGGTCTATAATGAGATTTCAGACTAATTATAGAGACATAGTATGTAGTGTATTAGACGTTACTGGAACGGCAGTTACCTGAGACGAGAATTCAGTGCTCATATTAAATACGACAATCGACGAACCTGCTGCCTTACTCATCAGTACAGACATTGTATTTTATTGCAGTAATATTCAAAAGAGTTAATTTCATGGTTAACCGCGTGTCACGAGACAGGGCAGGCGAGAACATCAGCTATTGCATCTGTATTCGTATCGCATATACTGTAAACGTTCTTTTACGTAATTTATTATCACTACGCCAAATAAGTCGTCCAGTCGTAGATACTTAAGTGCTGTCTGTGCGAAGCCGAGGTAGGTCGATAGTACATCTATAATTTTATTATTAGATCTAACGAAACATGACAAGATTTTTGCCTGAAAGTGAAGCTTACTGCAGCAGATATACTATTTATTTTCTTTGCTTTCTGAGTTCTGACGGTCGATAGGGTACCGAGAGGCAAAGCAGTTCACAGACTCCACACGACGTATTTTCCCCACAACTAGTGATAGAATTATCTCTTTCTGTTGACATCGTCTTCGGCCTGCCCTCTGCCTTATTTTTGAACTATATTGTCTTCCAGCGCATTCACTTCACACTTCTGAGAATGTTCCAAGATCTGACAGAGCTATGTAGACACGATATCGTTAACCTGTACATCAGCAGTCAGAACTAGAGAGGAGGTGCAGAATTTAATATAGCGAAATAGTGTTCTGTAGGAGCATCGTAAAAATTTCACCCTCGCATCCGGATCTATGCCTTTCGAGGTTTTCGTAAATCGTGTCAGTCGCATTACAGGCAAATTCCTTAGGTAAATATACGGTCGAAATCGTTCTAAACAGTTTTCAGATCGATTTACTACTTCTCTCGTAATGACACTGTGAGTTTACAAGCCTGGCTGGCTCCTGATGTGGCCGGGTAGGCAGTGCAGCGGCGAGATGTGGTTTTGTAAGCCTGAAAGTGAAGATAATGAATCGCGAGGTTCTTTGCAGAATCGGCGAAGAAAGAAAAATATAGAAAACACTGATGATAGAATGAAGGCTTTCACGATCGGATGACACTGCTACTGGTAAACCTTTCGGCGTGTAATGTCGTGGTCCAGGAAACTCTTGCGTTCGTAACGTTTCGTCCAGAACCGCGCTGGACATCTTCAGAGACGTTATTTCTCCGATGAGTCTTGCTGACTGGCGGGTCGGACATCTGAGAACGACATATATACTGCAAAAAAAAAAGGGGCGTGGCCGGAGTTAAACGCGATAACCAGAGATGATCCTTGTCAAAGATAAAATTTAAGTATCGAATGTTTTTTTGTCAAATATAAAAAGCTGTTTAGCGATTCTTCAAGCTACTGTGCATATGTCGCTAAGTTACGTGCTATCTTCTTTCCTATTTTATATATTTATTTAATTTCCTGTAGGGATGATTTTAATAGAAAAGAAGAGACCATGAAACTTAGCGACATACGAACAGTAGCTCTCCAGAATCGCTAAACAGCTCTGTATTTGACAAGACGACAATCGGTAGTTAGATTTTATCTTTGACGAGTATCATCTCTGCTTATCACGCGTAAGTCTGGCCATGCCCCTTTTTCTGCAGTATAAATGTCGCTCTCAGACACCCGACCCGTCAGTCGGTAAGACTCAACAGAGGAGCAATGTCTCTGAAGGCGTCCAGCGCAGTTCTGAACGAAAGGTTAGGAACAGAAGAGTTTCGTCGTTCATGATCTTATACCCCGAAAGTTTTACCAACAGCAATAGCAAACACTGATAGGAAATAGGAACAGGCTGATACAACATGTATTAAGACATCAGTAAATATGTAGAAGGAGCTTTAGAGGGTCAACATTGGGGAGGGGGAGCCAACAAATAATTGTGGACATAGTGTGTGTAAATGGTAAAATGAGCTGAAGAGATTGCCATAAGACATTCGTGGCGGGCCAAACAGAACGCAGCACTTCAAGTAATAATTGCTATCGAATGAAGTTTTGTTTTATATAAATGATGAAGGCTTCTTCTTATTATATGCATGCAATATTTGAATATGATTGACTCGTGGAAAGTGTCGCCTTTAAACGAATGATGTACTGACGCACTTCATAGTGTGCCATAACTACAAAATGGCATAACAAGCCGAAATCGCGATCGTGGTGAATAAATACATTTTGACCGCACAGATTGAGAATGTTCTTTCTAAAATATTTTAGGGTTGTGGACACAAGCAAACATAACGCGTTGCACAGTGATAGAAGGCAAAAGGTCGACGCGTTGAGTGCAGTTCTTGTCTCAGCAGCAATCTGGTCTGCAAAACGCCATAATGTTGCACAGCAGAAGAAGGAATCGCCTTGAATGGCGAGAAGCTGAGCAGTATCCGCTACGCTAATGTTACTGTAATATTTGCTGACAGCTTATATGGCCATTAAAATCTTGTATCCCGAATCAACGAAAGAAGTTGTATGAAACCTGCGCCATTTGTGAGACTCTAGGAACGCGGAGGCATAGCGCCACCAGATAGTCGTCGTGAAGTAGCTGTTAGTGCGGGGAGAACTAGTCACACTTGTCAGGGAAACCATCCATTGCATGAGCACATTCCAACAGCCTCAAGGTTGAGGTCCAACTTTCACTGCCGGCCGTTGTAGCCGAGCGGTTCTAGGCGCCTCAGTCCGGAACCGCACTGCTGTTTCGGTCGCAGTTTCGAATCCTGCCTCGGGCATGGATGTGTGTGATGTCCTTAGGTTAGTTATGTTTAAGTAGTTTCTAAGTCTAGGGGACTCATGACCTCAGATGTGAAGTCCCATAGTGCTTAGAGCCATTTGAACCATTTTTGATCCAACTTTCATCAAACCCATTTTGGTGTTGCAAACAACAGCAGCTAAGGCAAGGAAAACTGTGGATTTCTCGCCTTGAGAGCAACTCAACCCGACCACCCTCTTTGGAAACCCTTCCACCCGGGCGTGAGCGTACCTGGATCGTGTAGAGGTCACTCAACTGCCTTCGATGTGAAGTTGAAAGATCCGGAAGGATCCTCCAGAAATATCACTTCCCTGTGGATACCATCAACTGTGACTAGGGAAAAGAAGACACCATGAATTTTGTCCTGCTTCTTGCACAGAAGAATACCTCCTGCTCGCGACTCCGAGCGCGATTGACGTTGCGCGATTTTGGGCAACAGTAATGTAGCTTAATAATTATTTCTATGTTTTGTTTTTAACTGCATTCAATGTATTTGAAACTGATTAGGATAAATACATAAAGAAATAGTGAGCATTGTTGCCTGGAAATTACATAAGTAAAACGAAATTAATGATCATCAGCAAGAAATCCATGCCAAATTGTCATCTAGACGTTAATGGTAAACTTAGTTCAAATGGTTCAAATGGCTCTGAGTACTATGGGACTTAACTACTGTGGTCAGCAGTCACCTAGAACTTAGAACTACTTAAACCTAACTAACCTAAGGACATCACACACATCCATGCCCGAGGCAGGATTCGAACCTGCGACCGTAGCGGTCACGCGGTTCCAGACTGTACCGCCTATAACCGCACGGTCACTCCGGCCGGCGGTAAACTTAGTGGAGAAATAAACAAATACATATATCTGGAAACTAACATTAACAACCAATGAAATAACTCGCTATAAATTATAGTCCGCATTGAAAAAGCCACAGCCGCGTTTTGCAAAGTGATTAATTTGTTCAATAACATCACTTCTCAATCGAAATAAAATTAAGAATTCTACGTTCTACATATTTCCCGTTTTTTCAGTGGAAGTGAGACCTTGACTTTGACCGAAACGACAGGCAGACGACTTACGGGATTTGAGACATGGCTGTACACGAGAATGCTAGAGTGTGCCAGTGTCGGGTAAAATTAATGACAACGAAAAATCCTAAACACAGTTAAATGCAGAAAACTACAATATGTTGACCATGTAATGAGGAATGGAAACAGGTATAAACTGCTGTAGAACATTCTTCACGAATAAATACCCGGTAAAAGAGGACGAGTAAGAAGGAAAACTTCTTGGATAGGAAACTTAACGACATGGATTTCACACACGAGCGAGGAACTTTTTGTAATAAGTAGAAGTGATACATCTATGACAGTCATCAGCATCCTAAGCGGATCGGCACTGGAAAAAGAAGTCTTGGGATGTCACAAGAATAGCAGAAACAACTGGCATACAAGGTGTCTCAGGAAGAATGGCCAACATTCAGCAACGATCGTTCGAAGCAAAAAACGATTGCTAAACGTGGGTTCTAAAATGCGCACCTTAAGAACTATGAGCACTTTATCTTCGACACTGTGAACCAAATCTCATCTACTGCAAGCACTTTGCTTTCAATATTTTGGGAGGAGGTAGTAAGCACCAAAACAAGAAACAGTTGTCTAGTAAACATGGACTCTAAAATGAATACCTTAAGAGTGTAAGTAGGCTATTTAGGTTTTTATGTTGGTAACGCAACGTAGTTCTCTGTATGAAAATCACTGACTGTGCTGTGTGCAATCTGTGGCTGGTTGGCATTGTTGGAATATTCGCTATTGTAGTGTTGGGCAGTTGGATGTGAACAGCGCGTAGCGTTGTGCAGTTGGACGTGAGCCGCCGGCAGTGGTGAATGTGGGGAGAGAGATGGCAGAATTTTGAGAGCGGACGATCTGGACGTGTGTCCTGCAGAAAAGGGAAATTTGTAAGAATGGATGTCATGAACTGATATGATTTTTAAACATTATTAAGGTAAATACATTGTTTGTTCTCTATCAAAATCTTTCATTTGCTAACTATGCCTATCAGTAGTTAGTGCCTTCAGTAGTTTGAATCTTTTATTTAGCTGACAGTATTGGCGCTCGCTGTATTGCAGTAGTTCGAGCAACGAAGATTTTTGTGAGGTAAGTGATTCATGAAAGGTGTAGGTTATTGTTAGTCAGAGCCAATCTTTTGTAGGGATTATTGAAAGTCAGATTGCGTTGCGCTAAAAATATTGTGTGCCAGTTTAGTGATGATCAGAATAAGTAAAGAGAGAAATGTCTGAGTACGTTCAGTTTTGCTCATCTGTTTGAAAAACATATAATGTAAGAGGTTTACCAGCACAGTAACACATACTTTCCCATAGGGAACGTTTCAAGGGCTATGAGCCCTTGTTCATTACAGAAGATGTGTTTCACAGTAGCGAAGATGCACAACTGCGCTTTACAGCCCATGTTTACTGGACTTTTTTTCTTGTTTTCGCCCATAGTATCACCTCTCAAATTATAGAAACAGATATAAACTGGTGCAAAACATTTTTTTACGGAAAGATACCTGGTAACAGAGGACGAGAAATAAGGAAAACATCTTGGATAGGAAACTTAACGACGTGGACTTCACACACGAGCAAGGAACTATTTCTAATGAGCACAAGTGATACAGCTATGATAGTCGTCAACATCCTCAGCTGATAGGCACTGGAAGAAGGAGTCTTGGAACGCCACGAGTATAAGAGAAACAACTGACATACAGGGTGTCCCAGGAAGAGTGTTCAATATTCAGCAACGATCATCCGAAGCAAAAAAGGCCTAATAGACATGGACTCTTAAATGCACACCTTGAGAACTATGAGCACTTCGTCTTCGATACTGTGAGTCAAATCTCATTTACTGCAAGCCCTTTGATTTCCATATTTTGGGAGGAGGTAGTAAGTGCCAAAACAAGAAACAGTTCTCTAGCACACATGCGCACTAAAGTGAATGCCCTAAGCGCTATGAGTATTTGTTCAATACAAGAGTGTGCTTCACAGTATCAAACATGCACAGCTGCTCATAGCTCTTAAGATATGGGCTTTAGAGCCCATGTTTACTGGACTTTATTTTGTTTTGCCCATAGTACCACCACTCAAAATATAGAAAGCAAATAGCTTGCTGTAGAATAAATTTGTTTTACAGATTTGTATCGAAAATCAAAAATTGCTCATAGCTCTTAAGGCACACGTTTTAGAACCCATGTTTTCTAGATTTTTTGCTTCGAATGATGGTTCCTGTCATATCCCTGAATATTGGCCATTCATCCTGGGACACCCGTTATAGTGGGCGAACCGAAATTTTCCGATAAAGTTTCTGATGTTGTATTTTTTTACTGTATTTTGATACAAGGGACCGGTGGACTCCGGTGGTTAGTGACAAATTAATGGCATTTCGTTTGATCTATTACCCCTTTACCTTTGTATCTCTATTACACTGCAAAATATCTACAGAGCAGCGTAACAATCGTTGGTGGACGCTGCGTATCTTCTTTGGAAAGAAACTTGTTCCCTTCCCCTCCGTACTTGCTGTTGACTATAGTAATGTCCATTTTACTCCAAGCCCTCAACTTTGCATCCAGTATTGCAATACGGCAGTGTTAGTCGTACGTTAACAAGGATAAACAACAGTATGTAGAGGTTAACTGATGAAGAGTGGGCCGATTTGCACCTCGTGTATGCATTCGCTAAATGTAATGAAAGAGCGGCACTATGACAATATGCTGAGCAGTTCCCTCGCGACGACAACCACATCTCCGTACTTCTGCATCTGTACATAGGCGCCCAAGAAAAAAACGGTCCAAAGGGCACTATGAGACTTAACATCCGAGGTCATCAGTCCCCTAGAACTTAGAACTACTTAAACCTAACTAACCTAAGGACATCACACTCATCCATGCCCGAGGCAGGATTCGAACCTGCGACCGTAGCGGTCATGCGGTACCAGACTGAAGCGCCTAGAAACGCACGGCCACACCGGCCGGCGGCCAAGAGAAACCGAATTCCTCCACGTTATAAAGTTAGCGTATTGCAGGCTTTTTTACAATTGTGTAGGTATTCAGACAGGAATTAAGGTAATTGGGTTAATAAACCAGATTTACATTATTACTCTGTAGTGAACCAGTGGAGAGACGGACGCCTCATACCATAGTACCCAAAAAATATCCGTGAACAACTTCCAAAATTGTGTCTGTGAGTTTCGTGTTCAAACTAACCCAACGGCTTCCGGACTCAGTTCTACAACAGAACCAGAACAAGTCACAACAGCTAGACTTCGCTTCAGTGGTTTTGTGAGCTTCCTTCGTCGGGAATGGGTTATATTTTCTTAGTATCCTTCACACGGACATTAGTCTGCCATTTGTTTCTCCTATAATAAGTGTCATGTTGACTCAGCACCTCACTTCGCCCTGTCGCACACTCTTCGATATTATCTTGGGGGCTAAGAAGCCACTTCAGCTGTATTTAATCTTTTTATTATGAAATCACAAACGCTTTCGTGACACTGGGAACCACATCCTTAGGTGAAATGTAACTGAGTCATAAGAGCTAAATATCCCAGAACATGGAACCCAACATTCGTTGCCAGACCAAACTAATAAACCATTAAAAGGCCGTATGTCAGTGACTCAAGATCAGCAGTGTGTAGGGATTCAAGTGCAAAATAGTCTGTGGAGCCACATCTCCAGTCATGCGCATTCCCGGAACACGGGACGCGACCGCGTACTTCTGTATCTGTCCCCAGTCATTAATTGTCGTCTACTGAAAGAAAACTGCTCTCTTCCGCCAGTGTACGCTGAAAATGCTACATTTGTTTACATTGTATTGTGTTATGTACGGTGTCTGTCTCGAAACAAGCGCCGATCTTACATCTCGGTGCAGTTCCTTTTTCCATATTTGTTTGCCAACAGCCACTCATACAACGGCGGATGACATGCTGTATGCCAAAGAAACGACGATAAAAACACAGAAAATATGCCGAAAACAGCAACAACAAACGTAAGAACCATGGTGTGACGTAAAGTAAATAAGGTATTATGAAACGATTCATAGGACGTAATATTTTGGAACCAAACAGTACAGATATAATAATGTTTCACAATGTTTATGACTATGCTATATTTACATGTTTTAGAATTCAAGAGCCACTGATGATGGCAATATTGTCGCTGACATTAGTCTTGAAGAAAATAATTATAAAACAATAGTTCTTTACCTCAATAAAGCGAAACGCGTTTTTGTAGTTGCAACGACAGAACGAAAATACCCTCAAGAAATTTAACAAAAGTGTTTTGCATCAAGGCGGACCCACAATCCCATATTGTTGACAGTTTTTTTGGGTTGCCATCTGCCTCGCTTCCTCAGTGATCAGAGAAAATCATGAGTAGTCTGTGAGAAAGTAAGTGGCTCAGGAAAAAAGTCTAGTTCACTGACCCACTGGAAAGTGCTGCGAACCCTGTTTCCGCATTGAGGTCAACCAACTGCAGAGACAGTCTGCACGCAATTGCTTTCATGTGGCGCGCCTGTTTCTCCAAAACTCACGCAAATGTATCGATCATCATTTATCGATATTGTATGCTAGCCGCGTGCCCTGTAATTCTGCTAGAATCTCTTCAATGAAGTGGAATATCTTCTGCATTGAAAAATCACGGAAGGAGCGGAGGAGGTTTGCAGTTTACATCCTCTCGGCTACGTGGTTTTGAGAGACACAGCATAAGTTCTGATTGACCAGTGTCCTTTAGAAATCTCTGTTTGGCTTTTCTGAAGCATCCATTGCGGCATTTATCTAGGATGCTTTAAATGCACCACGGAGAACTAAAGTCAGTTTGATCGTATTGCGATTTGAACTGTGTTCTTCTCTTGTACTGGGCCGTTGTCTCTCTCTCTCGATGCCGAATCAGGGTGCTTTTCAATGTAAACCAGCTCCTTAATTGCAATTTTCCTTCTGCGCGCCCCTTGGTAAAACATTCGACATACATTAGCTGACACTGATGTGGGTTACACATTCTAACACACGCGGCCAGTAACTTTGATAGGGAGAGTGACTGTCTTTCTCATTTTTGGGAACTATTTTAATGGATGGTTGTTGAGTTTATATGTCGTATCAGGATCCTTCTTTACCCAACATCGCCTATATCATCATTTGGTTTTGCTACTCTAACGGCAACTGTGTTTGGAAATCAAATTATAGGAAGTCAGGTCCTCGTATTATGCACACAACTGCGCTTTTTGATGTGTAAACGAACTTCAGCACTTTTGAGTCATCGTCAGTGGTTACTATAACGAAGTAATTATTTCCTAAAATGTTTGTTTCTGTACGTGCGACTCTGTAGCCGAGTGGCAGTCTGGCTTGAATCCTCGTCGCGAGAAGACGCGATGACGCTGAGTTCTGCACTGCAGAAAACAACACCAGACTGCTGTATTGGTCGTTGAGTATTTCGCTATTCCACAGTTGTTTTTGTTGATGTATCTTATTTGAAGATGGCGTCGATTTAAAAAAAAAAGATACATTGAAGTTTAGCTTTTATCATGATTGTGTGAAGTTTCATTGTTTTACTGTCGAAAAAGTTTCAGTTTCTTTAGATGATATTATTTGTGTGCATCTATCACAAATCGGAACTGTTGCTTATCTTAAACTTACTGTTGTCGTGTAATTGCGTAGACAGAAGGCGCTTTGGAATTTACACATCGCACTGTTGCTACAAAAGTGACGCAAATCAAAATGTCAGCTCTGACAAATCACGAAAAATATTTTTGGCAATAATGAAACATTATAAAGACGTACAAATTTATCAGCACTAACGAGAATGGATATGACACAAGGATCAAATGGTGTTTCAGTCATGTTTAACATTAGCCCCACAGAACTGCCTTTTGTTTTAATTACGCCACTTACAGCCTCTTGATCAGACATGTAGATGTTGCTAGAATTCTGTGCTTTTCTATAATATAACCTACATACATATATATGTCGCTTTTGAAGTTCAATTTATGCTTATTAACAACGTTTCATTTCTAAGTAAGCCACTCACTGCATAGGAAAGATTCTGACTAACACTTATATGGTGTCCACTGCACCAAACACATTACGTTTCTGGAAGTTAGATATATTCAACAAAACCTTACAGAAACTCAGATGTGTAAGTCAGATGACAATATCAATGCTATTAAATACTAAAGTGACTGCTTATTTTATTCACGGCTGTAATTTTCAGCAACTGTAGTGTGTTCTTTGATGCTAGCACAACAGATACGTAGGTATGATTCAGTTATAGTAAATTGTAAAACAGTGCTTAAAAAAATCACATACAATATGTTAATTTCTGAACAGACGATGACATTATCCCTCTATGAAGAAGATATTGGCTGTCTGCTAAACTATGTAACTTTCGTAATATGCTTTTCATACTGCTCATAAATGTATAGCCAAGGTTTAAAGATTTATAATATTCCTAATTTTGTAGCTTCTGAAAAAGACAAGTTAATATGTCGAAAGCGGTAAAGCATATCAAATTTATTTGCAACTGATGACTGAAATTTACTCTGAAAAAATAAAATTATTGGACCTTAATGAACAGTTGAAATATTCAACAAATACTGATAAAGTCACTACAGTAAGAATTACAATACCTTCTTGTTGTTTTCTGGCAAAGGAGATTGATTAAAATACACTTTAACCATCCTACTTTCTGACCTGCATGCAACAGCATAAATGTCACTTCCATCTCCTTCAGAACTGGTAGCAGTAACAAATGATACTATTTCATCATTGAATTTCATTATGGCTGAGGCATTTCTGTCATAATGTAACTCATGAAATATTTTATTATGTTCTTCCTTTGGTGACTCATCACTTTTATATACTACACGGCACTTTTCCATGATTGCATTTCAGATTAGCGAGATATCCATCCTCTGTATGAAAATGCAATGCGACGGGTGTATACTAATGACAACATCGTTCTTCTAAATGAAACAGGAACAGTTTATGTTGTAATTTCATGTACTGAAGCGTTGCGTGACCTTCGAGGTTTGCTTTTCAATTTGGTTCTATAGAACTAGATGTGTAAATAAATAAAAAGCAGAAAAGGAAATGTATGGGTATATTTTTGAAAAGTAACACAACTCAAAAAATTCATCATTTATAATCTCATATAGAGAAACCTAGTTCAGTTTGAAAGGTCTCTGTTCGATTCCTTTCATGTTAATTTCTTAAATCTGTTGTCATTTACGACATAAATTCCTCTTCTAAATTTACTGTGGTGTTTCTGACTATCTGGGAGGAGACTGAGCAGTGAAACGTGTTACTTTTACACATAAACAAGAACGATCTGTCACACTACTACACTTTAAAACACAGTTTATATGTAATTCATGTCACACAGTCTCACAGGGAACCAACATCCGCTTTCTTTTATATACTGTATATGATAAGATACTGTCATCCCCCTTCCCTTCTGTGTGAGAGGATGAATGAGCAAATGTATTTCTAGTTGCATGCTTGATGGTAGCAGACAAGCCTGTCTGCTAGAGAACAGTAGGACCAACGTCGGAGCAGGTAGCTACGCTTTCTAGAAGCAAAGAGGTTTCTATTCTAAGTATGGTCCTGTCCATCCCTTGTCATGTTGGTATAGGGAACTGCCTCTCTGGTCACTTCCGTTCGTATTTGTGAAGCATGCTCGGTAGGAGCCCAGGTCAGTCTGTCCATGGCGAGCGTCTGAAGTGGTAAGGTCTCCGGCTAAGCGCGTCTCTGCTAAGTCTGTAGGACAATGGATTTCTTAAGTTGAGCCTAACTGAAAATTTAATCACCTATATTTCAGGTTTAGCTCTAAAATATCTAATGTTATCTTAAATTGCAATGCAGTGTATTTCGAGTGTGAAGTTCAGAATATCTTCCAGTAGTTGCTTTGTCACTACTTTGTGAGTAAAGTGGAACCACGTGTTGATCAGTAACTCTAAGATCATCAATCTTAAATGCGAATGTGCGTGAGATTATAACGTCTCGTCTTGACAATATTTTTCAATATAGCAACTTTTCTTTATGTTCAACCCACGTGGGGTGTACTTTGTGAGACCAGTACCACGTGCTTATACCATTGTTTGACCCATCAGGTTAATAATAAGACGATAGTAACCAGTTCGAGGTTTTTCTTTAGTAAATTGCGTTTCGATGTAATTTATTTTAATTATCAAAATTATTGTGGAGTTACACTCTTTGTGTAAACCAAGATGACCACGTGAAGCATGTGGTGTAATCATCAAAGTATCCCTCAGCTATTCTTTTCGGTAAGATTTCACAGAGAGTTAGTATGAATTTAGTATAGCAGTGTGTGGTAATTACGTGACAAACAGGATTGCGCTACGAACATAACTTCTTTGGGTGAAAATTGAATCGGTTGGTTGTGGTTAATTTCCTCTTGCATATGTTTCAACGTTCTTCGTGTGTTATTTTATGAATGCAGTGTTGTATGTAGTCTCCCAATCTTGGCTCCATATTTGATGTGTTCTGTAAGATTACAAACTCACATTTTCACAATCCTAAATAAGGTACCAGTTTAGTTATGAATCAAGTTTAATATGCCCAAATTTCAATGATCAACGTTAAAATAAATTTCCAAATATAAACTGATTTATTTCTTTTTATTTAAATTGCCTTTTTATATATATGTATCACTGGTTATCGTAAGATGAGTACTAAAAGATTATAATTAATGTTAGTCTGGTTGGGAATTTGGTAAGCTAGACTGGATACCTGGTGAAACAGTTGCTCAGTAATGCAAGGTTAACTTCCCCAGACAGCTCACAGGTTTTAACCCTCTTTTATTGTCTATCAGCACCGCTTTCATAACAAATTAATGCAACAACATTACAAGTTCAATTTTAGGGCACATGTACAGCCTTGCACTCTGGAATTGCGTCAGTGAGAACTTGGTTCATGGTTGATACCGTATAGTTTAGAACTTTTTTTCTTTCTTTGTGTATATTTTTATTTCTATTTTGTTGTACTTTATACTTCAATAATTATATTGGTTTTATTAATTATTTTGCATTAAAACATCACTTACTGTATTGTATAGTGTACCAACACACAGAGCAACAGCCAGGGCATAAAGATTAGAAAAAGGTCCGCCTCCCCGTGGAAAGGACGGTAACGGAATGGGTGCTTGTCAAGCTAACCTAACTTGTGAGCAGCCATTACGGCGAAGAGACCTACACGCTGCCTGGCTTGTTACTTGTCTTAAATAGCACACGGCCCACCTTAGTAACCCAGGTGGTGGGCTACTCTGTAGTGTTTAAATGGAAAAAAAATGAAAAATGAGCTAATGGATACGTTCGTCGTTCGTCCCACACCGATTTCTGCGATTATTTCACGCAGTGTTGATTTCTGTTACCACTGACAGCTCCGCGTAACCGCTACTTCTCTCGGTGGTTAACTAAAGGCCGTCGGCCACTGCGTTGTTCGTGGTGAGAGGTAATGCCTGAAATGTGGTATTCTCGGCATGCTCTTGATGCTGTGCATCTCGGAATACTATATTCCCTAACGAATTCCGAAATCGATTGTCTCATGCTTCCAGCTCCAACTACCAAGCCGTGTTCAAAGTCTCTTGATTCCCGTCGTGCGGTCGTTATCATGTGGGAAACCTTTTCACGTGAATCACCTGAGTACAAATGACAGCTGGTCTAAATGTTCTGTACTTTTATACCTTGCGTACGCGATGCTACGATCATATGTATATGTACTTATCGCTATCCTATGCCTATTGTAATCTCAGTATATGTTCAACGGAAAATGGGATCTACAGAAAGTAATGAAATTTCTCCTTGCGAAGTCCGTACTGGATGACATAATGTAGAAACGGGGATCAGTCTATCCGTAGATCGTTTTACAACACCCCATAAGAATGAGAGCAGAACTGCTCAACAAGCAGCTGAACTTAAAGCTCCCAAAATGAGAGAGAAATTGTTTCAGATCAAAGTGAATGACAAAGAAGAAGATCAGTACATATCAGAAGGGAAAAATACACCACCGATAATTCCAACAACAGTTAGGATAAGAAAGACCACGGAAGCAACCCCTCTCTCAGCCCAAGTATAAGAACAAACATTGTAGAAGTTCCGGTAACCAACGATTTCACTCAAAGGAGCAGCGAACCTGGAGAAAGAAATGAAGAAAAAACCTTAGGTACACTGTATTATGATACTGAAATGGAAGCCAAGGAGGAAAATTAGGCTCCTCACAGACGCCGCAAACGGAAGATCTGCTTTGTTGTTGCTCGACGATTTTCGCATTTTTGATTGCGATGAATTGACGTTGCAGTATTCATGTCTGGCAGGCCGTGTATAAGGTGTCATAAATTCAGGTAAGAAAACAAAACCCGTGAAATTCACAAGTTTATTTACATATGGGCTGTCGCAGATGGAATGGTCAACATTCAGGGATATTACGGAAAACGACCATTCGAAGCAAAAAGTCTAGTAAACATGGGCTCTGAAATGCAGACCTTGAGAGCTGTATGCACTTCTTCATCTTCCATATTGTGAATAAATCTGTCCTACTCTAAGCTCTTTACTTGGAATATTTTTGGAGGAGGTAGTATGCACCAAAACAAGAAAAAATTGTCTAGAAGACACTGGCTGTAAAAAACATGTCTTAAGAACTACGAGCTCTTGTTCAACGCTAGAAATGTGTTTCACAGCATCGAAGATGAACAAATGCTCATAGCTCTTAACATATACACTTAAAAGTCCATGTTTACTGGACATTTTTGCTTCGAATGATCGTTCCTGTCATACAGCTGAGTGTTGGCTATTCCTCCTGGAACACCGTGTATATCTCTCCGAAGTTTCCTTTTTGTTACACTGCAAGTGCCAAATAGGTCCAATTAGAAATTTTAGATTCTAATATTCTACCGTTAGCGTCGTTTTCGCACAATCTTTGGTTCAAATGGCTCTGAGCACTATGGGACTTGACCTCGGAGGTCATCAACCCCCTATAACGTAGAACTACTTAAACGTAACTAACCTAAGGGCATCACACACATCCATGCCCGAGGCAGGATTCGAACCAGCGACCGTAGCGGTCACGCGATTCCAGACTGTAGCGCCTAGAACCGCTTGGCCACTCCGGCCGGCCGCACAATCTTTCTTTGACTGTGTCTGTACTCGCGCATGGCGTGACATTTTATGTTTTCTATCTCGAAAATTTCTAGTTTTGCGAATAGTTTGTATGTCGCCAGAGGGCGCTTCCTTCGGTTTCACTAGCTGCTCGCCAACGTATCCGTTCCCACGTCTTCTTGACACGCTTCCGAGTTATGCAGCTCACATTTGAGAAGAAGCTTACAACGGAACCTCCCCATCGCACCCCCCTCAGATTTAGTTATAAGTTGGCACAGCGATAGGCCTTGAAAAACTGAACACAGATCAATCGAGAAAACAGGAAGAAGTTGTGTGGAACTATGAAAAAAATAAGCAAAATATACGAACTGAGTAGTCCATGCGCAAGATAGGCAACATCAAGGAGGCTGTTAGGTTACGAGCGCCGTGGTCCCGTGGTTAGCGTGAGCAGCTGCGGAACGACAGGTCCTGGGTTCAAAGCTTCTCCCGAGTGAAAAGTTTGATTTTTTATTTTCAGATAATTATCAAAGTTCAGGCACTCACACATAATCAACTTCGCTCTCCAAAATTCCAGGACATGTTCAGATTTGCTTGGACATGTACAGGATTTGACGGTCTACGCACGGAAACATTTGAAAACGTAAAAAACATATGTTTTGATAGAGCACAGGGAAAACTGTGCGACTGTGAAACTGTTGCATTCATTTGATGCAGTTTATGTGACAAACTCATCACTTTTTTGGGAGTGATTATCACATCCACAAGAAAACCTAAATCGGGTAAGGTAGAAGAATCTTTTTACCCATCCGCCAAGTGTGCAAGTTAGGTGGGTCGACAACATATTCCTGTCATGTGACGCACATGCCGTCACCAGTGTCGTACAGAATATATCAGACGTGTTTTCCTGTGGAGGAATCGGTTGACCTATGACCTTGCGATCAAATGGTTTCGGTTCCTATTGGAGAGGCACGTCCTTTCGTCTACTAATCCCACGGTTTTGCGGTGCGGTCGCAAAACAGACACTAAACTTCTTACAGTGGAGAGAGACGTCAATGAATGAACGGACAGATCGTAACTTTGCAAAAATAAAGAAAGTAAAATTTTCACTCGATGGAGGATTAGAACCAAGGACCTTTCGGTTCGCAACTGCTCACTCTAACCACGAGACCACGGCGCTCACCACCTAGCATTGTCGTTTATGTTGGCTATCTTCCACATGGACTACTCAGTTTGTATATTTTGCTTATTTTTTCATAGTTCCACACAACTTCTTCCTGTTTTCTCGATTGATCTGTGTTCAGTTTTTCAAGGCCTATCCACTGTGTCAATTTATAACTAAATCTGAGGGGGGTCCGATGGGGAGGTTCCCTTGTAAGTAAGAGTACAACGAACAGTCCCAATGCTATTAATTTTCAAATAATATTTAAAACTATTATTCAATGAGCTGTGACTGATAGACGTTACTGAAACACAATCAGATCTTCAAAGTTATATACATTTAATTTTACGTACTGATTGTAACTAAAAATGACGATGTTTTATTGATGTACTAAGCGTTTGGAGTGTTCTACATCTACATATCTAAATAGATATTCCGCTAGCCACCAAGTGGTGTGTGGCGGAGGGCACTATTCGCGCCAAAGTCATATTTACCCCCATCTGTTCCTATCGCGCGAGGGAAATACGACTGTCTGAACGCCTCAGTACGAGCTCTTATTTCCCTTATCTTTGAATGGTGATCATTGCGCGATTTGAAAGTTGGTGGTAATAATATGTGCTCTGCATCCTCGGCGAAAATCGGTTTTTGGAATTTAGTGATTAGCCCCTCCCGTTTAGCGCGTCGTCTATCTGCAAGTGTGTCCCACTTCAAACTTTCTATGAAATTTGTAACGCTCTCGAGATGGCTAAAAGTACCAGTCACGAATCTTTCCGCTCTTCCTTGGACCTTCTCAATCTCTTGAATCAGACCAAACTGGTAAGGGTCCCTTAAAGACGAACAGTACTCTAGGACTGGACAAACTAAAGTAGTGTAAGCAATTTCCTTTGTTGAAGGACTACATCGCTTCATGATTCTACCAATAAACCGCAATCTAGAGTTCTCCTTACCCGTTACTTGTGTAATCTGATTGTTCGATTTGAGATCATTTTGAATAGTCACACCCAGATACTTGGCGGATGTTACAGCTTCCAAAGATTAAGCATTTATTTTGTACTCGTATATCAATGGGGATTTTCGCTTTGTTATACGCAGTACGTTACACTTACTAATATTGAGAGATAACTGCCAGTCATTAACCATTATTTTCTGCAAATCATCATTGATTTGTTCACAACTTTCGTGTGATAATAATTTCCTGTAGTCTACAACATCATCGGCAAACAGTTTAACGCCTCTGTCAATAACATCGACCAGATCGTTTATGTAAATCGTAAAAAGCAGCGGACCTATTACGCTGCCCTGGGGCACACCTGATGTTACGCTTGTTTCTGTTGAAGTCTCCCCATTCAGAGCGCTATACTGCTACCTGTCTGTTAGAAAACTTTCTATCCAGGTGCATATGTCATCGGATAGACCGTAAGAGCGCACTTTTTGGAGCAACCGACAGTGCGGAACTGAGTCGAACGCCTTTCGAAAGTTAAGGAATATGGCATCAACCTGGGAGCCGGTATCTAGAGCTTGTTGTGTATCACGCACAAAGAGGGCCAGCTGTATCTCGCATTCCTAACACCCTGCTGGATTCTGCAGATGAGCTTCTTAGAGTCTAGAAATCTCATTATGTCTGAACATAAAATACGTTCCGTGATTCTACAACAAATCGACGTCAGTAAAATTGGCCGGTAATTATGTGCATCTGATTTTCTACCCTTTTTATATATTGCTATGACCTGGGCCTTCTTCCAGTCCCGTGGGACTTTTCGCTGTTCCAATGATCTCTGATAGATGATGGATAAGAATGGTACTATGTTTGTAGCATGTTGTTGTTGTTGTTGTTGTTGGCTTCAGTCCTGAGACTGGTTTGATGCAGTTCTCCATTCTACTCTATCTTCTGCAAGCTTCTTCATCTCCCAGTACCTACTGCAACCTACATCCTTCTGAATCTGCTTAGTGTGTTCATCTCTTGGTCTCCCTCCACGATGCCCTCCAATACTAAATTGGTGATCCCTCGATGTCTCAGAACACGTCCTACCAACCGATCCCTTCTTCTAGTCACGTTGTGCCAGAAGCTCCTCTTCTCCCCAATTCTATTCAATACCTTCTCATTAGTTATGTGATCTACCCATCTAATCTTCAGCATTCTTCTGTAGCACCACATTTCGAAAGCTTCTATTCTCTTCTTGTCCAAACTATTTATCGTCCACGTTTCACTTCCATACATGGCTACACTCCATACAAATACTTTCAGAAACGACTTCCTGTCATTTAAATCTATACTCGATGTTAACAAATTTTTCTTCTTCAGAAACGCTATCCTTGCCATTGACAGTCGACATTTTATATCCTCTGTACTTCGACCAACATCAGTTATTTTGCTCCCCAAATAGCAAAACTCCTTTACTACCTTAAGTGTCTCATTTCCTAATCTAATTCACTCAGCATCACCCGACTTAATTCGGCTACATTCCATTATCCTCGTTTTGCTTTTGTTGATGTTCATCTTATATCCTCCTTTCAAGACACTGTCCATTCCATTCAACTGCTCTTCCAAGTCCTTTGCTGTCTCTGACAGAATTACAATGTCATCGGCGAACCTCAAAGCTTTTATTTCGTCTGCATGGATTTTAATACCTACTCCGAACTTTTCTTTTGTTTCCTTTATTGCTTGCTCAATATACAGATTGAATAACATCGGGGATAGGATACAACCCTGTCTCACTCCCTTCCCAACCACTGTTTCCCTTTCATGTCCTTCGACACTTATAACTGCCATCTGGTTTCTGTACAAATTGTAAATAACCTTTCGCTTTCTGTATTTTACCCTTGCCACTTTCAGAATTAAAAGGAGAGCATTCCAATCAACATTGTAAATAGCTTACTCTAAGTCTACAAATGCTAGAAACGTAGGTTTGCCTTTCCGTAATCTTTCTTCTAAGATAAGTCGTAGGGTCAGTATTGCCTCACGTGTTCCAACATTTCTACGTAATCCAAACTGATCATCCCCGAGGTCGGCTTCTATCAGTTTTTCCATTCGTCTGTAAAGAATTCGCGTTAGTATTTTGCAGCTGTGACTTATTAAACTGATAGTTCGGTAATTTTCACATCTGTCAACACCTGCTTTCTTTGGGATTGGAATTATTATATTCTTCTTGAAGTCTGAGGGTATTTCGCCTGTCTCATACATCTTGCTCACCAGATGATAGAGTTTTGTCAGGACTGGCTCTCCCAAGGCTGTCAGTAGTTCTAATGGAATGTTGTCCACTCCGGGGGCCTTGTTTTGACTCAGGTCTTTCAGTGCTCTGTCAAACTCTTCACGCAGTATCCTATCTCCCATTTCGTCTTCATCTACATCCTCTTCCATTCCCATAATATTGTCCTCAAGTACATCGCCCTTGTATAGACCCTCTATATACTCCTTCCATCTTTCTGCTTTCCCTTCTTTGCTTAGAACTGGGTTTCCATCAAAGCTCTTGATATTCATGCAAGTAGTTCTCCTTTCTCCAAAAGTCTCTTTAATTTTCTTGTAGGCAGTATCTATCTTACCCCTAGTGAGATAAGCCTCTACATCCTTACATTTGTCCTCTAGCCATCCCTGCTTAGCCATTTTGCACTTCCTGTCGATCTCATTTTTGAGACGTTTGTATTCCTTTTCGCCTGCTTCATGTACTGCATTTTTATATTTTCTCCTTTCATCAATTAAATTCAATATCTCTTCTGTTACCCAAGGGTTTCTATTAGCCCTCGTCTTTTTACCTACTCGATCGTCTGCTGCCTTCACTACTTCATCCCTCAGAGCTACCCATTCTTCTTCTACTGTATTTCTTTCCCCCATTCCTGTCAATTGTTCCCTTATGCTCTCCCTGAAACTCTCTACAACCTCTGGTTCTGTCAGTTTATCCAGGTCCCATCTCGTTAAATTCCCACCTTTTTGCAGTTTCTTCAGTTCCAATCTGCAGTTCATAACCAATAGATTGTGGTCAGAATCCACATCTGCCCCTGGAAATGTCTTACAATTTAAAACCTGGTTCCTAAATCTCTGTCTTACCATTATATAGTCTATCTGATACCTTTTAGTATCTCCAGGGTTCTTCCATGTATACAACCTTCTTTCATGATTCTTCAACCAAGTGTTAGCTATGATTAAGTTATGCTCTGCGCATAATTCTACGAGGCGGCTTCCTGTTTCATTTCTTAGCCCCAATCCATATTCACCTACTATGTTTCCTTCTCTCCCTTTTCCTACTCTGGAATTCCAGTTACCCATGACTATTAAATTTTCGTCTCCCTTCACTACCTGAATAATTTCTTTTATCTCATCATACATTTCATCAATATCTTCGTCATCTGCAGAGCTAGTTGGCATATAAACTTGTACTACTGTAGTAGGCGTAGGCTTCGTGTCTATTTTGGCCACAATAATTCGTTCACTATGCTGTTTGTAGTAGCTTACCCGTACTCCCAATTTTTTATTCATTATCAAACCTACTCCTGCATTACCCCTATCTGATTTTGTATTTATAACCCTGTATTCACCTGACCAGAAGTCTTGTTCCTCCTGCCACCGAACTTCACTAATTCCCACTATATCTAACTTTAACCTATCCATTTTCCTTTTTAAATTTTCTAACCAACCTGCCCGATTAAGGGATCTGACATTCCACGCTCCGATCCTTAGAACGCCAGTTTTCTTTCTCCTGATAACAACGTCCTCTTGAGTAGTACCCGCCCGGATATCCGAATGGGGGACTATTTTACCTCCGGAATATTTTACCCAAGAGGACGCCATCATAATTTAATCATACAGTAAAGCTGCATGCCCTCGGAGTCAACATAAAATCTTACGGAGATACCGTCTGGGCCAGATGCATTCCTGGCGTCTAAGGATCTTAACTGTTTAATAATCCCAGATGCACTAAACACTATGCCAGCCATCCTTGCGTTTGTTCGATAAATGAAAGGGGGAATGGTGCTGCAGTCCTCCATCGTAAACGAGTCTTTGAAAGCTAGTCTTAGAAGTTCGGCCTTCAGTTGATCATCATCCGTTACATTACCCGTACTGTCAACAAGAGAAAGTATTTAATTATTTGTAGCGTTCATAGACTTTACGTACGACCAAAAGTTTTTGGCGTTATTTTGAAAATCTGATCTTTCACCCTGTACCAATTTGGACACAACAGATATTTCTCACGGTACCCTGGCACGCTGACTGGATCCGAAAGCGGCGTCCTCTGGAGGCGTCTACAGTGCCACCTATAGGAATACGGCGAGCCCTGTGGCTAGCGTGACTCATAGTGGCGCGTGCTGCCGACCCATCTATGAGTTGCATCTTCTGCTGAGACGTGGGTGGTGCGCAGAGCGCTGTGTGCAGTCGGAACAGATACCGTCGATACCACAAGTTTTAAATTGCTGCTGCTAATACCTGTAGCAGATCAACCCATAAATTAAAACATAATCGGCAGTCATAGTTTAAAGTTATTTGTTTACCGTTATGTAAAATATTGTTCCAGACACAGTGAATCCTCGCCGTCTGTGCTGCTCTCGACCACAGGATGAGTTAGCTGGCGTTCGTAAGCAGCTGGAAACCGCCTGAGTAGAGTCAAGGAGTTGGAAACTGTAACGAATGGATGTGTTGAGACGGCATCCACCAGTCATGTACCAGAGGTACCGAAAGTACTTCAGGTCTATCCTCTACTGTAGATATCGTCTCCTCTGCAGGAGACACAAGATCTATCACTGCTCCTCCACTAGAATGTGAATGGCGTGTCAGTGGTAGGTCTAGGTGTCCTGTACAGGGAAGACAGGGGCCAGGGAAAACACAGGATATTATACTCACCCTCCTAACCTGTGAAAGTTCAAGGTGCTGTCTTCCACTGAAACTGCAACTAGGGTAGTGAGACACAGTTCACCTGTTCGGAAACGTGTTGAGTCCGTCGTCAGCGGGAGGCAAACACAAAAGGTTAGGGGTCTATTAATAATCAGCAGCTCAGAAGTACGGCAAATAATGGTACCCCTTCGGGATATGACAGCAAGGAATAGGCAGGAACACCATGCGCACTCAGTGTGTGCCTGGACGTCTCATTCAACATATTGAAGAGATTATTCCAACAAACACTGAGGGAACAGTGTGACCAACTGCAGATTATGTCACAAGTTGGGAGGAACGATTCCTGTCGCTTCGGCTCCAGTGTCATACTTGGATAATTCCAGCGACTAACAGAGAAGGGTTGAGAAGACCAGCCTTGCACACAGGGTTTCAACACAGCTCACAGTCTGCAGCATTGTCCTCAGGACAGATCGTGGCCCCCTGGTTCGGAATCGAGTGGAAGGTTTGAACCAGAGACTGCGAAGGTTCTGCGACAAGCTAGATTGTTATTTCCTAGATTTGCAAAAAATGGTTCAAATGGCTCTGAGCACGATGGGACTTAACATCTGAGGTCATCAGTCCCCTAGAAACTAGAACTACGTAAACCTAACTAACCTAAGGACATCACACACACCCATGCCCAAGGCAGGATTCGAATCTGCGACCGTAGCAGTCGCGACCGGCTAGATTTGCACCATAGGGTTGTGAACTATGAGATCCCCATAAATGCGTCTGGTGTGCACTGTTCATCACAGGCTGCTACCCATGTAGCTGACTGTGTGCGGAGTGCACACAACATTTTTTTTTTAATTTGGCGACTTTTCATCCATTCCATATAACGACAACTGTAGGAGACCCAGAAGGACGAGTGTGAGATCCAAAGAGATGACCCCCACAGATAAAATATTAAAATCGTAGGGGTTAACTGCCGAAGCATTCGCAACAAAGTGCAGTGAAGCTGACATAATACCAGATACGGAAAGCTAGTTACAACTTGAAGCTGACAGCAGTGAGACTTTTGGGGAAAATGTAAGCTTATATCGAAACGATAGGCTAATGGGAAATGGAGGTGGTGTAATTGCTACAACAGGCAAGAAACTCAAATCTACAGAGATAGAAATTGAAACCGCATCCAAGATTGTTTGAGCAAGACTCAGTATTAGGGATGGGCATAAATCAGATTCTACACTGAATTTGCAGCTGTGTTAGCCCGATTGTTAACAATAATTTATTGTAGATCCCTTGAACTGTGCCCAATAGTTGGAAGAACGCACAGGCTACACTTGTCTGCAAGGTGGATAGGAGAAGTGATCCACAAATCCATCGCCCAGTATCCTGGACATGGATTTATCTAGACTCTTAGGACGTATTCTAAGCTCAAACATAATGAAGTACCTTGAACAGAACGATCTCACCCGTGCTAACCAACACGCATTCAGAAAACATCGATCGTATGTAGCTCAACTCGCACTTTTTCACGTGACATACTGAAAGCCTTGGATCAGAGCAATCAGGTAGATGCAGTTTTTCTCAATGTTCGAAAAGCATTTGACTCATTACCAGATCTATGCTTATTATCATAAGTTTCGTTATCAGAATGAAAAGTCTCAATAGAAAACTTCTTACATTACAAGAAAAATTTCGCGTACAAAGAGCTTCGCAAATAAAAAGAAGCGAGACGCATATAGCATAAAAACAAACAGCCTTTTATTTAGTTACGTGGCCGAAGATGATAATAATAATAATAATCACCTATAGTAATACATAAAGACAAGTCCTTGTTTAACGTTATCATCAAAAATCTCGAAAACTACATGTCCGATTTACTTCACAATTTTACACGATGCTCTAATGAAAATTCGGACAGATGTATGCCATATATTTATTGTATGTAATGTATAAATCTATATGTAACATATAAAGGGGAAACGTTGTTCCCATAAATCACAAAAAGTTCATCACCTATGTATTTCAAATTTTTAAACGGTATTCTAATGAACATTTGGAAAGTTTTTGGCTGATATCTTAATAATGTATCATATATAAATACATATGTAATATATAAAGAGGAAAAGTTATTACTAAAAATGCCCAGAAGATCTTGACGGGTTTATCAAATTTTTGCACGCATCTGTAATGATTTTTCGTTTGGACGAAGGCTGTATTTATTTTTTAATATGTATGATATATAAACTTGAACGTAACATATAAAGGGGAAACGTTGTCAACAAATTTCTCGATAAGTTTTTGACCGATTGCCTTCAAACTTTTACACGGTACTGTAATAAATATTTGGTCGGACATAGCCTACATATTTTTTAAACGATGATGTACAGTTTTTCTGCCAGAGACGGCTGTGAAAAAGAGAACGCTGTGCTCTTCTGTGAAAATGTGCGGTTTGAATTTCTTGCTCACAGCCAGTTTCAACTACAATAGTAGGGCATTTTAACCACTTGGCAAATTTTTTCCTTGTACATATGTTCAAACAAAAATTGTATAAACAACTGTGCGCCGTTCTCTTTTCCTCCTGGCTGTCGGTTCATAGAAAACAGTCAAGTTGAATTTATGACTTATCGGCCTCTGATTAGAGTACTACTATGGAATTTGAATCGTCCGAAACTTTGCACTCCTACCCATTCACAACTGAAGTTATTACAGCACTATCCGCACAGATCCAGCAGCTAGGCAGGACCCTCTCATACCCCATACGCCAATGATCCCAGCGAATTTACCCATTCATTTTTTTAAATTCTTTATTTCCATTCATAATAATTATACAAGAAATACCCACCACCTTAGTGATTAGTGGGTCTTAATATTTTACAATGTTATTTATAATTGCAGCTACTAAATATTAAAATTTGCAAGACTACAGACAGTATTACTTGGGTTAATGGGCAGACTATTTCTACTGTTGGCATTACTTTCTAATAACTATTAGTGATTTGTGTTAACTGCCTGCAGCTTAACATGTGTGCCAGTGTTAGTATAAACCTACTTGAGTGCCTGGCTCATAGAGCTAAACCCTATGAGCGTGGCACAAGGCAGGCAAGGAGTTTATTGTCGCTGCAGGTTCCTAATCTACTATCCTATTCTATTCTCCTAAAATTACTAACTAATCTACGTCATAATTGGTGCATATGTCAAGTCCGTGAAATAGATCACCCCAGTCCACCTAGTCCTGCATGTGGTGGATTCCAACTGTTAAGTCGACCGATCCACGAGCAGGCGGTACGGGATCGGGGTGCTGGACGCGATTGGTGATTAGCAACTAGTCACGAAAGTCTCTCAAGAATATTGTCAATACTTTTCGTGATACCTCGTTAGCTAATGTATTCAGTGTTTGAAAGGTCTCTTCTTGTCTCAGTAGGTCGTAAGTATTGTTACTCGGCAGTTGCTGTTGTAGTGCGGCTGCTACATCATCGAAAAGGGGACACTCGTAAACCACATAGTCAGGAGTACCCTCCGATGCGCCACAGTCACACACGGTCGTCGCCCTCTTCCCAAACCGACATAGATATGTCGCATAGGGGCCATGACCAGTGAGGAAGAGGAACAATCCCCGAGTCGGCTGCCGGCCACGGTGGTCTAGCGGTTCTAGGCGCGCATTCCGGAACCGCGCGACTGCTACGGTCGCAGGTTCGAATCCTGCATCGGGCATGGATGTGTGTGATGTCCTTAGGTTAGTTAGTTTTAAGTAGTTCTAAGTCTAGGGGACTGATGACCACAGATGTTAAGTCCCATAGTGCTCAGAGCCGTTTGAACCAACCCCGAGTCGGCTCAAAATATTTCATTCCCATTCTTTCCCTTACATTTGGTAGGAACTGAAAAGTCCTTCTGCCAGTTTCGTCCGTCTCCCATAACTCCTGCCATAAATCTTCTCCCCTCCTCTTTATCTCTTCCTTATCCCTAACAAGTGCTCCCATAATTTCTTCTATTTTTGTAATGTATAACTTTACCCATTCATTGTAAGCGACTTCAACTTGCTGTCAAGGTTTCGCTTGCAGTAACAACGCTCAAGGTCAGAGAAAGGGTAAGAGGACAGGATGAGGGGCGGGGGTGGCGGGGGGGGGGTAAGGGAGAAAATGGACATAAGAAGGGTTGAAGGAGAAGATGGACGGAGAGAGAGGGTGAAGGACGTGAGGCACTAAGAAGGGGGAAAGAGGGAGGAGGTTGAGAAAGAAAGCGGTGAGGAGGAGATGGGCGGAGGGAAGATTGGGAAGAACATTTGGTTGTACATCCAGTTCCCATACATATTTAACAATTGTGAAGCACTGCCAGGTTCGCTAGTAAGAATTTAGAAGCAAGCGAGAACGGACACAAAATATAGCAATATCACAAACATGTCTGCCAGGTACTGCTATATCCCCCACACAGTTAACAACCCCTTCGCTGCTACAGACGTGCTCTTAGCATTCCGTGCTGATGTGGCTTTTATTATAGCTGTACTGCTCGCCAAATGCTGGTGCCTGTGCTAAAAGACGGCATTCCGACCAATATGAAATACTTATCATCCAATTTTTCGAAAACGAATGGGTGAAAAATTTGATTTTTACACATCTCACAGTCTGATATCTTCACTCGACAAAGGACTGAATTATATGCCATAATTATTCTGCTGCTTCAAATTAAGTAAAACACTGTGGATAATTTTAAAGATTTTGCAGAGGTAAAAACACGTTGCGTGAGCTTTGCATATGGTTGATTTTAGCACATACATTACAATGAATTGATTATAGATAAGGTATATGACACGGGTGTTACGTTTAATCAAGGAAAACCCCCAGTTGGGAAACGGGGCCAAAATTAGTTGCTTACTGTCGAGTTGCAATTTACAATTTCTTTATTGATTCCTTCAATCATTAAAAGTCATTTATTTACCACTTGACCAGGAACAGATCCAAAAAAGCTAGCAGGCATGAGTTTCTTTTCAAAACAATTTACAGTTTACGGCCAAGCCATTTCACTTAAAACCGGCTCTGATAACACATTTGTTAACAAATCAAAATTTTCCAAGTAATGAAATTAAAAACTTTACTTTACCGTTAATAGCCAAGCCATTTTTCTTAAAACAGACTTTAATAAAGCATTCAATGACAAAATTAAAACTTTCCAAGTAATGAAACAAAAACACCAACTTGCATACAATTTGGCTACCGAACATGCAGGGAGCCACTTCTTTTAAATTTTGGCACAACAAGGTATTAAATTACAAGGGCTCGCTAACAGGGAGGCAGAACTAGCATTTTCAAAGGATGCCAAGTAGATTAAAACAATCAAAGTAAATATACAGTCATTCACCTTTCACAGTAACTAACAATTTAAAGCCACGTAATTTTAAAAAACCCACCAGTGAAAGGCAAACTTAACCTTTTTAAACAGTGGCCAAAATTAATCAGAGTAAAATAAACCATTTAACATTTTACAACAACTAACAACTTTAACACCATGTTCTGCCACCAAAATTTCATGGGATAGAAATAATTAACCGACCGGGTGTAAGGGCGGCCACAGTTGTCTCCCGAAGGATGCTCAGGCTAGAAACGGACTAACAGACCCACAACGCCTCACATTCAGCAATCACAGCGACCTCACGCGAGGCCAGGGGAGGAGGAGGAATCAAATGAGGAACCATAATACCTGCCCAAAAATACACTTCCTCCCAGGCAGTACTAAGTCAAAAGATCACTGTCTATAACTACACCGGAGACAGGGACAGGAAATCCGAAGGCAGGAGGCCACAAGGCAGAAAAAAATGTAATCTAAAACAATAATCCCTGCCCAAAAATACACTTTCTACTGGGCAGTACTAATAAGAAGCGGAAAAGATCACTGTCTATAAATACACCGGCGACTGGGACAGGAAACCCGAAACGCAGGAGGCCACAAGGCAGAAAAGACGCTGGTTGCACAAACCAAAATTCTTCAATTAACATCTAAACCTTTAATCAACTTGGCTTGCAGTTTATCAGAGAAACAGCAGGTGAACTGCGATGCAAAGGTTTCTCACACCCGACCGTGTACACGTCGCCAGCGCACCCAACTGGGCACAGTCACGCAGCCACGCGCTCTGTCACCGGAGCCCTCGTCTTCTCAGCAACCACGGCGGCGAAATACCACTCCTCAGGTTAGGCGAGTTACTAGTCCGTCATTCCCGCCTCCAGACGGAAAATTTAAAGACATCCGTTGCCGCTCCCACCAAGTAGTGACTCGGAACCACAGCCGTGGCCCCCGGGTGTTCACAGCAAGAGCTTACAGCCTTCTCCCGTCAACTCGTCCCACACGTCTCGCACCTCCAGGATAGACCACGCGGCTTCTCGGAACAACAGTCAACTCTCCACCGCCACGCCGCGGTCTCACCGTACGAGATTCTCTAATTCCCGATTTTAAAAACCGACCGACCGACCCGTCACTGCTAGGCAACCAACCTGCCATCCCCCCAAAGATCTTATTCCCTTACACAAGGCTAACAGGAAGCAACGACTCGAAGATCGATAAGACCAGACACGCCGCCAGAGGCGAATCTCAACAGAATCGCACGCAGCATAACGATAAATATGAAAGAATTAATTAACGATGGAATTGAAGGACTCAGAAGAATCTTAACAGCGCGATATATGTTGAGAGCCGACACACGGCTCAGTATAGAAACTTTATTTGAAATTGAGAGCACAAGGATGTCGCCTCTCGTTCTCGAGTTATTGGGTTTTTCTGAAGGGCAGTTGCGCACGACATCTCCACTCACGTTCTTGCACATCGTCAATCATGTGGTCATAACAATTGTCATATCTCACAAACGATTCGAGATATCGAACAAGATTTTTTGCAAACAATAGCGCGCAATGAGACATATATGTCGTATGATAACGCCGACCTGGGTGGCCGAGCGGTTCTAGGCGCTACAGTCTGGAACCGCGCGACCGCTACGGTCGCAGGTTCGAATTCTGCCTCGGGCATGGATGTGTGTGATGTCCTTAGGTTCGTTAGGTTTAAGTAGTAAGTTTCAGGGGACTGATAACCTTAGAAGTTAAGTCCCATAGTGCTCAGAGCCATTTGAACCATTTTGTCGTATGATAAACACTCGAAACTTTTTTATTCGGCGAGAAATGGAAGTAAACCAACTGCGGTAGTGATATCGACGGCTCAGGATGCATTCAGACGTCCATAGCCATGTAGAAAATCACAACCGGCGTGCTTATATATGTCCACAACGCCTGGAGAACAGCTTAGGAGGACATGCATACACGGCCCCAGCAGCGAAAGGCCAAATGCACCTCTGTACAATCAGCCAGCGACCCGGCGCCCACGCAGTGAGGTCGCAATGCCCGTAACCGTGTGAGGCAGCTGGGCCCTGGAGCCCTGCCACTGGGCCAGGGCCGGCTGTGCTGGAGGCCTTGGCGGCGCTGCGGCAGAGGCGGCGGCGGTTGCAGCTACGGTCGACGACCCGGTGGCAGGCGCTGCGGCGCGGCGCGGCGCGGCGCGGCCTCCGCCAGCCAGTCCCCCCCCCCTCCCCCTACTCACCCCTCCCCCCCCCTCCGCCGCCCTTCCGGTACGGCCACTGCGTCGCGACGCCGACGCCACGAATCACCTCCTACGCCTGGCCGGGCGGACACCCCGCAGCGACAACTGCTCGGCTGCAGCTGCACAAAAGCGCGCCACCCACGCTCCGCAGCCGGCATCATTGTGCTGACGATGCTGATGTTGTCTTTTCTGTACTACCGACGCAGTTCGCTGCTGTCTGCTGTTGCATAGGGGAACACAGAGTGGTACGATTTCCGAATATCATATTCAAACATTCTTGATATTAAACAATACTACACTGCTAAAGAGAATTAGGGGAACATGCCTTTGAGCGCTTGCGATACTCCGCCAAGCAACAATTGAGGACTGGTTATGTTACCAAATTATACCTTTATCTCTCTCAAATTAGCTACACAACAAAACATCCTGAATCGTTTACATAAAAAGACCTGAAATGTCCGACAGCTGTCGAAAACAAAATGGAAACAATCATTACTTCCGTCATTTCGCCTGTTTTTCATTGGACTTTGGGAGTTCAATAACGTGTATGCCCTCGGTGAGTGTTCATCACTGCCTGGAAACTACGTTGCAAGCTACTTGCAAGTCTACAGAATGACCTTTCTCATTCTTCAATGAGTGCCGATTAGAGTTATTGGAGAGTCGGTGGTGGAACAGGACTAACACAAATACGTCAGTCAGGCATGCCCCACACGTGCACGATGGGATTTAGGTCAGGACTCACTGCCGGCTATTCCATCAATTCAATGTCCAGGCTTCACAAGACATCCCTGCTGACACCCGCGACTTAGGACCTAGTATTATAAGGGATTCAGGGCCACCACCGAATGCAGCAGCCACCACGTAGTACAACAGGATCTGTTCGATGTAGTGTTCGATGTAGTGTCTGGCGGTAAGGCGACCATGGACAATGACAAGATCCGTAAGGATCTCAACAATGAAGCCTTCCCATAACATCACAGAACCTTGGAAATCTATTTTCTGGACAACATTTGGAAGGTACCGCTCAAGACGGGGCTTGGCACACGAACAAGGTCATCACTTAGCGTCAGAGGATATCTGAACTCTGAACAAAGCGTTTCGTCAATGACGAAGTTGACATGGGAGCAGCAGAACTGAAGGCGAGCTGCAAGATTTTGTGTCAAGTGGAGTGCTCGAACAGGATGTCTGCGTCGTAAGTCCTTTCTCGTAGCCTGTTTGTCACAGTCTGATCGGACACAGCAGCTTCAGTGGCCCTTCTGAGGTCGTCCTACAGTGCTCTGGCGGTATACGTACGACGCAGCAACGCAAAGATGGCCAGATACATGTCTTCCACGCGGTTGTAACGGTTCGTCAACCTTCTTCAATTCGCCTTGTGTGGTGACCAGTCTCGCTGTCGCGTGTCCACAATCTATGGATGACGCACGGAGATGCATTGGCATCTGCAGCAACGCGACTCGAAATCCATCATTTCTGGATGTTGTATTGTCCTGGTGGGAGATGCCACAATGATAAGGAAAAACAAACTGCATATAGGGGTGGACACGGTCCCCAGTGATACATGCAGACTTTAATTGATCCATTGTAGCTTCCAGAATGAGGAGATCACCCAGCGAAAGCCACGAAAACATTCTCGAGGTATTAACGCTCCCTCCGCCGGCCTGGACCCTTCCGACGATTGTTACAGGGTGTTTTCTTTCTGTCCGATACAGCATAAAACGCGATTAATATGAAAAGGCCACCTGCCGCCTCTCAGTGGACGTCTAGTCACGCTATTGGCGTGCGAATCCCAGCCTTCGACGCAGATGACAAGCAGTGAACATGGATGCATGTACCAGGCGCCTGCTGCGGGGGCCCATACGCAGCTACGTTTGCTGTACGGTCTTTGAGGAGGCCCCTTGGTTCATTTGGATGGTCAGTTGCTCAACAGCTGCACATCTACTATCTACTATCCCGTACACATCTCCGCAGCCGTCGTGCACCCCTGCACCCATGGTGCGTGGTGCATCGCGCGTTGCCTCGCCGCTGGTTTTGGATACTGCCGTTTTGCCATGCACTGTATAGTTTAACCAAGGCGGCACGCCAACAGTTTACAGACTTAGCCGTTTCAGAAATGCTGCCATCCTGGGCTCGAAAGGCAGTGATCATGCCATTTTGGACGTCAGGTAAATCGTTCCATGTCCGCATTACGACAACGACTGCACTGTTTTCGCGTCCACCCCACACGCTTTATATATCTTCGACTACAAGCGCTGCCACCTACCATCTGTGAATGGTTATTGGACATTGACGTCGAACACAGGTTTGGGTCACATTAATGTGACAGGACCGTGTACAAACACATTGTCGTAAGAGCATATGTTCAACGATTTTAATATTCTTTCACCCCTTCGCATTTTGGTGGTTTAAATCTTTGAAGGATTGTGCCGAACATAAAATTCTACACTACTGCCCATTAAAATTGCTACACCACGAAGATGAAATGCTACAGACGCGAAATTTAACCGACAGGAAGAATATGCTGTGATATGCAAATGATTAGCTTTTCAGAGCATTCACACAAGGTTGGCGCCGGTGGCGACACCTACAACGTGATGACATGAGGAAAGTTGCCAACCGATTTCTCATACACAAACAGCAGTTGACCGGCGTTGCCTGATGAAACGTTGTTGTGATGCCTCATGTAAGGAGGAGAAATGCGTACCATCACGTTTCCGACTTTGATAAAGCTCGGATTGTAGCCTATAGCGATTGCGGTTTATCGTATCGCGACATTGCTGCTCGCGTTGGTCGAGACCCAATGACTGTTAGCAGAATATGGAATCGGTGGGTTCAGGGGGGTAATACGGAACGCCGTGCTGCATCCCAACCGCCTCGTATCACTAGCAGTCGAGATAACAGGCATCTTATCCGCACGGCTGTAACGGATCGTGCAGCCACGTCTCGATCCCCAAGTCAACAGATGGGGACGTTTGCAAGACAACAATCATCTTCACGAACAGTTCGACGACGTTTGCAGCAGCATGGACTATCAGCTCGTGGACCATGGCTGCGGTTACCCTGGACGCTGCATTACGGGCAGGAGCGCCTGCGATGGTGAACTCAACGACGAACCTGGGTGCACGAATGGCAAAATGTCATTTTTTCGGATGAATCCAGGTTCTGTTTACAGCATCATGATGGTCACATCCATGTTTGGCGACATCGCGGTGAACACACATTGGAAGCGTGTATTCATCATCGCCATACTGGCATATCACCCGGCGTGATGGTATGGGGTGCCATTGGTTACACGTCTCGGTCACCTCTTGTTCGCATTGACGGCACTTTGAACAGTGGACGTTACATTTCAGATTTGTTACGACCCGTGGATCTACCCTTCATTCGATCCCTGCGAAACACTACATTTCAGCAGGATAATGCACGACCGCATGTTGCGGATCCTGTACGGGCCTTTCTGGATACAGAAAATATTCGACTGCTGCCCTGGTCAGCACGTTCGCCAGACCTCTCACCAACTGAAAACGTCTGGTCAATGGTGGCCGAGCAACTGGCTCGTCGCAATACGCCAGTCACTACCCTTGATGAACTGTGGTATCGTGTTGAAGCTGCATGGGCAGTTGTACCTGTACACGCCATCCAAGCTCTGTTTGACTCAATGCCCAGGCGTATCAAGGCCGTTATTACGGCCAGAGGTGATTGTTCTGGGTACTGGTTTCTCAGGATCTAAACACCCAAATTGCGTGAAAATGTTATCACATGTCAGTTCTAGTATAATATATTTGTCCAATGAATACCCGTTTATCATCTGCATTTCTTCTTGGTGTAGCAATTTTAATGGCCAGTAGTGTAATATGCAAATAAATAATTTTATTTGCAAAAAAGATATTCCGCTAGACACCAAGTGGAGTGTGGCGGAGGGCACTATTCGCGCCAAAGTCATATTTACCCCCATCTGTTCCTATCGCGCGAGGGAAAAACGACTGTCTGAACGCCTCAGTACGAGCTCTTATTTCCCTTATCTTTGAATGGTGATCATTGCGCGATTTGAAAGTTGGTGGTAATAATATGTGCTCTGCATCCTCGGCGAAAATCGGTTTTTGGAATTTAGTGATTAGCCCCTCCCGTTTAGCGCGTCGTCTATCTGCAAGTGTGTCCCACTTCAAACATTCTATGAGATTTGTAACGCTCTCCAGATGGCTAAAAGTACCTGTCACGAATCTTTCCGCTCTTCCTTGGACCTTCTCAATCTCTTGAATCAGACCAAACTGGTAAGGGTCCCTTAAAGACGAACAGTACTCTAGGACTGGACAAATTAAAGTAGCGTAAGCAATTTCCTTTGTTGAAGGACTACATCGCTTCATAATTCTACCAATAATCGAAATCTAGAGTTCTAGTTTCCCGTTACTTGTGTAATCTGATTGTTCGATTTGAGATCATTTCGAATAGTCACACCCAGATACTTGACGGATGTTACCGCTTCCAAAGATTAAGCATTTATTTTGTACTCGTACAATAATGGGGATTTTCGCCTTGTTATACGCAGTACGTTACACTTACTAATATTGAGAGATAACTGCCAGTCATTAACCATTATTTTCTGCAAATCCCCATTGATTTGTTCACAACGTTCGAGTGATAATAATTTCCTGTAGTCTACAACATCATCGGCAAACAGTTTAATGCCGCTGTCAATAACATCGACCAGATCGTTTATGTAAATCGTAAAAAGCAGCGGACCTATTACGCTGCCCTGGGGCACACCTGATGTTACGCTTGTTTCTGTTGAAGTCTCCCCATTCAGGACGCTATACTGCTACCTGTCTGATAGAAAACTTTCTATCCAGGTGCATATGTCATCGGATAGACCGTAAGAGCGCACTTTTTGGAGCAACCGACAGTGCGGAACTGAGTCGAGCGCCTTTCGAAAGTTGAGGAATATGGCATCAACCTGGGAGCCGGTATCTAGAGCTTGTTGTATATCACACACAAAGAGGGACAGCTGTATCTCGCATTCGTAACACCTTGCTGGTTTCTGCAGATGAGCTTCTTAGAGTCTAGAAATCTCATTATGTCTGAACATAAAATACGTTCCATGATTCTACAACAAATCGACGTCAGTAAAATTGGCCGGTAATTATGTGCATCTGATTTTCTACCCTTTTTATAGATTGCTATGACCTGGGCCTTCTTCCAGTCCCGTGGGATTTTCCGCTGTTCCAATGACCTCTGATAGATGATGGATAAGAATGGTGCTATGTTTGTAGCATGTTGCTGTAGTTGTTGTTGGCTTCAGTCCTGAGACTGGTTTGATGCAGTTCTCCATTCTACTCTATCTTCTGCAAGCTTCTTCATCTCCCAGTACCTACTGCAACCTACATCCTTCTGAATCTGCTTAGTGTGTTCATCTCTTGGTCTCCCTCTACGATTTTTACCCTCCACGCTGCCCTCCAATACTAAATTGGTGATCCCTCGATGTCTCAGAACACGTCCTACCAACCGATCCCTTCTTCTAGTCAAGTTGTGCCAGAAGCTCCTCTTCTCCCCAAATTCTATTCAATACCTCCTCATTAGTTATGTGATCCACCCATCTAATCTTCCTCATTCTTCTGTAGCACCACATGTCGAAAGCTTCTATTCTCTTCTTGTCTAAGCTAGTTATCGTCCACGTTTCACTTCCATACATGGCTACACTCCATACAAATACTTTCAGAAACGACTTCCTGACATTTAAATCTATACTCGATGTTAACAAATTTTTCTTCTTCAGAAACGCTATCCTTGCCATTGCCAGTCGACATTTTATATCCTCTCTACTTCGACCATTATCAGTTATTTTGCCCCCCAAATAGCAAAACTCCTTTACTACTTTAAGTGTCTCATTTCCTAATCTAATTCCCTCAGCATCACCCGACTTAATTCGGCTACATTCCATTATCCTCGTTTTGCTTTTGTTGATGTTCATCTTATACCCTCCTTTTAAGACACTGTCCATTCCGTTCAACTGCTCTTCCAAGTTCTTGGCTGTCTCTGACAGAATTACAATGTCATCGGCGAACCTCAAAGCTTTTATTTCTTCTGCCTGGATTTTAATACCTACTCCGAACTTTCCTTTTGTTTCCTTTATTGCTTGCTCAATATACAGATTGAATAACATCGGGGATAGGAGACAACCCTGTCTCACTCCCTTCCCAACCACTGTTTCCGTTTCATGTCCTTCGACACTTATAACTGCCATCTGGTTTCTGTACAAACTGTAAATAACCTTTCGCTTTCTGTATTTTACCCTTGCCACTTTCAGAATTAAAAGGAGAGCATTCCAATCAACATTGTAAAAAGTTTACTCTAAGTCTACAAATGCTAGAAACGTAGGTTTGCCTTTCCTTAATCTTTCTTCTAAGATAAGTCGTAGGGTCAGTATTGCCTCACGTGTTCCAACATTTCTACGGAATCCAAACTGATCATCCCCGGGGTCGGCTTCTAGCAGTTTTTCCATTCGTCTGTAAAGAATTCGCGTTAGTATTTTGTAGCTGTGACTTATTAAACTGATAGTTCGGTAATTTTCGCATCTGTCAACATTTGCTTTCTTTGGGATTGGGATTATTATATTCTTCTTGAAGTCTGAGGGTATTTCGCCTGTTCATACATCTTGCTCACCAGATGGTAGAGTTTTGTCAGGACTGGCTCTCCCAAGGCTGTCAGTAGTTCTAATGAAATGTTGTCTACTCCGGGGGCCTTGTTTCGACTCAGGTCTTTCAGTGCTATGTGAAACTCTTAACGCAATATCATATCTCCCATTTCATCTTCATCTACATCCTATTCCATTTCCATAATATTGTGCTCAAGTACATCGCCCTTGTATAGACCTTCTATATACTCCTTCCACCTCTCTGCTTTCCCTTCTTTGCTTAGAACTGGGTTTCCATCAAAGCTCTTGATATTCATGCAAGTAGTTCTCCTTTCTCCAAAGGTCTCTATAATTTAATTGTAGGCAGTATCTATCTTACCCCTAGTGAGATAAGCCTCTACATATTTACATTTGTCCTCTAGCCATCCCTGCTTAGCCATTTTGCACTTCCTGTCGATATCAGTTTTAAGACGTTTGTATTCCTTTTTGCCTGCTTCATGTACTGCATTTTTATATTTTCTCCTTTCATCAATTAAATTCAATATTTCTTCTGTTACCCAAGGGTTTCTACTAGCCCTCGTCTTTTTAACTATTTGATCCTCTGCTGCCTTCACTCTTTCATCCATCAAAGCTAACCATTCTCCTTCTACTGTATTTCTTTCCCCAATTCCTGTCAATTGTTCCCTTATGCGCTCCCTGAATCTCTGTACAACCTCTGGTTCTTTCAGTTTATTCCGGTCCCATCTCCTTAAACTCCCACCTTTTTGCAGTTTCTTCAGTTTTAATCTACAGTTCATAACCAATAGATTGTGGTCAGAGTCCACATCTGCCCCTGGAAATGTCTTACAATTTAAAACCTGGTCCCTAAATCTCTGTCTTACCATTATATAATCTATCTGATACCTTTTAGTATCTCCAGGGTTCTTCCATGTATACAACCTTCTTTCATGATTCTTCAACCAAGTGTTAGCTATGATTAAGTTATGCTCTGCGCATAATTCTACCAGGCGGCTTCCTGTTTCATTTCTTAGCCCCAATCCATATTCACCTTCTATGTTTCCTTCTCTCCCTTTTCCTACTCTGGAATTCCAGTCACCCATGACTATTAAATTTTCGTCTCCCTTCACTACCTGAATAATTTCTTTTATCTCATCATACATTTCATCAATTTCTTCGTCATTCGTGCCTCTCGACTCTTATAACTGCCATCTGGTTTCTGTAAAAATTGTAAATAGCCTTTCACTCCCTGTATTTTACCCCAGCCACATTCAGAATTTGAAAGAGAGTATTCCAGTCAACGTTATAGAAAGTCGACAAATGTTAGAAACGTAGGTTTGCCTTTCCTAAATCTATTTTCTAAGATTAAGTCGTAGTGTCAGTATTGCCTGAAGTGTTCCAACATTTCTATGGAATCCAAACTGGTCTTCCCCGAGGTCGGCTTCTACCAGTTTTTCCAATCGTCTGTAAAGAATTAGTGTTAGTTTTTTGCAGCCGTGGCTTATTAGACTAATAGTTCGGTAATTTTCATATCTGTTAACAGCTGCTTTCTTTGGGATTGTAATATTATATTCTTCTTGAAGTCTGAGGGTATTTCGCCTGTCTCATACATTTTGCTCGCCAGATGGTAGTTTTGTCATGGCTAGCTCTCCCAAGGCTATCAGTAGTTCTAATGGAATGTTGTCTACTCCAGGGACCTTGTTTCGACTTAGATCTTTCAGTGCTCTCTCAAACTCTTCACGCAGTATCATATCTCCCATTTCTTCTTCATCTACATCCTCTACATCTACATTTCCATAATATTGTCCTCAAGAACGTCGCCCTTGTATAGACCCTCTGTATACTTCTTCCG
The DNA here is from genome assembly GCF_023864345.2 of Schistocerca serialis cubense. Taxonomy (NCBI): domain Eukaryota; kingdom Metazoa; phylum Arthropoda; class Insecta; order Orthoptera; family Acrididae; genus Schistocerca; species Schistocerca serialis. Next base: position 942,182,000 of record NC_064638.1, read on the forward strand.
CCTTTCTGCTTTCTCTTCTTTGCTTAGAACTGGGTTTCCATCTGAGCTCTTGATATTCATGCAAGTGTTTCTCTTTTTTCATGAAGTCATAATTGACGCAATGTAAAATCGATGTTTGCCATCACAGCTATCGGTATTTCACTAATCCGAATGGTTCTAACCATAGTCCTGTAAACTGTGGCGATACGAGCATGTAAATCGGGTGTATGTTTCTTTCAGTAATTTCTCCCTGCGTTCGTGAAATCAGCCTTAATGTTACTTAAGTAATTGTTGATGGTGTACGGCAGCCAGGTTACTTTATTAAAAAAATACCATTACCGGTTTCGATTTCATACAACTCATTATCAGACGGCTCTTATACTTTCGTCAAAACATATAATGCATTGCAATATAGCAGTGCCTTTATTGTTCAGAAGTACAATGCAGTGTTCCCTCGGACTTGCAACTGCTAATTAATTTCATGTGTATGATGCACTGGCTTACTGTTGAGTTGACTAAGATGAGCAATAATTCACAGTTACAAATGTGTAATAAAGATGGTTGAGTTAGAAACTTGTGTTACGATGCAGAAAAGGCTCCTGTGCGCACAATAAAGCAGACTGAGAAATGACGGGCCAGGAATGATACTAGTGGAAACCGGGGCAACATCCTGGGACCCCTGAAGGGTGAGGGGCCACTGGCACCTGAAAGAATGCAACGAAAAAAAAAAAAAAAACTAAATCAAAGATAAGTTAGTGAAATCGATCAGTCATCTGACGTGTTTCTCTGTCAGAGCTGATTTTCAAAATCTTGCTGACATGAGAAAATCTAGTCACTTAATCAGTTCAGCTAGCAATATTCATGGCATGTATGTACTCGTAAACTAAAGCAGGCGTTACATGCTGAGTTGAAGATCACAGGAATGTTATTTGTAAGTAATTTGGAACGGTTTATGAATGAAGATACTCTTTGCACACAACATTGAAAGTTAAGATGGGTAGCGACCCGAAACGTATGAGTACCAGTCGCAAGTGATACACAGTCTTTCGACTTCTATCTGAATCTGAACACTTACTCCCGTCGGTCACTGCTCCGAGAGTCTTCCCAGGGTGAACGATCAGTACTCGTTCTGCCTACTCACGGAGCACACAAGGCATAAGAGGTCATGTACAATGATACTCACTGCTAAAACTATTTATCACCGAAACGAGACTTAGCATTAATCAATAAAAAAAATGGTTCAAATGGCTCTGAGCACTATGGGACTCAACTGCTGAGGTCACTAGTCCCCTAGAACTTAGAACTAGTTAAACCTAACTAACCTAAGGACATCACAAACATCCGTGCCCGAGGCAGTATTCGAACCTGCGACCGTAGCGGTCTTGCGGTTCGAGACTGCAGCGCCTTTAACCGCACGGCCACTTCGGCCGGCTCATTAATCAATAACGGCTACAGTGTCAGGTCTATTGCGCAAAGTTGGCACCTCAAATCCAAGTCATCTCAACCAATTCTGTACTTAGGAGACGACTATTCAAGGGAAAGTAGGTGCACTGGACTGATATAGACAGTAGAAACTGCGCTCGTAGAAACATGTAAACTGACCCACCTTGTTTAGTTATACTGAAAATGGAAAGAAAATTGTATTTCAATCTGTTTATAAGTGGCCTATTATTTAAAAGGTAATAAAGTTTTTTCACAAAAGTACAGATAAAGTTTGAAATTCGTTCAAAAAACATTATAAATTCTTATAAAAATACATTATTTCTTACGACTCGTGCATGACAGCACGGTGGTAAACTAGACTTCTCGAACAGTATCTATACGAGCGACTAAATAAGTCACTTGACATGCAAATCATGAGAAAGTATCATTTACGTTATTCCGATTTTCCTGTAATTACAAGATTCAACAGAAAGTGCCTTCGACTAACCTTGATAAACTGTCCGCACGACTGGTTTCCAAAGTCGAACTGTTCTGAATATAACTATAGTCTTGAAAATCTCCATATTCATTCATATACATGCCTGCGAGAATTTATGTTTCGCGTCTTCAAAAAGGTGCAATAGATTTTGCATGTGTTTCGGATGCCACGGATGGTCGCAACTGAGATGTGTGTCGATGCCTTACTTTCTCGCTGCTAACGTTGTTCCGTGCTCTTACTGCATTCCTCGGACTTCTTAAGATCTTGCTCACTGGGGAGGGACACATTCATGTTGCTTGCCAGAAGCCTCGTCTGAAGCTGATGCTAAGCAACGGCGTGGTTCGTCGCAGGAACCCCCGTATTGTTGAGAACTGCGTCACATCGCTCTGTGTTGTTTTACTCCAAGAGGATATGCGGAAAATTATCAACGCACAGTTATGGGAACTATCTAGCGATAAAAAGCTGGAACGACCGCGGCAATGCTCCAGAGGATAAGGTGCCTTTAGAATTCAAAACAATACGAAAAAATGAGAAGGAAAAGCAGTAAATTAGCCCAGACAAATCTTTTGGTGTGTTAAAATAATTAAAGATTGTTTTCAAAGTCATCTTGGCTCAAAGATATGCCGATCATTTACCTCCTCTACCTAGATTAAAGATCAGTCTGCAGTAGAACACGAACATCACTTACTTCTGTTGTCACATCCTCTCGTATGGAAATATACAGGGTGTTACAAAAAGGTACGGCCAAACTTTCAGTAAACATTCCTCACACACAAATAAAGAAAAGATGTTATGTGGACATGTGTCCGGAAACGCTTAATTTCCATGTTAGAGCTCATTTTAGTTTCGTCAGTATGTACTGTACTTCCTCGATTCACCGCCATGATTTCATATGGGATACTCTACCTGTGCTGCTAGAACATGTGCCTTTACAAATACGACACAACATGTGGTTCATGCACGATGGAGCTCCTTCACATTTCAGTCGAAGTGTTCGTACGCTTCTCAACAACAGATTCGGTGACTGATGAATTGGTAGAGGCGGACCAATTCCATGGCCTCCACGCTCTCCTGACCTCAACCCTCTTGACTTTCATTTATGGGGGCATTTGAAAGCTCTTGTCTACGCAACCCCGGTACCAAATGTAGAGACTCTTCGTGCTCGTATTGTGGACGGCTGTGATACAATACGCCATTCTCCAGGGCTGCATCAGTGCATCAGGGATTCCATGCGACGGAGGGTGGATGCATGTATCCTCGCTAACGGAGGACATTTTAAACATTTCCTGTAACAAAGTGCCGGCCGCGGTGGTCTCGCGGTTCTAGGCGCTCAGTCCGGAAACGCGGGACTGCTACGGTCCCAGGTTCGAATCCTGCCTCGGGCATGGATGTGTGTGATGTCCTTAGGTTAGTTAGGTTTAAGTAGTTTTAAGTTCTAGGGGGCTGATGACCACAGATGTTAAGTCCCATAGTGCTCAGAACCACCATTGTAACAAAGTGTTTGAAGTCACGCTGGTACGCTCTGTTGCTGTGTGTTTCCATTCCATGATTAATGTGATTTAAAGAGAAGTAATAAAATCAGCTCTAACATGGAAAGTAAGCGTTTCCGGACACATGTCCACATAACATGTTTTCTTTCTTTGTGTGTGAGGAATGTTTCCTGAAAGTTTGGCCGTACCTTTTTGTAACACCCTGTATGTCGCCGACCAACATCAGAGGTGCGTCAGCAAGGTGTGCAAGAGACAATGCTAGTGACAAGTAACGCCAAGATCGACACGTCGATACTCACATCGAAACAAGCTTTGTTTTAAACGCCATATTGTGCCTACTGCAGAGCAGAGTCGATTGCAATGACGTGTTATAAGTCTCCTTTGCAAGTTTATTAACAGTGGTTAAGAAGATTCAAGCAGCCGTAGAAATGGATGCAACTGAATGTATCACAAGAAGACAACCATTTCACATGAGCAAAGATGGCCACATTAATGCTAAGACCGTAAGGAACAACTTCAGTATCCAAGTGTACTATTGTTAAAGTCTTTTGTATTGAAAGTGTAACCTGAAGATAAGGTTTGTATCTCAAAGTGTGTTGCTTCATTAAACACTCGTATAATTCAAGTAAAGCAACAAAAATTTGTAGATGGTAGCGGTCTCTGAAAAGGCTTTTCTTATTGGTAGTACTTACTTAGTAATTGGTCTTCCTTTCAAGAATTTCTTGTTGCATACATATTAGCAACACATTCATGAATACAGTCACAAAAAAATATGCGCATAAAATTGGAACAAATGCGTATAATACCTAAGTTTTGATCTTTTGCATGAAGTGCGAACAATGGGCGCTATAACATGGTCACATGACGGTCCCAGCTTGATAATGACTTCTTGTGGAGTAAATTACGCTCATTGCAGGGATATTTCTTCTCTAACACGATCTTGATACGAGTCTGGCGAATCTCTCTCCCATTGTTTGCTGGATAATCATGATGAAGAAGTTGCCTACCAGGCACATCGCGGATATATCCGATGCGTGATGTATCTGGCTAAAATGCGGGTCAGGGAAACGAGCGCATGCGTCATTTTTCGAAATAATGTAATAATATTGTTCTTAAACGTTTCACCTATTATTCAGCAATCATTCAAAATCTCAAGGTAGCAGAGATAAAACATAGAATTTGCAACGACAATTGAACGGAATGGATATTACTTTAAAAAGAGATTACATGATGAATACAAATAAGTGTAATCGATGCTCTCGAATTTAATCAGGCGATGCTGAGGAAATTAATTAGGAATTGAGACACCAGCAGTAGCGCTGAGTTTCGCTATTTGGACAGCAAAGTAGATGATGATGATTGAATTAGAGAGGATATCAAATGCAAAGCGGCAATAGCAAGAAACGCATTTCTGGAAAAAAAAATTTGTTGGCACTGAATGTAAATTAAAGTGTTGAAAAAATCTTTTGATATTATTTGTCTTTAGTGTACTGTTGTACAGTAGTGAAACGTGAACAGTAAGCAGCACGGACAAAAATAGAACTGAAGCTTTTGAAATAAGGTGCTACAGAAGAATGCTGAAGATTAGATGGGTAGTTCACGTTACCAATGAGGAGCTACTGATCAGAATTAGAGATAAACAATATTTGTAGTACAAATTGACTACATGGAGGGGCTGATTGATAGGACGCATCCAAAGACGTCAGGGATTGGCTGATCTGGATGGAAGCGTGTGGTGGTGGCGGTGGCAGTGTGGTGGTGTGGTGGTGGTGGTGGTGGTGGTGGTGGTGTTAGGTGGCAGGGGGGGGGGGGGGAACACTCACGGTAAAAACTGTAGAGAGAGATCAAGGCTTGATTGCTTGATTACAGTAATCACCTTCAAATGGATGTAGGATCCAGAAGTTACGAAGAAGCTTGTACAGGATAGGCTGGTGTGGAGGGCTGCATCAAAACAATCAGACTGAAGGCCACGGTAACATATTTTTCAAGTATACTATGCTCTTTGGGTTATAGATAGCATATTGTATCACAGGTTTATAGTAGGCGCTAGATAATTTATATATGTGTATGAGCAAATATTTTTGGGTCTGCTGCACTTAATTTTAGCTCAGTAAGAAGGTTAGCAGCAGCATGCGGTCGTGAGACATGGTTTCAGATTCGAATACTGCTTCAGCATACAATCTCTCTGGAGTTTTCACGGCAGTGTATATTCTGGTGCGGGGCGAAAGATTCTCGCTGAAGTGCTCAGATAGTGTCCACTAGTATATTTCTTCACTTTTACAGCACTCTTCAACTGCTGGTGGCATAAGCCTGCTTGATTTATCACAGTTTCACCCTTTCCCTAGCTAAAAGCTGTGCACATACCTTATTTCTTTAGTCCTCTGTTCTACCTGGTGTCTCTTATCCAACAATGTGTTTTCTGACATTACTTGTACGATGTCAGTAGCAATATTATCAGGGCTATTGTTTGTTTTATTTTGTATTGTCGATGTTGAAATAGGTATTTATCTCTTCCATATAAACCCGCAATTAAAATGACTTGCGTTTCAAAGTCATTTAAATAATATACGTAATTCGATTGTACACAAAAATAGTATTGTTTCATATCGAGTCAAATAAACTATTACCTGTCACTGTCATTCAAATAGTATCAAACATTTCCAGATTTTCTTTTTTTCTTGTTAATTATTTTCCAAAATGGGGTGATTTTACCTGATAACTTTCCTATTAGAGTCCAATTTAGGATCACCAAACCAAGTACTTACAACAAAGTAATAGCTTCTTAGAACGGAACAAAATGCCTTAATTACTGAAATATCACCTCACATCGCTTTACTACTTTCCCTGTGTAAATACTTATCACGCAATGAGTTCACGTTTTGTAACTTTTTTGGAATTACTTATTTACCTTACGGAAGGTGTTTATGAAACACATGGTAAGCATATATAATCAGTTCATGATTACGTTCATTAGCAGGATGTAGAGGCTTGTCTCACGAGGGGTAAGATAGATACTGCCTACAGGAAAATTAAAGAGACCTGTGGAGAAAAGAGAACCACTTGCATGAAAATCAAGAGCTCAGATGGAAACCCAGTTCTAAGCAAAGAAGGGAAAGAAGAAAGGTGGAAGGAGTATATAGAGGGTCTATATAGGGGCGATGTTCTTGAGGACAATATTATAGAAATGGAAGAGGAGGTAGCTGAAGATGAAATGGGAGATACGATACCGCGTGAAGAGTTTGACAGAGCACTAAAAGACCTAAGTCGAAACAAGGCCCCGGGAGTAGACAAAATTCCATTAGAACTACTGACAGCCTTGGGAGAGCCAGTCCTGACAAAACTCTACCATCTGGTGAGCAAGATGTATGAGACAGTTGAAATACCCTCAGACTTCAAGAAGAATATAATAATTCCAATCCCAAAGAAAGCAGGTGTTGACAGATGTGAAAATTACCGAACTATCAGTTTAATAAGTCACAGCTGCAAAATACTAACGCGAATTCTTTACAGACGAATGGAAAAACTGGTAGAAGCCGACCTCGGGGATGATCAGTTTGGATTCCGTAGAAATGTTGGAACACGTGAGGCAATACTGAGCCTACGACTTATCTTAGAAGAAAGATTAAGGAAAGGTAAACCTACGTTTCTAGCATTTGTAGACTTAGAGAAAGCTTTTTACAATGTTGACTGGAATACTCTCTTTCAAATTCTGAAGGTGACAGGGGTAAAATACAGGGAGCGAAAGGTTATTTACAATTTGTACAGAAATCAAATGGCAGTTGTAAGAGTTGGGGGACATGAAAGGGAAGCAGTGATTGGGAAGCGAGTGAGACACGGTTGTAGCCTCTCCCCGATGCTATTCAATCTGTATATTGAGCAAGCAGTAAAGGAAACAAAAGAAAAGTTCGGAGTAGGTATTAAAATCCATGGAGAAGAAATAAAAACTTTAAGGTTTGCCGATGACATTGTAATTCTGTGATAGGCAGCAAAGAACTTGGAAGAGCAGTTGAACGGAATGGACAGTGTCGTGAAATGAGGGTATAAGATGAACACCAACAAAAGCAAAACGAGGATAATGGAATGTAGTCAAATTAAGTCGGGTGATGCTGAGGGAATTAGATTAGGAAATGAGACACTTAAAGTAGTAAAGGAGTTTTGCTATTTGGGGAGCAAAATAACTGATGATGGTCGAAGTAGAGAGGATATTAAATGTAGACTGGCAATGGCAAGGAAAGCGTTTCTGAAGAAGAAAAATTTGTTAACATCGAGTATAGATTTAAGTGTCAGGAAGTCGTTTTTGAAAGTTTTTGTATGGAGTGTAGCCATGTATGGATGATTAATAGTTTGAACAAGAAGAGAATATAAGCTTTCGAAATGTGGTGCTACCGAAGAATGCTGAAGATTAGATGTGTAGATCACATAGCTAATGAGGAGGTATTGAATAGGATTGGGGAGAAGAGAAGTTTGTGGCACTTCACTAGAAGAAGGGATCGGTTGGTAGGACATGTTCTGAGGCATCAAGGGATCGCCAATTTAGTATTGGAGTGCAGCGTGGAGGGTAAAAATCGTAGAGGGAGACCAAGAGATGAATACACTAAGCAGATTCAGAAGGATGTAGGTTGCAGTAAGTACTGGGAGATGAAGAAGCTTGCCCAGGATAGAGTAGCATGGAGAGCTGCATCAAACCAGTCTCAGGACTGAAGACCACAACAACAACAGCAGGACACTGTCCAGCAGTAGAACCAAAACAAATTACGTAATACTTCAGTCCAAAAAGTTTCGAGAGTAATAAGAATATTTGTGAAACAAGGCTAAAAAAGTGTTTCTATTATTTAATAAAATATATTATAGTGTCTCACCAAGTACTAACAGTTTAATCAGTTAAATTAGAAAAAAGTTAAGAAGTTGGTTTTAATGCTTCAGATGCTCTACACAGTCTCTCCTCCCTTGAGAGATGTTCATGCATTCACATGGAAATCTTTCTTTGGGATGTTGTTCAACCCATGCGTCACCTTCGTACCTTCTTCGCTCTTGGCGAACCACCAGAGAACCATTCTGCCTTCGTTGTTTTGTGGTACGTTCATACCGATAGCACAAAATCTGATCAGATATGATGATTTTTACCAGAAAAGAACTGTCCGCGTTTTGCATTTCACTTAAGTAGCGACAGACGTCCACGCGTCGTTGTTTTTGTTTTCGAGAGTCAAGCTGTTCAGGAAAAACTTTGCACATGACTTCTTCTTGTTTAAAAAATTTTGGAAATTGGCCTGTGTAATTGATTTAGAGATGTCGCATAGCGATTTTATGGCACATCTACGCTGACACAGTACGGTCGCACGTCCACTATTTAACACTGCCTGCTCACAGCTGATTTGTCTGATGCACATCTGTGTACAGTTGTTAGTTCAAGCTGACACAGTGGTAACTGGGCTGAGGTCGCTTATGCAATACGTCAGGAATCAAGTCAGGCTCGAAAAGTTTTGGACGGACGGCGTATATGTAATCGCCGTGCATTTCTGATTTGTTATTTCGACAGAGTTGCCGATATACTCAGTTCCATTTTTTTTTTTTGACAGGTAGTTTGTAAGCGAAGCAATGAAGCCACATGAAATGACACAGAAATAATGATATTGCTTCTGCTGGGTATTTTTGTTTTTACTGATATAATCTGACGCAAATGTAAGAAGAACAAAAAAGGAACATTTCTAGTTTTGCAACATCGCACGAGAAAAAAATATTTCTTTTTGGTTTCTATCATATTCTGGCATTCACCGACAGAAATATGAGTTTGATTTAATATATGAGCTTAAAAATCTGAAAGTGGTGATTGTTTTGGCGAAGTATTTTGCTATATTCTACTGCTATACTTGTGCCTCAAATATGAATGAGTAAACTCCTTCCACATATTTTCAATGTGAGGCATATATTCCTAAGTCTGAACTATCGATCCCACTAAAACTCGAGTCTACAAGGACATTTATAACAAGCGCCGGGTTGTGTCGTATGGAATTAAAACAAGACAAACCGTTCCAGTGAACACACGTCGCACAAAGCGTTGCTGCTTAGTTACATGCTGCAGTACAGCAGGGCATACATCTGCCGCATCCCAGCAGACAGATACCACAACATGGACTAGCTTAGTCGTTTTATGCAACTGTATTATGTCGAAGAGCTGCACAAGCGTTACGCTCCTGGATACTGTCCTAGATTGTTGATGCTGTGAGCAAATTAACATTTATTCCACAATAGGATTCGAATTGGGATCTCTTGCTTAACGTGAACAGTAAGTTTAATTTAACTGGTTTATATCTCTATGGTACGGTAAACAACACTCCCTCATTAAATCTGTTCTCCCACTGGTGGTAAGCACCGAGACAAAAATATTACTCACCCGAACGCACTGATGTGCATCTAGTGTCAGACATTTTTCGGGTGATTCAGGGGGCGAGTCGCTGTGACATAGGGTACCTCAGCACTCATCAAGCCACATATTGTGTAACTAAATGCCATTTACAGACGTTGATGATTTGTAGTGGGGACCAAGACCATTAAGTTTAGCGTTAGAACTGATGTCCGAAAATGTACAGTTTTCGTGCTATACGCAAAATACCATAACGCATGTTCATTTCTCTATCATTTTCGGCGCCTCTGACTAGGGTATTATGTACGTCATTCATCGACGACTTGATGTCCCACGCCCACTACAAGTTTGTTTACATGACATTCACTTGCGTTTGGGATCTGTCCAGAGAGGTCTGTACCTGCTGTTGTGCTTGTGGTCTTTGTTCCTACTGTACTACTGTACAGTAGTAATTATTCAGTGAAGTACAGACTGCAAGCTGTACGCACATTTCATTTTTAGTGTGCTGCAGTTGAGCATGGTGAACTACACGTTTGCGGAATACAGCAGCATGATGTTATCGTACAGCGACGTTCGGTGCGATGGGAGGTCTGTTCGTCAGTTATATGTGGAGCGTATTCCATAACGCCTAATATCTTCGCAATCCCTCTTTGCTACGGTGTAGCAGCAGGCCACTCACCTCCAGCTGGACCGACTGTGGTGTTACACGGCAATGCCGCACATCGAGAGCCTGTGCGCCACGCAGTGGAAGAGGGTTCGACGATGAGTGCCAGAAGCATAGCAGGTAAACTGAATGTGAGTCACCAAACTGTCGGGCGTGTTCTGCATGATCAACAGCTACACCAGCACCATCCGCAGAAGGTACAGACAATGCAGCAAAAGGATTTTGGGACGCGAACCGAATTCTGCAGGTGGCTTTTACACGTTGGGTCGACGCTCTCGACTTCCCATGGAGGATTCTTTTTCGTGGATGAAGCCAAGTTCACTAGGGAAGGTACTCTCATTTCCCAAAACAGTCAAGTGTGGGATAATGAAAACCCGTATACTGCCTCCCCCCCCCCCCCCCCGCCCCACTCCCTCATGAGTTTCAAGAACGATACTGTCTATGCATTTGGACAGGGATCCTGGATGGAAGTGGGACTGGGCCATACCTGCTTCCACCACATCCCATAAGTGCCACGTAGTTGTGATTCCCTGATGGCGTACCCTATGGCCTTTCGGAAGATGTCCCACTTTATGTGCGTTAAAATATGTGATTCCAGTACGACAACGTGCCACCTCATTTTCCCCGTGCGGGCTGAGCTCATCTAGACCAACGATATGGGCAACAATGGGTAGGTCGACATGGATCTATTGCTTGGTCTGCACGTTCTTCCGACTTGAACCCGCTAGACTACTACCTGTGAGGTCCCATGATAGCCTTGATTTACATCACTGAGGCATCTGAGGAAGACCGTCTGGATCGGGTTACGACTGCAGTGGATGCGAAAGAACCAGGGCCTGGTGCTACCGTGTGTACCAGAACATGGCACAGAGGAACTGTACCTGTGTTGATGTCGGTGGTCGTCACATGGAATCCTACTCGTAAATGGATCCAGACGATAAGCAACGTGTGCTGTGATATTTAGCGTGTAGAGGGAAAACGGTACGCTTCTGGACATAAGTTCCTACGCTATACATAACCGTCTTGGTCCCCACTGAAGTCCTCAGAGTCTGTAAGGGGAATTTTTTTGCATCCTGCAGCTCTGTGAACACGGCAACTGTCATCTTCGAAGATGACACTGTTTACAGCTCAGTCATCGTGAAGATGTAGAAGAAAGGCTAACATTTGGTCACCAAGAATGTTGGAATAAACATCCTGATTCATGTTCAGTTTAACATGAATAAGTGGCCCCAGTCATTGTACCAACCCCTCCCAAGACCCACACATAAAAAAAAAAAATCAGAAAACCACCTGGGGCCCGAATTACGCCTTCACTCACTTATGGCTAATGACTTCTTTGGGTCTTTAGTGCTCTCAGCACCTTTTATCAACTGAAACTGTGCAAAAGCACTACTTGTCGGACTGTCATTGAAAAGTGGTAACAGTCCTCTCGGGTCCGTGTCAGTCATTATGCTTTTACGCCGACTCTTCTTCCCCCTGTTGTATGACTGCCAGTGAAACAACATTCCTTGAAGCCTGTCGGCCGTTGTGGCCGAGCGGTTCTAGGCGCTTCAGTCCGGAACTGCGCTGCTGCTACGGTCGCAGGTTCGAATCCTGCCTCGGGCATGGATGTGTGTGCTGTCCTTAGGTTAGTTAGGGGTAAGTAGTTCTAAGTGAAGGGAATGATGACCTCAGATGTTAAGTCCCATAGTGCTTAGAGCCAGACATTCCTTGAAGCCCCTTTGGACGTTCCACGTTGATACACCAAGAAATCTAACAGAGTCCAGACACGATAGGCTCTTTCTCTCCAGCTGCATTTACTCTGTACAGTCCATGGACACGCACACCACTTATCTACCATGGCTTACATCAGTTGTCTAGGGTCAAATTACCGTCCGGTACCACTTCAACGCCGGCCGCGGTGGTCTAGCGGTTCTAGGCGCGCAGTCCGGAACCGCGCGACTGCTACGGTCGCAGGTTCGAATCCTGCCTCGGGCATGGATGTGTATGATGTCCTTAGGTTAGTTAGGTTTAAGTAGTTCTAAGTTCTAGGAGACTGATGACCACAGATGTTATGTCCCATAGCGCTCAGAACCATTTTTGAACCACTTCAACACAATTATCCACTGTTTTAAGTGAAGCGTAGCAAAGCTCCGCATCCTGGACCTGAGGGGCCAATGTGCACCGACTGATCCCCGTGTCATCAACGGCCAGTGGCATCGCTGGATGGGGCACAGAACCAGCACACGGCTCTCCCGGCCGCTGTCGGCTTTCTTGACCTCGGAGCTGCTCCTCAACTGTCATCATAACGCTGAGTGCGGCCCGTTCCAGTCCTTCCTCCAAGCAAAAATCGCTGGTAGTAGCGGGAATCGAACCCTGGCCCTACACATAGGAGCCAGACATACTGACAATTGGGCTGCAGTGAGTGATTATCTGGTGAATTTATTCCCACTCTGAAAGTGGAGACGTACTCAGATACCTAAACCTGAGACATCTATACAAGTCAGTAGGAGATCCAGATTCGAATCCCCATAAATTTTAATTTCACTAAGTACGATGAGAACAAGGGCCATCGTCTGTACTGTGTAGTTTCGTAGCCCAATTCCTGTGGGAGAGCGGTGCTTCATAGCTCACCAGTAATTAAAGGGAAGTATGGTTCTAGAGGACAGCGGATAGTATCGGACAAGACCTGTTTCCAAACTCTAGCGATAGTGAACGTTCGCGTCACTGCAATGAGAACTATGCAGGAACAAGACCAATCACACAGTTATGAATCAAAGAAACAGAGCGTTTCAGAGTGGCACCAAGTTATCTATTCATAGTGAGCTCTGCAGTGCACGAAGTTAAATTTGGAGTGTAACAATACTGTACCAACAACCATTATTTTGATGTTGTTTAATTAAGCAACCCGTTTCGACTTTCCAATCATGTCATTATCAGGCCTGTGGGATGAATCACATCAAGCACCACTCGTGCATGTAAAAGAAAGGCAACAATATCCGTATCTGGTTCGTAGGGTATCCGAAAATCATGAATGTGTGTGCTTTTCACACACGGAAAAGCAAGTTGGAGTTGATGTTGGTATCTTGTCTTATACATGCACGAGTGATACTTGGTGTGGTTCACGTGACAGGCCTGAAGACGACTTCTTGTCACATGTGAGAAGAGCACACATGTTCATGAAATTCGGATATCTAAGGAACTAGAAACGAATATTGACACCTTGTCTTATACACGCACAGGTGCTACTTGGCGTCGTTCATGCGACAAGCCTGAAGTTGACGTAACTGAGACGTCGAAAGTGGTTGCCTAATAAAACAATATCAGAATAACGGCTGATGGTACAGTATTATTACATTTCATCGACCAGCCGCTGTCCCACGCTCCCGGTGTAGTTACATTTATTAAATTTGGAGTGTCACTCTTTTCTTCAAGTAGCAAATATTATGCCGCACGGCCCGTGACAAGGCGCCTTAGCCGGCCTCTGTGGCCGACTGGTTTTTATTGTATGTTTAGATACAACTCATATTATTCTCTGTAGTGTAGGCTGTGTTTATCACAATCAGTAACAACGGGACTCTTAAACTACCATAGCGGTCGGGTTTTATAGGCCAATTTTTTAGAAATTTGTGGTAAGGTCTTATGCTACCAAACTGTTGAGGTCATCGGTCCCTAAGCTTACGCACTTCTTAATATAACTTAAACTAACTTACTCTAAGGACAACACACACACCCATGCCCGAGGGAGGACTCGAACCTCCGACGTGGGGATCCGCTCGGGCCGTGACAAGACGCCTCCGACCGCTCGGCTACCCCGCGCGGCCTAGGACAAAACAACTTCGGGTTATACCCGATAAAACACATAGCACAACAACAAAAGTTTTTACTATTTTCCTCTACTTAGCAAAGAGAGAGATAACTCGGGACATGGATGGGATGAAACTAACATGAAGGAATTCGTGAAAAATGTTTGACGTCTCGAAATGACAATGAGGAAAGAGAATGGGAAATATTCTGTCCCAAGAAGTAAGTAGGTGATAGACTTGAAGCTTTACGAGAAAACAAGGAGGTGAGCATGAGACCCATTTTACGAAAACAATAAACTAAATATAGCGTAAAAATATGCAGAGTAAATGAAAGTAAAGGTTTGGTTCAGTAAGGGAAGGATGAGGCAGGTAAAGAGTTTTTGCTATGATTTTATGAAGAGATGTGACGACTAAACTTGAATCCAAGAGTTTGCGGCGACCAGGAGGTTTCAGCAAGGAAGAGGCCGACATGTTTTCTCTGACGAACTGGATGACCAGACGGACAAGTTCACTTTTTTAATCATTTAAGATTGAATTAATACTTTTTTGCAAATAAAATTATTTTTTTGCATATTACACTACTGGCCATTAAAATTGCTACACCAGGAAGAAATGCAGATGATAAACGGGTATTCATTGGACAAATATATTATACTAGAATTGACATGTGATAACATTTTCACGCAATTTGGGTGTATACATCCTGAGAAACCAGTACCCAGAACAACCACCTCTGGCCGTAATAACGGCCTTGATACGCCTGGGCATTGAGTCAAACAGAGCTTGGATGGCGTGTACAGGTACAACTGCCCATGCAGCTTCAACACGATACCACAGTTCATCAAGGGTAGTGACTGGCGTATTGTGACGAGCCAGTTGCTCGGCCACCATTGACCAGACGTTTTCAGTTGGTGAGAGATCTGGCGAACGTGCTGACCAGAGCAGCAGTCGAATATTTTCTGTATCCAGAAAGGCCCCTACAGGACCCGCAACATGCGGTCGTGCATTATCCTGCTGAAATGTAGTGTTTCGCAGGGATCGAATGAAGGGTAGATCCACGGGTCGTAACAAATCTAAAATGTAACGTCCACTGTTCAAAGTGCCGTCAATGCGAACAAGAGGTGAGCGAGACGTGTAACCAATGGCACCCAATACCATCACGCCGGGTGATATGCCAGTATGGCGATGATGAATACACGCTTCCAATGTGCGTTCACCGCGATGTCGCCAAACATGGATGTGACCATCATGATGCTGTAAACAGAACCTGGATTCATCCGAAAAAATGACGTTTTGCCATTCGTGCACCCAGGTTCGTCGTTGAGTACACCATCGCAGGCGCTCCTGCCTGTAATGCAGCGTCCAGGGTAACCGCAGCCATGGTCCCCGAGCTGATAGCCCATGCTGCTGCAAACGTCGTCGAACTGTTCGTGCAGATGGTTGTTGTCTTGCAAACGTCCCCATCTGTTGACTCAGGGATCGAGACGTGGCTGCACGATCCGTTACAGCCGTGCGGATAAGATGCCTGTTATCTCGACTGCTAGTGATACGAGGCGGTTGGGATGCAGCACGGCGTTCCGTATTACCCCCCTGAACCCACCGATTCCATATTCTGCTAACAGTCATTGGGTCTCGACCAACGCGAGCAGCAATGTCGCGATGCGATAAACCGCAATTGCTATAGGCTACAATCCGAGCTTTATCGAAGTCGGAAACGTGATGGTACGCATTTCTCCTCCTTACATGAGGCATCACAACAACGTTTCACCAGGCAACGCCGGTCAACTGCTGTTTGTGTATGAGAAATCGGTTGGAAACTTTCCTCATGTCATCACGTTGTAAGTGTCGCCACCGGCGCCAACCTTGTGTGAATGCTTTGAAAAGCTAATCATTTGCATATCACAACATATTCTTCCTGTCGGTTAAATTTCGCGTCTGTAGCATTTCATCTTCGTGGTGTAGCAATTTTAATGGGCAGTAGTGTAGAATTTTATGTTCGGCACAATCCTTCAAAGATTTAAACCACCAAAATGCGAAGGGGTGAAAGAATATCAAAATCGTTGAACATATGCTCTTACGACAATGTGTCTGTACACGGTCCTGTCACATTAATGTGACCCAAACCTGTGTTCGAAGTCAGTGTCCAATAACCATTCACAGATGGTAGGTGGCAGCGCTTGTAGTCGAAGGTATATAAAGCGTGTGGGGCGGACGGGAAAACAGTGCAGTCGTTGTCGTAATGCGGACATGGAACGATTTACCTGACGTCCAAAATGGCATGATCACTGCCTTTCGAGCCCAGGATGGCAGCATTTCTGAAACGGCTAAGTCTGTAAACTGTTCGCGTGCCGCCTTGGTTAAACTATACAGTGCATGGCAAAACGGCAGTATCCAAAACCACCGGCGAGGCAACGCGCGATGCACCACGGGCCATGGGTGCAGGGGTGCACGACGGCTGCGGAGATGTGTACGGGATAGTAGATAGTAGATGTGCAGCTGTTGAGCAATTGACCATCCAAATGAACCAAGGGGCCTCCTCAAAGACCGTACGGCAAACGTAGCTGCGTATGGGCCTCCGCAGCAGGCGCCCCGTACATGCATCCATGTTCACTGCTTGTCATCTGCGTCGAAGGCTGGGTTTCGCACGCCCATAGCGCGACCAGACATCCACTGAGAGGCGGCAGGTGGCCTTTTCATATTAATCGCGTTTTATGCTGTATCGGACAGAAAGAAAACACCCTGTAACAATCGTCGGAAGGGTCCAGGCCGGTGGAGGGAGCGTTAATACCTCGAGAATGTTTTCGTGGCTTTCGCTGGGTGATCTCCTCATTCTGGAAGCTACAATGGATCAACAAAAGTCTGCATCTATCACTGGGGACCATGTCCACCCCTACATGCAGTTTGTTTTTCCTTATCATTGTGGCATCTCCCACCAGGACAATACAACATCCAGAAATGATGGATTTCGAGTCGCGTTGCTGCAGATGCCAATGCATCTCCGTGCGTCATCCATAGATTGTGGACACGCGACAGCGAGACTGGTCACCACACAAGGCGAATTGAAGAAGGTTGACGAACCGTTACAACCGCGTGTGAAGACATGTATCTGGCCATCTTTGCGTTGCTGCGTCGTACGTATACCGCCAGAGCACTGTAGGACGACCTCAGAAGGGCCACTGAAGCTGCTGTGTCCGATCAGACTGTGACAAACAGGCTACGAGAAAGGACTTACGACGCAGATTTCCTGTTCGAGCACTCCACTTGACACAAAATCTTGCAGCTCGCCTTCAGTTCTGCTGCTCCCATGTCAACTTCGTCATTGACGAAACGCTTTGTTCAGAGTTCAGATATCCGCTAGGTAGATTCGATTCGCTGCGGCGCACCTCCCCGTTCCGGAAACAGCGCTTTAACGCGCACAGCTACCCGAGTGGTTTAGAGAATTTATTATTATTACAATAAATCGTTTGATACATTTTATGTTAAGTAACAAATTATTATACTGTAAGAGGTTGCGCTGCAAACAACGTGGCGTAGTGGGTAGCATCGTTAGCTGGCGTACAGCTGCTCACCATTTCAAATCCCACCACTAGCAATTCGTTTTTATTGTATAATTATTATTTTTGGAAGGTTTTCGAAACTATTTGTGTTGTAATGTTTGTACATTATGCAATATTCAATTCTGTATAAATAGTAGCACTCTCCATACAGGACTTCAGTTCTCTTCTACCACCAGTACGTTGGTGTTTGTAATAAACGTGCTTTGGAGGAAGGAAGGAAGGGAGATTGGGGTTTAACACACCGTCGACAACGAGGTGATTAGAGACGGAGAAGAAGCTCAGATTGTGTCAACAATGGGAAGGGAAACCACTTGTGCCCTTTCAATGAAACCATCCCGGCATTTGCGTGGAGCCGGCCGCAGTGGCCGTGCGGTTCTGGGCGCTACAATCTGGAACCGAGCGACCGCTACGGTCGCAGGTTCGAATCCTGCCTCGGGCATGGTTGTGTGTGATGTCCTTAGGTTAGTTAGGTTTAATTAGTTCTAAGTTCTAGGCGACTGATGACCTCGGAAGTTAAGTCGCATAGTGCTCAGAGCCATTTGAACTATTTGCCTGGAGCAATTTAGGGAAATCATGAAAAACTTAAATGTGGATGGTTAGACGCGGTTTTGGACCGCCGTTATCCCGATTGCGAGTCCAGTATGTTAATCACTGCGCTACGTCTCTCGGTAACGTGCTCTGAAAGCTTATGATATGTTTCATTAACGGTCCTACTTTCGGGTTTGGACTTGAGTGTGGTTACGACGTGACACAAGCTGGCGGAAACACGGTGTACTTCAAAATATCGATATTAGTGTGACTCCAGTTAGGCAAAATGGAAGCCATTGCCTTTACGGACAAAGAGCGAGGTGCCGCAGTGTGTCGGACACTGGACTCGCATTCGGGAGGACGATAGTTCAGATCCGTGTCCGGCCTTCCAGATTTAGGTTCTCTGAGATTTCCTAAATCGCTCCGGACGTATTCCGGAATTGTTCCTTTGAGAGGACTCTGACGATTTCCTTCCACATCCTTGGAAACATTCATAATCTTTTGTGATAAGCATTTAAAGTTTTCACACAAAATAGTGCATATCATGATTATAATACCAGAACCAAAAACAATCTGTATAAGGACTATAAAAGCATAACATTAGTACAAAAAAGAGTCAAATACATGGGTACTCATATTTTCAATAATTTACCAGAGCTTATCAAAGGTCTTGTAAGAGATAAATATCGGCTTCAGAGTGCATTAAAGAACCTCATTAGACTTTCACAATATCTGTGTACCTGGGTAAAAAGAAAGAAAAAAGACTTTGACTCTTTCCACATCCCAGAGACTCCTCTCCAAGGTATCCATGGAAAACGATAAATCAATAAATGTAATGTAAACAAAAAAGACTAAATTATCAAGTATACAATGCTTGTGTTAAAAGCACCCTCTCTACAGCTGTGACACACGGAAGCTCTTGCTAACCACGAATCACGACTGAACAGTTTTCATCTCTGCTGACTCCGGAGGATCTTTCATATCTCTTGGAGAGCTAGAATACTCAACACCGAAGTCTTACACTGAATTAGGACATTGGAAAATGTGAAGAGATTGATGCTCGCACGAAAGACATAGAGGCTGGCGTCTAATCAGTCGAAGCACAGCCGGTCCTGAAAGAGTAACACTGTGAACGCGAACGCGTTGTGCAAATCTCGGTGTCTCTCGCGTCCATCTTGAAAACATAACCTGAAGATGCCTAAATAAGTCGAAACGCGTCGTTGAAAAATAAAAACCAAAATTGCATTGCAACCAAGACTGTTTTTAACCAATACTAACACTATAAGCGCTGGTCTGCAGAATCAAAGCGCTCGTTCGGAGGACTAGTGTTGGAGCGGCTACAGCCTGCGGCATGACTGCAGCTGTCCCGGTAATCGAGTTGCAGCCACGTGGGGGCAGGGGGCGCTACGCGCGTGCGTGGCACGTGCGAGCACAGCGTCATGCAGCGAGGTCGCTGCTACTCACAACTCCAACTGCTGTCTGCACCGTTGGCCCCTTTAAGCGGTTCCTGGATTCTCAGCACTATTGCTCGGCGCAGCAAATTCCTGTGGGAAATGCTAAAACCTGTATTTACAAAACATGCTGCACGTCACATTGGAAAGCGCACTCGCCATAAACAACGGGCCGGGAATTATCGACGATTACCTGTTGCGGAAGGAACTAGGCTATATATATATATATATATATATATATATATACCGCTGAAATATTTTTCTGTTGCTCTCTTTCATCTTCAGATGAATGCGGAGATTTTACCCTTGTAACATGGCCACTGCCGATTTCCTGTAGACAGGAAATCGGCAGTGGCCATGTTACAAGGGTAAAATCTCCGCATTCATCTGAAGATGAAAGAGAGCAACAGAAAAATATTTCAGCGGTGTCTGGCAGTAACATTGGGGGCAGCGTCATCTTATAGCGGTAAAACAGAAGTCACTATCATAACTACGCATTCTAAACGAAAATATTCCTATTAATTATAACAGAATACTTCAGGCTCCGCTTTTCATTTTTTATTTCCAAAAATGCAGAGAGAATCCACAAACTGTATAATATGCACCCGGAAATTCTGGAGGTTGTTGTATTTTCAGATATGCAATAATATTCATGTTGTCCCAGGAGGAATGATCAATAATTACGGATATGACAGAAACGACCATTCGAAACAAAATAGTCAAGTAAACGTGGTCTCTAAATGCCTACCTTAAGGGCTACGAGCACTTCTTCATCTTCGATACTGTGAAGCAAATCACTGTTACTGAAAGCTCTTTGCTTTCCATATTTTAAGAGGTGGTAATATGGACCAAACAAGAAAAAATGGCCGGTGAACATGAGCTCTAAATTGCATATCTGAAGAGCTATCAAAACTTGTTCATCGTCACTACTGAACAAGTACTCGTAGTCGTTAAGGTATACATTTTAGAGACAACGTTTACTAGAAAATATTTTTCTTGTTTTGGTCCATACCACCTCTTCCCAAAATATGGAAAGCAAAGAGCCAGCACTAGAAGAGATTTATTTCACATTATCACAGATGATTAAGTTGGGTTGGGTTGTTTCGGGGCAGGAGACCAGACAGTGAGGTCATCGGTCTCATTGGATTAGGGAAGGATGGGGAAGGAAGTCGGCCGTGTCCTTTCAAAGGAACCATCCCGGTATTTGCCTGGAGCGATTTAGGGAAATCACGGAAAACCTAAATCAGGATGGCCAGCCACGGGATTGAACCGTCGTCCTCCCTAATGCGAGCCCAGTGTGATAGCCATTGCACCACCTCGCTCGGTGGTGATGAAGTGCACACAGCTTTTACAGTACGCAGTTTAGAGGCCATGTTAATTGGACTATTTTGTTTCGAATAACCATTCCTGTCACATCCCTGAATACTGATCATTTGTCCTGGGACATGCTGTATGTACACTGATGAGCCAAAACATTATGACCACCGCCCACTGCTAGCTTGAATACCTCATGGTGGTGTTGCGGGCACGTGATACAGTAAGGAAAGAATGTAAGCGGAAGAGAGACGAATGCGCACTCATTTTAGTGACGATAAGGGTAGCAAATGCGGAAATCCACTGACATAAGCGGTTTTGACAAACGGCACAATGTTGTGGCGCTGCGGCTGGAATCCAAAATCTCTGAAACGGCGACCGAGCCTCACCACGAAGCGTAGAGGTAAAAATGGAAATGTCGTGTGACTAGGGCCTCCCGTCGGGTAGACCGTTCGCCTGGTGTAGGTCTTTCGATTTGACGCCACTTCGGCGACCTGCGTGTCGATGGGGATGAAATGATGATGATTGGGACAACACAACACCCAGTCCCTGAGCGGAGAAAATTTCCGACCCAGTCGGGAATCGAACCCGGGCCCTTAGGATTGACAGTCTGTCACGCTGACCACTCAGCTACCTTTTTTTTTTTTGTAACCATATATATTTATTTAAATATTTTAACAACGATACATTTAAAAAAAGACATTTTTCTATTAATCTATTATCCTAGTGATGGTTAATATTATTGTCATTTTATATGTTTTCGTTTTTATATTTTCCTTTTTCGTTTTTCTCTTATTGTTTGTTCCTTAAACCCTTTTACATGGCCATTTGTCGTCTTTTTTTTTTTTTTTTTGAGGGGGGTAGACATTGCAGGACAGGCATAACAGTTTATATTTGGCATCGTTGCATTGATTTGAGTTTATGTTTCTGTATGTGATGCACTTGTGATGACACAGGCACATTGTGTATTCTGGTTTGATCTCTTCCTCTAGTTACACTGTTTAGTGGGACAGTATGAAGGAACGTCACCATGATAGGTGGAGCAGAAGTGGAAGAAACTTTTTTTTTTTTTTTACATATACTACAGAATATACCTAATTGAAGAAAGAGAAAATTTTGTCATATTACATAAGAGAAGCAGAAAGGATAGTGTGAGTAATCAATAGAATTTTATAGGCACAAAGTAAAGGAAATCAAAATATCTAATAATAATGAGTAGTTGGCACTTTCCACTAGGGAGCACTTTGTGTCACTGATTCCACTAGGAAGAAACACTTTATACTACTATACTTCACTATTTGATGCGAGAAGAGAAAGCTCTTTATCTTTCGTGTTGCACTTGTTCACTATCACTGCACACGTTATTCTTGTGGTGAGTGTGGTGAGGTGGCTGGTGGCGGTGCTGAGGGTCACAGGCTGGGAAGGACTCTGGCGATTGCTGTCTGCAGTGGAATCTGCAGGAAGTTTTTGAAGTTCTCGTGGTATCGCCTGTGCTGCTGGGCCGTCTTGTTCTCCTCCCAGAGGTCCATCAGGAAGGCCAGCCGGTCGGTCTGCCTCCGCGCTACGATGGCGTGTGCCGTCATGGCGAGGATCCAGAGAGTCGCCAGTCGCTTGGGTCGTGGAAATGGGTTGCAGTCTGGGGCGGTGATTGCTTCCACTGTGATGCTACGGGGCGGACAGCGTAGAGGTGGTAGAGGTGGGGGGATCCACCACTGTGTAATTCAGGATAGGTAGCGATTTGAGGCAGATCTGAAGACAAAGTACAATGCTGGTGCAGGCACGACTGTTTCCGAGTACACCGGTCAAAGGTCGTTGTTGAACCTGGAGCTCCACATCACACGACCCCTGCGTGTTCCTATGTTGACCCAGCGACATCGTCAGTTATGATTGCAGTTTTCATCATGGATTAAAAGGAACGTGTAGTCTGTCGAATATATAGCATCTCCTGTTACAGCAGGTCGATGGTTGGCTGCACGAAACGTGCACGGCACCACAGACGCAGGTCGGTAACGGCATAATTATGCTATGGGGTACAATGAGTTATGCTTCCATGGGATCTGTGGTGGTAATCGAAGGCATCATGGCACCAGTGAACTACGTGAACATTACTGCGGACCACCTACATCGCTTCATGCTTGAAGTGTACCCCTACAGCGATGACATCTTCCAGCAGCATAACTGTCCGTGTTGCAAAGCCAGGAGAGTACTACAGTACTTTGAGTGGTATTGTAGTGAACTGACGTCGATGTCTTGGTCAGCAAATGTGCCTGATCTGTACGCACTGGAATACATACCGGGCGCCAGCTGCGTCCCGTAAACCACCATCCCGTCATTTGCGGGAATTGCTTGACCTGCTCGTAGACATCTGGTGCGACATACTTCTGGAATCCTGTCAAGGACTTACAGAATCCATGCCAAGCAGAATCTCTGTTGTACTGCGTTTGAAAAGCGGGGCAACTCGCTATTAAACAGCAGTTGATATCCGTTTGACCTATGGCAGCGCCATCTGGTTTCCCACTTCAAGCTAGACAAGTTTCGTTCCTTGCAGTTTTTTCGTTTGACGCTTATTTCGTGAGATATTTGGCTCGGTCACGATCAATGGACCACCCTGTATAACACTAAACCGAATACCGCACTGCACCAACTTGCGAACGCTCTATCGAAAGCGCACAGAAAATTCCGCTTTAGAAATCGTTTTGTTTGTAATAGGAAACAAACGGATGCCTTCCATTGACACTGTGCGTTGAGAGAAAGACGTGATGAGCATTATTTGATCGTGCTGACTCCTGCTACGCACTGAAAGAATGAAATTGGAAATATCTAAGACACACCAGACAAAACGGGCTTGACGACTCTTAGGAGAGAGATCCGGCATAAATGTAAACCACCTGACAAAAAAATTGAAGAAAAGGAGAAGGAAACGAAATGAAGCTTCACGGGCTGAGCGGGTATGTGATGTTTTTTCAGTGACTGGAAAATCGATTCAAATTCGCAAAGAACTTGTCAGTATGATCCCACTTATCAGTATGACGTAGGACCTGCTCTGGCCTGCGCGCACACTGTGATTCGGTTGAGAGGGGTGTTATAAAGCCGTTGTATCCTCTCCTTAGGCAAGCTGGTGCTTGATATGCAGGATACTGGACGAGCACAGAGTTGATGTCCGAGCAGTCACATGCATGTTCTGTCGGGAGCACAGCCAAGGATCTTGCTGGCCACGGGCGTACCTCAACATCACACAGACAGTTCATAGAGACAACGGCCATTTATGAACGAGCATTGTTCTGTTGAGAAATGTCATCACGGTGCTGTCGCAAGAAAGGTAACAGATGAAAGTGCACGATATCTGTTAAGTAGGTCGTGCCATCAGAATTCCCTCGATCACCATCAGCCGTGACCGGAAGTCATACCGATGGTCCCGCACGCTATGATGTAAGGAGTAACTGATGTGTTATTAGTTGAGGTGACCAATAACGACAGTCTGATTTTCCCACAAAAAGATAATTTACGGTACGTGCACGTAATAATGAAACACACATAACTCTGAAGAGCTGTAGGTCCTTCTGTGGTGCTGAGATGTAAGAGGTGAACGAAAATTAACTCCCTATTAAAAATAGTTTATAACTTTTTAAATACTTAACCAATTTTCATGAAACAAAAACCCTTTTATTCCTTACAGTGGTAGGACTGTTACTCATAGCTAAAATTCAACATAAACACCACCATTATTTGCCAGGTTCCGTAAACGGATGTGGATGTTTGCGACAGATTTCTGCAGATATTCCAAAGGTACGTTTCCAAGAACTTGGCGAACTGGCTCCTCCAGTTCATCAAGAGTTTTTGGTTTTGCGCGGCAAACATGCTCTTTCGCTCACTTTCTAAGGCAGAAATCGCAGGGCGTTAGGTGAGGACCCCTTGCTGGTCACTAAAGTGGCCACGACGTCCCAACCAGCGTCCTGGAAAACGAGTGTCGAGCCACAGACTAGATAAGTTTAGATCAGATTCAGTTTTAGTTCCATACACCCAAAAATGAGATGATTCTCGTGGGTGTGGAACATGTCAGAAAGTACAACATAAAAAAATAAAACATTTGAGTATAATACTTACTACCCTGATCATTTGTCAGGAGTCCGCCCCTGGTAGCTGAGAGGTCAGTGTGACGGAATGTCGTACCTAATGGCCCAGGTTCGATTCCCGGCTGGGTCGGAGATTTTCTCCGCTCAGGGCTGGGTGCTGTGTTGTCCTGATCATCATCATTTCATCCCCATCGACACGCAAGTCGCCGAAGTGCCGTCAACTCGAAATACTTGCACCAGGCGAACGGTCTACCCGCCGGGACGCCCTAGCCACAAGGCATTTCCATTTCATTTGTCAGGAGATTTTCGAAATAGGTGAATACATTTCAGAAAACTGTAGCTGCTAACGTTTACAGAATTAATGCACTGTCAGAATAAAACATTGTTTTGCACTTTTAATAAACTTACGATACACAAAATACCTATTCTTCACTGTTGTGACCAAGTGCTTTCAAAACTGAAATCTAACAGACATTTTTACTTAAGCTCGTCTAACAGTCCCTGATAAGATAGTCATCTATAGAGTAAGAGCTGCCTATCAAAAAGTCTTTCAGACTCTGTTTAATCAGAGTCTGAAACCCAGTTTTTAATGGTTGCTGGCTTCATTGAATATGTATGTTTCTGAATATTGACCCCTTTTTGGACCAAGGTAAGTGACTTTAGGTCGTTAAGTAGATTGTTCTTATTCCTAGTAGTGATACTACATACTGAGGTATTGGTTGGGAATAGAGATATATTATATGTAAATTGAAGGTGGAGAGGGGAAGAAAGGGAAGCGACCTCTGGTGTCAGCTGCATTGGGAGATTACGCGGAATCGGCGGTGACGAGTGAAAATGTGTATCGGACCGGAATTCGAACACGGGATCTCCTGCTTACTAGGCAGGTGCGGTAACTACTGCGCCATCCAAGACACAGTATTGTCGCAACTGCAAGGACTGTCTCGGCGGGCCTCACGACCGATCCACGCTTGCGTCGACCACAGCCCCTGACCAGTACCTCCATATTCGCTCTTCCGAGATTCCCACAGGAGGTCGGACGTATTTGCACATTCGTACTGAAGAAGGTGGATTCATTGTCCAGCTGAGGCCATCAAAATATACGAACATGCGGTGTCTGTTCTTTCGAATATGCCCGAAAGAACAGACGCCACACGCTCATATAAAGAGATATATTACTTGCAACAAATTTCTTTAAGAAATAAATATACCGAGAGGTAGTGCTTAGAAAGCAAAGTTCCTTGAACAGGTTTCTACACGATGTTCTTGAATTTACACCACAAATGATTATTATTGCAGGCTTTTGCACGCTGAAAGGTTTTGCTCAGTTTGACGAGTTACCCCATAATATGATCCCGTATGGCATAATAGAATGAAAGTAAGCAAAGTATGCAAGTTTTTTTTATATCTGTATCTCCTACATCTGACATCATTCTCACTGCGAACACAGGCTTGTTCAGGAGCTTCAGCGATTCTGCAATAGGACACGAGAACAGGATATGCAAAGTGAGGCTGGGCCCTATCTTTCATAAAGATTAGGCCACTGTAATTGTCCCACGTGGATACAGTACCGTGTAACCTAATTTTCAAGCATATCAAGGTAACCGTTCTGCACTCATTGTTTCCCGAATGAAATATGGACTGGCAATGTTTGTGGATGCCACGCCGCACCAACTGTGACCTTTGGGCGATGCCGGCCTTGTTCAGCAACTACCTTCGGATCCTCTGTCGCACAATAATAACAATTATGCCGGTTAACAAACCACGCGACATTTGACCACAGGATATTACGGACAATATCGGACGAGTTTCCATACCAAGTAAATATCGTCTCCCCATATTCCAGCCGATGATAACAGTCTTCGTGCGATAATTCCTGGCAGTAATGTGGTTTCCATGGACAAAAATTCAACACTTACCGCAGAACACTTCAGGTTGACCGTCAGGTTAAACCACTTTCGCGAGATGCCTGTCTTTGTGGTTACTGAGAACCTCGAGTAGCCGGCCGGGGTGGCCGATCGGCTCTAGAAGCTACAGTCTGGAACCGCTACGATCGCAGGTTCGAATCCTGCCTCGGGCATGGATGTGTGTGATATCCTTAGGTTAGTTAGGTTTAAGTAGTTCTAAGTTCTAGGCTACTGATGACGTCACAAGTTAAGTCTCATATAGCTCAGAGCCATTTGAACCATTTTGAACTTCGAGTAAACATTTCCTGAACCACATGCACATTTTCCTCCGTCTAGATGTTGAGGGTCGACCGCTTCTCCTAACATCTGATACATAACCAGTGTCCATTAACTTCGAGTGGCAATTCTTTATGGCCTTTGCATCTAACGAGACATAAAGTCCTTTCGGACTTAGCCACCATCTCTCTACTTGTACCACGGATCGGCATATTTCGTATCCGGATGACAGCTGAGCCCGTTCGTGCTAGGTTAGATGTTGCGCCATCCTCAGCCATTGATACCTGCAGTGACATTGCGGCGGCGCGGTTCTTTCCTTCCCTTTACGACGGACCTGCACCTTCCTGTGAACATTGTCTCAGCAGATCATCAGTAGAAAAGCCGAGTGGAACCTACTGTACTTCGACGTGAACCAGGCTGCAATTAAAATCACTAATCTACGTTCCGGGAGAAACACGAAACGAAAGGTTGGAAATTTTGGCAATTAATATATTCTGAAACTTAGGTGAACAAGTATCACTGCCAAGCCCGTGCTAGTCTTAACACAGTCACTCACAATCCCTTTCACTCACATTAGCAAGTTTATGGTTTTGCATTTCCCGAAAACGTAATAGCTACAAAAATACTAATTGTTTTTTATTGAGAACGCTCGCCAAATATTAAGTCTGTCGGTACCAAATGCAGTCACAGTTTCTAGCCACCGACCTGCTCAGTGCGCCACGCGGAATATATGGCTTTTGTCGTCACAAAATTCACTTAAAAATTCCGAAATTTCTACACACACATCGGAATAATTATGCTGCCACTTTCCAACACTTTTGATGTATGAAACACTGAAAGATCCGGCAACTTATTATTTCCATCGAAATTACTACTGCTACTGAAAACGTCCGATCTCTTTTATGGCTAAGCTTCGACTCTTCTCTTTTGAATACTCTAAGTCTTCTCTACCAGCAGAGAAAAGGCGCGCGAAGAATATTGCTTTACCATTGGTCAGTTTACTCAACAGCCAATAACAAAACAACATTCTCCCGCGTCAGTCCGCGCTTTTCATCAATAACCAATCGTAAAATAGTAAACCTAACGACTGCACCTTTTACCGACGTAATTATCTAACATGCTGAAGTTTTGTTTATGCATAAAGTTATTTACTATTGTTATTTATGCCTGAATTAATTTTCCCTTTACCATAAAATGACTTTACAAATCTATTCTACAAAAATCCACTTTGTTCATATCCATACTTCTTCGAAATGTTCCCACACTAAATCCTACTACATAACTCGTTAAACAATTATCTTCATATTAACATTAATCCACACTCACGCATCATTCATACTGCTAAAAGACATTTATAACATTTTACATACACAAAAAGACATAATAACATTTTATGAAAATACAATAACAAAAACATTCTATTACTTTAGTGTACTCTACTGGGCACAATCGAAACTAAATCAGTCCCCTATCGAATACTGTCCTCTATCGGCTGATACATAAACTACGTGCACATCCAGTCTCTCGTCACCATCTGTCACTCTCCAGCTCTGAGACACATCTCCCACTTAACCGCCTCCAAGGCAGTATCGTTATATGGCGCTACGCCTCAACATACATAAGATATTTATATAAATAAAAATCAGTTGCCACATGTATGAAAGATGATGACCAGAGAAATCAATAAGAATACTTTTCCAAGGAACGTCTGCTCGAGGGTAAGTGAAAAATTCTTGGTGCCGCTACGGGTAGTCATAACTTAACCCTGTTTATCAACCACGAGCTATAAACAATGCTGGTTCAAAATGGTTCAAATGGCTCTGAGCACTATGGGACTTAACATCTATGGGCATCAGTCCCCTAGAACTTAGAACTACTTAAACCTA
This sequence comes from Schistocerca serialis cubense, assembly GCF_023864345.2. Classification (NCBI taxonomy): domain Eukaryota; kingdom Metazoa; phylum Arthropoda; class Insecta; order Orthoptera; family Acrididae; genus Schistocerca; species Schistocerca serialis. Next base: position 942,211,189 of record NC_064638.1, read on the forward strand.
ACTAACCTAAGGACATCACACACATCCATGCCCGAGGCAGGATTCGAACCTGCGACCGTAGCATTCGCGCGGTTCCGGACTGAGCGCCTAGAACCGCTAGACCACCGCGGCCGGCAAACAATGCTGGTGTTAACTTCTTAGTTTTAAGGACTCCACAACGTGTTTCAACACATGTTGCTGCAAAGATCTGGGAATAGGGACTCGCATTTGTTCTTAAGGAAAACGCTCTAAAATAACACCATTCTCAAGAGAAATGTTATTGCATTGAATAGAGTGTCCGGCCCAAAAGTATCCTCCAGTGAAACAGCACACATGTTGGCGAACTATGCTGTTCCACAGATGCTTCCCGTCATCATTTTCCAGCAAGATGGTACCCCACATCCTACCATCATGGGGATGTTAGCACATTTCTCCATAAACCATTTCCTGAGTGCTGGATCGGTAGTGAGGAGGGGAGTTCCATTGCCTCGCCCCCTCGGTCTCACGATCGGACTCCGCTGCATTTCCGCGCGTGGGGGTTTATCAAGGATGTTGTTTACTGAACACGGGTTCGAGATCTGGTAGATATGAGACAACGGATCTACGCCGCAGTAGAGATCGTAACACTTGTCATGCTTGTGAACATGTGACGAGAAGTGGAGTACCGTGTAGATATCTGTGGAAACAAAATGCATAAAAATGTTTGAGCCCCTGTACAAAATGCTGGACAAACAAAGCTATAAATCTTAATAGGTACTGAAACCTAATGTTTTTGTATACATCCAGCCTGGATACCCTGTATTTGTGAACAATTGCATCTGAGATTGATTTTGGGGTACAGACTAGCCCATCCGAATGTATCACTTGAGCAGTCGTAGTGATCGATCATGTTCAGTAGCAAGAGAGATCTAGCAATAATGAATGAGAAAAGCTTGCAGTGCTGGCGAATCAGAATGATCAAGAGAAAGACATGTAACTTCTAACGCTTCGCAATCGGGATCCTTTCCCACAAGCAAACAAAACAGAGTGTCTGTGTTTGCCTGCTATTCCATAGGGCGATAAAGAATTTCATATTATTATTGGAAAGAAGTAGTGAGCAACGTCGCAGCTTCTGTGCTGTACTATCAGGTACATCTTTCAACGGATGAGAACGAGCACTCATCATCACCAGTGTTCTGGCTAAAGGCAGGTTTCCACGTGGTAGTTCTCCAGGCTGTCCGGTCTTCTGCCATCCTCTTCAGGTCTGCATAATTTCCTCTTCCCTTCATGTCGTCTATCATCTTGTATCTCCTTCTTCCTCTCAGTCTTCTCCCGCAAACCAATCCTTCCAAAGCATCTACTAGCAAGCACTCCCTTCTCAGTGAATGTCCCGACCAGTTCTTTTTCCTTTCTCTTACAACCTTCAGCAGACATCTTCTCTCACCAACCCTTTCCAATACTCTTTCATTACTCACTCTTTCCATCCAGCTTATTCTCTCCATTCTTCTCCACATCCACATCTCAAATGCTTGTAAACTTTTTTCATCCTCTCGTCTCAGCGTCCATGTTTCTGCCCCATATAGTGCCACACTCCAGACAAAACATTTGCCAAGCCTTTTCCTTAGTCTTTATCTAATTTGCCACATAAGAGTCTCCTCTTTCTGTTGAATGTCTCCTTCGCTATGGCAATTCGAGTTTTCACCTCCTGGTGACATCTCAAGTCTTCGGTTATTGTGCCTCCGAGATATTTAAATTCACTTACTTGGGTAATGGTAGATTGTCCTATTTTAATATTGGACAGTCTGCGTCTTGTACTGTTGACCATACTCTTTCTTTTTGATGTGTTTATTTTAATCCCATATTCCACACAAGCATCATTCAGATCTTTGAGCATGTTATTCACTGTCCGCTCACTTTCTGCCACTAATACCATGTCATCAGCAAATCTTATACATTCTATTCTCTTTCAACCAATACATAATCCTCTTTTCCCATCTAAGCTTTTCGCAATAAATAATCTCTTCAAGATATACGTTAAACAACAGTGGGGAAAGGCAACAACCTTGTCTAACACCTCGTCCAATGCTGCTTCCTTCCGACATTTCATTTCCAATCCTTATCCTTACTTTCTGCACTCAGTCACAAGAAAAAATTGTCTACCACGCAGATATTAAATGATTTTTGTGACATTGTAAATTATGACTAAAGCTTCTTTTCCAGCTGACTGTAGTTGACCTGGGCGTTTTCCAGCATCTTAGATGCGAATGCTATGGGATCTTCCACGTCGCCAAGCTCATGAGATAAAACTACCCCCATTCAATGTGATGATATGTCAGTTGAAAGTACCACAGGTTTTTGCGGGTCGAAATGCGTAAAACATAAGCGACTAAGCAATAAATGTATCACCTTCTGGAAATATTGTTCACATTCTCCCGTCCATTTAAATCGAACATTTTACGTCAGAGGTGATGGAAAGGATCGGCCATTTGCGCTGCGTTCAGAATGAATTAGATGTGTTCTTCTCGACAACTGCTGAGGAACGACAGACATTTGCTCAGGAACAACTAACAGTTGCTATGGAACAACTGAATATTGTTAGAGAAGATATGGAACAACTGAATATCCGAAGATTGTTAGAAAAAGGAAATGGAGAGGGCTCGACACGTTAACCGCAACGAAGCCTGTGCACGAATGCTGTGTATGAATTCGACAGTTCATGCAGTACGGTATTTTATGAAGGTTGTTGTGGAACCGATCAGTGCAACATTCAATGTGGTACAGAAATATGTCTGTAAGACAGCATTTGAGTGGTGACGATCGTGGACGAACAGTTGGACGGCTCGAAACCGGTCGAAGCGGTACTTCTGTGGCCACAGAAATGGGTGTGTCCATGGGTGTGTCCAAGAGTGTCATCTCGTGATCAAAATGACTGTTAACGGTGTAAATGGTATGCGAAAAGGTCTGGTCCAGACTGAATACCAATTAGGTTCCTTTCCGAATATGCTGATGCATTAGCTCCATACTTAACAATCATATACAACCGTTCGCTCGACGAAAGATCCGTACCCAAAGACTGGAAAGCTGCACAGATCACACCAATATTCAAGGAAGGCAGTAGGAGTAATCCACTAAATTACAGGTCCATATCGTTAACGTCGATATGCAGCAGGATTTTAGAACACATATTGTGTTCGAACATTATGAATTACCTCGAAGTCAACATGGGTTTAGAAAACATCGTTCCTGTGAAACACAACTAGCGCTTTATTCACATGAAGTGCTGAGTGCTATTGACAAGGGATTTCAGATCGATTCCGTATTCCTGGATTTCCGGAAGACTTTTGACACTGTACCACACAAGCGGCTCGTAGTGAAATTGGGTGCTTATGGAATATCGCCTCAGTTATGAGACTGGATTTGCGATTTCTTGTCAGAGAGGTCACAGTTCGTAGTAACTGACGGAAAGTCATCGAGTAAAACAGAAGTGATTTCTGGCGTTCCCCAAGGTAGTGCTATAGGCCTTTTGCTGTTCCTTATCTATATAAACGATTTTGGAGACAATCTGAGCAGCCGTCTTGGGTTGTTTACAGATGACGCTGTCGTTTATCGACTAATAAAGTCAGCAGATTAAAAAAAATGCAAAACGATTTAGAAAAGATATCTGAATGGTGCGAAAAGTGGCAGTTGACCCTAAATAGCGAAAAGTGTGAGGTCATCCACATGAGTGCTAAAAGGAACTCGTTAAACTTCGGTTACACGATAAATCAGTCTAATCTAAAAGCCGCAAATTCAACTAAATACCTAGGTGTTACAATTATGAACAATTTAAATTGGAAATAACACAGAAAATGTGGGGAAGGCTAGCGAAAGACTGTGTCTTATTGATAGGCCACTTTGAAAATTTAAGGGTCTACTAAGGAGACTGCCTAGACTATGCTTGTCCGCCCTCTTTTATAAAACTGCTGCACGGTGTGGGATCCTTACCACATAGGACTGACGGAATACATCGAAAAAGTTCAAAGGAAGGCAGCACGTTTTGTACTATAGCGAAATATGGGAGAGAGTGTTACAGAAATGATACAGGATTTGGGCTCGAAATCATTAAAAGAAAGGCGTTTTTCTTTGCGACGGAATCTTCTCACGAAATTCCAATCACAACCTTTCTCCTCCGAATGCGAAAATATTTTGTTTACACCGACCTACATAGGGAGGAATGATCGCCACGATAAAATAAGGGAAATCAGAGCTCACATGGAAAGACATAGGTGTTTATTCTTTCTGCGCGCTATACGAGATTGGAATAATAGACAATTGTGAGGGTGATTCGATGAACCCTCTGCCAGGCACTTAAATGTGACTTGCAGAGTATCCATATAGATGCAGATGTAGATACCTAACCCCAGTGGCCAAAAGGAACAGACATCTAACTCCGTGGCAGATCACTGTAGACCCTGCAGTCGCTACCGGTGCACGTGTCTCTGCCAGAACCATTTCGCAGCGATAGAATCAGGTTAGTTTGTATACTCGGAAGCCTGTTACATGCAGCCCACTTTAACCACGCCATCGTAGCTGCACGGAACGTGTTGGTTGGGGTCATCAACAGATGTCCAAAGTGGAATTCTCCGATGAACTCCGCTTCACTGCGACAGGTGATTCTGGCCACCAGCTAGTGCGGAGAGGACAGGAGAGCCCGTTACACACCACGGACTGTTCATGAGTGTCATCACCTAGGCGTTGTCCTGTGGGCAGGCATTACGCACAATCGCCGAAAACCGCTGCATATCATTGCGAGAGCACAGCGATATCGCAGGGAGAATGTGCTGAATCATGTCCGTCTGTTTAGCAGTGCGGTTGGTTCCCTTGGGGTAGGAAATTGCCCATAAATGGGGAAGAATCGATAATTATCAACAACATGAGGGTGCAGAGGGCAATGGAAACCACTGCATTAAAGTTACGTAATGTGTATCCACAGGACATGTGGCCTGTAGTTGTAAAAGTGTCATATTGACCTATCCATTCGCAAAAGATTCCGGACTAGTACTCCATTCGGATCTCCGGGAGTGGACTGCTAATGGGGAGGTGAACGTGAGAAAAAAATTGAATAATCAACTAAAGGATAACGTTCTACGGTGTGGAATGTTGAAAGTTTGAACGTGATAGAGGAGCTAGAAAATTTGAAAAGGTAATGCTAAGGCGAAATGTAAATGTAGTGGGGGTCAATGAAGCGAAAAGGAAAGAAGACAAAGATACCTAATCAGATTAGTACAGAGTAATATCAATAGCAGCAGAAAATGATATAAGGGGAGTAGGATTCGTTACGAATACGAAGGTAGGTCAGAGAGTGAGTTATTGTGAACAGTTTAGTGATAGGGTGTTCTCATCAGAATCGACAAAGAACCAACGCCGAAAACGATAGTTCAGGTATACATGCCAACGTCGCTAGATGAAGACATAATGGAAGTATATGACAATGCTGAATAGGTAATTTAGTACGTTAAGGGAGATGAGAAGCCAGTAGTCAGTGGGACTGGAATGCGGTTTTACATTTGGGAATAGAAGAAAGTCTTAGAGGAGCATATCGGCGTGGTAGTAGGAATGAGAGAGGAGAAACACTAATTGAGTTCGGTAGTAAATTTCAGCTAGTAGTAGTGAATACTCTGTTCAGGTAACACAAGAGGAGGAGAAGGCATATTTCAAAAGGTCGGGAGATACGGGAAGATTTTAGTTAGACTACATCATGAGCAGGCAGAGATTCCGAATCAGATACTGGATTGTAAGGCGTTCCCCAAGAGCAGATATAGACTCATATCCCAATTTAGTAATGATGAACAATAGGCTGAAGTGTAAGGGTCTAGTCAGGCAAAATCAATGACCAAAGAAGTGGGATACGGAATTAGCAAGGAATGAAGAGGTACACTTGAAGTTTTCTGAAGCTGCAGACATTGCGTTAGAAACAGCTCAGTAGTCAATTCAGTGGAACAAGAATGGACATCTCTAAAAAGGGCAACCACAGAAGCTGGAAAGAGAATCATAGGTACAAAGAAGGTAACAGCGAAGAAATCGTGGGTAACAGAAGAAATTCTTCAGCTGACAGATGAGAGGAAGGAGTACAGAAACCTTCAGGGAAATCCAGGAATACAAAAATACGAGGCACTTAGGAATGAAATAAATAGGAAGTGCAGGGAAGCGAAGGCGGAATGGCTGCAGAAAAAATGTGAAGAAATCGAAAAAGAAACGATTGTCGAAAGAAGTCACTCTGTGTATAGAAAAGTGAAGACAACCTTCTGTGAAATGAAAAGTAAGGGTGGCAACATTCAGAGAGCAATTGGAACTCCTCTGATAAACGCAAAAGAAAGAGCGCGTAGGTGGAAAGAGTACATTCAAGACCTCTATCGGGGGGAACACTTGTCTGATGAGGTGATAGAAGAAGAGACAGGTGTCGATATAAAAGAGATAGGGAATCTAGTATTTGAATCAGAATTTAAAAAAGATCTGTAAGACTTAAGATCAAATACGGCGGAAGGGACAGAATCAGAATTTCTGAAATCATTGGAGAAGTGGCAACAAGATGTCTATTCACGTTCGTGTGTAGAATGTATGAGTCTGGCGATATACCATCTGAATTTCAGAAAAATATCATTCACACAATTCCGAAGATTGCGAGAACCGACAAGTGCGAGAATTATCGCACAATCAGCTTAATAGCTCAAGCATCCAAGTTGCTGACAAGAATAATATACAGGAGAACGGGAAAGAAAGTTGAGGGCGTGTTAGAGATGATTAGTTTGGCTTTAGGAAAGGTAAAGGATCAGAGAGGTAGTTCTGACGTTGTGATTGATAATGAAGGGAAGACTAAAGAAAACTCAAGACACGTTCATAGGATTTGTCCACCTGGAGAAAGCTTTCGACAATGTTAAACAGGGAAAGGTGTTTGAAACTCTGAAAAAAATGGCTAAGCTATAGGGAAAAACGGGTAATATATAATATGTACTACAAACAAGAGGGAACAATAAGAGTAGATGACCAAAACGAAGTACTCGGATTAAAAAGGGTGTAAGACAGGGATGTAGTCTTTGGCTTCTACTGTTCAATCTGTACATCGAAGAAGCAATGACGGAAATACAAGAAAGGTTCAAGAGTGGGGCTGAAACTCAGAGTGAGAGGATATCAGTCATAAGATTCGCTGATGACTGCTATCCTGAGTGAAAGTGAAGATAAATTACAGGATTTCCTGCATGGAATGAACAGTCTAACGAGTAGAGAATACTGATTGAAGGGGAATCGAAGAATATGAAAGTAATGAGAAGTAGCAGAAAAGATAACAACGAGAACCTATCATCAGGATTGGAGATCACGACGTAGATGAAGTCAAGGAATTCTGTTACCTAGGAAGCAAAATAACCCATGACGGACGGAGCAAGGAGGATACAGAAAGCAGGCTCGCACTGGCAAAAAGCGTATTCCTGGTCAAGAGAAGTCTATTAGTGTCAAACATTGGCCTCAATTTGGAGGAAGAAATTTCTGAGAAAGTCGGTTTGGAGCACAGCGTTGCACGGTACTGAAACAAGGACTGTAGGGAAACCGGAACAGAATAGAATCGAAGCGTTTGAAATGTGATGCTACAGAAGAATTTTGAAAATTAAGTCGATTAATAATGTAAGGGATGAGGAGGTTCCCCGGAGAATCGGTGAGGAAAGGGATAGATGCAAAACATTGACAAGAAGGAGGGACAGGATGATGGGAGATTTATTAAAACATCGTGGAATAACTTCCATGGTACTAGTGAGAACGATAAAGGGTAAAAGCCACAGAGGAAGACAGATATTGGAATAGATCCGGAAAATAATTAAGGACATAGGTTGCAAGTGCTATTCTGAGGTGAAGAGGTTGGCACAGGAAAGGAATTCGTGGTGGGCCGCATCAAACCAGTGAGAAGACTCATGACTCAAAAAAACAAAAAACAAAAAAATTAAACAGGTTTCGACAATGCCCGCCCGCCACACACGCCTGCAAAATTTGTAGGACTCACAGGAAGGTGAAGGTATTGAACGTATGGAATAGCTTGCGACTCTCCGGACTATATATCGTTCTGACCGACGTCTTTCTCAAAGAACACCCGTTCCAAGAAATGTGCATGAACTGAAAGCCACCTTGACAATATCTCACTGAGTACTCCTCAACAGTTTGGCAGCCAGCGTGAATAACAGGTGCAAAGTGTGCTTTACTGCCCGCGGAGCGCATATTCCTTACTGAAAGTCCGATATCGACGTATATGTTGGGCGTCTGAACTGCGTCAATTATGGACGTTATTTATGTCTGTTATCTTGCTTTCTCAAGTGGTGAAATGTGTACCATTTTACATTACAAATATACCACTCCATCTCCATTATGTATGTACAGTGTTTCATGTTGTTCATCGTTGCCTGTGATTATTCCTGACGAATATGCCACTGTCTCTTAACAATTGTCAAGCAGTGTAGTATGTCAGTTTGCCAAGAACAGCTTGGAGTTCTTGTACAATTGTACAAGAAGGTAACCTCCGTATAGCCTCGTGTCAAGAAATGGGGTTGCTTGCAGCAATACAAATATGCACACGGACAGTGCGACTACCTCTGGATCACCACAGGCTGGCAGAATGGGAACCACTGTTGCAGTTTCTCTAGACAAACCAGTAGAGTAAGGCTCGCTGACAGTGGGCACAGAATTGTAAAACTGTATACAGGGATGGAAACACGTCAACTTTTCAGCAAGTCTCCGATCAGCGAATAGCATCACGATGAATGTATTCATCTGTGGACGCTTGGATAAGAACAAATCTTACCAGAGTGCATTCGACAACTGTATACAGGGTGGTCCATTGATCATGACCTGGCCAAATATCTCACGAAATAAGCGTCAAACGAAAAAACTACAAACAACGAAACTTGTCTAGCTTGAAGGGGGAAACCAGATGGCGCTATGGTTGGCCCGCTAGATGGCGCTGCCATAGGTCGAACGGATATCAAGTACGTTTTTTAAAATAGGAACCCCCATTTTTTTACATATTCGTGTAGTACGTAAGGAAATATGAATGTTGTAGTTGGACAACTTTTTTCGCATTGTGATAGATGGCGCTGTAATAGTCACAAATATATGGCTCACAATTTTAGACGAACAGTTGGTAACAGGTAGGTTTTTTAAATTAAAATACAGATCGTAGGTAAGTTTGAGCATTTTATTGCGGTTGTTCCAATGTGATACATGTACCTTTGTGAACTTATCATTTCTGAGAACGCATGCTGTTACAGCGTGATTACCTGTAAATACCATATTAATGCAATAAATGCTCAAAATGATGTCCGTCTACCTCAATGCATTTGGCAATACGTGCAACGACATTCCTCTCAACAGCGAGTAGTTCGCCTTTTGTAATGTTCGGACATGCATTGGCAATGCGCTGACTCATGTTGTCAGACGTTGTCGGTGGACCACGATAGCAAATATTCTTCAATTTTCTCCACAGAAAGAAATCCGGGGACGTCAGATCCGGTGAACGTGAGGGTGCTTCGACGGCCAATCCACCTGTCATGAAACATGCTATTCAATACCGCTTCAACCGCACGCGAGCTATGTGCCGGACGTCCATCATGTTGGAAGTACATGAAATCTGTCATCGTCCCGTAATTTGTCTTGTGCCCAGTGGCAGAACTGTACACGACGTTCAAAGAAGTCACCATGCAATTCCTGGTGTACAGAAATATGGTACGGGTGCAATCGATGCCGTGTAGCATTCTCAACACCGACATTTTTTAGATTCCCGATTCTCGCGCAATTTGTCTGCTAATGATGTGCGGATTAGCCACGACAGCAGCTAAAACACCTACTTGGGCATCATCATTTGTTTAAGGTCGTGGTTGACGTTTCACACGTGGCTGGACGCTTCTTGTTTCCTTAAATAACGTAACTATCCGGCGAACGATCCGGTCACTTGGATGATGTCGTCCAGGATACCGAGCAGTATACATAGCACACGCCCGTTGAGCATTTTGATCACAATAGCCATACATCAATACGATATCGACCTTTTCCTCAATTGGTAAACGGTCCATTTTTACACGGGTAATGTATCACTAAGCAAATACCGTCCGCACTGGCGGAATGTTACATGATACCACGTACTTATACGTTTGTGACTATTACAGTGCCATCTGTCACAAAGCGAAAAAAGTGGTCCTGCTATAACATTCATATTACCTTACGTACTACACGAATATGTAATAAATATGGGGGTTCCTATTTTTAAAAACGCAGTTGATATCCGTTTGACCTATGGCAGCGCCATCTAGCGGGCCAACCATAGCGCCATCTGGTTTCCCCCTTCAAGCTAGATGAGTTTCGTTATTTGTAGTTTCTTCGTTTGATGCTTATTTCGTGAGATGTTTGGCCCTGTCACTATCAATGGACCACCCTGTATAGACTCTGCAGATAGCGTCATGGTATGCGCTGTCGTTGGGTACACAACACAGTCACCTCTAATTCGCGTGACCAGTAACTCGAACAACAGCCGTCATACACTGCCCAGTCTCATTAATGTTACCACCTGTCAGTAACCTGAATAACCACGTTATGCTGCGCAGAACACTTCGAAAAGTACAGGAAGAAGATCAGCGAGACTTCCTGGCAGATTAAAACTGTGTGCCCGACCGAGACTCGAACTCGGGACCTTTGCCTTTCGCGGGCAAGTGCTCTACCATCTGAGCTACCGAAGCACGACTCACGCCCGGTACTCACAGCTTTACTTCTGCCAGTATCTCGTCTTCTACCTTCCAAACTTTACAGAAGCTCTCCTGCGGTCGGGCACACAGTTTTAATCTGCCAGGAAGTTTCATATCAGCGCACACTCCGCTGCAGAGTGAAAATTTCATTCGAGATCAGCGAGGTTTCTGGAAGGTACCGACAGGGATGTGGACTCACACTAACTCCACTGGCGTGGTCAGCTGGACTACGCTTCTCGGTTGAAGATACACGGTGCGAATAGCACAATCTGGATGGTCCCAGAGATTCTCGTTTGAGTTTAAATCCGGGGAGTTCGGTGGGCTGGGGAGTACCGTAGCCTCATCCTGGTGCTCTTCGAACCACGCACGTACACTGCGGGCTGTGTGACGCGTTGCATTGTCCTGATGGTAGATGCTACCATGATGAGGAGAAACAGACTGCATGTAGGGGTGGACGTGGTCCCTAAGGATAGATGCATACTTAGTTTGGACCGTTGTGCCTTATTGAATGATGTTATCACCCAGGGGATGACACGAAAACATTCCGCCTATCATAACGCTCCCTACTCCGGCCTGGACCCTTCTGACGATTGCTGCAGGGCCGTACATGCCAACGGCCATCTCTCCGATGGGGCATAAAACGTGATTCGTCACCTGTTGCCACTCAGTGGATGTCCAGTTTCGGTACTGGCGCGCAAATTCCAGCCTTCGTTACCGAGAAAGAGCAGTTAGTATGAGTGCATCAACCAAGCGTCTGCTGCGGAATTCCATACGCAGCAACGTTCGCTGAACAGTCGTTGAGGATATTGGTTGCCCCTTGGTTCATCTGGGCGGTCAGTTGCTCAACAGGTGCACGTCTTTTCGCCCGTACACATCTTTGCAGCAGTCGTTCACGCCTATCATCTATGGCCTGTGGTGCATCGCAGTTCCTTCAGCGCCATTTTTGGATAGCGCCATTATGCCATGCACAGTACACTTTAGCCGGACGGGGTGGCCGTGCGGATCTAGGCGCTACAGTCCAGAACCGCTCTGCTGCTACAGTCGCAGTTTCGAATCCTGCCTCGGGTATGGATGTGTGTGATGTCCTTAGGTTTAGTTAGGTTTAAGTACCGGTAGTTCTAAGTTCTAGGGGACTGATGACCTCAGAAGTTAAGTCCCATAGTGCTCAGAGCCATTTGAACCATTTTTAGTATACTTTAATTAGGGCAGCAAGCGAACAGTTTACAAACTTGGCCGTTTCGGAAATGCTTCCACACTTGGCCCGAAGCCCAATGATCACATCCTCCTGGACGTCAAATAAATGGTTTCGTTTCCGCAACACAACAATGACTGCACTGTTTTCCGCGTTCTCCCGATACGTTTTATATACATAGCCTTCAAGGTTACTGCTGCCAATTGCTGTCTGAGAGTGGTTATTGAACGTTGACATTGATCATAGGTGGTGGTAACATTAACGTGACTGCTTCACGTTTTTGTGCCATGTTGAGGCTACTGACTGTACCTTATTTCCTAGATCTCTGTGATGTTATTTTTCAGTCGGAGAACGCAACACCGAACATCGTCCGTGGAGTTTTCACGTACCTCTTTACTCAGGGTGTTCGAATGCTGCCTTGGTCGGCACGTACTCCAGACTTCCTACACATTTAAAACACGTGGGGTGAAATTACATTAGGTGTTCCACAGGGTTCAATCGTGGGTCTCCTTCTGTTCTTGATATATGTGAACGACCTCCCATCCTATCTGAAACAGGAAGCTGAAGTGACACTGTTTGCTGATGATACAAGCATCATTATTAATCCGGTAAAAGAAACTCCAATTGAAAACGATACAAATAAGGTCTTTGGAAAAGTCATTAATTGGTTTTCTGCAAATGGACTTGCTCTAAACTTTTAAAAAACACAGTACATCCAATTTTCTGCTGCAAAAATCACAGTTCCTTCAATAAATATAACACATCAACAGAAGTCAGTAGACAGGGTAGAGCATACTAAGTTTCTGGGTGTACACATATGTGAGAATCTTAATTGGAAAATTCATATATTGGATCTTCTAAAGCGACTAGGTTTGGCAACTTTTGCAATCAGAATAATTGCCAATTTTGAGGATATAGAAATTAGTAAGCTAACATACTTTGCATACTTACTGGCAGATCAAAACAGTGTGCCAGAGAGAGACTCGATCTCAGGTCCTGAGTTCGAGTCTTGGTCCGGCACACAGTTTTGACCTGCCAGGAAGTTTCATATCAGCGCACACTCCGCTGTAGAGTGAAAATTTCATTCTAGAATACTTTGCATACTTTCAATCTCTGATGTCATACGGGATTATATTTTGGGGTAACTCACCATTTAGACAAAATGTATTCACTGCTCAAAAGAAAGTGGTTACAATAATGTGTGGGGTTCATAGTCGCACATCTTGTAGGCATCTTTTTAAAAGATTGGGAATTCTTACAATGGCCTCACAGTACATTTACTCACTAATGAAATTTGTTCTCAACAATAGTGATATTCATGATTATAATTCCAGAAAAAAGAAAGTCTTACAGTAATAGCTTCAAAAATATATTGAAGTCATATCTCCTTGACAACTCTTTCTATACCTTAGATGACTTCTTGAATAGGAATAAATAAATCTATAAATATAGTATATGCATTTTGTGCCATTTAAGGAAATATATATATATATATATATATATATATATATATATATATATATATATATATATATACTTGTTTCATATGTGCATTTCTTGTGCACTTGACACGTTCCACATCATAACGGCTATCGTACCGTGCCATTGATCAATGGAACACGCAACCAACTAACTAACTAGCTGCCGAGAGATTGGAACGACACCTCTTGCCAACCACTACCATTAAAGAACTATGGCATACAGCTGAAGCAGAATGAAGCGACACATTTCTGTTATCCCTTCATTTAACTCGGTGCCTAGCCTTATCAGAGCCAATGTCGCTGCCACAGGTGACAGCTCTTTGTACCAAATTAATACTGTATTCTTTCTGTTATACTGTATACTTCTCCATCTACACCTGTACTCCGCAAGTCACCCTACGGTGTGTGGCAGAGGGTACTTCGTGTACCAGCGCCACATTTACCTTTTCCTGTTCCAGTCGCGGGTGGTTCACTGGAAGAACGATTGCTGGTAAGCCTCCGTGTCGGCTCGACTCTCTCTGCTTTTATCTTCATAGTCTTACATATACATAGGAGGAAGTAATGTATTGCGCTCTTGGAACTTGAACGCTAAACAACACCGTGATGCAGAAAACCTCTCATGCAGCGTCAGCCATTGACGTTGGCTGAGCATCTCACTGGCGCTTTCGCGCTTACTAACTGAAACTCTAACAAAACATGCTGCTCTTCTTTGAAACTTCTCCATTTCCTCTATATATCTTATCTTGTACGGATTCCAGAGTGGCGAACAGTATTCAAGTATTGGTCGAACGAGTGTTTTGCAAACTACTTTCTTTGTTGATGGAGTACATTTCTGAGGATTCGACCAGGGAATCTCAGGCCTGCATCTGCCTTACCAGCTTGATGTTGACGATCCGCTTCAAATCGGTCCGTACGCATACTTCTAGAAATTTTATGGAAAAACTGGATCCAGTGATTCTTCTGCAATCATGTATTTATTCAATAAATGGTCTTTCTGTTTACACGCAATAGGGCATAGTTGTTTTTATTGAAGATCAACTGCCGCTCCCTGCACCAAGGCCGGCCGGTGTGGCAGAGCGGTTCTAGGTGCTTCAGTCTGGAACCGCGCGACCGCTACGGTCGCAGGTTCGAATGCTGCCTCGGGCATGGACGTGTGTGATGTCCGTAGATTAGTAAGTTTAAGTAGTTCTAAGTTCTAGGGGACTGATGACCTCAGATGTTAAGTCCCATAGTGGTCAGAGCTATTTGAACCATTTTTTCACCATCCTCTGCGCTGTATTTTTCCAGCTTTGAGACTTCTCTGTATACAACAGCATCCACGGAAAGCCTCATAGAACTTCAGACGTTATCTACCAAGTCATTTATATACATCGGAAAAAGTAATGGTTCTACAACACTCCGTTGAGGCACAACTGGAATTACTTTTACGTCTGGAGACATCTTTCCGTCCAGAATGGCATGCTGTGTAACATTTGCTATAAACTCTTCAATCCAGTCTAACAGTTTGTCAGATATTCTGGGAGCTGGTATTTTATTCATTAGGTGCCAGTGCTAATGTGTACACATTTGCAACTGTGTGCCGCTAGAAGACTCCGAATTGTAGCATATAACATGCCCGTGCGTAATGTAGCTATTCCTGTACGTGAGAGCGTGCTGTAATCGAGCGTCGAATTCGAAGAGTTTGTCCAGACATGGAGCACACTCTCGTTCAGCATGACAATACCGCGCTGCGGCATTTGCAACAATCGGACGCCTTGGGTTCACTGTCGTCGGTCACCCTCCTTACAGTCCCGACTTGGCCCCATCCACATCTAGCAACTAACAGGCAAATCCAAAAACGTGAACTAACATTTCTTAAGAGTACAGTTTTCCCACTCAGTAACAAAAAAAATGTAGATACAGTAATATTTCAAGATATGCTTAATTTTAGTTGACGATGGTGAATTTGACCCTTAGATAAGTCGTGTTAGCCACTTACTTCGGGGCAAATGTACGAGGGTAATCCCAAAAGTAAGGTCTCCTATTTTTTATAAGTACACTACTGGCCATTAAAATTGCTACGCCACGAAGATGACATGCTACAGACGCGAAATTTAGCCTACGGGAAGAAGATGCTGTGATATGAAAATGATTAGCTTTTCAGAGCATTCACACAAGGTTGGCGCCGGTGGCGACACTTACAACGTGCTGACATGAGGAAAGTTTCCCGCCGATTTCTCATACACAAACAGCAGTTGGCTGGCGTTGCCTGGTGAAACGTTGTTGTGATGCCTCGTGTAAGGAGGAGAAATGCGTACCATCACGTAACCGATTTTGATAAAGGTCGGACTGTAGCCTATCGCGATTGCGGTTTATCGTATCGCGACATTGCTGCTCGCGTTGGTCGAGATCCAATGACTGTTAGCAGAATATGGAATCGGTGGGGTCAGGGGGGTAATATGGAACGCCGTGCTGGATCCCAATGGCCTCGTATCACTAGCAGTCGAGATGACAGGCATCTTATCCGCGTGGCTGTAAGGGATCGTGCAACCACTTCTCGATCCCTTCTCTTCCCTGGCCACCACATTCTCCAGATCTCTCACCAATTGAAGACGTCTGGTCAATGGTGGCCGAGCAACTGGCTCGTCAAAATACGCCAGTCACTACTCTGTGGTATCGTGTTGAAACTGCATGGGCAGCTGTACCTGTACACGCCATCCAAGCTCTGTTTGACTCAATGCCCAGGTGTATCGAAGCCGTTATTACGGCCAGAGGTGGTTGTTCTGTGTACTGATTTCTCAGGATCTATGCACCCAAATTGCGTGAAAATGTAATCACATGTCAGTTCTAGTATAATATATTTGTCCAATGAATACCCGTTTATCATCTGCATTTCTTCTTGGTGTAGCAATTTTAATGGCTAGTAGTGTACATAGACCTGTTTATTTCTACAATGGTTTACATCAGTTAACAGCTTGAACATTTAGCTATTTTTTCACATAATCACCATTTCTGTCGATCCATTTCGTAGACGCTGTGGCAGTTATTGTATGCCCATGTCATACTAGCTCGCCGCCATGCTGTTCAGAAAGTTATGAACATCTTCTTTCATCTCGTCGTCGGAGCTGAATCGCTTTCCGGCCAAATGTTCTTTTAACCTAGGGAACAGGTCACAGTCACTGGGCGCCAAGTCAGGACCGTAGGGTTGGTGGGTGATTATGTTACACTGAAACTGGTGCCGGCAGTGGGCGAGCGTTGTCATGGAGAATGTGTGCTCCCTTGCTCAACATTCCTCTTCTCCGGTTCCGATTTGACCGTTTGAGTTTTTTCAGAGTCTCACAGTACCTGTGAGCGTTAATTGTGGTCCCAGCTATTCAGCTCCGACGACGAGGTGAAGGAAGAGGTTCATAACTTTCTAAACAGCATGGCGGCGAGCTGGTATGACATGGGCATACAATAACTGCCACAGCGTCTACAAAAATGCATCGACAGAAATTGTGATTATGTCGAAAAGTAGCTAAATGTTCAAGCTGTAAACTGATGTAAACCATTGTAGAAATAGTCAATGTACTTATAAAAAAAATAGGAGACCTTACTTTTGGGGTTACCCTCGTGTAAGTAGCGCAGCAACTCCGGGGTTAAGAGGATGCGAAAGGAGTAGTAAGGAACATTAAATGAATTGCAGACGTTGTAATAAAATGCAATGAGTAGAAGAAAACTGACATTTAAATCATTTATAGAATTTATGTGTTGTCACATATTCAACAGTCCATTTAAATATAAGTACAATTATACTGTTATCAAAGTCTAATGTTAGATCGCTAGGGTTGGCAGACCACGGTCAACACAAAGTGCTCCGCTGGTTCTGGCTTTTAACGACCGGTACAGGCTGTTCTAAAATGATTTTTGCAACTTAGATCACGCGTACTTCAGAAATCTGGATGGGTAGACAGGTGCGATATGCTGCATAATTTTCACACACACCTAGAGTTTTCTTCTCGTTAGTTATTGAAGAAAATGGCCACCCCTAGCAGATGGCACAGTCTATGGAACGGTTGGGAGAGGCCAACTCTTCTGACAACGATGTCCAGCGGAACAGCCGAACACGTTAAAGAAGCGCACCACCATTACGTCCGACCATCGAACAGTGGCACCAGAGAATCGAAGAATCCGGAAGTGTCATGAAGAGGGCGAGTTGTAAGTTCTAAGCGTCCGAGCTCGAGCAGTCATGATGCACAGGGCGTCAGACAACATTAATGATAAGATGCAGGACCGAACACGAGGGGAACTGGAATATCACATAGACATCCTGCGTGCTACAGATGGCGTACACATTGAACTCTGTTAAACATCTGCTCACACTTCAAGGCGTGTGAATATTATTCTGCAAACCGCGCCTTTCAATCTGCCCCCATTTCTGAAATGTAACTGATCGAATTTGTAAAGAATATTTTGGAAAACCCTCCACATCGCGGCCGGCCCACAGCTTACCGCGCCCTTACTATAGGTATTCTTACGGTGGCTCATAACTTACTGATTTCTGTACATTACCAGTTAATAAGAAG
Source organism: Schistocerca serialis cubense (assembly GCF_023864345.2). NCBI lineage: Eukaryota > Metazoa > Arthropoda > Insecta > Orthoptera > Acrididae > Schistocerca > Schistocerca serialis. The sequence goes on from NC_064638.1 coordinate 942,229,118, forward strand.
ACACGAGTGCAGTCCGATGCGCTGTCCCACAATGGCTGTACTGGATATTGAGCGAAAACGTTTGACAACCACTGATTAAATGTTTAGCTAATCTTTTAAGAATTGACGTAGTAAGACACTCAGCAGCGCGCGTGTGTGTGTGTGTGTCTGTCTGTTTGTTTATGTGTGTAAATCTGCTCGTAAAACTTTGCAGAAACCGTATTATTTCGTTATCTGAGTAAAGTTTTTAAACTTCCCGGCAGATTAAAACTGTGTGCCGGACCGAGACCCGAACTCGGGACCTTTGCGTTTCGTGGACAAGTGCTCTACCAACTGAGCTACCCAAGCACAACTCACGTCCCGTCCTCACAGCTTTAATTCTGCCAGTACCTCGTGTCCCACCTTCCAAACTTCACAGAAGCTCTTCTGCGAACCTTACAGAACTAGCACTCCTGGAAGAAAGGATATTGCGGAGCCACAGCCTGGGGGATGTTTCCACAATGAGAGTTTCACTCTGCAGCGGAGTGTGTGCTGATAAGAAACTTCCTGGCAGATTAAAACTGTGTGCCGGACCGAGACTCCAACTCGGGACCTTTGCCTTTCGTGGACAAGTGCTCTACCAACTGAGCTACCCAAACACAACTCACGATCCTTTCTTCCAGGAGTGGAAGTTCTGCAAGGTTCGCAGAAGAGCTTCTCTGACGTTTGGAAGGTAGGAGACGAGGTACTGGCGGAATTAAACCTGTGAGGACGGGTCCTGAGTCGTGCTTGGGTAACTCAGTTGGTAGAGCACCTGCCCGCAAAAGGCAAGGGTCCCGAGTTCTAGTCTCGGTCCGCCAGAGTGTTAATCTGCCAGGAAGTTTCATATCAGCACACACTCCGCTGCAGCGTGAAAATCTCATTGTGGAAAGTTTTTAAACTTTAAACCATTTTGCCGGCCGGGGTGGCCGAGCGTTTCTAGGCGCTACGGTCTGGAACCGCGCTGCCGCTACGGTCCCAGGTTCGAATCCTGCCTCGAGCATGGATGTGTGTGCTGACCTTAGGTTAGTTAGGTTTAAGTAGTTCCAAGTTCTAGGGGACTGATGACCTCAGAAGTTAAGTCCCATAGGGATCAGAGCCATTTTTTAAAACCATTTTAATCGCAGTCCTCTGTGTACTTTAGTACGAGCACTGAATACCTCTACACCAAACACCCAATAACTCTGTCGTCATCGTCATCATTCCCCCTTGAGGTCTTCTCTGTATGACTGCAGCCATCTCGTGGCATGACCGTAGTGCACGCATGGGGCTCACAGACTTTCGATTTGATGCCTTTTTGGTGGCTCTTACCTGATTTCGCAGTTTCTAATTTGGCCTCACGAAGCAGTAAGCAAACTGGCCTTCCCCGCCCCCACCACCTCTCCCCTAAACACTTTCAAACAACAGTAAGAGGTGAGGTAACCGCTAAGAATCTAACACGGGACCTGCGCGTCACAGTGCTAAGCACCATACAGCGAAGAGGGAGTCATGACGAATAATCAGCTTCTTGTAGCCACCCAGCTTGAGACACTCGCCGAAAACTGCGTCCTCAACCAGCTGGTCAACAACTGCAGTGGCCCTCCGCCGGCCAGTTGGTGCACAGCCTCAGTGGCTGCCCACGGTGCCGGCGACAATGGAGTCCGGCGGGAGACACCGGAGAGCGGATGGAGCGGCGACCAGCAATCGATGCGGCGCTCCCCAGCGTGTCGTGGCGCTGGTCGATGGCTGAGAGTGAGTCAGCGGCAGCGGCTGTGCCGTGGTCTGCGGTTCGGCGCCTCACGCGGCTTCGCTGCGGGTCACGGCCGCCGGCTAGGCCAGGGCAGGGCACGGGAGGGCCCCGTGCGACCCTCGTGCTAAGTGCGGCGAGGGCGTGTCCCGCTGTCGCCCGCTCCCACGCTTCAGCATTACGGCCCGCACAATAGAGATGAGACAGAAGTGCACGGCGACGCTGTTTGAAAACCGACATCCTGATCAGCTGACGGTTGAACACAAGTAACAGGTGAATTAAGAGTTTGTTTCCTTCTCTTTTTTTTTCTTTTTACGGGTGGTGATCCATAGCTTGTAAATTAAAAGAGAGTCATTTCTACATATTACCGTCAGCTGCTGGTAAACAAACCCTTATACACTGTCCAGTCGCAATTATGTGACCACCTCTCAACTAAAGACTGAATAACCACATTTTGTGGCATGGACGTGCAGGAAGAGAGCTATTGGGGTTCTGGAAGGCACCGGCAAGGATGTGAAGCCTTGCCGACTCGAGTGTCTGGTCAGCTGGACTAGGTTTCTCGGCTGAAGATACATAGAACGAATAGCCTAGTCGAGATGGCCCCACACATCTAAATCTACATTTATACTCCGCAAGCCACCCAACGGTGTGTGGAGGAGGGCACTTTACGTGCCACTGTCATTACCTCCCCTTCCTGTTCCAGACGCGTATGGTTCGCGGGAAGAACGACTGCCGGAAACCCTCCGTGCGCGCTCGAATCTCTAATTCTACATTCGTCAGCTCCTCGGGAGGTATAAGTAGGGGGAAACAATATATTCGATTACAATGAAATGAACACCTTTAGATGCTTACAAGCGTTAACATACGTCAACGGGGACAGACGAAAATGTGTGCCCCGACTGGGACTCAGACCCCGGTGCTCCTGCTTACATGGCAGACGCTCTATCCATCTGAGCCACCGAGGACACAGAGGGTAGTGCGACTGCCAGGATTTATCTCTGGCACGCCTCCCGCGAAACCCACATTCTCAACGTATTGTCCCGCACTACAGTCGTAGTGCCCCCGCCCATTATACTCATTACTCGCGGCGCGTTGCCGATTCCCGTAAGAGTTCGGGCACTGTTTGTGCATTCGCACAGAAGAAGAAGATGGTCAAGTGGCCGGTGAGCCTTAACTATATGTATTTACTAAGATGGTATCTGTTCTTTCGGACATCTCCGAAAGAACAGATACCATCTTAGTAAATAAATATATTCGATACCTCATCCAGAAACGCACCCTCTCGAAACCTGGACAGCAAGCTACGCCGCGATGCAGAGTGCCTCTCTTGCAGAGTCTGCCACTTGAGTTTGCTAAACATATCCGTAACGCTATCATGCTTACCAAATAACCCTCTGACGAATAGCGCCGCTCTTCTTTGGATCTTCTCTATGTCCTCTGTCAACCCGACCTGGTACGGATCCCACACTGATGAGCAATACTCAAGTATAGGTCGAACGAGTGTTTTGTAAGCCACCTCCGTTGTTGATTGACTACATTTTCTAAGGACTCTTCCAATGAATCTCAACCTGACACCCGCCTTACCAACAATTAATATGATCATTCCACTTCAAATCGTTCCGCACGCATACCCCCAGATATTTTACAGAAGTAACTGCTACCAGTGTTTGTTCCGCTATCATATAATCATACAATAAAGGATCCTTCTTTCTATATATTCACAATACAGTACGTTACATTTGTCTGTGTTAAGAGTCAGTTGCCACTCCCTGCACCAAGTGCCTATCCGCTGCAGATCTTCCTGCATTTCGCTGCAATTTCCTAATGCTGCAACTTCTCTGTATACTATAGCATCATCCGCGAAAAGCCGCATGGAACTTCCGACACTATCTACTACGTCATTTATGTTGTTGTTGTTGTGGTCTTCAGTCCTGAGACTGGTTTGATGCAGCTCTCCATGCTATTCTACCCTGTGCAAGCTTCTTCATCTCTCAGTACCTACTGCAACCTACATCCTTCTGAATCTGCTTGGTGTATTCATCTCTTGGACTCCCTCTACAATTTTTACCCTCCACGCTGCCCTCCAGTACTAAATTGGTGATCTCTTGATGCCTCAGAACATGTCCTACCAACCGATCCCTTCTTCTAGACAAGTTGTGCCACAAACTTCTCTTCTCCACAATCCTATTCAACACCTCCTCATTAGTTTTAGGTCATTTATATATATTGTGAAAAGCAATGGTCCCATATCACTCCCCTGTGACACGCCAGAGGTTACTTTAACGTCTTTATACGTCTCTCCATTGAAAACAACATGCTGTGTTCTGTTTGCTAAAAACACTTCAATCCAGCCACACAGCTGGTCTGATATTCCGTAGGCTCTTACGTTGTTTATCAGGCGTCAGGCAACAGTGCGGAACTGTATCGAACGCCTTCCGGAAGTCAAGGAAAATGGCATCTACCTGGGAGCCTGTATCTAATATTTTTTGAGTCTCAAGAACAGATAAAGCGAGTTGGGTCTCACACGATCACTGTTTCCGGGTCCGCCCCCGGTAGCTGAGTGGTCAGCGTGACAGACTGTCAATCTAAAGGGCCCGGGTTCGATTCCCGGCTGGGTCGGAGATTTTCTCCGCTCAGGGACTGGGTGTTGTGTTCTCCTAATCATCATCATTTCATCCCCATCGACGCGCAAGTCGCCAAAGTGGCGTCAAATCGAAAGACTTGCATCAGGCGAACGGTCTACCCGACGGGAGACCCTTGTCACACGACATTTCATTTCACTGTTTCCGGAATCCATGTTAATTCCTACAGAGCAGATTCCGGGTTTTCGGAAATGACATGATACGTGAGCAAACAAACATGTTCTAAAATTCTACAACAGATCGATGTCTGAGACATAGGCGTATAGTTTTCCGCATCTACTCCACGACCCTTCTTGAACAATGGAATTACCTGTGCTCTTTTCCAATCATTTGGAACCTTCCGTTCCTCTAGAGACTTGCGATACACGGCTGTTAGAAGGGGGGCAAGTTCTTTCGCGTACTCTGTGTAGAATCGAATTGGTATCCCGTCAGGTCCAGTCAGCCATGTCAGTGGCTATCTGTCCGACGGAGCATAAAACGTGATTCATCTGAGAGGACTACCCGTAGCCAGTCAGTGGACGTCCATGTGCGGTACTGGCGTGCAAATTCCAGCCTACAGTGCCGGTGAACAGCAGTCAGCATGGATGCATGAACCAGGCGCCTGGTGTGGAGGGGCCATACGCTCAACGTTCACTGAACGGTCGTTTAGAAGACACTGTCGGTAGCCCTTTGGTTCACTTGTGTGGCCAGTTGCTCAACACTTTCACGTCTATTCATCCGTGCACGTCTCCACAGCGGCCGTTTACCCCTGTCATCTGTCTGTTGGTCCATCATGGACGGGGGACATCGGCTGGCTAAGTAATTCTCAATGGCAATGAAATTCTCCAACAGCCGTGTAACTTAAAATGTTATTTTATTTTATTTTGAAGGTTACCAGTTTCAGCATTTCACTATGCCATCTTAGACTCCATATGAAGGGCTTATTTCAATAGTGGTACAAGTCCATTACCTCCACTTTTCTGCCTATAATGTTTCTGAAATTAATGATCCAAACAAACAGAAAGAAAGGTTCATCTCTAGCAAGAAGCCATATGCTTGAATATTTCTGGTATCTCAACTTGCAGATTTTTCAGCGCTCATTTAACTTTATGACTCTGTATCTCAGAATGAACAAAAATGGACTTGTACCACTATTGAAATAAGCCATTCATATGATCTCTCCAAATAATCGAGAACTTCTTATAGTGTCATAAATCCCTGGATGACGTGAAATCAATCGTTTTGCTAGTGCTTCATTCGAAGACTTGCTATCAAGCACTAATAAAACGTTTGAATTCACGACTTCCAGGGATTTATGACACAGTATGACGTTTTCGGGTTTTTGGAGAGATCATAGATGGCACAGTGAAATGCTGAAACGGGTAGCTTTCAAAATAAAATAAAGTAACATCTTACGTTACGCGGCTGTTGGAGAATTTCATTTACCTGTCATCTATGGTCTGTGGTGCACCACCGTTACCTCGGCGACCGTTTTGTATAGTGCCATTTTGGTAAGCACGGTATACTTTAACCACGGCAGTATGCAAACGGTTTACGAACTTAGCCATTTCGGAAATGCTTTCATCCTTCGTCTAAAAGAATGCATCACAAAAAATTGATCCGTTCCCTCTTTATGACAACGACTGCACTCTTTCCTATATACTTTGTGACACGCCTTATATACCCTCCACTGCTATTGCACAATCGCTGAGCCTCTGGACTCAGATTGGTGAGAAGCGGGTCTCAAATCTTCGTTTGGCCGTCTAGATTTACGCTTCTGTTGGTTTCCCTCAAACACTTAACAGGAAAGTCAGTAGGAGGGGAACGTTAGGTTAGGTTAGGTTTCGTTCTTCTGTGGCAGGATGAAGTACTCGTCGGTACCAGGATCTGCACTGCGTGTTCCGATACTTTTCTCAAACACTTAATTTTTCTGGCACGATTTTGCAAATAAATGAACATGAAAGCTAAAAAACATAGGATTTTTTTAAATTCTAATTCCATGTGTGGTGAGTTTAATTTTTCACATACTGTGAAAATTTCATATTTCTGCCTTCCGTACTTTTTAAGATAAAGTGCCATTTACAGAAAATACTCCATATTCTGTGTCCTCTGCAGTGTCACTATCACCCAATGCATGCCTTCTTCTTTCCTTTCTTGCTTCTTTTGCCATTTTCGGAGGAGCGAACTCTGCTTGGCGTACCGAACACGAAGAAAGTTCAGTTCTCGCAGTCCTCTAGCTCTCGCAGTCCTCTAGCTGTGTTCTGCCCCGATCTCACCCCTAACTTCTCCAGAACCTTCAGTCTTTTATAATTCCCACGGTTAAAAGCCTTTACAGAGACTGGCACTTCTAACTTCAGAGTGCTGAGGCCAACAAAAACATTTTATGCACCTGGCGCCAACATTATTGAAGGAATCATTCACGTACTGGGTCTTCCCATGCAAACATTTCTTTAGTACCTCTAGAGTTACCAAATCTTTGAATATAGCGTTGTTTACCTCCCGTATGAATGCAAGCATGTTACTAGAAAATTCAACTTGCCTATCCTTATGCCAAGCAGGAGCGGACTTGACCACTTCATAACTATTCTTGTTATTTACACTTCCTTCAGTGGTATCACAAGTTTTTCTACAACTTCAGGTATAAATCCAAATCTGATATATCCGTTACCCGAAAATTTGCATTACTTTCACGCTTAGTCGTTTTATGTATGTACAAACGGCGTTCAAAAAGTTTTGGACAATCGTTTTATGTACGAGGTGCGGCTAGAAAAAAACCGGACTGATGCTGGAAAAAACATTTATTTACAATTATTTACAATTTCGTGTTAGCTCCTTCAATGTACTCTCCTCCTCGGTCTCTACACCGCTCCATACGAATTTTCCACTGTTCATAGCAATGCTGCAGATCATCTTCGGTAAGTCCATACATTACTTCCGTCGCTTTTTCTTTTACTGCTTCAACAGTCTCAAATCTAGTTCCTTTCAAAGCTGACTTGACTTTAGGGAAAAGAAAAAAGTCACAGGGGGCCAAATCAGGTGAGTAGGGTGGATGATCTAAGATGGGAATGTTGTGTTTTGCCAAAAACGTCTTCACTGACAACGCACTGTGAGCTGGGGTACTGTCTTGGTGAAGGAACCATGACTTTTTTCTCCACAAATCGTTCCGTTTTCTCCGTACTCGCTCATGTAGGGTAGCCAGGACGCTAATGTAGTAATGCTGATTCACTGTTTGACCCTCTGGTACCCAATCAATGTGCACAATCCCTTTGATGTCAAAAAAAACAATCATCATTGCCTTGATTTTCGATTTTGACATTCGTGCTTTTTTTTGTCGTGGAGAACCAGGAGTTTTCCAATGCATCGATTGGCGTTTAGTTTCGGGATCGTAAGTGAAAAACCACGATTCATCGCAAGTAATAACATTTTGTAAGAAGGTGGGATCACTTTCAATGTTTTCCAGGATGTCAGAACAAATCATTCTTCGGCGTTCCTTCTGTTCAATTGTGAGACACTTTGGAACCATTTTCGAACACACTTTGTTCACGTTGAAACTTTCATGAAGAATCTGCCTAACACTTTCCTTGTCAACTCCTGTTAACTCAGACACTGCTCTGATTGTTAAACGGCGATCTTGTCGAACATGTTTACCGATTTTTTCAATGTTTGCATCAATTTTTGCTGACAATGGTCTGCCAGTGCGAGTGTCATCACTGGTGTCTTCATGGCCATCTGTAAATCGTTTAAACCACTCAAACACTTGTGGTCGCGATAAACAATCATCGCCGTACGCTTGTTGTAACATTACAAACGTTTCACTTGCAGATTTTCCTAGTTTGAAACAAAATTTGATGTTAACACGCTGTTCTTTCTGTACACTCAACATTTTCCGACGCACAGACAAAACGTCAACTACTTAGACGCCACGGGCAGACTGAGTGCAGGAGGCAGATGAAACTCGAGCAGTAGGCGGAGCGAGAGTCACGTGACAGGCCACGCGACTTTCAGCCTTATTGCATTCGTTTTATTGTTTCACCAGTACTAGTCCGATTTTTTTATAGCCACACCTCGTATGTACAAACGGCGTTCAAAAAGTTTTGGACAGTCGTCTCTAATTTTTTTATTCTTTGCAGGAGGAGCATGGAATTTTTTGTGAACATATTAGGAACTTTTAGCTATACATTGAGCCCACTCAATGTAGCCTCCATCAGCTGTGACGCATCTGGCCCAACATTATTTTCATGATGTAGATGCACTTTGGTAAAATTCTGGGGATTGACTTTTACACCATCGGTTGGCACAGGAAATAATGTCTTTCTCACTAACAAATGTTTTACCGCGCAGGTGGGCCTTCAGACGACCAAAGATGCAAAAATCAGACGAGTCAAATTCGGACTGTAGGGAGAATGAGGAACAATATTCCAACCCATTTTCCTGATTTTCTCCTTCGTCATAAGGACTGTATGGGTTTTGGTCATGGTATAGTCTGATGAGCTGACCCTGAAGCTGTGGTCCGTGGGTCTTGATGGCACGTCGCAGCTTGTCCAGCGACAAACAGTGACGGTCCCAGTTAATTGTGGAGCCAGGTTCCAAAAAGTCAAAAAAAAAAAATGACACCACACTGATCCCAGAAGAAGGAGGCCGTCACCTTTCGGCCTGCCGTTCGTGAAAGTCTTATTTTCGTCTTCCAAGGGGAATCCGGATGACGTCACTCCATGAATTGGGGCCGCGCGGGATAGCCGCGCGATCGGCAGAGCCTTGTCACAGCCCGCGCGGCTCCCCCCGTCGGCGGTTCGAGTCCTTCCTCGGGCATGGGTGTGTGTGTGTTGTCCTTAGCGTAAGTTAGTCTTAGTTTGGTCAAGAAGTGCGTAAGCTTAGGGACCGATGACCTCTGCTGTTTGGTCCTATGAGACCTTTCCACAAATTTCCAATTTCCATGAATTGGGTTTTGCTCTCAGATTCGGACAAAAACAACCATGTTTCATCCTGGATAATGACGCCGTCAAAACACTTTTTCCACTCTTCAGTAAAGGTCTTCATGAGACACTGGCACACATTCTTCCCCATCTTTTTCATTTCTCTGCCGGCCGGAGTGGCCGTGCGGTTCTAGGCGCTACAGTCTAGAGCCGAGCGACCGCTACGGTCGCAGGTTCGAATCCTGCCTCGGGAATGGATGTGTGTGATGTCCTTAGGTTAGTTAGGTTTAATTAGTTCTAAGTTCTAGGGGACTGATGATCTCAGATGTTAAGTCGCATAGTGCTCAGAGCAATTTGAACCATTTCATTTCTCGTGTCAATAATCGAGGCACCCAACGTGTACAGATTTTTCTGTACCCTAGTGACTGTACCAGGGGTACCATACTACCCAATGACAACGAATCATTTTAGCGAGCTGTCGTGTCGTCACACATCTGTCATCTTGGATGATTTGATCAATGGTCTCCTTATTCACATCACTCACTGTCGACGATGGTCTACCGCATCGTGGAATGTCCAGTAGAGAGAAATCACCTTCTTTAAACCTCTGCAACGACCGCTGGATACTGCTGCGATCCCCATAAACAGGGAGCAACTTACTGTGAATCGATGTGGCAGAGTTGTTGCCGGTCTTGAAGAGGAACTCCATCACCGACCGTTGTCGCAACCTGACATCTACTTCACGGCCCATTATGACTCACTTGTAAATACAAGAAAATACTTTTACACACCAAGTATGTTCACAAAAAATTTCATTCTCCTCCTGCAAAAAATTAAAAAATTATAGAGGACTGTGAAAAACTTTTTCAACACCCTTTTTATAAAAGAAGAATACAGGCAGTATAATACAGAAATCACTCGTTAACACACTATTTTCAAACTAGTTACGGAGACGAAGGACTGAATTGTTTATTGGTAATACCAACTTCTGAGACGTAACAGTGGCCTTCTATAATGTGTGGTTTCCAAGATATAGCTGTTCATCTCTGGCACTGTATACAAGATGGTGAAAATTGTCAGTCATATGTCAAATTTGAAAATATTATATGAAGATCTTAAAATTTTCTGTTTTTAGTGTATGATACACCAAAATGTTCAAGAAAGTCTGAAGTACATTATGGAATAGAAAACAGAAAGTGTCAAATTTCATCGAATTCGACATACAGTTTCGACTTAAATCTTGCTGGTCATGCACACTCGGCGAACCTTTGCAACCTTCACACAGTGTGCGGAAACTCCAGCTCTTAGAATTCAAGTCCCATTCTGAAATTAAATCTTTTATTTCTATAAATAGATGGAAGGCTTGTATCGTTAGCAAGCATGATTCCATAACTGCAATGCAAGTTCAGGTTCGTCCAACGTCTGGCTGTGTCGATGAATAGCTAAATTTCGGAAAAGTGATATATACCTTACCAATTAAGTGAATGGGTTACGTTAGTTTATTTTTTAATATTTTTTACGACACTATCACACGAGCAGGTAGGAATGTCGTAGCAGGTTTCCGCCAGCCTGTGGTAATCTTGAGACTGTCAATAGATAAAAACTGGTAGCAAAAAATCGTTGCATGATTTACAAAAATCTGTCAAGTAACTGAGGGATGACAGAATGGAATAAAATCATATCTAAAGGCACATCTAAAGGCTTCAAGCGGTTTTTATTGTGTTGTCAACCATACTGTGGGCAACATTGGATAGAGCTTGAAGTTTTGTAGGTGTAGTTAACACCTGACTTTGTCTATTCTCATGATGACGCACAGTTGTTCGGACTCCATTGGTCCGTAGGATGCGCCGCCTCCTCCGGCTCAGCATAGTCGAGAAGAAATGGTGCCTTAACAGCTATGTACTATGACAAATGCAGCGCCACGAAACGTCAGCTTGCCACCGCATTTTCATTTTTAGTAGCGAACATAAATCCATCTAAGTAATTTTCTTTTTTTCTTACATTACTTTAATATACTTAATGGTTTCTCTTACCCCATTGTTTCCTTAGTTAACGGATCTGCATGTGGCTATGAACCAGTTCTCACACGCCACCATATTTTCTTCACCCTCGTTATCAGTGCCAAAATTAAAAGAAGTTTTTAATAATTGCTTAAAGTTTTTAAAATTGTTTAAAGCTTTTAAAAATGTTTGGAAAATCATATCACATTATTGTAATGAATATAATTACAAAATCTGTCGAAGTAGATGTTCTTTTCGCGAACATAGACAACCACCACTAATAAAGACAGGAATTTACTCTGTCTACAAAACGTCAACGTCTACCTACTGTTTGCCTTCAGTATTTTTGACAACACAATGGAAACCGCTTGCATTATGTGTCTTTAGACATGATTTTATCTTTACTGTCATTACATAGATAATTACGTGACAATTTTTATAGATTAAGGAATGATTCTTCGTTTCGTCTCTTTATCTATTGACAGTCCGAAGTTAATGACTACTGAATGTTCTAAACTCCATGTGATTGTATTCTAAAAACTACGAAGAAATAAAAGAAAATAAGCTAATCACTTAGCCTACAAGACAGTGTGTCTTTTTTCCCTGAAATATCCAGTTATATGTGGTTACAGCCATATCCTGGACGTACCCGAACTAGTCTTGCAGTCATGGAATCATGCTTGGCACTGAACACGCGTGGAGAGGTGTTGGGCAGTTCGATGACCAAGACGATGAAAAAAATTTAGTGTGTGATGATGAAATCACCTACCTACTCACCTCCATTCCAAGTGGGCATGAGCAGTGATAAGGTAGAAATGCCCGATTTGTCTGCTCTCTGAATACATGACTTTTTTATTATAGCAACACCATATTGAGCAAACAGTTTAGATCTGAAACTTCCTGGCAGATCGCAGCTGTGTTCCGGACAGGTATTCATACCTTTTCGAAGGTTCCAGGTTCGAGTCCCGATTCACCGCGCTGATTTGATCGTCAGGAAGTTTCAACTCAGCACACACACAGCTACAGAGTGAAAATTCATTGTGGATTTGCCACGCATGGACAGTCAGCGACAACACATATAGCATCAACAGTGAGACTTCAGATTTTGCGAGGTCTTCTGCGGTCTACATGGTACTTGCCCACACTAGCGGAACTGCTTGTCAAATTGCAGATTTTTTGTACCAGTGCTTCGGATGATATTGGTGGGTTCACCATTGTCAGAGCTTATCAGTAAATGCTACTGTTAGCTCGTGAATCGTCGTTTGGATTTGTAAGGAATATTCAGCAATATTGTATACCGGAGCAGTTTGAAATACAGGAATATTCTTCGCATCGGGTAAATATATATCCGTCGTGGCTACAGTGTATTTAGGGGAGATTTTTTGCACATAGGGATACACGTTCGGCTAAGCCTTACGACTCAGTCAACAAAATAAAAACAGAATATACGCTCCTGAACAGTAGGGTTGCATGCACTCCAGTTTCGAATGTACTGATCACTCGTTAATGGCTAACAAACGCCAATTGAAAGGCAGAAAAGGCTGTGTCCCATTCATTTCAAATGAATCACTATACCAATTAATTTTACAGTTTCTGTGACATGAATGCATGACATTTGCCATAACAATTTTATCCGCGTCATATAGCAAAGGTTTTGGTATAACAAAAAAAAAAAAGATCAAAGAAATGGAACACATTCTACGTTGGAAACAACAACGGAAAATGTCCCTTTGGGGCAAAAATCGATAGAAGTCCGGATGGTATCCCATTCAGTTTTAAAAAGAGTACTTTACGGAATTGGCCCCTTACTTAGCTTGCATTTATCATGAATCTCTCGTCCAGCGCAAAGTTCCAAGCGACTGGAAAAAAGCGCATTGTCTCCTGGATATAAGAAGGATAAAAGAACGGACCCGCAACATTACAGACCAATATCCCTATCCTCGGTTTGCTGAAGAATCCTGGAACATATCCTCCGTTCGAATATAATAAATTTTCTTGAGACCGAGAAGCTGAGCTAAGATCAGCATAGGTTAGAATGCATCGCTCGTGTGAAGCTCAGCCTGCTCTTTTCTCATATGACATATTGCGAAGAGCAACAGACAGATTCTACATTTATAGATTTCCAGAAAGCGTTTTATACGATGTCCCACTGCAGGCTGTTAACGAAGGTACGAGCATACGTAATAGGTTCACTGATATGTGAGTGGTTCGAAGACTTTTTAAGTTATAGAATCCAGCATGCTGTCCTCGATGACGAGAGTTCAGCAGAGACAATGGTATCGTCAGGAGTGCCCCAGGGAAGCGTGGTAGAACCGCTGTTGTTGTTCTTTATACATGAATGATTTGGCGGCAGGTTGGGCAGCAATCTGCTGTTATTTACCGAAGATGTGGTCTACAATAGGGTGTGGAAGGGACTGTTGGAGGATACAAGATGACTTAGACAAAATCTGTAATTTGTTTCATGAATGGCAGCTAGCTCTAAATGGAGGAAAACGTAAGTTAATTCGGATGAGTGGGAAAAGCAAACCCTTAATGCTCGGATGCAGCATTAGGAATGTCCTGAAACTTCCTGACAGATTAAATCTGTGCGCCGGACCGAGACTCGAAATCAGGACCTTTATCTTTCGCGAGCAAGTGTTCAAACGAATGAGCTACCCCAGCACTTCCCACGACCCCTCCTTGCAGCTTCCTGCCAGTGCCTCGTCTCCTACCTTTCAGACTCCACAGAAACTCTTCTGCGAACCTTCTTCGCGGAAGAGCTTCTGTGAAGTACGTCAATAATCTCTTCGGTCGGGACGCCACTGCGGTCTTCGACTGCTACAACTCTCCAAATACCAAGAATGAAGAACACACCAAAAGAAACGTGAGGGGAGCAGCGGCAGAGTCCGTAATTGACGATGCTACACCATCAACATCTGCCGGCCGCGGTGGCCGTGCGGTTCTGGCGCTGCAGTCCGGAGCCGCGGGACCGCTACGGTCGCAGGTTCGAATCCTGCCTCGGGCATGGGTGTGTGTGATGTCCTTAGGTTAGTTAGGTTTAAGTAGTTTTGAGTTCTAGGGGACTTATGACCTAAGATGTTGAGTCCCATAGTGCTCAGAGCCATTTGAACCATTTTGAACCATCAACATCTCCTCAAATATTGTTTTTGCCTAGTGTTAAAAACAAAGAGGACTTCATCTCTCTGTCGTCGAGGCACCAGACACAAGCTGGATTCCGGGTAATTCAAGCTCCTGGGGACGCGGACATTGTGGCGCTGAAAACTGCTAAATGCCAACAACGGTGCGGTGTCAGTGATAGTAGGCGAACACACCGACCTTCTTTACCAGTGGAAACTACATTCAAATCTGGAATTTATTTTCGAATGTTGATACCAGGAAAGAAAAATTCCGAACCCTAGTTTTCAACAGCGAAAGGCTCATCGCGACTCTTGGCGATGTTCGCAACAATCTTCTTTTTTTTCCACACGGCAACTGGATGCGACGTACCTTCTGCTCCGTTCAGACAAATGCAAAAAGGGCTCGTTCAACATCTACATCTACATGGTTACTCTGCAATTCACACTTAAGGGCCCGGCAGAGGGTTCATCCAACCATTTTCATACTACTTCTCTACCACACGACTCTCGAATGGCGCGCGGGAAAAAGGAACACATAAATCTTTCCGTTCGAACTCTGATTTCTCTTCTTTTATTGTGATGATTATTTCTCTCTACATAGGTGGGTGTCAACAAAATATTTATGCATTCGGATGAGAAAGTTGGTGATTGAAATTTCGTAAATAGATCTCGCCGCAAAGAAAACCGCCTTTGTTTCAGTGACTCCCACCCTAACTCGAGTAACATATCAGTGACACTTTCACCCCTATTGCGCGATAACGCGAAACGAGCTCCCCTTCTTTGCACTTTCTCGATGTCCTCCGTCAGTCCTACCTGGTAAGGATCCAACACCGCGCAGCAATATTCCAGCAGAGGACGGACAAGTGTAATGTAAGCTGTCTCTTTAGTGGGCTTGTCGCATCTTCTAAGTGTTCTGCCAACAAAGCGCAGTCTTTGTTTCGCCCACAATATTATCTGTGTGGTATTTCCAATTTAAGTTGCTCGCAACTGTAATTCCTAGGTATTTCGTCGAACTGACAGCCCTTAGATTTGTGCGATTTATCGTATACCCAAAATTTATAGGATTTCTTTTAGTACCCATGTGGATGACCTCGCGCTTTTCATTGTTTAGTGCCAATTGCCACTTTTCGCAGCCGGCCGGTGTGTCCGTGAGGTTCTAGGCCCTTCAGTCTGGAACCGCGTGACCGCTACGGTCACAGGTTCGAATTCTGCCTCGGGCATGGATGTGTGTGATGTCCTTAGGCTAGTTAGGTTTAAGTAGTTCTAAGTTCTAGGGGACTGATGACCACAGATGTTAAGTCCCCTAGTGCTCATAGCCATTTGAACCATTTTTGAACCACTTTTCGCATTATACAGAAATTCTCTCTCGATCATTTTGTAATTGGAATTGATCGCCTGATGATTTTACTAGACGGTAAATTACAGCGTCACCTACAAACAATCTAAGGGGTCTGCTCAGATTAGATCATTTATGTACATCAGTAACAGCAGAGGGCCTATGACACACCTTGCGGAACGCCAGCTATCACTTCTGTTCTACTCGATGAAGTACCGTCTATTACTACGAACTGTAACCCCTCTGAGAGGAAATCACGAATACAGTCACGCAACTGACACGATACTTCATATGCACGCAGTTTGATTAGTAGTCGCTTGTGAGGAACGGTATCAAAAGCCTTCAGGAAATCTAGGAATATGGAATCGATCTGAGGCCCCTTGTCGACACTACTCTTCATGGGAACAAAGAGCTGTGTTGCACAAGAACGATATTTTCTGAATCCGTGCTGGTTATGTGTCAATAAGTCATTTTCTTCAAAGTGATTCCTAATGTTCGAGTACAGCATATGCTCCAAAATCGTACTGCAAATTGAGGTCAGTGATATGGGTCTGTAATTCAATGGGTTACTCGTATTTCCCTTCTTGAATATTGGCGTGACCTTTTTTTTTTTTTTTTTTTTTTTTTTTTTTTTTTTTTTTTTTTTTTTTTTTTTTGCTATTGGTGAACTTTACATACCACCAGAATCTCTTTGGGTTTTCTACCATATTTTGAGGCAATGTTTCATTGTGGAAACAATTAAAATCATCTCGCATTGACGTCCGCACTAAATTTCGAGCTTCCGTGAAACTTAGCCATTGTTGGGGACTTTGCGTTTTTCTGAATTTGGCTTGCTTTTTTCTTTGCTTCTGCAACAGTGTTCTGACATGTTTTGTGTACCATGGTGGATCAGTCCCGTCTCTTATTAGCTTACGCGGAATGAATCTATCCATTGCTTTCGATACCATATCTTTGAATTTGATCCATATCTGGTTTACACTTAGGTAATTAGCTTGGAAGGAATGGAGACTCTCTCTTAGGAAGGAATCAAGCGAATTTTTATCTGTTGTTTTAAATAGATATATTTTGCGATTAATTTTAGTGGTTATGGTTTGGTTGATATGGTTTTAAGCCTTGCTACTATGACCTTGTGTTTACTAATCCCTGTATCCGTCATGATGCTCTCTTTTAGATCAGGATTATTTGTGGCTAAGAGGTCAAGTGTGTTTTCGCAACCATTTACAATTCGTGTGGGGTCAACAACTAATTGTTCAAAGTAATTGGGTCAAATGGCTCTGAGCACTATGCGACTTAACTTCTGAGGTCATCAGTCGCCTAGAACTTAGAACTAATTAAACCAAACTAACCTAAGGACATCACACACATCCACGCCAGAGGCAGGATTCGAACCTGAGACCGCAGCGGTCGCTCGGCTCCAGACTGTAGCGCCTAGAACCACACGTCAAAGTAATTCTCAGAGAAAGCACCGGCTTTGAACATGTAGTTTCGCCAACAAATCGAGGGTAGATTGAAGTCTCCACCAAGTATAACTGTATGAGTGGGGTACTTATTTTTAATGAGATTCAAGTTTTCTTTGAACGGTTCAGTTATCATATCATCTGAGTCGGGGGGTCGGTAGAAGGAGACAATTATTATTTTGGTACGGCTGTTGAGTATAACCTCTACCCATAGTAATTCGCAGGAAGTATCTATTTCAACTTCACTACAAGATGAACTACTACCAACAGACACAAACACATCACCACATACTTTATTTAATCTACCCTTTCTGAACACGGTTTGCGCCTCTGTAAAAATTTCTTAGGAGCTGCAGAACGCTTGCTTCTAACTTTGTGCCTAATTAGCGCCAGATGTTGACTGCACTGCAGGGCTGTTACAAAGGAGTCCGTCAATATAACATTTGATTTTGCCGCACTTCACCAGTATCGCAACGGCTAAACGGCATTCGTATCGTTTTTAACACCTGGTGAGAAAGACACTATCTTCTTCATTAATTTAGTCTAATATAAACACAAACCTTCGGATCTTTGACTGCGTATGCGAGACGAGCTACTAGACAGATTATTAGCTGTTGTAAGGTCAAGAAACCCGACTACGATCAGGAGGGCGGTGTGCTGACCCAATGTCCCTCCGTACCGCATCCAATGACGCCACTGGTGGAAGTTGACACGGTGGTCGGTTGGATCCGATTGGCTGGTCTGGGGTCAGAAGGCGGAACTTTAACTTATACTCATTTGAACCTGCTTACTATAGCCAAGCTTTGGTCTCCATCTACATTTTTTACCCGTCACACTTTCCTCTGCTATAAAATTAACTATTCCTGGAGAATCTCTCATATCAATCTTCCCCTCTTTTAGTCAATTTGTACCATAAAGCTCTTTACTTCAGCCATCGCCAGTTATTCTGCTACCCAAACAGCAAAGTCACCTGCTATTGTTAGTGCCCATCTACATTCCTCAGCATAGCCTGATTTTATTTCATTACGTTACATTACCCTTGTTTTATTTTACTTGAATCTCATATTATAACCTCTTTCCAAGGCGCTGCGAAGTCTGTTAAACTGACTTCTGATGTCCATTGACGTCTTTTTCATCTGTAAACATGCCTGTAAATATGCCTCGGGCATGGATGTGTGTGATGTCCTTAGGTTAGTTAGGTTGAAGTAGTTCTAAGTTCTAGGGGACTGATGACCTCAGCAGTTAAGTCCCATAGTGCTCAGAGCCATTTGAACCATCTGTAAACCTCAATATATGAATTTCTTCTCCCTGAACTTTACTTCCCTTTCCACATTTCTTGTTGATATTCCTTTAGTGCTTGCTCCATGTACAGTCTGAATAGTGGTGTGAGCTGGAAGGCGCTCTGGGGCTAAATCTCGTACTGTTGGGACATGGGCGCTGGTTACAGTTTCGTAACGCTGCTTCACATTGGGTGAGGTCGCTGAATGCTCTTGGCTTACGCAACGCCCTGCTCGCATGTTCAGCTACGTTCCAGTAGATCATGTTTGTTTTACCAAACCATGGTTAGGTGGGGTAAATTCCCGTCCTTGTTCCACCTGAAAGTAACTATCTACGTATTCCTTGTGATCAGTTTGAAATCACATTCCTGTTTGGATAATGATATCCATTCGTATTTTAGAATTCTGTGGGCGTTCGTGGTATTCAATCGCTCAACCAATCAGCAACACGTGAGAAAATTACTTTGGAAATATAATTTTGTAAATGTTGTAGAAACCATGGCCGATAGTGCTTGTGATTTTGTTGCAGTCGCCCATTAATTGCAGCCTATTCTGTATCTAAAATAGTGAACATTAGATTACCTTTGCACAAAAAAATCCCCATTTATGAGCTTATATGTTGAAATTTACTTTGCTTGCTCTTAGAAACACGTAGCTATGCTTATTAATGTCCTGCACTGATCATATTGTGAATCCATGTACTAACAAACAGTGGTCTCACGTCGCGGCGCTATATATTGTTCTCCTAATTTACGTAGTGTTTCTACTTTCTGTAACTATTTGTGTCGCACTTTGCTGATGAATACAGTTCCACCGGCAGTTCTACTTTCAAATCAATTCTATTAATAAGTTTCTCGAAGTATCACTAGAATTTAAGGGTTAAATTTTTTCGGTCTGTAATTCAGATTTCATTGTGGCTACGACTCGCGCAGACTGCATCAAGGTATATGCACTCTTTACGCTAAGAGTCTATTAGCTTTGCAAATCTCCTTTGATACTATTAACTAATCTGTTTCCTTCTTAAACACACGAACAAATTTTACGATGCGCTTGCGACTTTAATCGTTGTTACTGAATACTATTGAGTTCGATTTAGTAATCACGTAGTCTTGCCTGAAAACTGGTTATAAATCAGTTACATTGATGTTTCAGAATTTTAGTGGGATATTCAAGTTGCAGTTTGAATTCAACGGTTAGCCTCCAGCTCATTGTTTGGAAATACTGAAACCTGTCAGTACATGCTTTCTTTTGCATCCGGATGATTATAATTCTTTTTTAATTGAGGGTTTTTTGCCCTTCGCACGTATCCTATAAGAGGCAACCAAATGAAAACGAAACAAACTGAATAAAGTAAGTAAACTATTTATGCAACTTTACCAACATTTTGTAGCTGTGAACGTGACTGTATTCAATACGCAGGAAGTTTGAATAAAAACGCCCTCAGTCACAGTTTTTTCCTGATTTATCAAATTACACGATTTATTTGCATCTTTAGGTCTTATATATAATTTACATTTGCTTTTGAGTGAGGTGAAATACATTTTCCTGTTATGAGAAAGTCAGGTGTTAGGGTTCGTATTTCGCGACCGAATTCAAAAACTTATGAGAAACTGTGGAAAAAAATTAAAAACCTGTCGAACAAACATTTTTAACCTCTTGACGTTTGCTTAGTTGTCTTATTTGCCCTGTCGTCGAACATTCCGCAACTCAAGGAGCATATTTGTTCACAACTGTTTTAAAACACTTCACAGAAATAATTTAACCTGATGAGATCAAAGATCAAATTTATCGCATAGTGTCAGAGATCTGATCGTGAGTTTTGAGAAGTTCACATATGCAAGGAACAAATTTAAAATAAGTCTTTGAAGTTAAACTTCATCTTTGATCACATCGGGTTAAACACCATCTGTGAATTGTTTCCATTACAGTTGTAAACAAATGTGCGCCTCGAGTGACGTGACGTCTGACGATAGTATGAATAAACCAACGTATGTGACCTCAGAAGGTTAAAAATGTCCTTTCTTGTTTTTCTTTCGTTAAGATTTTCAATGTTTCTTTCCACAGTTTCCCACATATTTCTGCACGAAATACGAAACCTAACATCTAACTTTCTGACAACAGAAAAACGCATTTCACCTCAATCAAGAGCAAGTGTAAATTATGTGTTACATGATTTGCACCTGAAGACTGACCGAAAAAGTTCAAAATGAATCGTGTAATTTAATAAAACACGAAAAAATTGTGACTGAAGGTGTTTTCTATTCAAACTTCCTACGTAAACCATTTATTATTTCAAAGGTACTAGCCATAATTGTTAAACGTTTATTCCAGTGCGAGACTAGATGGTTAATACCTGTTTGCTGGTGAATGGATCCAGGCGTCAACTTCTTGTCCGCGCAATTACAACGGCCACGAATATCTTTCTTTAGTGCACCGAAATCATGGCAATCGTATGGGGAAAGATAGGGGCTATACAAAAAACATGTAAGTGTTTTCCAACGAAAGTTCTGCAGTTTATTCGAAACAACCTTGGCAACATGTGGTTAATTCGGGTACGCTGCAGAAGTTTCGTTGGGAAGCACTTTCTCCCCGTGCGATTTCCATCTGTTTCGAAGAGGTGCACGCTCGGGTATAGACGTGTTCCCGTAGGCAACCGCAAACATTTTTCCATAAAGGCACCGACTGTCTTCTCTCACAGTGAGATAAATTAACAGTTATGTCGATTACTTTTGAAAGAATGAACAGTTTACTTACTTCTTTTCCATTTGTCTCGTTTTCATGTGACTGCCCCATATATACTAGGGGCGTTTGAAAAATCTGTGCAAAAAAAAAAAAAAAAAAAAAAAAAACCCCTTCTTACGTGTTTGAGATGAATCTTTTTCACTTTTTGACATAGTCTCCTTTTAGATTTATACACTTCGTCCAACGCTGTTCTATTTGTTGATCGCTTCCGAATAATAGGAATTGTCCAAGTCTGCAAAATAGCTCTTAGTTGCTGCAATCTCCTCCTCGTTTGAATAAAATCTTTGTCCCGCCAGCCATTTCTACAAATTGGGGAACAAATAGTGGTCCAAAGGAGCCAAGTCTGGAGAATAGGAGGGATGTGAAACGAGTTGGAATCGTATTTCCATTAATTTTGTGACCACAACTGCTGAGGTGTTTGCTGGTGCATTGTATTGACGGAAAAGGCTTTTTTGCGGTCCAATGTCCGGCGTTTTTCTTGCAGCTCGGTTTTCAAACGGTCCAATAAGGATGAATAATATGCACCTGTAATATTTGTACCCTTTTCCAGATAGTCGATGAGGATTATCCCTCGCGAATCCCGAAAGACAGTCGCCATACCCTTTCCGGCCAAACGAATGGTCTTCGCCTTTTTTGGTGCAGGTTCTCCCTTGGTAACCATTGTTGGGATTGTGTTTGTATCCATGTTTCATCCACAGCGGCGAAACGACGCTTAATGTCATGCGGATTCTTCCTGAACAGCTGCGAACCATCCTTACAACACTTCACACGATTCCGTTTTTGGTCAAGCGTGAGCAATCACGGAACCCATCTTGCGGATAGCTTTCTCATGTCCAAATGTTTATGCGAAAAATTTTGTACCTGTTTATTCGAGATGCCCACAGCACTAGCAATCTCACGCACCTTAACTCTTCTGCCATCCATCACCATACCATGGATTTTATCAATGATTTCTGGAGTCGTAACCTTCACAGGGCGTCCAGAACGGTCAGCATCACTTGTGCCCATATGACCACGCCGAAAATTTTGAGACCACTTATAAACTTTCTAATCGAAGGTGCGGCCGGCCGATGTGTGGAGTGGTTCTAGGCGCTTCAGTCTGGAACCGCACGACCGCTACAGTCGCAGGTTCGAATCCTGCTACGGGCATGGATGTGTGTGATGTCCTTAAGTTAGTTAGGTTTAAGTAGTTCTAAGTTCTAGGGGACTGATGACCTCAGATGTTAAGTCCCATAGTGCTCAGAGCCATAATCGAAGGTGCAGAGTCACCGTAATGTTTATCAAGCTTCTCTTTAGTCTCCTGAGGCGTTTTGCCTTTCATAAAGTAATGTTTAATCGCCATACGAAATTCTTTTTCGTCCATTTTTTGACAGCCACTCGACTTCCTTGATCCACACGAATGCCAAACACAAAGAAATAGACGAATAGGGCTGAAAGTTGGTGTGCGTTCTTCCCAAAGTTGCTACTAACTAAACATGACCTCGAAACGCGCCAGTGGTGCCATCTCTCGGACTTTGCACGGACTTTTCAAACGCCCCTCGTATAAGCTGAGCAGAGACGAATGGGGCTGCAGATGGGAAATTCACTGGCATAAGCGATTTTGACACAGGCCAGGTTTGTTTTTGGGAGGGTCCTGGGAACGAGCATCTCCGAAAAGGCGAAGCTGGTTGACTGTCTCGTGCTACTGTCGTGAGCATCTGTAGAAGGTGGTTGAAGAATGGTGAAGCCACGGGTGGCGACAAGGTATTGGTCATCCACGCCTCATTACAGAACGTGGAGGCCGGGGGTGTGCCCATTGTGCAAAGAGGGATTGGCGGCGACCTGTCGCGGATCTGACGACAGAGCGCGGTGCTGGTACGGATTCAAGTGTTGCGGAACCCACCGTTCAGCGCACATTGTTGAACATGGGGCTCCGCAGCAGATCGCCACATGCTCCCAATTTGATCCAGCGAAGTCGTCAGTTAGCAATGGAGTATGCACGGTATCACTGAGATCGAACCGTAATGGCCGCCTGGTCAAATAAATTATGTTTCACGTCACTTCACATCGATGGACGTGTCCCATTACGCCGTCATCCAAGTGAACGGGTGCGCGAAACATACACCGCATCATGGTCGCTGGCAGATGGGACCAGCATTACGCTATACGGGCCATTCATCTGGGCTTCCATGGAACCTGTGATGCCTAAACTAAGGCAACATGATGGCTACGGACTAGGCGGACTTAATTGAAGACCACCTTCACTCCTTCGTGCTTGATGTTTTCCCCGACGGCTATAAAATCTTTCAGCAGGGTAACAGTCAGGGTTACAAGGCCTGACTGCTGCTGCGTCGGCTTGGGCAACATGATAGTGAATTCATGTTGATGTCTTGGCCACCAATTTCGCATAATTTACACACGATGGAAAACTGCCTAGACGCTATCAGGAATCAGGTCCGTGTCCACAAAACACCGGCCCATGCTTTACGGGAACTGTATGATCTGTGCGTAGGCATCTGGTACCATATAGGTTTG
This sequence comes from Schistocerca serialis cubense, assembly GCF_023864345.2. Lineage (NCBI taxonomy): Eukaryota > Metazoa > Arthropoda > Insecta > Orthoptera > Acrididae > Schistocerca > Schistocerca serialis. The sequence continues at coordinate 942,252,817 of NC_064638.1, forward strand.
AAAACTTCCAAAGGACTTTTCAAATGCATGGCACGTAGAATCGCTAAGTACTGCGTTTCAGAATCTGACCAGTACACTATTAAGCAAGTGATCATAATACTCGTATATTGTAGTAGCCTTCCGGGGCCAGAGGCAGTTGGCATGAAAGCTTTCTTAGGAATGGTATAGCGTTGTGATCAAAAAACTAGAGAAAATCAAAGTTTCGGTCACTGTTACAGTGGCCCTCTCCTGGATCTACCAATTGTGATCAGAATCAACTCGCGTAAATACAATTTTGCAGAGTACCTAGGCTGCAAATTATGATCTCTAGTTGGCAAAACGGATTCTTATGTGAAGAACTCGATGCACTTTACACAAATGAGAAAGGAGAAATAATTGTACCAACAGACATAATGCTCAAGTTCAACGTAAAGTTACTATTCACAAATTAACCAGTGGACGAAACTTCGCATCCAGTAAGAGCATGTCCCGCCAGACATCTCCGACATCGTTGGGCTATATTTGTCTTCAACATACTTCAAATAGCAAAATACGCGAAAATACCTGTTATACTGTATGAATTGGCCAATCAGTTATGTAAAACAGTTACAACTGAGAACCGCACTATGTAGTTCTAAGCTGTCAACGTCATCTGTACGTCGACCACTGTGTATACACAAAATGTGAGTAATTATGCGCTGAACTTCACCAACAGACATGTTTGTGTACATCCAAAGAAGCTATGTATGCGCCTTGGGGGGATGCATAGCGAGGAGAGGGAACGGCTGTTCGCTATTATTAATGTTGAAATTAAGAGGATGTACATAGTGCTCATTTAAATACCTGCCTAAGGACTTCTCTGTGTAATAAGAGTCCCTCCCGTCCCCCAGTCATTAACTATGCGTCTAATCAGGGCCTCATTCTTGTGGATCTTAATGGTGGCCCTTACGTTTGGAGCTGTGGGTTTCATAGGATCTAAATTCTTTAACTTTAACTGACCAGAGATAATCTTGGTGGCTTTCAATACCTTTTTTAACTGGTCAATGTATTTGGTAGTGGAGTCTGTGTCACACTGGACAAGCTGCGCGGAATGGGCGCGCGGTTAGAGGTGCCATGTCGCCGATTGCGCGGCCTCTCCCGCCGGAGGTTCGAGTCCTCCCTCGGGCATGGGTGTATGTGTTGTTATTAGCATAAGTTACTTTAAGTAGTGTGTAAGACTAGGGACCGATGACCTCAGGAGTTTGGTCCCTTAGGAATTCACACACATTTCATTTCATTTCACACTGGACAGTACCGTAATCAGAGGTGAATTGCCGAATTTTCTCAGTAATTGGCACCCCTCCAAAACAAAGACTCTCTCTCCTTTATCCACTGGGAAAATCAAAGCCTGGGTATCTACAAGCTTACTATTTATACAACTACCCGCTTATATTTGTGGCTTTGTTGAATACTAGCCAGTAAACTATTATGTTCAACTGTAGCCAGTCCCATCCAACGCCGCAGTTGTATGTGATATAAACAAACTAATATTCTGTTGCTTACTGGGACCATAAACACAGCCACTCCATCATTCAGTTAAAAAATGTTACCATTAAATGAAAAATACGTGGTTGTCAGCACATGACTACAAAGCTTCACCAATTGTTCATCCAGTTTTTCACTAATCAATCTCAGTGAATGCCCCACAGGGACTCGTGTAAACAGGGATACCACATCAAAACTTACTAACAAATTAGAAGGACCTAGTTTCAATTATATATTTCCCATCTTTCCCTATAGCTTACACTTATTTTCCTGAGAGTTTCCAACATCTTGCACGATTTCACGTTGTCGAACTATTTTTATAAGTTAAAAAAGACCTTTAAAAGTATTTGCTTTTCTTAAGTCTTACTTCCCTTATCAAGCATAATGTCAAAATTGCCATCTCTGGTGCCTTTACCCTTCCTGTAGCCAAACTGATCGTTATCTAACAGATACTCAATTTTCCTCTCCATTCTTTTATATATTATTCTTGTCAGCAACTTGGATGCATGACCTCGTAAGTTGATTATGCGATAGTTTTCACACGTATATGCTCTTGCTATCTTACAAAACGCTCTTTCGACCTATACTTGAGTATTGCTCATCATTGTGGGATCGGTGCCAGGCAGGGTTGACAGAAGAGATAGAGAAGATCCAAAGAAGAGCGGCGCATTTCGTCACAGGGTTCTTTGGTAAGTGTGATAGCGTTACGGAGATGTTTAGCAAACTCAAGTGGCAGACTCTGCAAGAGAGGCGCTCTGCATCGCGGCGTAGCTTGCTGTCCAGGTTTCGAGAGGGTGTGTTTCTGGATGAGGTATCGAATGTATTGCTTCCCCCTACTTATATCTCCCGAGGGGATCACGAATGTAAAATTAGAGAGATTCGAGTGCGTACGGAGGCTTTCCGGCAGTCGTTCTTCCCGCGAACTATACGCGACAGGAACAGGAAAGGGAGGTAATGACAGTGGCACGCAAACTGCCCTCCGCCACACGCCGTTGGGTGACATGCGGAGTATAAATGTAGATGTAGATGTAGGTTATGGGGGTAACATTTTTCCGAATGTCTGCTGATACATTTTCGCACTTTTGGATCCTACAAACCACGTTTGATAGTCGTTTCGTTGTCACTTCAGAAATTTCGTTGGAAAGTTTTCTGTGCCAGCTGCCTTATTTGATCGCCTGTCTTGCAAAGCTCAGTTAAACTCTGATCCTACTACCAGTGTACACACTTATAAGAAAATCGAGAAAAAGTTTACGAGTACATCTTGCTGTGCGGCTGAAGCGCGTGGAGATCGCAGCATCCAGGCTCTACTGCTTAAGTTCCGGGATGTGTGCTCTACTCCTTTCGGTTTTTGGAGAACAGAGTTGTATCCTCGGACTCGTCTGTTCCGTCCGACACCGTCTCGAACGGCAGGCGTTGCCGGCCCACCAGAGGCTGGGAGTCCCGCCGCCTCCGCGCCATCCGGCAGATCGATCTGTGACTGCGGGGGCGGGGCGGCCCGTCATGGCGGCCTCTGGCTGTGGGCCTCCCGCCGCCCCCGCCGCGGTTACTGCAGCGCCCGGCGGCGGAAACCCCGTGCGGCGCGGCTGGTTCACCGGAAACACCGCCGGGCCCGCCTTCCGGTTCTCGCCCAACACACCACTTGTACCATTACCGGTACCATTCTGTCCCTGTTTACCGGATGCCGTATCTAAAGCTCCCAGCACCTATAGTAGATACTATACATTAAACAATTTTTTAGGCAGTTAGTTACAAGCTTCGTGGATAATACTGCACGATAAATGATAAAAATATGGACGAGTCATTTAACATCCACATCGCAAATTAATTTGTAAATATTTGAAGATTATTAAGATTTTTTTCTTTCTCTTCCTTTTTTTTTGTATTTTTAAATATACACTACTGGCCATTAAAATTGCTACACCACGAAGATGACGTGTTACAGACGCGAAATTTAACCGACAGGGAGAAGATGCTGTGATATGCAAATGATTAGCTTTTCAGAGCATTCACAAAAGGTTGGCGCCGGTGGCGACACCTACAACGTGCTGACTGTTAGCAGAATATGGAATCGGTGGGTTCAGGAGGGTAATACGGAACGCCGTGCTGGATCCCAACGGCCTCGTATCACTAGTAGTCGATATGACAGGCATCTTATCCGCAAGGCTGTAACGGTTCGTGCAGCCACGTCTCGATCCCTGAGTCAACAGATAGGGACGTTTGCAAGACAACAACCATCTGCACGAACAATTCGACGACGTTTGCAGCAGCATGGACTATCAGCTCGGAGACCATGGCTGCGGTTACTCTTGACGCAGCAACACAGACAGGGGAGCCTGCGATGGTGTACTCAACGACGAATCTGGGTGCACGAATGCAAAACATCATTTTTTCGGATGAATCCAGGTTCTGATACAGCATCATGATGGTCGCATCTGTGTTTGATCGCGGTGGGCGCACATTGGAAGCGTGTATTCCTCATCGCCATACTGGCGTATCACCCGGCATGATGGTATGGGGTGCCATTGGCTACACGTCTCGGTCACCTCTTGTTCGCATTGACGGCACTATGAACAGTGGACGTTATATTTTAGATGTGTTACCACCCATGGCTCTACCCTTCATTCCATCCCTGTGAAATCCTACATTTCAGCAGGATAATGCACGACCGCATGTTGCAGGTTCTGTACGGGCCTTTCTGGATACAGAAAATGTTCGACTGCTGCCCTGGCCAGCACATTCTCCAGATCTCTCACCAACTGGAAACGTCTGGTCAATGGTAGCCGAGCAACTGGCTCGTCACAATACACCAGTCACTACTTTTGATGAACTGTGGTATCGTGTTGAAGCTGCATGGGCAGCTGTACCTGTACATGCCATCCAAGCTCTGACTCAATGCCCAGGCGTATCAAGGCCGCTATTACGGCCAGAGGTGGTTGTTCTGGGTACTGATTTCGCAGGATCTATGCACCCAAATTGCGTGAAAATGTAATCACATGTCAGTTCTAGTATAATATATTTATCCAATGAATACCCGTTTATCATCTGCATTTCTTCTTGGTGTAGCAATTTTAATGGCCAATAGTGTACATATGTGAGTTAACTCCTTATGGTCGGGGTTCACAGTCACGCATCAATTTCGCCGTTGACTGTAGAAGTTATTTATTTCACAATCGTAATTTTGGCCTTTGGGCCGTTTTCAACTGGTACTGCCTCAAAAAGCTTAATGAATACAAAAATAAAGCACATAGTGTGTATACAGAACTGCACAAACATGTCATATGGACAGTAGTACATTTAAAAAAAGGATGAAAATGATACATAACTTACATTTTGCTTCAGCACATGTCAGATTTCAAAATCTTCCGACATGTATACGTCTCAGCGCCAAAAATAAACCTTTTCACTGTAGAAATACAGTAACATCAGACGAGTGCGAAGCCCTGTATATCGTGAAATGATGCACATAAATGGCTACAAATCAATGTTCTGACACACTGTTTTTATGTGAACTGTTACTGGTGGCGCGAAAATACATTCAAAAGTCGAACTGTCAGTATATTGATCAGAGGTTGTACATTCCAGCGATAACAGTTGCAAGTTTCGTATCATAACATGTGTTTTCATCGGTTGACAACATACAGCTTTCTAGGTGACGATATAGTCGTGGGGTGCAAGGGGACAGCATAGGAAAATTTATTTATAACAGCATAGCCTAAAAATACTTGTGTTCCTGTTCTAAAGGTCTCACACTGGCTTGAGTACTCATATAGAACATGAAAACTGTACTCGAACAGTCCATAGTGTGCGCTGACGAACTGCGCACCTGACGATGGTGACATGTCTGATCGCCGAAATATTGTGCCCTTGGACACTATGGACCAGCAGTACACCCGTGGACTGTTCGAGCAAGAAATACGCTTGGAGAAAGTGAAGAATCACACGACAACTGTAATCTTACATATTACCTTGTTTGCATTATAACGTATTTGCAACAAATTTGCAGTAGCAGCGGCTAAATCTAACCTGTTTGCATGTTGTATGAGTGTCAGTTTCACTGTCATTTAAGCCCTCTACAGATCGTTACATGAAAAACTTAAAACTAAGATTTGGATAAGCTGTCTGACTGCGTATTTGAACATGAAAAACCACAGGAGCAAATGAACCTGTAACAATGAATACCTAAGCTGAGTGCGTTTTTGAACAAGAATTTTCAAGTGATACAGAATCTGACTTGTGCAACGGAATTTACTGGACTAGAGCGCATGACATGTTGTGGTGTGTCGGTGTCTCTGTTTTGGCCCTAAGTTTTGGACTCACCACTTTAGATGACTGCCTTTTTCCATGTGGTTTACAGCAATGCGCAGCAGCATGCAGCAGCAGCGGCTAAAGCTTATTGTTACTAAGAAATAATTTAATAAAAATCAGTTAGCTTGAGTCCTGTTAACTACTAAATAACTTTTGAGAAGGGACTTCATTAATTAAGCCTATTTAAAACTTGAGAATCATCATGAACAACTATTAATAATGACAATGACAAATGACATATGTGTCAATAATGGCTGAGTGCCAGATTAACAAATTATTTCAATTTCAAAATTGCATTAACATTCAGTAAGCACAGCATATTATTTAGATGTGGAGAATAACTAATATTATATGGAGGATTAGGCTGCACCTACATTGCATCCGGAAAACGTCCGTTCCGATTCGGTCCGGTGAAGGGCGATAAACGCGTCCCGGCGTCTTCCGACGTGTATGCCTACACTGGGCCGGAGCTAACCCGGCAACTGCGCACGTAGGACGGGAAGAGATTATCAGGTGTACCGACATGAAATGAGCGTTAAGATACAAAACTGCTGATAGGGAACATTTGTTGTGAGCGAGCCTTAATTTTTTCTTATTTGGTTGATAAGACACCTGTCAAAGATATTTAATATACATCAAGTCATGGAACAAACAACATCATATGTTTTCATCGTGTTAACAATGTCGAATTTTGTACCAGAAAGTGATGATTTGCGGAAAGCATTAATTTTTTGTTTTCATTTGAAAAAAAGTGCTGCAGAGTCGGATCGAATGCTTGTCGAGGCATATGGTGATCGTGCTCTATCAGAAGCAACATGCAAAAGATGGTTTCAATGGTTCAGAAATAATGATTTTGATGTAAAAAATGAAGAACGTGGAAGACCACCAAAAAAGTTCGAAGACGCCGAACTGCAAGCAATATTGGATGAAGATGATACTTTGAGTCAGATGCAAATGGCAGCAATGCTAAATGTTGCACAACAAACGATTTCTGACCGTTTGAAAGCTATGGGAAAGATCCAAAAGTGTGGAAAATGGGTGCCACATGAATTGAATGAAAGACAGATGGAAAACCGAAAACCCATTTGTCATATTTTCCTTCAAAGACATGAAAGAAAATCAATTTTGCATAGAATTGTTACTGGCGATGAAAAATGGATTCATTTTAAGAATCCTAAACGGGAAAAATCAAGGGTTAATCCGGGACAAACATCAACATCGACTGCTAAACCAGATAGATTCGGCAAGAAGACTCTGTGTTTGGTGGGATCAGAAAGGTGTGGTGTATCATGAGCTTCTAAAACCCGGTGAAACTGTCAATACGAATCGCTACAGACAAGAAATGATCAATTTGAACTATGCATTGATCGAAAAAAGACCAGAATGGGCCATAAGATATGGCAAAGTAATTTTTTTACACTACAATGCACTTGCACACAAAGCAAAACTGGTTCAGGATACAATCAAAACACTTGGCTGGGAGCTGCTACCCCACCGCCGTGTTCACCAGACTTGGCCCCTTCCGACTACCATTTGTTTTCATCAATGGGACACGCATTGGCTGAGGAACACTTCGATTCCTACGAAAAAGTCGAAAATTGGGTGTCTGATTGGTTTGCTTCAAAAGACGAACATTTCTATTGGCGTGGTGTCCACAAATTGCAAAAAAGGTGGTCAAAATGTATAGAAAGCAATGGTCAGTAATTTGAATAAAATGTTTTTACTTTTCAATTCAAAATTAGTGTTTCATTTTCACAAAGAAACGCTCATTTCATACCGGTACACCTGGCACACTGAGCGTCAACCCAATGTACTGTCGTCATTCTGAGTTTCTGCACTGGATTCAGTTACACGCAATAGGACCACTAGCCTTCACCCATAAGTGAATACTACAATCCGAATTTATCTTACAACGTCTACGACAAGACAAAGACAAACTCCCGTGCGGAAGAAGGTACGAACCCTCACTAGCAATAATAATCTCAGAAACAGGTATAGTGTGGTAAGCCAAGATTTCACGAGTTTCAAAGGATTCCAAACCGGCTCTCCCTGCATTGTTACAAGCAACAAAAGCAACTGTTATCCATCCGTTACCCAAACTGGAAGAAGAAGTTGCAGTTGTTGGGAAACTATCATGAGTGATTCGGATGATGATCCTTTGTGTTGGCTGCTGATAGACAAGAACGTTCGCATTAAAAGACATAGGAAAAGCACATGGGTGCATCGTTTTAATGAAGACAGATCTGCATGGGGATTTTTTACAACTTGCCAGTCACTGCGAAATTTTCCAGACATGTTCCAACACATGTCTGCAGGTCTGTAGAAACGTTTGACTATAAATTTGAAGGCATAAGAGACTATATAACTGGCCATTCCAGCTTCAGCGAATGTATCACTCCAGAAGAAGAACTTATTATCACAATCAGGTAAGTCAACTTTAGAAACATCTGATAGCCTTTTTGTTATTGTGAGTGGCATAACTGGTCAAATAATATTAGAATATTATAAACAAATCCTGGCATCAGTTGCATTACAATATATTTATTAACACAGACATACATTTGTTAACGTTCCTTCACAGTAAAATTATACATTATTAGGAAATAATCAGCTGTTAATAAGTATCTATGTATGAACTGAAAATCACAATGAAACAATTGTTTGGTTCAAGACATACGAATATCAGCGTTTAATGTGACGAGGAAAATTGTATAAAATAAACGTCTAGTTAAACATAAAAACATATTAACAGTGCATTAGGGATAGCCCATTAAAATGAATTGCCATCAGGTTGTTGGGCGGGAGGACTCATTTGAACTACGCTCACAAAGGAAGACCAATCTTGGGCATAATTAGATCCACCTGGTGATCGGTAAGGTGACGGCTGTAACGATGGTAAAGAACATCTAGTGTGTGTCTGTATAAAACTTGACGATGTCTCACCATTTTTGAAGTTGTGAGCTTCTGCGACTTCGGTGACATCCCCCAAGATTTTCATATGTAGTCTTATTTTCTCCAGTTGATCCAGTTGTTTGAGTGATGGCAGGAAACTCACGAAGAAGGAGTAGACGCATCATCCTGATATTTCTGTTTTCGGGAAACATGTTGCTCAAATATGTCGATCTTTCTTTTTTCAATGTCCATTGCCTGTGAATCATAATAATATTTTTTTACATGACGATTTGGTCTGCTTCTGTCTGCTTTCACAGAAGACGACGCAGAAGCAGATACCTCTCGTTGTTCTGAAGAGAGACACATTTCACCATCATTTGTATTTTCTCACTTGCTGTAGGACTTTCTCTGTGGCAGGCAAGTTTCATGAGCTGGGCCCAGGTGTTATAACGTCTTTCAAAAACAGCGTGATTTTTAATAGTTCCATTTATCACATGCAGTAGCTTCCTGACCGCTCTTTGAGTCATGCTGTATTTTATATTTTTTCTTAAAAGTGTTTCGCTAATTCTGCCACGTTATTCGAGCCTACTCACCTAAAAAAGGAAACGTAAATCTCACAAAATCAGCATAGAAGGTGTACTCCGTTCTTGGAACAAAATGTTCTGTTATTGTTTATGTATGTTTAAGATTCCTAAAATATCACAAACACAGGCTACCCACATCATTTGTGTAATATTCCATTATCATTTCACTCTTCCCGGTACTTATCAACAGGGATGTCTTTTCGGTCATTGGGTCTAACATTTTGACTGAGTCATTATATATAGGTAAGTGTATCCGGGCAGTTGTGGACGCGACATGGAGGAATTTCTGTGAGTGACATCTACCCGTTCCTAGTCTGAAAAATTTTGAAGAAATAGCAAGAGGATTCCATGAGCGGCGGAATTTTGTTCATGCAACTGGATGTATTGATGGCAAGCATATCCGAATTAAATGTCCAAAACAAAGTGGAACTACGTTTTCTAACTATAAAAAGTTTTTTTCAGTAGTTTTACAAGCTGTGGCGGACCACCGTTGTCGATTTATTTTTGTAGATGTGGGAGGTTATGGAAAACAGAGTGACGGAGGAACGTTTTTGTCTGCATTCTTGGAGAACTGTTATGCCGCGCTACCGCAACCTTCACCTGTCGAAGGAATAACTTACTAGAGATATGCCGTCTGTCTTGCTTGGAAATGATACATATCCTTTGAAAACTTATCTCATGAAACCTTATTCCAAACGACATCTCTCACACGAAGAAAAGGTTTTCAATTACGGGCTACCGAGGGAGTAGAAGATGTGTGGAGTGTGCTTTCGGTAGGATGACTGCCAAGTGGCGTTTACTGGGAAAATGTATTGAAATAGTACCTGCAAAGCGGAGAGGATAATGAAATGTTTATGTTTACGGCACAACATAATTATTGACCGTGAAGATGGTGACTTCTTCAACTCCGCAAGTTTAGAAAAGACGTAAGTGCATCATCACATCAAGAAAGTTGTTCATCAATTACGTTCAACAGACCGTCACAACAGGCTCAAATTATCAGAGAGAAATTCATGTCATACTTCAATGGGATTGGCACCGTTCCGTGACAAAACGAACGCATCGAGTAGTATTTTAGCAATTAAAAACGTATTTCTTTTTGACAGTTTGATGAAAAAATTATATGATGAAAGTAATATGATTGAAGTTAGTACTGAATTGTAGTAACATGTAGTGACTTCAAAGCAAGCATTAAAACTATTGCATCATAATTTCGATATTTACGTTTGACTGATAGTTGCTCCCCAAAAGATTCCCACAGTTCTCGCTTAATATCCCGGTTATGGGAGCCTTTAATCCGCTGGTCCCACAAGCGAAGCTCATTCCTCGCGAGATGAATTAGAAATTCCTTGTCGATCATCCCGCTCGTGGGGCACTGCCTGACTGCACCTATATGTCTAGCTACCTCGGGACTGCACTGTCGAAATGAAAAAAAAACATGTATGGTCGTCCAATGCGGCAGTCCGGTGCAGGACGACGTCGTACTACGCTTCTCCCTCCAATGTAGACACGTGCATTAGTCACCTGGTGTTTGCTTTCTACTCCTGAGTTAACCGGCGCCGGACCGGATGGGAACGGACGACTTCCGTATGCAATGTACGTGCAGCCTGAGTCGGCCATTGAGTAGTATTTATGGACGAAGTTGTTTCCGCCAAATATTTTACGAAGTACGAGCGAGTATACATATTGTTGACATAAGTCACAACAATGACATAGAAATCTCATAGAAGACAAACGTAGTAAATAAGGTTTAAATACAACGCCACGTAATATGAAGTACAGAGAGTAAAAACACACACTGGTTTTAAATATGAAAGGAATGAGGAATAAAGGCCTAGCTAAGAATAAGTTAGAATAAGTTAATTAGCCCCTACATACTACAAAGTTACATACTGTACATGAAAGCTAGCAGAAAATGCTCTGTCATTATACACTCCTGAAAATGGAAAAAAGAACACATTGACACCGGTGTGTCAGACCCACCATACTTGCTCCGGACACTGCGAGAGGGCTGTACAAGCAATGATCACTCGCACGGCACAGCGGACACACCAGGAACCGCGGCGTTGGCCGTCGAATGGCGCTAGCTGCGCAGCATTTGTGCACTGCCGCCGTCAGTGTCAGCCAGTTTGCCGTGGCATACGGAGCTCCATCGCAGTCTTTAACACTGGTAGCATGCCGCGACAGCGTGGACGTGAACCGTATGTGCAGTTGACAGACTTTGAGCGAGGGCGTATAGTGGGCATGCGGGAGGCCGGGTGGACGTACCGCCGAATTGCTCAACACGTGGGGCGTGAGGTCTCCACAGTACATCGATGTTGTCGCCAGTGGTCGGCGGAAGGTGCACGTGCCCGTCGACCTGGGACCGGACCGCAGCGACGCACGGATGCACGCCAAGACCGTAGGATCCTACGCAGTGCCGTAGGGGACCGCACCGCCACTTCCCAGCAAATTAGGGACACTGTTGCTCCTGGGGTATCGGCGAGGACCATTCGCAACCGTCTCCATGAAGCTGGGCTACGGTCCCGCACACCGTTAGGCCGTCTTCCGCTCACGCCCCAACATCGTGCAGCCCGCCTCCAGTGGTGTCGCGACAGGCGTGAATGGAGGGACGAATGGAGACGTGTCGTCTTCAGCGATGAGAGTCGCTTCTGCCTTGGTGCCAATGATGGTCGTATGCGTGTTTGGCGCCGTGCAGGTGAGCGCCACAATCAGGACTGCATACGACCGAGGCACACAGGGCCAACACCCGGCATCATGGTGTGGGGAGCGATCTCCTACACTGGCCGTACACCACTGGTGATCGTCGAGGGGACACTGAATAGTGCACGGTACATCCAAACCGTCATCGAACCCATCGTTCTACCATTCCTAGACCGGCAAGGGAACTTGCTGTTCCAACAGGACAATGCACGTCCGCATGTATCCCGTGCCACCCAACGTGCTCTAGAAGGTGTAAGTCAACTACCCTGGCCAGCAAGATCTCCGGATCTGTCCCCCATTGAGTATGTTTGGGACTGGATGAAGCGTCGTCTCACGCGGTCTGCACGTCCAGCACGAACGCTGGTCCAACTGAGGCGCCAGGTGGAAATGGCATGGCAAGCCGTTCCACGGGACTACATCCAGCATCTCTGCGATCGTCTCCATGGGAGAATAGCAGCCTGCATTGCTGCGAAAGGTGGATATACACTGTACTAGTGCCGACATTGTGCATGCTCTGTTGCCTGTGTCTATGTGCCTGTGGTTCTGTCAGTGTGATCATGTGATGTATCTGACCCCAGGAATGTGTCAATAAAGTTTCCCCTTCCTGGGACAATGAATTCACGGTGTTCTTATTTCAATTTCCAGGAGTGTATGAATAGAGCTCCGCTAGTACTTTTTCTAGGAACACTCATATACAGAAGGAGCGATACCCCATGCTGTGGAAAGAAGCAAAGATTTGGTAAATGAATGTTTGTGCATTATGACTGAAGCGGGATTTTAAAATGTCTTCTCGGTGTATCTGTGAATCGCAATTGCAAGCCTCCGTAGGTACACTACTGGCCATTAAAATTCCTACACCACGAAGATGACGTGCTACAGACGCGAAATTTAACCGACAGGAAGATGTTGTCAAATGCAAATGATTAGCTTTTCAGAGCATTCACACAAAGCTGGCGCCGGTGGCGATACCTACAACGTGCTGGCATGAGGGAAGTTTATAACCGAATTCTCATACACAAACAGCAGTTGACCGGCGTTGCCTGGTGAAACGTTATTGTGATGCCTCGTGTAAGGAGGAGAAATGCGTATCAACACGTTTCCGACTTTGATAAAGGTCGGATTCTAGCCTACCGCGATTGCGGTTTATCGTATCGCGACATGACTGCTCGCGTTGGTCGAGATCCAATGACTGTTAGCAGAATATGGAATCGGTGGGTTCAGGAGGGTAATACGGAACACCGTGCTGGATCCCAACGGCCTCGTATCACTAGCAGTCAAGATGACAGGCATCTTATCCGCATGGCTGCAACGGATCGTGCAGCCACGTCAACAGACGGGGACGTTTGCAAGACAACAACCATCTGCACGAACAGTTCGACGACGTTTGCAGCAACATGGACTATCAGCTCGGAGACCATGGCTGCGGTTACCCTTGACGCTGCATCACAGATAGAAGCGCCTGCGATGGTGTACTCAACGACGAACCTGGGTGCCCGAATGGCAAAACGTCATTTTTCTATGTATCCAGATTCTGTTTACAGCATCATGATGGTCGCATCCGTGTTTGGCGACATCGCGGCGAACGCACATTGGAAGCGCGTATTCGTCATCGCCATGCTGGGGTATCACCCGGCGTGATGGTATGGGGTGCCATTGGTTGCACGTCTCAGTCACCTCTTGTTCGCCTTGACGGCACTGTGAACAGTGGACATTATATTTCAGATGTGTTACGACCCGTTGCTCTACACTTCATTCCATCCCTGTGAAATCCTACATTTCAGCAGGATAATGCACGACCGCATGTTGCAGGTCCTGTTCGGGCCTTTCTGGATACAGAAAATGTTCGACTGTTGCCCTGGCCAGCACATTCTCCAGATCTCTCACCAATTGAAAACGTCTGGTCAATGGTGGCCGAGCAACTGGCTCGTCACAATACCCTAGTCACTACTCTTGATGAACTGTGGTATCGTGTTGAAGTTGCATGGGCAGCTGTACCTGTACACGCCATCCAAGCTGTGTTTGACTCAATGCCCAGGCGTATCAAGGCTGTTATTGCGGCCAGAGGTGGTTGTTCTGGTATTGATTTCTCAGGATCTATGCACCCAAATTGCGTGAAAATGTAATCACATGTCAGTTCTAGTATAATATATTTGTCCAGTGAATACTCGTTTATCATCTGATTTCTTCTTGGTGTAGCAATTTTAAGGACAGTAGTGTAATATTTAAAAAGCATAGCACGTGACGCCGGCTAGCGGCGTGAGTCACTACTGAAGCGGATCAGTAAGTAGTAACAGATGTTGCGAGCAAGCAGAGTTCTTAAAAGAGTGCGAAGGGCAATGCCTCTGCTGTAGTTATCTACAGCTGCGACCAAAACAAGAACATTGATGAACTACTGTCATAGTACGATGTAAATAGTGGCATTGTTCATAAACAACCAATATCAACACAAAACATTATGTACTACTTATTTCTATTGTAATACTGTAAGAAAATACGTTTATTTAAAATTTGTTTAACATTATTAAGAAACTGCCTTAAGGCATTTTATATTGTTTCGTGGAACTGTACTGGATCTGCACGCTGAGGTTGGAGATGAGAAAATGGACTGACGGTTGTTGAATTCAACACCACTTTGCCAAATCTGGAGTTCCACAACCCAAGGCCACATCATGGTCAACAGAATCATCCATATGGGTTGCTGTTGTGTACTGCTTGCTTATGTTCTGGTAAATTGTGAGAGTGCAAAGTTATTCCGTCTCCATGTATTTATGAAATGTATAGGTGTTGTGTTTGTTTTATTTGTAGCCACGTGAAGTGGACGTCTTTATCACGCATTCAAATATAAATAAGTGCAGACATAAGAGTAAGACAAAGTGTAAAGAACGTTTCATCGAATTGAAAGGACGGCAACGCGCCGATATTAGTGGTATAGCATTTAACTTCTTATGAGAAATAATTTGTTGAATTTAACGGATGGCAATGTGCCAATAGTAGCTTAACAGCAGTGTAATATTTCTATGTAATTTAAATGTGGCTAGGAGACAGCGGATAGTTGTAGAGTATTCTAGCAGAAATGATAGATTTTAAGTTAAAAAAAAAAGAAAGATTATCGACAATATAAAGGTGCAGTATAATGATGCTTGAAAATCTTTACTGTTAAAAGAATAATGTAATTATTATTCAAAGTGTAACTAAAAATTAATGATTTTGGGTACACGAGCTTGTTGAGAGTAACAATCAGTTTTTCTAATCATAAAATAATTAGGTCTATGATCATAGAAATTAAGTTAATAATCTGAGAATGAAAAATTTTAAAATGGATTCAACTATTGAAAAAAAGAATAAAAATTACAAGTAGAGCGGAATGGTATGACTCTTGAGAAATGATAACTGAAAAATTTTTTGGAAAATTTCAGTAAAAGATTGGTTATTTCCAAAATTGATTCTTGTCTGCGAGAACATCCCAAGAAGGAGGCTATACAGCCATCATATTCAGCTGATAGAGCTCTTTTTAGAGCAGTTGAGAAGGCAGCTGTGGCAAAATGACGTAATGTGATGTGAGGTGCCGATGACAGATTGTTTGTTAGGTACGGGTACCGTGAGAAAGATTGTCTAAACTGTGGTCCTTCTACGCGATTGGCTGCTGCATTCGCAAGTTGCACGCCAAAATGATTATCTTCCATTATTAATATAAAACAAACTGAACAGCGTATTTACTTGCACTTCATATCCAAGCATTTCTCAACAGCGTGCTATAATTCCATTACTTCATAATTATAATAATGAACAATTGCTATAAGAAAAGGCAGACGAAGCACTTCGGTGATCTTCGGATCGTTCCTGGCTTGGATGGTGGGCGAAGTGGTTCGGCTGTAATATCAGAGTTGGTTCGGTAGTCTCGGAGGATACCTTATTGTTTGCCGCGGTCGGTATCAGTTAAGACTTTATTAGCAATGTATGATTATGTGGAATTTAGTTTAAAACTGTGTGATAGTAATTATGAAAGTACGTGGTTCATTATTTTGTTGAAGAATAGAAATTATTTGTGACCTTAAAGTGGAGCATTGTTGCGCAGTTTCTCGTGTTCTGCAAATAAAGAGCGAGTGGCATCTCGTATAAACAAAGTGATTAGAAATTTAATTATTCCCATAATATCAATTCCTCGCTAAGAGCTTCTTACAGTCTCAAGATAACGGATTCACGGCCTTCGTGCTGTTTCCTGCGCAGAGGAGTTCTCAGAACTTTGGTTCTCAGAGCACACATCATTGTTCCCGACAACTTGAAGCTCACAGATATTCTCCATAACAGATACATAAGACGCTACAAATGAAACCAAAGGTGGCCATAAGCAGTGCAGAAGAAGAAAAGGTCTAAATTCATGGCTTTCCTGCCATGTGTGGGAGGCCTGTTGTCAAAAATAGGCGGGTCTGTCGTTCCGTGACACAGCGGTTCGTTCAGGGCACACTGCTTTAACAGTGAGGCGTACTAAATGGAACAGTGGACAGAAGAAGGCCGCAGAATCCAAAGAAGATAACGCACAACGGCGATGTTAATAAATAAACAGCGCTATGTGCTACTCTACGCACACACCACATCATTTCATTCAATTATTCTGCGTTTGTGAATCGGAACATAAAAATGATGGAAGCAAAGAGATCTCTGACAACAGCTACAGGTTAGGAACAGCGGCGCACTTTGACGCAGCGAAAAGAGCATCGCAGCAACGTCAAAACGGTATTTCACAAACGTCTTACCCACTGCACTGTACAGTACTTGTCGCTAGGGCAATAAGAGGCTACAGTCGGGCAGAGCGACTGAATAAACAAGCGGTGCGCGCAAAGTTTAAAAGGTGTACTTTTAGAAGGTCATAACCGCGCACTCTTCGAATTATGGTCGAAATTTTTGTGCGGTATCGATTGCAGGGACTGATCTCTTCAAATGTCCGTTTTTCTCTTTAAAATGTGAGGTCGATATGGTGATGTTTCATTATCAGGAGTGAAGAGATTGGCACAGGAGAGGAATTCAAGCACCAAACAAGTCAGACAACAGCTGAAAAAAAAAAAAAGTTGAATGTGGTCAGTCACAGATCGTGACCATAAATTCGGAATTTTCTCGAAAATTGCTGTTTTGCAGACTTACGTTTACTGGATCCTATTTTCTTGTACTGGAAGCGGCGAGTCTTAGATACGTTTAACCCTAGAACTTGTACGTGACGTAATATACACGTATAGTGATACGTTGCAAATTATAGCTCCATAACCGTCCTCTCTGTACATCTGTGTCCCACTGAGTACTTTGGCCATGCGCTAAAGATGTGAAATCCAACGGAAATAGACGCAATTAATAGCTGGAGTGGCAACAACGGAGTAGAAAGGTAAGTTCACAACCCCAAATCTACTTATTATTAGTGTTTGTAGAAACTCTGCCTACATAAAAACGTACCATTAGTACCACAGGTTGTTAGAGATCATATGTAACGCTTGGATAATTTAGATGTTACATTTGCTTCAACAACTTACATGTCCCTGACTCATCCAACGTGACTATGTCATATCTGAGTAAGGAGCTAAAGAGTATAACAAAACGAATATTACTAACGAATGTACAAGAGCAGCAAAGGCCTCTTCTGCAACGTGGCCCGGGGAAGTACTGTTCTTACTGCCCCCCCCCCCCCCCCGAGAAACGTATGCCTGCTATTTACTGTGCAGTTTGTAACAAGCCAATATGCGGCGAGCATCGGAAATAGGCTCTTTATGTCCATTTTATAAAGACGGACCGCGGCTGTTCAGCACAGAATGTCAAATCAAAAGACATTTCGGCCGTCTAAATCTTCAATTTTTATTTTATTGAGCAACCTGTTTAGGTGATAGACTATATTACGCCATTTCAGGACCCCTACTGACGTGTAGGAATATTCCCACTTAGTCCAAGTGGGAATCTTCCTACACGTCAGTCAGGGACCCTGAAATGGCGTAACATAGTATATCACCTAAACTGGTTGCTGAATAAAACAACGATTGGAAATTAGGCGGCAGAAAGGTGTTCTGATTAAACATTCTATTGGAAAAAGGTGTACGTTGGTTCACATAATGCTGCCGGGTCTAATTTCAACATCATATATACAAGCTGTGATTTCCATTACCGAGTCATTCTACAGGGTGGTCCATTGATAGTGACCGGGCCAAATATCTCACGAAATAAGCATCAAACCAAAAAACTACAAAGACCGAAACTCGTCTGGCTTGAAGGGGGAAACCAGATGGCGCTATGGTTGGCCCGCTAGATGGCGCTGCCATAGATCAAATGGAAATCAACTGAGTTTTTTTTAAATAGGAATCCCCATTTTTTATTACATATTCGTGTAGTACGTAAAGAAATATGAACGTTTTAGTTGGACCACTTTCTTCGCTTTGTTATAGATGGCGCTGTAATAGTCAAAAAAGTATTAGTACGTGGTATCACGTAACATTCCGCCAGTGAGGACGGTATTTGCTTCGTAATACATTACCCGTGTTAAAAGGGTCCATATCGTGTTGGCTATTGTGATCAAAATGCCCAACGGGGGTGCCGGCCGCGGTGGTCTAGCGGTTCTAGGCGCGCAGTCCGGAACCGCGCGACTGCTTCGGTCGCAGGTTCGAATCCTGCCTCGGGCATGGGTGTGTGTGATGTCCTTAGGTTACTTAGGTTTAAGTAGTTCTAAGTTCTAGGTGACTGATGACCACGGTAGCTAAGTCCCATAGTGCTCAGAGCCATTTGAACCAACCCAACGGGGGTGTGCTATGTATGCTGATCTGTATCCTGGACGACAAAATCCAAGTGTCCGGACCGTTCGCCGGATACTTACGTTGTTTAAGGAAACAGGAAGTATTCAGCCACATGTGAAACGTCAACCACGACCTGCAACAAATGATGATGCCCAAGTAGGTGGTTTAGCTGCTGTCGCGGCTAATCTGCACATCAGTATCAGACAAATTGCGGGAGATCTGGAATCTCAAAAACGTCGGTGTTGAGAAAGCTACATCAACATCGATTGCACCCGTATCATATTTTTATGCACCAGTAATTGCATGGCGACGACTTTGAACGTCGTGTACAGTTCTGTCACTGGGCTCAAGAGAAATTACGGGACGATGGCAGATTTTTCGCTCGCGTTCTATTTAGCGACGAAGCGTCACTCACCAACAGCGGTAACGTAAACCGGCATAATATGCACTATTGGGCAACGGAAAATTCACGATGGCTGCGATAAGTGGAACATCAGCGACCTTGGCGGGTTAATGTATGGTGCGGCATTATGGGAGGAAAGATAATTGGCCCCCATTTTATCGATGGCAATCTAAATGGAGCAATGTATGGTGATTTCCTACGTAATGTTCTACCGATGTTTCTACAAGATGTTTCACTGCATGACAGAATGGCTATGTACCTCGCGTGCTGTTTAAGTGGTATTGAATAGCGTATTTCATGACAGGTGGATTGGTCGTCGAAGCACCATACCATGGCCCGCACGTTCATCGGATCTGACGTCTCCGGATTTCTTTCTGTGGGGAAAGTTTATGGATATTTGCTATCGTGATCCACCGACAACGCCTGACAACATGCGTCAGCGCATTGTCAATGCATGTGACGAACATTACGGAAGGCGAGCTACTCGCTGTTGAGAGGAATGTCGTTACGCGTACTGCCAAATGCATTGAGGTTGACGGACATCATTTTGAGCATTTATTGCATTAATGTGGTATTTACAGGTAATCACGCTATAACAGCATGCGTTCTCAGAAATGATAAGTTCACAAAGGTACATGTATCACATTGGAACAACCGAAATAAAATGTTCAAACGTACCTACGGTCTGCAATTTAATTTAAAAAACCTACTTGTTACCAACTGTTCGTCTAAAATTGTGAGCCATATGCTTGTGACTATTACAGCGCCATCTATCACAATGCGAAAAAAGTGATCCAACTAAAACATTCATATTTCTTTACCTACTACACGAATATCTAATAAAAATGGGGGTTCCTATTTTAAAAAACGTACTTGATATCCGTTTGACCTATGGCAGCGCCATCTAGCGGGCCAACCATAGCGCCATCTGGTTTCCCCCTTCAAGCTAAACAAGTTTCGTTCTTTGTAGTTTTTTCGTTTGACGCTTATTTCGTGAGATATTTGGCCCGGTCACAATCAATGGAGCACCCTGTATATTGCACGCAATATGTTCCTCTTTTCCATAAAATAATGTAAACATATCTAACGTTATGCATTGTTTGAAAACCGCTGTAGTACAATCCGCATTCTCGTATTAAAGGCTTTGAAACCAATGATAAACTTTTAATTATAGTATGACATGAATATAGTCCATTCGGAGATCTACACATACATTTTGCTTCTCGTTAGTATTTAGTATAGACATTAGTGTTCAAGGAGTAAAGACGTCACCTCCAGAATGTAAAGATAGTATTCAGGCAAAAATTTCTGTCGCATTTTTTGTTTGGCTTAGGCTGCAGCCAGTATTTTACGTCAAATTTGTTGTTTATAGACACGACTTTTCGCATGCAGCCTTTGTCAGGAACAGACGTCCCGCGCGGTTGCAGGAAAAGGCAGGCGCATGGAGACTTCCTGGTCAGTGTTGACAGTAATCGCCGGATGTGCACTAGGGAAACTGTGCCCATTAGGTCAACGACATTCGCCAAGTAGCTCTCGGATGCAGACTACGTGTTGTTGCTTGCACCCAACACTGTAGTCCCTGGCGCTCCAGCACTGTGTGCTCAGGGAATTACTACCGAAATGCACCAGACGTCGTGCGATGGATGTGGCCTGTGCACACGACTACCAAGTGCTGAATACTTAGTCTAGATTCTGTATGGTGTTAATTTTTACTAGTACGTTTAATATCTGTGTTATCTTAAATTAAGAGTAAATCACTAGCGTTCCAGTTTGTTAGAGTATTCTAAGTGCCCCTCACTTTGCGGCAGAATGGCTGTGTGGTCTGTAAAACGGAGCAATCTTAAGTTCTACTTTCAGTTCTGTTCCAAAATTTTGTCTCAAATCCGTCATTGTATCTTCGACAAACATTAACTACTCTTCATTCTTAGTCCGGCATCACCAATTCTTCATCATTATTCGATAATCATCTGTGTTTTGACAGTACACTACTGGCCATTAACATTGCTACACCAAAAAGAAATGCAGATGATAAACGAGTATTCATTGGATAAATATATTATACTAGAACTGATATGTGATTACATTTTCACGCAATTTGGGTGCATAGATCCTGAGAAATCAGTACCCAGAACAACTACCTCTGGCCGTAATAGCGGCCTTGATACGCCTGGGCATTGAGTCAAACAGAGCTTGGATGGCGTGTACAGGTACAGCTGCCCATGCAGCTTCAACACGATACCACAGTTCATCAAGAGTAGTGACTGGGGTATTGTGACGAGCCAGTTGCTCGGACACCATTGACCAGACGTTTTCAATTGGTGAGAGATCTGGAGAATGTGCTGGACAGGGCAGCAGTCGAACATTTTCTGTATCCAGAAAGGCCAATACAGAACCTGCAACATGCGGTCGTGCATTATCCTGCTGAAATGTAGGGATCGAATGACGGGTAGAGCCACGGGTCGTAACACATCCGAAATGTAACGTACACTGTTCAAAGTGCCGTCAAGGCGAACAAGAGGTGACAGAGACGTGTAACCAATGGCACCCCATACCATCACGCCGGGCCATACGCCAGTATGGCGATGACGAATACAAGCTTCCAATGAGCGTTCACCGCGATGTCGCCAAACACGGATGCGACCATCATAATGCTGTAAACAGAACCTGGATTCATCCAAAAAAATGACGTTTTGCCATTCGTGCACCCAGGTTCGTCGTTGAGTACACCATCGCAGGCGCTTCTATCTGTGATGCAGCGTCAAGGGTAACCGCAGCCGTGGTCTCCGAGCTGATAGTCCATGCTGCTGCAAACGTCGGCGAACTGTTCGTGCAGATGGTTGTTGTCTTGCAAACGTCCCTATCTGTTGACTCAGGGATCGAGACGTGGCTGCACAAGCCTTTACAGCCATGCGGATAAGATGCCTGTCATCTCGACTGCTAGTGATACGAGGCCGTTAGGATCCAGCAGGGCGTTCCGTATTACCCTCCTGAACCCACCGATTCCATATTCTGCTAACACTCATTGGATCTCGACCAACTCGAGCAGCAATGTCGCGATACGATAAATCACAAAGTGGGAAACGTGATGGTACGCATTTCTCCTCCTTACACGATGCGTCACAACAACGTTTCACCAGGCAACGCAGGTCAAGTGCTGTTTGTCTATGAGAAATCGGTTGGAATCTTTCCTCATGTCAGCACGTTGTAGGTGTCGCCACCGGCGTCAACCTTGTGTGAATGGTCTGAAAAGCTAATCATTTGCATATCACAGCATCTTCTTCCTGTTGGTTAAATTTCGCGTCTGTAGCACGTCATCTTCGTGGTGTAGCAATTTTAATGGCCAGTAGTGTATAATAACAGCATTCCATGCACGATCGCTTGCAGTTGGGAGCAAATTATCAGCAAATAAAGAAGAAAAATGGTGATAACGACATCTCTGAAACCCACAGCCAGACAGAAAGTTTTCTAGAAGGAAAGACACTGAATGTTCTCTTATGTAAGTCTTTTATTATTATTCGTACTGTTTACTTGGTCGTGTTACATATATAAAAATCAGATGGTATGAGAAGAAAAATATTATAAAAAACAAACACTCGACAGTTTTATAACTGAATATCTCTGTCTCTTAACCAGTCCCCAGACCTTGGCATCATCAAGGACAGTTCATTCAGACCACCCTGAAATTTTCACAATAAACACTCTTTAGTCAGATGCTGCGTAGTTTGCTCACCAACTCCACAGTCGCTTGTCGGGGCATCCTTGAACACTGAGTCAAGCAGGCACCACACCTACCTATGCCCTACGGAATCCATTCAGAACTGTCCATAGTTTCCTGGGAAGATCAAATCAATTTACCAGTTTCGTAGTATCAGCAATTAGGTGAGAATTTGCTGGAGGAAACTTCTTCCAAACCCATCGTCATTCTTGACACACCATCATATACAAGACGTGCATCTTGCAAGTTGCATATCTACGATCGGCAGGAAAGCAGAGCGTGTTCGTGACAGCAAGCGGAAAAGAGAAGTTGCGCGTGTGCCTCCCAAGCCATAAGGACACACTCTGAAATCTTTGTCTTACGGAACGTGGAAGCGCACGTGGGCGAAGTGCTGGTAACATCAGCTTGGAATTCCACGTTCCACCACACTGCTGTAAATGATAAGAGAGCCTGGGATGTCATATTTTAGCTTCGTGGAGAGGGACGTGGTCAATGAGACGCAATATCGTTTTCAAGTCACAAGCAGGACTTAGGAACCACCATATTGTATGGCGTTACACTACGTACGTGGTGGTTTTTCTTTATCGTAGAGTATCTGGTATGAATATAAGCTGTTTCACAGTGTCAGTAATTTGAGGATCTATCGAAAACGCGTCGTTTATCTACGATTTGTTATAATAAAATGACAAGAAACTACATGTTGGTAAGTAAAGTCTCCCTGTATTTGACGTTTTCAGAGTTTTAACTCTTGTGCTGTGAAAGTATACAGTTTCAATGCTTCGGCACTGTGAAGATCTACCACAAGCGCGTCGTTTACGTACAATTTACACATTAAGTATCAAATAATATTTGTGGCTAAAGTCTTTAGAGAGTGTATGCTACCTACAGAGGCCCATTTGCCATGCTGAAGCTGTAATGTAAGTGAAAGTGTCGTAAGCTGTAAAAGTAATAGTAGCAGTGTTGCGTCTACTTCTTTCAAATTTTTATTTTTTCACTTTTTTTTCCTAAAATATTCTCAGTCTTTCTGATTAATTTAATAGAACTATTGTCTGCAATATTCAACGTTATTTATTATAAATCGTGTATTTACTATACATCTTCTTGCATAGACCGACGATTGGATGTTTTTCCAATGGCCAGAAGTCGTTACGCTACTGCCGGTCACAACGTAAACACAAGTTATCGACTGGAACTGTTGAAAAGAAATTAAGAAACGAATCTCGATGTTGAAATTATGTTGTTGAAGTATGATAGTTCAGGCTGATGGCAGTCAATGCAACATCGAGATTATAGACATTATGCATGAGCAAACTGACATTAGACACTATAGTTTAACTACACACAATTTAAAGCCGAAAAGGGATCACGATTTAATTGAGTTAACATATACTTTCTTCTAATATGTATCTCAGATCTTTATACAGCAGACGCTCGCTGTTCAAGCCACCCACGAGCTCAAATCTTCTTCGCGATTTTCTCCGCTCTTCTTTAACAACCGCCAACAGAGTTAGAGCAGCTATTTTCTGCGCATCCTTTTCGTAAGTAAACGTTGTAATTTACGTACCAGATGCATCCGGGATCTGAGGCTACAGAGCGCTAAGGTCGCAAATCACGAGGGGGAACACGTTGTTCCGCGAGATGCAGCAGGCCGTTTCATGGCGTGAGGCAACCTCGACGGACACCACGTCTGGCGGGCTTCGCAATGGTTCAAATGGCCCTGAGCGTTATGGGACTTAACATCTGAGGTCGTCAGTCCCCTAGAACTCAGAGCTGCTTAAAGCTAACAAACATAAGGATATCAGACACATCCATGTCCGAGGCGGGACTCGAACCTGCTACCGTAGCAGCAGTGCGGTTCCAGACTGAAGTGCCTAGAACCGCTCGGCCACACCGGCCGTCTGCTTCGCAATGATAAACACGTCCCGTGTGAGGGCAGCTTAAAGCCATAGTCACATGGGACGAGGCAGCTGCCATTGACATGGACGCGGAATCCAACGTAACGAGGCACAGCACCCTGGACAGACGGGACGAGCTGGCTAACGTGATTTTGCGCTCTCAGAGCTCTCCAGCAGCAGATGTCATCTTCATTTGGCTCGCAAACCACATAGTTTGTGCGCGTAAATGGACTCGCGTAAAATTCCTATGTTAGATCTATTATTATGCACGTTTCCTCCCTTTTTCTTATTCTAGTAACGTTGTTCTAGCTGTAGTCTACATAAATATAAACTTCTATATCCATGAACATTTAATAAGACAAAAAAGAAAGATATATGTCCAGTCAGTAAGATCATCAGCATGTAAAAGTTTACAAAACTGAACAAGCTCACTCCTAACACAGAGTGCACATCTTTTTACATGACATTGAACACTTCAATTATTTCCTCTTAGAAAATGCGAAGCTGAAATAAAAATAACCTGAAAACAGCAGGTCACGAACCCACTACCCATTGTTCCCCAACGGGGAGCCCCTAGCGAACGCCCTACTTCCAAGTTCTGTAATGAGCTACCTTACAGTTTGTGTGACGGTGCTCCAAACTGTTTGATTGACATTTAATTAGGACAAATCCTACCAAGAACGAAACGTTTTTGATGACTCGTCGATTCTAAAGCAGAGTGTCTCACATTATTTTCATATACTATTACTTATGCCGAGAGGGTGCTTATGCAGTTGTTTTCTTTACTTTTGTTTTTTGGTCTAGATGTTGGGATCACTCTGTGTCAAAGTGTTGTGGGGCGGCGGGTGGAATTATATGTTGTTATAAAAATGTATAATGTAATGTAGAAAAGATGCATTTCCCGGCCGATTAACCATATGTGGGGCGGCGGGTGGAATTAATTGTTATATAAATGTTCCTATTATTTATTTAATGCTGTTGTTTGCCGTTCGCAACACTGGCTCTCTAACTACAATATTGGCAACCAGAAAGTGATTAACAAAACGTGAAGCCTGTAATTAGAATTCCTAGCGCCCACTTCATCTGAGAAATACATTTATAGCTACAGCTTATAGCTCTGAGGAATTAGGAGATTGTCTGGGATTCATAATCAAAAACGATTCTCTCTAAAATGTTCACTATATTCTGAAAGTCACAGACCAAAAGAATCCACACAATCCAACTACCAGAGCAGTTCAGAGTCTAATGCGCTGATGCACCTATAACTGTTCAAATTAAATGTTTAAGTGAATGCTCGCCATAATTTGATGATAATGTTCATCAAACGCCACGCTAAATAATGGTAGAATGTCTGTCCCGCGGTGGCACGTGAAAATACGACATTCGCCAACTGAAGATAGATCATTAAAGTCATCCCAGAATTAACGCTTCACTCGAAAACGATTTCATGGTTACACATATCCCGAGTAACTTATTACGGCATCCGAGGCTGTTTATAGCAATGATACCGACGCGACGCGACTCCCGGCACAGGTGGTGTGCTATTCAGCGTCTGGAGAGAACTGGGGCCTATTTTCCTCGCGCAGCGTTCTTATATATAAAGCCGCGGTGCGGACGGCTAAGGGAACGCCTGATCAAATCGGCTCTCCCGACTAGCCGCTGGGCTAGTAATGTACCACTTTAAGTCATTGAATAAATCATTGCTTCCTTTGCTGATGGCCGATGAAGTTCTCAATTTAAATGTGCATTCAGCACACAGGTAAGTAATCATAATAAAAGCCTGACGTGGCTAAGTCAAATATTTTGGGCGAGAGAATTAATTTAGTTACACTACACGCAGTAGACGAGCTCTGAACTTGCCCTTTGGAGATACGCTATCGCTATAGTTTTATAGTTATTCAATTGAAACTTCTCACACCTTTATGATTATAGCGGATCTCCCTTCTACTTAAATTTAAACATCCTAACCTTATTTATTCGCCTACTTAATCTATCTTGCTTCCTTAATTTGTAAGACGAAAACAAGAAAATCATGAATTTCAACTAAAATTTTAATTTGTGAGATCCAGAAGACTGTTTTTACTAAATTATTATGTAAAAGGAATCTAAATACAAATTTTTAAGTTTCTAGCTCTTTTCTGTTGCGCCAATGATTTTTACAGAAAAACGTCCAAATTTCTAAAATGGTTAAAGTTATTGAACTGATATTTAACACATATTGATTTTGTATTGCTCCTGACGTGCTAGAAACGTTTCAGGTTATTTACTTGATTTTTAAAGTATTGCGCAACATTTATGACGTCAGAGCTAGTTACAGCGGACTAGGCTGGCACACAATGGAAAGACTGATGTGAATTTTATATGGCGTGAGTAGGCTTCTTCCCTACAGTGTCTTGCAATAATTGCGTATAATAAGGGGAAGCTTATATTATTTGGAGGTGTATTTGCAAATGGGGCTTTTTTCTAATATCTACGTTTTGTAGTACAATGATTTCGTGGGGATGATTATGTTCAGAGTTCTAACCGGTTGGAAGATACAGTGATGAGTTTGTTGTGTACAACATTACAATTTATAAAGTTATCCATTGTAAAGTTGCTCTAGTGTTTCCTTAAGACGTCAACAGCGTCCCTGCAGTGCTTATCGCACTGGACTGACATTCGGGAGGACGACGGTTCAATCCCGCGTCCAGCCATCCTGATTTAGGTTTTCTGTGATTTTCCTAAATCGCTCCAGGCAAGTGCCGGTATGGTTCCTTTGAAAGTGCACGACCGACTTCCTTCCCCGTCCTTCCTTAATCTGGTGAGACCGATGACCTCGCTGTCTGGTCTCCTCCCCCAAACAACCCAACCCAGCGTCACTGGCAGGTGTCTTAGTGGATTCGTATCGATTCTGCGGCCTCATTTCTGGGACGTTAATCAGCAGGGTTTGTTTCGCCTAAGATTAGGGGCGTCAGGAGAGGTGGGGCTGTGGTGTTTTGAGTAAGTTCGTCCATCTCGTCATTGATGTCCTCGTGTGTGTCCTTGGTATTGTACGGTTTAACAAGAGGAGGGTAAGTTTATTTACGTTTGGGTTTCGATGTGTGCCTGAACTTTTGGGTAATCGTGTGATACATATCAGGTACGTTTTCCAGGATGTGTAGGTCGTATTTGGCATGAAGTATAGTCAGTCTGGTTTGCAGAGGGAAGATTTTTGCTGCAGTGTGCATCTCTGCTCTGGAAGTAGTTCACCAAGGAAGTCGGCGTAAGCTGCGTAGGAGTTGTCTTTCAGTACCGTAGAGTCTCTCGCTGGAGGGTCGAGCCATACCTGGGAATGGGGCTGGTGCATGTTCCATTACTGCTCTGATGAACGTCTTGTAGGTGGTGATGGTTGTATAGCGCTGCATCCGTGATATCGTGCTTGGACCAGTCTGATTAGATTCAGTCTTTTTCGTAGTTTGTTTACTGTATGTTTTACGTGAGATTTCCATTTCATCCACTTGTCTAAGTGTAGTCCTAAGTATTTTGCAGTGTTCGAGGGGTTGGGGCTAGAGTTCCATAAGTGAAAGTCGAGTTGTTGTGGGTTTTGTCTGAGTTTGCTGTGGAGATTTCTGGGTTTGAAAAAATGGTCTGGGTTTTGTCGGGACTGGGCTCAATTTTCCAGCGGTTCATCCAGTTTGGACGTCATTCTATGTATTCCATGGTATGTCTATGAATAATGGTTTCGATGGGGCACTACATCAGTGGGCAGCGTCGTCAGTATACATTGCCAGATATTTGTTGTTTGTGTTGGTTGTGGGAACAACAATTGTGTAGAGGTTGTCCAGGAATGGGAAGACCCCTGTGCTACTCCAGCATGAGGGATGAATTTATTAGAGAAGGACTCGTGGACGTGTGCACTGCAGCGTCCCTTTTGCAGGAATGACAGGATAATTTTTATGGCTTAGGACAGAATTCCTATTGTTGCGAATTTATATAGTAAAAATTCGTGCCAGATTTTATCGGAGGCTCGTTCTGCAGTGTCCCACTTTGACGCTTTAGGTTACGTCAGTTATCAGTTTAAGGAGGGGGCCAGTGGTCGATCTATGTCGTCTAATGCCTGATTAGTGACCTGGAAGAAAGGAAGTGTTTCATGTCTGTGTATTTTTTTTTTTTATCTGTCAGTGAAGATTCGTTCGAAGGTTTTTCTAATGTTGTCTAGGAGGAATATGAGGCGGTAGCATTTGCGTTCAGTTGCTGGCTGTCCTGGCGTTTGGGTCATTATGGTTTTAGACATTTTCCAGGTTGTCGGTGTGGTTTCATTTATCACCCGGAAATTGAAGAGGGTGGTGAGAAGCCGTACGATAAGGCCTGACGGAGCCTCCTTAGCTGAAGTCGTGTAATGCCGTTTTCTCCAGGTGCGGAACTTCTGCCTGAAGCGATTGCGTCTGAGACGATATCAGCAGTTAGCATCTCGTCTTCTTCAATTGAAGTGGTAGGGTGTGGAGGAAGAGTGGGAGTTCTGTGGCTATGGTTTGGCGGAATTGTTCGTAAAAAGATCATTTTGAGGGAGGAGTGAACTGTCTGCAGTACTTCTCTGAAAGCTTCTGCTTTCTCTTTGTCTGTTGTGGTTGGACTGTTGCTGATAATGAGGTTTGTGTCGGTTTTTGGCTCTGTGCGCTGAAGATTTTAAAATTTTTCCAGAATTTTCGTCCTTCTCTGATATCAAGTCTTTGGCAAGTGTCGTCCCATTCTTGCTGTCTGAAATTTGATATCGTTCGTTTGATTTGGGCATTGAGTCGATTTCAAATGGTTTTCAGGTCTGGATTTTTTGCTCTCTTAATTTGACGGTATATCTGTTTTTTTCTTGGATGAGTCGTAGGACTTCTTGGGGAATTGTAGGTGTGTTGTTTTTGACAGTCATTTTGGATACAGCCTCGGCCATGGCAGTCTGAAAAGTCGATTTAATCTTGCTGCTGATAAGCACAAGGTCGTGATTGTCTGTTAATGTCAGGGGGAACTGGAGTCTTGTTGTTTTGATTTCTCCACATAACTCCCAGTTTTCGGCTGACATGTGCGTGATTGTACGTTCTGTGAGTTTAGGGGGAGGGGCTGTGTTATGGTGGTTTAGAAGAGTATAGGGAGCTGGTCGCTTGATATGCTGTCTGCAGTTCTGGCTTCAGTCAGCTACTTCTGGACTGTGTAGTATATGTCCTGTAAGGTGTGTCCCTGGTAGCTGATGAAGTTGGGTCCTGTTACGGGGAGGCAGTAGATGTTTTCAGTCGTCATGAAGTCGTGTAGTTGGATGCCGTTGTTGTTTGGTAGTGGTGTCACCAAGTAGTTCATCTTTGGCGTTGAAGTGTCACATGATGATGTGGAGCTGAAAGTTAGAAACGTAAAGTAGGAAGTCTGTTGGTATGTCAGTTGAGGGGGTTCTGATCGGATGTACAGAGCCACTCCTCATCTTCCGTTGGGTCTTTGTTTTATGTAACAGTTATATCCTGTTAGGTTGGAGGTTGGACTTGCTGGTAGGTTTGTTCCATGCTTCACCTGCTATGTTTATTTGTCTTTTTCCTAGCGTGTAACTTAGCAGCGTTTTTTTTGTTTTTTTTTGGATAGAGGGAGGGGGGTAGGCTTTCGATTTTCCTACTTTATAGCTGTAGGAGAGGTCGAGAGGAAATGTTCTAGATGTTGTAGTGCAGTTGCAGACCTGTTTGTCTGCAGCTCTAGGTTTCGAGGTAGCGTTTTCGCTTAACAAGCACGGGGTCCCAGTTTCGATTCCCGGCGGGGTCAGGGATTTCCACCTCCCTCGAGATGACTGAGTGTTGTTATGTCGTCTTCATCGTCATCATTCATCCCCATTCCGGTCGGAGAAAGGCAATGGCAAACCACATCCACTAAGACCTTGTCTCGTACGGCGGTGCGGGTCTCCCACATCGTCCCCTACGCTCTGTTACAGAGTATGGGCCTTCATCATCCATCCAGACCTTTTGAGTGGCAGAAATGTCCTTGTTGAATAGGCTGCTGGATACCTGCCTCTTGCCCCTTTTTCTTATTTTGGTAGCGGTGAACGAGAACAGTAGTGGTCATTCTAATTAGATCCTCTTTCTGCATTGCGGGTTTAGTGGCTTTTTCCATGTTTCTGCTGATTTTTGCTAGTGGCTCGACTACAATGAGTGGAGCTTGTAGTAGTTCAGAAGTAGCCTCCTTAGGCCGAGAGACCACGAGAAGCAAAGGGCAAAGTGACTCTCTAGCGCATTTGGACTTCCCTTGGACATTGGTGCAGAGCGAAAATTCGTGAGGGCCACCACATTTTAGACAGCTCAGTTTGGAACTTTCACTGATTTTGGTTGTGTGTTAGAAACAGCAAGATTTTTTACATAGGACTAGGAGAAGGGGGGGAGGGGTGGTGATGGGTAAGGGCTCGCTCGTGTCTTCTGCCACATATTACACCGCCCTTGCTGATTAGTTTATCGTGAGTTGCAGTGTTGTCGGTGAGAACTTGAGTCTCGTTGTCGCTGAGCGAGCAGCTTTATCCCACTCTGGAGGCCGCAGGGTCATGGCACGTGGCGTGACGTGGGGTGGCGGAGGAGGGCGTGTCTGCTGCCCATTGCGGTGTGCTCGCAGCCTATTGCGCTTATGTGGCGCTGCCGGTTGTGTGAGTGAGTAAATGGTCCTGCTGTCTGAGTTGCTGGCTGCAGCAAAACACGCCACACTAATTCGCCCAAACACAGACTTTAATTTCCCTTGGTAATTAGCACAATGGAAGAAAGCTAATTCCGCCATGCTCCACGCGCTTGTGTGAAACGCCTAGAACGAGTCTTTAGGGGCTTAAAGCTCGTATTTCAAGAAAACGGGTAAACGTTACGTAGTGAAGTCCCCCCTCCCCTCCCCCTCGCATTTCTCTTAGTTTATATACGACATACACTGTGGTGACAAAGGTCATGAGATACAACCTAGTATCGTGTCGGACCTGATTTTTCCCGGCATAGAGCAGCAACTCGGCGTGGTATGCACTCACCAAGTCGTTGGAAGCCCCGTGCCAAAATATTAAACCATTCTACCGCTGTAGCCGTCCATAATTCCGAAAGTGTTGCCAGTGCACGAACTGACCTCTCGATTTTGTCCCATAAATGTTCGACGGGATCCATATCGGGCGATCTGGGTGGCTAAATCATTCGCTCGAAATTGTCCAGAATGTTCTTCAAACCAGTCACGAGCATTATCGCCCGGTTACATGGCGCACTGTGATTGATAAAAATTCCACCGTTGCTTGGGAACATAAAGTTTAAGAATGGCTGCAAGTGGTCTCCAAGCAGACGAAGATAACCATTTTCAGTCAATGATCGGTTCGTCTGGACCACAGAACCCAGCCCATTCCAATGTAAACGCAGCCCCCACCATCATGGTACTACCATCACCTCTCACAGTAACTTATTGACAACTTGGGTCCATGGCTTCGTGGGATCGGTGCCTCGCTCGAACCCTACCGTCATCTCTTACCAACTGAAATTGGGACTCGTCTGACCAGACCACGGTTTTTCAGACGTATGGGGTCGCAACGATGTGGTCACATGGCCAGCAGAGCTGCTGCAGGCCACGTCGTGCCGTGAGCAAAGGCGCTCGCGTCGGCCGTCTGCTGTGATAGTCCATTAATGCCAAATTTCGCCGGACTGTCCTACAATCGTGGTACGTCCCAAATTTATTTCTGCTGTTATTTCGCGCAGTGTTCCTTGTCTATTAGGAGTGACAATTCTATGCAAACGCCGCTGCTCTCGGTCGTTAAGTGAAGGCCGTCGGCCACTGCGTTGTCCGTGGTGAGAAGTAATCCCTGAAATTTGGTATTCTTGGCACACTCTTGACACTGCGGATCTCGGAATGTTGAATTCCCTAAGGATTTCCGAAACGGAATGTCCCATGGGTCTAGCTATAACTATCATTTCCCGGTCAAAGTCTGTTGGTTCCCGCCCTGCGGCTATATTCATGTCGGAAACCTTTTTACAT
This sequence comes from Schistocerca serialis cubense, assembly GCF_023864345.2. Lineage (NCBI taxonomy): Eukaryota > Metazoa > Arthropoda > Insecta > Orthoptera > Acrididae > Schistocerca > Schistocerca serialis. The sequence continues at coordinate 942,285,540 of NC_064638.1, forward strand.
GAGTCACTTCAGTAGAAATGATAACCCTTTTATAACTCGTGTATCCGATACCACAGCCAGTGAACTTTCTCGCCTCAGTTTATGTGCACTAAGCGAATATTCATCGGAGACTTGTGCATTGTCCAATGTATTCTTAATTTTCAGCTTTAATTTTTGTGATGAAAATTGCATTAAATACGGCAAGATGCGTTTAAGTACGACGTGATCGTAAACAAAAGGCTACAGACCAGGTGCGGCCAAGCCTTGCACACTGCGCTTAGACGCGCTTCTTAAGCCACGACCCATGGCAACAGGGACATCACTGTCTTAGCAGTACTGTACCAATTCTTATGCCATGTGTTCGTTGCTCGTATCTTCCTACATTGTTATTAAAACAGCACTGATCACTTTTCCCATTTTCTGTTGTTGTTGTGGTCTTCAGTCAAGAGAGTGGTTTGATGCAGCTCTCCATGCTACCCTATCCTGTGCAAGCTTCTTCATCTACCAGTACCTACTGCAACCTACATCCTTCTGAATCTGCTTAGTGTATTCATCTCTTAGTCTCACTCTACGATTTTCCCCTCCACGCTGCCCTACAGTACTACATTGGTGATCCCTTGATGCTTCAGAACATGTCCTACCAACCGATCCCTTCTTCTAGTCAAGTTGTGCCACAAATTTCTCTTCTCATCAATTCAGTTCGATACCTCCTCATTAGTTACGTGATCTACCCATCTGATCTTCAGCATTCTTCTGTAGCATCCCATTTTCTACAATAAGCAATATTCAAAACCAATGTAAACTTTACGAATAAAAATTACTCCTTGTTTTGGTTTTCAAATAACACTAATTGTTTTTTAGTCGGTTCTCCACTGGGTTAATAGTGAAAAAATAAAAAAAAACAACTGTGATAAATGAGACCAAACAAATACCGAATAATACAAGTTATTCAGAACTATAATACCGGTACCGGCTTTAACCGGTCTGTTTTTCCCATCCCTAAGAAGTTGATGTCACCTTTGTGTCTTAGTACGTCAGGCGTGTCGACTCAGTGTCCTAAAGACGTCCCGGCTCCGCAGAGATCGATTTTGAGTGAAGCAAAAGATGTGTTCCAACTCTGCAGATTGATAGGCAGCGAGAAATTTGGAGAATGATATGAGGTTGTCAACACATTTCCCCGTTTCAAAATTCGAACGATTGTATACAGACGACGGTTTATCATGTTATCTTCTTACCACGTCCGTCACACTAAAATTAAGTGAGCACTAGGTATGCTTCGATCCGTTACGCGTGAATGGTGGGGAGCTGAAACACAGGCTGTTCTGATGGTTCTGATCTAGGTAGTTACGACCGCGTGTTGAAACGTAATGCCACCGAATTTTTTATGTGAAAACTCTCAAAGCTTTAAATAACACAAACGTTTTAACATCTACGTCTTTGTTCTTCACTTCTACATAACCGCAGCCCTCTGCCGCTAGAGGGCTCCGAGCTGTAGCGTGAAATGTGGCGCTGTGAAACGTAACTTTGTCGGTGCGTGAGAAACAGTGTGCTGTCATCGAGTTTCGAATTCGAAGAGTTCGTCCACACGTGGAGCACCCTCTCCTTCAGCAAGACAATGCGAGTCCACACACGAGCGCTGCGACATCTGCAACAATCTGGCGCTTTGGATTCACTGTCACCGATTACCCACCAACCGATTTTCATCTATTTCCAAAACTTAACACCTTCAGGCACTTCATTTTGATCCTCCACACCTACAAATCCCTCATCAGTCCTATCCTCTGCTATGCCAGCGTTGCCTGGATCTCCGCACCCATCCGCTTTTTCAAGGCCCTCCAAATCCTCGAACGCCATGCACTCCGCCTTGCCTTCAATACCTGCCTTCCTTCCCCCACGCGGTTCCTGTATGAACTCATCCCCTTCCCCCACCTCCTCCTTTTCCTCCAACATCTCTGCATCCTTTACACTGTCTGCAGGCTTGATCCCCCCCCCCACCCCCTGGTTTCCTCCTTCCTCTCCACCCCCCGCCCATTGCCACGCATCTATCGCTGTATCCCTCCCTCTCTCCACCTCCACACTTTCCATCGCCTTCATCAGGGTGATTTCCAGTGCTTCTCCCTCCCCCATGATGAACTTCGCCATGACATATACCCTTCCTTCCAATTATAACCTGGCCTTGTTCCCTCCACCCCCACCCCAGGGCCCCCTTCTCCTCTTCCCTTCTTCTCCCAGAGCGGATTTTCCTCCTCCCCCCCTGAGACCCTGCACCCCATCCTCGCCTCCCTCCCTCCCACGTCTCTCCCTCCCTGGCACTCTTTGGTGCGCCCCCCGCCCATCTCCCCCCCCCCCTCTTCCCCACCCTCCCTTCTTCCCTTCTCCATCATCTCCATGCACCTGGCAGATCCTCTGTTCTGATCATCATCAGTGTGCTACATCAGTGTTGTGTTTGGTGCTGTTCTCCTGTGCGTCGAGAGGTGTGATTTTGTGTGCTGGCCTTGTACTTAGTGTTACTGTTAGTGATTGTTATGTGCTACGCCATCCATCAATACTTTCATGCTCCAGTCTACTGCACCTCGTGTTCTTATAACTGTCCCAGTGCGAGGTTTTTTGTGTGTGCTACTTTTTTACAGTTTTTGTCTCCATTTTACAGCCACCCCTTTTTGTCTATTGTCTTCCATAATGTTCTCCCTTTTTTATATCTATGTACACCAGCTGTTCTCCCTTATGTTATTTTTAAAAGTCTTCTACTGTATGTTCTATGTCTTTCAGCTTAAGAGCAGCGCATATGCTGCTGCCAGCCCACCCCGATGGGGAATTGAAATACAATAAAGCAAAAAAAAGGAAAAAAGAATTCATTTTGATAGTGATGAACCAGTGCAAGCAAAAGTGAGGTTTCGGCTCCGCCAACGAAGTGAAATATTCTACAGAGACAGTATTAACAAATTGGTCTCTCGTTAGGAAAAATGTGTTCTTGGCCAGGGTGACTATATAAAGAAGCAAGTATTTAGACACGAAGAGTAAATGTGTAGAATTTTAATAAAGTTTCTTTCATTTATAAGCGTCAAGAGTTTTCACATAAAAAAACTTGGAGGCATCACTTTTGAGCACATTTCGTAATACTCTCTGTACTTTAATAAAGGAAGCATATTCTTCAGTAATACACCAAAATATGTCTTAATAAAAGGGAGAAGCTACAATTCAGGACAATGAGAACCTACATGGCCGCACTTCGACATCACCTATTAATGCGCTCGTTGTAGAATGCGAAGAAGTACCGTTTTACATTCCACAGTTACGTGCAAAGAAATCATTAATGCATAAACACACGATCCTCAGGTGCGTCTGCTATAGGAGCACAAAAACAGAAATCATTTTCACAGACCCCTTCATCTACCGAGAAGCTACCACCAGCACCTTCCATCATAACCTTTAGTTCCACAAGAAAATGGTATAGTAGAACACAAGTACCGCTACAAGTTAGCTTACTTTCAAAATGACGTCTTTTGTGCTTCTTTGATGAGAGTGAGAAGGAAAATCGGCCGATTGTTACAGTTTTAGAACACGAGTGGGCAAATTAAGTCTAATGCAGCACAAACGGTTCCAGAACTCCTGAAGGAATGAGATATACTTTTTACTGCCACTAACAAACACTGTGGGAAGAGACACTTCACGTAAGGAAACGTCAAATTTTAGCGATAAACAATTACAAATTTGAGAAATTGTTACTTATGGCATATATGAACGATTTCAAAAAGATACTGGTATTAACAAATTCGAAAAGTGCCTTAGAGAGAATAGAAACTCGCATTCGGAAAGCGACCACTCCTGGTTATAAGTACATGTTAAGTTCCATCCATACTGCAGGATTCGTGTATATTAACGTAGATTTTCCGTGGGTCAAACGATATGTGGGTATACTAAAGAATTATACAGGGTGAGTGGAAATCCCCCTTACACACTTCTAGGACATGTAGAAGGTAGTAAGTACAGAACATTTTGAATAGGAACCCATGTCCATTTCCGTTCTACGACAGTTTCAGTTCAGATGTGTACCTCGTCAACGTCTGCTTAGGGCAAGAGAAACGTCTCAGAGTTCCGTCTCCTGGTATGCAACAGGGTAGACACGATGACGTGTACTGCGTCAAACTATCCCCAGATGTCACTTCTTGTCCGCTTTGCTGTGAGACCGAGTCAATAACTGTGCATCACGGATAGAGGAAACATGGTGCAGTGCACGCTTGCGGAATACACATACTCCTTGTGTATGACGAAGCTGGAGGTAACGGAAGAGCTGCTAGTCGACTGTGTCACGAACGTTTTCCACACCGTCACACCCCATCGCACAAACTGTTTGCCCAAGTTACACAACGGCTACGAGAAACGGGTACCTTCACCGTGAGGAGGCAGGACTGTGGTGCTGCACGGCGACGCCGCACTCCCTAATTTGAAGAATGTGTACTGCCTCGCACTGAAGATAGCCCGTCAACGAGTTCGCGAACAATTGCACGTGCAATGGCTGTTAGTCACCGTACCGTCTTGGTCGTCCTGCATGAGCAACCATTACATCCGTACCACTTACAAAAGGTACACGCTATGGGTCCAGCAGACTTTCCACAACGCGGTGCCTTCTGCACACGGTTAATGCACCGTTGCATCGACGCGCCCCCATTTCCACGTCGAGTTCTCTCCACAGATGAATGTAGGTTCACAAGGGATTGTGTACTGAATACTCGAAATAGTCATGTCTGGGCGGACGAAAACCCTTATGCCACGCATGTTCAGGGATTTCAAGACAGGTTTGGAATTAAGGTGTGCGCAGGTATTCTGGACGGTCATTTGATTGGACCATACCTCCTTCCATCCAAGCTGACGGGTCCCGCATACGTAGTCTTCCTACGACACGTAATGGACCCGTTCTTGGAAGCTGTGCCATTGAATGCCCGTCAGGAAATGTGGTCTCGGCATGATGGAGCACCACCTCACTTTTCACTGGCTGTCCGGAGACATCTCAACAGACGGTATGGTGAAAGATAGATAGGCCGTGGTGGTTCAACCGCGTTGCCGCCGCGATCCCCGGATTTAACCCCTATGACTACTTCTTGTGGTGTCGTATGAAGAGCCTAATTTATGAGACATGGCACGAGCCCTGGCCGCTGCACAATACATTGAAGAGATACCAGGTGGGATGGAGAGAGTGTACCAGAATGTGCTTCGGAGGTAAAATGTGTGTAACAACGTTAGTGGTCGCCACATCGAGCCGCTGTTGTAATGAATCGGTACGTTGCGGCTGGTGCCGTAGGTGCTGGGTTCCTGTTGTTGTCAACTAATGTAAGCCATAAGGTGTAAGTTGTAAGGCAAATGCGTAAGTAGTAACGGAACGAGTCAGTATTCTTTTCAAATGGATTGCAACAACTGTACTGGGTCACGCCTATGTACATTCCTCACGTGGGTGTGGATGAGATAATCATCTGCATTGAGACTGTCGTAGAACGGAAAAGATACGTTTCCGGACATGGGTTCCTGTTCAAAATGTTATGTACTCACTACCCTCTACATGTCCTAGAAGTTTGTAACGGGAATTTCCGACCACCCTGTATATCTGACAAGAAAAGTTAAAAAAGTTTTATACATTGCAGCTTTCAAGGCGTTCGGCGCTCATGTAATGATTTTATTCAGGAAATACAATGGCGACCAAGGAGATTAAGACCACTCGATTAATACTGTGTAGCTCCATTTTTGGAATGAAATACACCTCTGTTATGTATGGCATGAATAGACAAGTGCTTGGAGGTAAGTTGCACTAGATGTCTAGGCACAGGTCACGCAGTTTCCGAAAATTACGGGCCGGTGGTTTGCAGGCGCGGAGATGACGCACGGTAACGTCCCAGACGTGTTTCATCGGGCTCAGATCAGGTGAATTTGGTGGCCAAGACATTAATGAGTAATCAGTACCACGCTCCTCAAATCACTGTAACACGATTATAGCCTTGTAACATGGACAATTACCCTGTAAAAAGATGCCTCCGCCGTCGGGGACGACATCAAACAAGAAGGGGTGCAGGTGATCCGCAGTAATGTTCACGCTCTCCACATCTGCCACGGTGCCTTCGCTTATCCCATGCAAACCCAAGTGAATGTTTGCCAAGGCATAATACTGCCACCTACCGACCTGCCTGCGAGGAGCTTTGCACGTTTCGAGCAACCTTTCGACTGGGTGACAGGACACGACCGCCCACCTGGTATACCAAGAAACGTGAGTCATCGAAGCAGGTGACACTTGTACGTTGATCTGCAGTCCAGTCTCGATGATCCCGTGCCCAATGCAGTCGTAGCTGACGATTTCGTTGGGTCAACAAAGGAACATTTAGCGGTACACCGCTGCAGAGGTCCTTGATCAGCAATGTACGCAGAAACGTGTGCTCCGAAACACTAGCGTCGTGACATCTGCGAAACAACCCCAACTATCCCGCTTAACAGAGCGGACAAACCTCCCACCTCCGTATTTTGTGGATATCCGACATCAGATGCCTTCTCGTGATTTCACTGCCCACAACAACGTTCCACAGACGGTAGCACACGAAAAGCTACCCGTAACAATCTTCTCTTGTCAAAGTCGCGTACGTCAGTGGATTTCCCCATGTTCGGTCCGTTCCCGCGCCATAATGATTCCCCATTCGCCTCTGCTCCGCTTGTGTTAATTTCCCTGGAATGTCGCGTTACCGTAACGCCACAAGACGGCATTTGATCTTGGTGATGGGCGGTGGTCGTAATGTTCTGGCTCATCAGTGTACATCAGGAAGCACTAATGGCTCTAAGCACTATGGGACTTAACATCTGAGGTCATCAGTCCCCTAGCCTTAGAACTACTTAAACCTAACTAACCTAAGGACATCACACACATCCATGCCCGAGGCAAGATTCCAACTCGCGACCGTAGCAGCAGCACGGTTCCGTACTGAAGCGCCTAAAACCGCTCGGCTACAAGGGCCAGCTAGGAAGCACTAAGACACTGGAAAGGAGAACAGTCATATCTCAGAAAAAGCAACAGTACATTTGGATGTACCGGCGGACGCTGGGTTCGTCGTCGGCAAAATGAGTAAACGACACCAAAGCTCCCAAATGTTTTTCTGCATCCCGGTTACAAATACGGCCAACTCTATGTAGCAAAACTTTCAGGATAGGCAAAGAACTGTTTTAACTACTCTCACGTAAACAATATTGTTGCAAACTAGTCAACCGATTACGGAGTAGCAATAGTCTGTAATGAAATCGTAATTTCTGTGTATTGAAATATGGAGATGGCTGGGTTTGCAACCAACTGTTACAGATGACCGCTTTGTTTCACAATGATGTCAGGTGTGAGGGCTTCGTCAGTAATAATCAGGCGTGACTGATCTACAGGGCCTATATTGAAATTATCCAGTTAAATAACGAAAAGACATTATGTATGGAAACATAATTTTACAGAAACAACATTGGTCACATTTTGTAAATTCTCACACACAAATGAAGGCTGAAAAATAACATCTTAATTGTCCAGTAAAAGAAGTTGACTGAGTTCAGTTACATGTCCCATACTAGACAAGTCATTCATACATTCACATTCAGGTAGTGAACTGTCAGGCATTGCATCGTTATTCCTACTTTTTCATACCACTTAACATTTTCAATTTCATTCCATTTCTCACTGTAGTGTTTTGCCAGTAATGCTTGCACATGTTGTATCTTAGACACATTTACTCCAATCTTATATTTATCACGGTTACTTTACTAAAGTACGAATTCATAATGTTTCAATGTCGTTGTTTCACTCTATAAAAATTTATAATCTATAATCTTTGCTGAGTACTTTAGTGCAGTGACCGGTTTTAGAATCTACATTTACACCATAACTCTGCAATTCACAATTACGTGACTGGCAGAAGGTTCTTCGAACCACCTTTAAGCTGTTTCTTTACCGACCACTCTCGAACAGAGCGCAAGAAGAACGAACACTTACATCTCTGATTTCTCTTATTTTATGATGATCATTTCTCCTTATGTAGATGGGCGCCAATAAAACATTTTTTTACAATCTGAGAAGAAAGTTGCTGATTGAAATTTCATGAGAAGATCCGGTCGCAACGAAAAATGGTTTTGTTTTAATGATTGCCACTCCAGTTCGTATATCATACCCGTGACACTCTCTCCTTTGTTTCACAATACTACAAAACGATCTGCCCTTCTTTGAACTTTTTCGATGTCTTCCATTAATCTTATCTGATGCGGATCCCACACCGCACGCCAGTACCCCAGGAGACGGCGGACAAGTGTAATATAAGCAGTAAACGTGTTACATTTTGTAAGTGTTCTGCCAATAAATCGCAGCCTTTAGTTTGTGTTCCAAACAACTTTATCTATGTTATCGTTCCAATTTAAGTTATACGAAATTGTAATCCCTAAGTACTTAATTGAATTTCCAGCCTTTAGATTTGTGTGATTTATCGCGTAATCGAAATTTAGTGGATTCCGTTTAGTATGACTTCACACGTTTCATTATTTAGAGTCAATTGCCACTTTTCATACCATACACGTATCTTGTCTATATCATTTTGTAAATGGTTTTGATCATCTGAGGATTTTACAAGACGGAATCACATAAAGGAATGCACACTAGAGATAACCACGAAAATCTTCTGATATACTGCTCTTTTTGCTGTGAGAGATGAGTGTATTTTGTTTAGTATTTGTAAGTTTGTATAGTTCTACACATTTATGTGATGTGCAGAGTGTATCATAACTAACGGCGCAAATGCATACATTTGAAAGTACGCAATACTAAAAGCAAAAAAGTCTAGTAAACATGGACTCTGAAATGAGTACAATTAAGAATTTATTCATCTTCACTACTGAAACATGTCTCTCCTACTGAACTAGTGTTCATAGCTAGTAAGGTAAGCATTTTAGATATCATATTTACTACAAATTTTCCTTGTTTGGGTCCGCACTACCTCTCCCCAAAGCATGGAAATCAAGGACCTTGTAGTAGAAGATATTTGTTTCACAGAATCGAAGATGATGTGCTCATAGCTCTTAAGGTATGCATTTAAGTGGCCATGTTTCCTAGACCATCTTTTGTTTCTAGTATCATATAGTTTCAACTTTAAGTGTTTACGCCTTTAATTATGAAAAACCCCTGTATCACACATTAAATGTATTTAGAAGATATTGTTACTTCTTCAGCTTGAAATTTTTACAATGTGTAAAATTCTATACATATTTTTAAAACCAGATATATAATGTGTGGACAGTGAAGCCATATATTGTCTGTCATGCACCATCTCATGCCTTGAAATGGAAGATCTTATATCATGGAACATTTGCTATTTGCATACGAAGTAACCTCTTTCGTGTCTTAACAACTTAATGTGCCTTGAATATGGGAATAAGTGTTGATTTTCAATAGCTGCTATTTCGAAAAGAATTTAATTTTGTAAGTGGTCTTTGATAATAGTTCAACTTACTTTCATTTCACATACTAATTATTAGTCTGTAATAGTGTCAAAGACTATTAAATTAACAGACAGACTCTTAAATACACTACTGACATGAATATCAAATTGTAACACTTCTAAATTCCAATATGACGTTTGTTCCTAGGTATATGACTATATTGTATACAGAAATATTTTTTTCAGATTTGCAAAAATCTTACTTTTCTCGAATAATTTTTGTAATTTGGTAAAAACTGCAGAATAAAAAAAAGTGGATACCATCATTTAAAAATGGGTTTAGAAAATATATTAAATTTCTGTTACAGAGATGGCTAGAGGCAAAAGTGTTACAAAGTACAACAATCTTCCCTGCTTATATAGAACTGAAATAAAAGTAAAAAACCAATTTCGTTATTAGCAAGCGTCAAACAAGCTATTTCACACTCGTAAGATTTGAATGTTATACTCCTTCTTTTAACAAATCCTTTTTTGTAGTGATATGCTATGAATTACCATGTTTTACAAACGTTGCTGAATAACTTAGCCATCATCAATATATCCTGCAAATCATTTACGTTAAGCAAAGTTTTGATAGTAATAACAATAATAATAATAGTACTAAGGTAGTTTATGGCAGTGTACATTTTATATCCACAAGAACATGATTTTTTTTAAAAATAAGAACAATGTACATTGATTTTAAGTTCTTTCAGAATATGCTCTGTTGATACATTGTTTGAACTGCCTTTAGATGGAAAGTAGAGAAATTAATCAGAAGCTTAGGAAAAACTGCCACAGTGTATAATTTTTTCCTAAAATAAGAATTTCATTTGTGTTACAAGAATGTGAACATGTGACATAAGAATGTGATCGTGTGATATTTATGTAAATGGAATGAATAATGTGTCTACTTATTTTGTATCTGCAAGTGATTTGTCCAATTTTTATTGACTAAAGGTGCAAAACATATCTTTTCCCTTTCTTACACTGAAAAACAAATTTTAAAAAAAATTAAAAATCTGTAACAACTGATCTACTATCAGCTCTGTTCACAATCTCGAAAAGTGTATACAAGGAAATCATCGAATCTTCAAAAGCGATTTGTTCTATTTTGTTTATTTTTAGAATACTTACATATGAAAATGATACCAGAGCACCGAGCCTATAAGAGTGAAAGAAAAAGCTAAACAAAGAGGCCTGCTTGTTATACGCTAAACAATAAACGACTACAATGAGAGGCGTCAGTACGAAAGGCTGCAAGTGCCATCCAAGGATGGATTTAGTAGAAAACTCCGAGACTGGTACTGGTTATACGTAAATGAATTTTTTATGCGATACTTTTGGGTGGTTGCTGTCCCCGTGTTATAATCCTCACAACTGCACTGCAGCCATGTTTTTAAAATGTTTTCTTCTCCCCGGCGACGTAGCCCTCAGCCAGTTGCCGAATAGAGGACAGGGAGCGCCGCCTCCAGAAGCGGCGGCGGCCGCCCCCAGCGCGGTGATCGATTCCTCGTCCTTCCAGCGGCAGCCCAGCTCCGCCTCCAGCGGGTCACGGCCGCCGACGCTGCAGCTACAGCACGCTCAATGTTGGCTGGCATTCTGCGGGGCCCTCAGCTCTGTGTTTCCTGCTACTGGACAACCGTCGCTGCAACACCGCGCGCGTGTCTCTCTGTACCCGAGGTTGTTTATACCTCAGTGGGGTGGTGGCCGAAGCAGTGCCATCTACATCTACATCTACATCCATATTCCGCAAGCCACCTGACGTTGTGCGGCGGGGGGGTACTTTGAGTACCTCTATCGGTTCTCCCTTCTATTCCAGTCTCGTATTGTTCGTGGAAAGAAAGATTGTCAGTATGGCTCTGTGTGGGCTCTAATCTCTCTGATTTTATCCTCATGATCTCATGGTCATGGTGAGATATACGTAGGTGGGAGCAATATACTGCTTGACTCTCGGTGAAGGTATGTTCCCGAAATTTCAACAAAATCCCGTACCTAGCTACTCAGCGTCTCTCCTGGACAGTCTTCCACTGAAGTTTATCTATCATCTCCGTAACGCTTTCGCGATTACTAAATGATCCTGTAACGAAGCCCGCTGCTCTCCGTAGGATCTTCTCTCTCTTCTATCAACCCTATCTGGTACGGATCCCACACTACTGAGCAGTATTCAAGCAGTGGGCGAACAAGCGTACTGTAACCTACTTCCTTTGTTTTCGGATTGCATTTCCTTAGGATTCTTCCCATGAATCTCAGTCTGGCATCTGCTTTACCGATGAACAACTTTATATGATCATTCCATTTTAAATCACTCCTAATGCCTACTCCCAGATGATTTATGGAATTAACTTCCTCCAGTTGCTGACCTGCTATATTGTAGCTACTAAATGATAAAGGATCTTTCTTTCTATGTATTCGCAGCACATTACACTTGTCTACATTGAGATTCAATTGCCATTCCCTGCACCATGCGTCAATTCGTTGCAGATCCTCCTGCATTTCAGTACAATTTTCCATTGTTACAACCTCTCGATAGACCACAGCATCATCCGCAAAAAGCCTCAATGAACTTCCGATGTTATCCGCAAGGTCATTTATGTAGATTGAGAATAGCAACGGTCCTACAACACTCTCCTGCGGCACACCTGAAATCACTCTTACTTCGGAAGACTTCTCTCCATTGAGAATGACATGCTGCAATCTGTTATCTAGGAACTCTTCAATCCAATCACACAATTGGTCTGATAGTCCATATGTGCTTACTTTGTTCATTGAACGACTGTGGGGAACTGTATCGAACGCCTTTCGGAAGAAACACGGAATCTACCTGGGAACTCGTGTCTATGGCCCTCTGAGTCTCGTGGACAAATAGCGTGAGCTGGGTTTCACACGATCATCTTTTTCGAAACCCATGCTGATTCCTACAGAGTAGTTTTCTAGTCTCCAGAAAAGTCATTATACTCGAACATAATACGTGTTCCAAAATTCTACAATTGATCGACGTTAGAGATATAGGTCTATAGTTCTGCACATCTGTTCGACGTCCCTTCTTGAAAGATTATGAATATACAGAGCTTATGAATATACAGAGTGTTCAGTTCGTCTCGGAGGGGGAAATCCAATGATACCACACTCGATCCCTCACCACTCTTCTTGTTTGTGGGTAATGAATTAACTCTTCACCTGCACGGTGTGAGGGTAGGACAGGTAATAATTTCATAGAATGAAATTTTCACTCTACAGCGGAGTGTGCGCTGCTATGAGACTTCCTGGCACATTAAAACTGTGTGCCGGACCGAGACGCGAACTGGGGACCTTTGCCTTTCGCGGGCAAGCGCTCTACCGACTGAGCTATCCAAGCACGACTCACGCCCCGTTCTCACAGCCTTAATTCCACCAGTACCTCGTCTCCTACCTTCCAAACTTCACAGAAGCTCTCCTACGAAACTTGCAGAACTAGCACTCCTGGAAGAAAGGCAAAGGCCCCGAGTTCAAGTCTCGGTCCGGCACACAGTTTTAATCTGCCAGGAAGTTTCAATTATTTCATAACTTTTAATGGGAAACCCCATTCTCAAAGTTTTATTCCTCCGACAAAACGCAAAGGGAACTGCTCGACGCTCTAGCGTGACCGTATAGCGAACTACGACTTATAACAGGCAGTGCAGTGCGATCAGTGCGATCGCCATGTTTTTTCCAATTAGAGTAAAGGTTCAAACATTTGACCTCCAACTTCAATCATTTATTGATCCTTTCTTCAAATGATTGTGCACAGGACAGAAGCATATCTGCGAGAATTTCAGCACAAGCGTTTCTTCTGCGTTCTGCCATATTGTCACGGTCTGTTGCCATTTGTTGCCAAACCTTATCTTTTAGATCGCCCCACAAAAAGAAATCCGGTGAAGTCCAATCAGGCGACCTAGCAGGCCAATTAACAGGGACGCTCTGGGCCAATCCATCGACCGCTGTAAACAAGGTCTAATACTTACCGTGCTTGAATTGAGTAATGCGCTGAGCAACCACCATGTTGAAACTATGTACTTTGTCGAATTAATGTTGGTTAATTCTTACAAAGAAGAAGACAGCAACCAGCCTAATACTGCTATTTATTTAGGTAAGTAGCGCCGTTACCGGTTTCGAACTGGCAAGTTCATCATCAGACGGATGTTCACATGATTTTCAAGATACACTTTACATTATCGTCCGTTTTCGATTTTTATTTTTTCTAGTGTGGCGAAGTATTTTTGGTGTGTTGTTGCCGTCGAAAACACACCAAAAATACTTCGCCACAGTGGAAAAATAAAAATCGAAAACGGACGATAATGTAAAGTGTATCTTGAAAATCATGTGAACATCCGTCTGATGATGAACTTGCCAGTTCGAAACCGGTAACGGCGCTACTTACCTAAATAAATAGCAGTATTAGGCTGGTTGCTGTCTTCTTCTCTGTAAGAATTAACCTACATTAATTGTACACAGCCATGGTCTCACCATGTCAGTTTTAGACAAAATAGCACTTTGTCGAATGTCTAAGGCAACATCCTCAGGTAGTATTGGTAGTTCCCGGTCGAAAAAATTTCGATATCTGATTCCACTCAAAAAGCCTTCAATAAAATAAGGATTAATGAGTGATTCCACATCTAACTTGGAGGCCATGACATGACTTGCTGATCATGATCTCCACCACGACCGATTCATCGGTTTTCCAATCTCCTGTTTAAGAAATACCGAACATCATGATGGAAGTGCGGTGGAGCACCATCCTGTTGAAAGATAAAGTCGGCGCTGTCGGTCTCCGGTTGTGGCATGCGCCAATTTTCCAGCATGTCCAGATACACGTGTCCTGTAACGTTTTTTTCGCAGAAGAAAAAGGGGCCGTAAACTTTAAACCGTGAGATTGCACAAAACACGTTAACTTTTGGTGAATTGCGAATTTGCTGCACGAATGCGTGAGGATTCTCTACCGCCCAGATTCGCACATTGTGTCTGTTCACTTCACCATTAAGGAAAAATGTTGCTTCATCACTGAAAACAAGTTTTGCACTGAACGCATCCTCTTCCATGAGCTGTTGCAACCGCGCCGAAAATTCAAAGCGTTTGACTTTGTCATCGGGTGTCAGGGCTTGTAGCAATTGTAAACGGTAAGGCTTCTGCTTTAGCCTTTTCCGTAAGATTTTCCAAACCGTCGGCTGTGGTACGTTTAGCTCCCTGCTTGCTTTATTCGTCGACTTTCGCGGGCTACGCGTGAAACTTGCCCGCACGCGTTCAAGCGTTTCTTCGCTCACTGCAGGCCGACCCGTTGATTTCCCCTTACAGAGGCATCCAGAAGCTTTAAACTGCGCATACCATCGCCGAATGGAGTTAGCAGTTGGTGGATCTTTGTTGAACGTCGTCCTGAAGTGTCGTTGCACTGTTATGACTGACTGATGTGAGGGCATTTCAAGCACGACATACGCTTTCTGGGCTCCTGTCGCCATTTTGTCTCACTGCGCTCTCGAGCGCTCTGGCGGCAGAAACCTGAAGTGTGGCTTCAGCCAAACAAAACTTTATGAGTTTTTCTACGTATCTGTAGTGTGTCGTGACCATATGTCAATGAATGGAGCTACAGTGAATTTATGAAATCGCTTCAATCATTTGTAATAGCTTGTATATGTACATACAGGATGATCCCGTGATGATGTTACACACTTTCTGGGATGACGGAGAAGCATAAATGTATCATTTTGAGGTAAGAGTCCCTGTACCGGAAACAAAGGAGTCTAAAGTAATAAGCGAAAACCGTTTTCATACCTCTGACAGTGGAACACATGTACCGGTACTGCCGTTGCCAAGATTGTAGGGTAGGCAACTTTCAGAGGCGGTAGTGTAGATCAAAACAAGAAAAAATGTCCTGTAAAAGTGGGGTCTAAAATGCATGCCTTATGAGCTATGGGCACTTGTTCCGTAGAGGAGATGTTTTCACACTAGCGGAGATGGAAAAGTGCTGCTCATAGTTCCTCAGGGTCGCATTTTAGAGCCCCTGTTAAGTAGACATTTTTTTTTGTCTTCGTCCCTACTACGACCTCTGAAAGTTGCATACCCTACATTCGTAGCAACCACTGTAACGTGAGTTCCCTAAATCGCTCCAGGCAAATGCCGGGATGGTTCTCTTGAAAGGGCACGGTCGAATTCCTTCCCCGTCCTTTCCTATTCCGACGAGACCGATGATCCCGCTATTTGGTCTCTTCCCCCAAACAACCCCCACTGTCAGAGGTATCAGAACGGTTTTCGGCTATAACTTTCGACTCCTCCGTTTACGGCTCACAGAGCCGCACCTCAGATAAATACATTTATACTTCACCATCATCCCAGTAAGTATGTAACATCATCACGGAATCACCTTGGATGTACATACATTTACAGGCGCCAGCGAGTATGACTTTGACACTCTGTAGTATCGTTGGATGGCGTTTCTCGAGACGGATTCCTGTGTAAAACATGATCTACTAAGTCCCGTCTACAACTTCTAGAAGTGTATAACATGAATTGTGAAACATTCTGTAGAATTATGCAGTATGTTGACTAAGCTACGTAAGGATACTCCGGAATCGCGCTAATTGCCGAGTGCTTATCAGTGGGTATCGGTGTACAGCTGCTAGCACAGCTACTTAGTCACCTTCTCCTGTAATAGTCTTTTCTTCATTTCCCTTTTTCGACATTTACAAGAATGAGAGCGAACATTATCTGGATAAAACTCAACACACAAGGCAAAAGCATCGTCAACATTTCTCCTACATTCACCGCAAATCAGAACCATTTCAGTTTTTCCTTGTGCGGTTGCAACAGCCATTGTCCACTTGCCATACTGTTCTAGAAATGAAGGGTGGATGTGCAGGCAATGAAAACTACTCATATAATGAAATGTTTGCAGGTGTTTTCAGCTCTACCTCTGAAAGAACAGTGAGCTCTGATCGCACTACACTGCCTATTTTGATAAGTCGTAGTTCGCTACACGGCCACGGTGGTGCGTCGAGCAGACCCCTTTTAATTTTGTCGGATGAATACAACGCTGAGAAGCTATGAAATAGCTTCCTGTCCTACTCTCGCAGCATGGAGGTGAGGAGTTAATTCAAGTGTTACTGAATAGCGTTCTGAAACATACGATATTGGATTTTTCCGATTACACCGCCATCTGTTCCGAAAAGAAAAAAAAAGTATTTCAGACAAAACTTGTACATTTTTTCTGTAGAATCCGAATCTGCAATAAAAATTGGGGGGGGGGGGGGGGTGCCCATTTAATATTTCAAAGGTGCTCCTCGCCCACAAGGACACACTCACAGGATGGGCTGCGAGGTTGAGTTTGGTATCATTGGACGTCCCCCTCCGAGACGAACGAATTTTAACTACAAATTGTTTTGATCCGACGTCTAGTTTTTGAGATGTTTTCATGTCTTCAGATAAACTGAACACCATGTATATACAAGGAAAAATAATTTGGTCAAAAGCTTATGACAGAAGCATACCATCAAACGAAGGAATTTGAGTATAGGTACCAGGGGTCGCAGTTGCATATATTGACGCTACATGAACGTAGTTGAACTCTGACATATGGACGTCTTTACTTAATATGAAAAGTAAGTCACAGAAAATATAGACGTAAACAAAATGTTGGGACTGACTAACCGTCACGATAAGAACACACTTAAACATCACAAAGTCTTGTGTAGTACTTAGCTGACGTACCACACAGCACTTCCTCAGAAATGAAAACAATCACATGTCCGTGTTTCATATTACGACAGGACCTAAAAAGTTCAAAGTAAATGAAATCTGAGTACGCTCTTGTGCTTAGTCTTGCCACCACTTAATTAACATGAGTGCGTTTTTACGCTGCATAGAAGTTAGCGGCGGTGCAGGTATTGCTGTGTTCTCTGAAATACACTAGGGGTAATATGAATCACGTCTGTTGCTTCCATAATAAGATCCACCAAACCCTGTTCATCCTTAACTGGCGTTAAGTACACGTGTCTTTCATGGTACCCCAGAGGAAAAAGGGCAGTGGTCTCAAGTCTGGCAAACATGGAGGTCACCGCGTTGGTCCACCGTGACCGATCCATCCGTCAGAAAATGTCCTGTCTAGGTTATTGTGATATTTATGTGGAAGTAAGACAGATCGCTATAATTTTGCGTTTGGTTTATATTAATAATATGTTCTTGCGCATGAAATTTAGCTAACATATTGAATTTTTATTTAGACTTGAATTTTGAGGAAAATTGATCTGATGTAGCACATTCATTCGCGATCGCGCCGCGCCAATGACAAAGCCAGAGTGAAATATCCACAACATTCCTCATATTTCATAAACCGTTTTGAAGTATCGAAATGAGATTTTGGCCAATTGTAGCACGCAAAGAGGAGAGTATTTTGCTGTATCTTTATTATGTAGAAATTCATTATCTACCGTGCTATTCCACTAACTACAGACTTTTTCGACGAAAGAATGTAATTTTTAAGAACCATCGATAGATGGTGAAACGAGAAATTCTGTGAGTTTTGGAATAACGTAAGTGAAGCTATTACACGTTTTTTTGTACTGAGGATGTGCTTTTTCATAAGCTGCTGACCTTACTTTTCCTCAGTTCTTCACTTAATAAACCACTGTTTCAGGATTCTCTTACAATTGTGTTTGCACAACATATCAGTGAGGTCAGGGTGGGTAAACTCTGCCATGTTTTGGCAAAAGAAGCAAATTTTTATTATGGCAACCGAAGAAATGTGTTAGTTTTACTCAAAAGTACCTTATAGGTTCTGATGAGTGATTTTGCAAGTATCAAAATATGTGCCATATTTGGCCGTATCTTTTGGTTGCATTGACTTAGAAGCCTACATTTATTACACTGCGAAAAGACTATATACTTTAGTATGTGACATAAATTTCAATTTTATACGTCTAACTGTTCCTGTGGAAAAGGGTTTTTAACAGTCGGACAAACAGACAGACGGTCTAATGGACGGACGGACTACAAAGCGATCCTATAAAGGTTCCGTTTTTCCCGACTGAGGTACGGAACTCAAAAAATCAGTCTTACCCCGTCGTCTTTATGAAAATTATGTAATATTGAGTCGAATATGGCACACATAATTATATCTGCGGAAGAAAAATATTATTATTTGTAACTGAGTGAAAAAAAAACTTTGTGATCACCAGAATCACCATAAATATGATAAACGTCGACCGCGTTTTGCGGCCATATTGGAAACTTTTTCCGGACGCTAAATAATACGTTTGCCTGGCTTGCCGACCATTTGGCATTTTTATCGTCAAACTCAGGGGGACTGACATACAGCAATTTGTCGACTTTTCGTCGCTGCAATATTGCAGTGTTAAATCTCGTATCGGAGGCAGACACTGACCGTCAGTGGACAATTATCAGCATACGTTTCTCGAGCAGGAAAAAGCTTAAATTAAACTCCGCGATCAGTCCCAGAGGACAGCGCGAATCCGACCGACACCCTGTCACCCTTTGTTAAATGGCGTCATTAGGATGCCGTGTTGGAGGCCGTTGTCCTTTTTGCACATCTTACAGCTGATATTTATTATTCAGGTACTTCCTCAGCTGGCGAGACTGGCCTCGTTACAGTGGTCTCACTATGGAAAAAGCCCTGGCAGTAGCGTGAATCGAGCCCAGGTCTTCTGCATGCCACACGGACACGCTGAAAACAAACGTATGAAAGCGGACCTCGAGACAAGATAAGAAATGAATATGATAACAAAGAGTTCGCGTTCGGGCCAGTAGTACAATCAATTTATGGCACAAGACAGTTGGGGAAATCGTGTAAAATTACAAAGCAAATATCAGGTTGGAGTCCATTAGCAATCATTGTGCTCAGCCACTTTGAAATGATAATCATGAGGGACGAACACATCTCAGTCGCATATCAGTCAAAAATGGTTCAAATGGCTCTGAGCACTATGGGACTCAACTGCTGAGGTCATTAGTCCCCTAGAACTAGTTAAACCTAACTAACCTAAGGACATCACAAACATCCATGCCCGAGGCAGGATTCGAACCTGCGACCGTAGCGGTCTTGCGGTTCCAGACTGCAGCGCCTTTAACTGCACGGCCACTTCGGCCGGCGCATATCAGTCATTATTCAGACGTCTGACTACTGCGTTTTCCTATTCTTTTTGACAGTGACGATGGCTATAATCTACTTGGAATCTAACAATACCACATTCTGCTATATAACATAGATTGGTACGCGACTGACTGCTGTGTTGATCACTGATTATAACATAGACAATATGTTTTAAAGCCGTATGTTTTGAGACTACATATGACAGTGCAGTGGAGAAAATATGCTATTCGGTTTAACTTTGGATTTTTGTAAGTAAAAACAAGTAATATTACGTATTTTTCAATTCATGTCTAATGTTATTATGCACACATCAGTAAACAAAAATTTGGACAAATCACTATAATCCACAATAAATATGAGCACATCGTTCATATCATTAACATAAATATCACATGTTCATTTTATTGTAGTGCACGTGAAATTCTTAACATAAATATCACGTTGTTAATCTCTTCCTTCTCTCATCCTCATTCAAGACAAAGATGATCCAACATAACGCACGCACACCCATTACAATCGGCCACATTCTACGGATACACGTAAAACACAACTCCCAATCTTTGGGCTTCCTTGCTGGGTGACTGAAAATTTCTGTTACTGATTTTAAAGAATGGAGCGGATACCATCTACATCTGTACTGCATGAACCACCGTACGGCGTGTGGCGGTGGGTTGTGATACACAAAGCCTCGGTTGTATCGACTGTTATTGGAATTTGTTGAACGTCTTCGTACAGCCCTCGAGCAGACTTAATGATCCCATGACAAAACGTCCTGGTTTCCACTGGACCTTCTCTATCGCTTCTTATTATGTAAACTGAAGTTGGAAGCGGGAGAAAGGAAAGGGGAGAAACTGATAATATCAGTTGCATCGGGACTTCACGCGAAATCGTTAGCATTGGGTGAAAATGTGTGCCGGACCGAGAGTTGAACGCGGAACCTCCCGCTTACCAGGCAGTTATGTAACCCGGACACAGTGTTTGCAGACTGTCTGGGCACGCCCCCCTCCTCCCCCCCCCCCACCCCACGACCAACACTCTCACCTAGCGCCACCTATCCGCAGTCCCGTTCATGCTAATTCTAGATATTTCAGACACCACACATCCATATAATCTGTCGCTTCTACAACTGTTAATCGAACCTACTAAGAGCTCTAGACTGATTAGCATTGCTAAAGAATGGGTATTACAAGTGTTTTGAAAGCAACTTCCTTAGTGGCGGAATTACATTTCCTTACAGCTCTTCCCATGAAACTCAGCCTGACAGATGATTTCTCTGCAAGGAGTTTTATGCGGTCATTTCTCTTCACGTCGCTCCCAATGGTTACTCCTAAATAATTTACAGCTGCTACAGTTCTCAATTATTTTCACCAATGGAGCAATCGTGCAGTACTGGATTTTTTCACCTTTTGTGTGCATTATGTTACATTTATCTTCCAGTCCCTGCATCAATCGTGAATCCTCCGCAGGTCTTCCTGCATGCGCTACAGTCTTCTGGTGATTACACGTACCTATACACAACAGCGTCGCTTGCAAAGAGTTCATGGAGCCTCCGCTGTTAGCCAGTGGTTCATTTTAAACGAGTCGCGCTCCAAAAGAAACGCACGACTTTTTTTTTTTTAAACATCCAATTTATTTTCCGGTCCCTTGATGTTTTTACAAAATGTTTACATATTTTTGAGAGACAAAATGTCATTTTCCCACATAATCTCCATCACATTCAACCACCTTACACCACAGCGAAATTAAGTACAGTGTAAGTCAGGATCAGCACGTCTGAGGCAGTGTCTATCAGCGCTAGTAAGGGAGTCATCTTCTTCAAAACGTGTTCCTCCGGTTCAAAGTGATGCAATGTTAACTTGTCTAGGATGATCGCAGGCCTCGGGCGGGATTTTATGTCCTGCATATGATGCAATGTTGATGGTAATTCAGTCAGGAACCGAGCGGCCGCTACGGTCGCAGGTTCGAATCCTGCCTCGGGCATGGATTGTGTGAGGTCCTTAGGTTAGTTAGGTTTAATTAGTTCTAAGTTCTAGGCGACTGATGACCTCAGTAGTTAAGTCGCATAGTTCTCAGAGCCATTTGAACCATTTTGATGGTAATTCATCCGTTTAACTGGGATGTTCAGACAGGCAGCTGCTCCTGATGCTCTGTGCCGCAGCACAGTTCTAACC
Organism: Schistocerca serialis cubense; assembly: GCF_023864345.2. NCBI lineage: Eukaryota > Metazoa > Arthropoda > Insecta > Orthoptera > Acrididae > Schistocerca > Schistocerca serialis. The sequence goes on from NC_064638.1 coordinate 942,307,274, forward strand.
TGTCCCCTCTCTCATTACCGTGCAACACAGACATGACAAGCCTCGTGAGGAAGTCGTCTCCAGAAATCTCGCACTGTTCCAACACTTCGTTGCACACCGACTCCCGCGTTTCTTTGTGGGCATGCGTCTCTCCTTTCCTGTTCCATTCACAAATGGCGCGTGGGGAGGACAACCGTCGATAAGCTACCGTACGAACTCTAATTTGTGTGCTTCTCTCGTTGCGGTCATTTCACTAGATGTATGTGAGAGGACTATACAAGGTGGTCCACTGATAGTGACCGGGCCAAATATCTCACGCAATAAGCGTCAAACGAAAAAACTACAAAGAACGAAACTTGTCTAGCTTGAAGGGGGAAACCGGATGGCGCTATGGTTGGCCCGCTAGATAGCGCTGCCATAGGTCAAACGGATATCAACTGCCTTTTTTTAAATAGGAATCCCCATTTTTATTACATATTCGTGTAGTACGTAAAGAAATATGAGTATTTTAGTTGCACCACTTTTTTCGCTTTGTGACAGATGGCGCTGTAATAGTCACAAACGTATAACTACGTGGTATCACGTAACATTCCGCCAGTACGGACGGTATTTGCTTCGTGATACATTACCCTGTGCGACTGGTCCGGGCGGAGGTTCGAATCCTCCCTCGGGCATGGGTGTGTGTGTTTCTCCTTAAGATAATTTAGGTTAAGTAGTGTGTAAGCTGAGGGACTGATGACCTTAGCAGTTAAGTCCCATAAGATTTCACACACATTTGAATATTTTTTTGATACATTTCCCGTGTTAAAATGGACCGTTTACCAATTGCGGAAAACTTCGATATCGTGTTGATGTATGGCTATTGTGATCATAATGCCCAACGGGAGTGTGCTATGTATGCTGCTCGGTACCCTGGACGACATCATCCAAGTGTCCGGAGCGTTCGCGGGATAGTTACGTCATTTAAGGAAACAGGAAATGTTCAGACATATGTGAAATGTCAACCACGACCTGCAACAAATGATGATGCCCTAGTAGGTGTTTTAGCTGCTGTCGCGGCTAATCCACACATCAGTAGCAGACAAATTGCGCGAGAATCTGGAATCTCGTCGGTGTTGAGAATGCTACATCAACATCGATTGCACCTGTACGATATTTCTATGCACCAGGAATTGCGTGGCGACGACTTTGAACGTCGTGTACAGTTCTGCCACTGGGCACAAGAGAAATTACGGGACGATAACAGATATTTTGCACGCGTTGCGAAGCGTCATTCACCAACAGCGGCAACGTAAACCGGCATAATATTCACTATTGGGCAACGGAATATCCACGATGGCAGCGACAAGTGGAACATCAGCGACCTTGGCGGGTTAATGTATGGTGCGGCATTATGGGAGAAAGGATAATTGGCCCCCATTTTATCGATGGCAATCTAAATGGTGCAATGTGTGCTGATTTCCTACGTAATGTTCTACCGATGTTACTACAAGATGTTTCACTGCATGACAGAATGGCGATGTACATCCAACATGATGGACGTCCCGCACATAGCTCGCGAGCGGTTGAAGCGGTATTGAATACAATATTTCATGACAGGTGGATTCACCGGATCTGATGTCCCCATATTTGTTTCTGTGGGAAAAGTCGATTAAACGATCTTCAACAAACCCCAAAGGTCTTCCTGCACGAGGTGGGCCATTAATGTCAAAACAGTCCTCCTTAAAACGAGAAAAGCAATTTCTTGCCGTGCTCTGTTCAATGGCATTCCCCATACACACCGCAAATGTTTCTGGCTGCTTCCGCTGTTGTCACCCCTCTATGAACTCAAAGACAAGAACATTTCATAAATGTTCCGATTTCTCCACTCGACGCTCCATTTTCTACACCTACATCTACATCTACATTTATACTCCGCAAGCCACCCAACGGTGTGTGGCGGAGGGCACTTTACGTGCCACTGTCATTACCTCCCTTTCCTGTTCCAGTCGCGTATGGTTCGCAGGAAGAACGACTGAATGAAAGCCTCCGTGCGCGCTCTAATCTCTCTAATTTTACATTCGTGATGTCCTCGGGAGGTATAAGTAGGGGTAAGCAATATAGTCGATACCTCATCCAGAAACGCACCCTCTCGAAACCTGGCGAGCAAGCTACACCGCGATGCAGAGCGCCTCTCTTGCAGAGTCTGCCACTTGAGTTTGCTAAACATCTCCGTAACGCTATCACGGTTACCAAATAACCCTGTGACGAAACGCGCCGCTCTTCTTTGGATCTTCTCTATCTCCTCCGTCAACCCGATCTGGTACGGATCCCACACTGATGAGCAATACTCAAGTATAGGTCGAACGAGTGTTTTGTAAGCCACCTCCTTTGTTGATGGACTACATTTTTTAAGAACTCTCCCAATGAATCTCAACCTGGTACCCGCCTTACCAACAATTAATTTTATATGATCATTCCACTTCAAATCGTCCCGCACGCATACTCCCAGATATTTTACAGAATTAACTGCTACCAGTGTTTGTTCCGCTATCATATAATCATACAATAAAGGCTCGTTCTTTCTATGTATTCGCAATACATTACATTTGTCTATGTTAAGGTTCAGTTGCCACTCCCTGCACCAAGTGCCTATCCGCTGCAAATCTTCCTGCATTTCGCTACAATTTCTCTGTATACTACAGCATCATCCGCGAAAGCCGCATGGAACTTCCGACACTATCTACTAGGTCATTTATATATATTGTGAAAAGCAATGGTCCCATAACACTCCCCTGTGGCACGCCAGAGGTTACTTTAACGTCTGTAGACGTCTCTCCATTGATAACAACATTTGCTAGCGTCCACAGCTACACTCACTATTTCTAAATGACAAAATGGCACTGCGTAAACTCAAACAGCAACAGCGAACTACAAATAAAAAATGACAATAAATAAACACACAGCAACCGGAATACGAACATGCGAAACATAAACACTACGAACTTATGCACCGACCTAATGTTAATCCTACCTGGCAAGGGCCTTACATTAATAAGTAATACTCAAGAATCGGCCGAACGAGTAAGCCACTTATTTCGTAGATGAACTGCTCCTTTGGATCCTTCCAACCAATTTGCTTGCAACTAGTTTTACCTTGTCATTCCACTTGAGGTTAAAAAAAAGGTTCCAATGGCTCTAAGCACTATGGGACTTTTTTAACATCTGAGGTAATCAGTCCCCTGGAACTTAGAACTACTGTAAGTAGGTTGTTTAGGTTTTTTTATTGGTAACGCCACCTCTGTATGAAAATCACTGACTGTGCTGTGTGCAGTCTGTGGCTGCTTTGCATTGTTGTAATACTCGCCATTGTAGTGTTAGGCAGCTGGCTGTGAACAGCGCGTAGCGTTGCGCAGTTGGAGGTGAGCCGCCAGCAGTGGTGGATGTGGGGAGACAGATGGCGGAGTTTTGTAATTTGTCATGAACTGCTACATATATTATGACTATTAAGGTAAATACATTGTTTGTTCTCTATTAATATCTTTCATTTGCTAACTATCCCTATCAGTAGTTAGTGCCTTCCGTAGTTTGAATCTTTTATTTAGCTTTTATTTAGCAGTAGTGGCGCTCGCTGTATTGCAGTAGTTCGAGTAATGAAGATTTTTGTGAGGTAAGTGATTTCTGGAAGGTATAGTTTAATGTTAGTCAGGGCCATTCTTTTGTAGGGATTTTTGAAAGTCAGATTGCGTTGCGCTAAAAATATTATGTGTCAGGTTAAGCACAGTCCTGTACAATTGTTCAAAGGGGACGTTTCACTACTTAAACCTAACTAACCTAAGGACATCACACACATCCATGCCCGAGGCAGAATTCGAACCTTTGACCGTAGCATCAGCGCGGTTCCGGACTGAAGCTTCTAGAACCGCTCGGCCACGGCGGCCGGCTACTTTAGGTCACTCCGGAAGGTTAACCCCAGGTATTTTACGATTCTTACTTTCTCCAGTGATTTATCGTCAAAGGCGTAACCGTACAGTAATGGATCTCTTCGCTTTTTATGCTCAATACATCACATTTAGTTACCTTCGAGATCAGCGATCCTGTCCCTACACAAAACTTCGATTCTCTGCATGGGTTCCTGCTCTTCGCTACAATCTTGTGGTGCTGCTACATTCCCGTAGATTACAGCATCATCTACGAACAGCTTCATGGAGCATACCTATTAGATTACTAATGTTCATTGTGAAGATCTATTGACCTTTCGAAGTTACGGTAGTTTAACATAGGTCAGTTTCGCTCCGTATAAAATACACATTAAGTTGCGTATGCTAGAAGTTCTGAATACAACCACAAGTCGGTCCAATATTGTATTTTCCTCACTAAACAACAGTGGCGGACTGCATCGAATAACTTCCGAAAGGAGGCTTGCAGTTTACAGATGTACATACAGACGCAGGTACCGACACCAGGATTACGCACAGGGACGTTTTGGCTTCAAATGGCTCTGAGCACTATGGGACTTAACAGCTATGGTCATCAGTCCCCTAGAACTTAGAACTACTTAAACCTAACTAACCTAAGGACAGCACACAACACCCAGCCATCATGAGGCAGAGAAAATCCCTGACCCCGCCGGGAATCGAACCCGGGAACCCGGGCGTGGGAAGCGAGAACACTACCGCACGACCACGAGATGCGGGCACAGGGACGTTTTCATGTAGTTTTCATGTTCGGCTATGCATACGTTTTCAGTGTTTTGCTTGAAATGAATAACATACAGGCCTTCATCTGTTACACATCCCCTCTTCATATTTTCTATGATTCTCTCCCAACACTGGCTTACGTTTTCGATTCAGAGTCAGAGGAGGACTCTCGAAGTTGGTTCCACAGAGGAAAAGAAGGCACAAGTCTCGAGGAGTAGGTCTGCAAGAATACGTAGCTGTGGAATTACATTCCAGTAGCCTGGATGGGCAGTTAATTCAAACTAAAAGTAAATCTGTCGTCCATCTAAAGGTTGGTTTGAATACCACAGAACTTTGCTCGCCGTGGCACTATTAGAAGCGGAATGCCCTTGCTTTCGTCCGACCTTTGAAGTCGTTTTTCTTCAGTTTCCTGCGCATGCTGGCTGAGATATTGGCTATTAATGTCAACTGTTGTTGTTGCGTACCTGCCCCTGAGAGGCAACTCACAATCCACTACGACGTACTTATTACGCCACGTAACATTATACTGGGAGAAAGTACAGACATATTTGTGCGAAGTTATACTTTATCTTGGAAGCCTGTAGGGTATTATTCACCGTTACTTTTGTACTGGATACAAATGGTCAGCCTTCTTGACACACTAAGTGAAGACAGCGAAGAAACGCAGTTGCTATGGCTTCTGCTTACAGTGTTAAATAACACCCATAAAATGAATTCTTAATCTTGCCCTTTGAATACAAGTGAAAAATTATGCATCAATAATCACATTCATCACATGTGATAATCCTGACTCAAATCGATCACCGTGAATTGCATCTTCAGAAGGTTCTCACAAGGCTATGTTGAATTCCTGTAAAGAATTACACCGTGTTGAATACAAAACTAATATTATTAATAATAATTATTAATAATTATATTTCCAGACCCATTGGGGAGCGACTGCAAAAATAAGTTGGAATGGCAAACGATCTTGTTGGACTGTTCTTCCAGCGCGCTCCCAGCTTGCCTAGTTTACTCCCGGTTAAAACCGATATGCCAGCTGCCTGCTGACCGAGCAACGGGCCTGAGCGCCTTGCACTGATGGCAGTCTGTCTACAGAGGTATTGGTTCCGACGCAACGCCACAGACAGCCTGTGTAATCCGCATAAACCAGAGAGTACTCAGTGAAGATATTAGCAAGAAACGTCTTGGCACTGTCGTAGCATTCATAAACGTAGAAGAAATCCAGAATGAATTTCCACTCTGCAGTGAAATATGCGCTTATCTGAAACTTCCGTGACCGTTTAAAAATGGGTGCGTGAGGTCTGCGTAAAGGTACCAGGTTCGTTTCCTGATCTGGCACAAAGTTTTAATCCGCCAGGAACTGTCATGCAGGAAAAATATTAGGGAATGATGTGCTTCGAAGAACGACAATGAAACTGTGTGATGAGAAACACAACTATCTCTTTATTCACATGAAATGTTGAGCGCGATTGACAAGGGATATGAGATTGATTTCGTATTTCTGAATTTCCGGAAGGCTTTCAACACTGTACCACACAAGCGGCTCGTAGTGAAATTGCGTGCTTATGGAATATCGTCTCAGCTATGTGACTGGATTTGTGATTTCCTGTCAGAGAGGTCACAGTTCGTAGTAATTGACAGAAAGTTATCGAGTAAAACAGAAGTGATTTCTGGCGTTCCCCAAGGTAGTGTTATAGGCCCTTTGCTGTTCCTTATCTATATAAACGATTTTGGAGACAACCTGAGCAGCCGTCTTAGGTTGTTTGCAGATGACGCTGTCGTTTATCCACTAATCAAGTCATCAGAAGATCAAAACAAACTGCAAAACGGTTTAGAAACAAGATATCTGAATGGTGCCAAAAGTGGCAATTGACCTTAAATAACGGAAAGTGTGAGGTCATCCACACGAGTGCCAAAAGGAACTCATTAAACTTCGGTTACACGACAAATCAGTCTAATTTAAAAGCCGTAAATTCAACTAAGTACCTAAGTATTACAATAACGAACGACTTAAATTGGAAGGAACACATAGAAAATGTTGTGGGGAAGGCTAACCAAAGACTGCGTTTTATTGGCAGGACACCTAGAAAATGTAACAGACCTACTAAGGAGACTGTCTACACTACGCTTGTCCGTCCTCTTTTAGAATAGTGTTGCGCGGTGTGGGATTCTTACCAGATAGGACTGACTGAGTACATCGAAAAAGTTCAAAGAAAGGTAGCACGTTTTCTATTATCGCGAAATATGGGAGAGAGTGTCACAGAAATGATACAGGGTTTGGGCTGGACATCATTAAAAGAAAGGCGTTTTTCGATGCGACGGAATCTTCTCACGAAATTCCAATCAGCAACTTTCTCCTCCGAATGCGAAAATATTTTGTTGACACTGACCTACATAGGGAGGAACGATCACCAAGGCAAAATAAGGGAAATCAGAGCTCGTACGGAAAGATACAGGTGTTCATTCTTTCCGCGCGCTAGACGAGATTGGAATAATAGAGAATTGTGAAGGTGGTTCGAAGAACCCCCTACCAGGCACTTAAATGTGATTTGCAGAGTATCCATGTAGATGTAGATGTAATTGTAGATGTAGAAACAACAATTCCACCAGGAAGGGGTGACTACGTAAGCTGTGTAATTCATTCTACAAAGCTTTTCACTTTCAATATCTAGTAGTGTATGAATTTTTAGGAAGAACTGATTAACAGCAATAAAAGAAACAATCAGAACGTGGAGAATAATGTAAAATACATTACTAGTGGGAAACTACTTTTCACGTGTTGTCGTTGTAGTGTGATCAATTCATAATTTAAATTACACGCATGGCAAAATGAGCGGAATCATTTCATAATTGAAACGGTATTAATAACAGAATATCTTCCGCTGGTAATAGATTGAACCCAAGATATTTGTTTCCATGTGTGTTCGGATTTAATGAAGAAACTGCAAGATTCAAAGGAAAGGCATATAATTTGTCATGTTCTTGTTCTCTTCGTCTGAGACAGGCAGTCATACTGTGACAATCTGTCATGCACCACGCGGTGTGACACTTAGCTGTCGTAAACTTGTTACTTGAGAAACCCAGAAATGGGAAACGCTTTTGATCCAACTTATTCCTGCGAAACCCTATTAATGACTTATTTCCTCGTTGAAACATGTGAAGTTCATATGCTGAAACTTCTAATGCGAAAACACAAATTGTTCTTGACCTTTAATTGTAAGTGATTCTATGATGAGCAACTATCACTTGTGAAACTTATTACTCCGTTACTTGCCCTTCAAAATTTAAGACTTTGCTGTATGAAATTTCCTATACTAAACCGTCGTCGTTGACAGATCTATCTTAGAACTTACGCAGAAGTGGGTGCATGATACGTGGCTCTAGCACCAACGAAACATCTGCTCCTCATGACCCTGAAATACAAATATTACCTGCACAACGGAAGATCTACTCTTCTCTGTCGCATTATTTGAAATATAATTGTCTGTATTTGCACCTGGAATAAATCACGTTACTTTGTGTGGACCTGAAGAAACTCAAGCCACAGCGCATTGCATCTGCGCTTGCTTTTAGAAGGTACTTCCCAGTAGTCAAAGGGAGATATGGAGGTGTACGGTAAAGTGAGTCAGAAACGTATTTCAGCGGAAGATTTGAACTGTAAGAAAGCATACGTGGTTAAAGGGTTCCATTTACACGTGAATTTAAGGGCATGCGACTATTAGAAGGAAATGACACTACCAAGTGGATGCAAGCGTGGAACAAAAAGAACTATACTGATACGTTACACAAATTCGCCAAAAAATCTTTACATACAATGTACTTGAGTCATCAGGAGGAAATGAATGATATAACGACTTCCTGAACATAAGCGGTGGGAGGAATTGCTAGCCGTCCGTTACTCCGGCTATACTTAGTCCACGACATGTGGCAATTCTTGAACACACCAAATTGTATCAGTGGTACCTTAGAAACAAAATCTAACAGCACTTAACAATAACATGAAAACTTTCAAATTAATTCGAACAGGCTGCAATGGACTGACTTAACTTAAAGTAAAGGTCTACGTGAATAGCGCGAAAGGCTACCAAACCAATGATTTTCTGACAAAGAATTCTGACCTCAGAAAAATAACTCGCAACTTTATTGTACTGGCTTAAGCATAATATAGGGGGGGGGGGGGGATGGGGGGAGTAAGGAGGAAAGGTATGTGCGTTGAGGGATGATAGTATTAGTGATATTGAACAAAAAACGTCGTATAGACATATGTCATGTTCTGAACAGTAGAGAACAGTACAAATGCGTGTGACGGTAAATGAAACATTGTGATATAATGTTCTGTTTAATTGTGTGCATTTTCTCACAAAACATGTTCGAGAAGTCTAACGTCAAGTGCAATGCGTTTTTGTAGCTGTCGTAGACACCTGATGTGTTGCTGACCTGAGCTAATTCCTACGGTCCTTTACTTAATCACATACTTGTAAAACACAGCGTTCAAAAAGCTTTGCGCAGTCGTCTCTAACTTTTTTTATTTTTTGCAGGAGGAGAATGAAACTTTTTGTGAACATACTTGGAACATTTAGCTATACACTGAGCCAACTCAATGTAGCCTCCATCAGCTGTGACGCATCTGGCCCAACGTTCTTTCCATGATGAAAATGCACTTCGGTAAAATTCTGGGGATTGACTTTTACACCATCGCTTGACACAGGAAATAAGATCTTTCTCACTGTCAAATGTTTTACCCGGCAGGTGGGCCTTCAGACGACCAAAGAGGTAAAAATCAGACGGAGCCAAGTCCGGACTGTAAGGAGGATGAGGAACAATTTTCCAACCTATTTTCCTGACTTTCTACTGTGTCATGGCATTGTCATGGTGTAGTCTGATGATCTGACCCTGAAGCTGTGTTTTGTGGGTCTTGATGGCACGTCGTAGCTCGTCCAATGAGAAACAGTAACGTTCCCGGTTAATCGTGGAGCCAGGTTCCAAAAGTCAATGAAAGTGATACCACACTGATCCCAGAAGAAGGAGGCCATCACCTTTCGGCCAGCTGTTCGTGAAAGTCTTGGTTTCTTCTTCCAAGGGGAACCCGGATGACGCCTTTCCGTGATTGGGTTTTGCTCTCAGGTGCGGAAAAAAACAACCATGTCGCCGTCAAAACACTGTTTCCACTCTTCAGTAAAGGTCTTCATGAGACCTTCGCACACAGTCTTCCTCATCGTTTTCATTTCTCTTGTCAATATACTAGGCACCCAACGTGCACAGATTTGTCTGTATCCTAGTGACTGTACCAGTGATACCACATTACCCAATGACAAACGAATCATTTCAGCAAGCTGTCGTGTCGTCACACATGTGTCATTGTGTCTACCGCATCGTGGATTGTCCAGTAGAGAGAAATAACCTTCTTTATACCTCTGCAACCACCGCTGGATACTGCTGCGAACCACTGTGTCCCCCCCCCCCCCCCCCCCGCCCATTAACAGGGAGCAACTTCCTGTGAATTGAATTGGCAGAGTCAGAGTCGTCGCCGGTCTTGAGGAGGAACTCTATCACCGACAATTGTCGCAACCTGACATCTACTTCACTGTCCATTATGACTCACCTGTAAATAAAAGAAAATACTTTTCTACCCCAACTTATAGCCAAATGTTCCAAGTATGCTCACAAAAAATTTCATTCTCCTCCTGCGAAAAAAAAAAAAAGACGACGACGACTGTGCATAACTTTTTGAACGCCCTTTGTACGAGCGAGCAACCACGCGTAAGCGAAGTGCGAACTGGATGAACTGGACTAGTAAGTAAAGACACCTGACGTCGCTTTGGTTGTATTTGCATGTGAGTGCTGGTGAAGGACATGCGACTAACGACCGTGAGTTTCAAACAGCTGTGTATCGGATACGGTTAAGAGCAGTGCATGTGTTCATTCGAAGTTTCTTGTTCAGAAACACCAATACCATCACCCCTCCTGACTCATCCTGTAAAATACTGGAGAGCGGGACACACGCGTAAAAGCGGTCATGCTCACTGCACACATCGAAGACGCAGAGACAGGCAGCAGTGGCAACAGCGGTCAGCCTATTCCACGCAGCATCCGGGAAACAGGTGTCCACATGTGTCCATGTGACCGCCAAAAGCCTCTACCTGCCTGCTCGGAAGACCCCTGATGTTAGCTACTGCCAATTTAACCCTGTTTGCCATAGAGGTCTACCCCGGTCGTGTACTCAGGCACGAGGCTATTTGATTTACAGGGTGTTTCAAAAATGACCGGTATATTTGAAACGGCAATAAAAACTAAACGAGCAGCGATAGAAATACATCGTTTGTTGCAATATGCTTGAGACAACAGTACATTTTCAGGCAGACAAACTTTTCGAAATTACAGTAGTTACAATTGTCAACAACAGATGGCGCTGCGGTCTGGGAAACTCTATAGTACGATATTTTCCACATATCCACCATGCGTAGCAATAATATGGCGTAGTCTCTGAATGAAATTACCCGAAACCTTTGACAACGTGTCTGGCGGAATGGCTTCACATGCAGATGAAATGTACTGCTTCAGCTGTTCAATTGTTTCTGGATTCTGGCGGTACACCTGGTCTTTCACGTGTCCCCACAGAAAGAAGTCACAGGGGTTCATGTCTGGTGAATAGGGAGGCCAATCCACGCCGCCTCCTGTATGTTTCGGATAGCCCAAAGCAATCACACGATCATCGAAATATTCATTCAGGAAATTAAAGACGTCGGCCGTGCGATGTGGCCGGGCACCATCTTGCATAAACCACGAAGTGTTCGCAGTGTCATCTAAGGCAGTTTGTACCGCGACAAATTCACGAAGAATGTCCAGATAGCGAGATGCAGTAATCGTTTCGGATCTGAAAAATGGGCCAATGATTCCTTTGGAAGAAATGGCGGCCCAGACCAGTACTTTTTGAGGATGCAGGGACGATGGGACTGCAACATGGGGCTTTTCGGTTCCCCATATGCGCCAGTTCTGTTTATTGACGAAGCCGTCCAGGTAAAAATAAGCTTCGTCAGTAAACCAAATGCTGCCCACATGCATATCGCCGTCATCAATCCTGTGCACTATATCGTTAGCGAATGTCTCTCGTGCAGCAATGGTAGCGGCGTTGAGGGGTTGCCGCGTTTGAATTTTGTATGGATAGAGGTGTAAACTCTGGCGCATGAGACGATACGTCGACGTTGGCGTCATTTGGGCCGCAGCTGCAACACGGCGAACGGAAACCCGAGGCCGCTGTTGGATCACCTGCTGCACTAGCTGCGCGTTGCCCTCTGTGGTTGCCGTACGCGGTCGCCCTACCTTTCCAGCACGTTCATCCGTCACGTTCCCAGTCCGTTGAAATTTTTCAAACAGATCCTTTATTGTATCGCTTTTCGGTCCTTTGGTTACATTAAACCTCCGTTGAAAACTTCGTCTTGTTGCAACAACACTGTGTTCTAGGCGGTGGAATTCCAACACCAGAAAAATCCTCTGTTCTAAGGAATAAACCATGTTGTCCACAGCACACTTGCACGTTGTGAACAGCACACGCTTACAGCAGAAAGACGATGTACAGAATGGCGCACCCACAGACTGCGTTGTCTTCTATATCTTTCACATCACTTGCAGCGCCATCTGTTGTTGAAAATTGTAACTACTGTAATTTCAAAAGTTTGTCTGCCTGAAAATGTACTGTTGTCCTAAGCATATTGCAACAAACGGTGTATTTCTATCGCTGCTCGTTTAGTTTTTATTGCCGTTTCAAATATACCGGTCATTTTTGAAACACCCTGTAGCTGACAGACGAGATGATAGTTAACGCCGTAGAGGCAAGATGTAACCATAATCACCGCAGAGTGAAAGATGTAAACATAACGAAAACTACAGCCACATTTTAGGTGGACTGGTGTTACAATTTCAAGCACCTGCCATCACAACATAGTGTAAGATTCACACACGCGAGAAATGTAAAATTTTTATTTAAATTATGCTCATCGTGTAGATAAGAACAGTCCCGTCTATTGCAACAGAATTTTAGTTTCGTTTTTAACTAAACACGTTTCACCTATTCACACTAGACATCATCACTGGTTTTCATTTTTCTGTTCTTTTGGTGTATCCATCGGTTCTTCTGTAGCCACAGGCTGCACACAGTACAGGTTTCCAGCGGGTATTATATACCATTTACGCATATTGCGACACATAACTTTTTCTGTCGCACACTGCCATGACCTCGCTCACTTGTTGTATTAACTCTACAAGGACCAAGATTGTAGCTTATCTCTCCCAAGACCATTACATTGAAAGCTGTGGTGCAGGTCGAGGACATATGAACGCTTGCTACACTGCAGTATTAAAGAGCAGAGTTGTAAAAATTGATAAGCCATCGCTAATCGTAGAGCAACGAAAGGCAGGTTCATATTATAATCAAAAGTAACGTATGCTGTTCTTTCCCATTTTCCGAACTGCAGCCAGTACTTACACAGTATAAAAAAGGGCTGCTTAGTTTTTGAACAGAGTAACAAATGAATATCTTATATACCTACTATAACACGCGAGCAAAAATCTTGTGTCTTGTGATGAAATAAATAACGCGAATGCGTAACGGTTAAATATAACGAAGAAAGTAAGTGTTTCAACGCGTCTAAAGCAATAGGAAACAAGGTTACTCCATCTGGAACAATGGAAAGCTGTAGAATGTATGGTAGAGACACAACACCAGTGAAAAATAACTCATAACCTCCTGTGAGACAGAATAATGAAAATTTGCTGAAGCGCTTATAGGTTAAACAGAAATAAGCAAACGGTGTCTTGTATAAGGCTGAATTTCTCCCCAACAAGCGTAATGCGTCGAATCATTCACAATCTGTACTTCTTCACAAGGTTCACTTTTTCACTTTGTTTCGATTTTGTGCAGTCAAACATTTAAAAAATTATGCCCACTTTTCCAAAATTTGAGACTTTTGATACATTGCAGATTAATTATAAATTAAAATTACAGAATTGTAAAACTCTATGATGTGTTACCTGAATTTGCGACAATGTAACGAAAACTGTAAATTGTTAGAAATTTGACGTACATTCAAAGCAGCATTCGACATGCACATGGTTGAATGACGAATATTGAAACTGAGACCGTGGGAATTTATGTATTACCGATTTTATTCAGGTGAATATAGAGGATTCTGAACTCATTTGTTTCTCCAACACAAGCCACATTATGTCGACAGTATTTAAATTAGGAACGTCTACAAATGAGTCTGCCCATCAAAAGAATTTAGCAGTGTGTACAGAAAAAATTTACACACATCAAAAAAGTTTTGCATCACCCCGGTTCCCAGACCTCCTGAAGATGGACGTCGACTGTGGATGTTGTATCACAGGCACAGACCCATTGACTGTTCAGAGATGTCACTAAACCCGCCCGGAGATGTAAACAACCATGTATGAGTAGCGCCTATTAGACCGAGGGTGTCTGACAGATGATCAGTTCCAGTCATTCCACCAGGAAAGAGGTACAAGACTCGTGTTGTCTGTAGTTCAACCGAGCCTAGACGGTCAATACTGCGGTTCGACCGCGTCCACATTGTTACTTTGGGCCAGGAAGGGCTCTCAACAACGGAAGTGTCGAGGCTTCTCGGAGCGAACCAAAGCGTTGTTGTTCGGACATGGAGGAAATACAGAAAGACAGGAACTGTCGATGACATGCCTCGCTCAGGCCGCCCAAGGGCTACTACTGCAGTGGAGGACCGCTACTTACTGATTATGGCTCGGAGAAAACCTGACAACAACGCCACCATGTTGAATAAAGCTTTTCGTGCAGCCACAGGATGTCGTGTTACGACTCAAACTGTGCGCAATAGGCTGCATGATGTGCAACTTCACCCCAACGTCCATGGCGAGGTCCATCTTTGCAACCACGACACCATGTAGCGCGGTACAGATGGGCCCAATAACATGCCGAATGGATCGCTCAGGATTGGCATTATGTTCTCTTCACCGATGAGTGTCGCATATGCCTTCATCAAGACAATCGCCAGAGACGTGTTTGGAGGCAACCCAGTCCGGCTGAACGCCTTAGATACACTGTCTAGCGAGTGCAGCAAGGCATAGGTTCCCTGCTGTTTTGGGGTGGCATTATGTGGGGCCGACGTACGCCGCTGGTGTTCGTGGACGGTGTCGTAACGACTCTACGTTACGTGAATGCCATCCTCCGACCTATAGTGCAACCATATCGGCAAGATATTGGCGAGGCATTCGTCTTCATGGACGACAATTCGCGCACCCATCGTGCACATCTTGTGAATGACTTCCTTCAGGATAACGACATCGCTCGACTAGAGTGGCCAGCATGTTCTCCATACATGAACCCTATCGAACATGCCTGGAATAGATTTAAAAGGGCTGTTTATGAACGACTTAACCCACCAACCACTCTGAGGGATCCACGACGAATCGCCGTTGAGGAGTGGGACAAACTGGACCAACAGTGCCTTGAAGAACTTGTGGATAGTATGCCACGACGAATACCGGCATGCATCAATTAAAGAGGACGCGCTACTGGATACTGTACAGCAATCTGGACCACCACCTCTGAAGGTCTCGCTGTATGGTGGTACAACTTGCAATGTGTGCTTTTCATGAGCAATAAAGAGGCCGGAAATGATGTTTATGTTGATCTCTATTCCAATTTTCTGTACAGGTTCCGGAACTCTCGGAGCCAGGGTGATGCAAAACTTTTTTTGATGCATGTGGATTCAGGCTTGTGCTGCCATAAATACTATATCCGCTCCGCTTAATAAATTCACTGTACTACGATGGATTCAAAGATCTTACCAGCAACGTTTCTTTTCAGATCAACCATTATGTACGCTGAAAATTACTACAGAATCTGCCATTACGCTTGAAATACGACTTTTGAGTGGTATCCTAAGATCGAGTTTTGTGACACCTGCAGTGGACTAAGAAATGTGTCCGCACCTCAGGCAGCACTGCATACGCATCGTATTGACGGGAAGGATACGCTGCCTTGAGCTCAACCACATTCTCTGCCTCTCAGTCTAGTGGTGTTTTCTGCTGCATGGCTGGGTACAGACGAGGCGAGATTTTCGTTAAGTTGGTGCATGTAGTACGATAATGTAAATTAAGTATAAAGTAGACATGCGAAATATCTTTGCTTATAGAACGTGTTAAACTAATCGTGTTCTGTGTGTATCGCTCACATAGATAAATTGCGATACTTTGCCGTGATAAAAATCTTTTCATATATTCCCATTGACTATGAACCACACTAAGTGTATTTGGTGAAGGTCTGTAAGCAATCTGCCCCGTCACTTTCGATAGTTACCGAACTGATGACTAAATTCAGCGTGACTGCACTTCCGTTGAGGA
The DNA here is from genome assembly GCF_023864345.2 of Schistocerca serialis cubense. NCBI lineage: Eukaryota > Metazoa > Arthropoda > Insecta > Orthoptera > Acrididae > Schistocerca > Schistocerca serialis. Next base: position 942,323,326 of record NC_064638.1, read on the forward strand.
TGATTCGTTCTGCTGAAGTACATCTCGAAAACTGCAACCGTTAAAAATCTGTACACTAGGAAGACGCTAAATCGTTTACGGCAAAGGGATATAACCACAGGCATAGAAACAGAATGAAAACCAAGTCCATTATCCGGACACTGGTAATTCTTCCCGGTCTCGAGTGATACACATACTGACAGAGCGCAGTTGCACGTCTGACAGCTATTCGCTTAGTGATCTTGAAATGACGCTGACTTTCCCAGTCCCAGAAGCAAGGGCGCTGTTACACCACATGGACACCATGCATTTATCAAATTTTCTGCTGGTAAACAGTTCTACACATCATTTGTCTTAGAGTCATCATGAGAATTCTGTCAGGATTTTCAGTCTTTGCAGACGTTACTCCCTAGTGTGAAACGGAAATCTATACGCAAAAAATGACTAAATTGTGACTGTGGTACTGAAAAGCAGTCTTTTCACCATATCATTCAAAATGTCCTCTGAGAGCTTACACTGGGCATACAACAGAGGTCCTGATGGTGACAGAGGGATCAGTAGACTACGTACGTCGCCTGGATATTCGTTTGTAATTTGAGACAGTTGTGTTTATTTTTTGAGATTTAGCCATATGGTAAATAAAGAAAAATACACACTGAGGTGACAAAAGTCATGGGTTTGTGATAGCCATGAGCTGGTAATATCCACACTTCCAGATGCAGATAGTATCTTACACACAAAGAATAAAAGAGCAGTGCATTGGCGGAGCTGTCATGTGTACTAAGTTGATTCGTGCGAAACGGTTTCCGATGAGATTATGGCCACCCGATGGGAATTAAGAGATTTTGAACGGGGGTGTTAACTGCAGATATACGCACGTGACATTCCATCACTAGGAAATTCAATACTCCGAGATCCATAGTGTCAACAGTGTGTCGAGAATACCACACTTCACGTATTACCTCTCACTATGGACAAAGCAGTGGGCGACGGCCTTCACTTAACGACCGAGAGCAGAGGAGTTTGAATAGAGTTGTCAGTGCTAACAAACAAGCAACACTGCCTGAAGTAACTGCAGAAATCAATGTGGACATAGGACGAATGTACCCTTGAGGACACCGAAATTTGGCGTTAATGGGCTGTGGCAGCAGACGACCGACGTGAGTGCCTTGGTGACCAGCACAACATCGCCTGCAGCGCCCCTCTTGCGCTCGTGACCATGTCGGTTGGATCCTAGACGACTGGAAAACCGTGGCCTGGTCAGCTGAGTCCCTATTTCAGTTGATAAGAGCTGATGGCAAGTTTTGTATGTGGCGCAGACTCCACGAAGTCATGGACCCAAGGTGTCAACAAGGAACTTTGCAAGTTGGTGGTGATTCTCTAATGGTATGACTGTGTTTACATGGAATGGACTGGGTCCTCTTGTCCTAGTGAACCGATCGTTGACTGGAAATGGTTATGTTCGGCTACTTGGAAACCATTTGCAGCCATTCACGGACTTCATGTTCCCAAACAACGATGTCCTGTCAGTGGGCCACAGTTGTTCAAGATTGGTCTGAAGAACAAGATGGACAATTTGAGCGAATGATTTGGCCACCCAGATCGCCAGACATGAATCCCATCGAATATTTATGGCACATAATCGAGATGTCAGTTCGCGTGCCTAATCCTGCAGCGGCAACACTTTCGCAATTATGGACGGCTAAAGAGGCAGCACAGCACAGTACTTCTGCAGGAACTTTCAATGACTTGTTGAGTCCGTGCCACGTCGAATTGCTGCACTACGCAGGGCAAAAGGAGGTCCCACACGATACTGTGAGGTATGTTATCACCTTTGCCACCTCAGATATACAGGGTGGTCCATTGATAGTGACCGGGCCAAATATCTCACGAAATAAGCGTCAAACGAAAAAACTACAAAGAACTAAACTTGTCTGGCTTGAAGGGGAAACTGCGTTTTTTTAAATAGGAACCCCCATTTTTTATTAGATATTCGTGTAGTACGTTAAGAAATATGAATGTTTTAGTTGGACCACTTTTTTCGCTTTGTGACGGATGGCGCTGTAATAGTCACAAACATATGGCTCACAATTTTAGATGAACAGTTGGGAACAGGTAGGTTTTTTAAATTAAAGTACAGAACGTACGTTCGTTTGAACATTTTATTTCGGTTGTTCCAATGTGATACATATACCTTTGTGAACTTTCATTTCTGAAAATGCATGCTGTCCCAGCGTGATTACCTGTAAATACCACATTAATGCCATAAATGCTCAAAATGATGTCCGTCAACCTCAATGCACTTGGCAATACGTGTAACGACATTCCTCTGAACAGCGGGTAGTTCGCCTTCCGTTATGTTCGCACATGCATTGACAATGTGCTGACGCATGTTGTCAGGCGTTGTCGGTGGATCACGATAGCAAATATCCCTCAAATTTCTCCACTGGAAGAAATCCGGGGACGTCAGATCCAGTGAACATGCTGGCCATGGTATGGTGCTTCTATGACAAATCCACCTGCCATGAAATATGCTATTCAATACCGCTTCAACCGCACGCGAGCTATGTGCCGGACATCTATCATGTTGGAAGTACATCGCCATTCTGTCATGCAGTGCAACATCTTGTAATAACTTCGGTAGAACATTACGTAGCAAAACAGCATACATTGCACAATTTAGAATGCCATCGATAACATAGGGGCCAATTATCCTTTCTCCCATAATGCCGCTCCATACATTAGCCCGCCAAGGTCGCTGATGTTCCACTTGTCCCAGCCATCGTAGATTTTCCGTTGCACAATAGTGCATATTATGCCGGTTTACGTTACCACTGTTGGTGTACGTTTTTGAGATTCCCGATTCTCGCGCAATTTGTCTGCTACTGATGTGCGAATTAACTGCGACAGCAGCTAAAACACATACTTGGACATCATCATTTGTTACAGGTCGTGGTTGACGTTTCACATGTGGCTGAACACTCCCTGTTTCCTTAAATAACGTAACTAACCGGCGAACGGTCCGGACACTTGGAGGATTTCGTCCAGGATACCGAGCAGCATACAAAGCACACGCCCGTTGGCCGTTTTGATCACAATAGCCATACATTAACAAGTTATCGACCTTTTCCGCAGTTGGTAAACGGTCCATTTTAACACGGGTAATGTATCACGAAGCAAATACCGTCGGCACTGGCGGAATGTTACGTAATACGACGTTTGTGACTATTACAGTGCCATCTATCACAAAGCGAAAAAAGTGGTCCAACTAAAACATTCGTATTTCTTTACGTGCTACACGAATATGTAATAAATATGAGGGTTTCCATTTTTTTAAAAACGCAGTTGTTATCCGTTTGATCTATGGCAGCGCCATCTAGCGGGCCAGCCATAGCGCCATCTGGTTTCCCCCTTCAAGCTAGACGAGTTTCGTTCTTTGTAGTTTTTTCGTTTGATGCTTATTTCGTGAGATATTTGGCCCGGTCACTATCAATGGACCACCCTGTATAGTGAAATGACAATTGTAGGTACGGCTGGTGTTTTGTTACGACAGTAGCAATTTGGTGAGACGGAAAGCAAGAGAAGGCGTGCTAGTCTCCACAACGACGACCCACCGGTAGAATCCAATAATGAGGGTGGTGCGATGCTGAGAGCGATCTGGATGTCAACATGGTAGCCGCCGCGGGAGACGTGCCGCGTGCTGTGTGGGTGGGAGTGGTGGTGCCACGCCCCGGTACGTTCAAATTGGCTGCGCGGGCAGCTATGAATAATTCACCTGACTGCCAGCCCGCCTGCAGCATCAACGCGATAACGCAGGGTCGCTCTTTGCAGTCGGAGAACGGAGTCTTGCAACACGTGACGTAGGTTCAAAATGGTTCAAATGGCTCTGAGCACTATGGGACTTAACTTCTGAGGTCATCAGTCCCCTAGAACTTAGAACTACTTAAACCTAACTAACCTAAGGACATCACACACACCCATGCCAGAGGCAGGATTCGAACCTGAGACCGTAGCAACAGCGCGGTTCCAGACTGTAGCGCCTAGAACCGCTCGGCCACTCCGGCCGGCACGTGACGTAGGCACCACACGATATTCGCAACGGCACTGCAGTGCATGTGTACCGGCTTATAAATACAGGGATAGGGAATTAGACAGGCCACCACAAATATATTCAGAATGAGCAAATATATCGAGGTGAAATTTTCGGTGACTTATAGTGTGTTATACGTTTATAAGCACTGAATTATAACATTCATCCATGTGGCTGGAGTCTTATCGATTATATGCCCGTTCTTCGAGCTTCTTTCATTTCTTTCTGCGGAGTACATTGGTTGTCTGATGTTCATCTTGGCTGGGTTACCTCGGACATTGTCTCACCATCTAATTCTTCGTCTTCCTCTTCCTCTCATTCCAACTGTTGTTCTATAGAATGCTATTGTAGGTAGTCTCTTAGCCTAAATTCTTGCTACGTGGCAAGCCCATCTCTTCCTTAGAACTTCGATGATGTTGCAGTGTTTGTACATCTCGCGTAGGTATACATTTTTGTTATCCTGCATTCCACATTATTTTCATCGATTACAGGTCCAAAACGTTCACTTGATCTTTTCAGTTCGATTATTAATAGCTTTCCTTAATTTTCCTTTCTGCATATCACAGCTTCACATTCGTATAATATAACCGTCTAGAATCAAATTTCACTTAACAGCGGAATTTATGTTGTTTTAAAACTTCCTGGCAGACTAAAACTGTTTGTCGGACCTGGACGCAAACCCGGGACTTCTGCTTTTCGCAGGCAAGTGTTCTACTACTCGAGATATACTCGAGATACCCAAGAGCGATTCACGACCAGCCCTCGCAGTTTCAGGGAAGTCTGGAAGACAGGAGAGAGATAGTGACCGAAGTGATGCTCTGAGCTTTTATTTAACTCCTTCCTCTTAACCATTCATTTCCGTTCTATTAATATGTCACAGCAAAAGACCGGTGAACTCTTGTTAACAATATCATTCATTACTAATTCAAACTGAGTAGATATTAGACCAAAAATACTATTCCACACATGGATATGTTACAATAATTGATACCAAAGAATTACCAGCTCACTGGGTACTTACACAATTACGATGCATACTCATATAATCGTTGGTGAAGAGTGGCACACTACCAGTATATATAATCACCCCGAAGCGGATATTATACAGCCCACCCTTCCCCAATGGGAACATATCCTTGAAGCGTGAAATGATATGTAACCATTCTAGCAATTATTTAGTTGGTAAAGCCCACAATCGGTTCAGTCGTTTGTGATGGTAGAAAGTTCACGTGCATAATGGAAGTTCACACCCCAGATGATTAACATTTAAGGTGAGCCATAAAATGTCTTATAATCAGTTGTTTCAATAGTTTATTTCAACAGTTCACCAGATTATAGTCACTGGTACAGACAAGGTTCATAAACACATTATAGGTTGTGAACACAAATCATATGGTATACATGATATTACAGTGGTTGAATACAGAGAAAATGTACATGTATTCGATTTCTTGTATTGTTGTAAAGGTACAGTGTAACTTCCATGACCACTACTACACACAACCACCTATCTCAGAACAGGAAAAGTTCATGAAACCTGGATTAATTACATCGCTTCCCCATTTGAGCGGAGCTCAAGGGAAACAAGGTAAAAGCCCGAGCGGGGCCTTCGGTCCCGAGAGACGTAACTGCGCTGGATGTCAGTGTATGTTAGAGTTTTATGCTGTTGTCATTATACATAAATTGTTAAGAATGCATATGATTTAACTGTAGGTCTGTAAAGGAAAAGCTAGAAAACGTTCTTAAAATATATGTACAGATAATCGTCCTACAGGCCATCATTGGATATTGAATGTGAAAAGTTTTGAAAGGTTCAGCTGTCATTTATCCTCATCTTCACAAAAACTAAGCTTGAATTCGAGTACATCAATTAACAGTATTTGTAAGTACTGCGTAATATAACACAGTGGAAGTTATTTATATCGTCAGTAAAATTCATAATTTTATCACATTTATACGTCTTTAAACCTGATGTGGAACGCCTGGAAGCCGACGATTAAAGGCGTCGATTTGAGATGATGACAGCAAAGAGATAGAAATATGAGATGGATAACAAAAAAATCAAATGGCTCCGAGCACTATGGGACCTAACATCTCAGGTCGTCAGTCCCCTATAACTTAGAACTACTTAAACTTAACTAACCTAAGGACATCACACACATCCATGCCCGAGGCAGGATTCGAACCTGCGACCGTTGCGGTCGCGCGGTGCCAGACTGAAGGGCCTAGAACCACTCGGCAGATGGATCACATTGAGAACTGTTTCAGTGAGGAACGACGGTGTGCTGTGGCGGCAACAATCGTTCAGACAGGCACGGATTCCAGCCAGTGACGAACGACAAGGTTCGTAGTGGACATGAAACATTTGAATAACTGGATCAAAGATATCAAAGATTTGTTTATTGCTCACTGGGGCTGGAAGGAACGGATTAATTTGTGTATTCATTTACGCACTTATGATTCAGCAGTAGTCTGGAGGTATTCCGATTCAATTAATCCACATAGATACAGCACTCTACTAGCATCAGTCACTAGTACGATCTAGCTGTAATGTCTTCATTCGTCACATCATACCCACGGCAACACTGAGATTTCATTACATTTGATATTTGATATATAATTTGCATTGTTCACAAGACATTAAGCACTCGGCTTAGCAAGTTCTCAGATTCCCTGTTGCTTAACTGCTCAACTAAATGTCACAACTAAGTTAATAACAGATGTTTCCATGGATATACGACGCCAAACAATACACATCAATTGAAGCTCAAATAACATTACTGTTCTGAATTTCTGTAGAGTTCAGTTAACACGCACCATCCAATTTACTGATGCTTGACAGACATATTTTTGGTGCACTTATTTAAGAATTAAGCTATAATCTACTCATTGCATAATTGCTTGCTGGGATACCAAGGCAAGCACATGTACACACACAAATCATAAGCGTTCACTAGTACCAAGAATGGGTTCTGAACCATAATTACGAAAAAATCAAAGCCAAAACCACCAGAAATCCCCGTTAATATCCTCGCGAAACTAATATTGCAGTCAGTAAATTATCGTTATTATGAATTCAAACGGTGTACAAATCTATAAACCACTGGTGAGGCAACTACATAAAAAACTGATACACTAGAAACCCACGAATAAGGTTCTGATAATAGCTGCTGATTGAAAACTCCCATATATCAATTAAAGGATATTCGTTTTAACTACTATGCTCTAACAACTTGACTAAATAATACTTAATATCCTCCCACTCTGAACTGAGCAAAACACAGTTCTGTGTCTTACTCCCAAATCTCAATTAATTTACAATATGCATTTAGGTCGATACATAATTACACATATCCCAAAGTCTTTTCATCCATGGGCGGAATGGGCGAGACACCTCTCGAGTTGGTATTGCATGGATTGCCTTAGGCCCAATGGAATGTCTTCTAATAGCTGCGAAAGCGTATGTCTCGGTAATTGTAGATAGATGAAACTATTTACAGTCTTGACAATAAAACAGGGACCAGTGACGCGATTAGTGAAAAGCCACACTTTTACAGACCATGATCATTATTTACTTCTCTCAGCCAACGTGGCTTTTCAACTGACCAGTAATGCCGAGTGCAAACGTTGATTCGCCCAAGGTTTGTAAACTATGTTTCATTCTTAAATCAAATCTTGCATAGACTCACAGTACCACTTTGTTTGCTTCTGTTGATATGGTTGGGTGAAGTATGAAGGAATCTGAACGTCATTGCCATGAGGATGTTGGTGGAGCGAAATGTGGAAGGAATGAAATGCACTAGAACTTGGTAACACACTTTGGCAGATCCCACTCGCACGTTCCAGCTTCCTCTGAATGACATGTGGACTACGTCTTGCCGCTAGTACATTTTAAGTTGCATTTCTGTCATCAGTTGCTGTTCTATTTTGTTGGCATATTTGTTTTTCAGACTTCCAGTTTCTTAAAATATTTTATAATGTTAGCAGAGACAGATCAGGATACATTTCAGCTTATAACAGCACCACTGTCAAACACTTCAGCACTATCTCTCATAAATAAAAACCATATCCACGTTTTAGAATGTCGTGTACATTGTGAAAGTCTCAGTAGCATACCGAGCAATTTGTCTGAACACTACAATAGTACAGCACAGACTGATGGCCATAACGCATTCATGTAAACGTATGGTTCGTACAGTTCATGCAATCCTATGCAATATGATAAAACTAAAATTCAATCCACCTCTCCTACTGAAATGAGGAAAATAATAAACTCACTCAAAAGTAAAAGCTTTCATGGAATTGATGGCATTTCCAACAGGGTACTAAAAGCTTGTTCCGAATAGATAAGTAGGATTCTCAAACACATATGTAGTACCTCACTGAAACAGGGCATTTTTCTGGATAGACTGAAATATGCTAATGTTAAACCATTGCCTAAAACAGGAGATAGGTCTGATGCTAACAGTTACCGTCCAATTTCACTTCTGACAACTTTATCCAAAATTCTTGAAAAAGTAATGCATTTAAGAGCAGCTTTGCATATTAGTAAAAATGAAGTACTAACAGAAAATGCTATATACGCTTTGACTGATCAAATATTAATTGCTCTGAATAACTTATCATCACCCATTGGGATTTTTGTGATCTCTCAAAGGCTTTTGAGTGTGTGACTCACAAAATTCTTTTAGCTGAACTTAAGTATTGTGGTATGAATGAGACAATGCACAAATAGTTTAATTCATATTTAACTGGAGGAATGCTGAAGGTTGAAATAAGCAGTACAGATAGCCTGCAAAGATCAGCAGGGTCCTCTAACTGTGGAGGTATCAAGAATGGTGTCCCAAAGGGTTCAATCTAGGGTTCCTTATCGTTATTAGCATACATTATTGAGTTACCACCCTACATTCATGAAAATGCAAAGATAGTTCTTCTTGCTGATGATACAAATATAGTTAACATCCCAACAAACAAGAATTAGCGGACAAAATTGTAAATAACGGTTTTCAAAAAATTATTTAGTGTTTATCTGCAAATGGACTCTTATCAAATTTCGATAAAAAACGGTATATACAATTCCGTAAAGTAAATGCCATAACACCAGTGATAAATACAGACTTTGAACAGCAGTCCGCTGCTAAGGCAGAATATTCAAAATTTAAGGGCGTGTGCATTCATGAGAAATTGAATTGGAAGAATATGGTACAAATGGCTCTAAGCACTATGGGACTTAACATCTGAGGTCATCAGTCCCCTAGACTTAGAATTACTTACAACTAACTAACCTAAGAACATCACACACATCCATGCCCGAGGCTGGATTCGAACCTGCGACCGTAGCAGCAGCGCGGTTCCCAACTGAAGCGCCTAGAACCGCTCGGTCACAGCGGCCGGCCAAATTGGAAGAAACAGATTGATGATCTGCTGAGACATCTACGTTCAGCTACTTATGCTATTAGGGTATTAGGGTTACTGCAAATTTGGGTGGTAAACATATCAGTACATTAGCCTACTTTGGTTATTTTCTTTCAGTGCTTTCATATGGCATCATATTTTGGGGTAATGCATCATTAAGAGAAAAGGCATTCATTGCACAAAAGCGAATAATCAGAATAACAGCTGGAGCACACCCAAGATCACCTTGCAGACATTTATTTAAGGAAATCGGGGTATTCACAGAACCTTCGCAATTCATATATTCACTCACCAACTTAAAAGTAATAGTAAAGTGCATAGCTACAACACTAGAAGAAAGGATTATCTGCACTATTCTGGGTTAAATCTGACTGCGGCACAGAAAGGGGCGATTTATGTTGACTCAAAAGTCTTTGGTCATTTACAAAATAGCAATAAAGGTCTGACAGGCAGCAAACCGGCATTTAAAAACAAATTAAAAGAATATCTAAATAACAACTCTTCCTACTCAATAGATGAATTTTTACGAGGCCTGTTCAGAAAGTAAGCTCCGATTGATTGCCAAATTGAAACCACAGTGAACATCAGAAATGTTTTACTTCTAACAATTAGCTACACCTTTCAGCTACTTCTCTACGTAGTCGCCGTTCTGACTTAGACTTTTGTCATAGCGTTGTACCAACTTTTCAATAGCCTCATCATAGAAGGCAGCCGCCAGTGCTTTCCGCCAATTTTCCACGCTGGCCTACACCTCGTTGTCTGTGTCAAAATGTTGTCTTCAAAGACAGCGGTTCATGTGACCAGAGATGAAACTCAGGGGGAGACAATTGCGGACTGTATTGTGGGTAATCTAACATTTCCATTTGAAAACGATGCAGGAGCATCTTCATTGCCCCTGCAGAATGCGGCTGAGAATTGTCTTGAAGAAGAAACAGCACGACAGATATGTAATGTTAGCTGCATAGCTTCAGGCGAAATTTCTCACCAGGCCCTCGTACTTGGCGGCAGACACTATTTTCTAGACATCTTTACGCACTCACTGCGAGCTCAGAAATGAGAAGAGCGACGTGATGCTAACTGGGGTTATACTAGAGACACTACCCAACACATCTGTGCAAGCTTTATCGGATTTTCATAGTCGTTTCCATTTCGCGACCGATCGGAGCTTACTTTCTGAACGCCCCTCGTAAATATGTAATGCTAATTGTAAAAACAAGGGAAAGAAAAGAAGAGAAGAAAAGTAAGGAAAAGAGAGAACAGCTTATACCATGTAAAGACAACTGAACCTAACACGTTCCTCATCATTATGGAATGTCGTATTCATGATCCTTGAACAAGTATTAATGCAACGTAAAGTAACAGACGCGAACACCGTAACCAAGATGCGCAGTAGACCCCGCGCAGTCGATCGCCAGCGTCGGGCGTGTTGCCATCTAGTCAGGCGGAGCGCTCCACTAGTAAAACTCTGCGAGAACGTATTCGAATTGAAGATGCCACGAACACAAAGCAAGTTAAAGGGCAATGGTATTCATAATCAGTAACGCGAAGTGGTTGCCAATTCCTCCGATTTATGAAGAAAGACGCTGTATTAGGTGGTCAATTGAAACTAAAATCTACATTGAAAAGAATGGCCGAAGCAGCTGGTGTAACGTTTACTTACATTCAGCGAATCAAGAGAGAACTGGAAAGAGTCAAGGCAGGTGAATCGTCAACAGCTTCAACGTCTCATAGGGAAAGGCCTAGAAGATATCAGAATACCAGTTAGACAATTTTAACGAGCAAGTCGTCCGCCACATAGTGAAAAATTTCTACATTACAAATAAAAGAAGACCCACTTTAGAGGAAATTCATAAAAAAGTTACAGTATTTAATAAATTTTGAAGAAAGTATAAACACATTTCGTAAAGTTCTTTGCACTGTTGGACTTAAGTGGAAGAGGGCAGAAAATGACCGAGAAGTCATCCACGAACAAAGTAGTATCAGGGCAAAAGGAAATGCTTACTTAAAAATCCAAGAGTAAAGACGTGAGTGTCGTCCAGTTGTATACATGGACGACACATGCGTACACTCTTCTAACTCAACGTCGTACGAATGGAGTGGCAATTCACTACGGGGTCTACTGAAATCTGTTTCGAAGGAAGCAGAATTACCATCATCCATGCTGACGGGGAGGTCGGTTGCCTAGGTAAGGTTTAAATCTGACCGGAAAACAGGAGATCATCACGACGACATTGATTTATCAAATGATGAAAAGTTGCTCCGGGACAGATTACTACATAATCTACTACTTCATGTTCTCTTCGTTGTAGATAACACCCCTTGCCACAATAAGCAACTGACAAGGGAACATTCCCAAGTTTCAACAAACGATCCTGATGAAACGTGGCGGGTGTGCAATATGTATTTTTTGTGACCGCTTTCACTTTAAAGGGGTAAAGCACACCTCGAAAGGTAATTTGGCATATCAGGATTCGAGTTAATATCTTCGAAACAAAAAAAGTTTCTCATATAAAGTGATGTGTAATTAACGTTTTTGCAAACTGTACAATATAATCGAAATTTCAATTCATTTGAAATTTTACAAAATACCACACCACCGTTAACCAATTTTGAAGAACAAAATATTTTGTTACAACACAAATTTAAGAAGCTTGCAAGCTACATTCATACATGCGTAATAACGCTGATTTTTTAAATAACATTTTTGGAAAATAAGCTGTAGAAAAATCGCTATCAGGGTGTTTTCAACATATCTAGTTAAAATACGTAAACATTCATTGTTAGTCTAGTTATTTTTTTAGTTCACCGTCCACATACGTGAATTTTGTTAATTACAGATAATTAGTCACCCATTATTGTGCTACAAAATCAGTACAGTAAGGATAATCTGTAAATAAACGCTTTAAACAATAGGTTTTCTTACACCATGAACATAAAGAGAAAGAAATTTCTTCACATTATATACGCGACAGAGAACACGATATACAAAATTCAGCAGGATTTCAAATTGTCGCGGTGGCCGTCTAAATATCCTGAAGTAACGTGTCTGAGATAGAATGTCGGAGAAATCACTGCAAATACGACTCATTACTACTCGATACTATTTAACAGTAACTACTCCCATTATGAATACCGAGATAGCTTTGTACAACACTTGGTTCTCTCTTGTTCAACGCGCACCTCGAATTTGCTTACTCGTGTTTTCAGAAGTATTATCTCGCATGGATACCATCTCACACGGAGCTTATTTCCTGTTATGTAAAACACAAACAACGTAAGTTATCATACTATGACGACCCATTAATTATAACTACTGACCACTTTCGTACTTTATGTCATGACTAGTTGAATTTTTCTCTTCCTGTTGCAAGAAGGACAGTAGGTACTCTCCTCACTGTCGAACGTTAGAGGCAACACGGAACTCTCGTATTGCTTCCTTGGCAATATTACAAGTACGGCCTATCCAACTAGTATATCAACTATCAATGTGCAAATCTACCGAATGAACAACTATGGAGAGTGCTTGTGTAACGCAATGTAGTATGTTCTTGTGATTGAGTATGCAATCACAGGTAGGGAATTTTCTTACACCGCAAGGATTCAAATGGATTATCCCCAACGTGCGATGCACCGGTATAGCGACCTTGGAGCAACTGGGCTTTTTTTATTTCTCACGGTATACGATGGAATCTCAGAGGTGCAGTTATAACTTGATTACATGTTTACACCTTTCGAAGAAGAGATGACTCATGAGTGGACGCTTCGGTATGAAGATGTGATTCGTTTCCTTAGATGGTATCGTTCAATCATATCAGAAAAGTCAAGACGCTAATGAAGGGCAACACACCACATCTGTGAACTGATAGAACAAGCTAACTAAAATCATATTATTAAGGAAACAGCCAGGTATCATAAAGGGACGATTCCAGATTCAGCAATTCCCAAATGAAAAACATTGTTCTCATTAATAGACAATTTACTTCTCAACATGATTCTATAGCCGTTTTTTGACCTACTGAAGTAAAAATTACAACTTAGCGACTTCCTCGAGATACTCTACTCGACGCGTGTTACCTTCTTTAACGATTATCCGTGTTGGGTACCACAGTCACAGCCAATCCATGAAAGAGCGATCACTTGATTGCTCCACATCAGTTGAACGCTTTTAACAAAAGAAACGGCCAGACTGTAATGAACTTTTTATTTTTAATTCTAGTAACTAGTTTCGGTCTATGATACCATCTTCAGATTAGAGGCTCAGATAACGTGAGGAGCTGGTACACGTTGCTACTGTGAGTACCTGTCAGCTCGGTGGAGTACTAAGGCGTTTCCTTCAACAGCATCAGACAATTCCCTCCCCAATCCTCTCCTCAACCCCGCATAGGTGGCGCAGTTTACATTCACTTGAACTAGCCTGTTGTGAATAAGCCGTGGTGTCTATCTACACCCCCCCCCCACCTGTCCCACCACCACCACCTACTTACCTACATTACCAAACTGATGCCTCGCTACTGCCTCAGGATGTGTCCTATCAACCGATCCCTTCTAGTAGACAATTTTTGTCATTCACTTCTTTTCTCCCCAGTTCGATCCAGGACGGATTCATTAGTTATCCCATCTACTCATCTAGCCTTCAGTACTCTTCTGCAGCACCACATTTCAAAACCCTCTGTTCTTATCTTGTATGAATTGTTTACCGATCATGTTGCATTTCCGTATACGATTATGTTCCAGAAAAATGCTTTCATAAAAGACACTCTAACGCTTAAATTCGTATTAGATGGTAATTTTCCAGAAGAGTTTCCCTTGCTATTGAGGTCTGCAGTTTATACGCTCTTTACTCGTCCGTCGTCAGTTATTTTGCTGCACAAATAGCAAAATTCGGCTACTAGTGTAAGAGACTGCATTCCTAGTGTAACTCCCTCAGAATCACCGGATTTAATTTTACATTCCATTACTCTTTTACTCCTTATTTATTTATTTTAATTTCATCTTATAACTACCCATACCGTTTGACTGATTTACCAAGTGTTTCGCCGTTCCAGACAGAATTACAATTTCATCGGCAAATCTTAAAGTTTATATTTCTTCTCCCTGAACTTTAATTCCGTCCCCAAATTGCTCTTTAATGACCTCTACTGCTGGATTATAATTCTTCTTAACTGCTGCATCCCCTACAGCAGAGTTCGTGCTTCCTTTACCCTAGCAAAACGTCAATATACACACATCAAAAACAGTTTTGCATCACCCCAGTTCCTAGAACTCCTAAAGACAGACGTTGACTGTGGGTATTGTTTAACAGACACGGTCCCTTTGACTGTTCAGAGATGCCACTAAATCCGCCCAAAGATAAAAACAACCATGCATGAGCAGCGCCTATTAGACGGAGGGGGTCCGACAGCCGAACAGTTTCAGTCATTCCGCCAGGAGGAGGTACACAGCTCGTGTTGTCTGTAGTTAAACCATGCCTAAACGGTCAATAGCGCGGTTCGATCACGCCCGCATTGTTACTTTTTGCCAGAAAGGGCTCTCAACAAGGGAAATGTCCAGGTGTCTCGGAATGAACCAAAGCGATGTTGTTTGGACATGGAGGAGATACAGCGAGACAGGAACTGTCGACGACACGCCTCGTGACCTGAGGGTCGCCCAAGGGACTGTAGTGGAGGACCGTTACCTACGGATTATAGTTCGGATGAACCCTGACAGCAACGCCACCATGTTGAATAATGCTTTTCGTGCAGCGACAGGACGTCGTGTTATGCCTCCAACTGTGCGCAATAGGCTGCATGATGCGCAACTTCACTCCCGACGTCCATGGCGAGGTCCATCTTTGCAACCACGACACCATGCAGCGCGGTACAGATGGGTCCAACGACATGCCGAATGGACCGCTCAGGATTGGCATTACGTTCTCTTCACCGATGAGTGTTGCATATACCTTCAATCACACAATCGTTGGAGACGTGTTTGGAGGCAACCCGGTCAGGCTGAAGGCCTTAGATACACTGTCCAGCGAGTGCAGCAAGGTGGAGGTTCCCTGCTGTTTTGGGGTGGCATTATGTGGGGCCGACGTACGCCGCTGGTGGTCATGGAAGCCGTAACGGCTGTACGATACGTGAATGCCATCCTGCGACCGATAGTGGAGCCATATCGGCAGCGTGTTGGCTAGGCATTCGTCATCATGGACGGCAATTCGCGCCCCCATTGTGCACATCTTGTGAATGACTTCCTTCAGAATAACGACATCGCTCGACTAGAGTGGTCAGCATGTTCTCCATACATGAATCCTATCAAACATTTCTGTGGTGGATGGAAAAGGGTTGTTTATGGACGAGGTGACCCACCAATCACTCTGAGGGATCTACACCGAATCGCCGTTGAGGAGTGGGACAGTCAGGACCAACAGTGAATTGATGAACTTGTGGTTAGTACGCCACGACGAATACAGGCATGCATCAATGCAAGAGGACGTGCTACTGGGTATTACAGGTACCGGTGTGTACAGCAATCTGGACCACCACCTCTGAAGTTCTTGCTGTATGGTGGTACAACATGCAATGTGTGGTTTTCATGAGCAATAAAAAGGACGGAAATGATGTTTATGTTGATCTCTATTCCAATTTTCTCTACAGGTTAGGGAACTCTCGAAACCGAAGTGATGCAAAACGTTTTTTGATGTGTTTATTAAAAAAATGAATTGTTGTTAATATTATCAGTAGTATTAGTATTATTACTGACTTGCTTTAGTTGTATTTTCATATAATTACAGTGGTTATAATCTTAATTAGTGGCCATTGTACTGAAGAAATTAGGTACCGAGGTTTTCATAATTTACGAAATATACCGGAGAGTGACAACTACGGAAAAGTGTAACAGCATCAGTTACAGTCGAAGAAGTTACTGATGGAACAGTAATATTAGTAAAAGTACGTTACTAATATTAACGGACTCCATGAAATAACATTACTAGAGCCTTGTGCAGTTGCACGACAAAAATTGCGGTCATATGCTCAGAATCACTTCCTTCTGGATCGGCCAATCACAGAGAGGATTTCTAGGACTCTGTTGTGGATTATTCCTGTGCGCGATGTAGTGATAGGAAGTATTTCAGTCTCCTTAAGTTCTTTTAATTTCTTTGCATCAAATATGTACCTGTTTAACGGAACAACGTCAAGCAGGGAGGAAGTTATCAAGGTTTTTTTCACGATTTTGTATATTTTTAAGACTGATTTGGATGTACGATCAAAATACTCTGACAAAACCACGAAGGAGTTGTGCGACATAAACGAACGCTGGTAGGCGTGTTTCTGCATTTGAAAGATGATGGCTATTCAGATTACGCGACATAAGAATGGCACTAGTAGCGCCATTGTGAGGACGCACATCAAGTTTGCTTTAAACAGACTTTGTAATGGTCGTGAGCGTCAGTTACCTTTGAGATTGGACGTGGTAAGTTGATAATAGTCAAGAATTAAAGGCGAAAAAGACGCCATTGTCAACACTGAGTTTGAACGAGGTCGTGTAATAGGGCTACGAGAAGCTGGATGTTCCGTCAGCGATACTGCACAAAGACTTGGCCGGAAGGTAGCCAAAATTGCTGGCAGAGTGATGACGAGAACGTAGGGTGGGAAGAAAACCGGGCTCCGGACGCCGACGTGGCACTGCCGTGAGGGGTGACCATCGAGTTCGGTGCGTGGCTCTGGCGCATCGTACTGCATCTTCTGTGGCAATCTGAGCAGCAGTTGGCTCCACTGTGACACAACGGACTCTTACAAATCGGTTACTTCAGGGACAGCTCCCAGCTAGAAGACCTGCAGCGTCCATTCCGCTGACCGCAAACCACCCCCATTTGCGACTTCAGTGGTGTCAAGCGAGCGCTCATGGAGAGCAGGTGGAGGTCTATTGTGTTTTCTAATGAAAGCAGATTGCATTCAGCAGTGAGGTGGTTTCACCAGCACTTCACATTTGCAAAAGCTTATCTCGCCCTTGCATTAACTTACGATCTTGCTGTATTAATTACTTAAATATTTCACATAGACAAATTTATCCCCGAAATTTCGCTACTGTGCATTAAATATTTTTTGGTTTTGTAATTTTTTTCCGTTAGTGTTTATCTGGAAAGGGTAGAAGTTGTCTTGCATTGCAGTTTCCACGATCTACTGATGTATCATGTTGTCTGATTGTGTCAGCCTGGTAGACTGCTTGAGCGAATGACATACAACCGTAAGTGATGTGAGCATTTTTCACGCCAGTCGCAGTCTGTACAGGTTTGCTTGATGTGCGGGAGGGATGCTGGAAAACTTTGACTGAGCGGCGCTAACTGTACCGCTAGAGCGTACTTACAAAGCCTCAAGGGCCACTGCCAAACGAGGAATACAGAATTATACTACAGTTCCTTACTTATTGCTCCCGTAGGATCCACGCAGACACGACTAGACTAATTACAGCGGGCACAGAGGCACCTGAGCAGTCAATCTTCTCACACTCTATACATGAATGCAACGGAAAGAAAATACAGTGTGTGGTACAGTGAGACCCAACTACAAACTCTTGCAGTGATTTGCAGAGTATGACTGTAGATAATGTAAAATGCGACGTAGAACTACTTCTTTTTTCCATTTTGGTCAGCAGCCTTCCGACAGGTTTGCGAACCCCCCGAATTCCTCTCCCGTGTCAACCCCTTCATCTCAGAGTAGCACTTGCAACCTACCTCCTCAATTATTTGCTGGACCTATTCCAATCTCTGTCTTACTCTACAGTTTTTGCCCTCTATAGCTTCCTCTAGTACCATGGGAGCTGTTCCCTAATGTCTTAACAGATGTCGTATCACCCTGTCCATTCTCCGTGTCAGTGTTTTCCACGTATTCCTTTCCTCCCCGAGTCTGTGCAGAACCTCCTCATTCCTCCCATTATCAGTCCACCTAATTTTCAACACTCGTCTGTAGCAACACATCTCAAATGCTTCGATTCTCTTCTGTTCCGATTTTCCCACAGTTCATGTTTCATTACGATTCAATGTTGTACTCCAGACGTACATTCACAGAAATTTCTTCCTCAAATTAAGACATATGTTTGATACTAGTAGACTTCTCTTAGCCAGGAACTCCTTTTTTGCCAATGCTAGTCTGCTTTTGATGTCCTCCTTGCTCTGTCCGTCATTGGTTATTTTGCTGCCTTGGTAGCAAAATTTCCTAACTTCATCTACTTCATGACCGTCAATCCTGATGTTAAGTTTCTCGCTGTTCTCATTTCTGCTACTTCTCATTACTTTCGTCTTTCTTGGATTTACTCTCAGTCCTTATTCTGTACTCCTTAGACTGTCCATTCCATTGAGCACATCACTTTCACTCAGGGTAGCAATATCAACAGCGAATCGTATAATTGATATCCTTTCATCTTGAATTTTAATCCCACCTCAGAACCTTTCTTTTATTTCCATCATTGCTTCTTAGATGTACAGATTGAACAGTAGGGGCGAAAAACTATAACCCTGTCTTACATCCTTTTCAATCAGAGCACTTCGTCCTTGTCGTCCTCTTGGCTCTTGTATCCATTATATATAAAATATGTGACGCATTAAATAATTAACTACGAAAAATTACAACATTTGTCCTGAGAAGTAAAAGAAGTTGTACAGTAATAGTAAACTTTGGATCCATCTTGCATGGGAATGACTCAACAGTTAAATTTTTCTAAACAGGTTGATTATTACAAACAGGTAAAATATTGATTCACTTACTTGTTTAATCTCACTTGTGATAAATGACCAGTTTGTAATACTGGATCTGTAAAGGACAAGATTATCTTATTCACTGACCCCACTTGGAACGAGACCAAACTTCACTATACGTTATTCAACTCTATTCTCTTCTCAGAACAAATGTAATTTGGCATCTAATTCA
Organism: Schistocerca serialis cubense; assembly: GCF_023864345.2. Classification (NCBI taxonomy): domain Eukaryota; kingdom Metazoa; phylum Arthropoda; class Insecta; order Orthoptera; family Acrididae; genus Schistocerca; species Schistocerca serialis. The sequence goes on from NC_064638.1 coordinate 942,342,712, forward strand.
TTATTTAATATGTTACACATTTCATTAATAAAAGAATACATTGTCCGTAGTAGGCTGTATTGTGCTTTATTGCCGGCCGCTGTGGCCGAGCGTTTCTAGGCGCTTCAGTCCGGAACCGCGCTGCTACTACGGTCGCAGGTTCGAATCCCGCCACGGGCAGGGATGTGTGTGATGTCCTTAGGATAGTTAGGTTTAAGTAGTTCTAAGTCTAGGAGACTGATGACCTCAGATGTTAAGTCTCATAGTGCTAAGAGCCATTTGAACCATTTGTGCTTCATTAAAATCCCGCTCTTTGCTAATTTCGGCCGTGAGCCATTACATAACATACATTACATAATATTTGTTATGTCATGCATTACATATCGTGCTCATAATATTCTTTTACGTCAGACGTATGTAACATAAAAGAACGTGATGAGCAGGATATGTAATACACGACACGGCAAATGTGCTTGATAATGACTCGCGGCGGAAATTACCTCAAAAATGGTTCAAATGGCTCTGAGCACTATGGGACTTAACATCTGAGGTCATCAGTCCCCTAGAACTTAGAACTACTTAAACCTAACTAACCTAAGGACATCACACACATCCATGCCCGAGGCAGGATCCGAACCTGCGTCCGTAGCAGTCGCGCGGTTCCGGACAGAAGCGCCTAGAACCGCTCGGCCAGCGCGGCCGGCGGAAATTACCTAATGGCACAATTTTAATTAAGCACAATACTGACTACAACGGACAATCTATTCTTTTATTAAACACTTAGAGACTATGGATACCGTCAGAAGCAAAATCTACATCGCATTTTACCGAAAAAAATTCCTCTCGTTTTATTCCTAAACCAAACATTAAGGGTTGTCATCTTTGAAAACTGAGATACTCTGTAGATGTACCAAGTTTAAAATCTGTGATCTTATAAAAAATTCACACCCTCATATATTTATCTTTGTACGTGACGATTTTACTACAGCCGAAAACCTACTTATAAAATATACATACTGTTGAACATTACACCTTTTTCGTGTGTCTTTTCATACATGTTGTTGTTGTTGTTGTTGTCTTCAGTCCTGAGACTGGTTTGATGCAGCTCTCCATGCTACCCTATCCTGTGCAAGCTTCTTCATCTCCCAGTACTTACTGCAACCTACATCCTTCTGAATCTGCTTAGTGTATTCATCTCTTGGTTTCCCTCTACGATTTTTACCCTCCACGCTGCCCTCCAATACTAAATTTGTGATCCCTTGATGCCTCAGAACATGTCCTACCAATCGATGCCTTCTTCTAGTCAAGTTGTGCCACAAACTTCTCTTCTCCTCAATCCTATTCAATACCTCCTCATTAGTTATGTGATCTACCCATCTAATCTTCAGCATTCTTCTGTAGCACCACATTTCGAAAGCTTCTATTCTCTTCCTGTCCAAACTATTTATCGTCCATGTTTCACTTCCATACATGGCTACTCTCCATACAAATACTTTCAGAAACGACTTCCTGACACTTAAATCTATACGCGATGTTAACAAATTTCTCTTCTTCAGTAACGCTTTCCTTGCCATTGCCAGTCTACATTTTATATCCTCTCTACTTCGACCATCATCAGTTATTTTGCTCCCCAAATAGCAAAACTCCTTTACTACTTTAAGTGTCTCTTTTCCTAATCTAATTCCCTCAGCATCACCCGACTTAATTGGACTACATTCCATTATCCTCGTTTTGCTGTTGTTGATGTTCATCTCATATCCTCCTTTCAAGACACTGTCCATTCCGTTCAACTGCTCTTCCAAGTCCTTTGCTGTCTCTGACGGAATTACAATGTCATCGGCGAACCTCAACGTTTTTATTTCTTCTCCGTGGACTTTAATACCTACTCAGAATTTTTCTTTTGTTTCCTTTACTGCTTGCTCAATATACAGATTGAATAACATCCCGGACAGGCTACAACCCTGTCTCACTCCCTTTCCAACCGCTGCTTCCCTTTCACGCATCTCGACTCTTATAACTGTCATCTGGTTTCTGTATAAATTGTAAATAGCCTTTCGCTCCCTGTATTTTGCCCCTGCCACCTTTAGAATTTGAAAGAGAGTATTCCAGTCAACATTGTCAAAAGCTTTCTCTAAGTCTACAAATGCTAGAAATGTAGGTTTGCCTTTCCCTAATCTATTTTCTAAGATAAGTCATAGGATCAATATTGCCTCACGTGTTCCAACATTTCTACGGAATCCAAACTGATCTTCCCCGAGGTCGGCTTCTACCAGTTTTTCCATTCGTCTGTAAAGAATTCTCGTTAGTATTTTGCAGCTGTGACTTATTAAACTAATAGTTCGGTAATTTTCACATCTGTCAACACCTGCTTTCTTTGGGATTGGAATTATTATATTCTTCTTGAAGTCTGAGGGTATTTCGCCTGTCTCATACATCTTGCTCACCAGATGGTAGAGTTTTGTCAGGACTGGCTCTCCCAAGGCCGTCAGTAGTTCCAATGGAATGTTGTCTACTCCAGGGACCTTGTTTCGACTCAGGTCTTTCAGTGCTCTGTCAAACTCTTCACGCAGTATCGTATCTCCCATTTCATCTTCATCTACATCCTCTTCCAGTCCCATAATATTGTCATCAAGTACATCACCCTTGTATAGACCCTATATATACTCCTTCCTCCGTTCTGCTTTCCCTTCTTTGCTTAGAACTGGGTTTCCATCTGCGCTCTTGATATTCATACAAGTGGCTCTCTTTTTGAGACGTTTGTATTCCCTTTTGCCTGCTTCATTTACTGCGTTTTTATATTTTCTCCTTTCATCAATTAAATTCAATATTTCTTCTGTTACCCAAGGATTTCTACTAGCCCTCGTCTTTTTACCTACTTGATCCTCTGCTGCCTTCACTACTTCATCCCTCAGAGCTACCCATTCTTTTTCTACTGTATTTCTTTCCCCCATTCCTGTCAACTGTTCCCTTATGCTCTCCCTGAAACTCTGTACAACGTCTGGTTTAGTCAGTTTATCCAGGTCCCATCTCCTTAAATTCCCACCTTTTTGCAGTTTCTTTAGTTTTAATCTTTTCATACATAACAAACATTTAACATAATACATAATTCAGTTAATTTAGTTGTGTCCTGCACAGCTCTTGAAGTACAGAAGAAATCTTAGTCTCGCTACGATCGTCACACTGGTACAATGAAATCGGTGTGCTTGTTTTATTTTTATACCTCAGCTCATATTTTTTGCAGGTAGAGTAATTTTGTAGCTCTTGGCCGGAGCCTTTTCCTAGTGAAGTTGGTCACGTCAGCATCGTGTGTGGGACTTCTTAATCGTCACTCTATAGCACCGTAGTGCTTTTCCACTCCAGTGGCTGACTTGTAGGGCCGGATGGACCTCATTCTTGCCGACTGGCAGTTCCTTACTTCTCACTTCTAATACCATGTTAGCGCTGACGGTTAAATGTAACGGCATAAGTGGACAAGGCTGAGTTGATAATTACACAAATCTGCGGTAGTCCGTCGTTCTCCACAGTCACAACCGTCGGGTTGTTTTGCAGGTAGCACCATTTCTCGTTTGTGTCATTGCTGGCACTGCCTCTCTTGCGACTGACAGGGGAAGCTCACCATCGTGCCCCTCAGATTTAGTGCTAAGATGGCCCAGGAGACAGTCTGTCAAAAACTGAACACAGATCAAGCTTGAAAACAGGAAGATGTACTGAGCTGTGCAAAAAAAAGAAAAAAAGAAACAATGAACCGTCCAAGCTTAACAAGTGCAATGTCGAGAAGGGCTCAATAGTCGTGCCGTCGTAGGTAAGTGGTACGCTGGCACGGTAACTCAGCCTGTTTTGTGAAGAGAGTTAGCTGCTCTCTGTAATAATAATAATAAATTTAAAAAAAACTGAGTTAACGGATCAACGACGAACTTGAACAACCGTCATGGGACGTTCGTCCCAAAGAAATACAACGAACAAAACGAGATTTAAAAAGAAAGTGAGCCCTGCGGGGTAACCGTGCGTTCTCGATCGCCTTGCCACGGTCCGCGCGGCTCCCTCCGTCGGAGCTTCGAGTCCTCCCTCGGGCATTGATGTGTGTGTTTTATCCTTAGTGTAAGTTAGACTAAATAGTGTATAAGCTTAGGACCGATGACCTCAGTAGTTTGGTCCCATAAGATCTTACCACAAATTTCCAAATTTCCAAAACAAAAAGTGGTATGGTGTTGGACTGTAAACCAGACGAGCCGTGATCAACCCCGTCGTGCTATTCTTTTTTTCACAACGTTACGAACTGTCCGTCCGGTCATTGAAATGCTTGTTCTCTTTCTGTAGTCTTGGCAGTTTTCATAGTACCCACGTGTTATATGAATATGAGTCATGTAAGAAAACGTTACAGTCGCAAGTAAGTATAATGAGTAGTGAGAGCAGGTGAGATACCAATAGGCGTCTCACAGAAATGAAAACAACAAATAAATGGATGTGAATTATGTTACAACAAAGGAATTCAAAAGTCGTAACATACATTCTGACAGAGCACACAAGAAACTGTGTGATTGTGAAGCTGTTGCGTTCATTTGTTGCAGCCTATGTGAGAAACTATTATTTTTTCATCACTTCCTTGGGAGTGATCACATTCACATTCACACGAACACCTAAATCGAGCAAGGATGCATATCTCACTCACTTACCAGGCGTACAAAGTAGGTGCGTCGATAAGAGATTCCTATCAAATGACAAACGTACTGTCACTAATGCCTTGTATGACACAGCAGAAGTGTTTTCCGGAGGAGTATTCGCTTCACTTGTTGTCTTGTCAACAAACGTTTGTGGTTCCCATTTGAAAGCCACTTTCTTTTGGCTGCTAATAGAGTAGTTATGCAGAGTCAACTGCCGTTACACTACGACACAGAGACAGATCTGAATACAGCGAACAGCGAAAAAAATTTGTAAAAAATTGGGGCGAGGAAGGACTGAACACGACTCATCTGCGTGGCAGACCCAACACCGCTACCACCTTTTTTTTAAATTTATCTTGTTCGTTATGGCACGTTGCATTTGTTCGTGGCGAACATCCCGTGAAATCCATGGAAGTTCATCGCTGATCCGTTCACTCAATTTTTTTTTTTTATTTTTTTGTTACACAAGGCAGCTAACCCTCTGAACGAACACGCTGAGCTACCGTGCCGCCATCTCCACTATGTTGCAATTCTTGTTCTTGGATCCTTCACTGTTTGTATTTCGATTTTTTTTTTCGAAGTTCAGTACACCTTCTTCCTGGTTCCATGCTTGATCTGTGATCAGTTTTTGACAGGTTGTCCACTGTGCCCTCCTACCACGAAACCTGAGGGGGGTGGTACGGGGAGTTCCAAGTTGTTCATTTCAGCAGATGTCGAGGGAAAGAGTGAGGAGAAGTGTATTCCATCCTCGCCAAGTCCCATCAGTGGGCAGCGATGTGAAGGTGGAATCGACGTACAGATATTGAGTCGCAAGCCGTCATAAGCTGCCAGAATGCTTGTCTTTGGGTTTTTTTCCTTCAATTTATTGGCTTTCAGGACGAGTCCATTTAGCCACCTCACCAGTGGTATGTCAATTGTAAATATACGAACAGGAAGACAACAAACCACCCAGTCCTAGAGCGGGGAAAATCAAAATCCGGCCGGAGATCGAACCCGAGCCACTTTGTTTGTCAATCAGCCACCGAGGTTGTAGGAAAATTCTTTGATTTGTCGCATCTTTAAGTAAACCCGCGCATCGCGGCTGGGAAACCAGTTCACATACTGTACGTGAAGGCATCGCATTACACGCCCATTATAGTATTGTGTTGATTACTTCGCTGTATCGATTTGGATGCCACTGGAGCTGATTTTAAAGTTTGTAATACAAAACAGCAACCAATCAAAAGTATGGTTTTTAAAAGAAAACAAACCATTACCGATTTCGGGTTTATTACAAATCCATCTTGAAATGGTTCTTAAAGATTTTCTTGCTTTCTTACTAGGGCCTAGTTTTGCAGTCGTTATTCGTTTTGTGCATTAAGATAAAAAGCAGTTTTTCGTTCAAAATCTGGTACCTTTACGAGAGAATTATTTCTTTTTTTACCTTCACAGAAACATAGAGGAAATGATTCTAAAGTTATTAAAACACGAAATGTGATGAAAACTTACGTGGTGTCTATTTCTGTTCGACAGATTCGTCGTGTATTTGTGCTATACATCTTACAGTTAATATATCTTGGCACTTGCGTCATGTGAGAGCTGTTAAATTCGTTGAAAACTGTTTGCTTACATACCATTACATGTGAGATGGCAGCACACACTCTCAACATTTACAAAATGTGGCCCAGCTTCAAGTAAATTACAAAAACATTATTTTCAAACACGTTAGAGCTGTATAAACGTTGAGTTACAGGCGCTGTATGGGGTCTATTGGTACGGTAAATTATGTCTTTGCTAGAGGGATGAAAATAGTTTAAATATCGAAAAGAGAAATTAAATTATGTAGAGTAAATTTTGGCATGGCTTTGCGAAGTACCTAATCAAATCTTAGGTGTGTTTTCGTTGTGGTCAGGTAAACTTTTTGGACATTGAACAGAACGAGCACCGATCATGGGCGTTAGATGACCAACGTCGTGTAAGGTACAAGAGCACATAAGACATGTTTTTTTTGTATTTTGTTGTTACGTTAATAAAATTGAACATAAACGTCGAATCTAAATTTGCATTCTGTATTATAAGTAGTACTCCGACATATCGACATATTTTACTGATTCACCACTTTATAATGTAAGAGAGAAGCTGTAATGTTTTTACATTGACTACAATCACCATGGAACGTGGGCATTAGATGACCGACCGTGTGTACAGCACTAAAGCACAATAAGTTTTTGTTACTGAGTTGGAGCTTACAATCGAAATTTGCATTAAACATTATAAATACCAATACCGCATATTTTACTGTTTGGCCAGTTATAATGTGAGAGATTGTACTATTTTTCTATATCAGACTAGTAATATCATTAAAATGTGAATTTTATAATCAAAGAATAGGTAATTTATATTTTATTCAAATAAAATGGATAAAACTTTTCCACAAAACAACGTTGAAGATGTACTGTGGCTATTATGGACTTTGGCAATACTATTAGTAAATTTTTTTACGAAGGACATGAAATCTATTCTGGAATTTATTGGCTTGCAACTACCAGAGTAAAGTCGCACATCACTGTTCCCCGGTTTGTACCATTTGTGTATGTGTTCCGCAGCAGTCTGAACTTTACTCCGAGCACCACGTAGCTGGACTTACTTATTGTGCGTAAAGAAAATTTGTGTTTGTATCCATTGGGATGCAAAAAGGCGAAGGGCGACTCAGGAAATTCCAACCAAATGTGAGAAGGCTTGCTCCTACTCTTTACAGTTATTAGCAGCTGCAATCAAACTAACAGACAAGTTAAAACTATGTACCAGACGTTTACTCGAATTATCACGAAAATTGCATGTGGTTAAGTGGTTAAATGGCACTCTATAAATCCAAAGGTCAATCTTTATCCTATCGTCGGATTTCTTCTGTCATTTATCGCTTCTTTCTCTTGAGACATATTTTTTTTGGTCATCAGTCTACTGACTGGTTTGATGCGGCCCGCCACGAATTCCTTTCCTGTGCTAACCTCTTCATCTCAGAGTAGTACTTGCAACCTACGTCCTCAATTATTTGCTTGACGTATTCCAATCTCTGTCTTCCTCTGCAGTTTTTGCCCGCTACAGCTCCCTCTTGTACCATGGAAGTCATTCCTTCATGTCTTAGCAGATGTCCTACCATCCTGTCCCTTCTCCTTATCAGTGTTTTCCACATATTCCTTTCCTCTCCGATTCTGCGTAGAACCTCCTCATTCCTTACCTTATCAGTCCACCTAATTTTCAACATTCGTCTATAGCACCACATCTCAAATGCTTCGATTCTCTTCTGTTCCATATTTTCCCACAGTCCATGTTTCACTGCCATACAATGATGTACTCCAGACGTACATCCTCAGAAATTTCTTCCTCAAATTAAGGCCGGTATTTGGTATTACTAGACTTCTCTTGGCCAGAAATGCCTTTTTTGCCATAGCGAGTCTGCTTTTGATGTCCTCCTTGCTCCGTCCGTCATTGGTTATTTTGCTGCCTAGGTAGCAGAATTCCTTAACTTCGTTGACTTCGTGACCATCAATCCTGATGTTAAGTTTCTCGCTGTTCTCATTTCTACTACTTCTCATTACCTTCGTCTTTCTCCGATTTACTCTCAAACCATACTGTGTACCCATTAGACTGTTCATTCCGTTCAGCAGATCATTTAATTCTTCTTCACTTTCACTCAGGATAGCAATGTCATCAGCGAATCGTATCATTGATATTCTTTCACCCTGTACTTTAATTCCACTCCTGAACCTTTCTTTTATTTCCATCATTGCTTCTTCGATGTACAGATTGAAGAGTAGGGGCGAAAGGCTACAGCCTTGTCTTACATCCTTCTTAATACGAGCACTTCGTTCTTGATCGTCCACTCTTATTATTCCCTCTTTTCCCTCTTGGTTGTTGTACATATTGTATATGACCCGTCTCTCCCTATAGCTTACCCCTACTTTTTTCAGAATCTCGAACAGCATGCAACATTTTATATTGTCGAACGCTTTTTCCAGGTCGACAAATCCTATGAAAGTGTCTTGATTTTTCTTTAGCCTTGCTTCCATTATTAGCCGTATCGTCAGAATTGGCTCTCTCGTCCCTTTACTTTTCCTAAAGCCAAACTGATCGTCGCCTAACGCATTCTCAATTTTCTTTTCCATTCTTCCGTATATTATTCTTGTAAGCAGCTTCGATGCATGAGCTGTTAAGCTGATTGTGCGATAATTCTCGCACTTGTCAGCTCTTGCCGTCTTCGGAATTGTGTGGATGATGCTTTTCCGAAAGTCAGATGGTATATCGCCAGACTCATATATTCTACACACCAACGTGAATAGTCGTTTTGTTGCCACTTCCCCCAATGATTTTAGAAATTCTGATGGAATGTTATCTATCCCTTCTGCCTTATTTGACCGTAAATCCTCCAAAGCTCTTTTAAATTCCGATTCTAATACTGGAACCCCTATCTCTTGTAAATCGACTCCTGTTTCTTCTTCTATCACATCAGACAAATCTTCACCCTCATAGAGGCTTTCAATGTATTCTTTCCACATATCTGCTCTCTCCTCTGCATTTAACAGTGGAATTCCCGTTGCACTCTTAATGTTACCACCGTTGCTTTTAATGTCACCAAAGGTTGTTTTGACTTTCCTGTATGCTGAGTCTGTCCTTCCGACAATCATATCTTTTTCGATGTCTTCACATTTCTCCTACAGCCATTTCGTCTTAGCTTCCCTGCACTTCCTATTTATTTCATTCCTCAGCGACTTGTATTTCTGTATTCCTGATTTTCCCGGAACATGTTTGTACTTGCTCCTTTCATCAATCAACTGAAGTATTTCTTCTGTTACCCATGGTTTCTTTGCAGCTACCTTCTTTGTACCTATGTTTTCCTTCCCAACTTCTGTGATGGCCCTTTTTAGAGATGTCCATTCCTCTTCAACTGTACTGCCTACTGCGCTATTCCTTATTGCTGTATCTATAGCGTTAGAGAACTTAAAACGTATCTCGTCATTCCTTAGTACTTCCGTATCCCACTTCTTTGCGTATTGATTCTTCCTGACTAATGTCTTGAACTTCAGCCTACTCTTCATCACTACTATATTGTGATCTGAGTCTATATCTGCCCCTGGGTACGCCTTAAAATCCAGTATCTGATTTCGGAATCTCTGTCTGGCCATGATGTAATCTAATTGAAATCTTTCCGTATCTCCTGGCCTTTTCCAAGTATACCTCCTCCTCTTTTGATTCTTGAACAGGGTATTCGCTATTACTAGCTGAAACTTGTTACAGAACTCAATTAGTCTTTCTCCTCTTTCATTCCTTGTCCCAAGCCCATATTCTCCTGTAACCCTTTCTTCCACTCCTTCCCTTACAACTGCATTCTAGTCGCCCATGACTATTAGATTTTCGTCCCCCTTTACATACTGCATTACCCTTTCAATATCCTCATACACTTTCTCTATCTGTTCATCTTCAGCTTGCGACGTCGGCATGTATACCTGAACTATCGTTGTCGGTGTTGGTCTGCTGTCGATTCTGATTAGAACAACCCGGTCACTGAACTGTTCACAGTAACACACCCTCTGCCCTACCTTCCTATTCATAACGAATCCTACACCTGCTATACCATTTTCTGCAACTGTTGATATTACCCGATGCTCATCTGACCAGAAATCCTTGTCTTCCTTCCACTTCACTTCACTGACCCCTACTATATTTAGATTGAGCCTTTGCATTTCCATTTTCAGATTTTCTAGTTTCCCCACCACGGTCCAGCTTCTGACATTCCACGCCCCGACTCGTAGAACGTTATCCTTTCGTAGAATTTTCAATCTTTTTGTCATGGTAACCTTCCCCTTGGCAGTCCCCTCCCGGAGATCCGAATGAGGGACTATTCCGGAATCTTTTGCCAATGGAGAGATCATCATGACACTTCTTCAAATACAGGCCACATGTCCTGTGGATACACGTTATGTGTCTTTAATGCAGTGGTTTCCATTGCCTTCTGCATCATCATGTCGTTGATCATTGCTGATTCTTCCGCCTTTAGAGGCAATTTCCCACCCCTAGGACAAGAGAGTGCCCTGAACCTCTTTCCGCTCCTCCGCCCTCTTTGACAAGGCCGTTGGCCGAATGAGGCTGACTTCTTATGCCGGAAGTCTTCGGTCGCCAATGCTGATTATTTATCAAAATTTAGGCACTGGTGGGGATGGAACCCGGGACCGAAGACGTTTCGATTATGAATCAAAGACGCTACCCCTAGACCAAGGGCGCATTTTGAGATATGCAGCGAGTCAAAAAAGGTTCGTCTAGTTGTAATTTTTTTTAAAAAAAAAACTACGTAAATGTCACGTGAAAGGAAGAGAACATAAAATGTGGACATACGGTCATATGCAAGGAACCTTGGTAAGTCATTTTTATTGATGGACAAGGAAATACACATCCACGGCGATAAAAAATTTGACTAAATGGAGAATTTCTTCAATGACTCGTCCACTCATTTTTTTTAAATTTACAATACGAAAATATTATTTCAATTACAAAAATTAATATTTAGTGGGGGTTTCCCTTTGCAGCTGTTACTGTTTGTAGTAGTCTGGGCATCGACTTGACCAAGTTTGCCGTCAGAGAGGCTGGAATTTTGTCCCATTCGTCTTGAAGTGCTTCTTTAAGGTCTCTCTTGTTAGAAATGCGTCTTCTCCTGATGCTATCTTCCAGTACTTTCCACGGGTGTTCAAGAGGATTAATGTCTGGGCTCTGAGCAGGGCTGTTAAGTTGTTTTGGGGTATTGTACAGGAACCACAGCCTTGTATTTAGAGCCGTATGCTTTGGGTCGTTATCTTGTTGAAAAATGTAATTTCCTTGCAGACCTAATTTTTCGGCGCTAGGTTTCAGATTGTCTTTTAAAGTGTTGATATACATACGGTGATCCATTGTAACTTTTATGAAATGTAATTTTCCAACACCTGCAGCACTCATACAGCCCCACCCACTGTGTTTAAACGTAGGCAGAAGATTGCGTGGCAGCATCTCCGCATTCTTCTTACGGGACACCATTCGCCTGCCATCCGCCCTGAATACGTTATATTTACTCTCATCAGAAAATATTACTCTATTCCAGAATTCTTCCGATTTGAATCTATGTTCCATCGCAAAATGAAGACGTTTCTTCCGATTCTGTTCACAGACCCAAAATTTCTTGCGCGCTACCCGGCCGTGATACCCATACGTTTTGAAGGTATTTCTGATTGTGTTGGCACATACCTTCTTTCCCCTAGACTCTTAATTCCTCAGCCAACTTAGGAGTGCTGATTTTAGGTTTCTTCTTCATTTCCCTCATGATAAATTTCACGTCTGCACCAGTCAACGTGTGAGGGCGTTCGGTACGTGGTTGATTTCTTAATGGTATTGTTGCGCTAAATCGATCTATTATCGACTGAACCGTCGATCTAGGCCTACCGACTACTTTGGCAATCTAGTAAGAAGATTTGCACTTATTATATAAGGGCAGAATTACTTTCTTTTCGATCAGCGTCGTCTCACTACCCTTACGGCCCACACGCTAATTGCACTGTATCAGCGCCTTCCAGAACCACAACAAGCGATAGAGTGGGTTCGAATGGTTCAAATGGCTCTGAGCATTATGGGACTTAATATCTGAGGTCATTAGTCTCCTAGAACTTACATCTACTTAAACCTAACTAACCTAAGGACATCACATACATCCATGCCCGAGGCAGGATTCGAACCTGCGACCGTAGCGGTCGCACGGTTCCGATCTGAAGCGCCTAGAACCGCTCGGTCACAACGACCGGCGATAGAGTGGGGCCGCGCACGGTTGACTCTAGTGTCTGCCGTGGGTCAGCGTTATGGTTTAATCACTACGCGCAGAATTTCGGCACGTTCCGATTGTGGGCGAATACTTTATGAACTAGCTCTTGTATTACATTTTCTATTTTGTTAACCTTGCTGTCGATTTGGATGTATTTCTTTCCTTGCTTTTCAACAAAAATTACTCACCGAGGTACTTCTTCGCGACTGGCACTTTAGATTTTGTATACATTTCTTTTCATGTCTCACAGACTTTGTTTTCTAAAAGATATGCGGCTAGACGAATACTGTTTGGACTCACTGTAGTTTTGTTAACGTGAAAAATGGTAAGTTGCAGTGTGGTTCGGAGTCCACGTAAACTATTAAGTCCCCATACAACTGGCTGGAACACGTGAGGCAATACTGACCTTACGACTTATCTTAGAAGAAAGATTAAGGAAAGGCAAACCTACGTTTCTAGCATTTGTAGACTTAGAGAAAGCTTTTGACAATGTTGACTGGAATATTCTCTTTCAAATTCTAAAGGTGGCAGGGGTAAAATACAGGGAGCGAAAGGTTATTTGCAATTTGTACAGAAACCAAATGGCAGTTATAAGAGTCGAGGGGCATGAAAGGGAAGCAGTGGTTGAGAAGGGAGTAAGACAGGGTTGTAGCCTCTCCCCGATGTTGTTCAATCTGTATATTGAGCAAGCAGTAAAGGAAACAAAAGAAAAATTCGGAGTAGGTATTAAAATTCATGGAGAAGAAATAAAAACTTTGAGGTTCGCCGATGACATTGTAATTCTGTCAGAGACAGCAAAGGACTTGGAAGAGCAGTTGAACGGAATGGACAGTGTCTTGAAAGGAGGATATAAGATGAACATCAACAAAAGCAAAACAAGGATAATGGAATGTAGTCTAATTAAGTCGGGTGATGCTGAGGGAATTAGATTAGGAAATGAGGCACTTAAAGTAGTAAAGGAGTTTTGCTATTTGGGGAGCAAAATAACTGATGATGGTCGAAGTAGAGAGGATATAAAATGTAGACTGGCAATGGCAAGGAAAGCGTTTCTGAAGAAGAGAAATTTGTTAACATTCAGTGTTGATTTAAGTGTCAGGAAGTCATTTCTGAAAGTATTCGTATGGAGTGTAGCCATGTATGGAAGTGAAGCATGGACAATAAATAGTTTGGACAAGAAGAGAATAGAAGCTTTCGAAATGTGGTGCTACAGAAGAATGCTGAAGATTAGATGGGTAGATCACATAACTAATGAGGAAGTATTGAATAGGATTGGGGAGAAGAGAAGTTTGTGGCACAACTTGACCAGAAGAAGGGATCGGTTGGTAGGACATGTTCTGAGGCATCAAGGGATCACCAATTTAGTATTGGAGGGCAGCGCGGAGGGTAAAAATCGTAGAGGGAGACCAAGAGATGAATACACTAAGCAGATTCAGAAGGATGTAGGTTTCAGTAAGTACTGGGAGATGAAAAAGCTTGCACAGGATAGAGTAGCATGGAGAGCTGCATCAAATCAGTCTCAGGACAGACCACAACAACAACAACAGCAACAACAACAACTGGCTGCGTAAATCAGTTCAAAGGCCGAACGAAGAGAACGGTTTATTGCCTCCAATAAGACGGATAAGACACTGTGGTCTCCAAATCAGCCCTCAACTTGTGGACAGCATCACACTACACTCTACTGGCCCCGTCCCCCTTCTCGTCTTCGTTTAGCGCTCTGACAGTTACCACGTGGGCCATTTGACTCTCTGCCCGCCTCCCTGTGAACCGCAAACGCAGGGAGACTTGTTGCGCTGCGTGTACGGCTCTGTAGGAGCCTGGGCGGGCTGGAAGCGGGCAGGTGCACTTGTTGCAGAGTGGGCGTGTCGCATCGGCGGCGGCTGACAGCTCTGCAATCGATAGCGACACAGGTGACTGGCGCCACGCGCCTCGCCGCAGCCGACGCCTCCTCCTGCTGTTCAGCACAAGCCAGTGCACACTTACTGGGCCAGATCAACTGAGATGCGTGTTGAGTTAGTTGCACCATCAGCTGTAGTTATGCGAAAAATTGAAGTCGAAATACAAGGCAAGCAGTATACCGTAATACACGTTTGAAATACGCTTTACCTTAGCAATAGCATTCCTTGCTCTCGCAAGCATATTATCTTTTCGAGGAGGAAAGGGCTTTTGGGAAATGCTATTTTTATCTGGATAGGGATACACGACAAGGCTGTCAATGGAAGTCATGCACTGCCAAAATAAAAGCTAAAGCAAGCACGAGAGGGGACCAAATGTAACAAGAATTATTTACCTAAACGATTTGTACCTCACAGAACAATCAAAAACTTTAATTACTGAGCCGTGGTAAAAATTGCTGTTTTGAAGTGCGCTCCGTAGCGCGTAGTGTGAAGCAGTCGACCTCCGTTTCTGGCGGTGGCGCCACTGTGGCAATCCCTCTGGTGGGAAAGGGGGAAATGTTGCTGTTCACGTGCATTTAAGGGGCGCTGTGAGCTCGCCAAGGGTCTTACCTCTCAGACAAGGTCAAGGAGAAGGCACGAACCTTATTTCGGAAGTTGGACATGATACGTGACAGTACACCACAACTCACCACAGTAGGTGCGGTAGAACCCTTACGCAACCACAAATATAAAGTACCGAAGGCTATAGTATTTGAGCCTCCGTAAATGATATCCCTACGGCATTCTCCATAATTTAAGGACATATCGTCCCTTAGCACTTCTCCACGCATGTTTTCAAACACACACCAAAAGCAGCGAGTTAAAGGACCCTTCTGTGTGCCCATACTAACGCTGAATGAAGAATAAATAAATAAAGAGAAAATTTTTACCCCTTCCATTCCCTACAGAAGTAAAAATCAACGAAGTTGATCAGACTTCAGCACCACCACAAAAAAAAAAATAATAATAATAATCGCCAAGGGTCAGTCTGGAGGCAGTCTGTGTCAGTCTCTCGTCCACAGCTTCCTAGTCTGTCTCTCGTCCCAATTTGTGAGGCAGTTAGTGTCTGTCTGTCGTCCGGAGTGCTAGCATGTCTTTCGTTCGGATCAATCTTTAAAGCCGGATAAATGAGAGTCTTTCCACTCCGCCAGTAAGAGAACTCAGCGAGTGGTCGCCCGGTCGGGGCTTAGTTCCTGCATGTGAGCCTGCGCGTTAGGCCGCCAGTCTGCTCGAGTTGCTCAGGCAATGGTCATTGGCGGTTGGATCGATCGGTTGGTCGGGCGCGCACTGAGGCACAAGATGACTTGTCCGCCTGAACGTCGGTGCATGTGAGGTCGCCACGTGAGTCCAGTGGGCCGCGCCGTATAGCGAGGCGTAGTGGCTTCGCGGTCGACACGAGAGCAACAGGAGTCAACCCACGACATCGGTCTGGCCGGTGCGAGCTGCGACGCCGTGAGACGGGAGATCGGCGCGCCTTCCTGCGCCCGTTGAAGCGTCTGGCAGCGAACGGTTCGGGAGAGCGATTTGGGAGTGCTGCGCCCGGTCTTCTCCAGAAATTGCAGTTTATTAGAAGTTAAGTGATTGGTGATATGTTGTTTCATTTACTTTTAAATTCTACTTGTTTTCTTGGTGAGGTCACCAGCCGTTTTGTTTTGGGGTCGTCCCAACATTCTTCTCCGTTTGTCCTCCCGCGGGAAGGTCGTTGTTTATGACTTGGGTGGCCCGTTTTTCCATCGTGGAGTAGGGGCGGGTTAGAGCAACCTGCGGTTCGGGTTGTTCGGTAATCTCCCTATCAATATACCGTACGTTAGTAGCTGCCTCTGTCATGTTTGTCGGTTTTGAAGTTAACGAATTTATTGCTTGGAGTGTAACGGCCTAATTCCTGAAATATTTTTTGATGTTGCCTATCATCTTGGGAGGCGATACCTTTGTACTACAGACCATGTTAACTTGTTTGGCGAACCTTGTATTATTTTATATAAGATTGCATTTCACGCGCTTTTATTTAAATGGTCATTTTAGTATATAAAGTTGCCACCCTTTCACCGTAAGACTTTTCTTAGAAGTTAAAATCAAGTTGCACCTTCAAATGGCTCTGAGCACTGTGGGACTTAACTTCTGAGGTCATCAGTCCCCTAAAACTTAGAAGTACTTAAACCTAACTAACCTAAGGACATCACACACATCCATGCCCGAGGCAGGATTCGAACCTGCGACCGTAGTGGTCGCGCGGTTCCAGACTGTAGCGCCTAGAACCGCTCGGCCACGCAGGCCGGCAGTTGCACCTTCGGTGGCAAAGTTAATATTTTAAATTTTAGTGTTTGGTACCATTTCCAACCCTCCTACAGGGTGCATAGTTTGTGTGCTTGTGTGAATTGTTAAATCCTTTAGTTCAAATGGTTCAAATGGCTCTGAGCACTATGGGACTTAACATCTATGGTCATCAGTCCCCTAGAACTTAGAACTACTTAAACCTAACTAACCTAAGGACATCACACAACACCCAGCCATCACGAGGCAGAGAAAATCCCTGACCCCGCCGTGAATCGAACCCGGGAACCCGGGCGTGGGAAGCGAGAACGCTACCGCACGACCACGAGACGCGGGCATCCTTTAGTTTAAAGTAATCTGGTCTGTTGCAGATTTGCACCAGTGTAGTCTTTCAGAGGTTGTTGTGAGTGGTCGTAACTACGGCCGTGTCAAAAGGGAGCGGCAAGGTTCTCAGCCCGAAAGCTCATACAGTCAAAAATTTGTTTCTTTCCGCCTCTGAATAAATTGTAACTTGATATTTAGAGGGATCTTTCTGATTATAATTTTAAATCTGTTCCTTTTAAAAAAAGGTTTTAGGCACCATTAAAGTGAATAAATTACTGTTCGTTAAAAAGAAATTTGCTTATGATTTCATCAGTTACTCCCTGGCAACTACTTCCACGCTCACATAGTGTGATTAAATGTGTTAATGTTTTTGATGAATCGCTAGTAAGTGGAATAAATTCTTAAGAATATTCTTTGAAAGTAAATCCACGGTTCAATTACATTCAAAATTGTGTCCACTGGATGCAATGTATTGGAACCAAAGTTTCAGCCATTTGTTGAAAAAATCAGCGACCAGTTGCACAAAAGAAATTTTATTTCCTTGCCTGTTTCAAGCACCTACTGCTTTTCTTCTTAAGGTTAGAGTTATCGCATTATTAGCGATCGTCAAATATAAGCAGGTGTATGCACCATAGGTTATGGTCATAAGGATCATAGCACACGTAGAGATGTGGTATAGGGACACCAAATAACAAGTGCAGACATCATGCATGCCAGTTCTACCGCGATAAGTGCATTTTTGTTTGGTGTCCTTATTTGTTTTTTGGTGTCCTTATTCCATATCTGCGCATGTGCTAAGATCCGTAGAATTACATTACTACGCTGCATACACTTGCTTATTTTTGACGCTCGCTAATAATGCGACAACTCTAACCTTCTGAAGAAAGGCAGTAGGTACATGAAACAGGTAAAGAAATAAAATTTATTTTGTGCAGCTGGTTGCTGATTTTATTTTAACAAAAAGTGGAAATGAGCGTTTGGCGTCATTGGCCGGGATGCCCCTTGCGGGGCAGGTCCGGCTGCCTTGGTGCAGGTCTTATTACATTCGACGCCATCTTGGGCAACCTGCGCGCCGGATGGGGATGAAACGATGATGAAGACAACACAACACCCAGTCCCTTAGCGGAGAAAATCCCCGACCCAGCCGGGAATCGAATACGGGCCCGTAGAACAGCAATCCGTTGCGTCACGCTGACCACTTTTCTTTTTTCATTGATCATATTTTGTTCTATATTGTTCGTTGAATTTGTGCGTTGATCCGTTCACTCAGTTTTTTATTACAGAGGGGAGCTAAACCCTCTGACCGAACACGCTGAGCTACCGTGCCGCCAAAAGGATGATGAAGAAAACACAACACCCAGTCCCCTGCCGTGAATCGAACCCGGGCCCCTTGCGTGGTAAACGCTAACGCTACCGCTACGATACGGAGGCGGCAGCCACTCAGCTAACTTACAACAGATACATCTATAGTTGCTTAACGTGGATGAAGTACTAAAGTTCACCCATTGATGGGAACTGCGTTTAGCAGTCCGAATCTAAGCACCGGCTTTTGCTCTTCTACGTCCTGCAAATGCTTCTCTTTTAGGCTTCTTTTCAGTATGAGGAACAGGAAAATACCGCAGGAAACCAGATAAGGTCAGAACGTGCGACATATATTCCGCAAGCCACGTTCTGCGATGGAGGCATCATGCGTTATCACATTAAATGGTTCTTACGTCGCTTCTTGGTAGACCGTCTACACAGTTAGAAGTGAAAGACGCAAAATTCTGGACATGTTACGTAATTAATTTAATTCGTTAGCCTGTTTTCGAGTCACAAGCCCATTAGCAGACTTCAGATGGCTGGCAAGCAACAGTGAAGGAGATAGAACACATGGGGAATGAGGTGTAAACACCTTCCACACGCAATACGTATTGAACAATCTTCTCTTGCATTAATTATATTTTATTGTGATTGTTAACTAAACTTATGTTGTTGAGCAGGCAGTTAGGTGCCTTTAACATCTTCTCTACTACTGACTGCAGTTCTTTGCTAATGTTGTCCTCCTCGTCTTCCACCTCGTCTTCGGCACACACACACACACACACACACACACACACACACACACACACACACACACACACACACACTTATTTCGATGCAGATTTTCATTCTTAATGTTTTTCTCGTTTGTAGCCTGCACATTAATCTACTGTTTAACATTTTCAGTTACGTAACCACTGCGCTGTCAAAGACGTTATTCACTCTGTACCTCATTCCCTGTGTATAACATCTCTCTCAACGTTGATTATCAGTAACTGTATCCGCTTTGGCGACGATAGTCAGTTACGGTCTGATGATGGCCCTGTAAGTCAAAAACCGTTAACAAAATCAGATAATAGTGCGGAACATACACAATTCTGTGCTTTTCATTTATAATGTATGGAATCACTATCATTTCCCCCTTCCTGTTCCATCAGAGAATACTGCGTGGGAAGGGCGACTGTCGGTGGACCTCTGAATGACCTCTAATTCCTTTGATTTTCTCCTTAGATGTCACTTGGCGATGTTAGAGGAAATGTCGCCTGATACTTCCTGGAACGTACGCTGTTGGAGTTTTAACAGTCATCCTCTCCTTCACACACAACGCCGTTCTTGCAGCCATGATGAACATCTCTGAGCTTGAAACTTCCTGGCAGATTAAAACTGTGTGCCCGACGGAGACTCGAACTCGAGACCTTTGCCTTTCGCGGGCAAGTGCTCTACCAACTGAGCTACCGAAGCACGACTCACGCCCCGTCCTTACAGCTTTACTTCTGCCAGTATCTCGTCTCCTACCTTCCAAACTTTACAGAAGCTCTCCTGCGAACCTTGCAGAACTAGCACTCCTGAAAGAAAGGATACAGCGGAGACATGGCCTAGCCACAGCCTGCGGGATGTTTCCAGAATGAGATTTTAACTCTGCAGCGGAGTGTGCGCTGATATTAAACTTCCTGGTAGATTAAAACTGTGTGGCCGACCGAGACTCGAACTCGGGACCTTGCCGGGAAAGTGCTCTTCCGGCTGTACGTTAGTTTACGAGGCCGGAGCCGCTACTTCTCAATCACGTAGCTCCTCTACATCTACATCTACGTGATTACTCTGCTATTCACAATAAACTGCCTGGCAGAGGGTTCAACGAACCATCTTCATGCTGTCTCTCTGCCGTTCCACTCTCGAACGGCACGCGGGAAAAACGAGCACTTAAATTTTCCTGTGCGAGCCCTGATTTCTCTTATTTTATCGTGATGATCATTTCTCCCTATGTAGATGGGTGCTAACAGAATGTTTTCGCGGTCGGAGGAGAAAACTGGTGATTGAAATTTCATGAGAAGATCCCGTCGCAACGAAAAACGCCTTTGTTTTAATGATTACCACTCCAATTCACGTATCACGTCTGTGACACTATCTCCCCTATTTCGCGATAATGCAAAACGAGCTGCCCTTCTTTGTACTTTCTCAATGTCATTCGTCAGTCCCACCTGATGTGGATCCCACACCGCACAGCAATACTCCAGAATAGGGCGGTAGACCTGTTGCACCTTCTAAGTGTTCTGCCAATAAATCACAGTCTTTGATTTGCTCTACCCACAGTATTATCTATGTGGTCGTTCCAATTTAGGTTATTTGTGATTGTAATCCCTAAGCATTTAGTTGAATTTACAGCCCTCAGATTTGTGTGACTTGTCGCGTAATCGAAATTTAGCTGATTTCTTTTAGTACTCATGTGAATAACTTCACACTTTTCTTTATTCAGGGTCAATTGCGACTTTTCGCACCATGCACATATCTTCTCTAAATCATTTTGCAAGTCGTTTTGATCATCTGATGACTTTACAAGACGGTAAATGACAGCATCATCTGCAAACAATCCAAGACGGCTACTGAGATTGTCTCCTATGTCGTTAATATAGTAGATCAGGAACAATAGAGGGTCTACAACACTTCCTTGGGGATCTCCGGATATTACTTCTGTTTTACTCGATGACTTTCCGTCTATTACTACGAACTATGACCTATCTGACAGGAAATCACGAATCCAGTCCCACAACTGAGGCGATACTCCATAGGCACGCAGTTTAGTTAGAAGACGCTTGTGAGGAACGGTGTCGAAAGCCTTGTGTAAATTTAAAAATATGGAAACAATTTGACATCCCCTGTCGATGGCACATATTACTTCATGAGTATAAAGAGCTAGTTGTGTTTCACAAGAACGATATTTTCTGAATCCGTTCTGACTGTAGGTCAATAAATCGTTTTCTCCGAGGTATTTCATAATGTTCGAATACAGTATATGTTCTAAAACCCTACTCCAAATCGACGTTAGTGATATAGGCCTGTAATTCAGTGGATTACTCCTACTTCCCATTTTGGGTATTGGTTTGACTTGAGCAATTTTCCAGTCTTTAGGTACGGATCTTTCTGTGAGCGAGTGGTTGTATATAATTGCTAAATATGGAGCTATTTTATCAGCATACTCTGAGAGGAACCTGACTGGTATACTATCTGGACCGGAGGCCATGCCTTTATTAAGTGATTTAAGCTCCTTTGTTACACCGAGGATATCTACTTCTATGTTTCTCATCCTGCCAGTTGTTCTTGATTGGAATTCAGGAATATTTACTTCGTCTTCTTTGGTGAAGGAGTTTCGGAAAACCGTGTTTAATAACTGTGCTTTAGTGGCACTGCCATCAGTGACGTCACTGTTGTTATCGCTCAGTGAAGGTGTTGATTGCGTTTAAATGGTTCAAATGGCTCTGAGCACTATGGGACTTAACGTCTGAGGTCATCAGTCCTCTAGAACTTAGAACTAATTCAACCTAACTAACCTAAAGACATCACACACATCCATGCCCGAGGCAGGATTCGAACCTGCGGCCGTAGCGGTCGCGCGGTTCCAGACTGAAGCACCTAGAATCGCTCGGCCACCCCGGCCGGCAATTGATTGCGTGTTGCCACTGGTGTCCTTTATATATGACCAGAATCTCTTTGGGTTTTCTTCCAGATTTCGAGACAGAATTTCGTTGTGGAAATTATTAAAAGCATCTCGCATTGAAGTACGCTCCATATTTCGAACTTCTGTAAAACTTTGCCAATCTTGGGGATTTTGCGTTCTTTTAAATTTGGCATGCTTTTTTCGTTGCTTCTGCAACAACGATCTGACCCGTTTTGTGTACCATGTGGGATCAGCACCATCACTTATTAATTTATGTGGTATATATCTCTCAGTTGCTGTTGATACTATCTCTCTGAAAACATTCCACAACTTTTCTATACTTACATGATCAGATCGGAAGGAGTAAAGATTGTCTCTTAAAAAGGCATAAAGAGAATTTTTATCAGCTTTTTCAAGTAGATATACTTTGTGTTTCTTTTTGATGGTTGTAGGTGTTACGGTGTTCAGCCTAGCAGCAACTACCTTGTGTTCGCTAATCCCTGTATTCGTTACAAAACTAATTATTTGTCCAGGATTATTTGTTGCTAAAAGGTCTAGTATGCGGTTTGCCTCACAAGGGCTGAGTGCATCCCGCTTGCCAACAGCGCTCGGCAGATCGGATGGTCACCCATTCAAGTGCTAGCCCAGCCCGCAGCACTTAACTTCGATAATCTGGCGGGAACCGGTGTTACCACTGCGGCAAGGTAAGGCCGCTGGCCACGTTATCCACTACATCACTTAAATAGATTGTAAACGGTAAAGGTTCTGTAACATCCACCTGGGGTACTCGGATAGTTGTACTGTGTTGTGCTGTATGTGAGCTGGGGGCCTAGAAACGACGGAGAAGCTCCGTCCCCGGTGCAGCCGCAGTGGTCCACAACCCCACGACGACAACCTCAGCCCACTTCACCCCTCCGCCGCCCCACATCGAACCACTCTTTCAGGGTTATTGTGCGGATCTGCCACCTGTGGACCCCCCCAAGAACGCCTCACACCAGACGAGTGTAGCCCCAGTGTTTGCGTGGTAGAGTAGTGGTGGTGTACGCGTACGTGGAGAACTGGTTTGCGTAGCAATCTCCGACATAGTATAGTTGAGGCGGAATAAGGGGAACCAGCCCGCATTCGCAGAGGCATTCGGAAAACCGCCTAAAAACCGTCCACGGGCTGGCCGGCTCACCGGACCTCGACACAAGTCCGGCGGGCGGACTCGTGCCAGGGACCAGGCGCTCCTTCCCAATCCGGAAAGATGTGCGTAAGACCGCACGGCTAACCGGGCGGCACTCGAATAGTTACTTTTATATCTGGCCATTTCGCCCCGTTAAAGACTAATAAGTCCTGAATCCAAACACAAAGCTGGTCCGAAATTTTGTTCGCTAAGCTACAGCTCGGAACTGTTTAGAGTGCCGTCAACGAAAATGACCATTAACGTTGTCGCCATCGCCTGCGGTCCTCTGCACCTCGTGGGCGAAAAGACTCAGCTGAATTTCATAAAATCTCTGTTTACAGGATTCATGTAGATTCTTATAGAGGAAAATTTCGTTCTTAAAGTAAGTCATACTAAGCGAGACTAGAACGTGTCACACTATCCTAAAAGCAGGGTGACGACAGATTACATACGTACATATGTCCGATCATACCGTTCAGAAAACAATTACTTCGGGATTCATTCTTTTTTTCTCAACAAGGCACTGACTTCCCTTAAATCATTGAAGGAACTGTCAACAAGGCATTAACTTCGCTTAAATTTTTGAAACAGCTGTCCTTGTTTTCGTAACAACATTTTAACAAAGCTGTTGAACACCTCTGAATGAAGGGGAGCGAATTCTTTTGCATAATCCGTATAGAAATGTACTGGTAAATCATCGTGTCTAAATCCCTTTCCTCTGTGGCAAGATTTTAGTTGATTTCCTATTCTGCTGTCGCATAGTACAGTATCTGCAATTTTAGCGTTCGTGCGATGAATGAAAGGAGAAACCGTCTTGCGATTTTCGACTGTGCAACAATTTTCGGAGACGGAATCATTATTTCGACCTTCTCTCTGTCATTTTCCGTTTCGGTGGCATAATGGTCTGACTTAAGACTGAATAGGTGATTTTGAACTATTTAGTGACTTTTCGTAACACTAAACCCTCTTTTATTCATCACATCGTTGACAAAATTCTTATTCCTCAAATCACTGAACGCTTCTTTTAGCGTTCTCGCTTCCCACGCCCGGGTTCCCGGGTTCGATTCCCGGCGGGGTCAGGGATTTTCTCTGCCTCGTGATGGCTGGGTGTTGTGTGATGTCCTTAGGTTAGTTAGGTTTAAGTAGTTCTAAGTTCTAGGGGACTGATGACCATAGATGTTAAGTCCCATAGTGCTCAGAGCCATTTGAACCATTTGAACGCTTCTTTCTTGACTCTTGTTTATTTTGGAAAGAATTAATTTTTGATTGTCAGCATGGCTTTGATGTCGCTTAAGTCTGTAAATAACTGTTTTTAATTTCGGTGCAAATTTCTAACATGTCTATTGAATCACAGCCTTGCTGTTTAAGAGGATAATACGTAGATTTCTTCTGAGTTTTATACATTGATACTCCACAGCTTCGTCCAAAGAGGTGGAGCTTTAATGCTCATTGTCCAGGTAATCTGCAACCCTTTGTTATTTATCATGGTCAAATTGGAGATTATCGATCCGTGTTTACTGACAGCTCCGGATTCAGAAAAAATCCTTTACTAGTGAAGTCACAAATAAAACTTTTTACTGGTGACAAGTTTCGGTTAAATTAACTTTAGCCATCTTCAGGTCTGTAATACGTAGACAGCTGCAGCTATGAAAATAATATTGTGTGAACTATAAACATAAAATAGTTTCATACCGAAATACACATTACCGAACTGTTTTTTCGTAAGTTTACATCACTCGATGGCAGAACACATTGTCATAATTTCATTTCATCTGCATCTGTTATTATATAACCCGATGGAACAATGATGTAACATTACCTGTAAGACATATTTAAATCACAACGTTGTGAATGATACAGTGCATGAACATATCACAAAAAGGTACAAGCTGAGACTAAAACTCTTACCCCAGTTTACGTGATCGTTGAGTGCCACATATAATGATAGAATCGAACGTTCTCCACACGTGCATTCTGAGAACGTGACAGACCCCGTGTTTTTCTAAATACGTGGCACTAGAACAAATGTGTCATGTTCACTCCATTATATGAGACTTCCGTATCCACTGTGCAAGTGTATTACTAAGCGAGTGCCAATTGCGAAACGCAAACGTCATAGGTTGCTCATGACACAAGGAAGTGCCCATATTGTAATAGGCAGAAGGCTAACCCATGGCCTGCGTCAGCGCTTACAAGGAAGAACGTTCCGCCAGAAGACGCTAGTGATCAGTGTTGATCATAGCAGAAACCACACAACGATTAACAAATCGTATCAACAGACCATCAGCAAGAATAACTGGAATTAATTGATAACATAAAAAGCTATGTGTAATTAAAATAATATCCTAAATGCCATACAGCGATCTACCAGTACATTGGAAATGGCAGTAGCGTGTAAACTACACGTCATTATTTGACGAAGTGTAGTAATATAAATAAAATTTTGAATGATTGGATGACATAGAGAATTATATACAATACCGTGTGTTACAGATAGGAAGATAGTTCATTAATTTAGCGGAAACCATTTGTCAATGAAAAATTATATTTGTCATCTTCACTAATAAAGGATTTTTCCTGATCCAGCAACTTCCAGTCTGCAACCTGTCCCCTGTCACACTTGTTAAGCCAAAACATTTTCCTGACTTTCTCTTAATATTCCTTTCAGCACCTTGAAACACACCCCTGCCCGAGGGAGGACTCGAACCTCCGCCGGGACCAGCCGCACAGTCCATGACCGCAGCGCCCAAGACCGCTCGGCTGATCCCGCGTGGCCTTCAAAAGTGGTTGTCCTATTTGCTTTGATAATTCTGAGTATGTCACCGGCCACAAATAAGAGTTAATTTGTAAATTCTCTCAAACCTTATAATATCGCTTTAACATTGCCTTTATAATTAATTACACATTTTAAAACTATGTTTGAGATCAGAGATGCTGGTCAGAGTGGATAGCTTTACGTTGTCAGGGTAAAATGAGAGTGTGCTAGTAGTAACAGTGTGGTAATGTACTTGGTTCGAAATGGACAGAAGCTGGCTTCAAATGGCTCTGAGCACTATGGGACTTAACTTCTGAGGTCATCAGTCCCCTAGAACTTAAAACTACTTAAACCTAATGACATCACACACATCCATGCTCGAGGCAGGATTCGAACCTGCGACCGTAGCGGTCGCGCGGTTCCAAGCTGTAACCCCTAGAACCACTCGGCCACTCCGGCCGGCGACGGAAGCTGGCCTGCCCTTGAGTGAAGGCAGCATTATTTGGAACAATTTTTGTAATATGATCTTTAAAGAGAGATATTAAGCAGAAGGATCATAACATTGTATGAACGAGGAGAAATAACATTTGGAGGTAACGTAGTTATATTTGTAATTATTTAGTATGCTGATTGTTATAACAGGGCTTATAGTTTAGATATTCTGCAAGGTTTTTGTACTGGAGTTGTATGGTACAGTCTTTCACTTCATTGTTAAATGTTAGACAGACATTTTTCAAATTACTTTGTGTGTGAGAAATGTGGGAAGTTGAGTTGTTGCTATGACTTACTGAAGCTCAGTTAAACCTTAAAGTGTCGATTCAGTTATTTCTTTTTCGGTAAGATTAGTACCCGATTTTTCATTTACATTCATGATTTTACTTGACTGCGCACTCGCATTACACATCGCGAGTTGTGTGCTGAGTAACATTTTTGAGTATAGATGAAACCCCGTCTCGTATTGCATCGCGAGTACGTTGAGTGAAACTTAATTTTGACAGTCAGAATATTATTTTAGAAGAAATGTTGCAGAGCGCACAGGTAAGCCATAAATTTCGTTACCATTGTTGTTCATGTTCAGAGTGAGCCACATTGACTATCAGAGTGCATTTGCGAGAATAATTTCAGTTTAATTTCAGAGGTTTAAATGCGAGTGTGAGGTATTTTTATGAAAGAGCTACATTGTGATTTCAAACAGATTTAAGAGATACAGTCAGCGTTCTATTCAGTGATCATTTGTTGTGTAATGACAGTAATAGTTCTGGTATAGAAATGGTTTTCTAAACTAACGATGATTCACAATATTCAGAGCCATTTAACACAAAGCCATTTTGTCACAGAGCCAGATAACATATGTAAATTTTATTGAGAACAGATTTCTTTCTCGCGGTCGTACTGTTTGACCGACAGGTTACTCTGGATTCCACATTGCGTAGCGTAAGCTTCACATATTTCCATCTTAAATAAGTATCATATATTTTCAGTCACCATTTCTCAGTTACTCAGCTTTCCATATTTTACCGTCTGACCTGACAATTATACAAATATTAAAGCATTTAAAAGGATAATTTCACCTGTCGATTTTCCTGTATCGATGCGTACTTATATGGTAGCCGATTGACTTCTGCAGTCAGATAAAGATTTGTTCTGCAACCACATACATTCACAGGCTTTGATCCACCAGTTGCTTTCAGAATTTGAGACGTAACAATAGAGAAACTATACACTGCTTGCCAGTACATCAACATACACTGAAGAGCCAAAGAAACTGGTACACCCGCCTAATATCGTGTAGGACCCCGCGAGGATGCAGAAGAACCGCAACACGACGTGACAAGGAATCGACTAATGTCTGAAGTAGTGCTACAGGGAATTGGCACCATGAATCCTGCAGGGCTGTCCATAAATCCGTAAGAGTACGAAGGGGTGGAGATCTCTTCTGAACAGCACGATGCAAAGCATCCCAGATATGCTCAATGACATTCATGTCTGGGGAGTTTGGTGGCCAGCGGAAGTGTCTAAATTCAGAAGAGAGTTCCTGGAGCCACTCTGTGGCACTTCTAGACGCGTGATGTGTCGCATTGTCGCCGGCCGGAGTGGCCGTGCGGTTCTAGGCGCTACAGTCTGGAACCACGTGACCGCTACGGTCGCAGGTTCGAATCCTGCCTCGGGCATGGACGTGTGTGATGTCCTTAGGTTAGTTAGGTTTAAGTAGTTCTAACTTCTAGGGGACTGATGACCTCAGCAGTTAAGTCTCATAGTACTCAGAGCCATTTGAACCATTTTTGTAGCATTGTCCTGCTGGTATTGCCCAAGTCTGTCGGAATGAACAATGGACATGAGTTGATGTAGGTGATCAGACAGGATGCTTACATACGTATCACCTGTCAGAGTCGTATCTAGACATATCAGGGGTCTCATATCACTCCAACTGCACACCCCCCACACCGTTACAGAGCCTCCATCAGCTTGAACAGTCACCTGCTGACATGCAGGGTCCACGGATTCATGAGGTTGTCTCAATACCAGTACACGTCCACCCGCTCGATACAATTTGAGACTCGTTCGACCAGGTAACATGTTTCCAGTCATCAATAGTCCAATGATGGTGTTGACGGGCCCACTCGAGGCTTAAAGCTTTGTGTCGTGCAGTCGTCAAGGGTAAACGAGTGGACCTTCGGCTCCGAAAGCCCATATCGATGATGTTTCGTTGAGTGGTTAGGACGCTGATACTTGTTGATGGTCCAGCACTGAAATCTGCAGCAATCTCCGGAAGGGTTGCACCTCTGTCACGTTGAACGATTCCCTTCAGTCGTCGTTGGTCCCGTTCTTGCAGGATCTTTTTACGGCAGCAGCGATTTCGGAGATTTGATGTTTCACCGGATTCCTGATATTCACGGTACACTCGTGAAATGGTCGTACAGGAAAATGCCCACTTCATCGCTACCTCGGAGATACTGTGTTCCATCACTCGAGGGCCCACTATAACACCCCAATCAAACTCCCATCACGGTAACCTGCCATTGTGGCAATAGTAACTGATCTAACAACTGCGGCTGACACTTGTCTTATATAGGCATTGCCGACCACAGCGTCATAATGTGCCTGATTACATATCGCTGTACTGTATTTGAATATGCATGCCTCTACCAGTTTCTTCGGCGCTTCAGTGTAATTTGATTTATTCATCTATTATGATGAACAATAGAGACAAATTTTCTGGAGAACAGTTAATGTTTGCTTGTACTGGGATAGAACGATTGTGAATTCCCTGCAACGTAGGACACCGATCTCGTGAAATGTATTTTATTTTCAGCTGTTAACTTTTGAAACACTAGAGAGTGCAGTGCAAATGAGATTCTTTCATTTTATGGATTTACCATATATATAAGGCGCACTTTTTTCTTCGAAAAATTGCCTCTACAATTCAGGTGCGTCTTATTCTCGAAATTGATATAAATATGTGAAGTGTTTGATTTAAAATTGCTGCCAGGCTTAAAAATGATCATATATTCTATGATGAAGGAAAGCTCTCTCAATCTGGCAACATTGGATTCAACCGGCAGGAACAGTGCACCGGTGCGACGAACATGGGTTGCGGGGATTCACAAGCTAGCAACACTGTCTCCCTCCCGACTCGCAATAACAAACCCAGAACACTGTCTAGCCTATCATGCGTCACTGCAGTCTACGGTGCCAGTGAGTTTGAATTGAAAGAGATTTGTGTTTTCGGTAATAGTACAATATTTTTGTTAGTTGCTAGTTTCGTAATGGAAAAAATAGGAGTTATTCATATCATGCGGGCTGCAAACTGAAAGTAGTAGCAAATGTAGAAGAACATGGAATCAGAGCAGCTGCGTGACGGTTCAGCCCTCCACCAAAAGAAAAAAAATACTATTCGCGATTGGCGGGCGAGTAAAGAAGAACTGAAAACAAATGAGGAAGACTAATTGTGCAAATGTTGTTGTTGTGGTTTTCACTCCACAGACTGGTTTGATGCAGCTCTCCATGCTACTCTATCCTGTGCAAGCTGCTTCATCTCCCAGTACGTACTGCAGCCTACATCCTTCTGAATCTGCTTAGTGTGTTCATCTCTTGGTCTCCCTCTACGATTTTTAGCCTCCACGCTGCCCTCCAATGCTAAATTTGTAATGCCTTGATGCCTTAGAACATGTCCTACCAACCGGTCCCTTCTTCTCGTCAAGTTGTGCCACAAATTTCTCTTCTCCCCAATTCTGTTCAGTACCTCCTCATTAGTTATGTAATCTACCCATCTAATCTTCAGCATTCTACTGTAGCACCACATTTTGAAAGCTTCTATTCTCTTTTTGTCTAGACTATTTATCATCCACGTTTCACTTCCATACATGGCTACGCTACACTCCAACTGTTCAAAAAGTCAGTATAAATTTGAAAACTGAATAAATCACGGAATAATGTAGATAGAGAGGTACAAATTGACACACATGCTTGGAATGAAATGGGGCTTTATTAGAACCAAAAAAATACAAAAGTTCAAAAAATGTCCGACAGATGTCGCTTCCTCTGATCAGAATAGCAATAATTAGCATAACAAAGTAAGACAAAGCAAATATGGTGTTCTTTACAGGAAATGCTCAATATGTCCACCATCATTCCTCAGTAATAGCTGTAGTCGAGGAATAATGTTGTGAACAGCACTGTAAAGCATGTCCGGAGTTATGGTGAGGCGTTGGCGTCGGATGTTGTCCTTCAGCAGCCCTAGAGATGTCGGTCGATCACGATACACCTGCGAATACAGGTAACCTCAAAACCAATAATCGCACGGAGTGAGGTCTGGGGACCTGGGAGGCCAAGCATGACGAATGTGGCGGCTGAGCAGACGATCATCACCAAACGACGCGCGCAAGTGATCTGTCGGACATTTTGTGAACTTCGCTTTTATTTTCGTTTCTAATAAAACCCCATGTCATTCCATGCATGTATGTCAATTTTTACCTCTCTATCTACATTATTCCGTGGTTTATTAAGTTTTCAAATTTATACTGACTTTTTGATCACCCAGTACTTTCAGAAACGACTTCCTGACACTTAAATCTATACTCAATGTTAACAAATTTATCTTCTTCAGAAACGATTTCCTTGCCATTGCCAGTCTACATTTTATATCCTCTCTTCTTCGACCATCATCAGTTATTTTGCTCCCCAAATAGCAAAACTTCTTTACTGCTTTAAATGTCTCATTTCCTAATCTAATTCCCTCAGCATCACCCGACTTAATTCGACTACATTCCATTATCCTCGTTTTGCTTTTGTTGATGTTCATCTTATACCCTCCTTTCATTACACTGTCTATTCCGTTCAACTGCTCTTCCAAGTCCTTTGCTGTCTCTGACAGAATTACAATGTCATCAGCGAACCTCAAAGTTTTTATTTCTTGTCCATGGACTTTAATACCTACTCCGAATTTTTCTTTTGTTTCCATTACTGCTTGCTCAATATACAGATTGAATAACATCGGGGAGAGGCTACAACCCTGTCTCACTCCCTTCCCAACCACTGCTTCCCTTTCGTGCCCCTCGACTCTTATAACTGCCATCTGGTTCCTGTACAAAATGTAAATAGCCTTTCGCTCCCTGTATTTTACCCCTGCCACCTTCAGATAAAATACAGGACTGAATTCAAAATGACCAAAACTAGAAGATGACGTATTGAAATGTTTACATTAACATTTCTAGGCAGCGAATTTAGTAGTTATTTGCTCTATGTAGATTTTCTGTGTGTGAGAGATTTCTTTTTTGTTTGCTGCTTTAATGTATTTGCAAAATGTAAAGAGCTACCACAGCTGTGTTAACTGTTAGAGCTATAGTTGATGCGATGTTTGAAGAATTCGTAGTTTCCTAAACGTTTTGAAGACTCCGTCAATCCTACATCTGTTTCCGAGACCGTTTGCTGTTTCAGTAGAAAGCGCCCTTGTGCATATGCAGATGTAGCTGTTTGATCTGCAGTGAAATTTCCCTTTTAAAGACAAATTCTCGTACAGTGCACCCTCGGTTTCCCCCTCTTTCCCCTCCTCATGTTTAGCCAGAGTGCCAAGGCGGTGGAGGAAATGTACAGCCAGGGTGAGTGTAATGGCACCCGTGCTAGGGCACAGCTTGCGAGCAAAATACTTGGCCGCCGCTGTTTTAGAGAAACTGCGGGTGCCCCTGGAATAAGTCAATCCAGCGCTACTGGCATTTTTTGCGGCCAACGGCTTCCATACTTATGTGTCATTTCCTCAGTAAATTAAACAGCAGCACTGGAGAAGCAGCATGGAATCTTATCGCTCGGTTCTGGTGCTACATCAGGCAGTTTCTGTCTTCTACGAATTTTTCTTTGATGATGAAGCAACATTTCCAAATAATGGAGAGACTAATTTAAGTAGCATGGATTATTGGACCGCTGAGAATCAGT
Organism: Schistocerca serialis cubense; assembly: GCF_023864345.2. Taxonomy (NCBI): domain Eukaryota; kingdom Metazoa; phylum Arthropoda; class Insecta; order Orthoptera; family Acrididae; genus Schistocerca; species Schistocerca serialis. The sequence goes on from NC_064638.1 coordinate 942,375,003, forward strand.
AGTGGCCGAGGCATGTTGAAGGTCATTGGCATTAGAGTGTGTACGTTTGATGCGGGATTATTGGAGATTATGTGATTGCTCCTCACTCCGTTGAAGAAAACTTGCCGGCCGCGGTGGTCTCGCGGTTCTAGGCGCGCAGTCCGGAACCGTGCGACTGCTACGGTTCTAAGTTCTAGGGGACTGATGACCACAGCAGTTGAGTCCCATAGTGCTCAGAGCCATTTGAAGAAAACTTAGCAAGTAGAAGATACGTGCAGTTTCGTACTGGAGTGCTACCAGCTATCCTAGACGATGCAACATTTGAAATACATGAACGCACGTGATACCACACCGCTATGTGCCCAGTTCATTTCTTGATTGTCATTGTGAAAGAGCACACCAGACTCCTCTTCCTGGACGATGGATAGTATGTCAAGATTCTGTGATTGGCGTGTATGTCCAGCTGATGTCACTGCACTTTTTTCTCTGGGATGAGCTCAAAGTTGAAGTCTACCCACAAGTTCTGATGACCTAAGAGGATAGAATTTCTCCGCTCTATTCAGAAGTCCTTGTACCAGTGACTACGAACGAGTACTACAGTTGATGGTGGACGCATCAAGCACTTGATAACATAATTGGAATTTTTTGGAAGTGTTTATGATACTTCATTTTATGATTTCGTCTCTGTAGTTGTTGCTGACGCGATTTTACAATGTAAATTTGTATGTCGAAAATAAACATGTCAGTCTTTTGCCCTCATGAAGTTATTGTTTAGCAGTACTTATACTTCAGTTTTCTGTTTTATAATTTTCGATGCTGGGAAGCAGGAGCAAACTATTGGGATGGTTAAGTGAAAAATTATCTTCAAATGCCACTTTCTTTGCCTTTCAACCACACAGCCAAGTGTGATTAGTATCTTGAAACCCGTCCCTCTTTGAGACCAGGAAGGAAATGGGTGGAATTGTACCTTTGAGCTGATAGGCCTGGACACACGGGTCTAGTAGTGGAAAGACACTGGACACTTGCTACTTAAAAGATTTATTTAACAATTGAGGTGTACATTACTTGTAGCTAAGCAATATAATCTCCTAAGAATCTTGACGGATAGATAACTTACGGGCACTAAACCACGTGAAACTACGCAATAATCTTCACGATACAAATCATCTAATGGGCACTCGCCCACTTCAAAATAGTAAATGGATTTATGGATCAATGAAACAGCAATGACAAAATTTAACATACGCAACCACTAGTTCATTTTAGCAAACAATACAGGATAAATGCCAGCAACTCAAAATGTCGGCAGGGGGTCTGTTTGTAAAACTTGAATAGTAGATTTCATATGGCCCACATATAACTGGTTTTAACTTTATTAATCGAATAATGAGCTGTTGCCCATTTGCAAACAATTAATTCCTACGAGCAGTATCTCATTTACAGGGACATAGAATTAATGAAATTTACTAAAAAAGGCTGGTGGTACGCCTTCTTGAAAATTAGATTAGCAACAAGTAAATAGCTCACTCAGGCACAGTTAAATTTTTTATTCAAATATCGGGGTGTGGCCCATTTCCAATCAGTTAATTCCTACGAGTACTCGCTCGTTTTAAAGAATACAGTATAAACAGGAGTTACTCAGAATCTAAGGCAGCAGCCATCTCTTGAAAATTAGATTAGCAACAAGTAAATAGCTGGAATGAGATTTTCAGTTTACAGCGGACTGTGCGCTGATATGAAATTACCTGGCAGATTAAAACTGTGTGCCGGACCGAGATTCGAACTCGGGACCTTTGCCTTTCGCGGGCAAGTACTCTACCATCTGAGCTACCCAAGCATGACTCACACCCCGTCCTCACAGCTGTACTTCCGCCAGTACATCGTCGCCACAGCCTGGGGGATGTTTCCAGAATGAGATTTTCACTCTGCAGCGGAGTGTGCGCTGATATGACACTTCCTGGCAGATTAAAACTGTGTGCCGGATCGCGACTCGAGCTCTGGACCTTTGCCTTTCGCGGGCAAGTGCTCTACCATCTAAACTACCCAAGCACGACTCACGCCCCGTCCTCACAGCTTTACTTCCGCCAGTACCCCGTCTTCTACCTTCCAAACTTTACAGAAGCTCTCCTGCGAACCTTGCAGGACTAGCACTCCCGGAAGAAAGGATATTGCGAAGACATGGCTTAGCCACAGTCTGGGGAATGTTTCCAGAAAAGCTGTGTGGACGGGGTGTGAGTCGTGCTTGGGTAGCTCAGATGGTAGAGCACTTGCCCGCGAAAGGCAAAGGTCCCGAGTTCGAGTCTCGGTCCGGCACACAGTTTTAATCTGCCAGGAAGTTTCAAGAAAATAGCTCATGGACACTAGCCCACCCAAAAAGTGGGTACAATTGGAGGCGAACCAAGGGAAGAACCCAGAGGTATCTTCAGGAATACGAAGTCAACCTTACTCACAAAAACGGTAATACAAACGGGGCACTTATCCCGGCACCCCCTGCCTGCTCATAGCAGCGGGTCGTGCCGGGTCATAGCTAACATTTCCCCGAACTCACTCGTCAACTCAAGCAACGGCAGGTCGCTTCAACAACTCGGCTCCGCCGGCCAGACACCGTCAAAATCGCAGACATCGCAGGCCGGACCCCTCTCGCCCGGCAGTCGGAGGCCCGTCTTCAGGCCTCTCTCGTGGCTAACACCCACTCGTCCGTCTCCCGCTAACACCGCTCTTCTCGCACGCTGGTCACGCCACCTTTATTCATAGCCGCCACGCGCTAACGTCTCCGGATGCGAGTCGATCCTCGAGAAGAAAGAAAAAAATGTGTGTGAAATCTTATGGGGCTTAACCACTAAGGTCATCAGTCCCTAAGCTTACACACCACTTAATCTAAATTATCCTAAGGACAAACACACACACCCATGCCCGAGTGAGGACTCGAACCTCCGCCGGGACCAACCGCACAGTTCATGACTGCAGCGCCCTAGACTGCTCGGCTAATCCCGCGCAGCTCATCCTCGCGAAGGATCGACAAGCACGCATCATATATGTTTTAAATTAAACTTCTCTCAACTATTTAGAATTCGTGATTACATTCTGTTATCTGTATACAGGGTGGTCCATTGATAGTGACCAGGCCAAATATCTCACGAAATAAGCATCAAACGAAAAAAACTACAAAGAACGAAAGTCGTCAAGCTAGAAGGGGGACACCAGATGGCGCTATGGTTGGCCCGCTAGATGGCGCTGTCGTAGGTCAAACGGATATCAACTGCGTTTTTCTAAATAGGAACCTCCGTTTTTTATTACATATTCACGTAGTATGTAAAGAAATATGAATGTTTTAGTGGGACCACTTTTTTCGCTTTGTGATAGATGGCGCTGTAATAGTCGCAAAAGAATAAGTACGTGGTATCACGTAACATTCCGCCAGTGCGGACGGTATTTGATTCGTGATACATTACCCGAGTTAAAATGGACCGTTTACCAATTGCGGAAAAGGTCGATATCGTGGTGATGTATAGCTATTGTGATCAAAATGCCCAGTGGGCGTGTGCTATGTATGCTGCTCGGTATCCTGGACGACATCATCCAAGTGTCCGGACCGTTCGCCGGATAGTTACGTTATTTAAGGAAACAGGAAGTGTTCGGCAACATGTGAAACGTCAACCACGACCTGCAACAAATGATGATGCCCAAGTAGGTATTTTAACTGCTGTCGCGGCTAATCCGCACATCAGTAGCAGAAAAACTGCGCCAGAATCGGGAATCTCATAAACTTCGGTGTTGAGAATGCTACATCAACATCGATTGCACCCGTACCATATTTCTGTGCACCAGGAATTGCATGGCGACGACTTTGAACGTCGTGTACACTTCTGCCACTGGGCACAAGAGAAATTACGGGACGATGACAGATTTTTTGCACGCGTTCTATTTAGCGACGATGCGTCATTCACCAACAGCGGTAACGTAAACCGGCATAATATGCACTATTGGGCAACGGAAAATGCGCGATGGCTGCGACAAGCGGAACATCAGCGACCTTGGCGGTTACTGTATGGTGCGGCATTATGGGAGGGAGGGTAATTGGCCCCCATTTTATCGATGGCAATCTAAATGGTGCAATGTATGCTGATTTCCTACGTAAAGTTCAACCGATGTTACTACAAGATGTTTCACTGCATGACAGAATGGCGATGTACTTCCAACATGATGGATGTCCGGCACATAGCTCGCGTGCAGTTGAAGCGGTATTGAATAGCATATTTCATGATAGGTGGATTGGTCGTCGAAGCACCATACCATGGCCCGCACTGTCACCGGATCTGACGTGCTCGGATTTCTTTCCGCGGGGAAAGTTGATGGATATTTGCTATCGTGATCCACCGACAACGCCTGACAACATGCGTCAGCGCATTGTCAATGCATGTACTAGCATTACGGAAGGCGAACTACTCGCTGTTGAGAGGAATGTCGTTACACGTATTGCCACATGCATTGAGGTTGACGGACATCATTTTGAGCATTTATTGCATTAATGTGGTATTTACAGGTAATCACGCTGTAACGGCATGCGTTCTCAGAAATGATAAGTTCACAAAGGTACACGGATCACATCGGAACAACCGAAATAAAATGTTCAAGCGTACCTAAGTTCTGTATTTTAATTTAAAAAACCTACCTTTTACCAACCGTTCGTCTAAAATTATGAGCCATGTGTTTGTGACTATTACAGCGCCATCTATCACAAAGCGAAAAAAGTGGTCCAACTAAAACATTCATATTTCTTTACGTACTACACAAATATGTAATAAAAATGGGGGTTCCTATTTTAAAAAACGCAGTTGACATCCGTTTGACCTATGGCAGCGGCATCTAGCGGGCCAACCATAGCGCCATCTGGTTTCCCCCTTCAAGCTAGACAAGTTTCGTTCTTTGTAGTTTTTTCGTTTGACGCTTATTTCGCGAGATATGCGGCTCGGTCACGATAAGTGGACCACCCAGTACAGCTGGAGCCCCTCATTAGGTGGATACAACAGTACTGTATGACAATGTGTAATTCCACACAAATCTCTAATCGCTTTGATGTTGAAAAGACATAAATGCTAAGTTCTAAATATTATTCCTCCGAAAGTAATCGGATTTTGGAGATAGAAATGAGATTAATTTCTTTTCTTTGCGATATGCAATACCAGTATCATAAATTACTGTGGTGTCGTTAATCACAGACACCGAGCTAGGCGTTTCTGTTCATGGTTCCGAGATTGGCACCAGACAATGCTAGTGTCACCGCTAGAGGCAGCCACGCAGCAACCGGCGGCCACCAACCAACAGCCACTATACCGCAGGCAACGGTGCCCTCGTGGTGCGTAAGAGGCCACCATCTGTCCCTTGTGTATCGTGAACGTCGTCTGCAAGTACACATCTCTCACAGTGACCTTAGTATACGATACTCGGCTGCGAAAACCGGCACTCTGAGCTGCACTTTGGATCTGATTGCATTTTATTCGACAGGTCGTTGAGTTAAGTAATCGCGTTTTATATAACTGTTGTTTCTCTCTCGTTCTCTGCTTTCTGCCCTTAGTACCCACGCATAGTTATAAAATACAACAATTACCACATTTCCGTAAACGTAACTATAGAAAGTTGAGACCAGTCATTTGTGAAATAGTCCTTAATTTTTATGAACTATTTTTCGAGCCGTTTCAGGCTGACCTCTAGATGTGTTCCACCGAAGTTTAAAGATTTATGCTTAAAGCATGACTCTTGGCACTGGAGGCATCATGTGACTGCTCTCATATCCAGCTGGTCAGTTTCTTTTTTCACTCAGTAACGCGTGTTGAATGATAGTGAACGGTGTTTAAGTCTCTGACTCAGACGAAATGCCAATGAATGCTGCCTGTTGGATGTAAACACCAACAACTATCACGTTTCTAGAATGAAATTTTCACTCTACAGCGGAGTGTGCGCTGATATGAAACTTCCTGGCAGATTAAAACTGTGTGCCGGTCCGAGTCTCGAACTCGGAACCTTTGTCTTTCGCAGGCAAGTGCTCTACCAACTGAGCTACCCAAGCACAACTAACGCCCCGTCCTCACAGCTTTAATTCCGCGAGTACCTCGTCTCCTAGCAGGAGAGCTTCTGTGTAGTTTGGAAGGTGGGAGATGAGGTACTGGCGGAATTAAAGCTGTAAGGACGGGCCGTGAGCCGCGCTTGGGTAGCTCAGTTTGTAGAGCACTTGCCAGCGAAAGGCAAAGATCCCAACTTCGAGTCTCGGACCGCCACACAGTTTTAATATGCCAGGAAGTTTCAACTATCATGTTGTTGCTTGAAGCAACCTCCAATGTCCACCATTGTGGTGTAACTATTAATATGTAAACTTCTGCATGCCACACCTGAAGATAAGCCTGAAAAGGCTCGAAAACTAGTTCATGAAAATAAAGATATACTTCACAGATGACTGGTCGAACACATGTATAGTTACATTTCATTTAATAAACAATCACGGCGTTATATAGTATCAGCAGTGGATAAGCTTAATACTATGGCTTCATTTGGAAAAGCGAGGTTTATAACAACGAGGGGATTTCCGAAAGCTATGCCTCATATTTTTATTCATGGAAACTACAGGAGGCACATAAATCACAACAGCAGAACTAAGTAGAGCAATATTTCAGATACAGACTGTCATTTTTCCACAGTCACCACCATTCTTTATGCACTTTTGCCAACGAAGAACTAGAGCCTGTGAGTGTGTGGGTTTTATTCTGTCAAGTTGTGCAAGGGATTGATACAACAAGTACCCTTTGGCTCCTGCAAGAAACAATTTCCACCTCACAGTACTACAGAAGTCAGACAGACGCTCCTAATGTACCAGCAAGAACTGCTTGAAAAACATTCAGCAACAAATATCTTCTGGAGTCGTCCGCTGTAAGGAAAAGACACAAAAATATTCTTTCTTACATAACTAGTGCAATGCTTGGGTACAGGAGTATTGCTAGTTAGTGTAAGAAAAACGTTGAACGAACGAAAAATATTATTTATTGCAAAAAAATATGATAAATCGAGTGAAAGTTTTTCTTATAAAATAATAATAAATTTCCGGATTCTTTTCGGAACAGTAGATTGCCTCTTATGGATAGGAATGCTATTATTTTCTTTTCTCCCTTTTCTTTAAGAATGTTATTTACTCGGCAGAGTGGCTGAGAGCCGCACCTACACAACTTGAATAACTTTTCTAGATATGGTCAAGGTTGTCAGGTGACAAATGTAACGGAGTGTACTGTTATGGAGGACAGATGGGGCTCGCATACGCTGTAGCGCACAGTACCGTGAGCTGCGATGACTGCTGGCTGCGTCGCTCGCTGCTGACAAATAACACAACTATCTCTTTGTATCGGGATTGACCTTCGCCAATCAAACTCTTCCTACGCCTTGATGAAGTCAAGGACTCCTATCCACCCCTAGTCTAACTATTGGTGTGGTACACCAGTCAGAAAACCAGCCAACCGCGATGCCAGTAAATACTCGCTGGCAGGTTTAGATTAGATTAGATTAATACTAGTTCCATGGATCATGAATACGATATTTCGTAATGATGTGGAACGAGTCGAATTTTCCAATACATGACAGAATTAGGTTAATTTAACAACATACTTAAGTTAATATAACAACTTTATTTTTTTGTGTTTTTTTATTTTTATTTTTTTATTTTTTTTTATTTTTTTAATATTTTTTTTTCTTAATTTATATCTAAAAATTCCTCTATGGAGTAGAAGGAGTTGTCATTCAGAAATTCTTTTAATTTCTTCTTAAATACTTGTTGGTTATCTGTCAGACTTTTGATACTATTTGGTAAGTGACCAAAGACTTTAGTGCCAGTATAATTCACCCCTTTCTGTGCCAAAGTTAGATTTAATCTTGAATAGTGAAGATCGTCCTTTCTCCTAGTATTGTAGTTATGCACACTGCTATTACTTTTGAATTGGGTTTGGTTGTTAACAACAAATTTCATAAGAGAGTATATATACTGAGAAGCTACTGTGAATATCCCTAGATCCTTAAATAAATTTCTGCAGGATGATCTTGGGTGGACTCCAGCTATTATTCTGATTACACGCTTCTGTGCAATGAATACTTTATTCCTCAGTGATGAATTACCCCAAAATATGATGCCATATGAAAGCAATGAGTGAAAATAGGCGTAGTAAGCTAATTTACTAAGATGTTTATCACCAAAATTTGCAATGACCCTTATTGCATAAGTAGCTGAACTCAAATGTTTCAGCAGATCATCAATGTGTTTCTTCCAATTTAATCTCTCATCAATGGACATACCTAAAAATTTGGAATATTCTACCTTAGCTATATGCTTCTGATTAAGGTCTATATTTATTAATGGCGTCATACCATTCACTGTACGGAACTGTACGTACTGTGTCTTATCAAAATTCAGTGAGAGTCCGTTTACAAGGAACCACTTAGTAATTTTCTGAAAGACAGTATTGACAATTTCATCAGTTAATTCTTGTTTCTCAGGTGTGATTACTATACTTGTATCATCAGCAAAGAGAACTAACTTTGCCTCTTCATGAATATAGAATGGCAAGTCATTAATATATAATAAGAACAACAAAGGACCCAAGACTGACCCTTGTGGAACCCCATTCTTGATAGTTCCCCAGTTTGAGGAATGTGCTGATCTTTGCATGTTACGAGAACTACTTATTTCAACTTTCTGCACTCTTCCAGTTAGGTACGAATTAAACCATTTGTGCACTGTCCCACTCATGCCACAATACTTGAGCTTGTCTAGCAGAATTTCATGATTTACACAATCAAAAGCCTTTGAGAGATCACAAAAAATCCCAATGGGAGGTGTTCGGTTATTCAGATCATTCAAAATTTGACTGGTGAAAGCATATATGGCATTTTCTGTTGAAAAACCTTTCTGGAAACCAAACTGACATTTTGTTAGTACTTCATTTTTACAGATATGTGAAGCTACTCTTGAATACATTACTTTCTCAAAAATTTTGGATAAAGCTGTTAGAAGGGAGATTGGACGGTAATTGTTGACATCAGATCTATCCCCCTTCTTATGCAAAGGTATAACAATAGCATATTTCAGTCTATCAGGGAAAATGCCTTGTTCCAGAGAGCTATTACACATGTGGCTGAGAATCTTACTTATCTGTCGAGAACAAGCTTTTAGTATTTTGCTGGAAATGCCATCAATTCCATGTGAGCTTTTGCTTTTAAGCAAGTTTATTATTTTCCTAATTTCAGAGGGAGAAGTGGGTGAGATTTCAATTGTATCAAATTGCATAGGTATGGCCTCTTCCATTAACAGCCTAGCATCTTCTAATGAACACCTGGATCCTACTATATCCACAACATTTAGAAAATGATTATTAAAAATATTTTCAACTTCTGACTTTTTGTTCGTAAAGTTTTCATTCAATTTGATGGTAATATTGTCTTCCTCTGCTCTTGGTTGACCTGTTTCTCTTTTAATAATATTCCAAATTGTTTTAATTTTATTATCAGAGTTGCTGATTTCAGACATGATACACATACTCCTGGATTTTTTAATAACTTTTCTTAATATAACACAGTAGTTTTTTATAATTCTTGATAGTTTCTGGGTCACTACTCTTTCTTGCTGTCAGATACATTTCCCTTTTCCGGTTACAAGATATTTTTATACCCTTAGTAAGCCATGGTTTGTTACAAGGTTTCTTACGAGTATATTTAACTATTTTCTTGGGGAAGCAGTTTTTAAAGGCATTTACAATAGGCTTTCCCTGAAATTTGCAATTGTTAAATCGTTGACTGAACGTACTACTTTGGAGGACTGTTTAGTATTGCTGAATGGAGCTATGTCATATATTGTAACTAACTGTGCACCATTCTCAACAGGCTGAGCATTTATCTGGTTAAACTTATCTTGGTCTATAAAGAAGTTATCTATCAGTGAGCTGCTATCCTTTACCACCCGAGTAGGAAAATCAATAACGGGTGTCAAATTGAAAGAACCGAGTAATACTTCAAGGTCATTTTTCCTATTACCCTCTTTCAGAGAATCTACATTGAAGTCCACACAAATAATAATTTGCTTCCCCCTGTCTGACAGATAGCACAACAAGGAGTCCAAATTTTTCAGAAATAGATGAAAATTTCCTGATGGGGACCTATATACAGTTCCAATTATAAATGTGCCTTTATTTAATTTAAGCTCACAGGCACATGCTTCTATATGTTTCTCTACACAAAACTTTTTTGTTTCTATACTTTTTGCACAATGATAACTTTTGACATATATGGCAACTCCTCCTTTCTCCATATTTTCTCTCATTACATGTGCAGAGAGCTTATAACCACTTACATTTACCTTATCCATATCAGTAACAATGTGATGCTCAGACAGGCATAGTATATCTATTTCATTCTCAGCTTCTAAATCTTCTAAACAAACCAGAAGCTCATCTATTTTATTCTTTAAACTCCCAATATTTTGATGAAATATACTTACATTATTTTTAATTATACTTTTATGAGAACCTTTCCTTATTCTAACATTTGCAGTACTCTCCTGTCTGAGTTTCTCATTGTGCTTAGGCCTAGTTCCTATACCAGTGGTCACATGGTGTTCAGAGAGGCAGATTATGTCAACTGGGTTGGGTGACTTTAATTCATCAATGGAATTACCTAGGACTGAGATACAACTTGGTGGAGATAAAATTTCTGGTGATTGGTGAAAATTTATAATTGATAGCTGTGATTGGTGATCCAATGTGCTAGAATTGTGCTGTTTAATTTCTTTCCTAAACTGAAGATTTGTTTCAATCCTGACCTCTCGTAGAACTTGACATCTTTCTGTCCTACCTATCCTAAAAAAGGTGCTGCTCCAACACCTGTAACCACTGGTATTTTACCATTCATGGCAGTGCCTCCCCCCCTTAAATTTCCTGCTATTACCCCAGCCAGTTTCCCCTTCCCTTTCCTGTTGAGATGTAGGCCGTGCCTGGTATAGTCCCACCTACTGAGATAATCAACAGGAACCACACCAATATGAGCCCCCGCACCCGATCCAAGCAGCCGTTCCAACTCCAAATTAACTCTCCCAACAGAAGAGTTCAAATGAGGCCGGTCATGGCGTCTCAGGACAGATACAAATTCAACATTGGTGTGTCTCGATGCTGACGCAATCTTTACCAGGTCACACTCTATACTGTACCCAGGATCTCTGTCGATGCTGTTCCCTGGCCCTCCCACAATAACCACGGTGTCTTCCCTGGTAAATCCTTTACAGAGTGAACCTAAATCCTCTGTCACCTGATCCAGACTAGCACTTGGTTTGAAAAAATTTGTGACCTGGTATTCTGGTCCTAATTCCTCCTGCAGAAGTTGGCCTACACCTCTGGCATGAGAACTGCCTAACAACAAAACTTTCTTCCTTTTCGATGACTTTCCTACATTCTTTTTCAATTTCCTATTGAAAGTTTGTTGTGTCCTGTCTACACCTACCTCTGCTTGAGGCTCATCAGTTTCTAACTGAAGCAACAGGTCAAACTTATTTTTGACATTCACCACAAAACTGTCAGACTTAGTTCTAGGCCTATTCCTTCTGCTACCTGTTGCCACTTCCCACCTCTCTTTGCCCTTCTCCCTCCTTAACCTGTCCAGATCTTCCCTAGCCTGATCTAGCTCAGCCTGAAGGGCAGCAATTTTCCCCTCCTGTTCCACTATCTTCCTATCTCTGCTGCAAATCCTACATAACCACTGATGAGCCTGATCCACTTTCCCAACACCCACGCCACTGCAGTCCCCCCAGTGAAAAAAACTACTGCATCCATCACACCAAACCCCGGAACTAACAATTCTACGGCAAGTCAGGCACTTCTCACTCATGGCAAAAATAATACTTTAGCTAGAATAAATCAATTAAATTACCGAAAATCAAAAAAGACGTTACAAGAATTAAGCCTATTCACAAATGTATATAAGCAAGTTTCTGATTTCAAATTCCGCTGTTTTTCTGAGATCTGTATTAAAACAACGAAGGTATACGCTATTTATTATATATTTCACTCGATGGAATGAAAAAAAGGACAATTAAACGAGATACTTTAACTTTGATTCTCCAAAAACGTTACGAGAATTAGGCCTATAAACAAATGTATATAGGCAAGTTTCTGATATAAAGTTACGTTGTTTTTCTGAAATCTGTATTAAAACAATGAAGTTATACGTTATTTACGGTAGTTTACTTATTTGTTACCGAGAAACTAGTTAAATTACCGTGAAACAAGAAACAAACACGTTTACAAAATTTAAGCCTAAGCGCGACTTCGCGAAGTTACGATCTTTTCGTGATTTCTGAAAAAATACGCAAAGAAAAGTCAAACCTTTAACGGCAAGACTAAACGATACACTAATGCACGTATTTAATTTGTTGTCGGCGTTAAACTAAATTATATTCCTGTCTAAATCACTTAACTTTCTGGAAATGGTTTCTGGCGTCACTTACTCGGCGGCCATCTTGGAACAGGCGTTTAACTAGTACTCTGTCCCTGTTCACACCGCACAATAAGCTTAATCGCGAGCAACTCAATATAGAGTGTCACTCTGATTCGCTAACGCAGAGGTGCTCCCCCAGTAGAGTACTGAGGAGAGACTTTGTTCCTCGCTCTTTGCGAACACGTACGAGCGCACTTTCTCTCGTTACGTATTCCCACTCCAAGAGCGACAACGGAACGGCCCCTTTTTCTGGAAAAGTTGCAAGGGTATATCATTCGCTGTCTTCCCTCACTCCTCTGGCTGTCTGCATCAGAAATATTCCGCCAGTCAGTGTTGCTCTTTTAAACGGAAGAATGACGTTTCGTTGCGTCGACCAATGCGGAAATCTGTAGCATCTCCGTTAGGCGTACACTGTCCTCCTGTGAGAACTCCATAACTACGCAGTCGGTCCGTGAAAAAATGCGTCTTCTGGGCGCTCCCACACAATGTAGCGGAACTTGCTTTTAAGTCGAACACAAGGGTCGTTATCCCTTCGCTCTGGCAAAAGCTGTATTCTCTCTGGGTGGTCGCTTCAGCTGAAATAGGTATGTTGTTTACCCAGCCCTCTGAAGGGACGGTCTTCCCAGCAGGCTGGTTTCCTCTTTAGAACGAAAATACCTGTGGCTGTCATGTTGTGTACGCCAGCCCCGACTTTTTCAACCCCAGTGTGCACTTGCAATTTACTTATTAGATTTGCATATCACTTACATGAATTCATACAAAATTGACTCTACCTTATCGAGTTTGGGTTCGAATGAAGCATCTCGATGTGCAAAATACGATTGTGAGGACGGAATATGTAAGAAATGGAAGTCAGGAGACCACGCCACCCTACAAGCCTATATGACGCACTTGTAAACATCAGAACCAGCTGAGGTGAACCACTTCTTTACAGCTTTGAGAACAGCATCAGAATCTTGAAAATGTTCGCCACATAGTCCATCTTTCAGAGGCCCAAAGAGATGGAAGTCTGAAGGCGCTAAATTGGAACTGTACGGTGGATGTGGTAAGACAGTCCTACCGAATTTTGCAGTGAGTTGTGTGGTCGCAAAACTGTGTGGGGCCTGGCGTTATCACGTTCCAGATGAAAGTTGGTCTTCTTCTATGGCTTTACCCTGGAAATTGGGGGTTTCAGCTTCCACACACTGGCTATCCCAGAAAACTGTGCACATCACTTTGCGTGCAGACAGCTATGTCTTGAATTTCTTCTTTGATGGAGAATTCGCATGTCGTCGTTCCATGGCTTGTCTTTTGCATTCCGGCTCGTGGTGATGACACCACGTCTTATCTCCGATGACGATACCATTCAGAAAATTGTCATCTTCAGCTTCATACTGGTCCATCAGGTTCCGACAAATTTCTGTTCGATGAGTTTTTTGTCCTTCTGTAAGAATTTGCGGGATCCATCTCAAACAGACTTTACGATAACCAAGATGTTCCAGCACTGTTTCCAAGGCATTACAGCCGACATTCAACTTTGCACACAATTCTCTGGTCGTTATCCGCCAATCAGCATGTATTAGTTGCGAGGGATGACAACCGAGCAGGATCGACCGGGCCGTGGCAGTTGTTATAAAACACTATATACCCTTTAGTGGGGACTTTCTTCCAATTCACTTGATGAAATCAGAATTACCCTACCGTAAACAATTCCGTAAATATACTACAAGAAAAAAAAGACGCACCACGAAGGAGTTATGCAAATTGGTCATAAACTGATATTCATGTAGGTGTCAACGGGAAATGCAATGCTGTAAACTTTCACTGTCGATTGATGAACGTGTGACGCTGCAACGCAATTTCGCCACGCAGCTGGCAATGATGGTAAACAGTGGACATGTCGATACCACAGCATAAAATCGATGCCAGTTTCTTTCTGTGTACTCAGTTGGACAGTAACTGTGTCTCGTAGATGGATGCATGAGCAGTATACAAAGATGCCAGCGTTTGAGGAAGCAAGTGTCGTTGGGGTCAAAGAAACCGGTTGGAGTAATCGGCGAATCGCTAGACATTTGAATAGAAGCTATGCCACTATTCGACGATGTTGGCAGAAATAGGTGAACCATGGCCGACCACAGCGTCAGAAGGAAGCAGTCTGCTTAGAGAGACAACAGAACAACAGGACCAAGCAATCGTCAGAGAGTTATTCAGAGCCCCAGATTCATCATTATCATCGATGCGACGTGCAGCTCGTGCTTCAGTCACCACAAGGACCATTAACAGGCGGCTCATAGAAAGGGGATTGAGCTTACGGTGCCCCATGCGCCGACTACCATCGACCTCCGTGCACCAACGAGTCCGTTTGCAGTGGTGTCGGGCACATTCGGCCTGGAACGTCATTGACTGGAGTGGAATTGTCTTCAGTGATGTTCCTCGCTTCGAACTGAGCTAATATGACAGTGAAGATGTTCCAGGTGACACCCCGGTCAGCACTCGGATACGAATCTGAATGTCGCCCACCATACGGCCCGACAACCAGGACTGACGGCCTGTAATGCCATTTCTTTTGGTAGCTGGATCCGTTTTGGTCTGTGACATCCTTACAGCACAGCGATACCTCGACAATATTCTACGCAACGTTTTGTTGCCCTTATAGCAGGCCATCCTGGGCTTCCATGCCCACCCGCACACGACGAGAGTTTCTGCTGCTTGTCTTCGTACTTGCCAAACCCAATCTTGGCCAACGAGGTAGCTGGATCAGTCCTCAGTTGAAAACGTTTGAAGCATTATGGGCAGTGCCCTTCAACCATCTCGGGATGTTAACGATCTAACGTACCAATTGGACAGAGTTTGGCACGATATCCCTCATGAGGACATGCAGCAACTCTTGTCAATCAGTGCCAAGCCGAATAGCTGCTTCCATAATGGGTAGACGTGGACCAACGCGCTACTCGCTTCCTCAATTTGCGAAGCTCTTTCCCTTAAATAAATCAACACTGCAAGGTTTCGCTGCTTTTCAATTATCGTTTCAGCTGGCTTTCAGTTCCTAGCACTAAGCGGGAATTATTACTTTTAGTGAGTGTAGTTCTGGAACTCTACCATAGACACTCCTGCAGTTAGCTAATACTACATTAACATTTTCTCTTTTTGATTTGCAAGGATGAATGTTCCCTTATGTAGTTTACGTCGCAGATTCCTCCTTTCTCCGATTACGGTACGTCGCTCATCCTCAGTTCTATGGAAGGGTTCCCATAACATAAAAAAATCCCCATGTGTTCGCCGGATCTAAGTAGCCGCTTCTTGGCACATTAAGGGGAGCCCTACATTCCTCTACCCTGTAACGGATATCAAGAAATCCGCATCGTCCCAGAAAGGTTTAACCCTTCCACAATGCGAGCAGTTTTTGCGTAGTGTCTCGCACAATTTTATCCCCTGGAGGTATTAATGCAGGCTGACTGTGGAATAGTTAATAGCGGAATATCCCCTTAAGCAAATAAACAAACCAATGTCGTTTTCACGTTGGTCCACAGCTGGCTTCTGAGTTACACTCAGTGGGTTTCCTTTGATGATTTCGCCAACCACAGATAGAATCTGGTATTCTGTCTCTCGTCTGGGTACATCCTGTTATAAAACTGACAGCCACGTGAAACTGATTTAACTAAAATAAGGATATCGACATAACTGATTCCTCACAGATGACGTTGATCAACTGATTCAACGTAGTGAAGGGGTCGAGCAGCAGAAGCCGTCACTAACGCCATTCTGCCTACAGAAAAGGCATTTTCTTCACTTTCGAGGCCCCTCAAACATGGACTGACACAATAATTTTAGTAAAACAGACGAATAATAGTTCCCATGATTTAAAATGCTGCAAGTAAAAAGACAAAATACACTGAAGCACCAAACAAATACAGTAAAGAGATATGCAAACAGACAGAATACGGCGCTGCAATCGGCAACGTCTATGTAAGACAACAAGTGTCTGGCACAGTTGTTAGATCGCTTACTGCTACTACAATGGCAGGTTATCAAGATTTAAGTGAGTCTGAAAGTGGTGTTATAGTCGGTGCGCTACGGTCGCAGGTTCGAATCCTGCCTCGGGCATGGACGTGTGTGATTTCCTTAGGTTAGTTATGTTTAAGTAGTTCTAAGTTCTAGGGGACTGATGACCACAGCAGTTAAGTCCCATAGAGCTCAGAGCCATTTGAACCATTTTTTTATAGTCGGTGCAAGAGCGATGGGATACAGCATCTCCGAGGTAGCGATGAAGTGGGGATTTTCTGGTACGGCCATTTCATGGGCGTACCGTCAATGTCAGAAATCCGATAAAACATCAAATCTCCGACTTCGCTGCGGTCGGAGAAAGATTCTGCAAGAACGGGACAAACGACCACTGAAGAGAATCGTTCAACATGACAGATGTGCAACCCTTCCTCAAGTTGCTGCAGATTTCAATGCTGGGCCATCAACAAGTGTCAGCGTGTGAACCATTCATGGAAACATCATCGATATGGGCTTGCGGAGCCGAAGGTCCATTTGTGTATCCTTGATGAATGAACGACACAAAGCTGTAGGCCTCGCCTGGGCCCGTCAACACCGTCATTGGACTGTTGATGACTGGACAATGTTGCCCGGTCGGACGAGTCTAGTTTCAAGGTGTATCGAGCGGATGGACGTTTACGAGTATGGAGACAACCTCATGAATCCATGGACGCTGCATGTCAGCAGGGGACTGTTCAAGCTGGTGGAGGCTCTGTAATAGTGTGGAGTGTGTGCAGTTGGAGGGATATGGGACCCCTGATACGTCTAGGTACGAACTCTGACAGGTGACACGTACGTAAGCATCCTGTTTGATCACCTGCATCCATTCATGACCATTGTGCAATCCGACAGAGCCTCCTCACGTCCACAATTGGTACAGAGTGGCTCCAGGAACACTCTTCTGAGTTTAAATACTTTCGCTGGCCACCAGACATGAACATTATTCAGCATATCTGGAATGCCTTGCAACGTACTGTTCAGAAGACATCTCCACCTCTTCGTACTCTTACGGATTTATGGACAGCCCTGCAGGATTCATGGTGTCAGTTCCCTCCAGCACTACTTCAGACATTAGTCGAATCCATGCCACGACGTGTTGCGGCACTTCTGCGCGCTCGCGGGGGCCCTACACTATATTAGGCAGGTGTATCAGTTTCTTTGGCTCTACAGTGTCAACAACTCTACGAAAATATGCAAATATTTCGTACTTAGCTGATGAGAGGATTCTGTTGAAAAAGTAAGGAGTCCTCCTCAACAGTTTACGTATGAGATGAGATTTATGAAGAAGGCAGACGGATAATAGCACTGAATCAGTGTGAAGACTATGGATCTACAAAAAATGAGATAACATACAATTTTTGAAGACTTTTGATACTTTTCTCCCAAAATAGAGGGCAAGATCCCGCTCTCTCATCCAAAACAAAAGAAAGCAACTTACGAGGAAAGGACTGTGAATGAATACAAGGCTTCTGCACATATTTTCAGGGGCACTGAGCTCCGCAGATAACTTAACAGGTTTCCAATAGCGTATATCAATACACGCTAGGTTGGTGCCACTTACCTACAAGAAAAAGGCCGGTTAAAAATCCTCCTCCTTTCCCATGCTATTTATTTACGTTCTTCCTTGCAATCACGACGAGTATCGTTGTATTGCCAAGACCATATCCAAGGAACGGATGTGTCATCCATACCGCGTAGTTAGGGCGTACGTATTTGGGATGGCTGCGTGTTCGAATAAAGTGCTTCGTAGGGCATTGATTAGCTGCCAGCTGCCATCCACCAACCTATACGCACTGTAGGTGCCTGAAAGCCGGGCTTGCTTGGTAGGATTGTTGATAACGTGTCGGCCGTCACTGGTAGCTTCCCCACTGTCTACTCCGTCATGAAGTCTTTCGCTGTCATTTAAACAGCTTAGCGATGAACTTTCTCTTTCAAAGATAGTTCATCACATATAGAAGGAAGATGTGTTAGTCTCAGCAGACTATTAGCAACATTATGGCTTTCATCTTGGACTGTGATTTGAAAACAGCGGCTGTTTATATGACATAAAAGATAAATTAAAACTGCTCCGAAGCCACTAAACAGTTACAAAACAAATAAGTATGCTGAAATATAGGTCTTTTGTTACTTATATTTAAACATTTTTGCAACAATAATATTCTTAAGCAAAGATAAGTAATATTTAAACACTTGATATATTTATTATCTGTATCTTTGTTTCGAAATGTAATCTGGTTATGAAACGCTCTTTGTCTTACAAGGTGCATCAATTCCACACCTGTACAATCTCTTGACTTTTTATACATCTATACAATATCTTGACTTTTACGTTGTTGTTTCATGTTAGTGCGCCATCTAAGGATGAAAATACCTTATTTATAACTATAAGAATGGGTGGGCTGTGGCCCTTAAAGATGCAACATGATGAAGCATAGAGCACGGTGGTGTGGCTTGTCAGGCGCCCTTTGTACTAATGAAACAGCGTTAATGAATTATTATTAGCTTTCGTTTACAAATGAATTATCCTCTCCACAGCAGCAGTCAGGAGGAGTGTGATTGCAGCATGCAGAGTGAAATGCCTTTACGTGTGCACTCAGCATTTCTCAAGACAGTCAGTCGGTGAGGTCACGGTAGCTCACACAGCTGAGCAGTGTAGTCTTCCCAGGTGGCTGCAGGCGTTGCTAGTGTGGCAGTTACCCCAACAGCTTCATGACGCTTTTGACTAGGGCACACTCGAGGATCTCGTAGGCAGCTTCCAGCAGCTCTGCATGCCACGGCAATGGTGGTGAAGAGTTACAGCGTGGCATCTCCACCAGCGTCCACACAGAGATGTGAATCAGGGGCAGCAGCAGCTAGCACAGCTCCTGAGCACTGCGACAAGGAGACGGTGCATCAGGCAGTCTCAGTTAGGCGCCAATGAGCTGGCAGCAGTAGACTCCAAGCCATCCCATCAGCGGATGAGAGGTTGGCATCTCACAGTAGCTAAGTCCAACAGACGCGCCACGGTCTCGAAGGTAGTAATCATCCGGCGAGCGGTAGGCAGCACGTCGCAGTTTTTGTCCAGATGCTGACTCAGTGTCGCTGCAAGATAGAGGGGCTAAGAAACCTAAATATTTATAATTGTCTGTAGTCGTGTGACTAGGGCCTCTCGTCGGGTAGACCGTTCGCCGCGTGCAAGTCTTTCGATATGACGCCACTTCGGCGACTTGCGCGTCGATGGGGATGAAATGGTGATGATTAGGACAACGCAACACCCAGTCCCTGAGCGGAGAAAATCTCCGACCCAGTCGGGAATCGAACCCGGGCCCTTAGGATTGACATCCTGTAGCGCTGACCACTCAGCTACCGGGGGCGGACATTGTCTGTAGTAGGCAACGACGTTATGTCTTGGCAAGGATTTTCTTGGTTTGTCAGTGGCGTCCACCACACCTCAGTGTCCCAACAGTAGCTTTCAGCTCTTAAGCTTCGTGCTTTGTTGCAGTATCAACAGGTTGAAAGGCGTTCCTGCGAAAGATTTACGTCTCGTTAAGGCACCTTCCAGTGCTTTCAAAATGACGTTACGTACCTTCCGCAGTGAGATTATCTTGCCAAATTGGAAATTCACACCTCTCACTCAAGAGATGCGAGGCAGTGGCTTCTGTTGTGTACCAGAACATTGCAGTGTTGGCTCTCCTGCCTGTTTGGCATTCCTGTTGTGACATTGCGCTCAACCCTGCCTTACTGTGGACCAGCACAGGCTGGGGAACACTCTAACCATGTTTACATTCACCCAGTATATCTTTCTGTGGCGCATGTGACCCTCAAAACAGACAACTGGCTACATCCAGCAAACAAATATGTAATGTAATCCACTGATCCACCGAAATATGAAGATGTAAGCCCTCTAAACACGTTATGGGAGGACATAAAAAGTGAGTGGCACAGTACATTGTTTTCATTTATGTTTTAAAATTATTATTAGTTCAAAATATTATTAGGTATTCGAAGAAGACTGGTTTGCCTCGTTACTTCCAATTGAAAAATAACAGAAATATATATATATATACGAGGCCTGTTCAGAAAGTAAGCTCCGATTGATTGCCAAATTGAAACCACAGTGAACATCAGAAATGTTTTACTTGTAACAATTAGCTACACCTTTCAGCTACTTCTCTACGTAGTCGCCGTTCTGACTTAGACTTTTGTCATAGCGTTGTACCAACTTTTCAATAGCCTCATCATAGAAGGCAGCCGCCAGTGCTTTCCGCCAATTCTCCACGCTGGCCTACACCTCGTTGTCTGTGTCAAAATGTTGTCTTCAAAGACAGCGGTTCATGTGACCAGAGATGAAACTCAGGGGGAGACAATTGCGGACTGTATTGTGGGTAATCTCACATTTCCATTTGAAAACGATGCAGGAGCATCTTCATTGCCCCTGCAGAATGCGGCTGAGAATTGTCTTGAAGAAGAAACAGCACGACAGTTATGTAATGTTAGCTGCATAGCTTCAGGCGAAATTTCTCACCAGGCCCTCGTACTTGGCGGCAGACACTATTTTCTAGACATCTTTACGCACTCACTGCGAGCTCAGAAATGAGAAGAGCGACGTGATGCTAACTGGGGTTATACTAGAGACACTACCCAACACATCTGTGCAAAGCTTTATCGGATTTTCATAGTCGTTTCCATTTCGCGACCGATCGGAGCTTACTTTCTGAACGCCCGTCGTATATATATATATATATATATATATATATATATATATATATATATATATATATATATATACCAAAAACTTTTTGCATCACCCCCGTTCCCAGAACTCCTGAAGATAGAAGTTGACTGTGGTTATTGTATCACAGACACAGATGGAGGGGGTCCGACAGCCGATCAGTTCCAGTCATTCCACCAGAAAGGAGGTAAACGGCTCGTGTTGTCTGTAGTTCAACCATGTCTAGACGGTCAATACCGTGGTTCGATCGCGTCCACATCGTTACTTTCTGCCAGGAAGGGCTCTCAACAAGGGAAGTGCCCAGGTGTCTCGGAGTGAACCACAGTGATGTTGTTCATACTGGGAGGAGATAAAGAGAGACAGGAACTGTCGATGCCATGCCCCGCTCAGGCCGCCTAAGATCTACTACCGCAGTAGATGACCTCTACTTGCGGATTATGGCTCGGAGGAACCCTGACAGCAACGCCACCATGTTCAATAATGCTTTTCGTGCAGCCACAGGACGTTGTATTACAACTCAAACTGTGCGCAACTTCACTCCCGACGTCCATGGCGAGGTCCCTTTTGCAATCACGACACCATGCAGCGCGATACAGACGGGCTCAACAACATGTCGAATGGACACTAAAAAGGGCGGAAATGATGTTTATGTTGATCTCTATTCCATTTTTCTGTACAGGTTCCGGAACACTGGGAACCGAGGTGATGCAAAACTTTTGTTGATGTGTGTATTTTATTATTAGTGTCTTTATCCTGATATTGTATCTGCTGATAAATTCATGGAATTTTTCTAAAACTACTTCTAAAATCTTTTCTCCAGACGTGGTCGTCTTTCTTGTGATGACATACATAAACAACTACTTTATTTCTCATCTCATTTATTGTCTACATTAATGTTTTTAGTTTATAAAATTGTAACACAACACATACAAATTTTTAAATTGGTCGAAAGCACACCTCACCGTTAACTTTATATTGCCTGCTGCCGACAGACTGTGCGTCGACTGCTAATTGCTCACAGTTGCGTGCTGCTGACGTGCTGGGTGTGGTCTTCAATCTGCGGTCGACTGCGTGTTGTCGAGGAATTGCGTGTAGGCTGCAATGTAGCATCTATTGCGTGTGCGGTGCGATCTTTCGATGATTGCTTGTTGATTGCGTCCTTTCGTCCTGTGAATGCTGGTCTGTTTGAAACCAACAGAGTTCTCCTTTCTTTTTCACTTAATTTTATTATTCGTTTGTGATTCAGTTTGACGTCCGTACTGTGTAGAACGTCTTGCCCTCGGCAACGCGTGTTCTCCTTGGCGCTTTCTTAAGAAACCTTCTGGAGATTTGGCTTTTTCTTTGCACTTTTTCTGTCTTTTAGCTGCTAAGGTCGCCACGTGAAGAGTTCCAGGTTGTTTTGGGCTGCGTGGTGTTTTGTTATACTTCACCTCATGCACCAAACTCTTATATAAATTGCCACCTGAACACTCCTTGTATATACAGTGAACATTGTTTAGTGAATATTCGGTCGTCGTTAAGTATTATTAATCAGTGTCCAGCTAGTCTGTGCCCTGAGTTCGTGTACCTTCTTCCTCCAACTTGGCTAGACTCCAGTTCCTTACAGTCTGCTGATAAAGCTTCTGAAAATTAACTTTTCATTCTCATTCAAAGTCACCACACAGTTAAGGAGTGAGATACAATTCTCCTTCTTATATTATCTTCAAAATTACAACTCAATACATTCCAAGATGCTACTCCAGGTGGGTGTAAAATAAATGTGAGCAACGGAAATGCTGAAAGCAAAAACGAAGAGTTGGCCCTCTTTAACTACCCCCTGAAGCAGATCTTAGGATCTCTTAGTGGCGATTATCTCCTTCTTGCTCTTTAACGTATAAATTACACTATAACATAAATGAATGATTAAGGGACCTAGTAACTACCAAATGACAAATGCTGTTTCCGCTTATACATTTATTGTAGATTGAAACCCCTTTATTACAAATGTTTGGCCTTGCCTATTCGGTGGTGCGGGTCTCCCGCATTGTCCCATTTGCTCCTCGGAGTATGGGACCTCATCATTATCATCATTACAAATGTTTATATATCAATTTACAATGGACATAAAGAGATACAAATTAATTTCCGAACTAATACGATTGATCAATTGCCAAAATCTGCCCCTTTTTATGACTACGCGATCTAATATAAATAACGTGAGACGCCTGACATCATCTACGTACCAAACACTAGAAGACACTACTTTCAAAGATGATCTACAGTGGTGTGCAGCCTAAGTGAAAATAAAATTTACGTGATCACAGCTGTTTAGCTTTATAGCCCTAATAAGCCGAACCAATTAGCCATATCACCGTATATACTGCATCCGGTGCGTCGGAGTGATGATTCTCGTACACGTCTGCGACGATGGAAGAACTGGAGCCACAAAATAAACTCTTTCAAACACTAGGACGGCAGAAGGCGGTCCTCTGACTAGTATTCTCTAATACTGTCTTCTCCTCTCTGTGTTCTACAGACGAGAAAGGTGAACTCCCAGCCACAAGCACGAAGTTCAGATAACGTCTCAACGTGAGTATAGGCAGAAGAAGAGCTCTCAATCACTGAACGCTGCGCACACAACGATGACTCCCTACCCGGAGGCGAAGTCCGGAATCGTATAAGTTCGCAACAGTACAGTGCCTAACCGTTCTAACTACAAAATCTCCTGAGAGCAAAGACAGCAAGTCGGTCTGTACCAACAAAAACTGATACTGAGCGACTGTCAAACCCGGGTGCTCCAAACGGAAGACCTCTTCTCTCCACTGCTGGCTTCCCAGTAAAGCTCGGCTCCCCTTCCTCATACCTCAGAAAGCGAATCATATTCTTGAAAACACGGAATATTCTCCCTCTCTAAAGATTCTTCCGAACGCCGACCAACCATATTTTAGTCTCTTGTCGTCCAACGCGGAAAGTTTGCAAGGAAATACATGTACTCATACAATGGTACACTTCTCAGAGTACAAATCGTCGGAAATAACCCAGCCTGCAATTTCCGAGGCAACACTTCTCGTTCCTCTCTGCTGCGTCCAAGATTTTCAGAGTTTCCGAACTATTATCCGGTTATGCTTCCAGCCCTACTACAATACCGGCCGTCCTGGTACTTCCTGTGTGACGCAGGACCAACACACCTGAGCGGGCTTTTCCACCCAAGGCCTGAGTTACGCCTGCCGTTTCATTTCCACTGGCGTTCCTACCTCTACTAGTATAGGCAATAATTCATTACGCCGTTATGATAATAAAGACATTCCATCACCTTTTATGCAGTAAGCGTTAACAACTATTTGCAAGGTGTACGTCACAATGTCAGTCCTTTTTAAATATTCATATATAAGATATACAACCTATCAAATACTACCTAACTGCGGTTGTAAATAACGGTAAAATATGTAGATGAGTACCTGTAACGTGCGAAATTATAGCCACCTTAGAACATGATAAATCAGGACAGCTACCAACTCGTATACTGCCTCTCTGTACTACCTAAATTACAAATCTGATATAAAACTTGATAATTAACAGTTACAATACATTTATTGTCTTTGAAATTTTGCGTTCTTAGATTTCATGAGACTCTTCCTTCCACACCGCCCGCTCCATGGAACTTCTATCTCCACCTCAGCAGACAGGGTAGATTGACTGCTACTCACTTCCGCGGAGTCGCTGGATTCTTAGCTCTGGTATCAGCACCTTCGATATAAAACACCTCCCCACAGTGGGGTGCTCACAATTTATCGACTACTCTCACTCACGAACATATTTTCTCTGACGCATGTATTTAAGGACGTATACCTTTCATTCAAGGAACGGGATGTATCATTACAACATACACACACAAAGATTGCTTATCATCATACTTAAGTATAATTGCAGTGTCCTGACCATGAAGAAAATCTCAAATTTTGCACTGAAATAAAACTGTATTATTTCTAAAATATACTGGTGAACAAAACTTGAGGGTCAAAGTAACTTTCGCATGACTGTTACTGCCATGTAACACAGCTCGACAAAACTTGGGCCATACATAGAGAACTGGTACAGTATAGTACAGAACGTAACTCAAAGAAATACGCAATTAGACAAATAGAAACTGATGCATTAATGTGACTGAGTGTCGTCTGTTCTGTTAGGCATGTCCGACAGAACAGAAAACATTCAGTTATATTAATGAAAACGAGCGCGACGGCTCTATGACATATATTTCGGTGCGGATGCACAAATATCGTTCGGACCACTACGGCAATCAAGAATTTGCAAATAGGGCGTGTGACGGACCAGGGAAACTGCAATCCGGAGTGCGATACGTTGAGAATTTGGGTCGGATTGGAGGCTTATCCGGGTGACAGATGCGGCTAAGGCAATGGTTCTAGAGAAGTGGAACATCAGCGTCCAATTCCCGGCCCAACACAAATTTCCAACTTTCGCCACTGCAATACCACAATGCCCTGTGCGGCTGGGAGTCACGAATTCTCACCTACCCATTTTCCTTTCTTCCCCACTCCTCTCTTTCAGAAAATGAAGCACAGGCCACGTCACTCCGAGTCTTGTCTGCTCCTCCCCATGCACTGTTCAATGCGTCGCGCATTGTTATTCGTAAAAATAAAGTCGCGACCGAATGCATCGCTGCAAAGGCGCAGATCGGAAAGCAGTACGGCGTCACAGTAACACTGACTGGTGAGTGAACCATGTTCAAAGATTTGAAGGTCAGTACGCCAATGCCTCTCCAGGACATAACACCATTAGGCATTTGAGGGTAAGTCCAGAATCGTCACTTACACTGAATCTGCTCTCATCGTACATCTACATCTATATCTACATGGTTACTCTGTAATTCACACTTAAGTGCCTGGCAGAGGGTTCATCGAACCATTTTCATACCACTTCTCTACCATGCCACTCTCGAACGGCGCGTGGGAAAAAGGAACACCTAAATATTTCCATTCGAGCTCTGATTTCTCTGAGTTTATTATGATGATCATTTCTCCCTACGTAGGTGGGTGTCAACAAAATATTTACGCATTCGGATGAGAAAGTTGGTGATTGAAATTTCGTAAATAGATCTCGCCGCAAAGAAAACCGCCTTTGTTTCAGTGACTGCCACCCCAACTCGCGTGTCGTATCAGTGACGCTCTCACCCCTTTTGCGCTATAACACGAAACGAGCTGCCCTTCTTTGCACTTTTTCGATGTCCTCCGTCAATCCTACCTGGTAAGGATCCCATATCGCGCAGCAATATTCCAGCAGACGACGGACAAGTGTAATGTGGGCTGTCTCTTTAGTGGGTTTGTCGCATCTTCTAAGTGTTCTGCCAACAAAGCGCAGTCTTTGCTTCGCCTTCCCCACAATATTAGCTACGTCGTCTTTCCAATTTCAGTTGCTAGTAATTGTAATTCCTAGGTATTTAATCGAATTGACAGCCATTAAATTTGAGCGATTTATCGTATACCCAAAATTTGTCGGATTTCTTTTAGTACTCATGTGGATGATCTCGCACTTTTCTTTGTTTAGTGCTAATTGCCACTTTTTGCACCTTACAGAGATTCTCTCTAGATCATTTTGTAATTGGAATTGATCGTCTGATGATTTTACTAGAAGGTAAATTGCAATCTAAGGGGACTGCTCAGATTATCACCTAGATCATTTATATAAATCAGGAACAGCAGAGGGCCTATGACACTATGTTGAGGAACGCCAGCTATCACTTCTGTTCTACTCGATGATTTACCTATGAGAGGCACCCACATGCCTTGCTCATACTGTGGCATCAAGCAGTCAGGCCTGCAAGATGAATGGTCTGCCAAGCGAGTGGATTCATTCTTAATTTATCGAGTAACATGAACTCTCGTACTCACAATTTAAGTTACAAGTTATCCTCCTACATGATTAATACGCAACGGAAACACGCATCTGACTATCAATAATTTACAGAACTCTGACTGTACACTACGCACTGGCAATACCACATTTTCTTTTTTGTCTTTTATTTAACGGCTTTTGTCAACACGTGGCCACCGCACACATTATAAATTCGGGACATTATGACAACATACAATTCGAAGTAAAAGTCCACCAATCTTTTTCTTTTCACTATCTTATTTATTCCGATAAATTCTCTAACCTAAACACACAAATTCTACAACCTACAACAATAACACATAAGAAATTCCGCCCAATGGGCATGGCTTTACAATAGTGAATCTCTATATTATGGTCTCGTAATTACTTTTAACGCTACAGTGCACTTTCTGGATAGGATGGTGGATCTTTTATTATACCTCACGCTTCGACTCTCACAATCATCATCACTAAACCTTCCTCCAGACCGAGCGGTACCGAAGGAACAAGCATAACCCACTAATCTTTTCAAACTACCTCGCTACTCTCCCATGCAAACCACACATACCCAAATTACATGACATACACCACACTACAACATGAAACACTACACAGAGAATAGTCACAACATTATCTCTTTCAGCTTTCCCACTTCAATTAATATTTATCCCAGTTTCACACGACACTGCTCCACTTTGTAATTCTACTTTCCTACTGTGAACTCTGGAGATATATGCACGTCTTCCTGTGCAATGCATGCCAAGTGGCGTTGCTGGATAGACGGCCGACTCACCTTGATTCGCTCTCAGAGTTTAAATCTAGCGTCACACGGAATCATATCATGCAAATTAATATTAAGAACATCACACACGCGAGTCCTCAACAGATACCATGGACGAGTACTTCTCTTTATCCTTTGTCTCATACACAGATTGAGACTCACACAGTACTCACCACGTGGAAGTACTCGTCTCTAATTTCAAGTCCTGCACACGCCATTTCTTAAATATTTCAACTTATGGTACACACGCTATTTCTTAAATATTTCAACTTATTGTACACACGCTAATAATTCAGCCTAACTTAAGCACACGGAAGTATTTCAACTTATTGCTACACGTGGTTTCATTGTGACCGTTGGTCACTTCCGAAGATTCTTACAATCCCATTAATATTGCCTGCCTGACATTTGATTCTCCCCACAAAAGTTCCTGAAATAGAGAAATTAATATTTCAAACTACTCTTAAATATTCCACATGCATACCATGTCTCCACTCTTTCGTCATTACGGAGCACAACTAAAACAGTTCTTAACAGCACAAGATCCAGCGGCAGAGTGCTGAAATATGGCCGTTCTCGAGGTGCTCTCGCACCTCTGTCGAAGTGGGGGGAGCACCTTCTTACCGTATTGGTCAGCCACATTTCAGGCGCTCAAAGCTCTGGTAAATTACATCTCTTTGGTCCCACCAAAGGTGGCCAAAGGATCGACTCAAAGATGATCATATATTCACATTCACTATCTGCGGTTAGCAGACGACCATACATTCATTCATTTCACAGATCTCACCAAACTGGATGTAGGGATTTATTTTGTGGGAGTGCACATGTGATCAATTAAATAAATAAATTGTCATTCTTTCCCACACTGGTATCCGGCTTCACTGTATTAATTGAAATTGAGTTATTTTACAAAAAAAATGTGTTGTTCTGACAAAAATAATGAAGTATGTTGTACCTATTTTCAATGTCGGGCGGTACTGTACCCTTTCACCTAGTATCACTACGTACTGTGACCTCTGTGAGAGGAAGTCACGAATCCAGTCACACAACTGAGACGAAAATCCATATGCACGCAATTTGATTAATAGTCGCTTTTGAGGAACGGTATCAAAAGCCTTCTGGAAATCTAGGAATATGGAATCGATCTGAGATCCCATGGTCCGCAGCTCGTGGTCGTGCGGTAGCGTTCTCGCTTCCCAAGCCCGGGTTCCCGTGTTCGATTCCCGGCGGGGTCAGGGATTTTCTCTGCCTCGTGATGACTGGGTGTTGTGTGATGTCCTTAGGTTAGTTAGGTTTAAGTAGTTTTAAGTTCTAGGGGACTGATGACCATAGATGTTAAGTCCCATAGTGCTCAGAGCCATTTCAACCATTTTTTTGAGATCCTATGTCGACAGTACTCATTACTTCATGGGAATAAAGAGCTAGCTGTGTTGCACAAGAACGATATTTTCTGAATCCGTGTATCAATAAGTCATTTTATTCAAGGTGATTCATAATATTCGAGTTCGCAGAAGAGCACGCGACCCCACTCCTTGTTGGTTTAGTTTCTACGTTCATGACACCATCGCTAACAATGCTGCGAATGTTCAGGTATCAATGGACACAATGTGCTGTACGTCAGGCAAAGCGACCACTCCTATGCTGACGTCGTACCACTGTGAAACGTCAGATTGCGTTCCTGGCAGTCCTGTTAAATGTGGTTGCAATTGCAACCACTGATTCTACCATTCATGGCTCTTGCTCAATGTAGCAGACATCTACTACTGTAGTTGACCTTGGGGTAGCAGTGCCTGTGAGTCGGCACGCTCCTCGTTCGTGTGAAACAATGTTGTGAGCAATACCAAACTCCTCCGCTACACTCGTCCTTCTTCCAGTTTTCCTAAACTTCCTCCCCGTCCCACACTTTCATTCATTTCCGCAGAGTAGTTAATATGTTCTGTTACTTTATATAGCTCATCATTAAGTCTAGAAGAGCAGTTCATGTAAGATTTGTAAAAGAAAACACACATAGTACTACTGTCCCAATTTAATTGTTCTATGAGATTTTAAAAAGTGCAAATGTTCTGCATGTTGGCACTAATGCAGCACTTGTTGACAAACAAAGTTCAATTGTTGTTCCACACTTTGCAAGGAGAACGGACCCTCAAATTAAATGTTATCACATCTAAATTGTCTGTATTTCTAATTACAATACATGTGGCTCGTTTATTAGTACTAATGTAACATGTAAATGAAATGAGCGTATGGCATCGTTGGCCGGAAGGCCCCTATTTGGGGAAGTATGACCACCAAGAGCTAGTCTTATTTCATTCGACGCCACATTGGGCGACTCGCCGCCGGAATGAGGATGAAATGATGATGAAGACAACACAACACCCAGTCCACGAGCAGAGAAAGTCTCCAACCCGGCCGGGAATCGAACCCGGGCCCGCTTGCTTGGGAGGCAAGCACGGTACCATACAGCTAAGCAGGCACTACTGAAACATATTATAGATTAGTAAACGACGATGGTTTAATCTTTGTAGCACGTATTAAACTCATCAAAATATATTAAAATTGGTGCCATAACATCGCAAAAAAACACGTATCAAAGTCAGAAACATCATAGCGACTCGATACTAGGGTATTAATTTCACCTCGCAGCTCAAAACTTTATTATATTTGTCACTCGTTGAAAACTACTCCGATGAAATTGCATACTGAACATTAGTAGAACACATTTATATAGGTGAGAAATTAGGCTTGCTATGCTTTTAAGTCACCCAAACATTACAGTGACACCCCAAGCTAAGATACTAACTTATCGTGTGGTACAACCCATTTGTCATCATCTGCTGCTAATGCTAATATGTGCTAAATTGTGTTGTAACATCGGTAGCTGACAGTGAGTGGGGTAATGATGAACAGTTTACAGGGATGGGGCGCTGATGATCAGTTCACTCGAGGAGCAATGATGGTCAGCTTAGAGGGTGGGTTAAAGACGGTCAGTGACAGGCTGGGCGTTATGGTCCATTCACAATATGAGCCAGTGATGCTCAGTTTACAGAATAACTGCCATTATCTCAATTGTGGTAACTGTCATTACCCAGAGAAGAATCGAACAGAACAGGTTGGAGCAGAATAGAACTGTTCCTCTCCATTCAGGGCAATTGTGGTCACCATATTTGGAGTCATGGTAGTCACTCTTTAAACTGACTGTCATTGGCTCACCTAGTAGTATGTGGAAGGGGGAGGCAATGACAGTGACACTTTAAGTTGACCATCATTTTCCCACCTTGTAAATTGATCATCATTGTCCCAACCTGTAGACTGACCATCACTTCCGCTCACTGTAAACTGACCATAATTGCTCCACCCTGTAAACTGACCATCATTGCTCCACCATGTAAACTGACTATCATTTCCCCGCTCTTTAAATAGTCCATCATTACCCTATTCCGTAAACTGACTATCATTGCCCCCAAAACTGTAAACTTTCCATCAATGCATTACTCAGTGTCAGCTACTGGCGTTCCAATACTGTTAAGCACATATTAACATTGTCAGCAGAAGATGTCAAACGTTTTGTACTGCAACATAAAGCTAATACCCCAGCATGAGTTCTCATTGCAATGTTTTGCGTGAAACTGAAAGTATAGCATCCCTTACTTCTCACCTGGTATGCATGTGTAATACTACTGTTCAGCATGCTATTTCATCGAAGTGTCACGTCGCTTCCACTGCATGACAAAGATGACAAAGTTTTGAACTGCAAGATGAAGTTAATACCATAGCATGGGGCCATTATAATGTTTTGTTGACCTTAATTACAAGATAAAGTTAATACCGTAGCATGGGACCACTATCGTGTTTTGGTCATGTTAATTGCAACATGGAGTTAATAGCCTAACTCGGGGCCACAATAATGCCTCGCTGACTTTAATATCGGACTTACGACGAGTTTTTGACGAATTCAGAGGCAAAACTAACATTGTTTACCCTGGCACTTCTCGGCTACAAGTGCACTTTAAGCTTTATATTACTTATTCACGTGTGTTTTGCGATGTTATAGAACAAATTACTATGTATTTTGTTGGATTCAGTAAGTGCTACAAAAATGGAACTATGGTTATCTCGTAAGCCAAAACTTATTTCAATAGTGTCAAAAAACGAGTGGCATTTAATTTAATAAGAAATGCAGACAATTTAGATGTGGAAATATTCAATTTGAGGGTCCATTGCGCTTATAAAGCATTGTATCAAAATCAGACTTTGGTCGTCAACAAATTTTGCTTAAACTAAAAGTTTTTTCAGTAGTGCTAATATGCAAGCCAAGTGTATGTATGTTTTAATCTTATAGCACAAATAAATTACAACTATAGCGCTGTGTGTATTTCGCGCTCAGAACCTTACATATTTTGAGAAACAATGAATTTTATTTTTGTGCAAAGTTTAAATTTTTGTTCAAGATCAAGGATATTAATTAAACTTGCATATTACGTCATGTAACCTGTGTGTGTGTGTGTGTGTGTGTGTGTGTGTGTGTGTGTGTGTGTGTGTGTGTGTGTGTGTGTGTGTGTACTTGAAATCGTTGCATAGTACAATAAATATTTTTTTTTGAGTGCTATAGATAGTAGTTTCGAGATAAACACTTTTTGTCTCTGTACTTTCCCACATTTATCTTTGGACATGTCAGCTCGGTCTTTTTCCAGCACCATCTTTGGTCGTGCTGTGTAGAACGTAAACATCAAGTTCTCCTAATATATTACGAAAATAAGCAAATTAAGTGTTACAGCTCGATAAAAATCTCACCAAACTATCTAACTTCCTTCGTTCCTAAAATCATTTTTGGTTTGTTCAAATGGTTGAAATGGCTCTGAGCACTATGGGACTTAACATCTTAGGTCATCAGTCCCCTAGAACTTAGAACTACTGAAACCTAACTAACCTAAGGACATCACACAACACCCAGCCATCACGAGGCAGAGAAAATCCCTGACCCCGCCGGGAATCGAACCCGGGAACCCGGGCGTGAGGAGCGAGAACGCTACCGCACGACCACGAGATGCGGGCCTTGGTTTGTTCATTCGCACTTTGCTGTGTTGTGAGTGTTTGTTTGTACATTACTAATTTTGATTAAATTTTCGTGTAACTTCATAGTTGATTATACAAAGTAAAATCTGCAAACATTTTAGAGAGTCTTGGCACCATAGTTCTATTGGTAAATCCTACAGCCTTCCTCAAAGGTTCTTGCTATACGTAACCTCGAGTAGGTTTGAATCATTTGTAGTAAAAGCCATAATTGCCATCTATATAACGGATTATATTTTTCTAGTGTAGAATACGATACATTATCTTCTTCTTCCCTAAAATAGTGATTGCAGCTGAAACATTGCGGCAAATATTAAGTGATGACAGTTCATTGTATGAACCACCAATAATGTATCTTCAGAGACAAAGACCAACAGCCTTCACGTATTTCAGATGTGGAGGTACCATTGCAATAATTTGGCAGCGTAGGACAATTTGAATGTGGAAATATTTAATTTGACGGAGCATTGTGACTTTCACGAAGTGTAGTCCTAAAATTGGAATTAATAATATTCTTCTAGTAGCTGGTAGTAATCTACAATGACTATTTGTGTACTTGCCTGCTTAGTATAGTACTTCAGGTAACATGTTTTCTGCAGTCATAAGGTTCTAATGGAAAATAACATTTTGACACTTGACATAAACATTGACTTTTTTATGTTTCTAACGTATTTTTGCAGATATTTTAGATGTAGAAAAAACATTGTGACACTTGACAAGCATAACAAAACAATTTAGATGCGGTAAATCACTAATTTGAGAATCCATTGTGCATGACATCATGTATGGTACAGAGATCAAACTTTGCAGGTTCACTAGTATTTCTTAAGCTGTAAGCCACAGCATAAACATTGTGTGTGTGTGTGTGTGTGTGTGTGTGTGTGTGTGTGTGTGTGTGTGTGTGTGTGTGTGCGTGCGTGCGTGTTTCTGGCATATTTTAGATGTAAAAAAAACCTGCAAGCAACATTTTTTCATTATTTCTTTTTGATAAATACTTTTGAACATGACATGAAAAATTCAGATCGTTCATATATATTTCACGGAAACCAAGTTGGCTGCTCTGTGCTAAATTGTCATTGGCGTTTCGTTTTAATGGTCGTTAAAGTACTTCGCCTTCATTGACGAGAGGGAAGGGGAGGATAAGAGGAAGGGTAGAAATTACGAAGCACCTGCCATCTACGATTTCTTTTATTTTTAATTTTTTCTGTTTCACACCCTCATGTAGTTTTTAATTTCCTGCCTTTGTTTCGAAAAAAACTTAAAAGATTAAGCAAAGTACAATAATGACCTTTTGCAGTGAACATTCGTTTTTTGAAAAACTTGAATCTGACAGTGCTATTCAACAAATTTAAGATAAATGCTTGAATTTTGTTAACACTTCATTGTTTCATGCGTGACAAGAGTATTACTGATTCAAGTGTAGTTATACTAATAAGAGTACCTACATGAAAAAACGCTGGTCTGTAGGTTAACTTCCATGATAACTTTAGATGTTGATTTACTCAGAAGCTTCAAGATTATTTTCGTAATCGTTAGTGTGAGAAAGTGATATTATTGTTAATTATCCCACAGTAAAGAGGAAAATTAATACTGTAGTGAAGAGTTGATGGTACAAGATTTTCCCTAATGGAACTGTTAGTGAAAAGATTTAATTTACTTATTGAAATTTTGAAATCATATTTTGAAATACCAGCATACCAGCTAATTTTGAAATTTGAAATCATAACAGTTACCTTGTCTACTAATTTAATGAAATGCAGGTAGTCTACAAAAGGGACTGTTTAAAAAACACTCATGTAACGCGTCGTAGAATATAGTTCAAATGGTTCAAATGGCTCTAAGCACTATGGGACTTAACAGCTCAGGTCATCAATCCCCTAGACTTAGAACTACTTAAACCTAACTGACCTAAGGACATCACACATATCCAATGCCGAGGCAGGATTCGAACCTGCGACCGTAGCAGTATCGCGGTTCCGGACTGAAGCGCCTAGAACCGCTCTGTCACAGCGGCCGGCGTAGAATATAGTAGTCAAGTATGTGCGACCTATACTATAAGGCCTGACAGGGGATATTGGATTGAAACAAGGGCAGCACGAATGGTCACAGGTTTGTTGGAACTGTGGGAGAGTGTCATGAATATGCTGGAAGAATTGAATCGGGAGAAGTTTGAAGGTAGAGGTAAACTATTACGAGGAAACCTAATTAGAAATTTTGTAGGAGCAATGTAAGTGAGAAATCTAGGAACATGTTACAACCCCCTACGTATCGGTGCAATATGGATCGTGAAGGCAAGCTCAGAGTAATTACAGCGCTCCCAGAGCTATTTACGCGACCATTCTTCCCTCGCTCCGTATGTGAATGGAACGGGCAAAGCAGTAAAAGTGACACAATAGGACGTACTCCCTGCCACGCACTTCACAGTTGTTTGCAGAATAGGGACGTAGACGTACGAGGGGCGTTCAGTAAGTAATGGAACACATTTTTTCTGGAAACAGGTTGGCTTTATTCAGGATTCCAATACAGCATATTATTCTCCACTCTTTTGGCTACAAAACCCTGTTTTTCAACACAGTCTGTGTTGAATGTGACGGCCTTACGCCACTTTAATGTGAGGGCCTGTATGCCCCCATGGTACCACTCTATTTGTTCGACATCAGAGCCAAAGTCCTGCTGCATGAGTAAGCTGCCTATCATCCACGAACTGCTTCCCGCGGAGTGCATCCTTCATTGGACCAAACAGATGGAAGTCGGAAGATTCGAGATTCAGGCTGTAGTGGTGGACGAGGAACAACAGTCAAATGAAGTTTTGTGAGCTCCTCTCGAGTTCGCTGACTTGTGTGACGTCATGCGTCGTCACGGAGAAGGAGCAGTTCGTTTGCATTTTTCTGAGGACGAACACGCCGAAGTCGTTTCTTGGATTTCCTCAGGGTAGAGTTGATCGTTGCACCGTGACGGAGGACATCGACCAGAATAACCCCTTCAGAGTACCAGAAGTCCATCGCAATGACTTTACCGGCAGAGGCTGCGGCTTTGAACTTTTCTTCAGAGGAGACATGTTGACACCACTCAATGGATTACCATTTCCTTCCCAGCTCGAAGTGATGGAGCCATGTTTCACTGCCTGTGACGACGTGACAAAAAAATTGCCACTATCAGTTCCGCACAGATGGTCCGTCTATGCTCTTAATCCTCTGTTAGCGGCGAGATGTACAAGGGGCACACACACCTTTGAGTACACCGACTGGTGGACGAGTGTGTTAGCACTACCAACAGAGACGCCCAATTGTGCAGCGAGGTCTTTGTTGTGATCCGTCGATCATCTCGAATGAGACTGTCTATACGTTCCAACATTACAAGAGTCGTAGTTGTGTGCAGCCGGGAAAAATCGGACTGGTTTGCGCGACCTGGTTGCGATGGTGACGGACGCATCGTCCAACTACTCACCGTGCTTTTGTTCACTGCCAGGTCTCCGTAGACATTCTGCAAAAGCCTATGAATATCTGCGATGCTCTAGTTTTCTGCCGAAAGAAACTCGATGACAGCTCTTTGCTTGGAACGCAGCTCCCTTACAGACGCCATTTTGAAGGCTACGTATAGCGCCGCCATCTGTCGGAATTTTATGAAACTATAGGGGCTGAAGTCCAGGAAGTCCCACAAAAATTCCACGTTTTTCTCAACCGAAACTGGCCGAGAAATAACCTGTTGCATTGAAACTTCCTGGCAGATTAAAACTGTGCCGGACTCGAACTCGGGACCTTTGGCTTTGCAATGGTAGATCACTTGCCCGCGAAAGGCAAAAGTCCCTAGTTTGAGTCTCGGTCCAGCACACAGTTTTAATCTGCCACGAAGTTTCATATCAGCGTACACTCAGCTGCAGAGTGGAAATATCATTCTAGAAACTGTTGCATTATTTACTGAACGCCCCTCGTAGATGTAGATACAGGTCCGATATGGATTGGTGGCCGTCCTGTCACCTTGCAACAACTGATGACAGTTGCTTTGTGTGGCGTCACTACGAAGTTTATAAATCCGCATTTTTTTCTCTATACGGGTTACAGTGGGTCTCAGAGACGAGTAAATTATTTCAAAGTGACTGAGAAAAAAAAAAGTAGCATTAGTTACTGGACGCCCCTCAATGTAGGTATGTGGCCGATATGGACTGGCGACTGTCCTATTAACTTGCAACAACTAATAACAAATGCTTTGCCTGGCGTCACTACGACGTTTTTATATCCACATTTTGTCCCTCTATACAGATTACGGTGCGTTTCAGTGACGAGTAAATAACCTTTAGTCCAACTGCCTAAGCAAACCATTAGTAACACGATCAACGGGCAAAGTTGAGCGAGAGAGGAGGAGGAGGAGATTAGTGTTTAACGTCCCGTCGACAACGAGGTCATTAGAAACGGAGCGCGCAAGCTCGGGTGAGGGAAGGATGGGGAAGGAAATCGGCCGTGCCCTTTCAAAGGAACCATCCCGGCATTTGCCTGAAGCGATTTAGGGAAATCACGGAAAACCTAAATCAGGATGGCCGGAGACGGGATTTGAACCGTCGTCCTCCCGAATGCGAGTCCAGTGTGCTAACCACTGCGCCACAGTTGAGCGAGAGATAGACAGAGAGTAGTAAGTGGAGTCAGGACAGAGCAAAGGTGCGCCGCCGCTGCTGTCCTGCTGGGAGCTACAAGTAGCCGAAGCACCCGTGCCCCTGCCGCTGGTGCAGCCGCCGCTGCCTGCACAGGTGGTCGGTCGGTCGCAGCCACAGCAGACAGCGGGCAGCGCGCCCAGTACTGCAATCGATATGCGACACGACCGCCACTGCCGGCGCCTCTGCCTCTACACCTGCCACGTCGCCCACTTTCTCTCACCTCATTCGTCGTCCATCACCTCACTCACTGTCCCACTCATTCAACCGCAGTTCCCTGACACTAATCCTTTGGGCCTCATGGAAATACCTCCACACTTCCACCCACACCAAATGCATCGTTGTGCGACGAGGCATAATAATTCAGATATTAGACAAGAACCGGAGTTTAAATATCCTTTACGCGATTCTTTTTACATTTTCTAGTTTCTTAAATAATTTTTCCTGGATTCCCCTGGTCAAATCGTAACATTTGATCCCTGGATGCGTCTTTGTTTATTGTGGATGCCAGAGTCACTTCGCAGCATTCAGGGTATGGGGGCTTTGCTCAGACTGGAGATGATGTGGCTGAACGGTCTGTAGTCCTACTAAATGGGTTGTGTCGGTCTTACTATATTTTAGCCCCATCACTATTCAATTTATACATTAATGACTTACCAACCACAACATCAACTAAATTCATCTATACTGATGACATCGCACTGGTAGCACAGAGCAGTAGCTTCGAAGATGGTGAACGAATTCTTACGGAGGATCTGGAGAAGATGTCAACTTTCTCTAGGACCTGCAGATTGATAACAAGCACATCAAAAACTGAAGTCTCTTGTTTCCACCTAGCGAATCGTGCTGCGAACTACAAACCAAGAGTTCTGCTCAGTGGACAAACGTTGAGGTACAATGCTTTCCCAAAATGTCTCAAAATCACTCTAGATAGAACCCTGAGCTACAAAGGGCACATCACCAAGCTTTCTCATAAAACTGCTGGAAGGAACAACATACTCCATAAGCTCAGTGGTACCACCTGGGGAACTTCTGCTGACTGTCTGCGTTTAACTGGCATCAGTCTTGTGTTCTCTGCTGCTGATTAGTGAGCACTGGCTGGTTGGAGAGTGTACATGTGAAGAAGGTAAAAGCAATACTGAACGACACAATGCGCTGCATTACTGGTTCCATCAAATCAACCCCATGCCACTGGTTACCTGTACTGAGTCACATCACTCCACCTCACTTAAGGCGGAAACAATCTCTACTGAGGGAGGCCAAGAAAATCTCTGCATTACCCTCTATACCACTGCACCAGGAATTCTGTCATCCGCCACAGCAACGATTGCGATCAAGAAGACCAGCAAGTGTTACTGCAGGACAACTCATCGCGGATGGTTTCGATCTAAATGAAAGCTGGAAGCATGAATGGTCAAGAAAACCATTGGGATCAAGAGCCCATCACCTTGATCCCACAAAGAAGCCATAAGGTTTCGACCTACCTCTGGTGCCGCCTCAACAGGTTAAGGTTCAAATGGCTCTGAGGACTATGCGACTTAACTTCTGAGGTCATCAGTCACCTAGAACTTAGAACTAAGTAAACCTAACTAACCTAAGGACATCACAAACATCCATGCCCGAGGCAGGATTCGAACCTGCGACCGTAGCGGTCGCTCGGCTCCAGACTGTAGCGCCTAGAACCGCCCAGCCAATTGGCCAGCCAACAGGTTAAGGACTGGACATGGTTGTTGCAACTATTTCAGGTACAAGTGGGGGTGGATCAGTTCACCAATGTGTAAATGTAATCAAGAACAGCAGACAATAGAACATCTAGTCCTACACTGTCCACTTCATTCATACCTTGGAATTCCCGACGACTTGTTCACCCTCACACCCAGCTTAATTAATTGGTTGAAAAGCACGAACTTTAAGGTTTAATCTTGTCTTATATCATACGTGTATTGTATAGAATCACTTGTCTTATATCAACTGTATAATGTATAAAATCACCATACGATTAAAAAAAAAAGAGAGAGAACTGGTGACTTTCGTGTAACGGCAGGTGTTTTCTGTGTCCTGTTTGAAAAACACTGGTAAAAAGCAACACTTTGATAGAATTGCGCTCTACCGTTTCAGGAAATTGAACTCCGGGGACGAGCTTCATATTGTGACAGAACTGCACTGAAGTTTAAGCTACGATTTCGACACACCTTATGTGGGGTTTGCCTATCTTCAGGCGTTAGAGCAGCCACGAGAGTAAATTGGCTCCGATGTTTCCGACAGGTATCTCTTTAAAGTGCTCAACAAAGCGGCGAGGCTGCCACCGAGGTTGTTGCCGAACTGTGGGTGTGTTAGAGGGACCTTAGTCATTTTATTCACGTACATGGTAACGCAGCAGCCTCCCCCGCCCCTTGTCGTCAAGGCACAGGAGGGCGCCAAACAGAACCGCATAAAACCCCTTCGCTGTTTCGGATCACGTTTAAATTTCGCAGAATGGTTTTGAACGGTCCTTAGTGGTTCAACCCTGTATACCAGAGCAAAAATTGCGGTCGCACTACACTCCAAAGCGGTCGGTTCAAGGTTAATGTGGTTGCAGCTCCACGATGTCCTCAGAGTAGGGTTCAAAAATGGCTCTGAGCACTATGGGACTTAACTTCTGAGGTCATCAGTCCCCTAGAACTTAGAACTACTTAAACCTAAGTAACCTAAGGACATCACACACATCCATGCCCGAGGCAGGATTCGAACGTGCGACTGTAGCGGTCGCGCGATTCCAGACTGTAGCTCCTAGAACCGCTCAGCCACTCCGGCCGTGTCAGAGTAGGGTTGAAACGAACCCGGAGGTAGCAGCAGTGTCGAAAGTTGTCAAAAATGTCCTGTCGCTTATCGCACTGAAAAACTGTCGTTTTCAACGGCGAAAGGTGTGAGAATCAACGCCCCAGGAGGAGGGGTGTTTTCATTGACGCCCTTTGTGCCACCTCCTGAGGGCTTTTCCTGTCGATTCTGAGCGGTGTTGTATCGGAAATGTTTTCCTTGGCCAATTTCCCTTGGCCACCCATAATAAAACCGAGTGATTTCAACGCTGGACGTTGCGGTTCTGACCTCCATCGCAGAGGTGGCACTAGAGGGGCTGTCCCCAAGGCCGGAAAAGACCTGCAGCTGCCGCAAAACCACAGGTCTATCAGCCTGTCGACCGCAGATCTTCGAGAGGCTGTATGTCAGGAGGCTGTGGCGACACGTCGGGGAGGAAGGCCTGCTCCGTGACGAACAGTTCGGCTTCAGGAGGGCCCACTCCGCACAGCAGCAACTGCTTCGACTGGTAGACCAGGCGATGGGGGCGCTGGAGCGTCGCGAGTATCTTGGGGCGGTACTCCTGGACGTTTCCAGAGCCTTCGACAGCGTGTGACATGACGGCCTTGTGTATAAACTACTTACACAAGGCCTACCGGTGTCGCACGCCCGCCTGCTCAAATCCTACTGGACTGGGCGCACCTTCCACGTGCGAGCCGACCACAGGACGTCGACAGCACGCCCCATAGCAGCTGGAGTACCGCAAGGGTCCGTCATCGGCCCCTTGCTCTACTCACTGTACACCGCCGACGTTCCGAGGAGGCAGGGTGTGCACGTTGCGCTCTACGCGGACGATACGGCGCTCTACGGCAGAAGCATCAACGCCAGGCTGATGCGTCACCGCCTGCAATCGGTTTGCGACGTCCTCGGAGCTTAAGCCCGTCTCACACGGAGCAAGATTCGCTGTAAGTTCCCTTGCTGGCTCGCGCGACGGCTACCTTGCGGGCTCCGTCGTCTGCTAGCGGGCTACCTTGCTGGGAACCTTGTAAGATTTCCAGGATAGGTCCGGTGCTATTTTTCTTGTAAGGTTCCCTGCGTGCTACCTGCGTTGGCCAATCATGAGACGTTTCGTTCGTGACGTGAGATGCGGAAAGCTTGGGCGGGAAGCCTTTGTTGATAGTCGCTTTTCTGCTGTTGTGAGGTGCGGTAGGAAGTTCTTATAATTATTAAATAATGGCACCGCAGTGGTCCAAGGAAGCGTCTGAAACATTGATATATACTTACAGGGAAGCACAGTGTCTGTATGTCGTGAAAAGTAAAAACAATTATAATAAACAGTTGCGTGCAGAAGCACTCGAAAGAGTTGCAAATCCCGTGTGTCTTGTTCGACCATTCGTATAAAATTTGCAAAGGATGTACAATCTTCTATCCTATAAAATAAAGTCGTATATAACAGTCATTATTGGTATATTTATAAAGTCAAGCAGTAATGAAATGGTAATACTTTTTGTGGTGTCACCGCCAGACACCACACTTGCTAGGTGGTAGCTTAAATCGGCCGCGGTCCATTTAGTACATGTCGGACCCGCGTGTCGCCACTGTGTGATCGCAGACCGAGCGCCACCACAAGGCAGGTCTCGAGATACGATATAGCACTCGCCCCAGTTGTACGGACGACATTGCTAGCGACAATACGGACGAAGCCTTCCTCTCATTTGCCGAGAGACAGTTAGAATAGCCTTCTGCTAAGTCCATGGCTACGACCTAGCAAGGCGCCAATTGTAACAGTGCATGTATCTTACGAGTCTCATTTGTATAGTCAAGAGAGATGTATCACAAGGAGTGATTAAAAGTTAAGTATATTCCAAAGCTACGTATTTTCTTAATAGCAGTCATAACGTATCCTGTTCCAGACTTGACGCCAGTCGGCGTGTGTGTACGCGTGCCTTTCGGCTCCCTTCTCAGTGTGGCGTAACTAGCTTGTTACGCCACAACACTTTTCAAACAAAAGTAAGTGTTATGCGAACTAACCTCAATTCTTTATGAAGCATGGAGAGCACACCTTTTCCAGCTTTTCTCCTCTTAATCCAGTTTTTCGTCCATTCTTTCTTTCTTCTTCTCTCATTAGCATGCATTTCTGCTTCGTTTAGCACCAAGACAGCAAATAACGCCAGTTTGCTCTGAACATCTGAACCTGAAGCAGCCATCTTCGTTCGATACAACATGCAGCTGATCACAACACAACTAGCTGCCGATCTTGCACCGTGGGAGAGCTTCGGCATGGAAGATAGCCGGCTCCTTTCCCTGCAAGCCGGCAGGCATGCACGCCATCTCGCAAACTTGCGGCGAACCTTGCTCCGTGTGAGACGGGCTTTAGGCCACCAAATGGCGGCTCAAGTTCAACGCAGCCGAAAGTCAGGCGATGATCTTCATCAGAAAGAAGATTCCTGCCGACCTCCAGCAACACCGACTCAAAGGAAGGCCTCGGCGCTTGTTGGTGACGTCACGTCAGCTAGGCACGGCGAACGCCAGGTCTGTTGCAGGCAGATACGCCTGGGCGTGCTTATCACTATAAATCTCTTATTTTTGGACAAAATGTTTGGTATTGTTTTGGATTCTGCAGTTTTATTTAGATGAATGATTTTCTTACTATCGTAAAGCTACAAATGAAGATCATAGTTCTACGGTACTGAATCCTATCGAAGCAAACGTAGATCAATATGAGAAGATGCTTTGCCCCATTGCAAGATTCGGAAATTTTACATTCAAGTAACTATATTTACTTGATCCATTTTGTTATCGAAACTTACCCCAACCCCCTTACAATTAACTCGTTTCTTTTATTTATTTATTTATTTTCGTTTGACATCGTCACTGAAAATGTGAACTAATTTACATGTGTAAATGTCCATGTGTTGCCAGTCATTAGATTACAGTCGTTTTCAACGAAAGGAATTCGAAACAGGAAACAAAATAGCTTCATACATCGAAAATACTGCTGAGCTTAAAATTTTTTAAACATGCACATTGTAAGTAGGCTGTTTAGATTTTTATGTTGGTAACGTCACCTAGCGCTCTGTATCAAAATCACTGACTGTGCTTTGCGCCGTCTATGGCTGGTTTGCATTGTTGGAATAGTCGCCATTGTAGTGTTGGGCAGTTGGCTGTTAACAGCGCGTAGCATTGCGCAGTTGGAGGTGAGCCGCCACCAGTGGTGGATGTGGGGAGAGAGATGGCAGAATTATGAGAGCGGACGATCTGGACGTGTGTCCATCAGAAAGAGTAAATTTGTAATATTGGATATCATGGACTGATATATATATATATTATGACTTTTGAACACTATTAAGGTAAATACATTGTTTGTTCTCTATCAAAATCTTTCTTTTGCTAACTATGCCTATCAGTAGTTTGAATCTTTTATTTAGCTGGCAGTAGTGGCGCTCGCTGTATTGCAGTAGTTCGAGTAACGAACATTTTTGTGAGGTAAGTGATTTGTGAAACGTATAGGTTAATGTTAGTCAGGGCCATTCTTTTGTAGGGATTATTGAAAGTCAGATTGCGTTGCGCTAAAAAATATTGTGTGTCAGTTTAAGCACAGTCATGTATAATTATTCTAAGGGGACGTTTCATCATTAGAAAAGATAAATATTCCCCTCTTGCAACTGAAAGGAGAAACTTAATAGGATAAAAAAATTTATTTGATAAAACAAGTATCTCTCTTTTGCCTCTTCTTCTGACCCCCACACCCTCCTCCAACGTGTACAATCGCAAGATATTTCATTAACAATCAGTGCTCCTCACCCCACAGTCAACCGAGATACCTAAAGAAGAGCACCAATATGTTCACAGTTTCTTGTAAAAGCAACCCAGTACAAACGTAACTTGCTCAGATTTACAAATAAGGTAAAGAAGCACGAATTCTGTTGCTGCTGGACAATGAAGTTGTTTTTGTATGTCAATCCTTAAAACAGGTGGAAATTTAAGTCAGGAGTACACTATTTGTTAAGAAGTGTGACGAATTGCATAATTAATTGATTGCAGAAATCTCTCAGAACAATGTGTGTTGGTCAACTACCGCCAATAGTTTCACATTTTCCTGTGTCAGAGAGGGAGACATCACCATTATGAGTATGCCTGCAACAGACCTGGCGTTCGCCGTGCCTAGCTGAAGTGACGTCACGAACAAGCGCCGAGGCCTTCCTTTGAGTCGGTGTTGCCTCCAGCCACTCAGCATCATGGGAGGCCCCATCCCATGGTCGCACACCGGACGCTACCTAGGCGTCACTCTGGACCGGCGCCTGACCAGGAAGGCGCACATCAGGGAGGTAAGGGGTAAAGCGCTTGGCATATTGCGCTTGTTGTACCCCTTACTCAACCCAGCGACGACCCTGCCCCCACACTGTGGCATAACTCTGTACCTGGCACTCATCAGGCCTGTGTTAGAGTACACTGCTGTGTTGTGGGGCAACGCGGCCCACTCGTCCGCAGCTCGTGGTCGTGCGGTAGCGTTCTCACTTCCCACGCCCGGGGTCCCGGGTTCGATTCCCGGCGGGGTCGGGGATTTTCTCTGCCTCGGGCATGGATGTTTGTGATGTCCTTTGGTTAGTTAGGTTTAAGTAGTTCTAAGT
This sequence comes from Schistocerca serialis cubense, assembly GCF_023864345.2. NCBI lineage: Eukaryota > Metazoa > Arthropoda > Insecta > Orthoptera > Acrididae > Schistocerca > Schistocerca serialis. The sequence continues at coordinate 942,419,996 of NC_064638.1, forward strand.
TCTAGGGGACTGATGACCATAGATGTTAAGTCCCATAGTGCTCAGAGCCATTTGAACCATTTTTTGAACGCGGCCGACTCGTCCATCGCAAAGCTGCAGACGGTCCAGAACAAGGCGCTTAGGTTAGCACTTCACCTGCCACGAAACTTCAGCACCGGAGAACTCCACAGAGTAGCAGGAGTCCCGCTGCTCAAGCACCGATTCCGGCAGGCGGCGCATCGTTTTTACGCGGCCGCCCGGATGACGGAGAACGACTTTATACGCAACTTTGGAAACCAAGTGCACTGGCGCCCTACCAAAAGGTGGCCAGACCTGTTGCTGGAGTGCAGGCACGCCGCAACATGAGCCAGATGAAGTAAAAGAAGAAACGCAACCGTGAGGAAGATTCCGGATTCCGACGAGAGGACAACTTCCAACACACCCAGGCAGAAGTAGGAAAGGCGTGATCCGCTCACCCTACAACACACCGGAGTACGAAGCTCCGTGAATTTGCGTAGCTTAACGTAGCACAAGAGGGGATGAAATGTGGGTAACAGGAGGTGTGACGATCTTCCAATTGGGTGACACGTCTAGGATGGCGTTGGTCAGAATTTTGGTGAAATTTGGTGCCAATATGAGATTCTAAGCCCACCTTAAAGCTCACATGAACTTCTGAGCTGTGGGGCGTGGGTCGACACTCCGGTTTGAAGCGTCCCTGTGCCCGACGGCGACGTTGCAGAGGCTTCGCTTTTGCATAATTTCAGGGGATGGTTGTAGGCAACTTTCAGCTAAATTTTAAACTCATGCTTCGAAATGGAAAACAATCACGCGAAATGGAAGACAATTACGCGATTTCGAAAATGTCATCCCTTAATTCTGTGGCGTAGTATAGTCAGTCACATCTTGCTAAGCGACGATAAATATCGAAAATCGCTCTAAGCACGATACGACTTAACATCTGAGGTCATCAGTCCCCTAGACATAGAACTACTTAAACCTAACTAACCTAAGGACACCACAAACATCCACGCCCGAGGCAGGATTCGAACCTGCGACCCTAGCAGCAGCGCGGTTCCGGACTGAAGCGCCTGGAACCGCTCGGCCACAGTGGCCGGCGACGATAAATAAATACATTGCTCTTGTGTTCTAAATTTTCTGAATGGAGGAACAGGGCTTTCGAAATCTGGACTTTGTTCTTGTGGAATTCCCCATTACTGGAACATGGCAAGTGAGGCCAGATGCAGGCACTAGGCTCTGTGAGTAGTCGGGTAGCCAGGATCTCTCCAGGGACGGGGTCGGGTTACCAGACAAGTATCTTTTCAGAAGTGTGCGAGCTACGAGTGGTCTCGGGAAGGGGGGGCGGGGTAGCCACCAGGAAGATCCGCGACTTTCCTAGAAATATACGTAAATAATGAGGCATTGCCATCACGCCCAGAGAGCCTGTCCAGTGCCAACTTCTAGTCAATTTACGAAAACATAACGAGCGCTTGTGGAAAGAATACCTCAGGTTTCTCCTGCATTTTGGAAGATACTGAGAAATTCTCGGTTGCCACTGCGACAAAACTTGCAATCCCCCTGCTCTACCGGTAGCGTAGGGCAGCGGTGTGATACATACCTACATCTACATCTACATGGATACTCTGCAAATCACATTTTAGTATCTGGCAGAGGCTTCATCGAACCACCTTCACAATAATTCTCTAGTACTCCGATTGCGGAAAAAACGAACATCTATATCTTTCGGTGCGAGCTCTGATTACGCTTATTTTATTATGGTGATCGTTTCTCCGTATTTAGGTCGGCGTCAACAAAATTTTCACATTCGGAGGAGAAAGTCGGTGACTGAAATTTCGTGAGAAGGCTGCGCTTCAACGAAAAACGCATTTGTTTTAATTATGTCCACCTCAAATCCAGATCACTTCAGTGACACTCTCTCCCCTATTTCGTTCTAATACAAAATGTGGTGCCCTTCTATGAACTTTCTCGATGTACTCCGTCGTAGTGTAGGCAGTCTATTTAGTAGATCTGTTACATTTTCTATGTGTTCCTTCCAATTTAAGTTGTTCGTAATTGTAATTCCTAGGTATTTGGTTGAATATAAGGCCTTTAGGTTTGACGGATGTATCGTGTAACAGAAATTTAATGGATTCCTTTCAGCACTCACGTGGATGATTTCACACTTTTCCTTATTTAGGGTCAACTGCCAATTTTCGCACCATCCAAATATCTTTTCTAAATCGTTTTGCAATTGGTTTTGATATTCTGATGACATTACTAGTCGATAAACGACAGCGCCATCTCCAAACTACCTAATACGGCTGCTCAGATTGCCTCCTAAATCGTTTATACAGATGAAGAACAGCAAACGGCCTATAACACTATCTTGGGGAACGCCAGAAATCCTTCTGTTTTTCTCGATGACTTCCCGTCAATTACTACGAACTGTGACCTCTCTGACAGGAAAGTACGAATCCAGTCACAAAACTGAGACGATATTTCATAAGCACAAGCCGCTTGTGTGTTACAGTGTCAAAAACCTTCTGAAAATCGATAAATGCGGAATCAAATTGAAATCTCTTGTCACTAGCACTCAACACTTCGTGTGAGTAAAGAGCTAGTTGTGTTTCACAAGAACGATGTCCATTTTGAGTGCGTGTCAACAGACCGTTCTCTTCGAGGTAACCCATAATGTTCGAATAAAGTATATCTTCCAAAATCCTGCTACCTATCGACGTTAATGATGTGGGCCTGCAATTTAGTGGATTACTCCTACTAATTTTCTTGAATATTTGTGTGATCTGTGCAACTTTCCAGTCTTTGGGAACAGATCTTCCGTCGAGCGAACAACTGTATATGGTTGTTTAGTATGGAGCTATTGCATTAGCATACTCTGAAAGAAACCTAATAGATATACAATCTGGACCGGAGGACTTACTTTTATTAAGTGATTTAAGTTGCTTCACTACTTCGAGGATATATACTTCTACGTTACTCATGTTGGCAACTGTTCCTGATTCGAATTCTAGAAATTTCGGAAGGCTGTGCTTAGTAACTCTGCTTTGGCAGCACTGTCGTCGATAGTATTTCCATTGCTATCACGCAGAGAAGGCATTGATTGTGTCTTGCCGCTAGCATACTTCACATAAGACCAGAATGTCTTTGTATTTTCTGCCAGGTTTCGAGACAAAGTTTAGTTGTAGAAACTATTATAAGCATCTCGCATTGAAGTTAGCGCTAAATTTCGAGCTTCTGTAAAAGATCGCCAACCTTGGGGATTTTGCGTCTGTTTAAATTTGGCATGTCTTTTTTTTCGCTGTTCTGCAACATGTTTGAAATTAAACTCGACTTTTCTTTGAACCTTTCAGGAACTGTATCATCTGAATTGAGAGGTCGGTAAAACGATCCAATTATTATTTTATTCCGGTTGTCAAGTATGACCTCTGCCCTTACTAACTCACATGAACTATCTACTTCAATGTCGGTACCAGATAAACCACTTCTAACAGCAACAAACATACCACCGCCAACTGCGTTTAGCCTATCCTTTCGGAACACCGTTAGGTTATTCGCAAAATTTCGGCTGAACTTACCTCCGGATCTAGCCAGCTCTCAGTGCCTATAACGATTTGAGCGTCAGTGCTTTCTATTAGCGCTTGGAGCTCCGGCACTTTCCCAACACAGCTTCGACAATTTACAACAGTTATACCGATGGTTCCTGTATCTACGCTCTTCCTGTGTTCGGCCTACACCCTAAGTAACTGAAGCTCATTTAGTGTTTTCCCGAGACCCTCTAACTTTGAAAACCGCCTAATCCACGCCACACAGCCCCTTGCTATCGGTGTAGCCGCCTCATTCGTCTAGTGGACTCCTGACCTATTCAACGAAACCCGAATCCTAAGCACCCTATGTAGCAAGTCGAGGAATCTGCAGCCTACACCGTTGCCGAACCGTCTGAGCCTCTGATTCAGACCTTCCATTCGGCTCTGTACCAGACGTCCGCAATCGGTCCTGTCGACTATGATGCCAACGGTGAGCTCTGCTTTTATCTCACAAGCAAGACGGCCAGCCTTTACCACATCTGTTAGCCAATTGACACCAGTGAGAATCTCTTCCGGTCCAAAGTGACACACATCATTGGTACCGACGTGAGCACCCTGTGCTCATCCTCCCGCATCTCGTGGTCGTGGGGTAGCGTTCTCGCTTCCCACGCCCGGGTTCCCGGGTTCGATTCCCGGCGGGGTCAGGGATTTTCTCTGCCTCGTGATGGCTGGGTGTTGTGTGCTGTCCTTAGGTTAGTTAGGTTTAAGTAGTTCCAAGTTCTAGGGGACTTATGACCACAGCAGTTGAGTCCCATAGTGCTCAGAGCCATTTTTTTTGTGCTCATCATGGCATCCGGAAGGACCCGTTCCGCGCCTGGAATGAGCCCATCCAGTATGCACAGGGCGTGCACATTGGTTTTCTTCTCCTCTCCGACAGCCATGCCCCTAAGGGGCCCCATAACGCGCCTAACATTGGAGTCCCAATTAACAATAATCCTACCCTCTGTAATTACCCGAATCTTGGAGGCTGAGAGGTTTCCTCTGAAGCAGGACAGGCACCTGCATCTGTCTGAGCGACAGTGTCAGCCACAGAGAGCACCCGGAACCTGTTTGCAGACTAACCGGGGAGACATTACGTGCGGCCCCCTGGGACGTCTTTCGCCGCCTACCACTCACAGATCCGACCTCCTACTCGACCACAGGTGAGGCATGTTCAGAAAATAAGTGAACTAGATTTTTATATTTTCTTAGAAAAAGTACATTTGAAAAAATTACAGGATATTGTTGATACACTTGTTATTTTTCCACATAATCGCCATCCTGTTCAATGCATGTGGTGAGCTGTAGCACAAGCTACGGTGTGCCCTTATCCCCTCCTCGAAGAACGCTCCCACTTCAGAATCTCTTACTGCACCTGCTCGCAGGTTGAAAATTTAATTCCAGTCATAGCTGCCTTAAACCAGGTGAAAAGATGATAATCTGAAAGCGCCAAGTCAGGTGAGTGGTTTAAAGCATCCCAACCAAATGAGTCCAACAGCGTCATGGTGGCTAAGGCTGTGTGAGGACGGGCGTTGTCGTGCAACAAGTACACTCCTCTCGTCAGAATTACCCTCGCTTTGTTTTAAATGCTCCTTTTGAGTTTTTTTACGCTCTCACAATTTTGTACTTTTCTCATGAGGCAGAAATTCGACCAAAATGATATCTTTTCAGTCCCAAAACAGCTGAGGCCATAACTTTTTTTGCCCGAAATTGTAGATTTGAATCGTTTTGCAGACGGGGAATTGGTGAGACGCCAGTGTGACGATTGTCTTTTTTTATCTCAGGCGTATAATGAGCCGCCCACGTTTTATCTCCAGTCACAATAGAGCTCATAAAATCCCCATCAAATCGCTCAAGAAACTAGCGGGCGATACTGATCCGATTTTTCTTATGCTGCTCTGTCACTTGTTTTGGAATGTATCTTGGGCGCAGTTTCCGGTATGCCAGCGCTTCTGTGAGTATCTCGTAGAAGAGCGTTCTGGAGAGTTGTGGAAACATCGCAGAAATTTCATCCACTCTCAATCGGCGGTCTTAACCAACAGTTTCCTCCATTTTTTCTATCTCGCCAATCAAAATGAAAGGTGTTCCGCATTTATAATCTTCACGAAGATCTGTTCTGCCTCCAACAAACTCTCTACATCACTTAAATACACTCGTTCTTTTCACGTCACCCTCGCCGTAAACCGTTTTGATTCGCGAAAAATTTTGGTAGATGTTACACCTTCCGCAAGGAGGAAGCGAATTAAAGCACGTGGCTCGCACTTGGCCGAATTTCTTCCAGGCATCGACACTGAAGCGCAAAAGAAACTGCTATAGGCAGAGATATGTAAAAAGGGAGATTACGGTCGGCCACATCTGTGAAAGACAAGTGTATGGCGCAGCTGTTAGGTCGGTTACTGCTGGTAAAATGGCAGATCAAGATTTAAGTGAGTTGGAACGTGCTATTATAATCGGCGCACGAGCTATGGGACACAGCATCTCCGAGGTAGCGATGAAGTTGGGATTTTCCCGTACGACCATTTCAAAAGTGTACCGTGAATATCAGGAATCCGGTAAAACATTAAACCTCCGACATCGCTGCGGCCGAAAAAAGATCCTGCAAGAACGAGACCAACGACAACTGAAGAGAATCGTTCAACGTGACACAAATGCAATCCTTCCGAAAATTGCTGCAGATTTCAGTGCTGGGCCGTCAGCAAGTGTCAGCAACCATTCAATGAAGCATCACCAATATGGGCTTTCAGAGATCGACATTGGACTGTTGATGACTGGAATAATATTGCTTGGTCGGACATGTCTCGTTTCAAATTGTATCGAGCGGATGGACGTGTATGGATATGGAGACAACCCCGTGAATCCATGGACCCTCCATGCCGGCAGAGAACTGTTCAAGCTGGTGGAGGCTCCGTAACGGTGTGAGGCGTGTGGAATTGGAGTAATATGGGACCCTTGATGCGTGTAGATACACCTGTGACATGTGACAAGTACGTAAGCATACTGTCTGATCACCTGTATCCATTCACGTCCATTGTGTATTCCGACGGACTTGGCAATTCCAGCACGACAATGCGACACCCCACACGTCGAGAATTGCTGCAGAGTGACTCCAGGAACACTCTTTTGAGTTTAAACACTTCCGCCGGCCATACTCCACCCCCTCGTACTCTCATGGATTTATGGTCAGCCCTTCAGGATTCTTGGTGTCAGTTCCCTCCAGCACTACTTCAGACATTAATTGAGTCCATGCCTCGTCGTGTTGCCGCACTTCTACATCCTCGCGGGATCCCTACACGATATTAGGCAGGTGTACCACTTTCATTTGCTCTTCATTGTGTCACGCAACTGGACACTACAACGTAAGTTTACGTGCTACCGTGTTCTTGCGATGCTCGCTCTGGTCAGGGGATTCCCCTCTACCACTCGCTGTTGCCAATCATCAAAATGAAAAAAAACTACAGCCCGTTATGGTCACAGCGCAGTTACTTTCTGAACATAACTCGTAGACAGGAAGAGAGCCGTCGTTCGGGAGAGCTGCAGTACGGCTGCTGTTCGGGACCGCGGAGCGACGTTATGTCGTAAAGATATCCAGAGGTGTCCAGCCACAGCTCTTCTTTTCGCTGTTACTGTGTAGGTGTCGCGTTTAGCTTTTGCGTTGCTTTTGGCTTGCGCGGCTCGTAATTTGGAAGTTCATTACGATACGTGAATTTGGTTTTTGTTGGAAAGTTTTAGTATTAGGATACTGAGTCGATCTTCTCCAGTATTTCTGCATTTTCGAGCTGCCCTGGCTTTGAAAAGTCATTTGCTTCTTGAGTAGCAGTCTACCATATAGCATTCAGGCGCCTTTTGCATTTACACAGTGTTTCGGAAGTTATATGAAAAATTCACACTATTTATTAATGTAAAAAGTTTTATTGTACGGCCATTGATCTTAATCCTTGGTAAAAGGATTGAAAATTGGGAGCACCTTAATCTGAGAAGTAATTTTGAAGTAAATGAATTAATATTGTAATTAAAATTTTTCAGTTTCAATATTTTGTCTTAAGATGAGGCGATCCTCTAATTAGTAAATAGCCGGCCGCTGTGGCCGAGTGGTTGTAGGCGCTTCAGTTCGGAACCGCGCAGCTGCTACGGTCGCAGGTTTGAATCCTGCCTCGGGCATGGATGTGTGTGATGTCCTTAGGTTAGTTAGATTTAAACAGTTCTAAGTCTCGGGGACTGATGATCTCAGATGTTAAGTCCCATAGTGCTTACAGTGATTTGATTTTTAATTAGTAAATGTCGTCTGTTGGGTCTATATGACTGAACTGTGGTCTCTCTGTGACTGTGTTTCCGAAGAAAAACAGATGCCATTACAAGCAACATTTTTGGCTAATCGGAAAAGTTAATTGTTTCAGTTTCCCTTTTTTATGATTTTTTTAAATTTTTTGACACTTGGGACATTTAACCTCACCTGCATATGTTCTGAGCAGCGTGAAAAAATATCAATGCCACTGTCATTTTGTTGTGCTGTGGACCTATAAGGTGTAGAATTGCTTGTTGAATTGATCGTGTGTTGAGTTCGCAAGTGTGGCGGGCAGCTTGCACTGATTACAGCGAAACCCCGGTCGACTCACACAGATCACGCATTACCACTACCAACAAACATAAAAAGTGCCCACATAACGATATCCTTGAACTATGAAGGAAATCGAACATGGCCAATAATACACAACAGAATATTTGTGTTGCGTCATTGAGGTGTGTTTGACGTATGGGTGTGTGAGTGCAGGGCCTTAAACACCTTATTGTTAGTGCTGCAGACCTGATTCCTTCACTTCTGCATTTTCGGACACAACAGTGTTGAATGCAAGACGCGCTATTAAACAACACTACCGATCAGATGGTATTTAGGTCCATCCACCGGAGCGCAACAGAAAAGTGATGTGTGGAGGAAGATACTCGACCGTCTATTATCCACGTTGCAGGATCGAGTCCATTCAGTTATTTTTGTAAATTACTCGGGTAAATAATTTGTACCTACATACGTTTAGTTATTGACTCAGCTGCCATTTAATTACAGGCTTATTGTGAACCTGCCCTGTCTACTTGCCTTCCTCACCCACCACCCTCACCCATAAAATTATCAAAGAAAGTGCACACCCACGTGTATGTTCCCTGATATTCGTTTAGTGTTTCGTGTAACACGTAACCTAACAAGACTACTGCTGTACTCCAGTTTGGCTACACTTGCAGCCAGATAGAAGTGTCTTCTAATACTTGAACTTCGCTAAAGTAGATGTAACTGTTTTTTCTCTGTAGTATACATTGGAGACATTCTGTATTATAGAAAATGTTCATTTTTTCTGCTTATGATTAAAGACAACAGATAAAAAAATTGTTAACTGAAGGTCGTTCGTCCACGAAACATAAGACCTCAATGATAAAAGCAGAAGAATGTCAAAATCAATGTTACAGCACTCCACAGGCGATTCAGTTAAATCGACTTCTATCTCGATTTGGTGAATACATCAAGATTTAAGAATGCCAGCACTTTGCACTAATGTGACATTCTTGCATTATATGGTTGCGGAAAGAGTAGTTTTCAATATCAGGTATGCATTTACGGAAATCTACAAAGCACCCTGACATTCGCGCCGTCGGTATAATGTGGTTGAACAACTTTTTTTTATTTCTTTATTTACATTTTAGTAATGTTCAAGGTCACATGCAGGAAATATTTAACAGCATTCGATTTGATGAGAGGACATCATTCACCATTTTATAAAAAAAACCTGTAAAAAACACGCCAAATACAAAGCTCATTGTCGCACGTAACGTCTCGCGAAATAACGAGAACGAGAAACGCAGAGAAATTTGCCGGCCGCTGTGGCCGAGCGGTTCTAGGCGCTCCAGTATGGAACCACGCGACCGCTACGGTCGCAGGTTAAAATCCTGCCTCGGGCATGGATGTGTGTGATGTCCTTAGGTTAGTTAGGTTTAAGTAGTTATAAGTTCTAGGGGACTGATGACCTCAGATGTTAAGTCCCATAGTGCTCAGAGCCATTTGCTGAGAAATTAGACGTCATCATGAGCAGGTTTACCGACATTCATTCTTCCCACGCACAACTCGCCATCGGAAAAGGTTAGGGAAGAAATGCCATTAGAACTAGAAGTACCCTCCGCCACACACCGTCATGTGGATTGCAGAACACATAGGGTGGTCAGAAATAATTTGAAAAACTTGTAGGCGTGTTGCAGGGTAGGTCGTGCTGAGTAATAATTGTTAAGAAAAATTGCATTGAAGTTAGCCATTGATGCCGTTGCGCTCGCTAATTCAAGCAATCCGCCAGGTACTATTAGTGACAATTGTTCTCATAGTGTACGTGTTAGAGCGCGAGACCGATCAGCCCTTGCCCTGGATTCAATCCTGACAACCGTCCCATGGCCAATTTTTGTATCGCTCTGTCGTTCGGTTTTAGGAAATCAAACGAAGGACAAGTTTGGCGACTTCGTCTTTGGCGGACCGCTTGAATTTGCGCGCACAGTCGCCTAATTGGCTAACTCCAATACTTAAATTCGATAAAGTATCGAATATTTTTCTCTACAATATTATTTCTCAGCACAACCTAACCTGCAACACCCTTACAAGCTTTTGAGATTGTTTCTGACCACCCTGTAAATATAAATGTAGACTAAGAAATTTTTTTACAACAACGAAGAGCATCAAACCATAAGATATTTCCCATGTACAGTGGTTTACGCATGTTGCGCACTGCAGTGACATGCAAAGAGTTTTGTAAATTCATCAAGCATTAGCAAACTATCAGTATTTGATAGCCATTAACATCCATCAGAGGTGTTCAAACATGAGCTTTTCACGCAAACGCAACAAATGTTAAACATTGCGTATATATGCTAAACAGACTAAATGGAGAAAGAGAGGGAAGACTTGCGTGACACGATGTTCTTTACACAATAAACAGTGAAGACCACAAAGAATTATTCTTGTTTCTTGCGTTTTAAAACTGCCTCACGGGACGATGTGGTGTTACAAGGTGACGCAGTTAATGTGCACACCACATTATCGAATTAGACACGCAATGAGTCATCACAGAATCGATCTGTACACCACGATATCAAATTACACAAGAAATGTTTTCCAACAGATCTGCGCACACAAAGGCAACGACCGTTCTTCCGGTACCAGCGCGCAGAATCCCTTTTGTCGCACTGCTACTGTCGACTTGCACAAACTGGGTTTTCATTTCGTACCTTCTTCGTCTGTGTCTTTTCTGGTAGCAGAAGTTTCTCGTTAATTCAAGCCCTGCATTCTTTTTAAGGACACTAATACGTCATCCTTGCAATGGCAAGAAATAACATACGAGTTTCTGAAACTGAAGTAGTTCTACATGAGAATTTGATGTTAGGAACGGATTTCCCTGCTGGGGCGCTGATCTGGAACCTTCGTTTGTCAATAGTGTGCCAGTGACTGATGGCTTGATGATTGAAAACTAACGTGTATCCATATGTACTTGTCAAATAATAGGATATACACCGAGGCGCCAAGGAAACTGGTGTAAGGATGCATATTCAAATACGTACAGTATAGAAATCTGTAAACAGGCAGGATACGGCGCTGCTGGAAATTTGTTGTAAGGTATTATGGGACCAAACTGCTGAGGTCATCGGTCCCTAAGCCTACACACTACTTAATCTAGCTTAAACTAACATACGCTAAGGATGACACAGACACCCATACCCGAGGGAGGACTCGAACCTCCGACGGAGTGAACCGCACGGACCGTGACAAGGCGTCTACGGTGCTGTTGTCGGCAACTCCTTTATAAGACAACAAGTGTCTGGCGCAGCTGTTAGATCAGTTACTCCTGCTACAATGGCAGGTTATCAAGATTTAAGTGAGTTTGAACGTGGTGTTATAGTCGGGGCAGGAGCGATGGGACACAGAATCTCCGACGTCACAATGAAGTCGGGATTTTCCCGTACGACCATTTCACGAGTGCACCGTGAATACCAGGAATCCGGTAAAAAAATCAAATCTCCGACATCGCTGCGGTCGGAGAACGGAGAACGGGACCAACGACGACTGAAGAAAATCGTTTAACGTGACAGGAGTGCAACCATTCCGCAAATTGCTGCTGATCTCAATGCTGGGCCATCAACGAGTGTCAGCGTGCAAACCATTCAACGAAATATCATCGATATCGGCTTTCGGAGCCGAAGGCCCACTCGTGTGCCCTTTATGACTGCTCAACACAAAGCTTTACACCTCGCCTGGGCCCGTCAACACCGACATTGGACTGTTGATAGCTGGAAAAGTGTTGCCCAGTTGGACGAGTCTCGTTTCAAACTGTATCGAGCGGATGGACGTGTACGGGTATGGAGACAACCTCATAAATCCATGGATCCTGCATGTCAGCAGGTGGGTACGTCTAGACACGACTCTGACAGGTGACACGTTCGTAAGCATCCTGTCTGATCACCTGCATCCATTCATGCCGTTGTGCATTCCGACGGACTTGGGCAATTGCAAACACCCCACACGCCCATAATTGCTACAGAGTGGCTCCAGGAACACTCTTCTGAGTGTAAACACTTCCGCTGACCGCCAAACTCCCCAGACTTGAACATCATTGAGCATATCTGGGATGCCTTGCAACGTGCTATTCAGAAGAGATCTCCACCCCCTCGTATTCTTACGGATTTATGGACAGTCCTGCAAGACTTGTGGCGTCAATACCCTCCAAAAATATTTCACACATTAGTCGAGTCCATGCCACGTCGTGTTCCGGCACTTCTGCTTGCTCCCAGAGCCCCTGAGCCCCTACACGATATTACGCAGGTGTACCAGTTTCTTTGGCTCTTCAGTGAAATTCTCAACATTGTGTCTCAACTTGAGTCTTTACTACTGCAATCGCCAGCAAAATTAGCGGTATACATCCACTTATAATTTTTAGCACTTCCCCTTACAATATGTGGCGGGGAGTAAATTGGGTACTAGTATAGTGTCCGCCCCTTTCTGCTCCATTCGCGAATGGTTCGCCGGGAGAATTACAATCGATGAGCCTCTGTACCAGCTTACATTTGTCTGATTTTTCCGCCATGGCCATTTCGTGTGATATGCATGCGAGAAAATAATGTTGATTGACTCTTCTATGAATTTTAACCGTAACAGAATATCTCTTGAAACGACTGCGAATGGAATTTTCTGAGCGACTTAGTAACGGTCCCGCGGTTACTAAATGAAGCCATCACGAAAATCGCCTCTTTTCTTTAGATCTTCTGGTTTCTATCAATCCATCTGATAAGAATCCTAGACTAAGACGACCAGCACTCAAGAAACTGTCGTAAGACACTTTTCGTAAGTTATTTCTTTCATGAATGAACCACATTATTTAGGATTATTCTAGCGAATCTCAGCTTACAAGCTGCTATTCTACCACTAATTTTACGTGGCCACTCCACGTTACCCTAGATATTTTACGTTTGTTATTGTTTCCAGTTATTTTAAGGCAAAAGTGTAAAAATATTTTGAGAGAGGATCAGGAAGTAAAACAGAATAATTTTTTTCTCCCCTGGCATTGCAGCTGGAATGCTGATATTTCACGACGACATAGTTTGACGTTTGCGCTTCAGAGGATATTTTGTTTTTATGTGCAGCTCTAGCGAGAGAAGCGCGAACTACGAAACAAAAATGGCACGCATGTTACTGTCGTCATCTTGTGAAGGGCAGCGAAGTTTTGTTAGATTTTGTAGGTGAAAGGGGATGAACCGAGTGAAATTCACAGCGAAATGCGTGGCATGTATGGGGACGACTGTATGGATCGTAGCAGTGTCTCCAGATGGTGTGTATCCTTCGAAGAGGACCGTGTGATGCTTAGTGATTCGCCACGCTGCGGGCGGCCGGTAACAGCTGTAATCCCACAGCAATTCTGAACGACCGGCATATGCAGCTGCAAACCTTATCGCAGCAATTCAACATTTCCTACAGTGCGCGTATAACATTGCTTATGACACGTTGAAATTTCATGAAGTTTAGTGCGCGCTGGGTGTCTTAGAACCTGACAGATAACCACAAGGGCCAGGGAATGATGACAAGCTTGGCTCACTTAACGCGTTACGCGGCGGAGGGGCATGACTTTCTTAAAGGCGTAGTCACTGGTGATGCGTCGCATATGTACCAAAACACGCCCGAAATCAATCAAATCTGTGGAATGGAAACATGCTAGTTCCCCAGCACAAACAAAATTCAAAGGGACTCATTCTGCGAGGGAAGTGCCTGTGACAGTGTTCTGGGATATGCATGGTGTGTTATTGGTGGACTTTGCTGAACACGGGACCCGTGTGAATGCTGCGGCTCACACTAAAACTTTGGTTAAGTAGCGTCGTCCCTTCGTGAGAAACGCCACAGCATTAATGCTGACGGTGTCTAACTTCTTCATGAATGCTCGTCCCCATGCTGCTGCATCCGTTCGTGTAAAATCGTCAAATTTTGTTGAATGTGTCCAGCATCCACCATACAACCCGGACTTGCAACGTCATACTTTCATCTGTTTGGTCCCATGAAGAAAATCCTGGCCGGCCAACGCTTTGCACAGATGCGGAAGTGAAATCGGCAGCCCGCAGACGCATATACACCAACCAAACGGCCTTCTACGAACAGAGCGTACTGAAATTGGTACCACGACGGTAGAAATGTGTTGTGAACGTTTGTGGCTATGTAGAAAAATAGGCAAAAGACGTAAGTTTATTTTTTATTCTTTTGTTTTGTTAGCTTTGATACTTTTTGGTAGTAAAATTATTCTGTGTTACTTTCCGAGCTTCCCTCGTAGATCTGGCTCATCACGAGAAATACTCCACTCGCTCAGAAATAATCGTAGATAATACTCCACTTGAGCAGGTTTCCAGCTTTAACTTTTTAGGATGCAATATAAGCTATGTTACGGACAAGGATATAGAAAACAAGATTTAACAAATACCAGCATGCGAAACGATAAACAAAACATTCCAAATCAAAATACGATAGGAAACAACATTAGAATTTTATAAAACCATCGCCACTCATTTATTGCTATAAGAATTTGAATCATCGATCCTTAAATAAATGTTATAAAAGTAAAATGCAAGTAGCATAAATGAGTTCTCCAGAAAAGTCAGGGGTGTTAGCAGGGAAGCCCGTATAACAAAAGAGGATATTAGGAACAACTAGATATTAAAAAATATTAACGAAAAGATTGAAGCAAATAAAACATTATGGACACATCACATACAAAGTATAAGGGTAGAGAGAATCCCACATCAGGCCAAGCTGTAGGAGCCGAGCAAGACTCAGAACGAGGTGGCAGAGAAAAGTGAAGACGGAGAAGGCAGAAGTTATTTTACGTATATGGTGAACGGTAACGGCCCCATAACACTCCCATAGGTTGTGCCAGCAGTTACCCCATTAAAACGCATGTTTTGTTTTCTGTCTCCTGAGAAGCTCTGAATCCAGACAAAAAGCTGCTCTTGTAAGAGACTCCATTGAAATTATGGAGAGGAATTTCTTCCTTAGACTCTACAGATGTTTTATAACAGAGACTCCTTATGGAATACCGCAAGAAGAAGTCTAAACCATCTTAAGCCGGGGAGCCGGGGGTCTTGGTAGCTAGGAGTGCGGTCCGCCTTAACTATCAGCCTTTGTTAACGACTGAGTGGCAAATTATGATCGATCTGGTGTGGCAGCTTGTAAAGAGAGTAAATCGTGTGGCATCGGTGAGGAACATTAGGTTTCAAAATTGCAAAGGCCTTGTACCTTACTCGTAACATTTCTGCGTAGTATTTTTAATTTTTTGTGTTTTCATTTTTTTATTCTTTCACATCGATTCTGGCTGTCAATGGTAGGTAAGAGACAGTGGATTAAATAACATGCAACTGCTGAAATAAGAAGGAAAGCATTTCGCTGAACACCACAATGTGCTACAGAAAATCAGTGCTAGAGCAACCAAAGTTCTAGTGGAGATGGACAAATACAAGATCTTCGACGAATCGAGTACCTTGCAAATGGAATCTCATAAACATTCGAGAACTATGTTTTTCTTTCTCAGCACTTCACTTGCGTACCTAAATAGAGTGAAAATATGAATGTGTATCTTCCAGGGCTGCAGAATTCTCTTCCTTTCTAAATATTTCTAGATTGTTCTATAGATTTTTTTTCCGATAAACTTTGAAATCATCATGCGCACTGTAATCGTCCTGGAGGTCTCAAAAACTGTGATCCTGAGACAAATGTCGGGGTTTCTCGTAACTTGTAACCCTCCTCCTACTGCCACCGTCGCCCACGCGTGCCTCAGGTATTTTTGTCCCGATGACAACGAGCACGTGTAATAAATGTGCTTGACACTCTTCCAGGGCTTCCAGAAATACACAACATTCATTTGAATATGATCATGAAAAATCGAAATGACGCATCACATACTACGTCCTGCTTCCATCATAACTTGTTTTCAGGTATGAACAACACATCATACTGAAATATGATGTTGGTTGGCACTACCATTTTCGTTCGTATGGATAACGTCTCTCAGCAACGGCTACTAAATTCTATACCCACGCGAGACTCTAATCCACTACATCCACATAATAGTCGCTGACATTATCCGGACACCACAGATGCCAGTTAGCCTGCCGAATTACGACAACTAGGCAGACAGCAACCCAACTATCGTGACATTCTCCAGCGGAACTTAGGTGTCCACATAGACAGCTCTTGCTTTCCACCTCATTAGCCCTTAAAAAACTTCACTGTTTTCAAAATACAGGGTGATTCAAAAAGAATGCCACAACTTTAAAAATGTGTATTTAATGAAAGAAACATAATATAACCTTCTGTTATACATCATTACAAAGTGTATTTAAAAAGGTTTTTTTTTCACTCAAAAACAAGTTCAGAGATGTTCAATATGGCCCTCTCCAGACACACGAGCAATATCAACCCGATACTCCAACTCGTTCCACACTCTCTGTAGAATATCAGGCGTAACAGTTTGGATAGCTGCTGTTATTTCTCGTTTCAAATCATCAATGGTGGCTGGGAGAGGTGGCCGAAACACCATATCCTTAACATACCCCCATAAGAAAAAATCACAGGGGGTAAGATCAGGGCTTCTTGGAGGCCAGTGATGAAGTGCTCTGCCACGGGCTGCCTGGCGGCCGATCCATCGCCTCGGGTAGTTGACGTTCAGGTAGTTACGGACAGATAAGTGCCAATGTGGTGGCGCTCCATCCTGCTGAAATATGAATTGTTGAGCTTCTTGTTCGAGCTGAGGGAACAGCCAATTCTCTAACATCTCCAGATACTGTAGTCCAGTTGCAGTAGCACCTTCGAAGAAAAAGGGACCAATAACTTTATTGGCTGAAATGGCGAACAAATGTACAACTAAATGAAACTTTATAGCTCCCTTAATTCGCCGACAGATAGTGCTTAGCTCTGCCTTTTGTCGTTGCAGAGTTTTAAATTCCTAAAGTTGTGGTATTCTTTTTGAATCACCCTGTATATTACCCTGTTGCATTTTCATAATAGATTTTGAAAGCCAATTAAACGTTTAGCAACCTAATTGTATGTGGTTGGTGTTGGAAATATAAATAAATAAAACACTGACGTTGTCCGGTTTGTTCTACTAAGGAACAGCAAGCCCAAAACTGAAACTAATGCAAAGCAGAGAACCAACAACTTTAGCCTTGTTTTGCTCAACGGAAATAAATACACATCCGATGGACACAGCCTGTTTGTAATGTAGTTGTCAAACAGAACCTAGGACACTTCGCGACACTTGAAGTTTCCTTTATCTGAGATTGCATTTCAGCATCAAAACGAATCAGCTGCAAGAACTGTAATGACTTTTCCCAACTAGCTGCTGTTAATTACTTCTCAGATTATTTCTAACCCTGACCGTTGTTTTGTGATACAATGTGTTGGACACATTTTGCTAGTCAAGTAATAGAAGTGATGTGTTATTTACGACAGTCAACTGTACTTTTTTTATTTCTGAAGAAACAAACTGCTACTAGTGAGTATAACCTGAAAAACTAATAATTAAAATGAAACTGCGTGAAGATTAGAAATGAAGCTAGGCATTCTGAAACGTGACGATAAACACCAGGAAAGAGCCGTCAACAGAACACGTCTTCCATTTCTTCGTATTTAATATACATTTGTGCAAATGCGGTTAATAAAATTTGTCGTGTGGAAAAGGGGTCTATGTCTGTACCGAAAATTATTTTTGAACTGGAAACTTAGTTTTAAAATCTTATGTGTCAGTTGTTTTGATGCTGGCCTTCACATTTGTCTGTCACGTGCTAATCTTTCAGAGTTACACAAAATCTACTAGCGTCACGATCTTTGTTAACTTGTCTTACATATTGTACTCTTTGCTTCCTTCCGTAATTCCAACCCTGTATGGTCTTCCACGATGGTGACGACGATGTCGACTCGTGTGTCGCCGCTTGGTGTAAATGTGGACACCGTTTGAAAGTGGTGGCGATAGTGCTGGCACATCTAAGGCGATTGGCATCGTCATCGTCGTTGAGATAAGATTCGATTAGATTAAAGAAATTTCTGTTCCATAAACCCATAATTAGGAGGTTCTCAGCGATGGAGAATATGTCATAAACAAGAACGGGTAGTACATTTTTACAATAAAAGAGATGTACTAATGTTCCTTCCAAATATCCTAAGCTTAATACTTCATGGATGTTGAATGAGTCAAAACAATCTGAAACACATTTTCATTAATATGGTAATAACAAACTTGTCACAAAACACGTAAATACATATACTGTCAAGGGCAGACTAGTATACTTGGTGCTGCCAGAAAATTTTCAAAGATATTCCTCGACAACCCAAGTGACAGAGCAGAACAACCCAACAGGCAGGCGGAATTCCAGCAAAACAGAACAGTCGATGGTGCAGAAGGGGAAATGAGATCTGTTGCAACACCTTGAATGAGCTAAGCCCCCGAAATCCTGAAATGACCAAAAGTTTTCTTCTCAGGCAGCTCTTAACAGCAC
The DNA here is from genome assembly GCF_023864345.2 of Schistocerca serialis cubense. Taxonomy (NCBI): domain Eukaryota; kingdom Metazoa; phylum Arthropoda; class Insecta; order Orthoptera; family Acrididae; genus Schistocerca; species Schistocerca serialis. The sequence continues at coordinate 942,438,595 of NC_064638.1, forward strand.
CAATACACATGGAGAAATGCATGATATAACTGCGCTGTCTTACAACACATTTATTCACTACCGTTTTCGATCAGGGACCATCCTCATAGTGCTGGCGCAAAAATTGAAACAAAGTGAAAACTATGAAACTCAAAGCAGATTAGATTTTCATGAGAATTACTCGTCGGAAAAATAAAGTGTACTTACGAGAAACATGCGTTGTAACAGCTTCACAAGATATACATTGAACTAGGAAGGTACACGCGATTGCTGACTTGAAAAGTAGGAAAATTAACACTTACCGCCATCGTACAGGCTTAACCAAGCAGCAAACAACGTTGAACACATGAAAATCTGTCGAGCAGTAAGTGCACAGCACCATTGCTCAGGCACAACAAGACCTAATAGGCTAACGCATTAGAGTTGATTAAGGAAGCTACAAGCCAAAATCAAGATCACAGGTCAAAACACAAGTCACAAAGTATGTGTACACTATAGCACAGGCACAAAGAGATACACATGCACTCAAATTACATTGAAAGAAATACAATAAAAGAAGATACAGTTATATACGATTTTTTTCTGTTCGTTATTATGTAATATAACAATCACATTATACTATTATAATGTCATGCTATATTATGATGTCGCATGATAAAAACGAACAAATCATTTGCTGCAACTACTACTGCTTATGAAAATATAGGTACACAGCCATGTACAATATTATGTAATACAACAGTTACATGATGCTATTATAATATCACATGACGTTATAAAGTCACAAGATAAAAACAAACCGATCATTTGGTAAGAACCAGTGCATATGAAAATATACATACACCTGTAATGTTGAACAATTATACGAGGTAATAAATTACTATGAATCATTCAGATCAGCTGCAGCAAAATAACTCGAATGTGAAACCCATATCAGAGGTTCCAATATCCAAATAGTGTAACCAAATGAGGAACTGCATACTGCAAATAGTATTTGTAATGCAGGGTGCGCCAAAAAAATGTATACACACTTTGAACTGTCACAGACAATTTATTTCCATTTCTACAAGGTTAAATATCTGTGAAAAAGTAATGTTATGTTTCTTCAACTGGTGGCAGCAGTGGCAAGGAAGTAACTGGAACATGGCGGACGTGCGTTTGAGCTTTGAAGCGCGGAAGCAGATAATTAAGTGGTACTGGAAGTTTGAGAATGTAGCTGCGATTCGAAGACAGTGGAGAAGTGAGTATGGTAGAGAATCACCTTCAAAGTTAACAATTACACGTCTACGAGAGAAATTCGAAATTCATGGAACAGTGTGTGATGTGCGTAAAGGTCGATCAGGGCGACCTCGTACAGCTACAAGTGATGATTCCACAACTGCGGTCTTGGAACTGTTTCAGCGTTCTCCTCAAAAATCTTCAAGGCAAGCGGCACATGAAAGTAATGTAAGTGCTGGTAGTGCGCTACGCATTCTGAAGAAAGCAAGTTTCGTGTGTACATTCCAAGGCTGGTGCAATAGCTAAGTGACGACGATCCAGATCGAAGGTTAGAATTTTGTGAATGGGTTCAGGAGATGGTGAGACGTGAACCGGGATTTATGGGTAGCATAATTTGGTCGGATGAAGCCCAATTCAAACTCAGTGGAACTGTCAATAGGCACAATTGTGTGTACTGGGCTGAAGATAATCCTCACATTACAGCTGAAAAGGCTGTGAATTTGCCTGGTGTAAATGTGTGGTGTGGTTTGTCTGCAAGGGGACTCATTGGGCCTTTCCGCTTTGAAGGTACTGTTACTGGAGAAACGTACCTAACAATCTACATCTACATCTATACTCCGCGAGCCACCTTACGGTGTGTGGCGGAGGGTACTTATTGTACCACTATCTGATCCCCCCTTCCCTGTTCCATTCACGAATTGTGCGTGGGAAGAACGACTGCTTGTAAGTCTCCGTATTTGCTCTAATTTCTCGGATCTTTTCGTTGTGATCATTACGCGAGATATATGTGGGCGGTAGTAATATGTTGCCCATCTCTTCCCGGAATGTGCTCTCTCGTAATTTCGATAATAAACCTCTCCGTATTGCGTAACGCCTTTCTTGAAGTGTCCGCCACTGGAGCTTGTTCAGCATCTCCGTAACGCTCTCGCGCTGACTAAATGTCCCCATGACGAATCGCGCTGCTTTTCGCTGGATCATGTCTATCTCTTCTATTAATCCAACCTGGTAAGGGTCCCATACTGATGAGCAATACTCAAGAATCGGACGAACAAGCGTCTTGTAGGCTACTTCTTTCGTCGATGAGTCACATTTTCTTAGAATTCTTCCTATGAATCTCAACCTGGCGCCTGCTTTTCCCACTATTTGTTTTATGTGATCATTCCACTTCAGATCGCTCCGGATAGTAACTCCTAAGTATTTTACGGTTGTTACCGCTTCCAATGATTTCCCACCTATGGCATAATCGTACTGGAATGGATTTCTGCCCCTATGTATGCGCATTATATTACATTTATCTACGTTTAGGGAAAGCTGCCAGCTGTCGCACCATGCATTAATCCTCTGCAGGTCCTCCTGGAGTACGTTCGAGTCTTCTGATGTTGCTACTTTCTTGTAGACAACCGTGTCATCTGCAAATAGCCTCACGGAGCTACCGATGTTGTCAACTAAGTCATTTATGTATATTGTAAACAATAAAGGTCCTATCACGCTTCCCTGCGGTACTCCCGAAATTACCTCTACATCTGCAGATTTTGAACCGTTAAGAATGACATGTTGTGTTCTTTCTTCTAGGAAATCCTGAATCCAATCACAAACCTGGTCCGATATTCCGTAAGCTCGTATTTTTTTCACTAAACGTAAGTGCGGAACCGTATCAAATGCCTTCCTGAAGTCCAGGAATACGGCATCAATCTGCTCGCCAGTGTCTACGGCACTGTGAATTTCTTGGGCAAATAGGGCGAGCTGAGTTTCACATGATCTCTGTTTGCGGAATCCATGTTGGTTATGATGAAGGAGATTTGTATTATCTAAGAACGTCATAATACGAGAACACAAAACATGTTCCATTATTCTACAACAGATTGACGTAAGCGAAATAGGCCTATAATTATTCGCATCTGATTTATGACCCTTCTTGAAAATGGGAACGACCTGTGCTTGCTGACTCCATATTCCCTGCCATTCGTGCATTATACGGTAATGATGAGTTTTGTTTCCAACAAGATGGCACCCCGCCGCACTGTCATAGGGACGTACGAGCATACCTGGATCACAATGTGCCAGGCGAGTGGATAGGACGTGAGGGACCAATCGAATTTCCTGCACGCTCTCCAGACCTCACGCAACTGGATCTCTTCTTATGGGCCACAGTAAAAGATGAGGTGTACAAACGTAAACCACGTAACCTGGACACAATTTTGGAATGAGATTCAGGCGGTGTGCGCAGAAATCTCATTGGACACTCTGGTACGATGTACGGAATCAGTGGTGACTCGTACTCAGAAATGTATCGATGCTGAAGGCCACCAGTTTGAACATTAATCACATTTGCAAAGTACATTTATTTTTCCAATTGGACTTTAAGCTTTCCATTTCCAGAAATTTAACATTGTAGAAAGGGAAATAAATTTTCTGTGACGCTTGAAAGTGTGTATACATTTTTTGACGCACCCGGTATAATAGTCACATGATATTACTGAAATATCCAGTCATATTACCATGTTACATAATAACAAAAAGCCGACAATTTGGTGGGAACTACAACATAAGTAAAATATACACAGATATGTAATGTTGAAACATTATAAGAGACAATGCCCCTAAAGACAAATAGCATAAAAACAAAACAGTTCCAATGTCAAGTCCTTATCAGAAGTTTGAGGAGGAGGAGGAGATTAGTGTTTAACGGCCCGTCGACAACGAGGTCATTAGAGACGGAGCGCAAGCTCGGGTTAGGGAAGGACGGGGAAGGAAATCGGCCGTGCCCTTTCAAAGGAACCATCCCAGCATTTGCCTGAAAGGATTTAGGGAAATCACGGAAAACCTAAATCAGGATGGCCGGAGACGGGATTGAACCGTCGTCCTCCCGAATGCGAGTCCAGTGTGCTAACCACTGCGCCACAGAAGTTTGAGGATACACGTAGTGTAACCGAATGAGACACCAAGACTAAAATTACTTCTAATGGTATCATACAGAAACCGTAATAATTCCTTTTATTACAACATGTGTGACCCTACTATGAATCACTAACCAATTTTATTGAAATAATTTAGCAATAATTTGAACCTGGAATATGCCTAAAACACCTTCTATTATGCAACAGCATCCCTATTAATAATCTAACAGCGAATTTACATATCAGAATATGTATAACGGCCAAGAGCGCTGACCAGACGAGAAAAGCAGAACTAATGACGTCATTGCCTATCACTGAAGCAGAGCACTAGAGTCCATCACACTTAAGCGCTACTTCTGTTCTGGTGGGGTTCAGTTCATTTTGCAGCCATCTTGTCAAGAGTGGACACCCATGTCGATCCACCCTCTGCTGGTCTAGTCGCCTTCGATCTTCTACGGAGCAGCAAATCCTCTCCCGAGGGAATTGGTCCCTGTCAGCTGTAGTGTCGACTGCCGAGTCAAGGCTGAGGTGGCGCTGTGGCTGCCCACATATAGCAAACCTTATGGAGACCTAAGTAAGTACCAGAGGAGCAGATCGTCACCTGTCATTGTGTATGAGTGCCACTGATGCTGCTCCCTTCCGTTCCTGTGGCAGGCTTCAACGGTGCCTACGTCTCTCTTATCGGGACGCCACAGTACTCTGCAAGATTTCAAGTACTATGAGCAGAGCTGGTAGAGGCGTTCCCCGTGTACCGTCTATGACAGGGTCATGGGTGCCACGGTCTTGTTCTCTGGAGAGCTGAGGGTCGCCATGCGAACTGCAGACTACGACGCGTGTTAACTCCGCAGGTCACTGGCCTAGTGTTCGCCCCGATAGCTGAGTGGTCACCATGATGGATTGCCGTCCTACGGGCCCGGGTTCGATTCTCAGCTGGGTCGGAGATTTTCTCCGCTCAGGGACTGGGTATTGTGTTGTCTTCATCATCATTTCATCTCCATCCGGCGCACAGGTCGCCCAATGTGGCGTCTAATGTAATAAGACCTGCACCAAGGCAGCCGGACCTGCCCCGCAAGGGGCATCCTGGCCAATGACGCCAAACGCTCATTTCCAGTGGCCTAGCGGCGGTACAGGCGCTGACACCGATTGTGGGACGCATCCCGGTCAGCACACACTCAGCGGGTGCTTATGGCTCGCATTCCCGCCAGCGTGGATACATCAGCTGTTGTACGTGGGTTGGAACTTAAATAGTGACAACACTGCTGTGGAGACACTACGCACTGGAACCTACTACTGTCGCTGATAGCACACGTTGTTGACACACCTACCTTACTTCCGAGCAAATAGACTCGTCCGTCTCACGTCACCGGCGTGCGCACAGTTGAGGGAAACACAGTCACTTGTGAGCGAGCTGTCTAACATAACGGTGTCACTATGTTTTCGAAACAGGAACAACGGAGTTGGATCAAGATTGAATGTGCCAGAGGTCGGCAGCACAACAGTGTCATCAAGGTCTTCAAGAGGCATGCGGGGAATCGGCATTGCCGTACAGAACAGTGGCACATTGGGTAAAAGCCTTCAACGAAGGTCGGCAGACTGTGGCAGACATGCATCGGACAGGTCGTTCTAGCGTCCCTGAACTAGAAGTGCATGCTGCTGCCGCGTTAGTGGACAGTGATCGACGCCATACCATTCGTGAGCTCGCCCACGAAACCGGATTAGCGCATACGACTGTGCTTCGTATCCTGAAGGGACGCCTGGGCATGCGAAAAATTGCATCACGATGTGTTGCGCATGACTTGAAGGACATGCAGAAATGGATGCGTTACGACGCTGCTCAGACGCACCTGGAGCGCTATGGACACGAAGGAGAGGCTTTCTCACTCCGTATCGTGACTCTGGATCAGACATGGGCAACATCGTACGAGCCAAAACTGAAACGCCAATCTAACGAATGGCGTCATTATGGATCGCCGCGAAAGTCGAAAGTGCATCGGAGCCCTAGTATGGTGAAAGTTACGGTAATTCTCGTGTACGTCTGTGATGGTATTATCCTAACGCATTATGTTTCTCCACGGCAGACCGTCAATGCACAGTATTACTGTTCGTTTTTGGAGCATCACCTGCGACCAGTTTCGCGAAAGAAGCGGTGACACTTTCTGCACACCCATTCATCATTTTGCACGACAATGCGCGGGCGCACACAGCGCAAGCTGTGACTGCTCTGTTCCGTCGATGGGACTGGGAAGTACTGTACCATCCACCATACTCCCCAGACTTAAATCCTTGTGACTTTGATTTGATTCCGAAGATGAAGGAACCACTTCGTGGCAATCGCTTCAGAACTGATCCAGAGATTCAACAGGCAGTGGACCGCTCCATTCGCACCATCAACAGAACAGGCTCTCCTAACGGTATACTGCGCCTGTTACTTGCAACGGGTTCTACACAACAATGGTGGCTACTTTGAAGGACAGTAACAGGTGCAAACTCTTTTGCATCGGTTGTGAATAAATAGTTGCCACTATTTAAGTTCCAATCCTCGTATTTGGTGGACAATGAATGTTTAATGTTGTCATACTGTTTTAATAATGCTTTCGGGAGTCAGACGGACATCTGTCATCCGAGTCCGCATACCCACGTTGCTTGGGTAGTCAACCGTCGACTTCTTGACAACAACCTGCCCTCGAACCACCAACCACCGTAGCGTCCTATCACCAGGGCCCTGCAATTCACTGAGGTGCATATAACATTTCTTAGGCTACTGTATCCAGGCATCATCAAACAGAAAATCAGTTTACAAGACTGTGAGGTGGCCAAGAGTCCCCGCCTGGGGAAGTTCGGCCGCCGAGTTGCAAGTCCTTTCAGGTGACGCCACATCTGGCGAAATGCGTGTCGATGATGAAATGACGATGAGACCAACACAACACCCAGTCCCCGAGCGAAGAAAATCTCTGACCCGGCCGGTAATCAAACCCAGGTCCGCTGCGTGCCAGTCAGACGCGGTGGCCGAGCGGTTTTAGGCACTACAGTCTGGAAACGCGCGACCGCTACGGTCGCACGTTCGAATCCTGCCTCGGGCATGGATGTGTGTGATGTCCTTAGCTTCTACACCTACATCTACATTTATACTCCGCAAGCCACCTAACGGTGTGTGGCGGAGGGCACTTTACGTGCCACTGTCATTACCTCCCTTTCCTGTTCCAGTCGCGTATGGTTCGCGGGAAGAACGACTGTCTGAAAGCCTCCGTAAGCGCTCTAATCTCTCTAATTTTACATTCGTGATCTCCTCGGGAGGTATAAGTAGGGGGAAGCAATATATTCGATACCTCATCCAGAAACGCACCCTCTCGAAACCTGGCGAGCAAGCTACACCGCGATGCAGAGCGCCTCTCTTGCAGAGTCTGCCACTTGAGTTTGTTAAACATCTCCGTAACGCTATCACGGTTACCAAATAACCCTGTGACGAAACGCGCCGCTCTTCTTTGGATCTTCTCTATCTCCTCCGTCAACCCGATCTGGTACGGATCCCACACTGATGAGCAATACTCAAGTATAGGTCGAACGAGTGTTTTGTAAGCCACCTCCTTTGTTGATGGACTACATTTTCTAAGGACTCTCCCAATGAATCTCAACCTGTTACCCACCTTACCAACAATTAATTTTATATGATCGTTCCACTTCAAATCGTTCCGCACGCATACTACCAGATATTTTACAGAAGTAACTGCTACCAGTGTTTGTTCCGCTATCATATAATCATACAATAAAGGATCCTTCTTTCTATGTATTCGCAATATATTACATTTGTCTATGTTAAGGGTCAGTTGCCACTCCCTGCACCAACTGCCTATCCGCTGCAGATCTTCCTGCATTTCACTACAATTTTCTAATGCTGCAACTTCTCTGTACACTACAGCATCATCCGCGAAAAGCCGCATGGGACTTCCGACACTATCTACTAGGTCATTTATATATATTGTGAAAAGCAGTGGTCCCATAACACTCCCCTGTTGCACGCCAGAGGTTACTTTAACGTCTGTAGACGTCTCTCCATTGATAACAACATGCTGTGTTCTGTTTGCTAAAAACTCTTCAATCCAGCCACACACCTGGTCTGATATTCCGTAGGCTCTTACATTGTTTATCAGGCGACAGTGCGGAATTGTATCGAACGCCTTCCGGAAGTCAAGAAAAATAGCATCTACCTGGGAGCCTGTATCTAATATTTTCTGGGTCTCATGAACAAATAAAGCGAGTTGGGTCTCACACGATCGCTGTTTCCGGAATCCATGTTGATTCCTACATAGTAGATTCTGGGTTTCCAAAAACGACATGATACTCGAGCAAAAAACATGTTCTAAAATTCTACAACAGATCGACGTCAGAGATATTGGTCTATAGTTTTGCGCATCTGCTCGACGACCCTTCTTGAAGACTGGGACTACCTGTGCTCTTTTCCAATCATTTGGAACCTTCCGTTCCTCTAGAGACTTGCGGTACACGGCTGTTAGAAGGGGGGCAAGTTCTTTCCCGTACTCTGTGTAGAATCGAATTGGTATCCCGTCAGGTCCAGTGGACTTTCCTCTGTTGAGTGATTCCAGTTGCTTTTCTATTCCTTGGACACTTATTTCGATGACAGCCATTTTTTCGTTTGTGCGAGGATTTACAGAAGGAACTGCAGTGCGGTCTTCCTCTGTGAAACAGCTTTGGAAAAAGGTGTTTAGTATTTCAGCTTTACGCGTGTCATCCTCTGTTGCAATGCCATCATCATCCCGGAGTGTCTGGATATGCTGTTTCGAGCCACTTACTGATTTAACGTAAGACCAGAACTTCCTAGGATTTTCTGTCAAGTCGGTACATAGAATTTTACTTTCGAATTCACTGAACGATTCACGCATAGCCCTCCTTACGCTAACTTTGACATCGTTTAGCTTCTGTTTGTCTGAGAGGTTTTGGCTGCGGTTAAACTTAGAGTGAAGCTCTCTTTGCTTTCGCAGTAGTTTCCTAACTTTGTTGTTGTACCACGGTGTGTTTTTCCCGTCCCTCACAGTTTTACTCGGCACGTACCTGTCTAAAACGCATTTTACGATTGCCTTGAACTTTTTCCATAAACACTCAACATTGTCAGTGTCGGAACAGAAATTTTCGTTTTGATCTATTAGGTAGTCTGAAATCTGCCTTTTATTCTTCTTGCTAAACAGACAAACCTTCCTCCCTTTTTTTATATTCCTACTAACTTCCATATTCAGGGATGCTGCAACGGCCTTATGATCACTGATCCCCTGTTCTGTACATACAGAGTCGAAAGGTTCGGGTCTGTTTGTTATCAGTAGGTCCAAAATGTTATCTCCACGAGTCGGTTCTCTGTTTAATTGCTCGAGGTAATTTTCGGATAGTGCACTCAGTATAATGTCACTCGATGCTCTGTCCCTACCACCAGTCCTAAACATCTGAGTGTCCCAGTCTATATCTGGTAAATTGAGATCTCCACCTAAGACTATAACATGCTGAGAAAATTTATATGAAATGTATTCCAAATTTTATCTCAGTTGTTCTGCCACTAATGCTGCTGAGTCGGGAGGTCGGTAAAAGGAGCCAATTATTAACCTAGCTCGGTTGTTGAGTGTAACCTCCACCCACTGTAATTCACAGGAACTATCCACTTCTATTTCACTACAGGATAAACTACTACTAACAGGGACGAACACTCCACCACCGGTTGCATGCAATCTATCCTTTCTAAACACCGTCTGTACCTTTGTAAAAATTTCGGCAGAATTTATCTCTGGCTTCAACCAGCTTTCTGTACCTATAACGATTTCGGCTTCGGTGCTTTCTATAGCGCTTGAAGTTCCGGTACTTAACCAACGCAGCTTCGACAGTTTACAATTACAATACCGATTGCTGCTTGGTCCCCGCATGTCCAGACTTTTCCCTGCACCCGTTGAGGCTGTTGCCCTTTCTGTACTTGCCCAAGGCCATCTAACCTAAAAAACCGCCCAGCCCACGCCACACAACCCCTGCTACCCGTGTAGCCGCTTGTTGCGTGTAGTGGACTTCTGACCTATCCAGCGGAACCCGAAACCCCACCACCCTATGGCGCAAGTCGAGGAATCTGCAGCCCACACGGTCGCAGAACCGTCTCAGCCTCTGATTCAGACCCTCCACTCGGCTCTGTACCAAAGGTCCGCAGTCAGTCCTGTCGACGATGCTGCAGATGGTGAGCTAGGCTTTCATCTCGCTAGCGAGACTGGCAGTCTTCACCAAATCAGATAGCCGCCGGAAGCCAGAGAGGATTTCCTGGGATCCATAGCGACACACATCATTGGTGCCGACATGAGCGACCACCTGCAGATGGGTGCACCCTGTACCCTTCATGGCATCCGGAAGGACCCTTTCCACATCTGGAATGACTCCCTCCGGTATACACACGGAGTGCACATTGGTTTTCTTCCCCTCTCTTGCTGCCATATCCCTAAGGGGCCCCATTACGCGCCTGACGTTGGAGCTCCCAACTACCAGTAAGCCCACCCTCTGCGACCGCCCGGATCTTGCAGACTGAGGGGCAACCTCTGGAACAGGACAAGCAGCCATGTCAGGCCGAAGATCAGTATCAGCCTGAGACAGAGCCTGAAACCGGTTCGTCAGACAAACTGGAGAGGCCTTCCGTTCAGCCCTCCGGAATGTCTTTCGCCCCCTGCCACACCTTGAGACGACCTCCCACTCTACCACAGGTGAGGGATCAGCCTCAATGCGGGCAGTATCCCGGGCAACCCGACAAACCCCCACCCGGAACCCCACAGTGATGCCCATTGGCAACAGCCTCAAGCTGTGTGACCGAAGCCAACACTGCCTGAAGCTGGGAGCGAAGGGATGCCAACTCAGCCTGCATCCGAACACAGCAGTTGCAGTCCCTATCCATGGCAAAAACTGTTGTGCAAAGAACGTCTGAACTAATCTACAGAGAGCGCAAACAAATCGACACAAAATTTAAATGGTTATTAAAATACAAGATTGCCTAGTAAATGCAGTAATGCTACTACTGGCGCACTGCTGACACACTGCTCGGCGGCGGAAGGAGACTACGCGATTTTACACTATTCAGGTACTAAACCGCGATGCTACAACTCTCAAATACTATAATACGCCCGAAATTTATGAATTAAACAATGCAAGTACCAAAAACACGCAAAGAAATTAGGAATTAAACTATGTAGCAAATGAGTGAGCTAGGAGTATACGACTTGCTGCTGCAGCTGCTTATCCAACGACGGCAGGTTAGTTAGGTTTAAGTAGTTCTAAGTTCTAGGGGACTGATGACCTCAGAAGCTAAGTCCCATAGTGCTCAGAGCCATTTTTTAGTCAGACGCGCTGACTACTCAGCTAAGGAGATGGACTGTTTAAAACAGCTATTTACAGTCATCACATTACTGCAGTGAAGATGTACAGAAGACAGATTTTACGTAACACACACAAGTTATTTGAAGTTATTAATGATTCATACATCAGTTGGTTCTACTAAGACATTCGTCAGTACAGGGTGATTCAGAAAGAAAGAAAACGATTTCAGTTGTTTATTACAGACAACCAATGAAAGATATAAAGACAACGTGCACACCGCTGGATAGAGTAAGGTTCAAAATTTTATGTTGGCATCATGGCTTGCTCGAGGACTATCGAAACGATAGTCTATTTCATCCCCCACACGAATCAACAGCTTCTTGTTTATTGAATCGACAGCTTCAAGAATTCGATTTCTCAGCTGTTGAAGAGTAGCTGTTACAGATGGGAGAAGGACTGTATCTTTTATGTATCCCCACAGAAAGAAAATCACAAGGTACGAGATCTGGTAACCTGGGTGGCCAAAAGCACTTGAGCAACGGATTGATTCCGCGCAAATTACAACACACAACATGATTTCTCTTGTGGTGTAATCGCCATGCTACAACAAACAAACAACAGTGCTGCGGTGCCAAAACTTTGAAACTTCCTCTATCGAGTGACATGCGCAATGTGTTTCTATCTTCTATAGTTTGTCTGCAAAAAACAGTTGGAATCTGTTCTTTCTTTTTGAATCATCCGGTAGAGTAGAAGGAGTTGGCCACCAATAATGCTTTTGATGGCCAGGTTCCAGTAAAAATAGGAGCGATGGTTTCCAAGGAGATAAACGAGGCAAAGGTAAAGAGAAGAAATCTTAGGGTTTAACGTCCCACCGACAACGAAGTCATCAGAGACGTAGCACAAGCTTGGAATGGGAAAGGAAATTAGTGGTATTGTTTCCAAAGGAAGCGTCATGCGATTAGCCTTTGTCAGTTTGGGGGATCAAGCCGGAGGGGGTTTGAACCATGGACCTACCGAATGTCCATTGTCTTACCATTGCGCCATCTCGCTCCGTGAACTGATCTGTGAGTCCGTCAGAGGAGCGACTGTCGTGTGTTGTACGAGTAGTAGTATGTGGACAGCAAGCGGGCTCTGTGCTTGCATGGTGCGACAGTTATCTTAGGAACGGGAGCTAAGATGGATTATACGTGCCGATTTTCGCGGGATGTTACAGCATGTTTTTCTGTGTGTAAAAGCAGCTACATACCATTCAACGAACGTGACATGACGTTCGCAGCGTAAAAAACAGCAACAGAAAAAAAGTGCATAGAAAATATGCCGCAGACAGCGACAATAATTCTTAAAACATGCTGTAACAATAAATAAGATTAAAAAAAACCACTGATGATGGTGATACTTGTCGCCGAAACTAGTTTAGCAGAATAAAGAAATAAACCAATAACAAGGTGTTTTGCATCACGGTGGACTCAATTTCTGATATTACTGTTTTTCTGTGCAAACACGGACGAAATGGAAGAGTGTCAAGATAAAATTACTGATTTTTTAGAGATGACATGACTCGTCCTACTGAAGCATTACGCGGGACGTCAAATTTCCTAACTTTTGGGCGATGCTAGCAGTTTGAAGTACAAAGCGTATTCGCTTCAAAAACGGTCTAGTTCACGAAAGTTAAGAAATTAGTTAGAGAATACGGTGCGCCAGGAGGTAACGATCACGCGATGAACTGAAGGGACAGTTGAGCACATGCCCGAAACGTATGTTTCGAAAAAACGCAGCAACATGGCTTCAATAGACATACTATTACCGCCTCCCTCCCCCCTCCCCCTCCGTCACCCAGTAACTGGCCACGACTTTCTTGCTGCGGCAATTAAAATTTTGCTGTCTTGTGCTGAAGCGTGTCGAATTATTTTTATTACAAGCCTAAAATTGTTACTCTTATGAAGACAACAGTACCTCTGACTATACTTTTACTAATGTACCAACTCTTTTTACAGCACATTATAAGGAAATGCTTATCTAACAACTCAAAATTTACATATTTTTTGAGATTCCCAGTTTTAGGTCCTTGTCCCGCCGATTTTTTAAACCACCAATCCCTAAGTCCCAATTTTCTGCAAATTATGTCTGGTAACACTAGATGTTGAAAGAATTTTACTAAATCGAATAAGTGACAAGATAGAAAAGGAGCTGAGTGAAGAACAGCATGGGTTTAAGAAAGGAAGAAGCACGATCGACCTGATATTTTCTATCCGTCAACTGATGGAAAAAAGTTGGGAGTATAACAAAAGAGTGATAATGGTTTTTATAGGCATAGAAAAGGCATATGAGTCAGTTAACAGGGAAAGGCTCTGGGAAGAAATGAAGAAGATAGATATAGAAGATGAATACATTAATGTAATAAACACAATGTACAGAGAACACGATTGAAGAATTAGAACACCATTGGACAACTCTGAATACTTCGAAATAAGACAAGGACTTAAGTAAGGAAGTATTCTATCTCCTGAACTTTTTAATGTTGTGATGGAGGGAATGAATGGGGCAGTTAAAGATATAGTAAAAGAAAAAGAGAAAAAGATGATTTTTGCAGATGATATGATAAAGAGGTAGATGTACAGTTACAACTTGATGCGTGGAAGGAAATAATGAAAAGGTATGGGTTAAAAATAAAGATAAGAGTGAAGTAATGGTATTTGGAAGAGAGAAAGGGATCAACGGAAATATACCTTGAATGGAAAACCCCTCAAAGTGGTAGAAAGTTTCACTTGTTTAGGGAGTGAAATATCTAGGGATGGAAGAATAACTAATGGAATTAATAGGAGGTTACAGAAGGGAGGCAATTTCTACCAAACAATAATACACATGATTTGGAATAAGGAAGTTTCAGAAAAAGCAAAACTCGTTATGTATAAGAATTATTACTTCCCTATTGTCACCTATGGTGGAGAAACATGGGACAATGACAGAAGGGACTGGAGCAGACTGCAAGCAGAGGAAATGAAATTTCTCAGAGCAGTTAAGGGAAAAAGAAGAATGGATAGAGTAAGGAATGTAGAGATTAGAAAAGACCTTAAACAAGAAAGTATGAGGCAAGAAATTGAAAAAAAGAGATTAAGATGGTATGGGCATGTTAAGAGGATGCATGGGCAGACACTCCCCAAAATTATGGAAGAACTAAAGATGGATCGGAAAACACCTAGAGAGCGCCCAAGAACACGTTGGAAAATTGAAGTGAGAATATCTGTGGAAATAAGAGGTGTGACCTGGCAGTAAGTGGAGGAAGAAAATTGGTGGTGGGACCGAGCCAAATGGAGAGGACTCGTCAGCACTCAGACCCAGCAGTGGCTGGAGCGGGATCCAAATATTGAAAGAACACTAGACATGAGTCATAGAGGAAACGGGAAGGCGTAAGACTTCAATACAGGTTGGCGATGAGTGACTTTAGAACAGGAATTGAGGAGTATGCAAGTGAAAAGAGAGGGATGGAAGGGGATAGACGGTGGTATATCCGTGGCAGCCACAGAGAGATAGAAAGAAGTTACACTCTTAGAGCTTACATGAGACATTAGACTCATGGACACATGCGAAGAAGTTGTCAGGACAGGGCACGGAAGGCATTTTTCGGGGGACCGGGGGCGCTGAGGAGATTTTGATTAGCTGGTAGGGATACTAAGATAAATGATTATGGTTATGTGTCTCGTAACCAGAGAAAGGCAAAAGCTCGGATCGTATAACGGGTAGTCAAATTACAACGAAACACTTGCAAAAAACTAAGTTCAGTGTTTATCATTTCAAAAGTAACCCCGTAACTGTTAATACATTTACTCCACTGAGAACAAGACAGTTAATTCCATCATGGAAAAATGTGTGCGGTCGCCTACAGAACAATGCTTGTACCCATGCGTGCGCCCTTCGTCCAAAGCAAATCGACGACCACGAATGTCTTTCTTTAGTGTGCCAGATGTATGGAAATCTCGAAGGGCAGGGATCGGAAGTGGTGAGCATGTGTAACGGCTTCCCAGCGAATCTTCTGCAGCGTAGTCGGAAGAACCTCGACACGTGAAGTGGTACGTGATCATTTTGCAAAACGTGAAGAGTGTTATCAAGTCAAAACGCCCAGGAATGTTGATGGACAGTACCATTATGTTACAAGATAATGCTCACCCACATGTTTCCAAGGTTGTTTTGAACACATTACAGGAGTTTTGCTGGGAAGCCCTTACACGTCCTCAGTACACTCCTGGTCCCTTCTCATGCGTTTTCCATATTTTTGGAGCCCTGAGGAATGACGTTCGAGGCTGTTTCTTACTTCGGAAGAAGAGATGCACACCTAGTTACAAACATACTCCATAGGCAACTGCAAACATATTTCCATGACGAGACTGACCGTCTTGCCTCGCTGTGAGATAAATGTATTGTAAGTGTATGTCGTTTGATTTGTTGTCCTTCAAGTGCAGGAGGCATTTAATTAAATAAATGAGCCGCCCGCTGTAGCCGAGCGGTTCTAGGCGCTTCAGTCCGGAACCGCGCGGCCGCTATGGTCGCAAGTTCGAATCCTGCCTCGGGCATGGATGTGTGTGATGTCCTTAGGTTAGTTAGGTTTAAGGCGTTCTAAGTCTAGGGGACTGATGACCTTAGCTGTCAAGTCCCATAGTGCTTAGAGCCACTTGAAAATTTTAAATAAATATTTTAAATAAATGAATTGGGCTCTGCAATGTCTGAGACATGTAAATTAACAATCATCATATTAATGATGCATCGGACTATAATAGTAAACAATGATCACTATAAACTCAGTTTATCACAATCTTTATCTCGTTGCATTTAAGTAATGACATCTCACAAGGAACGTATTTAATGGTTGCTAAAATCAGTAAACCAACACCTTGGCAATCTTGGACAACCAATATGGAATGGTCCAGAATGAGATTTGCACTCTGCAGCGGAGTGTACGCTGATATGAAAGTTCCTGGTAGATTAAAACTGTGTGCCGGACCGAGACTCGAACTCGGGCCTTTGCCTTTCGCGAGCAAGTGCTCCACCAACTGAGCTACCCAAGCACGACTCACGCCCCGTCCTCACAGCTTTACTTCTGCCAGTACCTCGCCTCCTACCTTCCAAACTTTACAGAATCTCTCCTTTGAACCTTGCAGAACTAGCACTCTTGAAAGAAAGGATATTGCGGAGACATGGCTTAGCCACAGCCTGGGTGATGTTTCCAGAATGAGATTTTCACTCTGCAGCGGAGTGTGCGCTGATATGAAACTTCCTGGCAGATTAAAACTGTGTGCTGGACCGAGACTCAAACTCGGGACCTTTGCCTTTCGCGGGCAAGTGATCTACCATTGCAAAGTCAAAGGTCCCAAGTTCGAGTCTCGGTCTGGCACAGTTTTAATCTGCCAGGAAGTTTAATATGGAATGGTGATTCAGAGTTAATGCATGTCTGAACACAATATTTAGTTTCGCAAGGGTTGTGTGGCGACTGTCGTTTGTTAATACATGGAGAAAGAAAATACCACACTACGGAAGGATTTGCTAGAGTTGAAAGCATATTGGACTTCTGATTGCAAATAAGGATTTTAAATTGAAATTGGAATTACTGAACATAGTTACGTAAGCTGCACCTTTCCCTACAGTTCTCTTCGCTGTTGTGGCTGTGTCTCACCATATTTAGATCTGCAACTGGCGGCTGCGGTTGCTGCAAAATCAGTCATTGGCTCCATACCAATAGCTTGTCTCTGCCAAAGTCTAAATTCAGTCTGAGCCGGATGAGAGCCTCGCATACCGGACCTGCGATGTCGAAGCACGAGTGTGATCTTCAGTGCAGCTCAGGAGTAGGAGAGAGGTGCTATCTGCAGAGTGATTTCGACGAAGAATACTTTCTGCTCCATGGTTTACAGCGTCGCGTAATTGTGTTTGACGGACTACTAATTCTTGTGAATGCCGACCAATAAGATATTGTCTCTAAAAGATGCTGCCCGCCCTTTCTTAATTGGGTTTCAGTTGGTTAACCAGTTAAAAATATTGTCATTCTTGGGGCTCCAAGAGCATATATGTTCTACTCCCTCTCTCTGCTTTCCTTCGTGAGCTAGCCCACACGGTTAATTCTCTGTAAGCACAGTCGCACTCTCTTTTGCCACTCCTAGATTGTTTATATAAAGCAAGATGAGTATTCTTATATTTCTTTAAACATTCATTTAATTTGGCGTCACCTGTCGGACGTCGGCATTTAACGCATTAAAAAGACGTTCCAACTTTCTGTTCCCGATCCACTTTCTAAGATGCTAACTCAACAGCCCGCGATTTTCTGCAAAGTTTGACTTACTCCTGAGTGCTCCTGCAAAAGCAGTTCTTCCGGTTCTCTGGCCATTAAGCGGCATGCATCCCGTGGACATGGCCTGTTAAGAAGAAACCCTGTTGCTCTGCGCATTCCTGAGATGTACGTATTCTGTGTTGTCTGACAGTAGACGCCAACTGTGTCAGCGCAGATTTTTTTTTTTTTTCCCCTGTCGCTTCCACTAAACAAAACACTACTCTTACAGTTTCCAGATTGGCCTTGCATTTCCTTTCACACGGCGAAGCGAGCAGACGGTTCTGCGAATTGCTCTGGGACCAGATTCCATGGGGTTTTACAAGCTCCGCCGCTTGCCTCGCCTTTACCGGCGGTCAAATTATTATCTCAGTTATGCATTTAATTTAACATAGTAAATCGAAATGTAAATAATGACTTGTTGGCAACGACTAGTACTAATTCATATTTCATAATCTGGTGGGGATTAATTTATTCCAACACTTAATTTGATTATCTTTTGTAGGTTTTACACGCAATACGGAACAGTTTGGTTTAAACGGTCGCATAACGGCATTTACACTTTCGACGATTACTCTGGAAATAATAAACAGATTACTTACTTTTTTCCATCTGTTTGGTCTCCATTTGTTGGCCCTTATACTATGATGGGGCAGGATTTAAGTTGTGTTGTTTTTTCATGGGAGCCGTCTCTGCATTTCTTAACCGATTTGGGTGAACCAGCAACTACCTAAAACCGAATGGCCGTCGGCGATCGGAAACCTTCGTCATGTTGCTACGGCGAGTATAGAGTAGAGCGCGTTCTGGAGCCTCTGTTGGCTCAAAGGACAAACACTCATTAACCCCTGACTACCACGCAAAGGTCTCCTGGACTAGCAGCGTTTTCTTATAGCTTCCTTTTGTCTTTTTTTTAAGTATTCAAGCTAAAACTTCTATCCTAGAGCTACCTTCCATTTTGATTGTAAACCTCGTGCAGTGTTTCTACCTGTGTTAGTTTTTTTCTTGTTGAGTGCTACTTCCACTAACAGACGGTGAGACCGCGCCATAGCAGTAATTATTTTCTGGTATATTGATTTCTATGTTTTTACATCTGTTTCCTTCCTTTTAGCTTCAGACATAATGTGCGATTAATATGGAAACTTAGCTCCAGGTTTATTCTTTACAGAAATGGCGGCAGCAAGGGGAGATGATATTAATTTTGTCTGTCTTTGGCTTTGCTTTCTGACTTTCTAGACAGCAATAGTGACGTGGAAGAAACGTATAAAACTGAAAGAAGCCATAGCTCAGATTCTGAGGAAGAGTTAGATGAATTTCCAGAGGTAGAATACGGGTGTACTGATGGTAGCGGTAATGGCAGCAATGTATTTAGTACGAATGATGATTCCTACACATATTTTTATGGAAAGAATTAGTGTAGCAAGCTGAGGGAGGAACAACCTTCATTGAATGTAATGGGCAAGACGCCATAAAATAATTGTTCAAGTCCCTGCACTTCGACCACTGGCTAGAAGTCCGGGAAAAAAAACAGAAATAGAATCCGTATGGAAACTTCAGTCTTCTGAAAATATTTTGTTAGGAATAACCACATCGACAAACGGGAAAATACAAAAAATGAGAACAAGTCATGAGAATCATGCGAGGTTGAACTATATTCACGACCAGAATGAGATTTTCACTCTGCATCGGAGTGTGCGCTGATATGAAACTTCCTGGCAGATTAAAACTGTGTGCCGGACAGAGACTCGAACTCGAAACCTATGCTCTTCGGAGGCAAGTGCTCTACCAACTGAGCTACCCAAGCACGATTCACACCCTGCCCCACAGCTTCACTTTTGCCAGTACCTCGTCTCCTACCTTGCTAGAGCACTTGCCCGCGAAAGGCAAATGTCCCGAGTTCGAGTCTCGGTCCGGCACACAGTTTTAATCTGCCAGGAAGTTTTATTTTCATGACTTTGACAGGACCGAACTAAAAGCGTTCACTGGTCTTCTTGTATACACAGCGATTTTCAAATCAGCAAAGGAATCCATGGACTGTCTGTTTGCAAATGATGAGACAGGACGTGATTTTTTCAATGTACCGTGACAAAAAAGAGGATGTTGTTAATCTTAGGTTTGACAACCCAGATGATAGGGAGGAAAGAAACAAGGAAGTTACTGCTGCAGCAGTTTCAAAGATTTTTAGCCTTTTTATTGAAAACAATCAACAGTGTATTACTTTGAGAGCTGCAGTGACTGTGGATGAGGCCATGGTATCCTTCGGAGGGCGTTGCAGCTTCACTGCGTACATCCAGAAGAGACAGGCTAAATACGGCATATAAGTAATGTGATTGAGTGATGCAAGAATTCGTTATGTTTATAACACATACATCTACTGTGGAAGAGGGAATGAGAGTCTGACTTTATTAAACGAGGAAAAAAGGCTGAAAACTCAAGCTGTTATGGGAGTGGTGAACCAGTAGAACGAACTCATAGAAACCCATCGGCAGATAATTGGTTTGAATCAATAAAACTCGTTCAAGAACTTCTTAAGAAGGCAATGACATTCGTGGACACCGTAAAGAAAATTAAACCTGAAAACGGTAATAACTGCCTTCCTCAAAGGGGAAGACTGGAGAAGGCTGATGTTTACGGCTTCACGGGAGAAGAGTCACTTCTCTTTCGTGTTCCGAAAAGTGGAAAGCTATAATCCTGGTCTCCAGTTTGCAACACTCTGACAGCCTCGATCCAATGAGTAATAAACCAGAAATTATCTCTTTGTATAACGTAACAGAACGCGGTGTTGATTTCCTGGATAAAAAATGTACATTTTATACTGTAAACCAAAGGACTAGAAGATTATCTGTGGCTACTATTTTTCCCTCACTGGTAGAGATCGCCTGTGGAGTAAACGCTCATTGCCTATACCAATCTTTCAAGAAGACTGACTTAATAAAATCATCAGCAATGGCACTAACATGTCCCCTTATTTTATGTGCATAGACTGAAGCGGAGAGTGAAAATTTGCACCAAATGGAAAAATGGGAAAATAAAAGTGTGATCAGATATAAGAAAAAGTTATTAAAAGTGCATCCAAATGGCTTCGTCGTTTGATAGCATTTGCATGCAAATTGCAGCTAATAGCAAAATCGCCGAAACGATCTCGTCATGTAATTTTGTAATCACTACGAGTAAATAAATCAAGAGTGCAACAGAAACCTGTACCAAAAACAAAACATGTTATATGTAAAAAGTATTCCAACGAAATTACAGTTAGATCTAAAACTGCTTTTGTCTGTTGTTGTCATTACCTTAATTTTTTCTGCATTTTTGCGTAATTTGGACCCTCTATACAATTTTGGGTTTAATAAAAAAAGCTAACTGAATAACAGGCGAAGGAGGGAAGGAGGTTCTGACATGTGGGTCACCGAATTTGTTCATTTCTACATGTAGAAGGCAATGTCCTGACTTACTAACTCATCATCGCCCAACCCAAACCGGTAAGGATAGACACTTGAAATATGGAGAAGCTCTGGATCTTATACTGTAGGTGTCGTTTAGGAAGGGATTTTTCAAAATTCCAACCCTATGGGGGTGAAATAGGGGATGGAGGTTTTTTTTGACAAATGTCGCTATTAAGGGAATTTTGAAGCTAGATCTACAAAAATTGATACTTGGTTTCTCGGCCAGAAATAAAGAAATACATGTTTCAGCATTCTTGGAAATTTAACCCTGTGGGGGTGAAATAGTAGGTTAAAGTTTTTTTTGAAAATACATCGTTATTTTTAAAGCTTCATCTCTGTACACTGGTATTTCACTTCTCGGTTACAAATAAAAAAAATTTGTTTCAGTGTTTTTGGAAATTGAGCCCCTAAGGAGGCGAAATAGGAATTGAGATGTTTTGTGAACATATTTTATTGTGAAAGCTTTTTTCAGACTAAATCTATGAAAATTTAAATTTGGCTTCTCAGTTAGAAATAAAAAATACGTGTCTCACTGTTTTTGGAAACTGAACCCCTATGGGGTGAAATGGGGGATGAAAATTTGTATGGAAATATTTCACTGTGCAAGCACTTTCGAAGCTAAATCTATGAAAATTTGTATTTAGCTTCTCTATTAGAAATAAAAAATAAGCATGTCATTGTTTTTGGAAATGCAACACTTAATGTGGTGAAACAGGGGGTGAAACGTTTTATGAAAATATTTCATTGCGAAAGTATTTTTAAAGCTAAGTCTTTGAAAATTGGTGTTTGGATTTTCGGTTAGAGATAAAAAATACCTCTTTCGCTGTTTTTGGAAATTCGGCTCCTAAGGGGATGAAATAGGGCCAGACTGATCCGTTGACTCCTCATCGCCCAGCGCAAACTGCTAAGGATAGAAATTTGAAGTTTGGATAAGTTTGGATCTTATACCGTAGGCATCGTTTAAGAAAGGATTGTCCGAAGGGGGTGGAATAGGGGATGAAAGGCTTTTAGAAAGTATGTCGCTATTAAAGTAATTTTGAAGTTAGAAGCAGGCCGGTGTGGCCAAGCGGTTCTAGGCGCTACAGTCTGGAACCGGGCGACCGCTCGGTCGCAGGCTCGAATCCTGCCACGGGCATGGATGTGTGCGATGTCCTTAGGTTAGTTATGTTTAAGTAGTTCAAAGTTATAGGGGACTGATGACCACAGATGTTAAGTCCCATAGTGCTCAGAGCCATTTGAACCATTTTTTAGTCGCTTCTGTGAACGTCAAGCGCATTGGCTGTAGCACAATACGGACATAGCTCAGTTCGAGAAAAAAATAGAGGAAGCAAAAGAAGGGCGGTCGAATGTCTGAAGGTAGGATAAGGGCTGAGAGACATAATGGTGCAATGACCTCCACCAACAGGCTGGTGAGGCACGTGGGACGATGGCACCACAGCACCATTTGAGAGCTGACGAAAGGGGCTGTCTCTCTGCCGGGACATGATACAGGTGTAAACTGCCCCTGCATCGCGGGAGGGCGAGGGACTTGTACAGTATACTGAACAGCAAGCCGTGGCAAACGTACCAACGCAACGCCGCTAGAGAGTGTCTGTGCCACCTGGACGATAAGTGACGCCGAATATACATTAACATATCGTGTCCATTGTAGGAGATCGAGGTCTCGTAAAAGGTCACCTAGGGACCGCTCCACCATCGAGAGACGGATAATGTCGATTACCCACACTATAGCGTGAAAACAAAAAAACGTTGATACCACAAAAAAGATAATAATTCGAATGTTATTAATTTTGGGGCCCATATTACATTAATGCCAACGGGCTTGCCGCAGTGGTAACGCCGGTTTGTGGTGTAACAGACGACAAGCGGTCTGTTGCATGCGCCCCTGGTCTAGCACAAATTCTAATTAAATGATAAAATTGAGTAGCGGGTTAGGGTTTGTCAGTTATGTGCATACATACTGCGGAAGCATTTGGTTTTTATATGTGCATGATGATCTCTCCATTGGCAAAAGATTCCGGAATAGTCCCCCATTCGGATCTCCGGGAGGGGACTGCAAGGGGGAGGTTACCATGACAAAAAGATTGAATAATCTACGAAAGGATAACGTTCTACGAGTCGGGGCGTGGAATGTCAGAAGCTTGAACGTGGTAGGGAAACTAGAAAATCTGAAAAGGGAAATGCAAAGGCTCAATCTAGATATAGTAGGGATCAGTGAAGTGAAGTGGAAGGAAGACAAGGATTTCTGGTCAGATGAGTATCGGGTAATATCAACAGCAGCAGAAAATGGGTGTAGGATTCGTTAATAATAGGAAGGTAGGGCAGAGGGTGTGTTACTGTGAACAGTTCAGTGACCGGGTTGTTCTAATCAGAATCGACGGCAGACCCACACCGACAACGATAGTTCAGGTATACATGTCGACGTCGCAAGCTGAAGATGAACAGATAGAGAAAGTGTATGAGTATACTGAAAGGGTAATGCAGTATGTAAAGGGGGACGAAAATCTAATAGTCATGGGTGACTGGAATGCAGTTGCAGCATCCCTGAATATGGAAGTTAGTAGGAATATAAAAAAAGGGAGGAAGGTTTATCTGTTTAGCAAGAGTAATAGAAGGCAGATTTCAGACTACCTAACAGATCAAAACCAAAATTTCTGTTCCGACACTGACAATGTTGAGTGTTTATGGAAAAAGTTCAAGGCAATCGTAAAATGCGTTTTAGACAGGTACGTGCCGAGTAAAACTGTGAGGGACGGGAAAAACCCACCGTGGTACAACAACAAAGTTAGGAAACTACTGCGAAAGCAAAGAGAGCTCCACTCCAAGTTTAAACGCAGCCAAAACCTCTCAGACAAACAGAAGCTAAACGATGTCAAAGTTAGCGTAAGGAGGGCTACGCGTGAAGCGTTCAGTGAATTCGAAAGTAAAATTCTATGTACCGACTTGACAGAAAATCCTAGGAAGTTCTGGTCTTACGATAAATCAGTAAGTTGCTCGAAACAGCATATCCAGACACTCCGGGATGATGATGGCATTGAAACAGAGGATGACACGCGTAAAGCTGAAATACTAAACACCTTTTTCCAAAGCTGTTTCACAGAGGAAGACCGCACTGCAGTTCCTTCTCTAAATCCTCGCACAAACGAAAAAATGGCTGACATCGAAATAAGTGTCCAAGGAATAGAAAAGCAACTGGAATCACTCAACAGAGGAAAGTCCACTGGACCTGACGGAATACCAATTCGATTCTACACAGAGTACGCGAAAGAACTTGCCCCCCTTCTAACAGCCGTGTACCGCAAGTCTCTAGAGGAACGGAAGGTTCCAAATGATTGGAAAAGAGCACAGGTAGTCCCAGTCTTCAAGAAGGGTCGTCGAGCAGATGCGCAAAACTATAGACCAATATCTCTGACGTCGATCTGTTGTAGAATTTTAGAACATGTTTTTTGCTCGAGTATCACGTCGTTTTTGGAAACCCAGAATCTACTATGTAGGAATCAACATGGATTCCGGAAACAGCGATCGTGTGAGACCCAACTCGCTTTATTTGTTCATGAGACCCAGAAAATATTAGAAACAGGCTCCCAGGTAGATGCTATTTTTCTTGACTTCCGGAAGGCGTTCGATACAATTCCGCACTGTCGCCTGATAAACAATGTAAGAGCCTACGGAATATCAGACCAGCTGTGTGGCTGGATTGAAGAGTTTTAGCAAACAGAACACAGCATGTTGTTATCAATGGAGAGACGTCTACAGACGTTAAAGTAACCTCTGGCGTGCCACAGGGGAGTGTTATGGGACAGTTGCTTTTCACAATATATATAAATGACCTAGTAGATAGTTTCGGAAGTTCCATGCGACTTTTCGCGGATGATGCTGTAGTATACAGAGAAGTTGCAGCATTAGAAAATTGTAGCGAAATGCAGGAAGATCTGCAGCGGATAGGCACTTGGTGCAGGGAGTGGCAACTGACCCTTAACATAGACAAATGTAATGTATTGCGAATACATAGAAAGAAGGATCCTTTATTGTATGATTATATGATAGCGGAACAAACATTGGTAGCAGTTACTTCTGTAAAATATCTGGTAGTATGCGTGCGGAACGATTTGAAGTGGAATGATCATATAAAATTAATTGTTGGTAAGGCTGGTACCAGGTTGAGATTCATTGGGAGAGTCCTTAGAAAATGTAGTCCATCAACAAAGGAGGTGGCTTACAAAACACTCGTTCAACCTATACTTGAGTATTGCTCATCAGTGTGGGATCCGTACCAGATCGGGTTGACGGAGGAGATAGAGAAGATCCAAAGAAGAGCGGCGCGTTTCGTCACAGAGTTATTTGGTAACCGTGATAGCGTTACGGAGATGTTTAACGAACTCAAGTGGCAGACTCTGCAAGAGAGGCGCTCTGCATCGCGG
Source organism: Schistocerca serialis cubense (assembly GCF_023864345.2). Lineage (NCBI taxonomy): Eukaryota > Metazoa > Arthropoda > Insecta > Orthoptera > Acrididae > Schistocerca > Schistocerca serialis. The sequence continues at coordinate 942,464,201 of NC_064638.1, forward strand.
TGTAGCTTGCTCGCCAGGTTTCGAGAGGGTGCGTTTCTGGATGAGGTATCGAATATATTGCTTCCCCCTACTTATACCTCCCGAGGAGATCACGAATGTAAAATTAGAGAGATTAGAGCGCGCACCGAGGCTTTCAGATAATCGTTCTTCCCGCGAACCATACGCGACTGGAACAGGAAAGGGAGGTAATGACAGTGCCCTCCGCCACACACCGTTGGGTGGCTTGCGGAGTATAAATGTAGATGTAGATGTAGAAGGAGTAGAAGAAAAGGTTACAGGAGAATGTGGGCTTGGGACAAGGAATGAAAGAGGAGAAAGACTAATTGAGTTCTGTAACAAGTTTCAGCTGGTAATAGCGAATACCCTGTTCAAGAATCACAAGAGGAGGAGGTATACTTGGAAAAGGCCGGGAGATACGGGAAGATTTCAATTAGATTACATCATGGTCAGACAGAGATTCCGAAATCAGATAGTGGATTGTAAGGCGTACCCAGGAGCAGATATAGACTCAGATCACAATATAGTAGTGATGAAGAGTAGGCTGAAGTTCAAGACATCAGTCAGGAAGAATCAATACGCAAAGAAGTGGGATACGGAAGTACTAAGGAATGACGAGATACGTTTTAAGTTCTCTAACGCTATAGATACAGCAATAAGGAATAGCGCAGTAGGCAGTACAGTTGAAGAGGAATGGACATCTCTAAAAAGGGCCATCACAGAAGTTGGGAAGGAAAACATAGGTACAAAGAAGGTAGCTGCAAAGAAACCATGGGTAACAGAAGAAATACTTCAGTTGATTGATGAAAGGAGCAAGTACAAACATGTTCCGGGAAAATCAGGAATACAGAAATACAAGTCGCTGAGGAATGAAATAAATAGGAAGTGCAGGGAAGCTAAGACGAAATGGCTGCAGGAAGAATGTGAAGACGATTGTCGGAAGGACAGACTCAGCATACAGGAAAGTCAAAACAACCTTTGGTGACATTAAAAGCAACGGTGGTAACATTAAGAGTGCAACGGGAATTTCACTGTTAAATGCAGAGGAGAGAGCAGATATGTGGAAAGAATACATTGAAAGCCTCTATGAGGGTGAAGATTTGTCTGATGTGATAGAAGAAGAAACAGGAGTCGATTTAGAAGAGATAGGGGATCCAGTATTAGAATCGGAATTTAAAAGAGCTTTGGAGGACTTACGGCCAAATAAGGCAGAAGGGATAGATAACATTCCACCAGAATTTCTAAAATCATTGGGGGAAGTGGCAACAAAACGACTATTCGCGTTGGTTCAAAATGGTTCAAATGGCTCTGAGCACTATGGGACTCAACTGCTGAGGTCATTAGTCCCCTAGAACTTAGAACTAGTTAAACCTAACTAACCTAAGGACATCACAAACATCCATGCCCGAGGCAGGATTCGAACCTGCGACCGTAGCGGTCTTGCGGTTCCAGACTGCAGCGCCTTTAACCGCACGGCCACTTCGGCCGGCATTCGCGTTGGTGTGTAGAATATATGAGTCTGGCGATATACCATCTGACTTTCGGAAAAGCATCATCCACACAATTCCGAAGACGGCAAGAGCTGACAAGTGCGAGAATTATCGCACAATCAGCTTAACAGCTCATGCATCGAAGCTGCTTACAAGAATAATATACAGAAGAATGGAAAAGAAAATTGAGAATGCGCTAGGTGATGATCAGTTTGGCTTTAGGAAAAGTAAAGGGACGAGAGAGGCAATTCTGACGTTACGGCTAATAATGGAAGCAAGGCTGAAGAAAAATCAAGACACTTTCATAGGATTTGTCGACCTGGAAAAAGCGTTCGACAATATAAAATGCTGCAAGCTGTTCGAGATTCTGAAAAAAAGTAGGGGTAAGCTATAGGGAGAGACGGGTCATATACAATATGTACAACAACCAAGAGGGAATAATAAGAGTGGACGATCAAGAACGAAGTGCTCGTATTAAGAAGGGTGTAAGACAAGGCTGTAGCCTTTTGCCCCTACTTTTCAATCTGTACATCGAGGAAGCAATGATGGAAATAAAAGAAAGGTTCAGGAGTGGAATTAAAATACAAGGTGAAAGGATATCAATGATACGATTCGCTGATGACATTGCTATCCTGAGTGAAAGTGAAGAAGAATTAAATGATCTGTTGAACGGAATGAACAGTCTAATGAGTACACAGTATGGTTTGAGAGTAAATAGGACAAAGACGAAGGTAATGAGAAGTAGTAGAAATGAGAACAGCTAGAAACTTAACATCAGGATTGATGGTCACGAAGTCAATGAAGTTAAGGAATTCTGCTACCTAGGCAGTAAAATAACCAATGACGGACGGAGCAAGGAGGGCATCAAAAGCAGACTCGCTATGGCAAAAAAGGCATTTCTGGGCAAGAGAAGTCTACTAATATCAAATACCGGCCCTAATTTGAGGAAGAAATTTCTGAGGATGTACGTCTGGAGTACAGCATTGTGTGGTAGTGAAACATGGACTGTGGGAAAACCGGAACAGAAGAGAATCGAAGCGTTTGAGATGTGGTGCTATAGACGAATGTTGAAAATTAGGTGGACTGATAAGGTAAGGAATGAGGAGGTTCTACGCAGAATCGGAGAGGAAAGGAATATGTGGAAAACACTGATAAGGAGAAGGGACAGGATGATAGGACATCTGCTAAGACATGAGGGAATGACTTCCATGGTATTAGAGGGAGCTGTAGAGGGCAAAAACTGTAGAGGAAGACAGAGATTGGAATACGTCAAGCAAATAATTGAGGACGTAGGTTGCAAGTGCTACTCTGAGATGAAGAGGTTAGCACAGGAAAGGAATTCGTGGCGGGCCGCATCAAACCAGTCAGTAGACTGATGACCAAAAAAAAAAAGTGCACATAATTCAAACACCGAGCCAGCAATCGGCTCGGACTTTCGTTAACGCGGAAAGTAGCGGGCCGCCATGGAGCAAACAGTGAGGCTGATGACGTTGCTCCATGGAAGTCCAGAGTCGCGGCGGCGGGATACTCCGAGGCAGTTGGACTTCGGAGAAAAAAACAAACGAAGAATGTACACTGAGGAACTTTGTGTATAACAGCGAAAGTAGGAAGAAGCAATTTAACGGCCGGTAAAGCAGTAGGCGGTACCTCAAGAGCCTACTGTACATAGGTATCAGAAATAAATCGCTGTAACTACTGTAAAAAAAAGGAGTTCTGAATAAGAGTTATTACGATATGCAGACAGACAGCGTCAGTTACTGGTGAATGATCGCCATTGGCGACATTTTCTTCATCAGCTGCGCCGTCCCCTCTTTCACTCGACGAATTTAGTCAACATTAAGACATAGCCGAACTACGCAAATAATAAAACTCATCAGCGGGGCGGGGATAGCGCAGGTTCCCGTCAGCTCAACGACGTTCAGCGCTCTCGGGGTGGGCTGGCATCTGGATGGGTGCCCATCCCGTCTGCCGAGCGCTGTCGGCAAGCGGGTTGCACAGCCCTTGTGGAGCGAACTGAGGAGCTACTTGATTGAGACGTAGTGGCTCCGGTCCCGTAAACTGACAGACGGCCGGGAGAGCAGTGTGCTGACCTCATGCCCCTCCATATCCGCAACCAATGACGCCTATGAACTGACGATGACACGGCGGTCGGTCGTTACCGTTGGGCCTTCATGGCCTGTTCAGGCGGAGTTCTATTTTCATATTCTATCTATCTTCTCAGCGATCACAGGCCCTGTAGACCACGCGCTGCATCAATGATCTGCTTCCACCGCCTTCTATCTCTCGCAGGCTCTCTCCACCCTGCGAAAATTCCTAATGCTGCGATGTCCTTCTCTATGTCATCTTTCCACCATGTACGAGGTCGGCCCAATGGTCTTGTTGCTTGGAGAGTTCCTTCAAGTGCTTTCTTGGTGATCCTGTTGTTTTACATTCTGGCCACATGTCCAGCCCACTGCAGTCTCCTACTTTTAAATTTCTGGATGATAGTGGGTTGCTTCATTAACTGATAAATTTCATTGTTCTTTCGAATTCTCCATGCGCCATTCTCCAACACAAGTTCCCAGATTTTTCTCATTACTTTTCTTTCGAAAACATTCAGTTTTTCTCTTTCATTCTTTGTAAGCGTCCAGCTTTCTGAACCGTATAGTACTATGGGGCAGATAATAGTGTTGTATATCTTCATCTTTGTAGTGATTGACAAAGCTTTACTTTTGAGTGGGTTGCTTAGTGAGTACATATATCTGGACCCTGAGGCTATTCTTTCATTTTTATCCATTGTTATAATATTTTTACTGTTGAAACGTGATCCAAGGTATTTAAACTGGAGAACTTTTCTGAATTTAGAATGTTGATCAATTTCAAAGTAAGGATTTGCGTTTATGACTCGACCTATTTTCATATATTCGGTTTTCTCTTGGTTAATCGAAAGCCTGACTTTGCTGCCACTATGCCTGAGAGATCTGCACATGGCTTTCAGAGCTTATTCAGTTTCACTCAGCAATACTATATCATCTGCATAAGCCAGGAGTTTTACTTCACTGTGTATATTACGTTAATAGAAAATGTTTGTTTTTGGCGCTCTTTCGATGTAATAGGTCTGAAAATACGATTTCCCGCCATCAACTCTGACCCTGACTTTTTTTCAAAACTTAGGTTCGTCTAGCAAAAAGTCGAAACACTTGTCTTTTTATTTCAATATGGAACGTCCTAGCAAAACTTGATCAAAATCGGTGACCCACGTGTCAGACCGTCCCTTCGGTAGTGTTGCTGGCTGGCCACGCCGCGGGCCGACCAGAGCAGGAGGCCGGCCGCGTGCCGCCGCTGGGCCGGCGTCCCCGCGCGCCGCGCCGCCTGGCTACAATCGATAGCTGTGCCACGCTCCGGCAGAGCGCGCTCATGCGGTCGCGCCGCAACAGCCAAGGCTGCGGCCGCTCCACTCGGCGGACCTGCGGAGTCCGCGCAGCGTCCACAGGCCCTGCCAGACGCGTCAACGACATCTGGAGTTGCGAAACTACCGTAGGCTACCGTAAGTAAGCGTAGACGACAGTTTTATTACAGGGCGTCCGACAAAAAAACCGGTACTCCTCACACCAGACATTCAAGTAACAATGAACTAACTAAAAGAGCATAGTTAACAGTAACGTTAAAAAAACATAAGAGATGCTGGAAGAGGTGGCCACGAGCATCCAGGCATCGCTGAGTTCGTGTGATGACGCTACCAACAACACACCAGACCTCTGCAGGTACAATGTTTGTCAGTTTTGTAAGCTTTCTATAAAAAAAAATTCTGTATGTGAGAAAGCCGAAGCCGGCCCCTGCGGCCGAACGGTTCAAGGCGCTTCAGTCGGAAACCACTCGGCTGCTACGGTCGCAGGTTCGAATCCTACCTCGGGCATGGATGTGTGTGATGTCCTTAGGTTAGTTAGGTTTAAGTAGTTCTAAGTTCTAGGGGACTGATGACCTCAGATGTTAAGTCCCATAGTGCTTAGAGCCATTTGAACCAATAGAAAGCCGAATACATTGATTTCAAAAACATTCTCCTCGTGTAACGTGAACCTTAGGTACAGTATTCAATTACTCAGCACAACTGACTATTGGTTGGTCCTGTGATGCGTATGTGAACAGCGTCGTGTAATAAAACTTTAAAGTTCAGGAAATACAAAATCTGAAATAAAGAAAATGAATCTAATTAAATGCCAAAAGAATTTAATTGGTTGGTTGATTTGAGGCACGGGACCAAAGAGCGAGGTCGTTGGTGCCACCGTATTAGCGGTTCCTTTACAAAGAACCATTCCGGCATTTGCCTGAAGCGATATGGGAAAATCACGGAAAACCTAAATCAGGACGACCGGACGCGGGTTTGAACCGTCGTCGTCCCGAATGCGAGTCCAGTGTGACAACCCCTGCGCCACCTCGCTCGGTAGAAATTAATTGTGTGATTAATGAAAACTATACTTCCAGAATGAGAATAATCTGCCAGGAAGTTTCGAAAACTATACTGGTTGAACATAAATAGAACCGACAACCTGCAGGGATTTGGAGGAAAAAAGGTTCTATGGACATATACCCGGAAACTGACGTCCTGGAACACAGTACAGAGTTGCATCAAATTGAAATTCAAATGGCTCCAAGCACTATAGGACTTTACATCTGAGGTCATCAGTCCCTTAGAATTAGAACTACTTAAACCCAACTAACCTAAGGATATCACACACATCCACGCCCGAGGCAGGATTCAAACCTGCGACCGTAGGATCAGCGCGGTTCCGGACTGAAGCTCCCAGAACTGCTCGGCCACAGCGGCCGGCTAGAGTTGCATCGCATCAACATCACAACAGATGTTCAAAGCTGTCTACATGGGATTTGCAGGTGATAGGGATAGTAGCGGTTGTCACGCATAATCATACTTCGAATTACGACACTTTGGCGGTCACTTGCCTGGAGCTAGAACTAAGATTCGTCTCAATATCCTGTAGAACCCGGTCTTGTAAATCTGGTGTGCGTACAGTGCACCGCCTCCCTTCACATTCCTGTGTCTCAAAGAACCTATGATCGCACAAACGCCCAAAAAGGGCTTGAAATGTTATGTGATGTGGTTGGCATCTGTGAGAGTGCTTATTTTCGTGTAACTGTCCTCGACCATTTCCATCTGCTTGGTCGTACACAAACACCATCTCGGCTTGCTCCCGACATGAATACCGAACTGCTTACAGTACGCTGTGTCAATCACACAGCCAACAACGCCCAAGGATCACACGGCACTTGGTCAGACGAACTGTCATTCGGCAGCGCCATCTACCGTGGCAACGATGCATTTCCAGACACATGTTCATAGGACCTTTTTTTCCTCCATTTCCAGTCAGGAATCCGCCCCTGCAGTTTGTCGGCTTTATTGATGTTCACCCTATATAACCAAAACGCACTAGCGAAGTACCTTATGAACGTTGCGTGGTATGAGGCGCAATGTTTGACTTGGAATAACCACAAAAATAAATCACTGCTCTACGCGGAAGAAATTAACTGTTTGAAATTATCAGTACTGTTCACTGAAAATTAATCTGCTAGCTAGCACGACATCCCTACTACACACTGCTTGCTCACGAATGCAAGTTGCGATGTGTGAGATTTGCCCCGAAATAGTACTCGAAAGCAAATACAAATCAGGAGATGCAGCAGCGAAAAAAAATAAGCTACCCATTACTATTTTTTTTCCTTTGCTTCTCACACACAATCTATGTCTTCGTGAGGCGTCAGGTGCGATGCACGAACGACAAAATATTCAGAACTTTGTTATAGATCATGGAAGTAGGTCATACTTCAAAGAAAATAGTTCTTGAGAAATTAAAAAAAAAATGGTTCAATAGGCTCTGAGCACTATGGGACTTAACTTCTGAGGTCATCAGTCCCCTAGAACATAGAACTACTTAAACCTAACTAACCTAAGGACATCACACACATCCATGCCCGAGGCAGGACTCGAACCTGCGACCGTAGTGGTCACTCGGTTCCAGACTGTAGCGCCTAGAACCGCTCGGCCACCCCGGCCGGCGAGAAATTAAACTCTGATTACTAACAAAAGGGACTGTAGAACATAAGAAGACTCTAACAACTGCTAAATTCTCTCATTAAAAAAAAAGACAAACATTTCAAACAGTTAAGTTATTTGTGACATAGTCGAAAAGAGATGAAATTAACACTAATCGTGAAAGTTATTACGTAATTGGGGCAAAAGTTTCCTTCAATTAATAGTACTGACAAACAAACATTTCATTCTTGCGCATGCCTTGTTACCCTTAAAATCCCTCCAAAATCTTCTACATCATTATAAAGAATAGGAAAGTACTACAAATGAGTTTTCATCTCCATAATAAAGTATTCCAGACAGCTTCTCGCAGATTCACAAAAAACACATCTCATTCTCTGAAAAACTCAACTGTTCGCTACTAAGCCTCAAATAAGAATATCCCAGCTCTGCACATCTGACTCATAAAACTAAACAGAGTCAAATATCTTATTTACTTCTCACGCAATGCGCTAGATCATCTTTGTCAAAGTACAGTAATGGTGAATTATTTAAATAGCAGAAAACATATGAGAATTTTACAATTTCTCTAATAATGTTCCGTTTAAGATCGTGGATTATTGCGAGGATTGTCAGCATACACTTTACTTTTTGATGTGACCAATAAATAAAAATCACACGATGTTAAGTCCAGGGATCTTGGGGGCCAGAGGGTTCTAATGACAAATCTGTCTTCAGGAAACCCGTTGGTGATGTGGGCCATACTTTCGTTGGCTGTGCGAGCGGTTGCTCCATGTTGTTGAAATACTGCATACAGTTCCCTGCATCAGTTAATTTTGCATATAAAGAGTTAAAGATCTTTACATATTGGGGACTGTTTAAGGTTTAACAGAAAAATATAGGGCCTGTAATGCGTATGCCAGACAACCGCACACCAAACACCTATCTCCTCTGAGTGGAGCGGTTCTTTATGCACAATAAGCGGCATGTCCTGCGGCCAGTATCTTCAATTCTGGGAGTCAACATAACCTGACAAATGAAACCAGGACTCATCTGACATGAAGTTAAGCAAGGGGTCAAAGTGATCGCTAGCAATTGATGTTAACAGTCAGTTACAATAACGGACTCGTTTTTCACGGTCCTCAGATTCCAACTCATGCATGGCACTCATATGACAGGCTTTTAATTTCATATGTTTTAGTAGAAAGTGACATAGTGAACGAGATACACCAAGCTGCTGCGATAACCTCCTTACAGAACTGTGGGGATTTCTCATGATGTCCATGTGAATTCTGTGTAAAGCTTCAGAGGAGCTCATTGTCAGCCGCCTATTCCTTTGCACATTCTCTACGGATCCTACAACCCACCAATCATGTACAGATCTTGAACAGTGCTGGTCGTGGGGAGTTTCCTACCAGGATACTTCAACTGAAACGTTGCTTTACAGCTCTTGACGGAGCCTGTCTTTATGTAATACTCCACGATATCAATTCGCTGTTGTAATGCAAACTGGTCCTGCCGGCCGCAGTGGCCGAGCAGTTCTAGGTGCTTCAGTCCGGAACTGCGCGACTGCTATGGTAGCAGGTTCGAATCCTGCCTCGGGCATGAATGTGTGTGATGTCCTTAGGTTAGTTAGGTTTAAGTAGTTCTAAGTTCTAGGGGACTGATAACCTCAGATGTTAAGTCCCATAGTGCTCAGAGACACTTGACCATTTGCAAACTGGTCCATTTCTGTAAGAAGTGAATAACGCGAGCTTCTCGACAACTGAAGCACAAACACACACCTGCACTCAACTTTCCGATAAAACGCAGCTTGAGACAGTATTGCCACTTCACAAGCAATTCTACAAGAGATGATTAACCGGTACGTAAGACTACAGGGTTTTATGTGGACACCCTCTAGTAGCTTTTGATCACTTAAGATCGTAACTGCGCTACCTGTACGTCAGGCCTGCTGCATACCTGAGCGCTACCTCATTTCGATCGCTTTATTTACGTAAACGATCGGTGTCTCAATACACTCCCCTAGAAATCGGAATTGGTGAACTGTGCAGAAACTAAATGAGGATATATAAACGGCTGTGAAACATACGAGTACAAAACATTGTTGTTCTACATAGTTATCCTCTTGACTGTTATTTAATAGAAAACTCGAAACTGTCCGTGTTTAATTCATGTTTTATTTGAAAATTGTTGATTTGTAATGTGAAACAGAGCATGACGTTGTAGTAAAAATAGAAAGAACCACACGGATTTATGATGCAGAGCTGTAAAACACAATTTCCTTAAAAAAAGGTAAAATTTAAAAACTGCAAAACAATAACATGTCAAACAGCATATAAATACTTTGTCAAGCTTATATAACACACATTTCTGCTATTCATAAACAACTTCTGCAATTCTCAATAATAACAGGAAATTCTTGCCTTTGATCACGATGAAGAACGTTCTTTTGAGTACAAAATGACAACAATAATTGTACTGGTTATTTTATGTCTGTAAACTCTACTTGAGTCAAAACTAATTCATTTGGTTACATAAGATCGCAGATGTTACATGATCAACTAATTTTAGTTGCCATTAAATCAGAATTTATGTGTTGTAAGGATACAAAATACACAGTTGACTACTATAACGCTGAACGATGTGCGTTCTAATTATGTGCAAAACAAACAAACAAACAAACAAACAAAGAGAAGTCGTCCACTCCAATTTTCTCTGTCACACATTCAGTTATGTTTTTTCTCTGTCAATGCTACCAATTCTACCGGTAATCCTACCATTTACTACATCAATCGTAGTTTTGATAGAGCGCAACTCTATTAACAACCGACCGCCGTGTCATCCTCTGCCAATGACGACACAGGATGCGGCGCGGAGAGGCATGGGATCAGCAAACCGTCCTATTGGCCACCGTCATTTTCTGTGACCCGGTTGGTCGTCAAACTGCCCGAATCAAATATTCATGCCGTCTACGGTTAATAATATGCATCTAGCAACTAACAGCCGAATCCAAAAATGTCAGCTAACGTTAAGAACTTCATACGGAGATTTTTCAGTGTTGGAGCCTTGTTGTTATGCTCTGTTTCTGCGAAAAATTATTTTTTCATACAAATCTTTATCAACAAACAAAAGCACATATCTTAAATACTGTCTACATAACGTTTGGGTAGTAAAATGATGAGTCTACTGAACACAAAATGGCAACCGGAATATCTCTACGCAAACTGCGCAGCTAAGCGGTTCACACGATTGAGGGTAGGGTACAGGTATGCAATTAAAAGTAAACATACGAGGTGTGATCAAAGAGTAACGGGAATTTTTGTTTTTCTTATAGAATCTCTATTTATTCATCAACATCAACTTTGTCCCCTACGAAGTGACCTCCTTTAGATGTAATACACTTGCGCCAGCGCTTTTTCCACTCTTGGAAGCACTTCTCGAACTGATTTTTCGTTATGGTGTTCAGCTCCTTAAGTGCTTCCGTTTTTATCTCAGGTGACAAAACGACGTCCTGTCATTGTTCTCTTCAGCCTCGGGAATAGAAAGGAGTCGCAGGGGGGCCACGTCCGGCGAATACGATGGCTGAGGCAACATAACGGTTTTGTTTTTTGCAAAAAATCACAAACAGGCATTGAGGTCTAAATGGGAGGATTATCGTGACGAAATTTCCACGAGTGGTTTTGTCACAGTTCTGGTCGTTTTCTTCGGACTGCTTCATTGAAACGGCGTATGATTTGACCTACGACCATAAGGCTGGAAATCGTGATGCACTATCCCGTTGTAATCGAAGAAAAAAGAGGGAAGAACCTTAATATGTAATCGAGCTTGTCGAATTTCTTTCGATCTTGGCTCATCAGGCAGTTTCCTTTGCGACTACTTGTCCTTGCTTTCGAGATATACACGTGTCTCCATGTTTCGTCACCTGTTATAAAGTTCCTTAGAAGTTCTATCGATTTCATTCAGCAATACCTGAGCGATGTCTACGCGACGTCGTTTTTGGTCCAGATTCAACAGTTTCGGAACAAACTTTACTGTTATACGTTTCATGCCAGAAACAATAACAAAATTGCTTGGCATGAGCCAAAGAATATGCTGACATCATCACCAACCTCTCTGATGTAGATTCGGTTAGTTTCCAGAACCATTTTCGATACTTACCGACATTTTCGTCAGTAATTGATGCTAGGGCGTCCAGGACGATCGTCGTCTTCAATGGCTTCTCGACCCTCTTTGAATTGTAAACCCTTGTGAAACCTTGTCTTACTCATAGCAAACCCACTGAAAGCCACACCAACATTTCGAATGCCGTGCTGCAATCCATTTCTCTTTCAAGCAAAATTTGATGCAAATTTTTTGATCAATCTTTTTCGAAAATAAAAATCTGCAAAACACTCGAAAACGCGTATAAGCTTCTCGACTGTCAACAGTAAATTAATATTTCAAAACCGGTCAAACTGCAACCATACATCAGGAACATGTGCATCAAAAAGATAAAATAAATATTGAAACTCGGATGTATAGAGCCCGCGAAAATAAATAATTCCTGCTACACAGCTCGTATGTACACTGTTAGAATTAAATACTCCATGGCGAGAACCTTGGAAATAAAATTTCCTGAAGTGTGCTTCAAAATGATGGCCAGTTGAAAACGTAGGTCCTGAAACTAAATCTATTTTGTTGCCCTTAAATGTAAACAGGTAACAAACATCATAACAAATGTCTTATTTTTTTAGGTTCACCTCAAAATTGCAAGTGTCTATTTTACTAGTCCAAAATAGCATCCAGTTTTACCGAGTACTTTAATTTCAATCTTCCAAACCAATTTAAAAAACGTTATCATCAGGAGTGGGAGTAGTGGGACAAGCAGGTTCTGAGACAATTCTGATATCAAATTAATTATGCAAATTACTTAAGTACTTAATTGACCAATTAATTACCCACATCCCTGACGATGCTATGGGTTTTTCCCAGGCAGCACATGGGCCCCCTTGGAGAACTCTCAGCCCACTTCACTCCCATTCCATGATGTAGTCCATGATGGCAGTCCAGTAAAAAACTGTAGGAAATTCAAATTTATTGGTGAAAATATCAAATTTTGTATATTTACCTTGAGGTTCAGATAAAGTGATCTCTTCATAACAACAACAACAACAACAACAACAACAACTGAGCGCGCTGTTCGCCCTCCCCCACACCCCTCCACCATCTGGAAATTCCCAGGGAAAGGACTCAGCCTGTGCTGGACTGCCGGATTTGATGAATGTAAGTCTTTATTATTTTGTACTTTCGAACTCTCTCTTAAAGTAGCCAAATGCTTCCCCTCATATGAAGTCTCTCCAAAGTAACAACACAGAGAAGTTGTAAAAATCAGATATATACTAAGTATCACTTTATAAATTCGATAAATTAGCTGATTTTATTATAATAATCATCTTTCCCTAAGAAGGTTCCGTTAAACGATGTCACCACACTGAGAAAACGTTTGATTAACGCTCCAAGTCTCGAATCATATCTGCGGTACTCTCCCCCATGCATCCACCCACTCATGGCATGTCATTGATATCCAAGAAACAGGCTAATTAATTAATCTGATTGTGAGAGCCCCTTTGCATTGGGAAGTAATTTTTTTCCTGCAGTCGGATTACAATCACCAGATAACTGTTACAGACTCTGCATTCTTCCCACAGGCTAGGTAAGCACTTCCTCTGATACGAAAATGGGTGATAACCGTCGTCATATAGCTGAAGATATCCAACTCTATCTGCATTCTGTCTCTCAGTTATCTAGTCAAGTTCGTGGAATTAAGGCACTTGAAATTCTGGTATACTGCTCCCAAATTAATCCCCCTGAGACCTGTCGGTCTATGTGGACAATAGAATGTTTCACTTTCTTCTTAACCCCCAGATTGCATGTGAACAGCTGCCACCAGGGCACGTACATCTGCCCACGCGTCACTACTGTACTGCTCACCATGTAAGACAACTGTTAATGATTCCAGACTCACAAAAGTTGTCCTATCCTTCCCAGAAGGACTGGGTGCTTCGGTGTTGTGGGGTAAATACTGGCATGCTGAACAATATGCTTTCTCTCATCCCTCCTGCAAATCAAAACGTTTTGAGATGTGTTTTCGAAATTTCTGGGAAAGGCTGATACAGTGAGCAATAACAAAACATAAGTATATTGACCGCCACATCCCAAACGTTTACGAGTCTGTAGACCTAGGTTTCCTTCTGAATACTGCCCCATAGAAGTGTTATTATTGCCTATTGACAAATTAGTGGACGAATGATTCTAGAACTTACATGGGAATCTCAGGATATTCTTTTCGAGGAACACTATTCAGAACTGACTTTTGAAGGTGACTACAGAAGAATTCTATTGTCACAAACGCACATTTCGCATGAGGATCATGAAGATAAGATATGGGGATATATATAGGTATGGGGATATATATAGGTATTCTTTTTCCCTCACTGTATTTGCAAGTGGAACAGGAAAGGTGATGATTGGTAGTGCTACAGGATATTTTCCGCCACACACTGTATGACAGCTTGCGAAGGAAGCATGTAGATGTAAATTTATTCAGTCCATCCTTTTATAGCACACAGAACTCACAGAATAAAGTTGCCCCTTATTTATCGAAAAAGACAGATCTTCTGCAGCTGATAGTCTCTCTGTAGAAACCATCGTAATAGCTCATAATTCTCCCATAGCAGTGAGTTCACATAATGCATGTGAGAGGCTGTAATATGTTTACTCACAATATTTAGAAGAACCGGTATAGAGCACACCTCTCAACTCCCATAGCCATCACAGTATTGCTTACCTGCCATATTCTCATGAATCTTCCGGTCTCTGATACACAGCATTTGAATCCAACAGATTACGATGAGTAGGAGATATTAACCCCCCCCCCCCCCCCCAGCGAAGTTACAGAACCCCGGTAATTCTATAAATATCCCATCACATTCCTGCAGCACAGTTCCATTATTTAGAACGCTGAAAGGTAGACAGCAATCACAAGAGAAAAATAGCACACTAATGTACAGGAGAAAATTCATGACTATGCAGAGTATACAAGGGCTGTACAAAAAAAAAAAAAAAAAAACCAGAAGTATAACACCTACAATCTACAATTCATTGATGAATGACTATAAATATTCCTACTATACATGATATAATCTCCTTTATCATATTCCTATGGTCACCACACTAGAGATATGACAGTGTAATGGTCTCCTAGTCCTCGCTGACAGTACAGTGTCTCTCCTCATTATTTTTGTAACACACGGCTCAATGAAACCACAAATTATAAAAACTTAGCTAATATCACCTGATAGATAACTTGATAAAATTTTATTGCATGTATCTGGATGTTGGTATCAACCATTATGTGGTGATCCCATTACATGTACGTGTATTGGTCCACTGGAGCAGGCGACCAGTAATTGAAGTTGCTTCCATGAACCTGTATAAAGTTTTGTTGCCTGTATTAGAGAAAGGCCATAACGACTATCAAATGTACAAAATCCTTTGACCAATACACTAGGTTTTCAGATCTATAGCGTTACACTTTATGGTGGAAATGCTGTCTGCAATTTGGAATCATGTCTCCACTAACAGCAGTCAGTAGAGAACTCGGTAAGGTATTACCATATCCCCCTCTTCCAGTTTATCGAGAACAAGTACCATCTGCATGCTGACATCGAGCATATGTGGCGATCCTACTAAATATACAGGTATTGCTCCATTGGAGCAAGTGGTCAGTGATCAAAGTCACATGTGCAGACCAGTGTGAAGTTTTATCACCCATACTCTATGAGGATCATATCCCACAGAGTATCAATCACAAGAGAGGGTCCCTGTGCTGTTCTTTCATAAGCAGTTTGATAGATTGTTTTTTTTCTGCTGTAACACTTCCAAGCAGTGTATGACTGCAGCTTTGCGCTCTGCTATCCAATTTTGCAGCGGCTGTCAGTCACCTTCGGACAGCAGTTTGGAAATGCTCCACAAGGCCACAAAACTCTTCCAGTTTCCTTATGTTGTGACTATCTTTTATTTCAGTCATGCAGTGTGTGTGTGTGTGTGTGTGTGTGTGTGTGTGTGTGTGTGTGTGTGTGTGTGTTTGTGTGTGTTGTGGGAGCAGCAGCAGCAACATGATTTACACCATGTGACATCTAGTTTTCTGTGTGAAATGTGTTAACGTCAGTTTAGAACCTGACACAGACCTCGAAGTCATGGCGGAAAAAACAAAATATATGGTAGTGTACAAAGTGTGTTTCAGACAATGACACAGGGTCACAGTGACCCTCTCTTGACACTGATGGTCTATGGGATATGGTCCTCCTCCTCCTAGTGTATGGGCATTGATACTTTACAATGATCTATGCAACGGATCAAAACCTGTATATTTAATAGGATCGCTGCATATGCTCGATGCCAGCACACATACAGTCTTTGTTTTCAATATATTAGAAGAGAGAGATGCAATAAAAATCTTATCAAGTTCTCTATCAGATGAAGTTAGCGGAGCTTTTATAGTTCGTAATTTTTCTCTGTTGGATGGTACAGAATAACGGTGATAGAATGTTGGGATGACAGACATGAATGGACCCTGAGGGATGCAGATCTCCTTCAGGCTCCAGTACCAGTTTGATGTTGAGTCTTCCTAATTTTCCTGATAAGAAACAGCACTATAACTGTTCTTACCGTCTTTTATCCTACTTCATGTTGCAGGAGCTGACCTTACACATCGTACACGGTTGGTGGAGCTATAACATGTTCCCATTTACACCAAAACACTGTCCCGTCACACTAAGTCAGCTTACCCTGTTTCTGTAAGGGTTGCAGAAGGTGATAGATATATCTCTCTTCAATGTCTGCTCAGTTCCGACTTAAATTGGAACGGTCACATGTGCAAAGCTGCAGAGATGGCAGGGCAGAGTCTGAGAAGCAGTTACAAGATGCATAGGAACTATCTAAAACCACATTGGAATTTTATTGTAACAGACAAGTTCGAAAAAGGTGATTCATTTCGAGATATGAGGGTGCCAAGAATACGATTCTCTAGTGGCTGTAATCACCAAAAGACTTCTCCATAGGATCCAATGGAGAAATGTGGTTAAATGGAAAGACTTGATTCCAAATCGCAAACAGCATTTCTACTGGAAAGCGTAACACTAGTGATCTGTAAAGCTTGTGTAGATTTCTTATGGCCCCAATCAGCACACCATCTACTGTATGTGATCATTCTCAATCAACCATCGTCTATAGCCCTGTGAGTATATCGCAGGACCTCTGACGTGGCATCGAGAAACAGTACATTACAGATACTGGAGAAATATCTAGTGTCAGCATGAGGGTGTTGCAAATATTGGCTTCATACTATGTTCCTTAGTTGAATTACTTTCTAAATTCGTTGGTTTTATTACGAGCTTACACCGTCGGCGATGTGTAATCGCACTGTTAGTCTGTTAATATCCACTCCGGCGATCAGTGTCTATATTAAGTTTGCTGTATTTGTGTGGAAAAACCACTTCATTCGGAGATAATGCCGTACCTTGATTCATAAGGCTTGTATAGTTTTTAACATGGATATCGTTAGTGATACTTGTAAGCACCTATAGAACGAAGACCGATTGTGACAGTAGCATGGTCGTTCCGATCCTGTTTTTAACATCTGGCGGCTTGTAAGATGATTATGCCCGTCTTTCTAAGATACAGTGGTACCACTCCCAAGAAAAACTTATGAGACATGTCCACCCATTGCTGAGTATTGTTTGGTATCGCCAGCATTCAGTTATTCACGAAGTATTATACTTAGTAATAGGGGATGCGTGATAGGTCCGCCTTGAGCATCAGGCTTATAAAGTGTGTGTGTGTGTGTGTGTGTGTGTGTGTGTGTGTGTGTGTGTGTGTGTGTGTGTGTGTTCCGACATGTGCAGAGAAAATGATTATGTCCTGTCATAAGGGAAGATATGGATTTGACATGGAATACTGCAAATAGCCGCAAAGGAAATGAAAGATATTATTTTTACTTGGAAAATTATGTCATTTGCAGAGCCACAGTCGTCAGGAGGGGGTATTTCTGGTACTTTGCTCATTGTCAAATGACATCCGATTGAGGCTGCAATCGTAATATTTATTTGTAAGAACAATGATCAAATATATGTGGCCGGTTTCGTAGGACGATTCTGTATGGGGATGCATGGCGCACAGTAGCGGTGGTCTGTGGCGGAAACGAATCACATTTCTTGCTTACGGAAGGAGCTGTCTGAATGGAAAGGCTGGTTGGGCTACAGGAATATAGCTGACCTAACCATGTCACCCTCTACACGGCTGAATGGCGAACTAATACTCAATATGTGTTGGACAGCCTTTGTGATCACATGTGTTCTCTGTGGAAATTTGAGAAGATTCAATATGGGCGTGTGTTTGCACTACAGCATTATTCCCGTCCATGTAAATTGTACGGTTGACTGCTTCTTCACATTTTCCATCTTTATTTGGTTGAGGGAACATCGATTGTGGTGTGTGTTGTGTGCATCTAAAAGGTGACAGGCGGGTGGAAGACACGTTTGCTGGTTCTCTAGACATGAGAAACACCTTAGTTAAGGATGACTCGAAATCTGTTATATCACTGACATTGGTATTCACGAGTGGAATTATCAGTTTCCTCTACTTTTTTCGAATTTTCATGTAAAGGTCTTCGCAGATGAGACAAGTTTCTCATTCTCTGTGTTTTACCGCATGTTCCACCTCGCTGCACCTCGCTTAAGTTTTGGGTTTCTGAAGGAATAATTTCCAGCCTATATCTTAAGAAATACAGGGTGATCAAAAAGTCAGTATAAATATGAAAACTTAATAAATCACGGAATAATGTAGACAGAGAGGTAAAAATTGACACACATGCTTGGAATGACATGGGGTTTTATTAGAACAAAAAAAAACAAAGTTCACAAAGTTTCCGACAGATGGCGCGTGAAAGATCTCTTGCGCGCGTCGTTTGGTGACGATCGTGTGCTCAGCCGCCACTTTCGTCATGCTTGCCCTCCCAGGTCCCCAGACCTCAGTCCGTGCGATTATTGGCTTTGGGGTTACCTGAAGTCGCAAGTGTATCGTGATCGACCGACATCTCTAGGGAGACTGAAAGATACCATCCGCCGCCAATGACTCACCATAACTCCGGACATGCTGTACAGTGCTGTTCACAATATTATTCCTCGACTACAGCTATTGTTGAGGAATAATGGTGGACGTATTGAGCATTTCCTGTAAAGAACATCATCTTTGCTTTGTCTTACTTTGTTATGTTAATTATTGCTATTCTGATCAGATGAAGGGCCATCTGTCGGAAATTTTTTGAACTTTTGTATTTTTTGGTTCTAATAAAACGCCATGTCATTCCATGCATGTGTGTCAATTTGTACCTCTCTATCTACATTATTCCGTGATTTATTCAATTTTCAAATTTATACTGACTTTCTGATCACCCGGTATATTGTGCAAGCGATGTTGATATGTGCTTGATATAGAGAAGTATGGCGTAAATGGTATGATATTCTGGTAAACCATATGAAAATACTTATGTTCTTGTATTCCCAGAGTCTATGGATGGGTGCAGAAAGCAAGCAGGTCAGGATCAGAAACAGTCACGCCTTTGTGTCGATGGAAACCGACCTGGCCTCTGTACAACAGTTCAGAGAGTGACCTCTGTCTGCAGCAGATGGCTTGTGACTATCAGCTGCAGTGGATGGTTGCTCAACTTCGTGGGAAATATCTAGTGGTGCGAGGAGTATATATGGTCTATGTGCTTATGCTGTTTGTCTTTGCGGTATACGTATGAGCACCTGCAGGATGCAGACATTGTGATTTTGTATGGCGCAGGATATGAATTGTGTGTCTACTAGACAGATATGGTATGTGGTGATATAGCCGGGTTGGAGATCAGCTTCACACTGCAATATTCAAGCTTTCCTCGACAGTAGCAGAGCAGTGTAAATGACGAAGTGTCTTTCCATATTCGATAATCTGTAGACCACTTTTGCTGGGTTTAACTGTCAGTGCAATATGAAGATCTGTACAAAATAGTTTTACTGCTGAAAGTCTCGTCTCCAGAAAAAAAATGATGGACAGTGCTCCCACACCAGTAGTAGCAGCAATTTGACAGGTACATTCAGTTAGAGCCATGCCAGAATGCTCCATTCATTCACAAGATATCCTTTGTGCTGGGGTATACGAACCTCCACAGACTGGTTCAAACAAGATGGGGGCAAGGCATGGAAAGTTCTGAAAGTAATATGATGTCTTCTGTGTTGCAGTGTTCAAAGACAAGTTGAAGCAGACCATCCATCTCTGGGGGGATGCTGTCCCTGATCTGCAATTGTGGCACTAGGACATCTCCAGACCAACAGCTGTAAGACACCAAAAGTTCCAGCCATTTTTCTCTTCTGTAGGACAGGGGGTTAGATTAGTGGAGGTGGCCCAGTTGACCTATTTTCCTACTAGAATTTGAGCTTCCCACCATGACGTCACTGCGACGTTACCATATCTATCGCCGCCATCTTGAATAAATTTGGCAACAGTGCAATGTGGGGCGCTGTCCTTGTTGCCCCACTACTAAGGCGTGCCCCTGAGGTGAAAGTTCTGAAGAGTGGTCTAAACTTAACTCAGTGAACGATGACTAACTAATCTAATCACAGATCTATTCTGCTTTACAATCAGTGACAGTACCGAAGTTTTATTCTGTTTATAATGCAAAAGGCGACACTCGCCAGGGGCTTTGACATTGTGCGATGTGTGTGTGATAATACTGTCCAATGATAACTGCTGGCAACTGATGGTAAGTGGTAACTGCGACATCTAACTGGAATGAAGCTATGTGCCCACTTAAATCTGTTGTTGGCGAATGAACCTTTGTGTACACACTTTCGGTGTGATATCAGGAGGAAGGAGGTTGTAGTCCCTATTCATAGCGCCCTCTTTGGTGTCAAATTACAACTTTGGCAGATGCATATGGGATATTTTACATATATTAAAACAGAACATAAATTCAAAGACATTGAGAAAAGTAGATTTTGTAGTGTAGCGTACACAGAAATGCGTGTGCTTGTGGATTAATACTGAAAAAGAGTTCACTTTTGATTGTAACTGTATAAAGATCCCCACTGGGAATGGTTTATGAGGAATTCCTTACTATGCCATGAGTCAGATTGCAGAAAGCAGATAATAGTCTGTAGTGACTCCAGTGTAGATTTTCTAAAGGATTCTAATAGGAAAAATGATTTGTAAACCTTATTTGCATCCTAAAATTTGATATCATATCAGAGACTAACTTTCCAACACAGGTAGATAAACACAGCAGGACCCAAGTAGATAATGTTTTCTTTGGTGAAGTTCAAAGCAACAAAACAACGTTTATCCAGTCACAAATTCTGTCTCTGATTATGATGTACAGTTAATTAGGGTATATAACTTAGTGCCTTACAGTTTGGACACTCCTCAGTGGAAATCAGTTACAATAATTAATGGCAGCAGAATACAATTTGAAAACAAACTGAAAAAATTTCTCCTTAACGACTCTTTGTTTTCCACAGAAGAATTTCTATTATTGTAATGTGTAAAAGGTGGTAGGTAGGAACTACTATCTCACGTCTGTATATCTTAAAAAATCTTACAAATTTTCCTGTAGCCATATTTACAAATTAATTTGCGATGTGAATGTAAAATGACCCATTCCTTATGTGAATCCTAAAATTTGATATCAGAGGCTATTGTGCAAAATGATCCATAGAACACGAAACCAATTAAATAGCTGTGGCGGAAGCATAGCATATGCTCCCTGTTAGATGTGGCCGGCCGCGGTGGTCTAGCGGTTCTAGGCGCTCAGTCCGGAACCGCGCGACTGCTACGGTCGCAGGTTCGAATCCTGCCTCGGGCATGGATGTGTGTGATGTCCTTAGGTTAGTTAGGTTTAAGTAGTTCTAAGTTCTAGGGACTGATGACCACAGATGTTAAGTCCCATAGTGCTCAGAGCCATTTGAACCATTTTGTTAGATGTGCCGTGTGTGGCGACTAACCGTAACTGTGTGGCGCCAAGTTGCAGACTACCACTGTCGTGCAGCGCCCTAGGCATAGCTGTTATCGTATTTTCGGAGATTAAAGTAGCTCGAAAACTGAGAGTCTCGAAAACGGCCAAGAATTAAAAAAACAAAAAGGATGCAAGCTTCGTTTTGAGAGGCACCCACATGCCTTGCTCATACTGTGGCATCAAGCAGTCAGGCCTGCAAGATGAGTGGTCTGCCAAGCGAGTGGACTCATTCTTGTTTATCGAGTAACACCAATGACTGATTATGAGCTCTAGTACTCACAATTATTTCTGACTGACATAGCAAGGGGGTATCTGGGTTATAGGAAGAAATGACTGCTGCCTGCGGCTTATAAAACACGAGGAACAGTGCACGAAGTAGATGTCGCTGACGAGTAAAGTAAGCAACATTATTGCTTTCATTTGTAATTAGTGGTAACGTAGTAAACGTTCGTCCTTCGTCGTAAACAGTATCAATAACTCGCGCCACTAAAATCGTGAAGTCGTCACAGTGTCGCACGTTCGATGTATATCATTAGAGGCATGTGTGTTCATTAAACAATCATTCTCGGGTGTTACTAGAGAGCGAAGCTATCTGAAGAAGACGTACTACGTTTCAT
Organism: Schistocerca serialis cubense; assembly: GCF_023864345.2. Lineage (NCBI taxonomy): Eukaryota > Metazoa > Arthropoda > Insecta > Orthoptera > Acrididae > Schistocerca > Schistocerca serialis. The sequence goes on from NC_064638.1 coordinate 942,486,419, forward strand.
GTAATTTTTAGCGAAAGAATTAAATGTCCTACGAAACACCATTAACGATCTCCCCTGGTCTTTCCGGCACATCTTCTCCTGTCGCAGCCACTCTAAACAATAACTGTAAGCAGGGTGGTCCCAAACACAAGACAACTCGTCCCTTAAAGTCTTATTGTTTTTTTTTTTTTTTTTTTTTTTTTTTTTTTTTTTTTTTTTTTTTTTTTTTTACAGAAGTAGCGATCATTTGGCAATAGACTGAGAGACGATAAAGGATATTCCAGAACGCCTCACGACACTAAGATAGAAAAATCGGTGGTTTCTGAGTCTCAGTCAAGGCCAGTACTGTCAAAGATTGTGCGAAGAAAGAAAGAGACGCCTGCTGGTATTGCAAAGTGAGTAATCTATTTGTAATGATTCGAACCAACATAAAACATTCCACAAACGATCTAATTCTCGCAGTGTCCTCGTTAATAGTTCAGTGGGCAATGTCGTCACGGGACGCTCAAGTTTCACGCACCTTCAGATGGCACGCGTATTTGTAAAAGGGCCCACAGGCGAAAGCCGACTCACACTTCGTATTCTGGATGCACGTAACCTGCACACGTTCATTTTCCGAAATGTGATAGATAATCTAAACCTGCAGGCTATCGATATTCGGCCTCTGTCAGGAGATGTATTCGGATGTTCTTTGGCGTCGACGTCTCACACATTCGTGCGTTTCAAGCTAAGCAGCGCATGCAATAACGCTCACGTTAGGCTCAATGCTTTCGAGAGTTTACATAGCTTCAGGAAACACCCGACTGCGCTCAAAGATGTCAAGAGAAATTATAATACACAGTTGGTGGACCCCAGTAAAGGGGAAGGTGATATTCCTGTAGAATTACTTATTCGAGTCGATCACTACTGGGAGGTTGTGGATGACGCAGCGCCAACACGAATTTCTCCGTCTCTAGCATTGTTGCCTTGTAAACTCTGGGTGGATCCTCAATGGAAATCGCCCAGGTGTTCTAGCTAACATGCAAACAGTTAATCTCATTACTTTATGTGCTGAAGAACCGAATGATGACACTGTACCTAGCTTCCGGGATTTAAAATCAGTCGGAACCAGCATCGATCAAGAACGATGTTGAAAGGATTTCGCGCAATATACATGCTCGCAGACCAGCGGCGAGTAGTTCTGTCGGTCTATCCAATAACTTTCACAACCACGAGAGACGTTTTGCTGCCTTCCAGAAAAGATTATGCAGAAATGATGACATAAAGGCGCTTACAACAGCTTAACTTCAGAACGGCCGCGTAGAGTTGCCACCTACAGAAAAATCTGCAAGTTATTTTTATTTGCCTCATCAGTTCATCAAGCGAAAAAGACAAGGGAGTACTAAAAGGCGAATAGTCTTTGATGGTTTCTCACACGAACTAGGTGCATGCTCTCTTAATGACACTTCAGAAATCGGTCCTAACTTGCTGGCTGAATTGCTGAAGTCCTTCTGAGATTCCTCTTGCGACGCCTTTTAGTCACTGCCGACATTGTTCAGGCATACAGGGAGCTCTCTCTACACCCTGGCGATAAAGATATCACTAAATTCTTCTGACACAAGACCAATAATAACAAGGTTGAAGATAACATTAATGCAAGACAAAGGACAATTTATCGATTTTCACGTCTTCTTTCGGTGTCACGTGCAGCCACTTTCTGCTTTCAATAACCATTCGTGAACTAGCAGACACTTACCAGTTCCAGTTCCCTACAGTAGCTGCCTTACTGCATCAGAACATGTACATGGATGACTTTGCGGCAGGAACTAAATCGAACAGCTGCTTATTCTCGGTATATTACGCGTTATCTTCCCTAGTGAAGAAAATAAAATGGACACTGTCGAAGTGAACGACTAATTCGCAACAGTTATCTGCAATTTGGAAGGTTGAAGGAAGAGATGTCCAAATGAAAGTCACGTTTCTAGGGATGACATGGAACTCGAAAGAAGACACATCCTCAGTGAGTTCAGAAACAATTGCAATGAAAAGAAATTTACCGAGAGCAGCAGAAGGTCTTTATGGCCCTCTAGGATTAATAACTCCGGTATCCATAGTAGAAAAAATTCTTTTCCATGACACTTGGCTGCTCAGATTAAGTTTAGGACGAGTCCGTGCCTCACAACCTATCGGTTAACGTTAAATGGTGCACCTGGATGTCAAACCTTCTTGGGCTATCTAACACGAGGGTTGGAACTTAAAGAGTGACAACTATTTATTCACAACCGATACAAAAGAGTTACATGTTTGCACCCGTTACTTTCCTTCAGAATAGTCACCAGCATTGTGTAGAACCCATTGCCAGCAATGCGGAAGGCGTAGTATACTGTTAGCAGTGCCTGTTCTGTTGATGGTGCGAATGGAGCGGTCTAAAGTCATGCTGATTCTCGTGTTTGACTGTGATGGTGTTATCCTAACGCATTGCGTACCTCCACGGCAGATCGTCAATGCACCGTATTACTGTTCGTTTTTGGAGCATCACCTGCGATCAGCTTTGCGAAAGGAGCAGAGACACTTTCTACGCAACTCACCCATCAATCTGCACGACAATGCGCGGGCGCATACAGCGCAAGCTGTGGCTGCTCTGTTCAGTCGATGGGACTGGGAAGTACTGTACCATCCACCATACTCCCCAGACTTAAGTCCTTGTGACTTTGATTTGATTCCGAAGATGAAGGAACCACTACGTAGCATTCGCTTCAGTGCTATTCCAGAGATTCGGCAGGCAGTAGACCGCTCCATTCGCACCGTCAACAGAACAGGCTCTGCTAACGGTGTACTACGCATTCCACATCGTTGGCAACGGGTTCTCCACAACGTTGGTGACTACTTGAAGGACAGTAACAGGTGAAAACTTGTAACTCTTTTGTATCGGTTGTGAATAAATAGTTGCCACTATGTAAGTTCCAACCCTCGTATTACTATTCCAAAGTGGATCCAATTGCCAGAAAGCGGTAATTCCCACATTCACGTTTTCTGTGATGCATCTGAGAGAGCATACGGCGCCATATTATGTATCACTTCTAGCGATAACATCTCCAAACTAATGTGTAGCAAAAGCAGATTAGCACCCGTGAAGAAAATAACTCTTCCTCGGCATCAACAGCTAGCAGCACTAACTGAAGCCAGACCATGACACTACTATTGCAGGGTCATAATCTCTGACTTTAGCAGAGCGACGCTTTGGACTGATTCCTTTGCAACCCTTGGATGGATAAAGGGTGATCCCGCCACTTGGAAAACGTTTGTCTGCAACAGAGTGACAGAAATACGAACACTCACCACATCGTCTTAGTGGAGACACTGCCAATGCAAAGACAAGCCAGCGGATTTAGTTTCAAGAGGATCCACAACTCAGACGTTTCGAATACTGAACATCTGCCGAAAAGGACTGCCATAGCTATCACAACATCCTAATTCATGGCCGAGCAATCATCACGCATCTATTGCAGTTAAAATTTTACTCATTCAGGCTCTATAATGACTCAGATGTAAATAGATTCAGTTCTTCCTGGAAGCTGGTACGAACCATTGCTTACGTCCTTTGTTTCAAAAGAAAACTACTTCAGAAAATGGATACGTGCGAAAATTCACTGCCCAAAAGATATCAGAAGCTCGTCATTATTGTGTTAAAACTGACTTGCAAAAATATTTCTCCTCTAAAATTACCGCTCTAGCACATGCAAAATAAAATGATTCAACCCATATTTAGATGGTGATTCACTACATTTAGTATGCCGCATGCAACACTCTGAAGCGTATGTCGAAGAACGTCAGCCCATTATTCTAGAAGGAAACCATCACTTCTGCAAACTTTTGACCATGTACACGCACATCAGTCCAGAAGTACACCACCTCAGAGTACGATTGCTTCTTCTGCAACTAATAGAACCCTTCTGGATACCACTCGCCCGTCGCGTGATCAAAACGGTCCTACGTTTCTGTCTTCCCTGAAAAATTGCACGCAACATCGCTGGCCAACAGTCAGAAGTGCCACTACCAGCCGATAGACTGAAATCTAGCAACGCGTTTGAAGTTTCTGGAATTGATTTCGCGGGGCTCCTATACTCAAAATCAGACATCACTATAAACAAGTGTTATATCCTATTAATCAGTTATGCTGTAACTAGGTCGATATATATGGAACTAACAACCAGCTCGACAACGGACCGCTTCTTATTAGCCTTCCAAAGTTTTATAGGTCGGCGTGGTATTCCACATACTATATACAGTGATAACGGCCAAACTTTCCGTGCAGCTAAACGAGATAACAGAAATATGTACCGCTATCTCTGCTGACCCCCCCATGAACCATGGACCTTGCCGTTGGTGGGGAGGCTTGCGTGCCTCAGCGATACAGATGGCCGTACCGTAGGTGCAACCACTACGGAGGGGTATCTGTTGAGAGGCCAGACAAACATGTGGTTCCTGAAGAGGGGCAGCAGCCTTTTCAGTAGTTGCAGGGGCAACAGTCTGGATGATTGACTCATCTGGCCTTGTAACATTAACCAAAACGGCCTTGCTGTGCTGGTACTGCGAACGGCTGAAAGCAAGGGGAAACTACAGCCGTAATTTTTCCCGAGGACATGCAGCTTTACTGTATGATTAAATGATGATGGCGTCCTCTTGGGTAAAATATTCCGGAGGTAAAATAGTCCCCCATTCGGATCTCCGGGTGGGGACTACTCAAGAGGACGTCGTTATCAGGAGAAAGAAAACTGGCATTCTACGGATCGGAGCGTGGAATGTCAGATCCCTTAATCGGGCAGGTAGGTTAGAAAATTTGAAAAGGGAAATGGATAGGTTAAAGTTAGATATAGTGGGAATTAGTGAAGTTCGGTGGCAGGAGGAACAAGACTTTTGGTCAGGTGATTACAGGGTTATAAATACAAAATCAAATAGGGATAATGCAGGAGTAGGTTTAATAATGAATAAAAAAATAGGAGTGCGGGTTAGCTACTACAAACAGCATAGTGAACGCATTATTGTGGCCAAGATAGACACAAAGCCCATGCCTACTACAGTAGTACAACTTTATATGCCAACTAGCTCTGCAGATGATGAAGAAATTGATGAAATATATGACGAGATAAAAGAAATTATTCAGGTAGTGAAGGGAGACGAAAATTTAATAGTCATGGGTGACTGGAATTCGTCAGTAGGAAAAGGGAGAGAAGGAAACATAGTAGGTGAATATGGATTGGGGGGAAGAAGTGAAAGAGGAAGCCGCCTTGTAGAATTTTGCACAGAGCATAACTTAATCATAGCTAACACTTGGTTCAAGAATCATGAAAGAAGGTTGTATACCTGGAAGAATCCTGGAGATACTAAAAGGTATCAGATAGATTATATAATGGTAAGACAGAGATTTAGGAACCAGGTTTTAAATTGTAAGACATTTCCAGGGGCAGATGTGGATTCTGACCACAATCTATTGGTTATGAACTGCAGATTGAAACTGAAGAAACTGCAAAAAGGTGGGAAGTTAAGGAGATGGGACCTGGATAAACTGAAAGAACCAGAGGTTGTAGAGAGTTTCAGGGAGAGCATAAGGGAACAATTGACAGGAATGGGGGAAATAAATACAGTAGAAGAAGAATGGGTAGCTCTGAGGTATGAAGTAGTGAAGGCAGCAGAGGATCAAGTAGGTAAAAAGACGAGGGCTAATAGAAATTCTTGGGTAACAGAAGAAATATTGAATTTAGTTGATGAAAGGAGCAAATATAAAAATGCAGTAAATGAAGCAGGCAAAAAGGAATACTAACGTCTCAAAAATGAGATCGACAGGAAGTGCAAAATGGCTAAGCAGGGATGGCTAGAGGACAAATGTAAGGATGTAGAGGCTTGTCTCACTAGGGGTAAGATAGATACTGCCTACAGGAAAATTAAAGAGACCTTTGGAGAGAAGAGAACCACTTGTATGAATATCAAGAGCTCAGATGGCAACCCAGTTCTAAGCAAAGAAGGGAAGGCAGAAAGGTGGAAGGAGTATATAGAGGGTTTAAACAAGGGCGATGTACTTGAGGACAATATTATGGAAATGGAAGAGGATGTAGATGAAGATTAAATGGGAGATAAGATACTGCGTGAAGAGTTTGACAGAGCACTGAAAGACCTGAGTCGAAACAAGGCCCCGGGAGTAGACAACATTCCATTAGAACTACTGACGGCCTTGGGAGAGCCAGTCATGACAAAACTCTACCATCTGGTGAGCAAGATGTATGAGACAGGCGAAATACCCACAGACTTCAAGAAGAATATAACAGTTCCAATCCCAAAGAAATCAGGTGTTGACAGATGTGAAAATTACCAAACTATCAGTTTAATAAGTCACAGCTGTAAAATACTAACACGAATTCTTTACAGACGAATGGAAAAACAGGTAGAAGCGGACCTCGGGGAAGATCAGTTTGGATTCCGTAGAAATGTTGGAACACGTGAGGCAATACTAACCTTACGACTTATCTTAGAAGAAAGATTAAGAAAAGGCAAACCTACGTTTCTAGCATTTGTAGACTTAGAGAAAGCTTTTGACAACGTTAACTGGAATACTCTCTTTCAAATTCTGAAGGTGGCAGGGGTGAGATACAGGGAGCGAAAGGCTATTTACAATTTGTACAGAAACCAGATGGCAGTTATAAAAGTCGAGGGGCATGAAAGGGAAGTAGTGGTTGGGAAAGGAGTGAGACAGTTTTGTAGCCTCTCCCCGATGTTATTCAATCTGTATATTGAGCAAGCAGTAAAGGAAACAAAAGAGAAATTCGGAGTAGGTATTAAAATTCATGGAGAAGAAGTAAAAACTTTGAGGTTCGCCGATGACATTGTAATTCTGTCAGAGACAGCAAAGGACTTGGAAGAGCAGTTGAACGGAATGGACAGTGTCTTGAAAGGAGGATATAAGATGAACATCAACAAAAGCAAAACGAGGATAATGGAATGCAGTCAAATTAAATCGGGTGATGCTGAGGAGATTAGATTAGGAAATGAGACACTTAAAGTAGTAAAGGAGTTTTGCTATTTAGGGAGTAAAATAACTGATGATGGTCGAAGTAGACAGGATATAAAATGTAGACTGGCAATGGCAAGGAAATCGTTTCTGAAGAAGAGAAATTTGTTAACATCGATTATAGATTTAAGTCTCAGGAAGTCGTTTCTGAAAGTATTTGTATGGAGTGTAGCCATTTATGGAAGTGAAACATGGACGATAACCAGTTTGGACAAGAAGAGACTTGAAGCTTTCGAAATGTGGTGCTACAGAAGAATGCTGAAGATAAGGTGGGTAGATCACGTAACTAATGAGGATGTATTGAATAGGATTGGGGAGAAGAGAAGTTTGTGGCACAACTTGACTAGAAGAAGGGATCGGTTGGTAGGACATGTTTTGAGGCATCAAGGGATCACAAATTTAGCATTGGAGGGCAGCGTGGAGGGTAAAAATCGTAGAGGGAGACCAAGAGATGAATACACTAAGCAGATTCAGAATGATGTAGGTTGCAGTAGGTACTGGGAGATGAAGAAGCTTGCACAGGATAGAGTAGCATGGAGAGCTGCATCAAACCAGTCTCAGGACTGAAGACCACAACAACAACAACATCTCTGCTGAGAGCATAACTTCGTCGCACAACAGGATATCACATGGAAGCTGAAAGCGCCACTAGCGGCTTGGTGGCGAAGATTGTGGGAGCAGATGGTTGGCTCAGTTAAACGATGCCTGCGTAAGGTACTGAGCCGTTGAAGCTAGGAAGTGGAAGGCCTACAGACTATACCTGTGAGCATAGAAGCTGCCCTCGATTCAAGAGTCATCACACAAACTGAGGGCGACGTGCTTACGCCAGCTCGTTTTCTCATAGGAGGGAGACTTACCACCACACCAACGGGACCTGAGGATCCAAAAAGATCAGATTAGGTAAGACAATTTAAGCTACTACAGAAGATATCCGACGAATTTAGGATATGGTGGATGAAAGAGTATTTATTGCTCCTTCGAACCTTCTATTAAGTGAAGCACACTGGCAAACGACTGAAGGACCAAACTGGAGATATTTTACTTCTTCAGAAGGATGTAGTTTCCCACCACATGTAGAAGGGAGCAAGAGTGAAAGAACTACGAACAGGTCGAGACGCACTAACTTGAATTGTTGTCTTCGTTAAGCCGGATGGAAGAACTGTTACAAGGTCAGCCCAGTTGGTCGTCCACCTAGAAATCGATCAGGATGGAGAGGATGTGGAAGATCAGCGACGTTGTACATCGTTGTCCTGAGCACTTTATCTTTGTACCTATGTTTGACTTTCTTGTTGTTATAGTTACATAAATAAACACTCTTCTACGTGCTCGGCTTGTACTTCCTTACTTTCTGAACTCGGCAGCAACTGGTAGTGCATACCGAAGTAACACAGCAGCTAGCTTCTTTTTAACGGCAACCGATAACTCTTGGAGTGAAAGGTGTAGCAATAAGACGCTTGAAAAAAATATACGATGGAACTAATCGCAAAATAAGGCGAGAAAAGTATTCTTCTTATATTCTTACTCTGCACAATGACCCTACTTTCTAACCTTATGAGATCGAAGTTTCTCACAACGAGGTCTTTGAATAAATATTTCTTGGTTACTTTTCGCTTCACATCTGGGTAAAATCTCCAGCGTTCAACGAAATCCTCGACCGACGTCCGTAACAACTGACTGTCGTGGCTGCTGTTATATAGATCATTTAGGGCCCATAGCTGGCTTGTGATTGGTTGGCGTATAGCATAATTACGTCACACTCCAGAGATTAGGTCCATATCTGCAGTGGCGGTACCAATGTTCTTGTAGGAACGTAAATAGTTGAGCGCATTTCTATGCGACTTCTCAGCGCTTCCATGTGCCATTCGGATTTCAGCCGCTGTCCCAGTTGAAGACGAGCTTGCTCTTCCTAATTCTCCATTGCCTCCAGCAGTGGCCAATTTCTTTATGAAGCATTTTGGAAAATGCGCCTTATATGTGGCTCCGTTTCACCATCTCCATTTTATCGATTTGGTGACACATTTTCGTCTGGCCAGAGAGCGAGAGGTCCATCGATGACATGAATAGCATGCATCCGAACATCTGGTTCGCTGTCGAGGTAGTTAGCCAACGGAAGCTGCCAAATCTTTGGTTGAACGAAAATTGGATGAGCTACTCGGCCACTCTGGACACCTCAAGCCGACGCGCACTGATTTACATCTCAGCACACGCAGTTTTCATCACCTCGTCCAGAAGAAACCTGTTTTAAATACATCCGTAAACGCACTGGAATAAAGTGTTTTTCTCTGTAACTTACAAAATAACAACTGGAAGGAATAGTTGTTCAGATAGATAAACGTAAGAAATCGTATTGATTTTTCGAGTGTTATGAACATGATCCATTCAGTTATTTCCCAGAGAGTTACAGCAACAAGCAACGATTTTTTAAAATGAGACATTATTTTTTCTTTCATACAACTGAAATATTTACGAGTAATTGGTCGTAGCGGAATGTTCATATAAGTGAGCTTTTGAAACGCGCGCCCATTTTTATGAATGCACAACTCAGTGCAGTTTCTAAACGACGTATGGACCAGACTATCTCCCGGCATAACTAAAAAATTCTGTCACTCATTATTTTGTAAGTTATAGAGAAAAAAGTCTTATGTGAAACGCCCAGTGGAGCTACAACTGTTTGTGACAAAATAATGTTTTATATATTTCCCAACATCATTTGTGAAAAGTTTCTTTGCAGAGAAACGTTACACAGTATTAACACTCAAGTTCCTTTCAAAAACTCGCGAATACACTTAAAAATGTACATCGATCCTCAGTTTAAGCGGTAAAAAGCCATAGCCGAATGTTCTCGACTTTGCAAATGGTTCAAATGCCACTGAGCACTATGGGACTTAATATCTGAGGTCATCAGTCCCAGCCCGCCGGTGTGGCTGAGCGGTTCTAGGCGCTTCAGTCTGGAACCGCGCGACCGCTACGGTCGCAGGTTCGAATCCTGCCTCGGGCATGGATGTGTGTGATGCCCTTAGGTTAGGTTTCAGTAGTTCTAAGTTCTAGGGGACTGATGACCTCAGATGTTAAGTCCCATAGTGCTCAGAGCCATTTGAACCATCACCAGTCCCCTAGACGTAGAACTACTTAAACCTAACTAACCTAAGAACATCACTCATCCATGCCCAAGGTACGATTAGAACCTGCGACGACCGTAGCAGCAGCGCGGTTCCTGACTGAAGCGCCTAGAATCGCTCGGCCACAACGGCCGGCTCGACTTTGCACAGAGATGGAATTGATATCAGTCAATTTCCTTTTTGTCGTGTTGGTACATCTTTTGTAATAACGTAATTCATGTGTCGACGTGAATAGGTTCGTTTATGCGGCTTTTAAAAGCGGTTAAGTTCTGCGTATTTCATTCAAACGGATAATCAGAAATACCATGGCGTCATAAAATTCTTTGATGAAATGTATTCGCGAATTCAAATAGGGTATCACAACATCTATACAATTTATTGTAAACAAATAAAAATTTGTTCCCTATCCGGACTTGAACCTGGCTTTCCCCCTTTACTCGAATGGTCGCCTTAACCGCTTTTTTTCGCAGTTTCGCCTTTGTTTCCCCTATCTGGGGTACACAAGAGGGGGTCAGGGGGTAGAGTGGCAGGGTCGCAACCCGAGGCCTGCCCACGGTGTCCCCGTTAAGCCTTGAGGAAAAGGAAGAGAAGGGGAATTATGTGGCAAACCAAAAACAAAGACAAATATAGTAGTTTATAACCACAGAGCAACAACTTAATTTTTTTATTTTATTTTATTTTATGTTGTGTTTTTTAAGTTTGTGTGTGTGTGTGTGTGTGTGTGTGTGTGTGTGTGTGTGTGTGTGACGACCCAAAATGGCAGACTTATGGTAAGGTGTGATACGTTGGAGGGGGAGAACTAAATGACGCTTCTAGCGCGTGACGGACATTGAGGAGAAAAACGAAAAACAACATGGTAAGCCCGCATCTCGTGGTCGTGCGGTAGCGTTCTCGCTTCCCACGCCCGGGTTCCCGGGTTCGATTCCCGGCGGGGTCAGGGATTTTCTCTGCCTCGTGATGGCTGGGTGTTGTGTGCTGTCCTTAGGTTAGTTAGGTTTAAGTAGTTCTAAGTTCTAGGGGACTTATGACCACAGCAGTTGAGTCCCATAGTGCTCAGAGCCATTTGAACCAACATGGTAATAGACATGTCGGAAGTCCCGCACCACCGTACGTGCAGCCGGGTCATCCAGCGTATCTTGTCGTTTTAGTTCGTGTTGTGCTGTTCAAATGGCTCTGAGCACTATGGGACTTAACATCGATGGTCATCAGTCCCCTAGAACTTAGAACTACTTAAACGTAACTAACCTAAGGACATCACACACATCCATGCCCGAGGCAGGATTCGAACCTGAGACCGTAGCAGTCGCGCGGTTCCAGACTGTAGCACCTAGAACCGCTTGGCCACTGCGGTCGGCTCGGTGGATGGTGCAAGACACGCCACAGATAATTTAAAAAACCTGTCCGTATTGTGGGTGGCGAACAATAGCGTGGTCCCTCTAGTGGAGATAACACACATCCATGCTCGAAGCAGGATTCGAACCTGCGACCGTAGTAGTCACGCGGTTCCGGACTGAGGCGCCTAGAGCCGCTCGGCCACCGCGGCCGGCCAGCATATACTGTACTCGAACATTATGAATCACCTTGAAGAAAATTACTTGACACCTAACCAACAGGGATTCAGAAAATATAGTTCTTGTGCAAGACGACGCTGAAGGTATACTGACTGAACATGGCCTTTTTGTCTGCAGCCGGAACACGTTCGAGGTTGGCCATCATACACGATGAAGGCATGACATCCATCAATGTTCAAGTAGGACAGGACATGTCTCGAGAGATCGATTTTCACCTGACGTACTGCACTGCAGGCTTGGTACTTTCGAAAGTTTGACATTTCTTCTACCATTAGATATGTCACATTGCCAATTGGTCGAAAAACTGCCTTGACAACATCTTCCGGCACCTCAAAATGAAACTCAAACAGTCACAGTGTCCACATGCCAAGTCTCCCGTGGTCCATCGCGAGGGCCATGGTTCAAATGGTTCAAATGGCTGTGAGCACTATGAGACTTAACATCTCAGGTCAGCAGTCCCCTAGAACTTAGAACTACTTAAACCTAACGAGCCTAAGGACCTCACACACATCCATGCCCGAGGCAGGATTCGAACCTGCGACCGTAGCGGTCCCGCGGTTCCAGACAAGCACCTAGAACCGCTCGGTCACTGCGGCCGGCGAGGGCCTTGGTATGACCGTCGAAGTGTTTTAACTTAGGGGCGTCAGCGTACTTATTGACCATGTCAGTGCACGTGGCCGCAGATGTTATCTTAAATAATCGATATTGGCGCTGATGAAAAAATTTATGTCCACAATGAGCGATGGATCTAGTCCAAGTTGGTCTCGAAGGGACTGCTCAGCTTCGTAAGCACATGGGCGGATATGCTCTGGTTGAAAAGTGATCTTTATCGTGTCCTGCCTATAGGAATGTGCTATTGCCCGGTGAAAGTAAATACGGAACTAACCCGCAAGCAAAGTAGTCGCGCGCGGTCCCACTGGCGAGACGCAGCAGACGTCCTCGCTTCTCCGCTGCTGTTAGTGAAATGGTCTCTTCTGCTCTCTGAGCACGCTCCGCAGACCGACCCAAACTCTCATATGTCCCAATGTCTGCTTTGCAAAGTCTCGAACAGTTATGTTATTCTCGCACAGGCAGAGACTTATTTAGTTTTCTCGTCAAGAGCCCTTGGCTTTGGCAGGAAATACGTTATTAGTACAGTGTCTGTATTTGACAGTGTCTGTGAAGTTCGATGCAGTCTTCCCTCTGACATGCATGCATATCTGAAGGAATATTGCATCAAACATTACAACACTGTAAAACACAGACACTGCACTAATGTGTCTCGATGGTATATTGATAACGAAAACTGACATAAAGCGGATAAAGGTTTTGAAGGGTCTGTACCATATTTATGGGCAGTTAAGAGAAATTCATAACTGAATTCAAACGTAGTCATGCTTTGCTTGTAGATGATTCACGTAAAACATCTCCCAAAACAAAACCCAGCGATAAAAAGCCTTGAAAGTGTACAATGTACTAGTTGACGATTAGAGGTACAAAAAATAGCTAACTTAGTACGCAAATCAGAAGAAATATTTCACTTCCTCAAAATAATTCTCAGCAGTCCTAAAGGAGGTTTTTGGATCCTTAAATTACTGGAAAATGTAAAAAGGGGATGTGCACTAATGGATCACATCAAAAACACCTCCCTTTTCCTAACGGCATTCCTCTGCAGTAGATAATCATAAACAACGATTCCAAGATATCTATAAAAAATTAGATGATTTACAATGTGTCAGAGATTAAGTTGCATTCCTCCAGTACTCTTACGTACCATGATGAAGGTCGCTTTCAGTAAAGGCCGAAACGGTCTACACACAGAAGAATTTTATAGAAAGTGACTCTGGCTGTGAAAACTTACCAATATGTAAATCTTGCCGGCCAGTGTGGCCGAGCGGTTCTGGGCGCTTCAGTATGGAACCGCGCGACCGCTACGGTCGCAGGTTCGAATCCTGCCTCGGGAGTGGATGTGTGTGATGTCCTTAGGTTAGTTAGGTTTAAGTAGTTCTAAGTTCTAGGGGACTGATGACCTCAGATGTTAAGTCCCATAGTGCTCAGAGCCATTTGAACCATTTAAATCTTGGCTGGTTGCCTTTCCGTAACTATCGCTTCTTTCCCTTCTCGTACCCTCCATAGAATTTCTCCTGTCACCATGACCATGGCAGCGTTTTTGCCGAAACTTGTTTCATGTGACGGTTAGTGCGGTTACAAACAAGAAAAAGTCAGCAGAATTTTAAATTTAATTTAGCTGTATTCATCAATAAGAAAGGAAGTTAAGGTAGCTTTTCTATGTTGGGAGCTACTAACCGACATTAGAGGACTATCAGTGGAAATTTCTGAGCGACATACAGGAAATTGTTAGAAAATGAAAAGTACGAAAAACTTGCCAAGTGAAAAATTTCAAGTGTAGGGTATGTTGACAATCTTTGATCACTTTGAAGTATCATGAAGATCTGCCTAGATATGTACGTAGTTTTTTTATAATTGTACCCCATTTGAAGAAACTTTAATGCTGCTACTAATATTGTCTGCCAGCTCATTAATAAACGAAAGCAACTACAAAGGCACCAATACACTTTCCTAGGGCACGTCTAAAATTATTTATACATCTATCAATCCAAGATAACACGCTGCGTCCTCCCTAGAAATAAGTTTTGCGACCTGTCACAAATTTAATATGATATCCCATATAGTCGTACTTTCATTAATATGCGTTGGTTTTTTATACTGAACCAAATACTTTTCGGATCTCAAAAAACATACGTCCACCTGATCGCCTTGAAAAAACGGTGGTTTGGTTTCGCGTGAGCGATGTTCATCATGAATGGTTCGCTATTGATCCTATGGTCCAAGGAAAGTATTGTCACTGAATGGTTGTAAGAAAATAGAATACGAGTTAAACAGTTTTTTCACTTGGTGTGCTTAAAATGTGGATGAATGCAAGACATGTCGTTACCGATAAGAGAGAACCCAATAGTATCTGATCACAAGCTCAGTGGTGAGTCTTCACATCACTCTAATTAGCAGTCTTGCTGCACTACTGTTTGAAAAAAGTTGAACACCAAAACCGAGAGATGTGATCACAATGAAATTTATTCCACACATTAAGGACATGACACTACACAAATGATTAGCATTATAGACTTGTACATGCACTGCGACTACTCAGCCACGCGGTTTATAGGCACATCCACAAAGCATCAGTTTTGGCTGCAGGAGTATCTGAACGAACAAACTGCCAACCAAGCATATCACAGACGTGTTCGGTGGGTGACATGTCAGGCGGGCAGGCAGGCCTGAAAAGCAGTTGTACCCGTCCTTCATCGAAGAAGAACTCGTAAACTCCTCGCCACATGCGGTAAGGCGTTGTCCTGCCGAAATATAATATGTGTAGCGGCCTGCAGGAGGGGCAGTGCCTCAGGCTGTGAAACTTTCCTGATGTAGCGGTAGCTATTGGATTACCCTAAAGGCGTAGGAGGCGGGATCGCGTCCATTGAGCATCAAACCATCACACTTCGCCTTTGTCCGCTATGCCCTCAACAATATACACTACTGGCCATTAAAATTGCTACGCCAAGGAGAATTGCAGATGATAAACGGGTATTCATTGTACAAATATATTATATTACAACTGACATGTGATTACATTTTCACGCAATTTGGGTGCATAGATCCTGACAAATCAGTACCCAGAACAACCACCTCTGGCCGAAATAACGGCCTTGATACGCCTGCGCATTGAGTCAAACAGAGCTTGGATGAATCTGGAGAATGTGCTGGCCAGGGCAGCAGTCAAACATTTTCTCTATCCAGAAAGGCCTTTACAGGACCTGCAACATGCGGTCTTGCATTATCTTGCGGAAATGTAGGGTTTCGCAGGGATCGAATGAAGGGTAAAGCCACGGGTCGTAACACATCTGAAATGTAACGTCCACTGTTCAAAGTGCCGTCAATGCGAACAAGAGGTGACAAAGACATGTAACCAATGACACCCCATACCATTACGCTGGGTGATACGCCAGTATGGCGATGACGAATACACGCTTCCAATGTGCGTTCACCATCGTGATGCTGTAAACTGAACCTGGATTCATCCGGAAAAAATGACGTTTTGCCATTCGTGCACCCAGCATCGTCGTTGAGTACACCATCGCAGGCGCTCCTGTCTGTGATGCAGCGCCAAGGGTAACCGCAGCCGTGGTCTCCGATCTGATAGTCCATGCTGCTGCAAACGTCGTCGAACTGTTCGTGCAGATGGTTGTTGTCTTGCAAACGTCCCCACCTGTTGACTCCGGGATCGAGACGTGGCTGCACGATCCGTTACAGCCATGCGGATAAGATGCCTGTCAACTCGACTGCTAGTGATACGAGGCCGTTGGGATCCAGTACGGAGTTCCGTATTACCCTCCTGAACCCACCGATTACATATTCTGCTAACAGTCATTGTATCTCGACCAACGTGAGCAGCAATGTCGCGATACGATAAACCGTAATCGCGATAGGCTACAATCCGACCTTTATCAAAGTCGGAAACGTGATGGTACGCATTTCTCCTCCTTACACGAGGCATAAGAACAACGTTTCACCAGGCAACTTCGTAGGTGTCGCGACAGGGGCCAACCTTGTGTGAATGCTCTGAAAAGCTAATCATTTGCATACCACAGCATATTCTTCCTGTCGGTTAAATTTCGCGTCTGTAGCACGTCATCTTCGTGATGTAGCAATTTTAATGGCCAGTAGTGTAGTCTACCCGACTGCGTTCACCAGGACGGCGTCGAGCGCATATGCTGCCATCACTGCACGACAAGTTGAAGTGAGACTGGTCTGAGAATATTACATTTTGTCACTCAGCGTACCAGTGTCGGTGTTCACGTGCCCATTGCAGTCTGTATTGTTAGTGGCTTCTGGTCAGTGGAAGCCGACGCAATGACATGCGTGTCACGAGTCCGGCCCAGAGAAGACGAAGACATATTCACACCCGTTGCAGTGCTCCAACGTCGCGCTACACTGCGGACGAAGCTGTTCTGTCCGTAACGTCCATGCGGACGAGATGGCGGTCACCTCGCGCTGTGGTCGCATTGTGTCGCTCAGTACCCTATCGGTGCTGCGAACGGCCCTCTTCTCTACACTGGCTACACGTACGCCTCACTGTTGAAGCAGCATGCCCTGTACGAGCCGCAATGTCACCGAATGACATACCCGCCTCCTGGTTGGTTGGTTGGTTGTTTGGGGAAGGAGACCAGACAGCGACGTCATCGGTCTCATAGGATTAGAGAAGGACGGGGAAGGAAGTCGGCCGTGCCCTTTGAAACGAACCATCCCGGCATTCGCCTAGAGCGATTTAGGGAAATCACGGAAAACCTAAATCAGGATGGCCGGACGCAGGATTGAACCTTCGTCCTCCCGAATGCGAGTCCAGTCGCCTCCTGGAGACCAGTGGTTCTGTCCCGTTCGAACACACTAACATACCGATATTCCAACCTATGATATCGGCGAGGCATAGTGGCCCTTGGTTACATTTCCACTTTGTGTGACGGCTCCGTTCCCACTGAGCGTTGCGTAATACAGACAGGGCGCTGTTGGGCCTACGTGGACGCTACGTGTCTGCCATTTAAATCACTTATTACGGTTCCACCGTTCCACACTTCCTCTTGTCGTGGCGTGTTCCAGACCATCGCTTGTGAGTGTTCCACTTTTTACAACAGTGGTGTATGAAGCTATGTGAAATTGGACGAACACGGGAAAACAGTCGCGAGGAAAGCGAATGGAACGCCTCGATGTTCTGGGTGAATTCCCAGCGTTTTGAGTCCTGATCAAATCAACATGACGCCATACGTCGAACACACTGAGACGTGTTGCTAGACTCGTAAGAGGGCAGAGTAGACCACTGGAAAGTGTAATTGAAGTGGTCGAGGAATTTAAATGGGAATCCTTGGAAAAAAGACGACATAATTCTCCGAAACCTTATTTGATATTAGGGAAAGGCTTAGCAATGTCGCATACTCCGCTTATGGACCATGAGTATAGGATATGAGAGACTGGGACATTGAGACATACTGAGAGTAATTTTCTCTCTCTCGATACGTGGAAGGAAGGGCACACATCTACATCTACGTGATTACTCTGCTATTCACAATAAAGTGCCTGCCAGAGGGTTCAATGAACCACCTTCAAGCTGTCTCTCTACCGTTCCACTCTCGAACGCCACGCGGGATCGCATAAATTTTTCTGTGCGAGCCCTGATTTCTCTTAATATATCGCGATGATCATTTCTCCCTGTGTAGGTGGGTGCTAACAGAATGTTTTCGCAATAGGAGGAGAAAACTGGTGATTGAAAATTCATGAGAAGATCCCGTCGCAACAAAAAACGCCTTTGTTTTAATGATTGCCACTCCATTTACGTATCATGTCTGTGACACTACCTCCCCTTTTTCGCGATAATACAAAACGAGCTGGCCTTCTTTGTGCTTTTTCGATGTCATCCGTCAGTCCAAACTGATGCGAATCCCACACCGCACAGCAATACTCCAGAATAGGGCGGACAAGCGTGGTGTAAGCAGTCTCTTTAGTACACCTGTTACACCTTCTAAGTGTTCTGCCAGTTAAAGACAATGAAAGCACAGCAAGCGACTAATGCGGATAGTTAGTACCTTCCGTATTGCGGCATGTATGCTGATGTAGAACATTCTAACAACATAAGGCAAGTGCTGCAGAATATGTTGACGTACACTTGAGTCGGGTTCGGCAGAACTGCAGTTCAAATCCCCGTCCGAACTTCCAAATTTAGGTTTTAGGTGTTTTTCCTAAATCAATTAAGGCAGATGCCGAGGCAGCGCCTTTGAAGAAGGGAGGAAGGAAGATTAAGATTTTAACGTGCTGTCGACAGCGTGGTCATTAGAGATGGAGCACAGCCTAGGATTACGAAAGGATGCAGAAGGAAATCGGCCGTGCCCTTTTCAGAGGAACCGCCCAGGCTACACATATCTTATGGATGATTTCGGCTGTATTCACCGCTTTCTGCATCTTCTCGTTCGATGAAAATTTAATTCTACCCATGTGAGCCTTTAGGGCGGAGTGGGGGCCTTGGGGGGGCGAAAAGATAATAATCTGAAGGCGCCAAGTCAGCGGAAAACGGGGGCTAAAGCTGTCTGAGGGAAGGGGGGGGGGGTACTGTCGCGCAACAAACACACACCTCTCGTCACCATTCCCCTCTCTTCCTTGCCGGCCAGGGTGGCCGAGCGGTTCTAGGCGCTACAGTCTGGAATCGCGCGATCGTTACGGTCGCAGGTTCGAATCCTGCCTCGGGCATGGATGTGTGTGATGTCCTTAGGTTAGTTAGGTTTAAGTAGTTCTAAGTTCTAGGGGACTGATGACCTCAGAAGTTAAGTCCCATAGTGCTCAGAGCCATTTGAACCAACCCTCTCTTCCTTCTGAATGCATCTTCTGAGCTTTTTGGGGCCTCATAATATCGTTGTGCATTGATGGTCTCCCTCTTAGCCAGACATTCGACTGAAATGACGCTTTTTCGGTCCCAAAAAATGAGGGCATGGTGCTTTTCCAGAAATTGTGGTTCCGAATTTTTTGACAGATGGGGAATTAGTGTGACTCCACTGTAACGACTGTCTTTTTGTCTCAGGCGTGTAATGAGCCGCCGAGGTTTCATCTCCTGCCACAATAGAGCTCAGAAAATCCCCACTTTCCATTCCAAGCCTCTCAAGAAATTCGCGGATGCTTTTGACCCGATTTTCCTTGCGCTGTTCTGTCAACTATTTTGGGACCCATCTTGCGCACAGTTTCCGCTTTTCCAGCGTTTCTGTTAGTGTCTCCTATAAGAGAGTTCTGGAGAGTTGTGGAAACATCGCAGAAATTTTATTCACTGCCAATCGGCGGTCTTCACGAACAGTTTCCTCAATCATTTGCACGAACTCATCAGTCAAAATGGAAGGTCACCCACTCCTCTGTTTGTCACGAACATTTGTTCTGCCCCCACCAAAATCCCTACAGCACTTAAACACACTCGTTCCGTTCTTAATACCTTCTCTGTAATCCGTTTTGATTTACGAAACCCATAGTGCTCAGAGCCATTTTTGAACCATTTGATTCACGAAAAAATTACTTCCCGCCAGTAGAAAGCGGATCACAGCACGAAGCTAGCGTGGTTTCTTACCGACACCTTCCACGCAACTGGAACATTACAACGTAAGATTACGTACTACCACGTTCCTGCGTTGCTCGCTGAGGTCAGGGGATTCCCCCCACCCACCCACCACTCTCTCTCTCTCTCTCTCTCTCTCTCTCTCTCTCTCTCTTTCCTACCACTCAGTGTTGCCGACCTTCAAAAGAAGAAAACTGAAGTCAGTTATGGTCACAGTACACTCACTTTCTGAACATGACTCGAGGCTCTTAATACACACATCAAAAACAGTTGTGTATCATCCCGTTCCCAGAACTCCTGAACGTAGACATTGACTGTGGTTATTGTATCGCAGACGCAGTCCCTTTGACTGCTCACAGACGTCACTAAACCCGCTCAAAGATGTAAACAACCGTTCATGAGCAGCGCCTAATAGACGGAGGGGGTCCGACATACGATCAAATACAGTCATTCCACAAGGAAGGACGTACACGGCTTGTGTTGTGTGTAGTTCGACCATGCTTGGGTGCTCAATACCGCGTTTCGATCGAGTCCGCATTGTTACTTTGTGCCAGGAAGGGATCTCAACAAGGGAAGTGTTCAGGCTTCTCGAAGCGAACCGCAGCTATGTTCTGACATGGGGAAGATACAGAGAGACAGGAACTGTCGATAACATGCCTCGCTCAGGCCGCCCAAGGGCTACTACTGCAGTGGATGACCACTACCTACAGATTATGGTTCGGAGGAACCCTGACAGCAGCGCCACCATGTTGACTAACGCTTTTCGTGCAGCCACAGGATGTCGTGTTACGACTGAAACTGTGCGCAATAGGCTGCGTGATGCGCAACTTCACTCCCAAAGTCCCTGGGGTGGTCCATCTTTGCAACCACGACACCATGCAGCGCAGTACAGATGGGCCCAACGACATGCCAAATGGACCACTCAAGATTTGCACGTTCTCGTCACCAGTGGGTGTCACATATGCCTTCAACCAGGCAATCGTCGGAGGCGTGTTCGGAAGCAATCCAGTCAGGCTGAACGCCTTAGACACACTGTCGAGCGAGTGCAGCAAGGTGGAGGTTCCCTGATGTTTTGGAGTGGCATTATGTGGGACCGACGTACGCCGCTGGTGGTCATGGAAGGCGCCGTATGGGCTGTGCGATACGCGAATGCCATCCTCCGCCCGATAGTGCAACCATATCGGCAACATATTGGCGGGGCATTCGTCTTCATGGACGACAATTCGCGCACCCATCGTGCACATCTTGTGAATGACATTCTTCAGGATAATGACATCGCTCGACTAGAGTGGCCAAGATGTTCTCCAGACATGAACCCTATCGAACACACCTGTAGACCGAAAAGAGCTGTTTATGAACGACTTGACCCACCAACAACTCTGAGAGATCTAAACGAAATTAGAATCATATTAATACCTTCAGCTGCTTAATGGCGTTGATCTATATCAACGGGGACAGATGAAAATGTGTTCCCCGACCGGCACTCGAACCCGGTATCTACTGCTTACATGGCAGACGCTCTTTCCATCTGAGCCACCGAATGCACAGAGGATAGCGCCACTGCAGGGACTATCTCGCGCACGCCTCCCGCGAGACCCACATTCTCACCTTGTAAGTGCACACACTACATTCGTAGTGTCCCACCCCAACACACTCATTACTCGCGGAAGACATTCTTACAAAGTCCCGTAAGAACAGACACCATATCCGTATAAGTATACTGAGGGATCTACGCCGAATCGCTGTTGAGGAGTAGGACAATCTGGACCAACAGTGCCGGCCGGAGTGGCAGTGCGGTTCTAGGTGCTACAGACTGGAACCGAGCGACCGCCACGGTCGCAGGTTCGAATCCTGCCTCGGGCATGGATGTGTGTGATGTCCTTAGGTTAGTTAGGTTTAATTAGTTGTAAGTTCTAGGCGACTGATGACCTCAGAAGTTAAGTCGCATAGTGCTCAGAGCCATTTGAACCATTTTTTTTTTTTTTTTTTTTTTTGGACCAACAGTGCTTTGATGAACTTGTGGATGGTATGCCACGACGAAGACAGCCATGCATCAATGCAAGAGGACGTGCTACTGAGTATTAGAGGTACCGGGGTGTACAGCAATCTGGACCACCACCTCTGAAGGTCTCGCTGTATGGTGGTACAGCATGCAATGTGTGGTTTTCATGGGCAATAAAAAGGGTGGAAATGAAGTTTATGTTGATATCTATTCGAATTTTCTGTACAGGTTCCGGAACTCTCGGAACCAAGGTGGTGCAAAACTTTTTTTAATGTGTGTATATGCGTTTTAGAACCCATGTATACTGGATATGTCTTTCTTGTTTTGGTCCATACTACCACCTCTCAAAAAATGGAATACTTTTTTTAACACCTAATGGTGCAACACAGTAACAGCAAGTGCGCGTTAGAGGAGGTGAGTGCACCGTCGTTGGCAGAGCTGACGACAACGCCAGACTGCGGCGCCGCGTGGACCCAGCCGCGCATGAGCATTAGCCCGGCTTTGCTGGCGCGCCCGTGACAAAGTAGCGCGCGCGTGGCGCCTTCCAGCCGACTAGAGCGGCCGGATAGCGTTACGCAACGCCAGCCGCCTGGCCGAGGACGCGGAAAATCAATATAAAACCTGCGACACATTTAGCCGCTGCACCCGTGGTCGCGGCCACAGAGCCGTGGACCCACTGCTGCCACAGCCGACCGGGAACGAGCTCCGCTAAACCAGTAGCTAACCAAACCCCGCTACCACGATCACAGGGCGACACCGCCGACACGGGTACAAAATTTGACGTGTCCGCCGCCGGCAGGCAAGCCAGGTATAGCGAACAAACTAAAGTTTATTGAACGCGATTTCCACAAAAACATTCTCCACAATGAAACAACAGAAAGGCTGATTCTTCACTGAGTGAAACAAAATGGATGCTAGTCCTTCAGTAAGTGAAACAAAATAAATATTTCGTATATAACGGAGCCATAGAAGCCGATCTCGAGAAAGATCAGTTTGGATTCCGTAGAAATATTGGAACACGCGAGGCAATACTGACCCTACGACTTACCTTAGAAGAAAGATTAAGGAAAGGCAAACCTACGTTCCTAGCATTTGTAGACTTAGAGAAAACTTTAGACAATGTTGACTGGAATACTCTCTTTCAAATTCTGAAAGTGGCAGGGGTAAAACAAAGGGAACTAAAGGCTATTTACTATTTGTACAGAAACCAGATGGCAGTTATAAGAGTCGAGGGGCATGAAAGGCAAGCAGTGGTTGGAAAGGGAGTGAGACAGGGTTGTAGCCTCTTCCCAATGTTATTCAATCTGTATATTGAGCAAGCAGTAAAGGAAACAAAAGAAAATTTCGGAGTAGGTATTAAAATCCATGGAGAAGAAATAAAAACTTTGAGGTTCGCCGATGACATTGTAATTCTATCAGAGACGGCAAAAGACTTGGAAGAGCAGTTGAACGGAATGGACAGTGTCTTGAAAGGAGGATATACGATGAACATCAAAAAAGCAAAACGAGGATAATGGAATGTAGTCGAATTAGGTCGGGTGATGCTGAGGGAATTAGATTAGGGAATGAGACACTTAAAGTAGTAAAGGAGTTTTGCTATTTAGGGAGCAAAATAACTGATGATGGTCGAAGTAGAGAGGATATAAAATCTAGACTGGCAATGACAAGGAAAGGGTTTCTGAAGAAGAGAAATTTGTTAACATCGAGTATAGATTTAAGTGTCAGGAAGTTATTTCTGAAAGTATTTGTATGGAGTGTAGCCATGTATGGAAGTGAAACGTGGACGATAAATAGTTTGGACAAGAAGAGAATAGAATCTTTCGAAATGTGGTGCTACAGAAGAATGCTGAAGATTAGATGGGTAGATCGCATAACTAATTAGGAGGTACTGAATAGGATTGGGGAGAAGTTTGTGGCACAGCTTAACTAGAAGAAGGGACCGGTTGGTAGGACATGTTCTGGGGCATCAAGGGATCACCAATTAGTATTGGAGGGCAGCGTGGAGGGTAAAAATCGTAGAGGGAGACCAAGAGATGAATACATTAAGCAGATTCAGAAGGATGTAGGTTGCAGTAGGTACTGGGAGATGAAGAAGCTTGCACCGGATAGAGTACCAAAGAGAGCTGCATCAAACCAGTCTCAGGACTGAAGACCACAACAACAACAACGGAGCCATTTAGATTTCCCGAGTCACAAAGAAAACAAATAAGTTCCGCGATACACACGTTTCAGTGAACACAAACTTAAAGTCTTAAGAGGTTTTCATTAAAAATAGTGAATTACGTTTCTGTAGTTTGTAACCTCCCCCTCGCTTATCGATCTTAATGACAGTGAAAAATCAAACCGCGTGTACCTAATGGAAATTTGGGAAAAGCAATCGTCACCGAAGTTAATCTGTCGGTAAAGAGGGAGGAAAGGGTTACATCTAAATGAAAGGAAAAATGCAAATGAAACTGGTGGAAATTAATTTTGAAAAGGGGTAAAGTTAATGAAGAAAGTAAATGTGCGGCCGTTACGTTAACAATTAACTAGCGGTAATTAGATATTTGAGATTTGGGGGAAACTACGGTCGCCAGTCCTAAGGACAATTACTATAGTAACTGAAAAAGAAAGGTAATTACACATATAATTAGCTCTAGAAGCGTGGCAACTGAAGGTTGACACGTGTAGTGTGAAAACTGAAAGTTTGTCAGAAGTAATAAATTTCGCTACACTCTGACTTAATTTAGCAAAAGAATTAATAAAACTGGAAAATCGAAAGTTAATTTAGTGACTGAAGTTAATAGTGAGCTTTCTTTCTGAAGCACATCGACATTCAGTAAAATAAGGTTAGTCTTGGACTACCTCAACAATCATTTCAAAAGCTACTTGAATCTACGCAATTTAGAAATAAGAGAATTAACTTTGAACTTGAATTAAATGATTCTGAACAATTAACAATAGTAAAATTTAGTACGTACCAAGCTGAGCTGCAGTCACAGGTAACTAAAATACGGTAACAAAACTCGCACTCTTAATTTGTGCTTGTGCAATCTAAATATTGTAGCCAGCTGAACTTTGAAATTAAAGCAGTGAAATGGAATTATGCTGGCGTTTGAATTTCAACGACACTCGGGCTCATTTCGGAAAAGGAAGGGACCCTGCTTGGCAATGCAATTGGGACAATGAGCAACAAAGGTTCATGCTAAGTTGCTGTAATTTTGCGAGGCAAATGGAACAATTTGAAAAGCTGAGGTCTGTCATACAGTTCTGAAACTTTACGTGCTTTTAGTCTTCCTTGTTGGTTGATTGAAGGTTTGAAGCCGTCGATCGAGGAGGTGGCGACAGTCACTCATTGTCGGCCGTCGCTGTTGCAGAAGCTGGATGTTGGCGCGCCTTCTTCTCGACACGGTCACCAGGCGAAACGGGCTCTTGATGTGCGCCAGCTAATGCTTCCCGTCCGCGACACCATGTCAGAAACTATCATCGCGAGTCGAGCGCAATTACATGCTGCCAAACCCCGAAAGCGCGGCAACTCGCGGGAGCTTCACACAACACACCTGCTCCACTCGCTACTCCCGCCAGACTCTGACTGTTCTGCCCGCGCTTCACGCGGCAGAGTTAACACTACCAAAGATCCTACACACTTTGAGTCTTCACACGACCTATCGATGTAATCGTTCGATAGCAGTTTTCCCTAGCCAAGACCCAGCGTAAAATACAAATAATATTTACGAAACAAACCAATTATACATCGACATAAGTGCATAAATATATATATATCCAAACAGTAAAGCAATTACAATATATAAAGAGACAGAAATGTCATATCTTGAGGTAACAAAACAAGGAAAAAAATAATAGTACAATAGATGGAAATAGGAGGATATGCATTTCCGGCGTTACACGTGCCCCACATTGTCTGAGGATGTTCGTGTAACGTAAACAGACTCAGAAAATGTCCCAAAAAAGAAACAGCGGAAATGCGTATGCTCAAAACATCAACAAAATTTAGCATTCGTCTAATTAACCATAAATCAATTTTTAGACCATAATAACTGAGTGGAGACACTCCTAATCTTATTCCACTCTGTCATCTTGCACAAAATAAAACAGGTTGACAACATATTAAAATTCATAGAAAATATAGAAAATGGTTTAGCTATTCCAAAATCATTAAAATTCGTAACACTATGAGGAATGGAATACTATTTGCAAAATTAATTAGATTGCATGGTCATAAAACCAGGTAGATCAAAATACGCAAATAAATAATTAAATAGACTACACATTTTATATAACCTTTTCATAATTAATATTCTCGTCACGAGAATCTACTTAACGCTAAACAACAAAATAATACACATCAGATCGAAAAAAACATAAATATTGACAGTAGAATTCTTTCAGCTGTCCAGGAAGAAAAACAATTCCGCCTTCCGTACTCGCAAGTACAAAGAATGCCGACAGCGGCCCAAGAGCCAACAGCGGCACAAGAGCCGACAGCGGCTCGCCCTGCCAGTATTGTTGCGCCCGAGTGTGCGGCACGCTTGATCTCACTCGCCCTTGTGACGGCGTTTCCAGAACGTCCGTTTCACTGAATTCTTTCGGAAAAACTCACTCCCGAGTAATCTCAAGGAGTCCATAAACACTATCACAGTGGATAACTCAACACTGTCCATCATCACACGAATGTACTAGCCTGAAACTTAAAACAGCGTCTAAGTACATCGGCAATGACTAGTAAATCACATATTTATGAAATCTTACAGCTATTTACAAAATCATATTTACATTCCTTAATCTACTGTGACCCAGCTGAAAACTTAAACTAGCAGCTTGGATTTTTAAATTGATTAATATTAAATTGATTAATCAAAATTAATTACTTATTAATTACAACTTCTTTAATGACCTTGGTCAGTCAAAAGCATGGCAATCTAGCAAATCGTTAAATCTTACACTCTATTCTACATACTGTACAAATTACCCATTCTGTGGTATTAATCGATCCTAGGTTGGTACAATTTCAGGTCTACAATGGTCCATTATAAACAAACTTAAATTTAGAGATTTCATTGTCTATCTCGCTCGATTTCTCATGAGCTTTTACAAGTACTAAGTCTCCGATTGCAAACTTAGCAAAACGCACTTTAGCGTCATTACGACGTATGCGAGCATCGGCTTTTAGCTTCATTACTTCTCGCAAACGATCGTTTTTCACACCAATACTAATGTCAATCCGTGGAGGGAATTTGATTATCTCTTCCAATTCACTTTCTACACTTTTGTCAATGCCGAACTTCCTCACATTACGGCAGTTCAAACTCATTCCTACGTCAATGTCAGCCGGCCAGTTAACAATGTGTATAGGCTGGTATTGCCTATGCACACCGTCTCCTGCCTCGTCAAAACTAACTATCATTGTTTTATCTAGTGACATACATGTCAAAGTTTTGCTTTCGCAGTTAATCACTGCACGGTACTTTAATAGCCAATCTAACCCGATAATTACTTCCGTAGTTAAGTCTGGCACGACGACAAACTCTTGTTCAAATCGTGCCCCACATATCTCGAAGTTGACAAAATCTGTTTTGTGACCGGTTTACTGGCCTTCCCAGTAGCACCGATAATTTTCACTCCTGTTACTGGCATAACTACGATGCCAGGTCTGTCTTTCAGTAACCCAAATATTTTCCCAGATACAGCACTCAATTCTGCACCGGTGTCAATCAACACGTTGAGTTGTAGGTCGTGCATATTAACAGACACTACTATCTGTCTACACTTGTCCTCGACTGTTTCTTTATTTTCCCACAGTAAATCCTCGTCTATATCCAGGTCATTCCAGAAAAAACCATCCGGCTTTGATCCTAAATCCGGTTTATCTGGCGGCTTTTTCAGCCTCTGTTCACATACAGTTTTAATTTCAACACGTTTGTCCTGAGGCTTAGTCTGTAGCTTCGCCTCCAATACCGAAACCTTTTCCTGTAACTCGTCAACTAGTGAGTGCTGCTTTGCTATCACTTCACTAATTGTCACCTTCGTTGATTCCTCTTTGGTCAGATTGATCTCATCTGCCAATCTACCTGGAAGAATGTGCCCAGTAGCATCTGAAATTACTTCCTCTACATCTGCGCAACCCACACTGTTATCTTCTGACCGTATAATGTCAGCTCTAACCTCATACACGCTGTAATCTACGTGCTTTTCCACCAATCGTTTCCGGCTATCACTAAAATTTTCGTAATCTTTCTCCTTAATACTCTCGCAATGTTTAAACCGGATGTTCGCGTCGAATGGGTCGGCTACTTCTACCACTACAACTTTCGGTAAAGTCTGCCGGTTAGGGCCAGAACTTTCCGTTACTACTTCAACATTCAACTCCTGCGGGACGAAACACGACGCATCTTGCTCGTGCTCCCCCTTAACATCAACTATTTCTAGTAAAGTCTGCCGGTTAGGGCCAGAACTTTCCATCACTTCACAATCACTATCTTCCTGCGGGACGAGACGCGGCAAATCCTGCCCGCGCTCCCCATAAACACTTCTCCCGTACAGGCCCCTATAATCTCTTAGTTCGTCGTATAAGCGACCGAACTGCCTTAACCAGACCTCATCCCTCTCTGCATCCCCTCGCTCGATGACGGACGTTTTATCCGACATCTGATCTTCTTTCAACACTTGCGAACCATTCTTAAGCTCAATCTCCAGTTCCGCTGTGGGTATTACAGCTGCCACTTTATAGTCGATTTCCGGAACACTACTTAAATTGTTCTCACTGACAGTGAATGTATTTTCTACTGCCGTGTCTACAGCTGATCTACTACTTGTGAGCGCACTCCTTTCTCCTAATACTGGCACACTCTCCCGCCGTTGATTATTCCATACGGAATTTTCATAACGACGCCACCTGGGTTTTCTCCTGTTATTGGGCCGCCAAAATTTCTCCACGCCCGGTCGGCCCCTCACCGGCGCGGCTAATGGTTTCCCTGTCTCGTCCCAGCAGATACGCTCCCCGGATACTGCTGAGGCGGCTGGTCACACCCTCTGGCGTTATTACTATTCTGCGCAGCCCGTATCACGCTAGTATGATACTGGTTTCCGTCATTCCGGTTATTATTTGCATTGTACCGATTGTCATTACGGCCCGAACCATTATTGTTATTGCTGCCAAGATTGCGGTATGCATTATTCCCATGGTTATTGTTGTTGTGGTTGCTGTGGTACCCGTTGTTGTTACCACGGCCTCTACCCCTGTCGCGATTATTGCGCCAATAGTCCTCGTCCTCAACTCTTCCCAGGAAATCATTGATTGTCCTGTGATTGCTCCCTACGTAGCGTTTTGCATCATCTGGAAGCTTTTTGTAGAGTTCCCAGACTATTTCGGATTCCGTGCGGCGATCACGCAAGTATTCCAACTTGCGGATCCAGCCCTCACAAAACTCCTTCATCGAACCGCGCGAATTCGCATCGAAAGGCCTCGATACGACAAATTCGCGCCAGACACCTTGCTGTTTCTTCTCTGACCAGTATTCAGCCAGAAACAAATTTTTAAACTCGTCAAAAGTCAGGTTCGTAATGTTGAGGTTTAAGCCCCAACGCTTGGCATCACCAGCCAACACATCAATAACCGCATTAATTTTTCTCTCATTAGTCCATGATCTGGGTAAAACTCTTTCACAATTTTTAATGAAATCCGTCGGGTGTATACCGCCTTTTTTCAAGGGGTCGAACCGCTCCTCTTTCGTCAACAACTCCGAACTATGTGCACAGATTGGCACATAGCTCTGTTTTTCGTCAAGTTTCCTTTCTAATTCCGACACCCTCGTAATCACTTGGCAAGTGCTTGTCGCAAGCGTTTCCACTTCCCTCTTTTTCTCTCCGCAGGTATTAGCCTGCTTCGTCACTTTGGTATCTACTTCGGATACTAAAGCCTTTAAAGTTTCCACCTTCTGAAGATCCTCTTTTCTCACTAATTGAATTTGTTCCGTCACCTTATTCTCGATGATCGGAGCAACTGCGTCTCCTACACTTTTCTCGATTCTGCTAATTTCGGAATCAAAACGAGTATTTATGCTCGCAATTTCCGCCTGAACGCCTATCATTTCCTGTTTAAGATTACCGATTTCGGTATTAATTACAACAATATCTTCTTTGATTTTATCAACTTTTGTGTTAACAACTCCAACATTGTTGATAACAACGTTAATAGCTTTGTTCTGATTGTCTAGCAACCGTTCAAATTTTTCAGACTGAGCTTCTTGCTTGGCAGCCTGAGCTTCTTGTTTGGCAGCCTGATCTTCTTGCTTGGCCGATTGACTCTTGATTTCGTTAATCAAAACATTCAATAAATCAGTTAAATTCCCGGAAACTACCGGTTTTACTTCCGCAGCGGCTTCCTCTTTAATTGTCCCCCCGTATTCTTCATCAAGGGATTCAGATTCGATTTTCACTTCCGATTCCGAAACAATTTCTAAAGTTTGGAATTCCATTTCTGCTCTTTGTTGCGTTCCGGCGGTCGCGTCTTTCATGCTAGCCGCCTGCCCCTGAACAATGGGTACCGCGGCGCGCGTTTCTCACTGTTCGACCGATTGTTCCGTATCCAAGTCTACCAAATTTTGGCAATTGTTGCCTTCACCCATTTTAATAATTTTCAATATAACTGCCAAATCTCAAATATAATTAGGATTACTCCCACTACTTATTCTCGCTGACGTAACGGCCTGTACGTAACCAGTACTTTGTTACGAGATTTACACAATGCAAAATTCGTGTCCAGAACAACCTCAAATTTGAAGATTGTCCTGTCACGAGGTCGCCACGTGTAACCTCCCCCTCACTTACCGACCTTAATGACAGTGAAAAATGAAACCGCGTGTACCTAATGGGAGTTTTGGAAAAGCAATCGTCACCGAAGTTAATCTGTCGGTAAAGAGGGAGGAAAGGGTTACATCTAAATGAAAGGAAAAATGCAAATGAAACTGGTGGAAATTAATTTTGAAAAGGGGTAAAGTTAATGAAGAAAGTAAATGTGCGGCCGTTACGTTAACAATTAACTAGCGGTAATTAGATATTTGAGATTTGGGGGAAACTACGGTCGCCAGTCCTAAGGACAATTACTATAGTAACTGAAAAAGAAAGGTAATTACACATATAATTAGCTCTAGAAGCGTGG
This sequence comes from Schistocerca serialis cubense, assembly GCF_023864345.2. Taxonomy (NCBI): domain Eukaryota; kingdom Metazoa; phylum Arthropoda; class Insecta; order Orthoptera; family Acrididae; genus Schistocerca; species Schistocerca serialis. Next base: position 942,517,423 of record NC_064638.1, read on the forward strand.
CAACTGAAGGTTGACACGTGTAGTGTGAAAACTGAAAGTTTGTCAGAAGTAATAAATTTCGCTACACTCTGACTTAATTTAGCAAAAGAATTAATAAAACTGGAAAATCGAAAGTTAATTTAGTGACTGAAGTTAATAGTGAGCTTTCTTTCTGAAGCACATCGACATTCAGTAAAATAAGGTTAGTCTTGGACTACCTCAACAATCATTTCAAAAGCTACTTGAATCTACGCAATTTAGAAATAAGAGAATTAACTTTGAACTTGAATTAAATGATTCTGAACAATTAACAATAGTAAAATTTAGTACGTACCAAGCTGAGCTGCAGTCACAGGTAACTAAAATACGGTAACAAAACTCGCACTCTTAATTTGTGCTTGTGCAATCTAAATATTGTAGCCAGCTGAACTTTGAAATTAAAGCAGTGAAATGGAATTATGCTGGCGTTTGAATTTCAACGACACTCGGGCTCATTTCGGAAAAGGAAGGGACCCTGCTTGGCAATGCAATTGGGACAATGAGCAACAAAGGTTCATGCTAAGTTGCTGTAATTTTGCGAGGCAAATGGAACAATTTGAAAAGCTGAGGTCTGTCATACAGTTCTGAAACTTTACGTGCTTTTAGTCTTCCTTGTTGGTTGATTGAAGGTTTGAAGCCGTCGATCGAGGAGGTGGCGACAGTCACTCATTGTCGGCCGTCGCTGTTGCAGAAGCTGGATGTTGGCGCGCCTTCTTCTCGACACGGTCACCAGGCGAAACGGGCTCTTGATGTGCGCCAGCTAATGCTTCCCGTCCGCGACACCATGTCAGAAACTATCATCGCGAGTCGAGCGCAATTATATGCTGCCAAACCCCGAAAGCGCGGCAACTCGCGGGAGCTTCACACAACACACCCGCTCCACTCGCTACTCCCGCCAGACTCTAACTGTTCTGCCCGCGCTTCACGCGGCAGAGTTAACACTACCAAAGATCCTACACACTTTGAGTCTTCACACGACCTATCGATGTAATCGTTCGATAGCAGTTTTCCCTAGCCAAGACCCAGCGTAAAATACAAATAATATTTACGAAACAAACCAATTATACATCGACATAAGTGCATAAATATATATATATCCAAACAGTAAAGCAATTACAATATATAAAGAGACAGAAATGTCATATCTTGAGGTAACAAAACAAGGAAAAAAATAATAGTACAATAGATGGAAATAGGAGGATATGCATTTCCGGCGTTACAAGTTACACATCCTTTAATGAGCAGTGGCTCGAAATTGTAATAACTTTAGGTTCAAAAATGGTTCAAATGGCTCTGAGCACTATAGGACTTAACATCTGTGATCATCAGTCCCCTAGAACGTAAAACTACTTAAACCTAACTAACCTAAGGACATCACACATATCCATGCCCGAGGCAGGATTCGAACCTGCGACCGTAGCGGCCACGCGGTTCCAGACTGAAGCGCTCAGAACCGCACGGCCACACCGGGCGGCAATAACTTTAGGTAAGCATTGAGAATTAAGTAAGCATTGAGAAACAAGTTTCTCGCTTCAGATTTGGAACCAAAGTCCAAATCGAAGTTTCAGTCAAGACGATTAAATGCTTAACAACTCTTATGGTGTACCATGCTGCAGAAGTATTGAGAGCCAACTGCAATGAAATGTGTAAGTCTGACAAGGATAGTGTAGCGGAACTTTACGCTAGCACAGGAAATGTTCAGTTAATGAAAGGACTAGGCCACAATTCTCAAACATGATTGACTTTATTACAATATAACTCTCTGAGTAAGTTTCATTCCTTGGTACTTATTCAAAAAAAAATATACATACAGAATCAGTGCGCTCCCAGACTTGATCTTAAGCAAGGGTAGACAAACATCAGCTCATTTAGCATTAAACTCTTAGGCAAGCTATTAACATAATAAAAGACAAAAATATATTTAACCAAGCAGTAATATTTAAACAATCACTACCAAAGCAATCACCATCAATAAGCCTGCTACTTCAGCTAGAAAAATAACTAGGCCAAAATATAAGCCGGCCGAGGTGGCCGAGCGGTTCTAGAGGCTACAGTCTGGAACCGCGCGACCGCTACGCCGCAGGTTCGAGTCCTGCCTCGGGCATGGATGTGGGTGATGTCCTTAGGTTAGTTAGGTTTAAGTAGTTCTAAGTTCTAGGGGACTGATGACCTCAGAAGTTAAGTCGCATAGTGCTCAGAGCCATTTGAACCATTTTGAACCAGAATATAACCTCTGGTCTTGTTCTAAGCCGGCATCTACCAATGAGCTCACGATTAATAAAAATAAATAATAAATTTAAAAAAACACAGAGCATAACATTTTAAGACAAAATTTGTCATAAAAACATTACTCTAATTAAATATAGAAATCTCTAAAACAAATTCAAGCTGACAAGTAAATGACTTTAGAGTTAACTTCTGCAGTAGTTCAACACAACATTAAACAAACTCGTGGTTTTAAAAATAAACCACTCCTCACCCAACTACAAATGCATCGAGAGATAATGGTTATAATTGGAGGCGTATACTTAAAGCAGGATTACACAGCTTTCGTTTCATTACACATGAACTGCCGCTCTGGTATGAGCCCTTTTACTCTCCAGCAAACAACAGGCCCATCTCCCCCGTCTCCTCATGCAGCTCGTTGTACACACGGGAGAGAACACAAAGCAACAAGACGAGCTTCTAAAACACACCAACAGATGGTGTTAATTCAACAAACCTCAAAAACAGTTCATTCGTGCTTCAAGGGATACAATCCAGACTATAATGAAAATTTAAACTATGGCCTGGAAAACTTCAAGCAACCAATTGGTCCAGTAAATAAAATTTTAAAAAATTTAACCATACTTCATAAACCATCAAAACACGGGCATTTCACTACTAACAAGGGAACCTCCCCATCGCACCCCCCTCAGATTTAGTTATAAGTTGGCACAATGGATAGGCCTTGAAAAACTGAACACAGATCAATCGAGAAAATAGCAAGAAGTTGTGTGGAACTATGAAAAAAATAAGCAAAATATACAAACTGAGTAGTCCATGCGCAAGATAAGTAACATTAAGGATCATATGAACCAAGGAGCGCCGTGGTCCCGTGGATAGCGTAAGCAGCTGCGCAACGAGAGGTCCTTGGTTCAAGTCTTCCCTCGAGTGAAAAGTTTAATTTTTTATTTTCAGACAATTATCAAAGTTCAGGCACTCTCACATAATCAACTTCGCTCTCCAAAATTCCAGGACATGTTCAGATTTGCTTGGACATATGCAGGATTTGACGGTCTACATACGGAAAAATTTGAAAACGTTAAAAACATATGTTTTGTCAGAGCACAGGGAAAACTGTGCGACTGTGAAACTGTTGCATTCTTTTGTTGGAGTTTATGTGACAAACTCTTATGTTTTCATCACTTTTTTGGGAGAAGGTAGAAGATTCTTTTTACCCATTCGCCAAGTGTACAAGTTAGGTGGGCCGACAACATATTCCTGTCATGTGACGCACATGCCGTCACCAGTGTCGTATAGAATATATCACACGTGTTTTCCTGTGGAGGAATCGGTTGACCTATGGCCTTGCGATCAAATGTTTTCGGTTCCCATTGGAGAGGCACGTCCTTTCGTCTACTAATCACACGGTTTTGCGGTGCGGTCGCAAAACACAGACACTAAACTTATTACAGTGAACAGAGACGTCAATGAACGAACGGACAGATCATAACTTTGCGAAAATAAGGAAAGTAAACTTTTCACTCGAGGGAGACTTTGAGCTCACACTATCCTTGATGTTGCCTATCTTGCGCATGGGCTACTCAATTTGTATATTTTGCTTATTTTTTTCATAGTTCCACACAACTTCTTCCTGTTTTCTCGATTGATCTGTGTCCAGTTTTTCAAGGCCTATCCATTGTGCCAAAATATAACTAAATCTGAGGGGGGTGCGATGGGGAGGTTCCCTTGTAAGGAAATCGTTCAGGACTGGCAGTTGGCAATACCCATAGCACAGATTGAAGTAGCTGACGAGTATTTCGAATGAGGCAACAAGAGGCAGCAATACATTAAATCACGTTGTGATCACAGTTCATAGGCTGAAATTTTGCTCAAAAAAAAAAAAAAAACACTTACCCATGGTTCCAATATCGTCGTGAGCAGAAACAGGCTGTCCACTCAGAGTTCCGTCAACCAATGAACGTCAGAATCACCAACACCAGTACCAACAACCCCAGTTCTACGCGTTGCCAGCTTATACTGCCGCCCAGCGTGCTTCCAAACACAGTGTATGCGCGACTCACGCCTCTTAGCGGCTCCGTGTTCACTCTCTCTTTTTGTGCCTCGCCTCAGGCGCGCGCTATATAGGCAAACTTTCCGCCAGACGGGATCGATAACCGCTAGGTCGATGTGCACACATCAGATAGAAACATCCAGTCTGACGTTATCTTGTCAGCTAGAAGAAGCAACACTACAATTGTACCAAGTCTCAACGAGCACCTCGCTGATCACTGAAGAGTCTCATCTGAGGAGGCGGCGTGCTGTCCAGAAGTCGTTGGCCCACTTCTTGATGCAGTGTAATCGAGATCTTCAGGTTACTGCTCGGGACAGAACTCCTCTCCGGAGATCGTGCACTGGCCTAAATAGTCATTTCGTGGACGGATATGTGCGGATCTACGTTTGGCATGTGACATGGTGGATGCATGAAGAGGTGCAGTTTGCCAACGACACATACCGTCGCCGTGTATGCCACCTGATGACGTGGCCAGAGTGCTGTTGACGCCCTCTGCTGATCTAGCCTCAGAGTTCCGGGGTGCGAAGGAAGTTCCATGTCGTTTGCACTGAGCTTCCTTCAGCTTGCACAATGAGTAAGTTGTGTGTGGTGCTTAACAACTGTTATGTCTAGCGCGTCATGGCAAAAATGGCCTGTCCATCACAAGGGATGGACAGTTTTTGTGGGATACAGGTTTACAACCCCTAGTTCTAATAGGAAATCGAAAGCACCATCTAACTATGAACCAAGATGCAAATTCCTATTGCGAATAAACTGTTTAGTTTTAACTGTGAACGTGTTATGTTACCGAACCTGGCACAATACCAGGACCAAAACTAAGTTAGATTACCAACAACTGCCGCGACCAGAGTGAGAAGACAGTTTTTGTGACATGTTATGTATTGGTAACGCTGAAAACATGTAAGTGGGAGTTGATGAAATAAAGCATAGTATTCAAAATCCGTGTATTGTAACATCCTATATTTAGAAATGCGTAACAGAGAATTCTAGCTTAAGACTTTAAACAAAGTCCGATGGAAAGCGACCAAGAAGAAAGGTGGTAGTGTGATAGGCATATTTCAGCCCCTTCAGTGATTACGCAACAGCAAATCAGTGATAATCATGAAAGACACACTAACAAATACAAAATTCAAAAAGGTGAAACCTTCAAGGCTTTTTTAGATCCAAACTTGGGTAACACAAGGAGAGGATCGTCCCCACTGCTGTTCAGTTGTGTACTATGAGAGGTAATCTGTAAATGGAGGAGAAGAACGAAAGAAGAAGGAATGTAAAAGATTACAATTGGGAGAATAGGGGATAATACAAGTTCTGACTGTTTACCTTTTCAGACGATCTTGTCATCTTAGCTGAATCTGTAGAAGATGCAACAAGACAGAGCTTCAAAAGAAGAGATACGTACGTCTTTTGAAAACACAAAGTATATGACAGATGCCAAGGTGACACCAAAATACTTGCAAACTTATTATGGATGAATAAATTTCTCTCCGGAATAATACAACCAAATGCTTTGGATAAAGAAGCTAATTTAGCTAGGATAAGGAAAATGGAAGCTTTACAACTAACAAAGATCCTGTACAACAAGAAATCTGTTTTCACAAATGCAAAACTCCGGCCCTGCAACACTGTCACAAAATCAGAATGCCTTTATGTATCTGAATTCCTGTCGCTTAATATATGTAAACAATTAGGTGAAATAGAAAAGAAGGAAAGATAAATAACCAGGAAAGTCGTGGTACCTAAATATGAGAATGGGAAATGGAAATTAGGAAGTAATAAAGACGTTTATGAAAAAATAGAATATCAGACACAATGAGGAAGACAATAGTTGTATTCTACGGACGTCTAAAAAGGCTAAGATGAAAAGAAGATAAAAAGAGAATTTTTAACTTTTTGACAGAAACCCAAAAACATCAGTGGCATAGATCAACGAATTTAAAGCAGACCAGAGAGAAATGGACATAACCGAGGAATAAATGCGGGAAACGGAAACGTTCAGAGCAAAAAATGAAGAGTTGCAAGGGCTTCCAGCAGGAGAAAACCAAGAAAAAGATAGGAGCAATATGGACAGAAAAAAGAAGAGACAAACATAAGGAAAGAAAGAAAAACTACTGGAAATAAAGGAGAAAAGAAAAAAGACGTAAGTTATTTCATGTGGTACTTAGTAGGCTAACTAATAATAATAGTGGAGAAGTAACCCAGGAACGACAGAAAACATAAAAATTCTAATTATTACTCGAAGTTTCGTATATTTTTTAAAAGTTTTTTTGCGTTGGAAACTTGTTGCTAGATACATCACTGCAGGTATGATATTGAGACTGAAAAGAAAGCATTTAAGAGAGTGTAATGATTTCTCTCTCTCTTTCTCTCTCGCCCCCCCCCCCCCCCACCACACACACACATCTGCTAGATACAGACATATGAGAAATTGAATTAGGTATAGTTGCTGTACCGGAGCGCTCCCAGTTGTCGCTGTAAATTGACAATCATGTCGATGTGTCACAGGAGTTGAATGCAGTCAAGTTTGTACTGGATATTAGCATGACAATCGACAGCGGGACGGGCAAGCTGCGCAATATCAGTGCATCTCGTTACGGCCAGATTGTGGGTGTTCAGAACGTGGGAGACACCATCTCTGAGGCAGTGCAGGCACTGAATTAGTATCTCACGCACCAACAGATTAACCCTTCATTGAGAGTGAGAGTGGTAAATACACTCCTGGAAATGGAAAAAAGAACACATTGACACCGGTGTGTCAGACCCACCACACTTGCTCCGGACACTGCGAGAGGGCTGTACAAGCAATGATCACACGCACGGCACAGCGGACACACCAGGAACCGCGGTGTTGGCCGTCGAATGGCGCTAGCTGCGCAGCATTTGTGCACCGCCGCCGTCAGTGTCAGCCAGTTTGCCGTGGCATACGGAGCTCCATCGCAGTCTTTAACACTGGTAGCATGCCGCGACAGCGTGGACGTGAACCGTATGTGCAGTTGACGGACTTTGAGCGAGGGCGTATAGTGGGCATGCGGGAGGCCGGGTGGACGTACCGCCGAATTGCTCAACACGTGGGGCGTGTGGTCTCCACAGTACATCGATGTTGTCGCCAGTGGTCGGCGGAAGGTGCGCGTGCCCGTCGACCTGGGACTGGACCGCAGCGACGCACGGATTCACGCCAAGACCGTAGGATCCTACGCAGTGCCGTAGGGGACCGCACCGCCACTTCCCAGCAAATTAGGGACACTGTTGCTCCTGGGGTATCGGCGAGGACCATTCGCAACCGTCTCCATGAAGCTGGGCTACGGTCCCGCACACCGTTAGGCCGTCTTCCGCTCACGCCCCAACATCGTGCAGCCCGCCTCCAGTGGTGTCGCGACAGGCGTGAATGGAGGGACGAATGGAGACGTGTCGTCTTCAGCGATGAGAGTCGCTTCTGCCTTGGTGCCAATGATGGTCGTGTGCGTGTTTGGCGCCGTGCAGGTGAGCGCCACAATCAGGACTGCATACGACCGAGGCACACAGGGCCAACACCCGGCATCATGGTGTGGGGAGCGATCTCCTACACTGGCCGTACACCACTGGTGATCGTCGAGGGGACACTGAATAGTGCACGGTACATCCAAACCGTCATCGAACCCATCGTTCTACCATTCCTCGACCGGCAAGGGAACTTGCTGTTCCAACAGGACAATGCACGTCCGCATGTATCCCGTGCCACACAACGTGCTCTAGAAGGTGTAAGTCAACTACCCTGGCCAGCAAGATCTCCGGATCTGTCCCCCATTGAGCATGTTTGGGACTGGATGAAGCGTCGTCTCACGCGGTCTGCACGTCCAGCACGAACGCTGGTCCAACTGAGGCGCCAGGTGGAAATGGCATGGCAAGCCGTTCCACAGGACTACATCCAGCATCTCTACGATCGTCTCCATGGGAGAATAGCAGCCTGCATTGCTGCGAAAGGTGGATATACACTGTACTAGTGCCGACATTGTGCATGCTCTGTTGCCTGTGTCTATGTGCCTGTGGTTCTGTCAGTGTGATCATGTGATGTATCTGACCCCAGGAATGTGTCAATAAAGTTTCCCCTTCCTGGGACAATGAATTCACGGTGTTCTTATTTCAATTTCCAGGAGTGTATATATACCCTTGGTCTTAAATACTGTTTATTACCTTATTTACAACAAACAATTTATTCTATTGATAGTAATACGTTCACAGTAGTTTCGCTGATACGTATGACTACCATTTTTATGTTTCTAAGTCAGTAGGCTTGAGACATCAGGGAACAAGTGAATAACGGTTTCAATATTTACTGATGCCGTTTGAGGCACGCGTCTTCAGAGCTGGTTTTGTGTTCGGCTAGCGATTGTCACCTGTCGATTCACTCTTTTGTAATAAACACAGGTAAATTCAATTCACAGCAATATTTCCTACATTATAAAGTGCAAAATCGATGCGGGAGTCAAAAAGATGGTTCAAATGGCTCTGAGCACTATGGGACTTAACTTCTGAGGTCATCGGTCCCCTAGAACTTAGAACTACTTAAACCTAACTAACCTAAGGACATCACACACATCCATGCCCGAGGCAGGATTCGAACCTGCGACCGTAGCAGTCGCGCGGTTCCGGACTGCGCGTCTAGAACCGCTAGGCCACCGCGGCCGGCGATGCGGGAGTCGTTTGTAAGTATATTCACAGCTAGTTTTCTTCCACGCCGAAAGTGTGATCAATTAGATTGTGAGTCAGTTCCTAGTTATACTCATATAAATAGTGTGTAAGCTTAGGGACTGATGACCATAGCAGTTAAGTCCCATAAGATTTCACACACATTTGAACATTTTTGAACTACTGGCCATTAAAATTGCTGCATCAAGAAGAAATGCAAATGATAAACGGGTATTCATTGGACAAATATATTATACTAGAACTGACATGTGATTGCATTTTCACGCAATTTGGGTGCATAGATCCTGAGCAGTCAGTACCCAGAACAACCACCTCTGGCCGTAATAACGGCCTTGATACGCCTGGCCACTGAGTCAAACAGAGCTTGGATGGCGTGTACAGGTACAGCTGCCCATGCAGCTTCAACACGATACCACAGTTCATCAGGAGTAGTGACTGGCGTATTGTGACGAGCGAGTTGCTCGGCCACCGTTGACCAGACGTTTTCAATTGGTGAGAGATCTGGAGAATGTGCTGGCCAGGGCACCAGTCGAACATTTTCTATATCCAGAAAGACCCGTACATGACCTGCAACATGCGATCGTGCATTATCCTGCTGAAATGTAGGGTTTCGCAGGGTTCGAATGAAGGGTAGAGCCACGGGTCGAAACACATCTGAAATGTAACGTCAACTGTTCAAAGTGCCGTCAGTGCGAACAAGAGGTGACTGAGACGTGTAACCAATGGCACCCCATACCATCACGCTGGGTGATATGCCAGTATGGCGATGACGAATACACGCTTCCAATGTTCGTTCACCGCGATGTCGCCAAACACGGATGCGACCATCATGATGCTGTAAACAGAACCTGGATTCATCCGAAAAAATGACGTTTTGCCATTCGTGCACCCAGGTTCGTCGTTGCGTACACCATCGCAGGCGCTCCTGTCTTTGATGCAGCGTCAAGAGTAACCGCAGCCATGGTCTCCGAGCTGATAGTCCATGTTGCTACAAATGTCGTCGAACTGTTCGTGCAGATGGTTGTTGTCTTGCAAACGTCCCCATCTGTTGACTCAGGGATCGAGACGTGGCTGCACGATCCGTTACAGCCATGCGGAAAGATGCCTGTCATCTCGACTGCTAGTGATACGAGACCGTTGGGATCCAGCACGGCTTTCCGTATTACTCTCCTGAACCCACCGATTCCATATTCTGCTAACAATCATTGGATCTCGACCAACGCGAGCAGCAATGTCGCGATACGATAAACCGCAATCGCGATAGGCTACAATCCGACCTTTATCACAGTCGGAAAGGTGATGGTACGCATTTCTCATCCTAACACGAGGCATCACAACAACGTTTCACCAGGCAACGCCGGTCAACTGCTGTTTGTGTATGAGAAATCGGTTGGAAACTTTCCTCATGTCAGCACGTTGTAGGTGCCACCACCGGCGCCAACCTTGTGTGAATGCTCTGAAAAGCTAATCATTTGCATATCATCACAGCATCTTCTTGCTGTCGGTTAAATTTCGCTTCTGTAGCACGTCATCTTCGTTGTGTAGCAATTTTAATGGCCAGTGGTGTATATAAAGTTCATCTATAGGTTTTGATGAGTGAGTTTGCGTATATCAAAATGTGTGACGTAGCTGGCTGTATCGCTTGACTGAATTGACTTGGAAGCTTAATTTTTTTACACCGCAAAGGGATCATAGACGTTAGTATCTGACAGCGATTTCAACTTGATACCTCCATCCTTCCCTGAAGGGGTCTTAACAGAAGGATAGACAGAGAGACGGATGACAAAGCCATCCTATAACGGTTCCGTTTTACTGATCAAGTAACGAAACCATAAAAATTATCACTGCAAATAGTATTCTTTGACAAACTATTTCGAAAATGTAACTCGCTTTGATACTGTCAACTATTTTCCGCTTATAGTGCACAGGTAGGATGATTACTGAAAATATGCAACATGGTGAAAACAGTTTATGCACACACTTGAGTGTACTTCCATATGTATAGGCCGGCCGAAGTGGCCGTGCGGTTCTAGGCGCTGCAGTCTGGAGCTGCGAGACCACTACGGTCGCAGGTTCGAATCCTGCCTCGGGCATGGATGTGTGTGATGTCCTTAGGTTAGTTAGGTTTAACTAGTTCTAAGTTCTAGGGGACTAATGACCTCAGAAGTTGAGTCCCATAGTGCTCAGAGCCATTTGAACCATATGTATTCCGCAAACCACCGTACGGTGCTTGGCGGAGAGTGCCCTGTACTACTAATAGTTATTTCCTTTCCTATTCCACTCGCAAATAGAGCGAAGGAAAAACGACTCTCTATATGCCTCCACATTGTAATGGGACATCCTTTTCTAACATAACCTTTTCTTTTATAGAAGTAGCCGATACCAGGATTAATCGCCTATCTGGTATAGGTGAACATTCTCCGCTGTTTCCCTGAAAGAATTTCATTTGATTTTGTATACGATGTATTATATTCCAGGCTAAAATGTATAAAAAGAAATTACGTTGTTGAAATCGATACAGCTGAAATTATTCTTCTTGTAGAAATATTTGAAATTACGAAATATCTGGCGTACTTAAAATTTATATTATTAGTTGCACAATCTAACGCTAATTTTTAAATTTTTTCTGGATTAATTTATAAAATAATGTTATAACTTGGTGATGATTCTTCTTTTGTGAAGAAATTATGTAAACTCTTTCGCTTTGTAAACTCTTTGGAATATTGTGAGTAGTTGTCAGTAGTAGTGGGCATGACTCTGATGGAAGCGCACGTGTTTTTTTTCATTTTGTCTCCAACAATGTAATTGATGGCTTCATGAAAATGAACATTGTGAAATCAGTGTGGTATAGAAGACTAGGATAAAGTAAAAAGATATTCATAGCAACAGAAAGAATTGCGTCAGTTATTCAGTTCAACAAGAACGCACAAAATCAAAATTTCAGCCGCAGGAATGCACGCCTAGACGCAATAACTGTAGCCAACAACAAGAAGAGAAAATTAAGGTAAGTAAAAAATTTTTCTTTTGTATATCTTACGCCTCTTTGAGCTTTCGAAACTTTTAGGGACAAAGAAATTTAATGGGCGATGTGTTGTAGGGTAAGATTACAATATGAGCCCTAATTTATTGTGTCTTATCTTGGTGGTCCTTACACGAAGTCTATTTTGGTGGCAGTAAAATCGTTCTGCAGTGAACTTCAAATGCCAGTTCTCTACTTTTTCTCAATAGTGTGCCTCGAAAAGAACGTCGCCTTAAATCCACCAGTTCTAATTTGAGTTCCCGAAGCATCTCCGTAACATTTACGTGTTGTTCGAACCTACCGTTAACAAATTCAGTGGGCCATCTCAAAATTGCTTCGATGTTCTTCTTCAATCCGACCTGGTTCGGATCTCAAACACTCCACCAGTACTCTAAAATACGTCGCACTATCGTCCTGCATGCGGTCTCCTCTACAGATGAACCACGTTTTCCCAAAATTCTCCCAAGTAACCGAAGTCGACCATTCGCCTTTCCTAACGCAATCCTCAAATACTCGTTCAATTTCATGCAGCTTTGTTACGTTACGCTTAGATATTACTGGGCATTATGGTTTCTTTTTCCTACTCATATACATTAACTTGCATGTCTCTACATTTAGAGGTAGCTGTCATTCATCACACAAACAAGAAATTTTGTTAAAGTTATCTTGTATCCTCCTACAGTCACTCAAAACTATTTCGAGCAGTTAGTTCGTGAGTCAGCTCGAATAGTAAACGGTTGTGAAAACACATTTGACCTCTTAGCAACCAATAATCCTCAGTTAACAACGAGCATTAAAACCGGTACAGGGATTAGTGAGTACAGGGTTGTCGTAGCGAGATTGAGTATTATAGTCCCCAAATTCTCCAAAAATAAGCGAAAAATATAGCTATTCAAAAAAATCAGATAAAAATTCGCTTGACGCCTTCCTGATAGACAATCTCCACTCCTTCCAAAGTAATAATATAAGTGTAGACCAGATGTGGCTTGAATTCAAAGAAATAGTATCGGCAGCAATGGAAAGATTTATACCAAATAAATTAACAAACGACGGAGCTGATTCTCCTTGGTACACAAAAAGGGTTAGAACACTGTTGCAGCAACAAAGTAAAAAAAACATGCCAAATTTAAATAGACGCAAAATTCCCCAAGACTGGCGATCTTTTACAGAAGCTCGAAACTTAGCGCAGACTTCAATGCGAGATGCTTATAACAGTTTCCACAACGAAACTTTCTTTCGGGGGTTGTAAATTCCTATGGGACCAACCTGCTGAGATCATCGGTTCCTAGGCTTACACACTACTTAGTCTAACTTAAACTAACTTACGCTAGGGACAACACACACACCCATGCCCGAGGGAGGCCTCGAACCTCCGAAGGGGGCAGCCGCGCGAATCGTGGCAAGGTGCCGTAGACTGCGCGGCTACCCCGCGCGGCGACGTTTTCTCGAAACCTGGTAGAAAATCCAAAGACATTCTGGTCGTGCGTAAAGTATGCTAGCGGCAAGAGACAATCAGTGCTTTCTGTGTGCGATAGCGATGGAAATACCATAAACGACAGTGCTGATAAAGCAGAGTTATTAAACACAGCCTTCCAAAATTCCTTGACCATAGAAGACGAAGTAACTATTACAGAATTCGAATCAAGAACAGCTGCCGACACGAGTAATTTAGAAGTAGATATCGTCGGAGCAGTGAAGCAACCTAAATAAGTTAATAAAAGAGAGTCTTCCCGTCCACACTATATACCAGTTAGGTTCCTTTCAGAGTATGCTGATGCAGTAACCCCATACTTAACAATCATATACAACCGCTCGCTGGGCGAAAGATTCGTAGCTAAAGACTGGAAAGTTGCACGTGTCACATCAATACTCAAGAAAGGCAGTAGTAGTAATTCACTAAATTACAGGCCCATATCATTAAGGTATATATACAGCAAGATTTTGGAACATATATTGTGTTCGAACATTGTGAATTACCTCGAAGAAAATGGTCTATTAACACAGTCAACATGGGTTTAGGAAATATCGTTCTTGTGAAATACAACTAGCTCTTAACTCACACAAAGTGCTGAGTGCTATTGACAAGGGATTTCAAAATCATTCCGTATTTCTGGATTTCCAGAAGACTTCTGACATTGTAAGTCACAAGCAGCCTGTAGTCAAAGTGGGCGCTTATGGAATACCGTCTCAGTCACGTGACTGGAATCGTGATTTCCTGTCAGAGAGGCCACAGTTCATAGTAACTGATGGAAAGTCACGGAGTAAAACCGAAGTGATTTCTGGCGTTTCCCTAGCAAGTCTTATAGGCTCTCTACTGTTCCTTTTCTATATAAACTATTTCGGAGCAATCTGAGCTGCCGCCTTAGGCTGATTGGAAGTGAGTTATTTGCAAATGATGCTGTAATTTACTGCCTAGAAAAGTCATCAGACGATCAAAATACATTGCAAAACTATTTAGAAAAGATATCTGTATGGTGTGAAAATTGGCAATTGAGCTTAAATAATTAAAAGTGTGAGGTCATCCACAAGAGTAATAAAAGGAAGCCGGAAGCCGTTAAACTTTGATTACTTGACAAATCGGTCAAATTTAAAGGCCGTAAATTCAACTAAATACCTAGAAATTACGATTACGAACGACTTAAGTTGGAAAGAATACACAGAAAATGTTAGGGGGAAGGCGAACCAAAGACTGCGTTTTATTGGCAGAACACTTGGAAGACGCAACAGATCTGCTACAGAGATTAACGGAGTTCGTCGAGAAAGTTCAAAGAAGAGCAGCACTTTTTGTATTATCGAGGAATTGGGGAGAGAGTGTCACTGACATGATACAGGATTTGGACTGGATATCATTAAAACAAAGGCATTTTTCGTTGCGGCGGGACCTACTCACGGAACTTCAGTCACCAACTTTCTCCTTCGAATGCGAAAATATTTTGCTGACACCGACATACGTAGGGCAAAACGATCATCGTAATAAAATAAGGGAAATCAGAGCTCGCACGGAAAGATATAGCCGTTTGTTTCTTCCGCGCGCTCTTACGGACTGGAACAATAGAGAATTATTGTGAAAGTGGTTCGATAACCCTCTGCCAGGCACTGAAGTGTGATTTGCAGAATATTCATGTAGATGTAATTGTAGACGTAGAAATTGGACACCTTCCCACAGTTCACAGTATCATCAGCAAACAACTCCAGACTGCTATCCGCCAGATCATCCATGTTTATAGAAAATAGTTCAAATGTGTGTGAAATCTTATGGGACTTAACCGCTAAGGTCATCAGTCCCTAAGCTTACACACCATTTAACCTAAATTATCCTCAGGACAAACACACACACCCATTCCAGAGGGCGGACTCGAAACTCCGCCGGGACCATACAAAATAGTAACTGTCCTATCACCCTCAAACAATGTAACAGGCATACTATTGGCTCTATGGCATATGAAGTTCTGGTTGATCGTGTAATGAGCTCCTGGGAAGATATTACAGAAGAACATCTAGAAGATGCAGAATTTAGAGGAGGCTCTGATGCAAATGATCTAGCTGTACTTTCTACAGTTACAAACATCATTACCATAACTGCTGGAACCAGACTAACACAGTTTCAAGTGGATCAGTGGGTGTAACGTCTAGTGCAGATGCAGTAGGCAGGATAGACTGCTCGCCTGCGCGTGAGAAAACATTCGATGGAAGTCGTGAAACTGAATCTGACACTGGAGTGGTTGCAAATGCGGTTTTACATGCGTAGTCTACAGTTGGACGTGAACCCTAGTCCTTCGCGAAATGTCTCCGTTCTGAGGGCATCTGTTTACTAACAGAAGTTAACAATGCTACTTTCCTTCAGACTTTTTCAAACTTTCGCAGCAGAGATTTTGTGCTCCTGATTCGTTCGTATGAATATTTACTACGTCATAAGTCGTGGTGAACTTAGAAATACCTAATAAATCGAGCAGCTTTATTGATTACTATTCCAAAGGAGTACATATTAAATGTATTCCACTGTTATGCTCGATAAAACATGTTGTCACTTAGAGATCAGACTCTCCAGTATTGCAACACTCCAAAGTCCCTAGGTGTGGTGCTAGACAGGTCTCTGACGTACCAAATATACCTCCGGAATGTGACATCTAAAATAAAAACAATATACTCCAGAAGTTATAGGAACCGCCTGGAGTGCCACTGCAACAGTCCTCAGATCATCGGCTTTAGCTCTCTCATACTCACTATCAGAAGTCACTGAGTATTGCTGCTCCACCTGGCTAAACAGTGCTCATACTAAAGTAACAGGCACAGCTCAGTCGAGCAATGCACCTCCTTACAGGGTTTATTTGTCCCACAAACACGCATTCGCTACTGTTACACAATCAAAATCACAATCATTGCCGAACGTGTGAAAAAAATAAGAATTACTAATTCATTCAGAAATTTCGTCATCGGAACCCCAGCGACTGAGGTTTAGAAAACCACCGTGGCTTATAGCAATCAGCGTGAAAAGCAATATGCAAGAAGCTTGGAATGATCAGTGGCTGGAGCAATCTTCCGTGCAGCATCGCCAACTAATTAAAACTCTCTGGAAGCGACAGCAGATTTTCATCTACCGCGACTACAATGGTGCATACTGAATCGGCAGATGTGGAGCATTGCTGCACCAATGAGGCAGCAAACAATACATCACATAACATTTGAATATTCCTCGAGAACATTCAAAGGGGCAATGGACCGGTTTTCCAACCTGGACTTAGAGCAATGAAATGATTAAGAATTTGAAAGTGTGTATATCTTGTATAGAAATGTATATATTTGTTGTAAATATTGTCTATATTTCTCTTTTACCCGATAAATAGATAACTTGGGGTGTCAAGGGTGAACCGTGAGTACCTCAATTAGAGAATGTTGTGCCGCTAGTGTCAACAACGAGTTGATGATACGGGTCGTAATCAAGCATCGTGGATTGTAATCACGTCCAGAGCGGCCAAAAGCGGAGCAAGTTATCCGACAGTTATGCGTGGTACCAAGCATAGGCTGGCCAAATGGTAATTTCGGAGTATCAATTAGCGCCGCTACGGTTATTTTTATAGTAGTTACTTTTAACAGATGTTTTAATTGTCAATTATTTTTAGTACCGAATTCTCCAGACGGGGTACGACAAACTCTGAGCGCCCGCAAGCGCCCGTGAGCAGCTAGATTTACCTCCTCTGGCGTACACGCTAACACGGACTCCCGCTAATTTCTGTCCTGTGTATTCACATCCACTGACTGCTGTTTCCGCAGTCGCACGAATTCCTTATGGTCATATCATATAATTAGGTAGCACAAAACCGAAGTACACACTTCGATAAACAATTTGACAGTTATTTCCAGGAGCTATATAATATCTAATTGATGGTCGGTGCTTCTGCTTTGTTCATTTATCCGTGGTCAGATCTCAGATGATACGAAAGCGTAGTACGCACTTCGGTAAACAGGCGGCGTTACACACTTTGGCAGTTATTACCGTAACTGCCAGTAACAGATGAGCGGTTATCACAGTAAGTGCTATTTCTCAGTAACCGAATACTGCTACATCTACATCGACATCTACATGGTTACTCTGCATTTCACACTTAAGTCCCTGGCAGAGGGTTCACCGAACCATTTTCATACTACTTCTCTACTATTCCACTCTCTAATGGCGCGTGGGAAAAAGGAACACCTAAATCTTTCCTTCCGAGCTCTGATTTTTCTTATTTTATTACGATGATCATTTCTCCTTACGTAGGTGGATGTCAACAAAATATTTTGGCATTCGGAAGTGAAAGTTGGTGATTGAAATTTCGTAAATAGTTCTCGCCGCAAAGAAAACCGCCTTTGTTTAAGTGACTGCATCCCCAACTCGCGTATCATATCAGTGACACTCTCACCCCTATTGGGCGATAACACGAAACGAGCTGCCCGTCTTTGCACTTTTTCTATATCCTCCGTCAATACTACCCGGTAAGGTTCCCACACCGCGCAGCAATATACAGCAGAGGACGGACATGTGTAATGTAGGCTGTCTCTTTAGTGGGTCTGTCGCATCTTCTAAGTGTTCTGCTAACAAAGCGCAGTCTTTGTTTCGCCTTCCCCACAATATTATCTGCGTAATCTTTCCAATTTAAGTTGCTCGCAACTGAAATTCCTAGGTATTTAGTCGAATCGAAAGCCCTTAGATTTGTGCGATTTATCGTATACCAAAAATTTTAGGTTTTCTTTTAGTACCCATGTGGATGACCTCGCACTTTTCTTTGTTTAGTACCAATTGCCACTTTTCGCGCCATACAGAAATTCTCTCTAGATATTTTGTAATAGGAACTGATCGTCTGATGATTTTACTAGACGGTAAATTACAGCGTCATCTGCGAACAATCTAAGGGGGCTGCTCAGATTATCACCTAGATCATTTATGTAAATCAGGAACAGCAAAGGGCCTGTGTCACTACCTTACAGTACGCCATATATCACTTCTGTTCTACTCGCTGATTTACCGTCTATCACTACGAACTGTGGCCTCTCTGAGAGGAAATCACGAATCCAGTCACACAACTCAGACGATACTCTATATGCACGCAATTTGATTAACAGTCGCTTGTGAGGAACGGTATCAAAAGCCTTCTGGAAATCTCTGAATATGGAATCGATCTGAGATCCCTTGGCCACAGCACTCGTTACTTCATGGGAATAAAGAGCTAGCTGCGTTGCACAAGAACGATATTTTCTGAATCCGTGTTGGTTATGCAGCAATAAGTCATTTTCTTCAAGGTGATTCATAATATTCGAGTACAGTATATGCTCCAAAATCCTACTGCAAATTGAGGTAAGTGATATGGGTCTGTAATTCAATGGGTTACTCGTATTTCCTTTCTTGAATTCTGGTGTTACCTGTGCTACTTTCCACTTTCCAGTCTTTAGGAACAGACCTTTCGTCAAGTTGTATATGATTGCTAAGAAAGACGCTGTTGCGTCTGCATACTTTGAAAGGAACCTGATTGTTATGCTATGTGGACCGGAAGACTTGCCTTTCTTAAGTGACTTAAGTTGTTTCGCAACACCTAAGATATGTACTTTTATGTCACTCATGCTAACAGCTGTACTGGTTTTGAATTCTGAAATATTTACTTCGTCTTCTTTCGTGAGGAAATTACGGAAAACTGTATTTAGTAACCCCGCTTTAGTGGCACCATCATCGGTAACATTTCCATCGCTATCGCGCAGTGCCGGCCGGAGTGGTCGTGCGTTTTTAGGCGCTACAGTATGGAGCCGAGCGACCGCTGCGATCGCAGGTTCGAATCCGGCCTCGGGCATGGATGTGTGTGATGTCCTTAGGTTAGTTAGGTTTAATTAGTTCTAAGTTCTAGGCGACTGATGACCTCAGAAGTTAAGTCGCATAGTGCCCATTTGAACCATTTATCGCGCAGTGACGGTAATGACTGTTTTTTTGCCACTGGTGTACTTCACATACGACCAGAATCACTTTGGGTTTTCTACCCTATTTTAAGACAATGTTTCATTGTGGAAACTATTAAAAGTATCTCGCATTGACGCCCGTACTAGATTTCGAGCTTCCGTGAAACTTAGTCAGTCTTGGGGATTTTGCGTTCTTCTGAATTTGGTATGCTTTTTCCATTGCTTCTGCAACAGTTTGCTGACGTGTTTTGTGTACCATGGTGGATCATCTCTTATTAAACTATTTTTTTCCACCTCTAGTAAACAGCGGTCTAGAATCGACTACCCAGCGCATCTTTGAAAGTGCCACACGCAAGTAAACGCATGTGCGGAACAGTTGTATCGTAACAGTGAAGCGAGGCCAACAGCCAACAGCCGCTGTGGCCACCCCTGATACAAAGGAACAATGGGATATGAAACGTCATCTGGGACCTGGGAAAGGGGATTAGGTGAGTGACAGAGAGTAATGCACCGGGCACGTGGGCGGAGACAGGAGGCTACGCTGGGTGTGTCGGATGCCGGCCGCGATAGCGGGGATGGCCCAGACTCTGCGGGGGTCCCGTGCTCGGCACTCGGCGGCAGCCTGCCCCGCTGTCCTTCACAACGCCGCGCCTCGCCTCAGTCGATACGGACGCCGCCTCCAGCCGCACATCCTCAACTGACGGTCTCAACCGTATGCCAAGTTCCAGACTGCAGCGCAACCTGCAAGATTTTCTAGCACCTGAAGCGTAGGTGGGACAAGTACAAGGGTTGGACAAAAGCATGGGAACACCGAGAGGAATGCACTTTTGAACAAAAATACAGGTGCTAGAAAATCTTGCAGGTTGCGCTGCAGTATTTGACCACTAACGGCACCTGTGGAATGTCCTCAATATGTTGCATGTGTCAGTCGTGCTCAGAACAGTCTTGTCTATAGATGTGAGTGCAGTATGCCGGAACTAACAAGTGGGCCATTAGAGCTGTTAATCATGCATTACGATTACGATTACGATTAGGTGTGTTGTAGAGAGACGTGTTCTGACAACCTAGCTAGCGACTTTTCTGCGATGACCCCTAGGTTCCGAGAAAACCGACGTTGAACTTCTATGCGCACCTACTATAAATATAATGTTAGATATACGAGTACATTGGCCATGTGAGCGTAGCGAAGCATCTAAGATTACCAGCTACCGCGTTGGCGGTATACACTACTGGCCATTAAAAATGCTACACCACGAACATGACGTGCTACAGAAACGAAATTTAACCGACAGGAAGAAGATGCTGTGATATGCAAATGATTGGCTTTTCAGAGCATTCACACAACGTTAGCGCCGGTGGCGACACCTACAACGGGCTGACATGACAAAAGTTTCCAACCGATTTCTCATACACAAACAGCAGTTGACCGGCGTTGCCTGGTGAAACGTTGTTGTGATGCCTCGTGTAAGGAGGAGAAATGCGTACCATCACGTTTCCGATTTTGATAAAGGTCGGATTGTAGCCTATCGCGATTGCGGTTTATCGTATCGCGACATTGCTGCTCGCGTTGGTCGAGAGCCAATGACTGTTAGCAGAATATGGAATCGGTGGGTTCAGGAGGGCAATACGTAATGCCGTGCTGGATTCCAACGGCCTCCTATCACTAGGAGTCGAGATGACAGGCATCTTATCCGCATGGCTGTAACGAATCGTGCAGCCACGTCTCGATACCTTAGTCAACAGATGGGGACGTTTGCAAGACAACAACCATCTGCACGAACACTTCGACGACGTTTGCAGCAGCATGGACTATCAGCTTGGAGACCATGGCTGCGGTAACCCTTGACGCTGCATCATGGACAGGAGCGCCTGTGATGGTGTACTCAACAACGAACCTGGGTGCACGAATGGCAAAACGTCATTTTTTCGGATGAATTCAGGTTCTGTTTACAGCATCATGATGGTCGCATCCGTGTTTGGCGACATCGCGGTGAACGAACATTGGAAGCGAGTATTCGTCATCGCCATACTGGCGTATCACCCGGCGTGATGGTATGGGGTGCCATTGGTTACACATCTCGCTCACCTCTTGTTCGCATTGACGGCACTTTGAACAGTGGACGTTACATTTCAGATGTGTTACCACCCGTGGCTCTACCCTTCGTTTGATCCCTGCGAAACCCTACATTTCAGTAGGATAATGCACGACCGCATGTTGCAGGCTCTGTACGGGCCTTTCTGGATACAAAAAAATGTTCGAGAATGTGCTGACATTCTCCAGATCTCTCACCAATTGAAAACGTCTGGTCAATGGTGGCCGAGCAACTGGCTCGTCACAATACACCAGTCACTACTCTTGATGAACTGTGGTATCTTGTTGAAGCTGCATGGGCAGCTGTACCTGTACACGCCATCCAAGCTCTGTTTGACTCAATGCCCAGGAGTATAGAGGCCGTTATTACGGCCAGAGGTGGTTGTTCTGGGTACTGATTTCTCAGGATCTATGCACCCAAATTGCGTGAAAATGAAATCACATGTTAGTTCTAGTATAATATATTTGTCCAATGAATACCCGTTCATCATCTGCATATCTTCTTGGTGTAGCAATTTTAATAGCTAGTGGTGTAGGTGCAGGATCTGAACCTACACCTTTCTTTCCAATTCCATCTCATCGAATGTCATTTAATTGTATATGCCATGGAAAATTAATCAAAAATAATCATTTTCGCCGTAGTAATTAAATTTATAAATCAATACTTACAACAAACATTCGTCAAATGTGTTTTCTGTTTGTTACATAACAGGTTACAGAATCGACTTATTCGCTATGGCTTGCATAACGTTCTGTGCTAGGACAGACTTCCGGTTGGCATCTGCCATAGAAGCAACCAATACACATATTCTTAGAACACTACACACATATAATGAAGGCTGCTGTCTTTCATACACACGGATTACCAGGAAACACAGTTCGTTCAAATTCAAAGAGATAGTTCTTCCTTCTATTAACTTCGATCCGAACCACGCATATTTTATTAATCCTGTGAAACCAGGTGCACTAAAGTGATGCAGAATTAAGGAATTCATTGTTATGGAATCTTCTATCGGTGCGATTTCTCTATTAGTTTTTAGTAAGTCTGGAGCAACATGGATTTTTGTAATGAAAATTTTAACCTGCCTGTAAAAATAAAAACAGGTACGGAGAAGTGGAGTACATTTGTGTGGGATAATTTTTTCGGCGCAGGTGTTATTGTTTCATCTACAAAAATTTGGACGTAAAGTTCGCGATCAGTCTGTCCTCCCCAAGAATCAATAATGTAAACAAAAGTACAAGGGTGGGATTTTAGCCAGTACCACCACCATGGCAGGCGCCAACCTTAGCAACTGCGCTATGCTCGCTTGTTAGAAACACGACCAGTGTTACGTGTATAACAGATAAGTACGAAACTTTAACACCGATTTTCTCGGAAAACAGGGGCCGTCGCGAGAAAAGCCGCTAGACAAGTACTCAAGACTGACGTTAAAAGACTCAGTGAAAAAACGGTTCAAATGGCTCTGAGCACTATGGGACTTAACTTCTGAGGTCATCAGTCCCCTAGAACTTAGAACTACTTTAAGCTAACTAACCTAAGGACACCACACATATCCATGTCCGAGGCAGGATTCGAACCTGCGAGCGTAGCGGTAGCGCGGTTCCAGACTGTAGCGCCTAGAACCGCTCGGCCACAAAGGCCGGCAGACTCATCGAAATCCGTGATTAACAGGTCTGGTGGTCCCCTTGTAACTGGATTCGAACATGGGCACATCATTGGTGCTTCTATGGCGGGTGTTTCCGTAACGAAGGGAGCAGAAGTGTTTGCTGTTTAATAAAGAGGCACCGTATCGAAGATTAACACAGCATACAGAGAAACCGATCAAAACATCATTCGCTAAGTCACAACGCGGCCGTAAATGTGTGTTGAGGGACAATAACACACAGCCATTCAATTGGATTGTGACGAAAAACGAGAAAGAGGACGA
Source organism: Schistocerca serialis cubense (assembly GCF_023864345.2). Classification (NCBI taxonomy): domain Eukaryota; kingdom Metazoa; phylum Arthropoda; class Insecta; order Orthoptera; family Acrididae; genus Schistocerca; species Schistocerca serialis. Next base: position 942,540,861 of record NC_064638.1, read on the forward strand.
CAGCTGCAAAAGTCACTGCAGAACTGAATGTCGCATTCGCGAACCCTGTCAGCACCAAAACAAAACGAGGGGAGCTCCAGAAGCAGGGAATTCCAGGCCAAGCTGGAAATCCAAAATCACTCATCGGTGACGCAAATTCCCATTACAGGGATACGTGGTGCCCAAGCGATAAAACCTGGACTGTAGAACATGGAAGGAAATCATTTGATTGTTTTAGTCTTGTTGCACATTATTTCCAACTTCTGGTGGAGTTTATGTCCCAAGATTGAAACATGGCAGGGGTGGTAGTATTCCATGGGCCCCGTGGTTATTCTGCGAGGTCGCATTACTGCAAGAATTATGTGACCATTTCTTCTACATCTATATCATACCCAACAGGCCATCTATTGGTCTGTGACGGAGGGAACTTCTGGTATCACTAACTGATCCCCCTTACCTTGAAACTCACGAATAGCGCGCGGAAAGAATTATTGTCGATAAGCCTTTGTATTGGCTCTAATTTCTCGGATTTTCTCGTTGTGATCGTTACGTGAGAAGTACGTGGGAGGAAGTAATACGTTGTCCGACTCTTCCCCAAGTGCTCTCCCGAAATTTCAGTAGTAAACCTCTCAGTGAGCCGCGCGGAGTGGCCGCGCGGTTAGAGGCGCCATGTCACGGATTGCGTAGCCACTCCCGCCAGAGGTTCGAGTCCCTCGGGCATGGGTGTGTGTGTGTCGTTCTTAGCATAAGTTAGTTTAAGTAGTGTGTAAGTCTAGGGACCGTTTTACGGCCAGCTTGGAAATTTTTCCACGGCGCTTACCTGGCTTGCTGGATATTTCAGTTTTCTTCTTGCCAAACTTATTAGTACTGAGATATATAGGAATTTATCGCACTGTTGGAGCCTTAAATCTCATCCAGAAACAAGAGAAGGACCGTCAGTGCACAATTACCTGCGTGTCGTCCTCGAGACCTGTTAAGAAAGAAAAGTGACAATGAAGAGTACGCAGCATCTGTATCATAATCAGCTGATGGAACAAGATTTAAAATGCGGAGCATTTTGAGACCACTTATGAGAATGCAAGAGAGAAAATCATGGTACGGTGTACCTTCCTCTTCTTTTATTATTATTATTTCTTCCCTTTCTCAGACGTTATGTCTGGTTAAAAATGGAAAGTGACGCGGACCTTGATCAAGCGTGACTTCCTTTTAACTGTACGGTATATGTTACATTGCATTTAGGAACTTTCGGGTAATTGAACATATATCAATAATTACAGATTTCTGTAGTTGTATCTATACGTTTGGATGTAGCTGTATTGCCTTGATGTACTGGTGGACATTGTGTGCTATGACTCCTGTAGTTGATAGTATAATTGGTATAAAGTCAACTTTATCCTGATGCCACATGTCCTTGACTTCCTCAGCCAGTTGGATGTATTTTTCAATTTTTCCCCTGTTTTCTTCTGTATATTTGTTGTATTGGGTGTGGATATTTCGATTAGTTGTGTTAATTTCTTCTTTTTATTGGTATGATGTCAGGTTTGTTATGTGGTGTTGTTTTATCTGTTATAATGGTTCTGTTCCAGTATAATTTGTATTCATCATTCTCCAGTACATTTTGTGGTGCATACTTGTATGTGGGAACGTGTTGTTTTATTAGTTGATGTTGTATGGCAAGTTGTTGATGCATTATTTTTGCTACATTGTCATGTCTTCTGGGGTATTCTGTGTTTGCTATAGTTCAATTCTTTTATCTTGGCCGCTCGCGCATGCCCGCCCAGACGCGGGAGATTGCTGCGTTGCCAGTTGCACACGACGCACGCGCCAATAGAAGCAGCGCGATAGTATAGCATAGTTCGCAAGCTTACGTTTAGGGGGAGCGCGCAGTTCATGAAGTAAAGCCACCACGGCCGCATTAATGAAGAGACAAAGCACTAGAATTTCAAAAAATTGCATTCAAACGAATATAATTCGTGAAATAAGACACTTCGATATTGTTTTTAAATAATGAAAATTTTAAGCACCGCACAAGGTTTGAACTCATAACCTTCGCGAAGCAGCCCAACACCTTCATCGTTACGTTAACGCACCTCGTCTGACTACATAACGCCATGAGAAGTATAACACGTTACGCAAAATACTGACAAACACTGTTGGTATGACTATGAATTACTCTCGCTTCATCGAAGTACAATAGGAAATAAACAATTACCGCTGTTCTTTATTGCGAGAAAGCGGTTCGTGAGAGTGATACAAACAACTTTCCTTGCTATCGACTGAATTAGGAGTCTTATTGCTTGTTTGGTTTAATTAATTAATAGAATATGAAGCAATTGGTATAAAGAATGCTTTTTCCAAACTTTCTATAAAAGAATGTCTGCTATCAAGACATTGCTTTTGTTCTATTACTTTATTTATGACTGAACATTTCTAAAACTGAAAACACTCGTCCATGTTCCGCACTGCAGTCGAGATGTGGCAACGTCATTCTCTGTTCATTGGCTGACTGTGTTTTGTGACGTCAGATGCGGAGAACGAACCTAAACTCGGCCGCCAACATAAATGACGCGCACTTTGGTATTGTACATCCGCTTGTGATGTGATCTACTGTTTCTATTTGTTGTTAGCAAAGTCTGCATTTATCTGTTGTGGTATTGGGATCTTTAATAATATGCTTGCTGTAATATCTGGTGTTTATTGTTTGATCTTGTATTGCAATCATGAATCCTTCCACCTCACTGTATATATTGCCTTTTCTTAGCCATGTGTTGGATGCGTCTTGATCGATGTGTGGCTGTGTTAGATGATACGGGTACTTGCCATGTAGTGTTTTCTTTTTCCAATTTACTTTCTTCGTATCTATTGATGTTATGTGATCTAAAGGGTTGTACAAGCGGTTATGAAATTGCAGTTGTGTAGCCAATGTATTTATATGAGTGACTGCTTTGTGTATTTTGCTAGTTTCTGCTCGTTCTATAAAGAATTTTCTTAAATTGTCTACCTGTCCATAATGTAGGTTTTTTATGTCGATAAATCCCCTTCCTCCTTCCTTTCTGCTTAATGTGAATCTTTCAGTTGCTGAATGTATGTAATGTATTCTATATTTGTGGCATTGTGATTGTGTAAGTGTATTGAGTGCTTCTAGGTCTGTGTTACTCCATTTCATTACTCCAAATGAGTAGGTCAACATTGGTATAGCATAATTATTTATAGCTTTTGTCTTGTTTATTGCTGTCAATTCTGTTTTCAGTATTTTTGTTAGTCTTTGTCTATATTTTTCTTTTAGTTCTTCTTTAATATTTGTATTATCTATTCCTATTTTTTGTCTGTATCTTAGATATTTATAGGCATCTGTTTTTTCCATCGCTTCTATGCAGTTGCTGTGGTTATCCAATATGTAATCTCCTTGTTTAGTGTGTTTCCCCTTGACTATGCTATTTTTCTTACATTTTTCTGTTCCAAGAGCCATATTTATATCATTGCTGAATACTTCTGTTATCTTTAGTAATTGGTTGAGTTGTTGATTTGTTGCTGCCAGTAGTTTTAGATCATCCATGTATAGCAAATGTGTGTGTTTGTTCCAGTAATATTGTATCCATAATTTGTATTATTTAGCATGTTGGATAGTGGGTTCAGAGCAAGGCAGAACCAGAAAGGACTTAATGAGTCTCCTTGGTATATTCCACTATTCCACTCTTAATCTGCATTGGCTGTGATGTGATATTATTTGAATTTGTTTGGATATTAAGTGTGGTTTTCCAATTTTTCATTACTATGTTTAGGAACTGTATCAACTTAGGATCTACTTTGTATATTTCCAATATTTGTAGTAACCATGAGTGGGGTACACTATCAAAAGCTTTTTGGTAATCAATGTATGCGTAGTGTAGTGACCTTTGTTTAGTTTTAGCTTGATATGTCACTTCTGCATCTATTATCAGTTGCTCTTTACATCCTCGTGCTCCTTTGCAACAGTCTTTATGTTCTTCGTTTATAATTTTGTTCTGTGTTGTATGTGTCATTAATTTCTGTGTAATCACTGAAGTTAATATTTTTTATATTGTTGGTATGCATGTTATGGGACGATATTTAGCTGGGTTTGCTGTGTCTGCTTGATCTTTAGGTTTCAGATAAGATATTCCACATGTAAGTGTATCAGGGAATATGTATGGGTCTGCAATGTAACTGTTAAATAATTTAGTTAGATGTGAATGTGTTGAGGTGAACTTCTTTAGCCAGAAATTAGCTATTTTATATTTTCCAATTGTGAGTAGAATTAATTGCTCGGGTGACTTCATGTTGCAAAGTTATCACTTCAGGCATTTGTGGTATCATCTTGTATGTGTCTGTTTTTGCGTGTATCCACCGTGCATGCCTGTTATGTTGTACCAGGTTTGACCATATGTTGCTCCAGAAGTGTTCCATGTCTGTTATGTTTGGTGGATTGTCTATTTTAATGTGTGTGTTATCTGTTGTCTGGTAAAATTACTTTTGGTTTGTGTTGAATGTTTGGTTTTCTTTCCTTCTATTTTCACTTTTTTTGTATCTTCTAAGTCGTTTGGCCAATGCTTGTAGTTTCTGCTTCTATTCATCTAATTGCTCTATCGCTTCTTGTTGTGAGATTTTACCTAACCTTTTTCGTTTTTTGTCTGATATTTCATTTCTTATAAATTCAAAGGGCTCTGAGCACTATGGGACTTAACTTCTAAGGTCGTCAGTCCCCTAGAACTTAGAACTACTTACACCTAACTAATCTAAGGACATCACACACATCCATGCCCGAGGCAGGATTCGAACCTGCGACCGTAGCGGTCGCGCGGTTCCAGACTGTAGCCCCTTTAACTGCTTGGCCACCCCGGCCGGCTCTGATAAATTGTGTTAGCTGTCCGATGTCTTTTCTCAGTTTTTCTATTCATATCTGTAGCCTGTGTCGCCATGCTGGTTTTGTAGGTTTCTTCTGTGTGTTGGTTGGTTCTGACCTCTGGCTAGTGTGTATATTTAGTGTAGTGAGTGCTGCTATATAAACCAGTAGTTGTAACTCTTCCATAGTAATATTTTCATTTATTTTGTTGTGTATGATTGTGTTGATAGTGTTATTATTGTTTCGACTTGTGGGTTATTTGGTGGTCTATGGAAGAATGGTCTAATGTCTGTATTTGGGTCTTTGTATTCTATATATGTCAGCTGAAATTTTTCTTCTATATCTAACATGTGTGTCACTTCGTGTTCTATTTGTGCGTGTTCTGGTGACTGTCTTAAGATTTCGTTTTCCTCTGATTGTTTAATTGATGCGTGTTGTTCTTTGTTTGTTTGCTCTGGGATGTTTGAGTCCATTACTGTATTTTCTTCTTCTTCTGAATGCACATTATTTTGTTCCAGTATTTGTTGTACTTTTTGTTTGATGTTTTCTAATTCTGACTGGGGTATCCTGTTATTTTTGATTATTACACGGATCTGATCAGCTAGTCGTTGTTCTGTTAAGAATTTTAATTCTGGGTATCTGGTAATAAATGTTGTGTATACTTGTGATCTGTATCCAGTTGTGTTGGTTCCTAAGTTTGTTGCTTGGTAATAACAGAACATGAGGTGTCGGTTAACCTCATCTAACCATCTCATCCTCTGTCTTTGTTTTCCTTCTAGAGTGGTTGCAGAAAGCATATCCTGCAAAACACCTCTATTTGGATTTAAATCATTTTCCATGTGGTTAGCAGTGTCGTTACCATTGTGGACGGGCGTAGGGTTCAAGCGCCGTCCCCGACCGTGACAACGCTTGTCCGAGGCTTCATTAGTTCTGTCCTGAACCAACTAATCACACTAAAAGGGGGGTTAGCCCTATTAATGGTTTGTTCTTTTCGTCGCCTTTTACGACTAGCAGAACATACCGGAGGCCTATTCTTTTCCCGGGCCTCCACGGGATTTATTATTATTATTATTATTTTAAGTATATGGAAGGGAAATTATGTGTTCTACATTTCACTTCTAGTTTCACATGTATACATTCAATTAACAGAAATTAGACAGACCACATAATCAACAAAAAATTTGAACAAATCGTTCAAATGGGGCAAATGGCTGTAAGCACTTTGGGACTTAACATCTGTGGTCATCAGTCCCCGAGACTTAGAACTACTTAAACCTAACTAACCTAAGGACATCACATACATCCATGCCTGAGGTAGGATTCGAACCTGCAACCATATCAGCAGCGCGGTTCCGGACTGAAGCGCCTAGAACCGCTCGGCCACAGCGGCTGGCAACAAATCATGCTGATCATTATCATAAATAAGCGTGTTCATTTTCTTGTAACACGGGAAATTCTTATTTTAAGAAAGAACATAAATTCTGTAGCAACTGTTGCAATTCTGCTGTTTAATTTCACCTTCTTACATCTAGTAACAGTTCAGACAATGTTTAACACAGCAACTAAATGTTCAAAATTTACATTGTGTGAAAAAAAATCTTCTTGTAGATACAAAACGTTTGTTGTTATATTCGGCGCTTCTGCCATGTTATTATTACTAATTCTTTGTATAATGTAAATAATTTGAAGGTACTGCTAATAATGATTAAATTACGCATCTGCATTAGTTAACTTCAAATTCTTGAGTTTCAGTACAATAAAAGAGATACCAGAATGAGATTTTCACTCTGCAGCGGAGTGTGCGCTGATATGAAACTTCCTGGCAGATTAAAACTGTGTGCCCGACCGAGACTCGAACTCGGGACCTTTGCCTTTCGCGGGCAAGTGCTCTACCAACTGAGCTACCGAAGCACGACTCACGCCCGGTACTCACAGCTTTACTTCTGCCAGTACCTCGTCTCCTACCTTCCAAACTTTACAGAAGCTCTCCTGCACTGATTCCATCTAGGGGGTACGGGGTGGTGGTAGGAAGGACATCCAGACACTCCTTCAGATTAACCATGCCAAATCCGATTGTAATAATGCTGACACTGCGAAAACTGTGGGACAAAGGCACAAGCAAAAAGAAAAGAGAATTAGATAACTTTCATTCCAATGGATCCATACTGAGGAGATCGTCCATGATGTAGAAGATGACAGAAAAACAAGAATGCACAATAAACATTTATAAAGCAAAAAAAAGGTGCTTATGCACCTTCCACAGTTTCTAACTGAAAAGATCCTCATAGTTGTGGAAAAAGTGGAAAAGGAATCTTAAATGTATCTTTATTTAAAAGGTGACAAATAACTTTTCACAAAACATATGACTGTTCAATACACTGAGGTGCATATGATAAGTCACATGGGGTAGCTGCTTTGTTTGAGGCGCTTTGCCACGATTCGAGTAGCATCCCACATCAGAGGTTCGAGTCCCCCTCGGGCATGGGTGTGTATGTTCACCTTAGTGCAATTTAGTTTAAGTTAGATTAAGTATGTGTAAGTCTAAGAGACCGATGATCTCAGCAGTTTGGGCCTATAGGAATTTACCACAAACTTCCAAAAAAATTGCATATGATAATTCTTAGGGTACTGTAGCCACAGATCATCAAATAAAAAACCATTTTACAGCACTTATTTCCAATTCTTCGCATTACTGCACATAATTTGTACAGAAGTATGATTGCATTAATACTACCATTATTTAATCTTATTAGTAACATACACACTTGAATTGGTTCTACTAAGAAATTCATCACTGGAGTAGAACAGATCCTTTAGGCTTCTTTTAAACACAACTTTGTTAGTAGTTAAACCTTTTATGGATGCTGGCAAGTTACTGACAAAGTTTGTTTCTGAGTAATGGACGCCTTTCTGGACCAAAGTAAGTGACATAAATCTTTGAGAAAATTTTTCTTATTTCTAGTTTGATTTCACAACCGTAGCTGTTTGTTTGAAAAAATAGACATACTTTCAATGACAAATGTCATTGAGGAATGAAAATACATTGGAAATCAGTAGGTAGTATCCATAATTTCCTAGACAGGCCTCTGCAAGGGTATTCTTGAGTTCTTGCCACAAATTATTCTTATTATACGTCTTTGGAACCTGAAAAGTTTAGTTTGGCTTGATAAGTTACCCCAAAAAATAATCACATGTAACATTATGGGCAGAAAGTGAAATTTATTATCTAAAAAAACACAAACCTGCGTGACTTTTGAATTCTAACTTCAGTGTTGCCCATGTATTCTGATTTAGAATAGCCTTTGCTACCCTACTTTTGAATATGAACATTAAGTATGTAAATTACTCTCACTGTGTGAGGTGCCAGTTACTCTAAACTGAATTTGTCTGCAAATGAAACTGAATACAAAGAATGGCTGTCAATAATAAACAGAATAGTTTCCTCATCCAATACTCACCCACTGGCTTTTAGAAAACGCCTCTAATGAATTATATGAAAGTTTTACAAATGGATGTACTTCTATTCTTCGTTTAGGCACTACGACTGATTTTTACCTGCACTGGATAACCCAGCTCTCGTCTGTCTGCTTAATTGCGTATATGTTGACCTGCATATACCTGAAATAAATCACTGTGCGGCTAATTGCCTTACTCTTTACTTTAAGTTTTGTTCCCAAATGAAAATCTGCTATCTTTCCAAAAATACAGTTACCTGTCCACGACAGTACAGTAATGTTGGGATTTGCATTCAAACTATGAGGATAAACTTACTGAAATGTTTGCAAGAGAATAAAAAGGTTGCTTTAAATTTAAAAGATATTAAAATCCTTTTAATGACATAGAAATCAATCGTACTAACCTGAGACTTCGATTTTCCTTTGCATTATCATGAACAATGAAAACTGACTGAGACGAATGGTACTTGAGTTACAAATTCTACTCTTGAATTTCTTATACTCGTAAAATGCGTGTAACTGAAAGTGGATGGTGATGAATAGTTAGATTTATGAACACGTGACCTATAGCTTGCCTTGGATACCAGTACATAGACATTGTTGAACAAAATGGAGTCTTTACACTACAATGATTACACAGCTAGCGCTTGCAGCAAATAAGAACTCTTTTCCCGGAATGAGCCGTTTCTCTATGAAATAAGCTTAACATCTACTTCTATCCTCAGCCACATCAGAGAGCATTCCAAACAAAATTCATTCTCTATTCAGCATGTCCGCCATGAAAGCTCCACACTCACTGACCACACAATATCCTCTCTCTCGCAGTCGACTCACTCTCACTATCTACTTCTGCTACTACTACTTCTACTACTACAACCTGTGGTAGCCAAAGAGTAACATATCACTCATGTTACAGGCTTCCAAAGACGCTCAGAATAGTAGAGTTTCCAAAATAAATCTGCCATCTCTCATGATACACAAACTACAATCTCCAGTGATATGCAAACCTTTCAAAAGTAATCATAGTACGCCAGCTTTATTGTATCATCTAGGTCTGACAAAACTGCCGCTACTAATAGATATTTATTAAAGCGCTTCAGTGGTTCTGTGATATGCTCCTCCCAGTTGAATATGTTGGCAAGCTGTAATCCCAAGAATTTAACAAATACTTATGTTGATTAATAAATGTTAAATCGAATTTTAATAAGATTTCGTTTTTTAATTACTGGTTGTACAAAAATAAATTAACATTTTATACAGACATGCGCAATGCTTCACTGTTTAGTGAAAAAATACATTACATACACCGATAATACTGTTCAGTCTCCAGAAACAGTCTTTTATTTTCTATTATTTTGACATTTTGCATCGTTGCACCAAATTTTAATTTGCTGTGAACACTGGCCATTTCGTGCCATGGTGATGATCATCACGTTATTTTCATCAAAAAATATGATGCAGAATTTGTTAGTTGAAATTTATGTTTGTTAATAAGTATTCAATTTAAATAACAGTAAAAAATGTTGTTACAAGCGAGATTCGAACTAGTAACGTTACGATTACCAGCCCTTTAAGGTACGTGCACAGCTGCTGGCCCCCACGATAACAATTTATGAATGTTTTGTAGTTAACAGCGCTCTAAAATCTTTTAATCTTCAAAAGCGATGTTTTCGAGTTTCTTCGAGAAATTCGCCGTTCTGTTTCAGAGACCTGTTGTCTGGGCAATGAGATCCAACTCCTGTAAGTACAGTATCAGGTTGGTCCACAAGTTCGTGACGTTTTTGTTTTGCATGTTGGTGTTCTGAGTGTTATCGATTTATTTATCAATTGCCATTCTTTATTTGTAGTTCACTGTTGCTATTTGAGTTGACTTTTTGTCATTTGGAGATTGTGAGTGGAGCTGTGGACGCTAGAAAATGGAGTGCCGAGTGGAGAAATCGGAACATTTCCGACATATTCTTCTGTTTGAATACAGTAGATGGGTGACAGCAGTGAAGGCAGCCAAAAATATCTGCGGCATGTATGGGCATAATGCCATTGGACAGAGCACGGCAAGATAGGGTTGATAGAATAGAGAAGATCCAACGGCGAGCAGCGTGCTTCGCTACAGGATCATTTAGTAATCGCGAAGCGTTACGGAGATGATAGATAAACTCCAGTGGAAGACTCTACAAGAGAGACGCTCAGTAGCTAGGTACAGGCTTTTGTTAAAGTTTCGAGAACATACCATCACCGAGGAGTAAAGCAGTATATTGCTCTCTCCTATGTATATCTCGCGAAGAGATCATGAGTACAAAATCAGATAGATTAGAGCCCACACAGAGGCATACCGACAATCTTTCTTTCCACGAACAATACGAGACTGGAATAGAAGGGAGAACCGACGCCAGCTGGAGTGGCCGTGCGGTTCTAGGCGCTACAGTCTGGAACCGCGCTGCCGCTACGGTCGCAGGTTCGAATCCTGCCTCGGGCGTGGATGTGTGTGATGTCCTTAGGTTAGTTAGGTTTAAGTACTTCTAAGTTCTATGGGACTGATGACCTCAGAAGTTAAGTCCCATAGTGCTCAGAGCCATTTGAACCATGTTTGAGAACCTACAGAGGTACCCAAGGTACCCTCCGCCACACACCGTCAGGTGGCTTGCGGAGTATGGATGTAGATGTAGATGTAGATGCACAAAATGGTTTTCTCCTTTTAAGGAAAATCGCTTTGACATTAGTGACCTTCCATGTTCAACAAGACCCTCTGTGTTGGATAAAGGTCGCTTAAACGCATTGATTCACAATGATGCATGCCACTGCACTCGAGAACTGGGAAATGTGATGAACTGTGACCATTCCACCACCATGCGACATTTGCATGCAGTGGGGAACGTATAAAGATTGGTCGTATGCGTATCGCATGCTGTAAGTCAAAATCACAAAAATTCGCGGTCGGCTGTATGTGCATCTCTGTTTGCTCGTCATCAATTGGCTCGTGAACAACACCACAAATTCTTGGGCTGTATCGTTACTGGTGACGAGAAATTGTGCCTTTATGCTAACACGAGGAAAAGAAAGGAATTCTTGAGCCCAAGCAAAGCAGCAAATCCGCGTACAAAGACCTGCGCACATCCACAAAAAATAATGTTATAGAGCTGGTGGAACAGCGACGATGTGGTGTACTACGAATTGCTTCCCCGAGGTGAAACCATCACTGTTGAAATTTACTGTCAACAACTCAGACGTCTTGGAGACGTAATCCAAGGGAAACAACCAGGAAGACTGCCTGAAGTGATGCTAATCTACAATAACGCCTGCCCGCATTCTGCTAGACTGACAAAAAACACTATAGGCCCTGCAGGTGTCGTGTTGCGAAGCCATTCTGCACCCAGCTTATTCACCTGATCTACCGCACTCAGATTTTCTCCTTCTTCTCTCTCTATCGAACAACCTTCAAGGGACTTCCTTTCCGGACGAATATGCGCTCCGAAAATGGCTCGACGAATTCTTCGCCTCAAAACCATGCCATTTTTACAGTCACGGAATCGGTAAGTTCCCCAACGTTGACAGATCGTTGTAAATAATTAAGGTGTAAGAGGCTAAGGCCTCTGTTGCGTGTATCTGTTGTGTTGATTAAATTACGGAAAAACGCTACGAACTCACGCACAAACGCAATAAGAAGAAAATCGAAGAGGGCAGAGCAGTCTGGAAGATTTCCTCTCGTGCCAATGGTTCATTTTTGCAGAACCGGACGAGCAATTACAAGCCGAACACCACAGACGAAGACTCGAGCTACTGTATGAAGCAAGCTCACCGGCAGGCCGACACGTGGCACCAGATCTACAGTGCGGTGTGGTATGGTGCGATGCGGTGCGCTGCGCGGCACTATCAGACGCGGCTGGTGCCTGCAGAGTCGCGAGGTTCAGTGTCCCCAACTGCGCAGTTGGCGGCTCAAGGGCAGGCGTGTTGGGCCGAGGCAAGGCCGGGCGCCTTCCGCTGGCCACGGCCAAGGCGCGCCGCACCGTGCTCGCTGTGTGTGTGCACAGTGCAGCCAGAGCCCTCTCTCACCTGCCCACGAGCCCTCTGGAGCGCCGCCGAAGGCCAGCACAGCGCATAACCCTGTCCTACAGCCTTACCCGCTTGATGTCAACCATTTTCTTGTATAGAGGGTGGTCGATTGATAGTGACCGGGCCAAATATCTCACGAAATAAGCATCAAACGAAAAAACTACAAACAACGAAACACGTCTAGCTTGAAGGAGGAAACCAGATGCCGCTATGATTGGCCCCCTAGATGGCGCTGCCACAGGTCAAACGGATATCAACTACGTTTTTTTTTTAAACACGAACCCCCATTTTTATTACATATTCGTGTACGAGGTGCATTCAGGTTCTAAGGCCTCCGATTTTTTTTCTAATTTGCTCACCCGAAATCGATGAAACTGGCGTTCCTTTTCGACGTAATCGCCCTGCAGACGTACACATTTTTCACAACGCTGACGCCATGATTCCATGGCAGCGGCGAAGGCTTCTTTAGGAGTCTGTTTTCACCACTGGAAAATCGCTGAGGCAATAGCAGCACGGCTGGTGAATATGCGGCCACGGAGAGTGTCTTTCATTGTTGGAAAAAGCCAAAAGTCACTAGGAGCCAGGTCAGGTGAGTAGGGAGCATGAGGAATCACTTCAAAGTTGTTATCACGAAGAAACTGTTGCATAACGAGCCGGCCGAAGTGGCTGTGCGGTTAAAGGCGCTGCAGTCTGGAACCGCAAGACCGCTACGGTCGCAGGTTCGAATCCTGCCTCGGGCATGGATGTTTGTGATGTCCTTAGGTTAGTTAGGTTTAACTAGTTCTAAGTTCTAGGGGACTAATGACCTCAGCAGTTGAGTCCCATAGTTCTCAGAGCCATTTTTTTGTTGCATAACGTTAGCTCGATGCGCGGGTACGTTGTCTTGGTGAAACAGCACACGCGCAGCCCTTCCCGGACGTTTTTGTTGCAGTGCAGGAAGGAATTTGTTCTTCAAAACATTTTCGTAGGATGCACCTGTTACCGTAGTGCCCTTTGGAGCGCAGTGGGTAAGGATTATGCCCTCGCTGTCCCAGAACATGGACACCATCATTTTTTCAGCACTGGCAGTTACCCGAAATTTTTTTGGTGGCGGTGCATCTGTGTGCTTCCATTGAGCTGACTGGCGCTTTGCTTCTGGGTTGAAAAATGGCATCCACGTCTCATCCATTGTCACAACCGATGAAAAGAAAGTCCCATTCATGCTGTCGTTGCGCATCAACATTGCTCGGCAACATGCCACACAGGCAGCCATATGGTTGTCCGTCAGCATTCGTGGCACCCACCTGGATGACACTTTTCGCATTTTCAGGTCGTCATGCAGGATTGTGTGCACAGAACCCACAGAAATGCCAACTCTGGAGGTGATCTGTTCAACAGTCATTTGGCGATCCCCCAAAACAATTCTCTCCACTTTCTCGATCATGTCGTCAGACCGGCTTGTGCGAGCCCGAGGTTGTTTCGGTTTGTTGTCACACGATGTTCTGCCTTCATTAAACTGTCGCACCCACGAACGCACTTTCGACACATCCGTAACTCCATCACCACATGTCTCTTTCAACCGTCGATGAATTTCAATTGGTTTCACACCACGCAAATTCAGAAAACGAATGATTGCACACTGTTTAAGTAAGGAAAACGTCGCCATTTTAAGTATTTAAAACAGTTCTCATTCACGCCACTGGCGGTAAAATTCCATCTGCCGTACGGTGCTGCCATCTCTGGGACGTATTGACAATGAATGTGGCCTCATTTTAAAACAATGCGCATGTTTCTATCTCTTTCCAGACCGGAGAAAAAAAATTGGAGGCCTTAGAAATTGAATGCACCTCATAGTACGTAAATAAATATGAATGTTTTAGTTGGACCAATTTTTTCGCTTTCTGATAGATGCCGCTGTTAATAGTCACAAACGTGTAAGTACGTGGTATCACGTAACATTCTGCAAGTGCGGACGGTATTTGCTTCGTGATACATTACCCGTGTTAAAATGGACCGTTTACCAATTGCGGAGAAGGTCGACATCGTGTTGATGAATGTCTATTGTGATCAAAATGCCAAACGGGCGTGTGCTATGTATGCTGCTCGGTATCCTGGACGACATCATCCAAGTGTCCGGACCGTTCGCCGGATAGTTACGTTATTTAAGGAAACAGGAAGTGTTCAGCCAAGTGTGAAACGTCAACCACGACCTGCAACAAATGATGATGCCCAAGTAAGTGCTTTAGCTGCTGTCGCGGCTAATCTGCACATCAGTAGCAGATAAATTGCGCGAGAATCGGGAATCTCAAAAAGGTCAGTGTTGAGAATGCTACATCAACGCCGATTGCACCCGTACCATATTTCTATGCACCAGGAATTGCATGGCGACGACTTTGAACGTCGTGTACAGTTCTGCCACTGGGCACAAGAGAAATTAAGGGACGATGACAGATTTCTTGCACGCGTTCTGTTTAGCAACGAAGCGTCATTCACCAACAGCGGTAACAAAATCGGCACAATATGCACTATTGGGCAGCGGAGAATCCTCGATGGCTGCGACACGTGGAACGTCAGCGACCTTGCGCGGGTTAATGTATGGTGCGGCATTATGGGAGGAAGGATAATTGGCCCTCATTTTATCGATGGCAGTCTAAAAGGTCCAATGTATGCTGATTTCCTACGTAATGATCTACCGATGTTACTACAAGATGTTTCACTCCATGACAGAGTGGCTATATACTTCCAACATGATGGATGTCCGGCACATAGCTCGCGTGCTGTTTAAGTGGTATTGAATAGCGTATATCATGACAGGTGGATTGGTCGTCGAAGCACCATACCATGGCCCGCACGTTCACCGGATCTGACGTCCCCGGATTTCTTTCTGTGGGGAAAGTTCAAGGATGTTTGCTATCGTGATCCACCGACAACACGTGACAACATGCGTCAGTGCATTGTCAATGCATGTGCGAACATTATGGAAGGCGAACTACTCGTTGTTCAGAGGAATGTCGTTACACGTATTGCCAAGTGCATTGAGGCTGACGGACATCTTTTTGAGCATCTATTGCATTAATGTGGTATTTACAGGCAATCACGTTGTAACAGCATGCGGTCTCAGAAATGATAAGTTCACAAAGGTACATGTATCACATTGGAACAACCGAAATAAAATGTTCAAATGTACCTACGTTCTGTATTTTAATTTAAAAAACCTACCTGTTACCAACAGTTCGTCTAAAATTATGAGCCATATGTTTGTGACTATTACAGCGCCATCTATCACCAAGCGAAAAAAGTGGTCCAACTAAAACATTCGTATTTCTTTACGTACTACACGAATATGTAATAAAAAATGGGGGTTCCTATTTAAAGAAACGCAGTTGATATCCGTTTGACCTATGGCAGCGCCATCTAGCGGGCCAACCATAGCGCCATCTGGTTTCCCCCTTCAAGCTACACAAGTTTCGTTCGTCGTAGTTTTTTCGTTTGACGCTTATTTCGTGAGATATTTGGCCCGGTCACGATCAATGGATCACCCTGTACATCTACATTATTACTCTGCAATTCACACTTAAGTACCTGCCAAAGGGATCATCGGATCGCCTTCAAGCTATTTCTCTGCCGTTCCACCCTCGAACAGCGTGTGGGAAAAACGAGCACTTAAATCTTTCCGAGCGAGCTCAGATTTCTCTTATTTTATTGCGTCACTCACAAGACTTTTATTTATCATCTCGGCACTTTTAACGACGGACAAAAAATTTATTATTGACCCAGAAATTTTAATATTTTCATTTACAACATGCAGTATTTCTCACAAGCTGTGTCCAAATAGATCGGTGAACACAGCAACATCTGAAGGTCACTTCCTGTTAAATGCACCATCCAATCAAATATACTCAGATACTTGTTAGTGGACATTAAGTGGGGTGAGTCCAACCTTCGGATTTATGACAGCCTTAACTCTGCTGGGCACATTTTCAGTGCGGTGAAAGGCCATTATTCCCCAAGAGCCAAGACCAGAGGAGATGCTGATTTTGGGCGCTGGAACCTGGAGCAAAGTCGACGTTCTGATTCATCCCAACAGTGTTCCATTGGATTCTGGTCAGACCTCAGGCCAAGCCAGCCCATTTTAGCAATGTTATTGTCTACAAACCATTGTGTTACAATGCTCCTTCATGACAAGCTGCGCCGTCATGGTGATACAAGCAGTCGTAGTCTCCAAACTGTTCCTCTGCTGTCCGCAGGACACAATGCTGTAAAATAAGTTCGTGTTCTTCCACATTTAGAGTCTACCTGTGCACAATAAGAGTATCACACAGTAACCCCACCTCCTCTGTCCTTCGCTGTTGCCACTACACGTGATGGCAGGTAACATTCTCCAGCCATTCGATATACCCAAACCTAACCAGCGAACTGCCACAGGGTGTAGTGTGATTCTTCACTCCCAAACACTCGTTTTCGGTCATCCACTGTCCAGTCAATGTTTATACCGCCTCCTCCCTTATCCTTGGATACAGAAATGTAGTGATGTACATTTTCCTTAAGCGATTGTGCGAAATCACGGAAAACTCCGAGAAAAGATATACAAAGGAAACTTACAATACTGTTTATTAATATTTCCAATGTAAATCACTTCTCTACAACAACAAAGTGGTGTACTTCTTATGGTTCGCAAGAAAGCAGATCGACAAGACATAAAAACCATAAAAGATTCATCCACCACAGATGTGGAACACTGCAAAATAACTGCAGCCGCTCAATTTGCGTGTGGATAAATAAAAATTGTAACGTAAAGAAAGCTTTGCAGAATGATTTATGCACCAAGATTAATGATATGGTTTTAAATAACTGTAAGTAATGCAATCAACTCGAACTTACGACGTAAATAATTCCAGCTATCTCGCCACATTCAGTGCTTAATTGTTTCAATTTTTCTGCCTTCCCACAGCTACAAAATGACCCCACAAAGCGCTACAGTCTGGAACCGAGCGACCGCTACGGTCGCCGGTTCGAATCCTGCCTCGGGCATGGATGTTTGTGATGTCCTTAGGTTAGTTCGGTTTAATTAGTTCTAAGTTCTAGGCGACTGATGACCTCAGAAGTTAAGTCGCATAGTGCTCAGAGCCGTTTGAACCGTTTGACCCCACAAAGCTACCTGGTCCAATCACATTAATGTGAACACCCCCTATGTTCGACATCAACGTGCAATAACTACTCACAGATGGCACAAACAGACACTTGACACCTGCGTTTCAGACATTGAACAAGGTGGGACTGCGGCTCAGATGCGGAAGTAGAAGTGACGGCAGACTTCGAAGGCAGGTCTCCTCTACTGTGGAGACAGACTGAGTCCCATGTTCAAGTTCACAGCAAAGCACTTCTTGGCGTGCATTTGGTGGCAGCCAGCCATGCCAGAGGCGGTCTGCACACGTTACATCACCGAGTACAGTGAGAGTAACTAACAGCACCACCACGTTATGAAGTTAGTATTAACAGAACGTAGGCACAAAACATCATCTTACGTTTAGCCTTCCCATGTTCGACTGTACTGTCACAGTTACGTGGATAACTTCAGCCTCTCCTCTGAGCAACAGAATCACCATTACAGTAAATTCACTAAGGAAACGAAATGTTTAACTAATTTCAATTCTCACCAATTAACGTGGCCAAACATTATTTGAATTATCTCAGTTCCATCTTAATCAATGTTTAATTGTGCAACAACTTTTTTTCTCTTTGAATTTACACTTTCGTAATAAATTTAGAGCCGTGCATATAATTCTTTCGATTAAAGTTGTTAGCAAACCCTCTATCTAGAGCTATGTTTTTGAATAAAATGGTTCAAATGGCTCTGAGCACTATGGGACTTAACATCTGAGGTCATCAGTGCCCTAGAACTTAGAACTACTTAAACCTAACTAACCTAAGGAGATCACACACATCCATGCCCTAGGCAGGATTCAAACCTGCGATTGTAGCAATCTCGCTAGGCCTAGAACCGCTCGACCACCGCGGCCGGCTTTTGAATAAAGAATTGCGACTACCCCAGCTTAAGTTTCACTGCTAGGGCTGAAAACTTCTAAAGCATTTCAAACTGATGGGCACATTTAATCCAGAACCATTCTTTGGGATGGATCTGTCTCACAGTTAATTCTTGCACGGGTTGTCTTCACAACACTGGTGTTTCCCTCGCTAGGCTGTCCTGAGTAAAGCCTTCGGCACACAGGACGTGTGAACTAATGTCGACGTGGCGCTCTACGAACTTTGTGACGTCACTTTCTGCCATTACACGTTGAGGAGCCTATCATCACGTGAAACACAAAATACTTCTGCGATATTTCAGCGATATGCCACGTAAAACAGAACTAATAAGAAACAAGAACTCTCCCTATGTCACAAGCAGAAAGCAAGACGCATTACTGTATTTTCCCTGTTCAGGAGAAGCCCAAATTCGGCTGTTTTCATGTTATACGTTACACTTTTTGAATAAATGCTGTACCTGAGCACACCAGCGTATTGAATGTCTCGAGCACCAATAGTTACTAGTACAATTTTTTGCAATAAAAGGACGGGAAACATCGCACTGGTGGTTAAAGAATTTTCGTACTTAGTTATTTTCGCGTTAAAACTCGAGTGTTTTGAGAGTAAGCCGTTTTAAGGCAACGACCCAGTCGAGATTCATGAAAACGTGTCGTTCTTGTTTGGGTATCAGTATCATTTCTGCGAAGAAAGCCTTTAGAAGAACATAAGATAAAATACGTAGGTGATAGTATTAGACTTCTTACATTGTGCAGTTGGATTTGGTGGCACGTTACAAGAACGGAGGGTAAATCAGTAGATGACTCGTGTCCTCCTGTATACAAGGCTTTTTTTGCCTTTGCGTTTTCTAAAAGGTTGTGGGACAGTCATATGAAATTAATAGAAATAATTTCTGTTATATCTGATGTTATGCGAATCTCAGTGTACTCTTTGTCAGGAGCGAGTTTGTTTGATATGGTGAACTTTTATAAGCTGGCGTCCTTACTGAGTGGGCATGAATCTTTCTTTTTTGTCTTATTACACATTCACGGATACCGATTTTTATATACGATAGAGAAAACGACATACCCAGTGTACAGTCAAGAGAGGAAATATACGTTCTAGTATATCTAATGTGGGAATTCTACTCACATCCATTTTCGGGAACAAACTGTATGGCCTGCGACGCAAAGAAAACAGACAGCTGCCGCTGGAGAGCGCTGAGAGCGCAAAGTCACGTTAACCAGCTCGTGGCCGTATTCCCGCATGGTATCACACTATTGGTCGACGTCGGTGCCAACGTCTTGCTGCGTCCATAACCTGCCAGTCATCAGCGGAGAGCATTCCTCATTGGGTGAAACAGATGGAAGTCGGAAGGTACGAGATCGGAGCTGCAGGGCAGGGTTATGCGCTGTGCTGGCCTTCGGCAGCGCTCCAGAGCACTCGTGGGCAGGTGAGAGAAGGCTCTGGCTGTGCACACACACAGTGAGCACGGTGCTGCGCGCCTTGGCCGTGGCCAGCGGAAGGCGCCCGGCCTTGCCTCGGCCCAACACGCCTGACCCTGAGAAGGAGAAGAAGTTAGTTTGAATTTTTGCGACGACGAAAAAGCTGAATTTCAATTTCCTGAGACCACAGTACACTTCAGAGTTCATCATGGCATCATGAGGAAGGAAAGCACTCCGTCTTCAGGCCACAAGTGGCCCATCGGGACCATCTGACCGCCGTGTCGTCCTCAGTTGAAGATGCGGGTAGGAGGGACACGTGGTCAGCACACCGCTCTCCCGGTCGTTATAATGGTTTTCTGTGACCGGAGCCGCCACTATTCAGTCGAATAGCTCCTCAATTGGCATCACGAGGCTGAGTGCACCCCAAAAAATGGCAACAGAGAATGGCGGCCTTGATGGTCACCCATCGAAATGCCTGCCACGCCCGACAGCGCTTAACTTCGGTGATCTCACGGGAACCGGTGTATCCACTGCGGTAAGGCCGCTGCCGTATGAGGAAGGACATGAAACAGATTATCTCTTCAGAGACCCAGAAGACCGTCGCCATGAGTTTGCAGGCTGAGGGTGAGGCTTTGAGCTTCTTATTCGGAGGAGAGGTTTGTCATTTTGTTTCCGGTTTGAAGTGATGAACCCATGTTTCATCGCCTGTGATGATGTTCGACAAATAATCGTCATTATCAGCCCCGTAACGCGCGAGCAATTCCGCACAGATGGTCCTCCGTCGCTCTTTATGGTCTTGTGTTAGGAGGCAGGCACATACTTTTGAGTACCAAAATTGGTGGACGAGTATGTCAGTACTACAAGCAGGGACGTCCAGATGAGCAACGAGGTGTTTGACTATGAGACTTCGATCACCTCGAATACAAGTGTCCGCACGTTCCAACATTTCAGGAATCGGAGCTGTGCGTGGCCGGCCGGAACACGGGAAATTGGACGTGTTTGAGCGAGCTTGTTGCGATGACAACAGACGCCTTTGTCCAACGACTCATCGTGCTTTTGTTCACTGCCAGGTCTCCGTGGACATTCTGCAAGCGTCTATCAGTCCTCCGGTTTTCCACCAAGAGAAACCCAGTGACAGCTCTCGGCTTGTAACGCACCTCAGTTACAGAGAACACTTTGAGAGCTACGTATGGCACCACCTATAGGAACTTCATGGAACTATAGGTGCTAAAGCGGGAATATTCCAGGACGTCCCACAACCAATACGGATCTTTTCAACCGAGATTGGCCGAGAAAAAAAATGTGTTGCATTACTTATTGAATGCTCTTCGTAAAATCACAAAATACAATGAATACCTACATGGGTGAAATACTTTTCTTCCTTTTAAAGTTGTGTAAGTTAATAGATTTTTTCCAGTATGAAACTTGTTCTACTTTGAGCTAGGACTTCTCTGACGAGTAAGTAGAGGGTGTCGTAGTGGCTATCGATATAAAGGATAGCTTTAATTTCTGTTTCCCGGTGAACGAGCACGTGATTGGGAGATTCCTATCGTCAACCACGTGTTTTTTCGTGAACGTATCCCAGCCTTCCCCGATCGCTATTTAGTATAGTTATGTTGATAAATTAAATTGTGTGTAAAGTAGAGACCATGCGTACCCCTTATGTCGATAAGCGTAGTTTCTTTGCGTATATTCGAATCAAGTCAAATATACTTGACAAATTAATCACTCATTTGAAATATTTAAAAGAAGCCCAAGACTTATGTATGGCCACCCCATCCAGATCGTTCATGCATTTACGAAGTAACAGGAAATATTCATCATAAGCAAATGTAGATGTGGTACTCTGACCCTATTTTTGAACGATTTAAATGATGTAAAGTTATCAGTTGCATTTTTGTAAAGAAGGCGTTTTTAGATGCAGACCATACCAGGTCCATTAAGTGAAATAAGGAATTAGTGAAAGTAGAAGTATCAGGTAACAAATGGTTTTATGACGAGATTGTAAACTTAATGCGCTTCATATCACGTCTCATGCATGGCAGAAGCAGAAGCCATTTAACATTATCCATATTATTCAATTGGTCTTCCAAGTATTTTGTCGTCTCAGACAGAATTACCATGTCTTTGTCAAACCCCAAAATTTTTATTTCTCCGCTAAGAATTTTTATTCCCATTCCCAATGGCTCTTTGGTTTCCTTCACTGATTGTGGAATGTACACACTGAATAACATCGGGGATACCTCACAGCCCTGTCTTACTCCCTTCCCAACCACCCTTTCGTGTCCTTCGATTCTCGTAAATGCCGTCTAGTTTCTGAACCAGCTATACTTGACTTTTCTCTGCTTCCTGCAGCATTTCACAAAGAGTGTATTCCAGTTGACAATGTAAAAAGCTTGCACTAATTCTGCAGCTGTTATAACTGTAGATTTGTCTTTCTTTACTCGACATTCTAAAAAAAAGTTGTAGTGTGTGCACTGCCTCTCGTGTTCTTACATTTCTCCGTCACCAAATCTGGTCTTCCCCGAGGTCGCCTTCAGCTAGATTTTTCCATCCTTGTGCATATACTTTGTGTCAGTATTTTATTATCATGTCTTACTAAACTGTTGATTCGGTGATATTCGAACTTCTCAGCACCTGCCTTCTTTGGCATACCTGTTATTACGTTCTTCTTGAAGTCTGGTGGCATTTCGCCTGCCTCATATATCTTGTACAACAGGCGGAACTGTGTTGTCATAGTCAGATCTACTAAGGATCTCAAAATTTCTGAACGAATGTCGGCTACTCCGGGGGATTTGTTTCGGCTTTGGTATTTCATTGCTCTGTCAAATTCTTCTCGCAATATCCTATACTCCATCTTACCTTGATCCACTTCCTCTTCTCTTTCTATAATATTGTTTTCGACTCTGTTTCACCTGTAAAGAAAGACTCTCTTTAATTTACTTTCACCTTTCCTGCTTACCCATTTTGCATCTTATGCTAATCTCATTTGTTATACGTCCGTATCACCTTTCGTCTGCTTCAGTTAATGTTTCTTTTATACATTTTCTCCAGCAGTCAATTAAGCTGAATATCACCTGAATCATTCAAGGATTACATAAAAGCTTCCTTTTTATATATTTCATCCTCTGGTTCCTTCATTGCTTCATCCCTCAAAGCTACCCACTGTCTCTTTTGTATCTCTTTCCCCTGTTTTAGTCAGTCGTTGCCTAATGCTCAATCTGAAACTCTCAATAACCTCTGGTTCTTTCAGTTTTCCCAGGTCTCATCTCCTTAATTTCCTTCCTTTCTGCAATTTCTTCAGTTCTAATCTGGAGTTACTAACCGACAAATAATTTTCAGAGTCCACGTATACCCCTGCAAATGTTTTTCAGTTTAAAATCTTGTGTTGAAATCTCTGTCTTACCATAACATAATTTACATGAAACCTCCGGTATCCCCTTGGTCTCTTTCACGTATACGACCTTATTTCATGATTTTGAACCAAATATTAGGATGATTAAATTATGCTCACAAAGAGACAGTCTTATCTTGGGGTCACGGATTTTAAAGTCCATTTAGGATAAGAAAGTACTCGTTGTAAGTAAACTAAAGGCCCTTGTTTTGACAGACAACGCTCAGCCGTTTCCGAGGAAAATCGGTTCGAATAACGTCACGCGGTGCATATACCCATACTGTCGCACGAGCTATCGTCAAGGCGGCGTTGCTCACAGTATTTACCAAACATGCGGTCCGTGTTCACTTCAATTCCAAATGTTCTTTGTTTTCTTTTCGATTACTAGCAGACGTCGTATTATTCATTCTTCCACGATTTTGTAGCCCAATCTGTGGGTCTAAATCCCATTAATCTTCATTATTTACTGTTTATTATAAAATTTTACAAAAATGCACAATACACACTATAGTGCCGAAGAAACTGGTATAGGCATGCGTATTCAAATACAGAGATATGCAAACAGGCAGAATACAGCGCTACCGTCGGCAACGCCTATATATGACAAGTGTCTGGAGCAGTTGTTAGATCGGTTACTGTTGCTACAAAGGCAGGTAATCAAGATTTAAGTGAGTTCGAACGTGGTGTTATAGTCGGCGAGGACGAGCGGTGGGACACAGCATCTCCAAGGTAGCGATGAACAGGGGATTTTTCCTTACGATTATTTCACGATTGTAGCGGGAATATCGGGAATCCGGTAAAACACCAGATCTCCGACATCGCTACGGCCGGGAAAAAGATCCAGCAAGAACGGGACCAACGACGACAGAAGAGAATCGTTCAACGTGACAGAAGTGCAACCCTTCCGCAAATTTCTGCAGATTTTAACGTTGGATCATCAACAAGAGACAGCGTGCGAACTATTCAACGAAACATCATCGAGTAGGGCTTTCGGAGCCGAAGGCCCACTCGTGTACCCTTGATGACTGCACGACATAAAGCTTTACGCCTCGCCTGGGCCCGTCAATACCGACGTTGGACTTCTGATAACTGGAAACATGTTGCCTGCTCAGACGAGTCTCGTTTCAAATTGTATCGAGCGGATGGACGTGTACGGTTATGGAGACCACCTCATGAATCCACAGACTGTGCCTGTCAACAGGGAACTGTTGAAGGTGGTGGAGGCTCTCTAATAGTGTGGGGCGTGTGCAGTGGGAGTGATATGGGACCTCTCGTACGTCTAGATACGACTCTGACAGGTGACACTTACGTAAGCATCCTGTCTGATCACCTGCATCCATTCACGTCCATTGTGCATTCCGACGGACTCGGGAAATTCCAGTAGGAAAAAGCGGCACTCTACACGTCCATAATTGCTACAGAGTGGTTCCAGTTTAAAAACTCCCGCTGGCCACCAAACGTCCCAGATATGAACGTTATTGAGCATATTTGGGTTGCCTTGCAACGTGCTGTTCAGAAGAGATCTCCACCCTCTCGTACTCCTACTGATTTCTGGACAGCCCTGCAGGATTCATGGTGTCAGTTCCCTCCAGCACTACTTCGTGTTGCAGCACTTCTGCGTACTCGAGGAGGCCCTACCCGATGTTAGGCATGTATACCAATCGCTCCCGTAGTCTAGAGCACAGCCGCTACATTCAGGCGGAGAGCACTTCTAGAACCACGCGAAACATAAATTGTGTTTACACCATCCACATCGTACAAATGCAATGAATGACATTCGCAGAGAAGCTTATTTCGTAGACATGAAATTGGCGGCAAACCTAGAATATTGCAACATATTTTGAAATACTGGTGTGTTTAACTGATTCGTAATCGCACGATGCTATTTCCTTTGCTGTTTTATTAAAATAGAGGCGTTTTGCCAGTGTTTCATCGAAAGTGCCACCCGTCGATAGACAGACGGGCGTACATTTCGGCAGTATGAATATGAGCTTCCATGTCGCTTCTCCAGCCTCGTCGTAAAAAATCACATCGTGCTTACTACAGTTTTTCATTCTTCACGTAAGGACGGAGGGCAGTTTCGAGATGGTTCCGATAAACACCTTTGGTGAGCTTCTCAAACTTTGAAGAAGTCACGACAACGTTTTTAAACTCTGCGGTCAGTTTATCTACTGTTTTCGAAACAACTGAGCAAAATGCTTTTGTTTTTTTCTTGTAGACAGATGAAAACATTGGGTAGGACCTTGCCAGATGAATTAATACTGTGCTGTGCGGTGCACGAATGTGATAGTATATTCAAACTCTGTTTCAGTTTATTCAGACTCTGCTTTTTTGACGAGCGTAGTCTTTGCTCCCTGATAATTCGACGACCTCTGGTACGTTGTTTGATACTGGCACCTCGTCTGATCTGTCTTTATAACAAAATCCGTATCCAAATGAACAATTAGGCGTCTTGTTTGTGTTTTAAATTGAGCGAGAGCGGCGCGGTTTCTCTCAGAGTAGCAACATCTCTTCTGGGCACGAATTTCGTTACTTTTCGTTGTCGTATCGGGTGTGGTCGTTGGAAACGTTGCAACCAGGGAAGGACTCCCTTGCAAACGGAAATTACAGGAAAAAAGGGGAAAAGATGTCACGGTCATCCATTACTAAACTGTTCTCGTAGTCAACTGTAAATTTATAACTCGTATATCTATATCATATGGTGAACTGAACCTGACAGAATTTCGTATTACACTCCTCGCGGAAAAATTATTTCCAGTATTCTTATCTGTTCGAAAGAACTTCTTGCTTCTGCTTTCGTGCTGGTTCAAGGACCGGCTTCTTCTTCCAATTATGTTCTTTTCTCATCACATAGCAAAATATTCATTCCAGTCACACATCTACAAACATTTCTGTTTATAGATTTTTGAAAAAAGTTTGGTCCGTACAGCATAGACGATCGTGTCACACTGACTCCACTGCTTTCTTGCTTTTGTCCTCAACTTTCACAATCTCGAGGATGGCAGTAGATAAAAAGGGAATACCGGACTGTCTGCAAGGGGCGGAGGACCATTTGTACGAGGTGGGGGGGGGGGGGGGGAGGAGCAGCAATGAGCAATGAAGGGAACAACGCAACATGAACAAGGGAGCGGAAAGCAGAAAAAAAAGTTCTGCGGATCCTAATTGTGAAATGTACAGGAATCAAATGGCTCTGAGCACTATGGGACTTAACTTCTGAGGTCATCAGTCCCCTAGAACTTAGAACTACTTAAACTTAACTAACCTAAGGACATCACACACATCCATGCCCGAGGCAGGATTCGAACCTGCGATCGTAGCGGTCGTGCGGTTCCAGACTGTAGCGCCTAGAACCGCTCGGCCACCCCGGCCGGCTGTACAGGAATCGAGAGTAAAATTATTTTCGAGGCAAAATCAGTCAAAAGCAAATGAAAATTAATAGCGTACCAATCCACAGATTGGTCGACAAAATCGTGGAAGAATGAATAATACGTCATCAGCTAGTAATCAGAAAGAAAAAAGAAAGAAGAGGAACATCTGGGCCTGACTCGAACATGGACTGCCCGATTAGTAATCGGGCGCTCATCCACTGAGCCACGCAGCGTTTGCGGTAGATTATACAACAATAAGGGTGGCTGAATTGCGTCATGTTTCTAAGAACGATTTTCTGCGGAAACGGCTGAGCGTTGGCGGGCAAAAGGCGGGGTCTTTAGTTTAGTTACAATTACTTTCTTATCCCAAAAGGGCATTAATATCCGTGACCCCAAATTCAGACTGTCTCCTTGTCGGTGAAAAACTCTACAAGGCTGCTTCCTCGTTCAACCCTTTCCTCCAGACCATGTTGTCTTTTATTTTTCTCTCTCTTCTTTTTCTTGTATTCACCTGCTACTTCACTTCACTAATGTTCATTAATAACAACTTCAACCTATCCATTGCTGTTATTAAATATTCTGACCTACTACCCAATTAAGGAAGCTAACATTCCACGCTCCGATCCGTAGAATGCCAGTTTTGTTTCTGCTGATGGCAACATCCCCCTGAGTAGTGCCTCCGTGGATGTCCGATTGGGGGACTATTTTATCTCCGGTATATTTTATCCAAGAGGATGGCGTCATTATTATGCCGCACAGCAGAGCTGCATGTCCTCGGGAAATGTAACGGCCGTTATTTTCTCTTGCTTTCAGCCCTTCGCAGCTCTAACATAGCTAGGATATCTTGGGTAATGTTCTTAGATAAATCAATCGTCCAGACTGTTGTCCTTGTAGCTACTGAAAAGATGGCTGCCCCTCTTCAGGAATCATAGACTTCTCTCGCATCATCACAGATAACCCTCTAACGTTGTTCCACGTAAGGTAGGTCTGTTTGTATGGTAGAGGCGATATGCTGGTGACACTGTTATATTTGGATCTACTGCAAATCGACAACGAATGGAGTAACTGCACTAGGTTTGAAAGTTGTCTTGGATATCAACTACAGTAAGGATAAAATAACCAACAGGGATGCTGTAAATGATTCATTCGTTTTCAGAGCTCTATATTTTCCAAAGTATTACATGAACAAATATGACTGATACATAATTAGAACCAAGTTTTCATTTTGCATTCTACAGATGTTCCATAACTGCTCCTATTGTCACACGTCATACGTCCAAGAGAGCGACAGTCAAGTTCGGTCCATACCTTATGGAGCAACATCGTGTCAGCAAGACTGATACGTTCTCTGAGCTGTTCAGCGTGTTGGCATCGGAGGTGCGTAAACATGGTCCTCAACGTACCCCCAAAGTCACAAGGCGATAGGTCAGGCCGCTTACTACGGCTAATCCAGTGATGTGGATATTCGTCGTTTTTGTAGGGACGAATCTCTATGCTCCAGTGAAGGGATACACGTCTTGCTGAAAATGAAATTCTCGGAGTCAGCAGTCAGTTGTGGAGACAACAACAACTGAAACATATGACGGTATGAGGTTATCGTCACGGAAGAAAAACGACCCATACAGCTTCGTCTGTGACATTACACAGAAAACATTAACCTTCGGCGAATCTCGTTCATGTGCAACATTCTTGTTGATCTTTAGTGTCCCATACCCTCACATTGTGGCCATTAATCTTTCCAGATAAATTGAAGGATTTTTCGTGGCTGAACATAAGCTTGGAGGAGAAATGCTCAGCTTTAAGTGCCTGACGCATTGTGATGTGAAATTGCAGGCGCCGGTTTCAGTTGTTGCACATGCTGCACACGGTACAGTTTGAAATGCAACCGTCGTTGCAAAATCTTCGGCACACTTAACTGCAATATTCCAAGTTCGTGGCCTGCGAGAAACGTTGATTTTTCTGGACTGCGCACAAAACATCCCCTCACTTCGCACACTTGGTCGAACGGTACTTCGCTGTTTACAGAGACAACCAGTGTCCCGCGAGCGCGCAGAAGTGTCGCAACACGACGTGGCATGTATTCGACTAATGTCTGAAGTAGTGTTGGAGGGAATTGGCACCATGATTCTTGCAGTACTGTCCATAAATCCGCAAGAATACGAGTGGTGGACGAGTGGTGGAATCTCTTCTCAACAGCACGTTGCAACACATCCCAGAAATGCTCAATAATGTTAATGTCTGGAGAGTTTGGTGGTCAGCGGAAGTATATAAAATCAGAAGAGTTTTCGTGGAGCCACTCTGTAGCAATTCCGGACGTGTGGAGTGTCGCGTTGCCCAAATGTAATTGCCCATGTCCGTCGGAATGATTAATGGACACGAATGTATGCAAGCGATCAGACAGGATGCTTACATACTCGTACGTGTCACCTGTCAGAGTCGTATCTAGACGTGTCAGAGGTCCCGTGTCAGTCCAACTGCACACGCCCCTCACCATTACAGAGCCTCCATCAGCTCGAATATTCCCCTGCTGACATGCACGGTCCATTGATTCATGAAGTTGTCTCCGTAACCGTACACGTGCATCTCTTCGATACAATTTGAAAAGCGACTCCTCCGACCAGGCAACATTTTTTCCGTTCATCAATAGATTTGATGTTTTACGGGATTCCTGATATTCACGGCACACTTGTGAAATGGTCGTAGGGAAAATCCTCGCTTCATCGCTACCTCGGAGATGCTGTGTCCCACCGCTCGTGCGCCGACTATAACACCACGTTCAAACTCACTTAAATCTTGATAGCATGCCATTGTAGCAGCAGTAAGCGATCTAACACCTGCGCCAGACACTTGTCCTATATAGGCGTTGCCGACCGCAGCGCCGTATTCTGCCCGTTTACATATCACTGTATTTGAATATGCATGCCTATGCTAGTTCCTTTGGCGCTTCAGTGTATGATACAGAGTGTTCGGAGGGTTGCTGTGCAGTTACAACACACATCGGAAATGACCTCCACGTGGGGCTATATAAATCTGAACCCGCATAATTTTATCGGCGAACACTTTCTGCAGATCTGATTGTTACACTACTGGACATTAAAATTGCTACACCACGAACATGACGTGCTACAGACGCGAAATTTAACCGACAGGAAGAAGACGCTGTGATAGGCAACTGATTAGCTTTTCAGATCATTCACACAAGGCTGGCGCCGGTGGCGACACCTACAACGTTCTGACATGAGGAAAGTTTCCAACCGATTTCTCATACACAAACAGCAGTTGACCGGCGTTGCCTGGTGAAACGTTGTTGTGACGCCTCGTGTAAGGAGGAGAAATGCGTACCATCACGTTTCCGACTTTGAGAAAGGTCGGATTGTAGCCTGTCGCGATTGCGGTTTATCGTATCGCGACATTGCTGCTCGCGTTGATCGAGATCCAATGACTATTCGCAGAATATGGAATCGGTGCGTTCTGGAGGGTAATACGAAACGCCTTGCTGGATCCCAAAGGCCTCGGATCACTAGCAGTCGAGATGACAGGCATCTTATCTGCATGGTTGTAACGGATCGTGCAACAACGTCTCGATCCTGAGTCAACAGATGGGAACGTTTGCAAGACAACAACCATCTGCACGAACAGTTCGACGACGTTTGCAGCAGCATGGACTATCAGCCCGGAGACCATGGCTGCGGTTACCCTTGACGCTGCATCACAGACAGGAGCGCCTGCGATGGTGTACTCAACGACGAAGCTGGGTGCACGAATGGCAAAACGTCATTTTTACGGATGAATCCAGGTTCTGTTTACAGCATCATGATGGTCGCATCCGTGTTTGGCGACATCGCGGTGAAAGCACATTGGAAGCGTGTATTCGTCATCGCCATACTGGCGTGTCACCCGGCGTGATGGTATGGGGTGCCATTGGTTACACGTCTCAGTCACCTCTTGTTCGCATTGACGGCACTTTGAACAGTGGACGTCACGTTTCAGATGTGTTACGACCAGTGGCTCTACCCTTCATTCGATCCCTGCGAAACCCTACATTTCAGCAGGATAATGCACGACCGTGTGTTGCAGGTCCTGCACGGGCCTTTCTGAATACAGAAAATGTTCGACTGCTGCCCTGGCCAGCACATTCTACGAGGTGCATTCAAGTTCTAAGGCCTCCGATTTTTTTTCTCCGGACTGGAAAGAGATAGAAACATGCACATTGTTTTAAAATGAGGCCGCGTTCATTGTCAATACGTCCCAGAGATGGCAGCACCGTACGGCAGATGGAATTTTACCGCCAGTGGCGAGAATGAGAACTGTTTTAAATACTTAAAATGGCGACATTTTCCTTACTTGAACAGCGTGCAATCATTCGTTTTCTGAATTTGCGTGGTGTGAAACCAATTGAAATTCATCGACAGTTGAAGGAGACATGTGGTGATGGAGTTATGGATGTGTCGAAAGTGCGTTCGTGGGTGCGACAGTTTAATGAAGGCAGAACATCGTGTGACAACAAACCGAAACAACCTCGGGCTCGCACAAGCCGGTATGATGACATGATCGAGAAAGTGGAGAGAATTCTTTTGGGGGATCGCCGAATGACTGTTGAACAGATCGCCTCCAGAGTTGGTATTTCTGTGGGTTCTGTGCACAAAATCCTGCATGACGACCTGAAAATGCGAAAAGTTTCATCCAGGTGGGTGCCACGAATGCTGACGGAGGACCACATGGCTGCCCGTGTGGCATGTTGCCAAGCAATGTTGACGCGCAACGACAGCATGAATGGGACTTTCGTTTCGTTGGTTGTGACAATGGATGAGACGTGGATGCCATTTTTCAATCCAGAAACAAAGCGCCAGTCAGCTCAATGGAAGCACATAGATTCACCGCCACCAAAAAAATTTCGGGTAACCGCCAGTGCTGAAAAAATGATGGTGTCCATGTTCTGGGACAGCGAGGGCGTAATCCTTACCCATTGCGTTCCAAAGGGCACTACGGTAACAGGTGCATCCTACGAAAATGTTTTGAAGAACAAATTCCTTCCTGCACCGCAGCAAAAACGTCCGGGAAGGGCTGCGCGTGTGCTGTTTCACGAAGACAACGCAACCGCACATCGAGCTAACGTTACGCAACATTTTCTTCGTGATAACAACTTTGAAGTGATTCCTCATGCTCCTTACTCACCTGACCTGGCTCCTAATGACTTTTGTCTTTTTCCAACAATGAAAGACACTCTCTGTGGCCGCACATTCACCAGCCGTGCTGCTATTGCCTCAGCGATTTTCCAGTGGTCAAAACAGACTCCTAAAGAAGCCTTCGCCGCTGCCATGGAATCATGGCGTCAGCGTTGTGAAAAATGTGTACGTCTGCAGGGCGATTACGACGAGAAGTAACGCCAGTTTCATCGATTTCGGGTGAGTAGTTAATTAGAAAAAAAATCGTAGACCTTAGAACTTGAATGCACCTCGTGCAGGTCTCTCACCAATTGAAAACGTCTAGTCAATGGTGGCCGACTAACTGGCTCGTCACAATACGCCAGTCACTACTCTTGACGAACTGTGGTATCGTGTTGAAGCTGCATGGGCAGCTGTACCTGTACACGCCATCCAAGCTCTGTTTGACTCAATGCCCAAGCCTTTATTACGGCCAGAGGTGGTTGTTCTGGGTACTGATTTCTCGGATCTATGCAACCAAATTGCATGTAAATGTAATCACATGTCAGTTCTAGAATAATATATTTGTCCAATGAATACCCATTTATCATCTGCATTTCTTCCTGGTGTAGCAATTTTAATGGCCAGTAGTGTGTATGCTTCTCACGTAAGCACTGATTTCAGTTTTTAAGTCAGCATGCTTGGGTGACTACGATACACTACAGGTTTTGCTGCTTCCCAAAGAAAACAGTCAGGTGGAGTAAGGTCCAGCAAGCGAGGGGACCATAAGTTCCTTGGCATGTCA
Source organism: Schistocerca serialis cubense (assembly GCF_023864345.2). NCBI lineage: Eukaryota > Metazoa > Arthropoda > Insecta > Orthoptera > Acrididae > Schistocerca > Schistocerca serialis. The sequence continues at coordinate 942,573,359 of NC_064638.1, forward strand.
CGTTACCCAAAAAACCGTTCCAGGCGACGCGTAACATTTTTAGTTACGTTCGTTGCCATCTTTTTGAAATCGCGAGTAGTTCATTTCGTCTTCCTTCAGCTGGTCAGTGGCATGGTGTATCATCAAACAGTAACGTTCATTGATCACGCTTTCTTCACAAAATCAAGGCCCAATAATGGGCCATCTGGATATTGCTCCCCACACTCCAATTTTCTGAGAATGCAATGGCATTTGCAGCACAGCACCATGATTCTCCACTGACCATAATCATGAGCTTTCTGTGTTAACATGAGAAGCGGAACAAGCCTTCTCTGTATAGAAGATGACATTAGGAATATCATTGGTGTTCCGCTCAGTAAAATCTGTGAACCATTTGCAGTAACGAATTCGCTTTACATAATCCGCAACTTTCAATTCTTGCATTGCTGTGACACTTTTTTTATCATCTGTCTCATGGCTGTTTTGATGCGGGCAGCCACCGATTCCTCTCCGGTGCCAATCTTTTCATCTCAGAATATCAGTTGCAACCTATTTCCTCGATTATTTGCTGGATGTATTCCAGTCTCTGTCTTCCTCTACAGCAGTTACCATCCTCAACTGTTTATAGTGCCGTGGAAGTTATTCCCTTACGTCTTAACAGGTGTCCTACCTTTCTCTGTTCCTTCTTCTTGTCAGCGGTTTCCGTACATTCCTTTCCTCACCGATTCTCCGCAGAACCTCCTCATCCCTTATCTAATAAACCCACCTAATTTTCAACAGTCTTCTGTGGTACCACATCTCAAACGCTTCGTTTCTCTTCTGTTCCTGTTTTCCCGCAGTCTATGTTTCACTACCATACAATGCTCCGCTCCAAACATTCTCAGGTATTTCTTCCTCAAATTAAGTCCTACGTTTAATACTGGTAGACTTCTCTTGAGCACGAATGCCCTTTTTGTCAGTGCTAGCCTACTTTCTATGTCCTCTTTCCTTAGTCCATCATGAGTTATTTTGCTGCCTAGGCAACAGAATTCCTTCACTTCATCTACTTTGTGATCACCAACCCCTATTTTAAGTTTCTCACTGTTCTCATGTCTGCTACTTCTCATTAGTTTCGTCTCTTCGACTTACTCTCAATCCATATTATGTGTTCATTAGACTGTTCATTCTATTCAGTACATTCTGTAATGCTTCTTCACTTTCACTGATGATACCAACGTCATCAGCGAATCTTATCACTGACATCCTCTCGCTCTGAATTTTAATCCCATTCTTGAACCTTTCTTTTATTTCAGTCATTGCTTTCGAGAGGTACCGACTGAACAGTAGGAGCGAAGGACTACATCCCTGTCTTGCACCTTTATTAATCCGAGCCCTTCGTGATTGGTCTTCCGGTCTTACTGTTCCTTCTTGGTTCCTGTACAGTCAGTTCCACAAGATTATAAGCAGTTATCTGTAGAAAATAAAAGACGCTATTATAAATATATGTTAACATAAAAATACATTTTATTACTAATTGCACAATTACCTAACAGTTAATTCAATTGGCGCCATTGCCGATTATAGCTTGGCATCTTTTTGGCATGCTTTTCACGAGATTTTCTGCATATTCTCTCGGTAACGATCTCCATATCGCCCTGATTTTATATGACACCTGCTTCAGAATATATACTGGCCTTCCTTTAAGCTTTATCTTAATATACGACCAAACATATTCGATCGGATTTGCATCCGGAGACATTGCAGGCCAGCCGATCGTGGGCACCCCATTGTCTTGTTTCCACGCTGTACAGAGACATCTGCGATGTTTCGGATCATTATCCTCTCGAAGCATCCAGTTCGCCTCGTTCGAACCAAGTAGCTTCTTAACGGACCTTAGAAGGCATCTTTGATAAATACTCCATATTTTTTCAGCGTTTAAACTGGCTGTAAACAAGTGCAAATAGCCAAAACAGCAACCGACAAAACAAAACATTCAACTCTCGCACTGTTTACCTATATATCTGCAAAAGCGCATTGAATACAGATTCGAGACCACTATCAGAGATTTCGCTGCGGACGCTACATTTAACATTGTGGCGTACACTTATTACCCCTGTTTCCCTAAATTATCACTATTTTCTCAGAATTTCAAACATCTTGAATCACTGTACATTTTCAAACGCTTTTTGCAGGTCGACAAATCCTATGAACGTGTCCTGATTTTTCACCGGTCTTGCTTCCACTGTCAACCACAACGTCATAACTGCCTCTCTCTTGCCTTTTCTTTTCATATAGCTAAACTGATCGTCATCTGACAGATCCTCAATTTTCTTTACATTCTTCTGTGTGTTGTTCTTGTTGGCAACTTGCATGCATGAGCTGTTGTGCGATGATGCTCGCAGTTGGCCGAGCGGTTCTAGGCGCTTCAGTCTGGAACCGCGCGACCGCTACGGTCGCAGGTTCGAATCCTGCCTCGGGCATGGATGTGTGTCATGTCCTTAGGTTGGTTAGGTTTAAGTAGTTCTAAGTTCTAGGTGACTGATGACCTCAGATGTTAAGTCCCATAGTGCTCAGAGCCATTTGAACCATTTTTGAGCTCGTAGTTGTCTGCTCTTGCTATATTCGAAATTGTGTGGAAGATATTTTTCCGAAAGTCTGTTGTATCACCAGTTTCATACATTCTACAGACTGATGCAAATTGTAGTTTTGTTGCCAATTTCCCCAATTATTTTAGAAATGTCGATGAACAGTTATCCATCCCTTCCACCTTATTTGATCTTGCCGTCCAAAGCTCTTTCATATTCTGATTCAAATACTGGATCCCCTATCTCTTCTATACTGACAGCTGTTTTTTCTTCTATCACGTCATCAGACAAGTCTTCCCTCATAGATGCCTCCGATATACTCTTTCCAACTATCTGCTCTCTTCTCTACATTTAACAGTGGAATTCTCACTTCACTCTTAATCTTACCGTCGTTTCTTTTAGTTTCGCCGAAGGTTGTTTTCATTTTTCTGTGTGCTAAGTCAGTCCTTCCAAAAATCATTCCTTTTCCGATTTCTTCACATGTTTCATGCACCAATTCGCCTTAGCTTCCGTGTACTCCCTGTTTCTTTCGTTCCTAAGTGACTTGCATTTCTGTATTCCTGAATTTCCCTGGACATTTTTCTGCTTCCTTCTTTCGTCGATCAGCTGAAGTATGGTTTCTTCGTATCTATGTTTTTCTTTCCAAATTCTGTGACGTCCTATTTAGATATGTCCATTCCCATTATACAGTGGCACATGAATGGATTCAGTAAGCACATAGAGGAACTGAACTGCTAGCGCAGAACGCCCTCTGTGCTTGTGTTTGCAGGAAACACATTTCAAAGTATCTGATGCTCCTATAGGGCTATATCCTATAACGCAAGGATGACCTGACTGGGGAAAGAGCCAAAGGAGGGGTTGCTGTGTTTGTCAATAATGTGCACCACTCCACTGCTCTTCCCCTGGATACCGACCTGCAAGCAGTTGCAGTTGAAATTTCTGCACGTCAACGGCTTACAATTTTTTCTCTTTACTTACCTCCAATGGATGCGGTAGACTCTGAGGCTCTCACAGATCTTATCGCGCAACTCCCCCAACCATTTCTGCTCCTGGGAGACTTCAATGCTCACCATGTCTTGTTGAGCTCAACGTCTACTTGCCATCGGGGTCGAGTTTTGGAGAGCCTCCTGACATCTCGAGAGCTGTGCCTCCTAAACGCTGGTACTCCGACTCATTTCTGTGGTGCTAATGGATCATTCTCAGCCATCGACCTATCTCTCTGCTCTCCAGCCCTCGCCGACTCTGTTCGCTGGGAGGTCACTGACGACTTTCATTCCAGCGACCACTTCCCGATCCACCTTCATCTACTCGATGGTGTGTTGCTGGAACAGAAGCCACCAACGTGGATGACTGGCAGGGCTAACTGGATGCTGTTCGGCCAGTTGGCTGTGTTTGAACACCGTGACAGCCTCCAGGAATGGGTGGATCACATCACGCATGTAATCCATCACGCTGCTGATCTATCCATACCAACGTCTTTCGGCCCTCTTCCGAGGCGACCTGTCCCTTGGTGGACAGAAGAGTGCCATTTAGCCATCCGGGACAGGCGTGAGGCCCTTGGACGGTTTAAACACCGCCCGACAACGGACAATCTCTCAACCTTTCGAATCGCGAGAGCCAAGGCTCGCCGTGTCATTAAAGAGAGCAAAATGCGGTGATGACATTAGTTCCTGAACTCCATCAATCGTTCCACTTGTTCCTCAAAAGTATGGGAAGCCATCCGGAGGATTTCCGGTAAACACAGCCGTTTACCGATAGCTGCAATGTTGAACCAGGGGTGCCTCCAAACAACACATAGAAACATTTCTCAGACGCTGGCCGAGCATTTTGCACAAACTACTACCAATGCAAGCCAGGATCCAGCGTTTCGTCACTACCGCGAGACTGTCGAAAGGGAAAAGTTGGACTTTAGGTCGAACAGTTCTGAGGCCTACAACTCCTCTTTCTCGATGTGGGAGCTCGAATCGGCACTGCCTGAGACTTCTGACACTGCACCAGGTCACGACCACATCCGGTACTGCATGCTTCGATATCTGCCAGCAGCGTCAAAGGAAGTCCTCCTTGAATGTTTTAATCTAATATGGCAGACATAGGTCTTCCCCAACTCGTGGAGGGAAGCAATCCTAATCCCTCACCTCAAACCAGGAAAGGACCGCACATGTCCCAGTAGTTATCGGAGTAAAAACAGCTGTCAGTATAGAAGAGATAGGGGATCCAGTATTTGAATCAGAATATGAAAGAGCTTTGGACGGCAAGATCGCCTTGACGAGTAGTGTAGGAAAGATCCTGGAACGGATGGTTAACCGTCGTCTGGTCTGGCTTTTAGAGACCACGCAACTCAGCCGCTCTCAGTGTGGATTCCGAAAGTTTCGGTCCACGGTCGACAACCTGACCCTCCTAGAAGCGGCTATTCAGCATCACTGTATCGGTAGATTCTTTGATATCAGTAAGGCGTACGATACTACTTGGAGACACAGTATTCTCGCACAACTGCATCAATGGAGCTTTCGTGGCCACCTCCCCCTTTTCATTCGGTCTTTCCTGTCTCAGCGGTTTTTTCGGACCGGAGTTGGTCACACACTGTCAGATCGATTTGGGCAGGAGAATGGTGTCCCCCAGGGCAGTGTTCTAAGTGTTACCCTCTTTGCCATAGCTATCAACAGTATAACATCTACGGTAAGGAGTCCAGTACAGTGCTCCTTATTTGTGGACGACTCCGCTGTTTTCTGTTCCTCCTCCAGCGTTGCAACGGTGAGCAGTCAGTTGCAACTTACAGTGCGGCGGTTAGAGGAGTGGGCTGCAAAGACGGGTTTTCAGTTTTCTACCGTTAAGTGTGTGTGTGTTCACTTTAATCGTTCTCGTCGTCCTTTTAATTTGCCTGCCTTGCATATAGGGGACACTTTCCTACATTTTAGAGACACAGTACCGTTTCTGCTCCTCATTTTTGACTCCAGATTGTCATGGTGGCCACACGTGCGAGACTTGAAAGCCAGAACCCTGAAGACGCTGAACATCCTCAAGTGCCTTAGCGACAAGTCTTGGGGAGAGGACAGGGTGCGTATTCTCCAGTTTTATCGGGCTTTTGTGCGTTCGCGGCTGGACTACGGGTGCACGGTGTATGGGTCAGCGAGGTCCTCTTATTTGCGGATCCCTGACGCTGTCCACCATGCGGGGATTCGACTGACCGCGGGCGCTTATCGTACTAGTCCCAAAAAATGGTTCAAATGGCTCTGAGCACTATGGGACTTAACTTCTGAGCTCATCAGTCCCCTAGAACTTAGAACTACTTAAACCTAACCAAACTAAGGACATCACACACATCCATGCCCGAAGCGGGATTCGAACCTGGAGCCGTAGCGGTCGCATGGTTCCAGACTGTAGCACCTAGAACCGCTCGGCCACCCCGGCCGGCAATGGTCCCATACCGAGCCTCTGTGCTGAGGCGGGAGAACCGCCACTTACCATCCGGCGGCAGCTCACGTTGGTGCACCAGGCTTGTAAGTTTCTTGCAGCTCCAACCTCACCCGCTCATCATATTGTTCATATTGTTGCTCGTCCGCCTCTGGAGTGCCTATTCCCCAACCGTTCATGAGCCACAATGTCTTTAGGAATCCATGTGCAACGTGTGCTGGAGACTCTTGGTGTGGAGCCCGTACAACCCCAAATCCAGGGTTTTAACCGCCTGCCACCCTGGTTACTGGAGAAGCCCAGAGTGACTTTAGATTCGGTGCGTTACAAGAGAGATTGCACTCCTGCCACCGTTTTTACTGCAACTTTTTCTGCCATTTTATCCGAGTACCAAGACTATGTTGCTGTTTTTACGGATGGGTTGAAACAGAAGGATTCTGTTGGTTGCTCTGTTGTTTTTCCAGATCATGTCCTCAAGGTCCGACTGCCTCAAGCATTTACTGTCTTTGATGCAGAATAGTCTGCGATCTTGCGGGCACTGGAGCAGATGACATGCTCTTCCCGTCCTAAATTTCTTGTTTGTTCCGATTCACTAAGTGCCCTTCACTCATTGCAATGTTTGTATCCAGCAGATAAAATAGCCCAGAACATCCAGGATGCCCTCCTCCAACTACAACGACGGGGAAGGTGGCGGTTTTCGGCTGGGTTCCCGGGCATGTCGGGATTGCTGGGAACGAAAGGGCAGATCTCGCAGCCAAGCAGGCGTGATCCGCAAGTATTTCAGTGTGCCATCCCTCTGCACGCACTCACCTCGCTATTGAGCTCACGTGTCATGCGTCGATGGGAAGATGGGTGGCTGGAAATGACACAATAAGCTCCGTTTAGTTAAGCCCACAACACGCGTGTGGTGTACTTCTTTCCAGCCCCGTAGACGGGACGAGTTTCTCCTCACTCGGCTTCGGATAGGCCACAGTCCTATGACGCATGGCTTCCTGCTTCAATTAGAGGACCCTCCAATGTGTGGTACTTGTGGCGTCCAGGTCACTGTGTGCCACCTTTTATTGGACTACGTTTTATTTTCTGACCAGCGGGCCGCGGCCGACTTACCGGCGGATAAACCATCTGTTTTAAGAAATACTCAAACGAATGTTGTTAAAGTTTTAAAGTTCTGTAACTTGTCCAATTTTTTTACCAAGATTTTAGGGAGAGAGACTTAATTTGTTCACAGTATGACTGGCTCCCCCATATTTTACATAAATGGCCAGCCAGTGACAATTTCCTGTGGCACCCTTGCCGCTCCTTTCTCGTTTTCCTTACATTTTATTTTCTTATACAGCATTTTGGATCTTTTCCCGCTTTCTTTGCGTGTATGCTTCTATTTTACTAAATTTGTCCACATTCTTTTCTTTTAATGTGAGTCAGGGCGCTGATGACCTCGACGTTGAGCGCCCTCACGCCCCAACACTCACACACACACACACACACACACACACATTTGTCCATTCCACTTTAACTGAACTGCCTACTGAGCTGTTAATTCTCGCAGTATTTAAAGCGTGAGAGAGCTTCAAGCGTATCTCTTCATTCCTTAGTACTTCCGTATCCCACTTCTCTGTGCATTAATTCTCTCTGACAGGTAACTTAAACTTCAGCCTATCAGCCTACTCTTCACCATTACCAAATTGTGAGTTGCGTCAATATCTGCTGCTGGGCACGCCTTACTATCCAATATCTGGTTTCGGAGTCGCTGCCTGACCATGATGTAATCTAACTGTCATATTCCCGTACCTCCCCGTCTTTTCTAAGTATACCTCCTCCGCCAACCTTGTGACCGAGCGGTTCTAGGCGCTTCAGTCCGGGACCGCGTTGCTGCTACGGTCGCAGGTTCAAATCCTGCCTCGGGCATGGATGTGTGTGATGTTCTTAGGTTACTTAGGTTTAAGTAGTTCTAAGTCTAGGGGACTGATGATCTCAGATGTTAAGTCCCATAGTGCTTAGAGCCACTTGAACCATTTTATACCTCTTCCTCTTGTGATTCTTGAACAGAGTATTCGCTGTTGCTAACCGATACTTTTTGCAGAACTCAATTAATCTTTCTCCTCTCTCGTTCCTGCAACCAAGCCCATTTTCTCCTGTAACTCTTTCTTCTATTCATACTGCTACAACCGCATTCCAATCCCCCATGACTATTATGTTGTCATGTCCCTTTACGTACTGATTTATGCGTTTAATATCCTCATATACATTCTCTACCTCTTCATCGTCAGCTTGCCACGTGGGCATGTATAGCTGAACTATTGCCATCGGTGTTGGTTTTCTGTCGATTTTGCTGCATAGAGTCAAAAATATCCAACAACATCGGTTCCTTTACGACACTGTAGTGCCTGTGTTTTCAAGGAGAAGGATGCAATGTTCCTTCGGACACACAGGCACTACAATGTCGTATTTATGCGCCGATACCAGGCAGCGACTTTGAATTAAAATGCCCTCCCCTACACGGGAATTGCATAATGTGTGTACGAGTTGTGAAGCAGAAACGACGATATATGGAAGTTTGGGTATGATCATGAGTCGTGCATGGATAGTCAAAGAGATTAAGACGACTACTTACGTAAAGCGGGATATCCGAGTTCGAATCCCTTTGCGGCACAAATTTTCATTTTCCTCATTCTCTTATACAGCTGACCGTTGTTCGTATTCGCAACTGAGAATGCGTTTCATGTATATGCTAGTTCAGATGAACTTCCTGTTCGTTCGGCATCTAACACTGAACTTGTCTCGAAATTTTTCAATAAGTCGACGAACCACAATATGATGAGGTACATCTATTACACATAATATGCACTAAATCTACGTATTTATCGACTTGTCGAAACACATGTCCACTAAGAAAAATATGTTACTTCGTGGAACGAACCAGAATTCAAAATAAATTTAAACACAACACACTGCATTCGACAACTTTCACCAACTGGACCAAACAGTTACATGCTATGCAACAGCAGAACAAATTAAAAGCCGGCCGGTGTGGCCTAGCGGTTCTAGACACTTCAGTCTGGAACCGCGCGACCGCTACGGTCGCAGGTTCGAACCCTGCCTCGGGCATGGATGTGTGTGATGTCCTTAGGTTAGTTAGGTTTAATTAGTTCTAAGTTATAGGGGACTGATGACCTCAGATGTTAAGTCCCATAGTGCTCAGAGCCAACCACAAATTAAAAAAACAAAGAAAAATCAGTTCTGCCAACTTGTTTTCAGCCAACTTTATCTCGAACTTCCAAATCAATCCACATCCGTAGTCCGTAATCCACTGTATAGCGATTTTCCGGACGCACTGTACTAACAAAGTCATATAACTTTGAGGGAGTTATTATTCACACAATAAAATTTGAGCGTGCATTCACTGCTATCAGAATGTCTCTTAACACTGCAACTGCGAACACAGGTTTGAAGACTACGTGTGTGTCAACGTGTAAATGAGAGCGCAGTTCCTTTCAGTCTTTTCCACCTAGTCGTGGGAACTGAGTTTTCCTGTTATTTTTTGTCTTTCTGAAGTGTCATCCCCCAACTGTGTTCCTGTAACCAGCTTGCCGTGATTTGGTGGTTCTACCTGTGTCCTCACTCATCGTCTCGGAATTGTTGTTGGCAACAGGTACGGTCAGCCTGTGAATATACATTACTGCCCGTTAAAATTGCTACACCACGAACATGACGTGCTACAGACGGGAAACCTAATCGACAGGAAGAAGACGCTGTGATGTGCAAATGATTAGCTTTCCAGAGCATTCACACGAGGTTGGCGCCGGTGGCGACACTCACAACGTGCTGACATGAGGAAAGTTTCCAGCCGGTTTCTCATACACAAACAGCAGTTGACCGGCGTTGCCTGGTGAAACGTTGTTGTGATGCCTCGTGTAAGGAGGAGAATTGCGTACCATCACGTTTCCGGATGGTGGCCTATCGCGATTGCGGCTTATCGTATCGCGACATTGCTGCTCGCGTTGGTCGAGATACAATGACTGTTAGCAGAATATGGAATCGGTGCGTTCTGGAGGGTAATACGAAACGCCTTGCTGGATCCCAAAGGCCTCGTAGCACTAGCAGTCGAGATGACAGGCATCTTATCCGCATGATTGTAACGGATCGTGCAGCCACGTCTCGATCCCTGAGTCAACAGATGGGGACGTTTGTAAGACAACAACCATCTGCACGAACAGTTCGACGACGTTTGCAGCAGCATGGACTATCAGCTCGGAGACCATGGCTGCGGTTACCCTTGACGCTGCATCACAGACAGGAGCGCCTGAGATGGTGTACTCAACGACGAACCTGGGTGTGCGAATGACAAAACGTCATTTTTTTTTTTCGAATGAATCCAGGTTCTGTTCAACACCATGGTGGTCGCATCCGTGTTTGACGACATCGCGGTGAACGCACATTGGAAGCGTGTATTCGTCATCGCCATACTGGCGTATCACCTGGCGTGATGGTATGGGGTGCCATTGGTTACACGTCTCGGTCACCTCTTGTTCACAATGACGGCACTTTGAACAGTGGACGTTACATTTCAGATGTGTTACGACCCGTGGCTCTACCCTCCATTCGATACCTGCGAAACCCTACATTTCAGCAGAATAATGCACGACCGTATGTTGCAGGTCCTGTACGGGCCTTCTGGATACAGAAAATGTTCGACTGCTGCCCTGGCCAGCACATTCTCCAGATCTCTCACCAATTGAAAACGTCCAGTCAATGGCGGCCGGGCAACTGGCTCATCACAATACGCCAGTCACTACTTTTGGCTGACCTGTGGTATCGTGTTGAAGCTGCATGGGCAGCTGTACCTGTACACGCCATCCAAGCTCTGTTTGACTCAATGCCCAGGCGTATCAAGGTCGTTATTATGGCCAGAAGTGGTTGTTCTAGGGACTGATTTCTCAGGATCTATGCACCCAAATTGCGTGAAAATGAAATCACATGTCAGTTCTAGTATAATATATTTGTCCAATGAATACCCGTTTATCATCTGCATTTCTTCTTGGTGTAGTAATTTTAATGGCCAGTAGCGTACATCGACGTGACGAAAGTCAGGGGATAGCGGTATGTACATTCACAGATGACGGTAGTTTCCCGTAGACAAGATATAAAAGGCCAGTGCGTTGGTGGAGCTGTCATTTGCACTGAGGTGGTTCAAGTGTAAAGGTTTCCAAAATGATTATAGCCGCACGACGGGAATTAACAGAGTTTGAACGCGGAATGGTGGGTGGAGCTAGACGTGTGGGACATTCCATTCGGAAATCGTCCGGGAATTCAATATACCAAAATCCACAGCATCAAGAATGTGCCAAGAATGCCACATTTCAGGCATTACCTCTCACGACGCTCAACGCAGTGTCCGACGGCCTTCACGTAACGACCGAGAGCAGCGGCGTTTGCGTAGAGTTGTCAGTGCTAAAAGACAAGTATCACGGCATGAAATAGCCGCAGAAATCAATGTGGGACGTACGACTATTGTATCCGTTAGGACATGCGATTAAATTTGCCGTTATGGGCTGTGGCAGCAACCGACCGACTTGACTGCCTTTGCTGACACTACGAGATCGCCTGCCCGTTACCATATCGCTTGGACTCTAGATAGCTGGAAAACTTTGGTCTGGCTGGATGAGTCCTGATTTCAGTTGGTGAGAGCTGATGGTAGTGTTTGAGTGTGGCACAGACTGCACGAAACTCTGGATGTAAGTTGCCAACAGAGCACTGTTCAATTGGTGGTGGCTCAATAATAGTGTGAGGTGTGTTTACATGGAATGAGCTATGTCCCCTCATCCAACTGAACCGATCGCTGACTGGAAATGGTTACGTTCGGCTATATGGAGACCACTCGCAACCTTTCATGGACTATAGATTCCCACAAAAGATAGAATTTTTATGGGTGACAATGCTCCATGTCACCGGGACACACTTGTTCGCAGTTAGTTAGAAGAACATTCTGGAAAATTAGAGCGAATGATATAGCCACCCAGATCTCCCGACATGAATCCCATCGAACATTTATGAGACATAATCGAAAGGTGAGTTCGTGCAACACAGCGTCCTCCACTGGCAACCCTTTCGTTATAATGAACGGCTTTAGAAGCAGCATGGCTCAAGATTTTTTTTCCTTTATTGTAATTTCATTCCCCCGCTCCATATGGGCAGTGGAGAACTGGCAGTGGCACAGTCCACCGCTCTTCAGCCAAATGGCTTTAACAAAAACAAAAGATGAACTCTTACATAAAAAATGGGGTAAAAAGGGGGATGGAAAAGTACAGTAAATGGAAATGATGGGAGTTAAAATATACACTAATATGGGGACACTGGGGGACAATTAAAAAGTCGACATACAGTTAAAAGAACACAGTTGGCGATTTGTTGTGCACTTAAAATCACTGGAGTCAAAGACAAGTTAAAAGTCGGCCACAGTATAAATCACACAGAGCGAGACACTTAAAAACAAAACCACTGGAAACGATGAAACACTTACAAAGAATAAAAACCGCTGGCAGGGACCTGGAGGTCGGAGAGGAGGAAAAAAGAGGGGTGGGGGAATGGGGGGGGGGAAGAGGAAAGGAGGACAGAAAGCACACCAAGAGCCAGGAGACGGGCTGGGCGGGAGATGAAGAGAGAAGACAAGGCAGGAGGGAACGCCGAGATACAGAGGGAGAGGGGGGGGGGCTCAAGATTTCTGTAGGTCACTTCTAAGGAGTTGTTCAGTCCTTGCCACGTCGAGCTACTGCACTAGGCCGGGCAAGCTGAGGTCCGACACGATATTAGGAGACATCCCATGACTCTTGTCTCCTCAGTGTAATGTGCGCCTTTACCTGGCTGCAATGTTACGCGCAGTGGACACTGATGCGGTATGGCGCGTACATGTTGCGGAGTCGTGGCTGGAACGCGGCGTTGTTTCGAGTCTCCCTCGTGCTGGCAAATGCACCGAGGCACACACAGGCGGCGTGGCGGCGACACGCCCCTTCATGGTCCGCGTCTCATTCGTTTGCAGCTACGAGTGGCGCTCCGAAGCGACGCATTCTCGATGAAAATGCGGTTCGCGACTATTTGAGATGTAATGAGACTGAATTCAATGGCAGCTAACACTTGAAAGGGTTTCTAAGTTTCAGACCTAGCTAAAAGCATGAAAGTGGTTTATGTGATAAAATCAGTTCTTGTCAGAAACATTTTACTTCAGCGCTTTTCGTAAGCGTGGCACTGAAACCATTATCTGGAACATGGTCGCAAATAAAATTCTATACATACAACTGTTTAGTGAATGCAGTAGCTACTCTGAAATAATATGGAGAGTACGAAGACAATCTTTAATAAATCTTGGAGGAAGTTGTTGTTGTAATTAATTATTTTGGTCGATTTCCTTTTATGATACTGCTGCACTGAGTTCTTGGGAATATCACATCACCAGTCGGACTAACGTCGTGTAACATTTAAAAACCTTGAATGATAACGTCAACTTTCGAAGTGCTGCAACGCAACTGTGCATTAGTAGTTCATATTTTTTATGTTGAGGTGCCAAATGCGCATTGTGCTGACTTCCGGCCTCTTAAAAAATACTATTGAGTATTCTTCTCTCGTTTGTTGACAGATCCTATCACATTGACTCCATTGTATTTCCGCGAAGGGGAAACGCCCCATATGTCGCGGAACAGAAAGGAACTTTACACGTTACATCTGGTAATGCAATTTGATTATAGTAAATGAAGATGTTATTGTTACAAAGCTCGTCAAAAATTACTACCACGAAAAGCTCATATATCGATGACGAGTCCACGTTGACCATTACAAACATAATTCTTCAGCTGCGACTGCTAACAACACATCTCAAAAAAATCCGGTGTATTTCACTAATGCATCCCGAACATACAGGTACCACTATTTTTTATGTTTTTATCGTCTAACCCACCGTCGAGCGGTGGTTGTCCCCCCCCCCCCCCCACCCCTTCCGGAAGCACTTTGGATCGGCAGAAGTCTTATTTAAATCTGACATCATACACTGGATGGAACAGTATAGACACGACAAATGTATACTCTGTAACTTGATCACAGGCTCCCTTTGTCATCTATAAGCAATGTTCCGAATGAAGGATTTGTCGCGGAGATTTTTACCCGACACGAGTTGCGGAGAAAAGTATCCCGGCACATGTATGCCGCGACTTAGTTCAGTGACAAGTACCCGGCAGAAGCAGCCAACGCAAATGTTGTGACTGGCGACGTGTAGTCAGTTTCACGGAACATGGTGTCCGTCGCAGAACTTCGGCTCCTTTGCGCTAGCTCTGTAAATATAATCGTAACAAGGGAGAATAATAGAAGGGAGGAACATAGATGGTGGGTGCGTAGCTTTCTCGGTAAACAGTGTTGTCATGGTGCTTACAGTTAAGTGTTGAGTAACCTAAAAGCCCAACACATGTAGGGTTTCAAAACTATTGTTCGTATGTCTGTGACGGACTCTGATGTATTACTAAATATGACAGCTAAAAACTACACATTAAAGGATACAAATTTTAGAGAAGCTCTAACCCCTCCTGATCAACTTTCCGTTACATTACACTTTTAGCTACTTTAGATTCGTATATGGCTGGCTCTGAGCACTATGGGACTTAACAGCTGTGGTCATCAGTCCCCTAGAACTTAGAACTACTTAAACCTAACTAACCTAAGGACATCACATACATCCATGCCCGAGGCAGGAATCGAGCCTGCGACCGTAGCAGTCGCACGGTTCCGGACTGAGCGCCTAGAACCGCGAGACCACCGCGGCCGGCAGATTCGTATATCTCCTTAATGTATATTCATAGGATTTCCAAATCCAAAATCAGTGAAATAATACCAAAAGCGTGTCAGCCTATGATAAAGACACGTTAAGGTGAAATTGAGGTAGAAACTTGTTATCTTTATTGATCTTTTGCTTCAAATTGAATACCGTACATTACAATGCCGCTAAACAAACAGAAGAATTTCGAGAAAAGCGATCCTACGTTCCCCGATTATAAAAAACAAATGCGATGCAGTTCACCATCCAGCATCTCCATTCGGCGTTTTGGCTAGTAAAATTCAACTCTTTTGGGTTAAAATGTAAATATTTTCCGGCTGCCCCTCATTTATATTAATTACAGGCGAAAAGTCTAATTCAGCTATTACACTTGCATCTGCAAAAGACTCCTGCTAAATTCTTCAAGCTCCTCAACTCTTGCTTCGAAAATCAAGTCTTGTATCCGCTTCTGAAGAAGATCGAGACGTTTGTTGTTGCGAAACTCTCGGTTCACATTCGACGTACTTCGTAAACGAAAGTAAATTTTGTTTTCCTTTTTCCTCTGGATGTGGTCATTTGCACGCGTCATCAGTGGAATTTTGTTTCATTACTTTGGCAATTTGTAAGATGGATACGTAGAAGGCTCTGAAGCACTTGCTTCGCCTTCCAGTGGTGCTCATGTACTGAGGATAATCTCTTCGCCACGTCTCTGTTAGGATGCATCCGACAAAAAAACGGAAAAAAGTTCTCAGGTTTTCTTGTTTCTTTCTTTCAGTTACCAAATTCAGCAGCAAAATGGAAGGAAATTTCACGAGAATTTCAGATTTTCTGGAACTTTTCTCACTGTGTAGGGGCTTTAGAAGGAAAACACGTGCAACTTGTTAATCCCGCCCGTGTTGGAAGCACTTATTACAACTATAAAGACACTTTGAGTATTGTGTTAATGGCTTTAAGGATGCCGATCACCATTTTCGGATATTTAAACATACGGCCTTTAATGAAGCCCTTCAAGCGCGTGAGCTCCACATACCAGGACCGCAACCTTCATCTGGAAGAGAAGTGTCCATCCCCTATGTAATCATATGAATATGGTATCTGTTCTTTCGGACATGTTCGAAAGACCAGATACCATCTTCATATAGTTAAGGCTAACCGGCCAATGACCTTCTTTTGCGCAGGATGCACACGCATTGCGCGAACTCTTACGGGACTCGCTAAGATTGTCTGCCGCGAGTAATGAGTGTAATGGGCAGGGGCACTACGAATTTAGTGTGTGGACGTTAATCTGGGAATGTGGGACACACGGGGAGCGTGCAAGGGATAAATCCCTGCAGTCGCACTGTTCTCTGTGCCCTCGGTGGCTCAGATGGTTAGAGCGTCTGCCATGTAAGCAGGAGATCCTGGGTTCGAGTTCCGGTCTGGGCACACATTTTGCCGGCACTGTAGCTCAGCATGTCCGGTCAGAGAGGCGTTAGCCCTCTGTAATAAAAAAACTGAGTTAAGGAAACGATCAACTTAAACGGATGTCCTGTGACGTCCGCCCAGACCAAACGCAACGAACGATACAGAACAAAATGGAAAAAAAAACAAAGAACAGAAAAAAGATGGATAGAGCGTCTGCCAGGTAAGTAGGAGATCCTGGGTTCGAGTCCCGGTCGGGACACGCATTTCAACTGTCTCCGTTGATGTCTCTCAACGCCTGTCGACAGCTTAGGGTCTTGAATTAATTATTATTTCACCCTATGTAATTGTTCCTGACGATGCCATTGCACTTCAAGAACATATCATGAAACCCTATCCAGGTAATCTTGGCAAAGGCTGCAAAGAAAGAATGTTCAATTGAGGTTCAATAGAGGCCGAAGAGTCGTCGAAAATACTTGGAATACTATCGTCTATTTTTCGTGTTATACGAGAACTTGTTCATCCTGATCCCCATAAAGTGACTAGCGTGATTTTGTGTTGCGTTTATTTTCAGAAGAAATCGAGAAGTGCGACTAATTTAGTCACGACCAGGCAGTTTTGATTCTGAACACTTAGAAAGAGGGACAGTAGAACCTGGGAGATGGAGAGACCACCCGCCATTTACATCGCTATCAAGAATCTGTAGATACATTACCGAAAACGCTAGGTAACTGAGAAATGGATTTGCAGCATATTTTCTCACCACCGAAGGATAAGTGGAGTGGCAATATTTGTTGGCTTTAGTATCGAAGATAGTTCAATGATAATTATAAAGTTCAACGAAAATGCTTTCTTTTTCATTCACAATTGTAACCAAGACAACTGCATTCTTTATTGTTGTGTAGATAAACATTTGTGATAAAATGGTTCAAATGGCTCTGAGCACTATGGGACTTAACTTCTGAGGTCATCAACCCCCTAGAACTTAGAACTACTTAAACCTAACTAACCTAAGGACAACACATTTGTGATATACATCATGTAAAATAAATATGCTCCAACTTATCTCAGAAGTGGGTAAACTCATTCTTGGTTTGTTCACATCCTTCAGGAAGAGCAGTGAATCTTACATGCATACACACAGCTTTTCTCGGTCTGGTCCTGATGTCTTCGAGGGTGGACATTTGTTAAGTTCAAGGAGGAATCGTGACCTCATGTTACGCGTTTTACTGTTCAGTTCATTATCCGAAACGCCGAATAAAGATGCGAGTTGGTGAACTGCACCGTGTTTGGCGATGCGGTTTTTATTGTCAGGGAATGTAGGAGCCCATAACGAATGCCTTTCGCGAAATCTTCAATTAGTTTAATGCTATTACTTTTCGTGCACTCCATCTTCACAAACTGCTACTAAATGTACACATCTGATCACTTGCTCCCAAGATGAAACTCCACGAGTTTACCTGTAAACTGACTGCGCATACCCAAGCGCTGTAAAAAATGTATCGAAGATTTGTGCCGCGTTTCCGAGGAGCGAACGGATACAGGCACCTCAGTGGTGAAACTCATATAGGGACTTCGGGTAACGCCCGTTGGTTCGCTGCCATGCCACTTGGAGACCTGTAAGTTTATCAGTCCAGTATCTCCCTTTCTTATTGGCTGGTTTTTAGTCTTCCATGTTTGTTTTCGTTTCATATTTAACAGAATTTGGTTTCATCACAGTATGTTTCTCATTACGACTTCTACCGTGCGTTGCACTCTTTGAATTGTGTTGTAGATATTTGAGTCGTATATTGATTTCGTTCCTCTCGCATCTATAATATGGGGTGGGGTAAACGATTCCAAATTTGTTTTCGTTTCATACAGAACAGAAGCTGCTTTCATTGTATCCTGTTCTGCAGACTTTCGTGTTTCTATTATTGCTTACGAATCTGAGCGTGAACTGCTCGATTTAAATACATTGTAAGTACACTGCTAGTATTGTACGTTTTTTCATCCATTTTCCGTATTTTCTCGCATTTAACGGAGAACTCGATGTCAGCAGGTTCTGACAGCATTGGTATTCAGCTATATTATATCTTATCGGAATGATTATGTAATTCTGCTTTGAAAGGTATTACTCCTTGCCACTGAGTGCCGTGCATTTCACAGTGTCCTGCAGAGCATGGATGTAAATGTAGATGAGTAGGCCCTATGCTTTAAAGTCTTGGTGACTCGAGCATTCTTCCATGCAAATGTTAAAACTGCGATAGTAGTTACGCAAATGTTTCCACACGTTGTTCAAAATGGTTCAAATGGCTCTAAGCACAATGGGACTTAACATCTGAGGTCAGCAGTCCCCTAGACTTAGGACTACTTAAACCTCACTAACCTAAGGACATCACTCTCATCCATGTCCGAGGGAGGATTCGAACGTGCGACCGTTGCAGCAGCGCGGTTCCGGACTGAAGCGCCTAGAACCGCTCGGACACAGTGGCCGGCCACACGTTGTTAACAGGTACTACAAATAGTACATTTTCACCAACTGCGACTAGTCGCGTATACAAACAGTGATCCAATACTGTCAAATGTTTTTTATTCCAGTCTTTGATCACAATATCAATTCTTTAGACGATGACCAGTTTCAGTCCGTAGTAACTATCCTCAGATCTATTGCAATAATGTGTTGTGTTGCAATGATGACTGTGTGGACGATGTTGTCTATTCTACACCTTATTTTAGATCTATGTGACGATGCTGTGCTGATCATATTTAGGCCTATATGTTTTGACGCTGCCGTGATGGGCTTATCACTTTAGGACATGGTGTAAAAAAGATCTGAGGATGGTGTTTACGGGCTGAAACCGGTCATCGTCTAAAGAATTGATTTGTGATCAAAGACTGGAAAAAAAACATTCGTTAAATAGTACATTTTAGCAGAAATCAATGAAAATTCTTGAGGCCTCCAACAAATGCGAGAGTACCAAAGACGGATACTAACAGAAATAACCTATACTTACAGTGCAGTTAAATCGATCAGTTCACACACGAATCCGTAAACAGTAACAAATTGACGTTCCACAGAACACCATGTGACGAAACAAGTTTCTATTTCATGTGAAACAAAAACAAATACGGAATCACTTACCCCTTCCAATATTACGAATGAGAACAACCGTTTTTCTTTTCTTTTTTTTTTAGCCTTTCGCGAGCACGCGTTCTACCAACTTTTTTTTAACAAACATAAACTGCTTCTAGCATTTTTTTAAAAATATATAAGACGATAACTTTTATAAAATAAAATTTTTCTGGGAAACGTAAATAAGTGGACTTTTTTTACATAATAGTGAAAAAAAATCCTGCTTCTGTCAGTACAAAACAATAACGGTCTACGTTCCTCTTTTGGGCGCGTACCTCGCTAATCCCGTTATACCTCGCGTTGGTGTCGGGTACGTCTTCACGTGTGTTTGTGGATCCTCTCCACTGTCCTGGCCCTTTCTTGTTCTGATACTTATAGTTAATAATTACATTCTCCTACCCGGGACACCCCAACTGGGTGGGGGATCAAGCAAGGCACTCCCTAAAAAATTTGCGTAATATGTTCGATATCTCGGATGTCTCATAAGCTGTGAGTGATGTTCTTGTAGTAAGGCCCAAAAGTCGAGCACATTCTTATTGCCGTCTCGGAAAAGATAACGCACAGTCAAACCTCGAATCCAAGTCACTGCGTTTGTCTTTGTTCGTGGATAATATATCCTATCTGGGAGAAGTAGTATCTGTGGTGCTATTGTTTGCGGCCCCACCCGAAGGAGGAAGGTGATCATTTTTTTGACCAAACACCATACGTCCGCCGAAGGTCCGCATATCAGGCGATGCTCCTCTGTGTCTATAACATTGCACTGCGGACACATTGGCTCGTCCCCCATATGAATTGTATGCAACCTGGAACGAGTCACGTATTTCCCATTTACCACCTGATACCAAAGTGCGCGCGTTCCCGTATCAAGGTGTGGGTGGTGCACTGTACGCCATACCACTGACCACGTAACTGTTGGTTGGCGGTGCTCTACGACATTATTCGGCCGTCGTCGAGTCAAGATGTGATACATATCACGTGCCGTTGCCGTCCTGGTAGTCGGTAGTTCCATATGTACATAACTGTATTCCACAAAAAAGGTTCGCAGATGGGCAAGCGATGGTGAGATGTGAGACACCGCTACCGGAGCCGAACGAGAAGGTGGAGCGAGTTCGTCTATCAAGGTGCCCGTCAGACTTGTCTGGTGGCGTGTCCACATCTTTACCATTGTGGTTACATAAATAGCCACTGCTCAGTCCCGTACGTGGACTAGTCCAAGACCTCCACGACTACGAGGAAGGGTGAGGGTTTCGTATCCTACCTTAAAAAGCAGACCTGTGCTCACAAAATATCCTAGTGCCGCCAGGATTCGGCGGGCCAACACCACGGGCATAGGAAGAACTTGTGCCACGTGGGGGATGCGAGAAGCTAGATAAGTGTTGGCAAAGGTGACCCGTTGTATCATATCCAGTGCCCTTAACCTGTGACTTCGGACACTCGCACGAATTGTTTGCAGAAGTTGTCTGTAACTCAGTGCCGTGCGTCGAATGTCTGTAGTGAAGATAATTCCTAGGCATTTCATCTTGGTGATCGGCTGTAATGGTGCTACATTTCCTGTCTGGAGTCCTCTCCCGATGTTCATCGCTCCCGACTTTGCCATGTTCAGGCGACTTCCCGTAGCCATACAATACAAATTAATCCAATGCAAGGCCGCTCTTGCCTCGTCGCCTGACAGTGCTAAAAACACTAGGTCATCCGCGTATGTTCTGCATATAAACTTGTTGTGCCTTATGGTCATTCCTTGGAGTCGATTCCGCAGCCCGCAGAGCAGCGGCTCGACAGCGATGGCATACAATATCGTTGACAGCAGGCACCCTTGTCTGACCGATCGTGAGATGGTGATGGGCCCCACCAAGCGTCCATTGATGAGCACTTTGGATGCGGCTCCGTGGAGTAGTCTCATGACGACGGTGACAAAACTTTCCGGAAAATTCATTTGCATCATCACGTCCGTGAGATAAGCGTGGCTCAGCCTGTCAAATGCGCGATCGAAGTCTATCGATACCAATGCACCCCGGAGACGACATGTTGATGCCAGTGCGATAACATCGCGGTAGTCGCTGAGTGCCGTTAGTATATTGCTATCTCCTAGTAGCTGGGTTTGGTCGAGTGATATCACTTGGCGTATTACGCGTTTAAAGCGTGCTGCAAGTATCCTGGTGTAGATCTTGTAGTCGCAATTAAGAAGGGTCAGTGGCCGGTAGGCCTGTATCCCTGTGCCAGCAGATGGTTTGTGGATGGGGATGATCATTCCTTCCACGAAGGAGGGTGGAAGAGGCACGTTGGGAGACATCGATTCGCAGTACATGGCAGTCCATCGTGGAGTCATGAGATCTTTAAACGTACGATAAAACTCTAACGGAAACCCGTCGGGCCCCGGCGATTTGTGTGACGCTCCCTTATCAATCGCTTCCACAACGTCAACTGTGGCTTCCCGTGTTAACTCCCGGTTGGCCGTCTTGTCGAGACACGCGGATAGCTTTCGTTGGACCTCATGAAAGGCTGCCTTATCGTGTTCCGCTTCTTCATAGAATTGACCGTATTGTTCCACAAAAGCGTTGGCAATGTCTTTTTGCGTTGTCATGCAGCGACCATCCGGCAGTACGACCGTCTGTATTAAGGTTCTGTGGGTACGTTGCTTTTCTCTGATAACGTGATACATCGACGGTGATTCTCCACGGACTCGTTCGAAGGCTCTTGCACGGATTGCGACACCCTACAGACGGGGGCGCGTTATGAAAATTATTTGGGCCTGTGCTCGTTTTATATCGGCACGACGCTCCTGTGAAGGTGCTTGTACAGAAAGTTCGCGGAGCATCGTGAAATAAAATTCCGTCGTGTGTCGCCTCCACATCATCTGCTCTCTTCCGTATGCAATTAAAGCTCGGCGCAATGCAGGCTTAACGCATTCCAGCCACCACTGCAACGTCGTCGGATATGTCGGGAGGCGTCGTTCACACACGTGCCAAGTGTCTTCGATTAAGCGTCTGCACTCAGGTTACCTGAGGTGTGCTGTATTCAGTTTCCAAACACTGCGACTCCTCCACACTTGTTGACGATTCAGGGAGACCGTGCATATATATGCTATGTGATCTGAAAAGGCGAGAGGCCACAATTCCGCATCGAGAATCGCAGGTTCGAGACGACGTGTTACGTAAATGCGATCGAGACGACTTGCAGAGTGACTCGTGACGTAGGTGTATCCACGTCTATCGCCATGTATCTTCTCCCATGTATCAATGAGATTCATGTCTTGTATGAGTTGCCGCAGCTCCGGGCACGAAGTATAACGTGGGTGTCGATCTTTTGGTGCGAGCACGCAGTTGAAGTCGCCTCCAAATAAGACATGTTCATACCGACCTAAGAATAGTGGTGCGATCTCCTCTGCGTAAAATCAGGATCGATCGCGCCGTCTGTCGGACCCCGATGGTACGTAGATGTTAACGACCCGTACTCCCAGCACTGTGAGCGCCAGTCCTCGCGCTGACGGCAGGTACACCACGTCCTCGGCTACTATGCCGCTACGTAGATGTATCTCTGTTCCGCTGCCGCCGTCGGTAGTAGGTGTAATGTACGTATCGTACTCATAGAGGTCGGGGAAGCACTCAACACATACTTCCTGCGGAAGAACGATGTCGACGTCTGACGCATGCAACATGTCTCGTAATAATTGCAATTTGACAGGCGTTCTGATCGTATTAATATTAATAGAGGCTGTTCGATATGCCTGCCGCCGTTCCTCAGTGCGTAAAGCGCACATGAACGCATATGTTAATTTGCGTGCTGCTACTCGGCGACATGCTGTCTGTGCGGCAGTCTGCATCTTCTGCGTGGTTAACATCCGGTGGACGCAGCACTCGCCATTGCGGGTGCGTCGTCGGTCTGTGGGTCAGTATCGGATTCGTCGGCCCAGTTCCTGTGCTGGAGGTCCAGCTCCCGTCGTGTTTCTCCGGCCTGGCTGACCGAAGGCGGTGGTGTTGCTCCGGTGGGTGGAGGGACTCCTTCCGTCGGCTTTCCGTCCGGTGTGTCTGTATTCAACCCATGTCTAGCATGATTCGCGTCGTACTGCTGTGTGGGAGGTAGAACCTCTGGTTGCGCATCCGGATGCACTGCATCCACGTTACACCCAAGTCCGTCTGACGTGGACTGCAGTACGCAGGTATCCGACGCCGCTAGCCGTCGTTTCTTGTAGCGCTTCGGCGATCGTTGTTTGCGCGTTTGCTCCTCTGTACCCGAGTGCCGAAGTGACTCCCGGTGCTCAGGGAGGAAAGCAGCTGTCGGCACAACCGCAGGATCAATTTCCATACCTCCTACCGATCCTTTCCGCTCGGTTAAGTGCGTCGTCGGCGCCGGAGCGGCAGCAGCGTGCGTCGTTTCGTCACTGAAGGCGGTCTCTGCTGCAGTCGGTTGCCGTAAGCTGTCAGGACTCTGTAGCTGGTCATTCTTCGGGATGGGATCTGTTCGAAATGCGTCCGCATACGTTAGTGTCAGCGGCGTCAACGCGGACGGAGGCACGGGTTCGCCGTTTGGAACTTGCACTATCCTCCGCTGCATACATTCGGAACGGACGTGGCCCTCTTTCCCGCAGCCTGAGCACGTTTTGGGTTGTCCATCGTAGATGACTATAGCTCTACATCCGCCGATGAACAAGTACGACGGTACATGTTGTGTCAGTTCTATTCTGATTTGACGCACCCCATTGAGAACGGGGTAAGTCGTGAAGTTGGACCATTTTTCCTCGACGTGGCTAAGCACTCTTCCATATGGGCGTAAGGCGTTAATGACCAAGTCAGACGGAACCTCGAAGGGAAGTTCGAAAATACGTATGTTTCGTAAGCCCAGTCCTGCGTGATCAATAGTTACTTCTCCAACATTTCCATCAGAGTAACGAAATTTGAGTCCATGTTTAGTATCTCGGATGATTTTGTCACATACTGCATCGTTAATCAGCTTGACGTAAACGACACTGCTCGCTGTGGAGCGGTGTATTCCGATAAGTTCGTTGTAGTCAAGTTTAACTTCGTCTCGTAGGAACCTTTCTACTTCGTAGGCTTTCGGTCTCGCATATTCATTCGAAAAACTAATCTTGAGAGTCGACTTTCGGTATGCATGTGCCATTCTATATCGAATCGTCTAAACGCGCGAGTACGCCGAAGAGGTAAACAACTGCGCGAGCGCGAAACGTCTCCGGCAGGGACGTAAACAGACGTCCGTGTCGTAGCACTGCCGAAGGCAGACTGTGTTATTTCATGCGAAACAAAAACAAATATGGAATCATTTGCCCCATCCAATATAACGGATGAGAACAAACGTTAAGGAGAATAAGAGCGACATATTTACGTTTCAATTCAAACCGTGCAACGTGGACAAGTAGTTCGCAATCTTCAATTTGATAACAGTCACACAGTCTAAATTGCAATAGCGTGTTTTACAAATAAATATACTTTACCACCAGACTACCAGACCTACCCATAAAGCACAAATGAAAAACGTTATAATTTAGTACCAGTATTTCGAAAAGCAATAATACGGATTTCCGGGTCGTATTTCTCGTATTCAAAGTTCACTGTCATGCCACTTGGAGCGCTGCTGTCGTTCTCTGTTTCCGTGTCATAACACGGGCCTTGCACCGCTGGTGTTTTGACGTTCTGTGACAGGAACATGTGTCGTAACTGAGCATTTCTCTAAATTCTAGCGTCAACGTTGCAGGCACATGTAGCAAAAACTTGCAACTTGTGCCACTTCTCTTGTGCTGGACACAAGTCTACGCGACTAATGCCTCAGTGTGAACGTAGCTTTAAGACACGACGAAGTCTCGTGCAACCTCTATTGCCGGCAGAAAGCCACAACCGACGTTGACCTTTCCTTTGTAGCACACATCCGTCACCCACGTTCCGAGGGCGCTGGTCAGCTCAAGGGCACACTGTCGTTATGTAGTTCTTGGTTTGAGCGCTCAGAAAGTTTGATATGATCCGCATGCTTGCTTCACGCTGTTAACATTTTTACATTGAATGTTGGTGGCAAAGTACACCGTAGTGAATTGTTGGCGAGGTTGGGGAACTTGGTGTGCAGGAAGCCATTACGTAAGCGTCCCTGGTCGGCAGTACAGCCATCTGGCGGCCGGTCAGTGTGCCAGCGGAGGTCACGGCTGCCCCTGCTGCGGCGCAACCAGCCGCGTCAGCTACACGTTCATCACGTCTCCGCTGTATGACGAATGTTCGATTCACAGCCAGACAACACATCAGCATGAAAAATCTCAGCCTCACATGACATACAGACAGCCGACCGCGGTGGTCTAGCGGTTCTAGGCGCGCAGTCCGGAACCGCGCGACTGCTACGGTCGCAGGTTCGAATCCTGCCTCGGGCATGGATGTGTGTGATGTCCTTAGGTTAGTTAGGTTTAAGAAGTTCTAAGTCTAGGGGACTGATGACCACAGATGTTAAGTCCCATAGTGCTCAGAGCCATCTGACATACAGACATTGACATGCACGCGCCCTTGCATATGCAAATTAGATAAACAGTAAAGCTGACATGAGCCTCAAGGTTGGTTTGAGTACTACTGTGCTTTACCTGGTATTGCCCTATTAGAGATGATATGTCGATGTCTTCCTCCAATCTTTCGCCCCGCCCAAATTCTATAAGTCCCTCCAGATCCTCGAGCGCCATGCACTCTGCCTCGCCTTTCGTATCCGCCTCCCGTCCCCCACGCGGATCCTCTACAACCTGATTCCTTTCCCCCATCTGCTCTTATTCCTCGAACATATCCGCATACTCTACACCTCCCGTCGCCTTGATCCTCCTCATCCCCCGGTTGTTCCTCTACTCTCCCATCCCCGCCCCCTGCCACGCCTTCACTGTTGTGTCTCCCCTACCCTCCATCTCCACACCCTCCATCTCCTTTCCCAAGGTGGCTTCCGTCAACTCTCCCTCCCGGATGATGCCCTCTCTCCCTCCATTTATCCCCCCTATCAGCTCTGATCCTCACCTCCCCCTCCTTTCCTTTGTCCTTTTCCCGGGCTCCCCCCCTTCCATCCTGTTCCCCCCCCCCTCTACCCTCCCTCTGGCACCATTCTCTCCCCCAAGTCCTTTTGTGTTTCCTTACTCTGCATTTCCCCATTCCCTCTCGCATCTGTCCTCCTCCCTCCTTCTGAGTCCTCTCCCTCCCTTTGTCCCCCCCCCCCACCTTTCATTTTTCCTCTTCTCCCCCCTTTTTTTCCCCCTCATCTGTCCAGGTCCCCCCTGCCCTTGACTGTGGTGTGTCATCTTCTTGCCGACTTTTTAGAGTAGTGTTTCCAATGATTGTAAAGTGTTGTGCGTCTTTTACGAAGTGTTGCGAACGGACATCATACTGTCGCAGGGTGTGATTTTTATATCTCTTGCGAACAGCATACAGACTGTCGCCATGTTTTTTAATTTTCTGTCTACTACTTTACCTGTCTGCTCCGGTGTATTTTATTATCATCGCCCACCATT
This sequence comes from Schistocerca serialis cubense, assembly GCF_023864345.2. Classification (NCBI taxonomy): domain Eukaryota; kingdom Metazoa; phylum Arthropoda; class Insecta; order Orthoptera; family Acrididae; genus Schistocerca; species Schistocerca serialis. Next base: position 942,600,088 of record NC_064638.1, read on the forward strand.
TGTTTTATGTTTTAACCTTCCACAATTTTCCGTCGCTTTACAATTTCCGTCACCGTTTTATCGCCTGATTTTATTGTTTCTTATCTGCTTATATTTTAAAAATTCTGTAGGCTGAAGAGCGGCGTACTAAGCTGCTGCCAGCTCGCCCCCTTCGGGGGGAATCGAAATCCAACAAAAGAAAAAAAATCCAATCTTTGTACTGACCTACTCAGCCAGCTATGGGGGAATCTACACTTAAATGTTAACTCCGAAACACAGTGAAACTAGATGCTTAGCAGGTCAAAGAACTGATAACTGACAGATAACAATTATGCAACTGATCAACGACCGACACCGAGACTTTTGGATCTGCAGTGTGGCTCTTAACCACTCAGCTACATTTTCCAAATTCAAAAACTTTCATGGTGCTGGAATACAGTGAACTACAAATGTTGATACAAAACTTAACCTTCATCAACACTTCCTTCAAATAAGCACGGAATTAAAAAAAGAAAAAGGAAAAGATGGCAGTGCCAGTGAATATTTTGTATCCACAAGAATATAATTCTCTTTAAACTACCTAAATTGATTTTAACTTATCTTGTAGAACATGTTCTCTCTGCTATGTTAATATATTGTTTGAAACGGCTTAGATCTATATCACAGAAATTAAAGAGCACAACTTCGACAAAGTACAAGAAAGTGAACACGTGATATTTACGTTAATATACAGTATAGAAACGTGATTCTGGCTTGAGCAAACACAGTTCTTCTTTTTGTAACCAAACGTATTTCGAAGACGTTTCTCCATCTTCATTGGGTTCATTCATTAAATAACATACACAGAATTTTTCATCATAACACGTAACGGATTGGATTGTTGGATTGTTTGGGGGAGGAGACCAGACAGCGAGGTCATCGGTCTCATCGCATTAGGGAAGGACGGGGAAGGAAGCCGGCCGTGGCCTTTCAAAGGAACCATATCGGCATTTACCTGGAAATCACGGAAAACCTAAATCAGGATGGTCGGACGCGGGATTGAACCGTCGTCCTCCCGAATGCGAGTCCAGTGTAACACGTAACGGTTTTGGAGATTATAGTATTACCTTAATAAAAGTATTAACAGAAATACTAGCAGGGAAATATATACCTTAGTATTACATAGTGCCGTCGGTGTTCATGTGGCTGTCTGAGATTCGTAGTGCAGAAGTTATTGTCCTCTAGTATATCATCTACAACTAATAATGTCATGTAATTTGCCAAATTCTTAGGCCTAATATGAAATTATCGCTTTACTGTCATTATTTAACGTTCCACTGACGACATGAGTTCGGTACTATATCTTTTGCCTATAGTTGTTTTTAGGTTACAGTACTAGTTTTCGAAAATGTGTTGGAGAATATGCTGATTGTGAATAGGCTTTGTGAAATGCTGAGTTGTAGGGGGGGGGGGATGTATGTAAATCGTGCCTGCTTACTTTTTTGCAGATTAAGCATTTTCAGGTTTCTACAGGTTGGTTAAGGTGTGCTTACAAACGCACGCTATTTCGCTGATTGTGTGACGTCCACACAAAATAACATGGCGTAACCAGAGAACATCTCGCAAACAGTGAAACAATGTGCGTTTGGAAGCACAGCTTAACCAGTCTGTAGGAGCATGAAAACGTGAAATCTACAAAAAGCAAGTGCGCATGTGGGCTTTCAAAAAAACTACGCACCCTCCGACTCAGCGGTGAAATATTAACAATGTTGGCTGGTTTCGTTGTCTAGGGGATGGGATACGTAGTTGCCGCATTACCGGCCAAATACTGCCAAGTCTACACTACACAATATGAATACACACATGAATCGAATGGTCGAAGGTTCCTATCACACGGCAATTGCGAATTAATATAGAAATTTGTAAATGAAAAATTACAATTAAATAAAATCTGCAGGTAACGACTTTGAATGATGAGTACCATAGTAGAAGTACTTTTGAGACTACGGTATATTTCTGCAAAACACTTACTGGTGTCGATGGTCCAGCGATTACATAAAATATAAGTTGAATAACAGGGAAACAATAGATTCCTACAGCACGTAATTAGTTATGAACAACAACACAGCTCGCGAGATATTCACTTCTAAACGCACAGTACGTCTTCATTGTAGAATCCACGGTAATCTCACAAGTGCACAAGTCGGCTCTCCGAAATATTTCTATCTCTCGCGACCACGCGCAAACTGCTCCACTCCAAGTCTTTCCAGCCACTGTGCGTCCGTCGCGCCGTCCACCACCTCCCGTATGTTCTGTCCCGTACCGTCACGAACTGCCTCCTCTCAGAACTCCCCCGTGTCCTCTCCGGAAACTCGCTTCCATACAGTCTCCCCATTCACGAGCGCTGTGACTGGCTAGAGGGCTCGCGCCATGTCTTCATTCCAACGCACAGTCACATAATGAAACATATTCGAAATACTAGATTTCCATTTAAATGCTTGAAATTACACTACTGGCCATTAAAAATGCTTCACCACGAAGATGACGTGCTACAGACGCGAAATTTAACCGTCAGGAAGAAGATGATGTGATATGCAAATGATTAGCTTTTCAGAGCATTCACACAAGGTTGCCGCCGGTGGCGACACCTACAACGTGCTGACATGGGGAAAGTTTCCAACCGATTTCTCATACGCAAACAGCAATTGACCGGCGTTGCCTGGTGAAACGTTGTTGTGATGCCTCGTGTAAAAAGGAGAAATGCGTACCATCACGTTTCCAACTTTGATAAAGGTCGGATTGTAGCCTATCGCGATTGCGGTTTATCGTATCGCGACATTGCTGCTCGTGTTGGTCAAGATACAATGACTGTTAGCAGAATATGGAATCGGTGGGTTCAGGAGGGTAATACGGAACGCCGTGCTGGATCCCAACGGCTACGTATCACTAGCAGTCGAGATGACAGGCATCTTATCCGCATGGCTGTAACGAATCGTGCAGCCACGTCTCGATCCGTGAGTCAACATATGGGGACGTTTGCAAGACAACAACCATCTGCACGAACAGTTCCACGACGTTTGCAGCAGCATGGACTATCAGCTCGGAGATCATGGCTGCGGTTACCCTTGACGCTGCATCACAGACAGGAGCGCCTGCGATGGTGTACTCAACGACGAACCTGGGTGCAAGAATGGCAAAACGTCATTTTGTCGCATGAATCCAGGTTCTGTTTACAGCATCATGATGGTCGCATCCGTCTTTGGCGACATCGCGGTGAATGCACATTGGAAGCGTGTATTCATCATCGCCATACTGGCGTATGACCCGGCGTGATGGTACTGGGTTCCATTGGTTACTCGCCTGGGTCACCTCTTGTTCACATTGACGGCACTTTGAACAGTGGACGTTACATTTCAGATGTGTTACAACCCATGGCTCTACCCTTCATTCGATCCCTTCAAAACCCTACATTTCAGCAGGATAATGCACGACCGCATGTTGCAGGTCCTGTACGGGCCTTTCTGGATACAGAAAATGTTCGACTGCTGCCCTGGCCAGCACATTCTCCAGATCTCTCACCAATTGAAAACGTCTGGTCAATGGTAGCCGAGCAACTGGCTCATCACAATACGCCAGTCACTACTCTTGATGAACTGTGGTACCGTGTTGAAGCTGCTTAGGCAGCTGTACCTGTACACGCCGTCCAAGCTCTGTTTGACTCAATGCTCAGGCCTATCAAGGCCGTTATTACAGCCACAGGTGGTTGTTCTGGGTACTGATTTATCTGGATCTATGCACCCAAATTGCGTGAAAGTGTAGTCACATGTCAGTTCCAGTATAATATATTTGTCCAATGAATACCCGTTTATCATCTGCATTTCTTCTTGGTGTAGCAATTTTAATGGCCCGTAGTGTAAAAAAATATTCCTAAGGCTGGACCATAAACACGCTCCAACACACATTATTAAATACATAAACAATTAAATAAACATATATCAAAAGAAAAGAAACAAAAGGTCAGAAGCTTAATCTCTCTGTTCTTTCTAAAACACAGTAAATAATTGACCATAAATTGCATATATCGGCTATTAACAAAGACATAGATGAATCAATATATTTATAAGCACGCTGCTGCCGTTTTTTCGTGTCACTGTGGAGTACTTACGGCCAGACGCGATCGAAAGTAATCGGCCACTTTGACCTCCAATAACTCACGTACTATTTAAGTTACGTGCCTGTAATTCATATCAATTTAGAGCTTTCTAAAGACATGTAGATCGACGAAATCGGATGAACCGTTTATATTTTAGAAATTCGTTGCTGGGTGTTACTTGTATAATTTATCATCGGACACTAAACTGTAAACTAATAAATACATTGAAAATCTGATTACACCATCAGAATCTTCGTGCAAATAATAGTAATGTAGATGTTTCTTTTTGAGGTATCATGTTTCATCTGGCTACTATTAATTTCTATACGAACTGTGAAATATCTGCCATTAAGGCTTCACAAAGTCCGCCATTTTTGGCACTCCCGGCGTGTCTCCTTTATCGACACAAAGCACCGTCCTCGTCACAGTGGAATTCCCAGACGCGCGGCTGGACCATGCGCTGGGGCTACCCCTCTCGTCCGGCTAACATTCGCCGCCGCGTGTTTGCTGCCGGGCCGCGGCTTTGGCGAGCGTCCTGTGCGGCCGCCCCCACTTAGAATACTTTCTGGGCGCCACAGTTCGCCCGTCACCTCACACGCACAACTGACATACACTCTCCTCCTCCTCCCCCCCCCCCCTTCCCCATCTCACAATTTCGCATAGCTTGTTCAGAATCAGCATATTCTCCATCACATATTCGAAACTTACTCCTGTAATAAAAAATAAAACAATAGTCAGTGAATAAAAGCGCAAACCTCTGTTGACAAAAGAACGTAAAATATTGACAGTAAAACGATAATTTTATATTAGGCCTAAAATTTGGCAAATTACATAACATTGAAAAAAAAACCTTGTTAATTGCAGATGGCATGTTGTTGTTGTTGTTGTTGTTGTGGTCTTCAGTCCTGAGACTGGTTTGATGCAGCTCTCCATGCTACTCTATCCTGTGCAAGCCTCTTCATCTCCCAGTACCTACTGCAACCTACATCTTTCTGAATCTGCTTAGTGTATTCATCTCTTGGTCTCCCTCTACGATTTTTACCCTCCACGCTGCCCTCCAATACTAAATTGGTGATCCCTTGATGCCTCAGAACATGTCCTACCAACCGATCCCTTCTTCTGGTCAAGTTGTGCCACAAACTTCTCTTCTCCCCAATCCTATTCAATACTTCCTCATTAGTTATGTGGTCTACCCATTTAATCTTCAGCATTCTTCTGTAGCACCACATTTCGAAAACTTCTATTCTCTTCTTGTCCAAACTATTTATCGTCCATGTTTCACTTCCATACATGGCTACACTCCATACAAATACTTTCAGAAATGACTTCCTGACACTTAAATCTATACTCGATGTTAACAAATTTCTCTTCTTCAGAAACGCTTTCCTTGCCATTGCCAGTCTACATTTTATATCCTCTCTACTTCGACCATCATCAGTTATTTTGCTCCCCAGATAACAAAACTCCTTTACTACTTTAAGTGTCTCATTTCCTAATCTAATTCCCTCAGCATCACCCGACTTAATTCGACTACTTTCCATTATCCTCGTTTTGCTTTTGTTGATGTTCATCTTATATCCTCCTTTCAAGACACTGTCCATTCCATTCAACTGCTCTTCCAAGTCCTTTGCTGTCTCTGACAGAATTACAATGTCATCGGCGAACCTCAAAGTTTTTATTTCTTCTCAATGGATTTTAATACCTACTCCGAATTTTTATTTTGTTTCCTTTACTGCTTGCTCAATATACAGATTGAATAACATCAGGGAGAGACTACAGCCCTGTCTTACTCCCTTCCCAACCACAGCTTCCCTTTCATGTCCCTCGACTATTATAACTGCCATCTGGTTTCTGTACAAATTGTAAATAGCCTGCGCTCCCTGTATTTTGCCCCTGCCACCTTTAGAGTTTGAAAGAGAGTATTCCAGTCAACATTGTCATAAGCTTTCTCTAAGTCTACAAATGCTAGAAACGTAGGTTTGCCTTTCCTTAATCTTTCTTCTATGGTTAGTCGTAGGGTCAGTATTGCCTCACGTGTTCCAACATTTCTACGGAATCCAAACTGATCTTCCCCGAGGTCGGCTTCTACTAGTTTTTCCATTCGTCTGTAAAGAATTCGTGTTAGTATTTTGCAGCTGTGGCTTATTAAACTGATAGTTCGGTAATTTTCACATCTGTCAACACCTGCTTTCTTTGGGATTGGAATTATTATATTCTTCTTGAAGGCTGAGGGTATTTCGCCTGTTTCATACATCTTGCTCACCAGATGGTAGAATTTTGTCAGGACTGGCTCTCCCAAGGCCATCAGTAGTTCCAATGGAATGTTGTCTAGTCCCGGGGCCTTGTTTCGACTCATGTCTTTCAGAGCTCTGTCAAACTCTTCACGCAGTATCGTATCTCCCATTTCATCTTCATCTACATCCTCTTCCATTTCCATAATATTGTCCTCAAGTACATCGCCCTTGTATAGTCCCTCTATATACTCCTTCCACCTTTTTGCTTTCCCTTCTTTGCTTAGAACTGGGTTTCCATCTGAGCTCTTGATATTCATACAAGTCGTTCTCTTATCTCCAAAGGTCTCTTTAATTTTCCTGTAGGCAGTATCTATCTTACCCCTAGTGAGATAAGTCTCTACATCCTTACATTTGTCCGCTAGCCATCCCTGCTTAGCCATTTTGCACTGACATACTGGAGGCAAATATTTATAGCTATACTGTGAATTTCAGGCAGCCATATGAACACCGATATGTAATTCTAAGTACATATCTTTCCTCCTAATATTTCCATGAATCCCAGGTGATCAAAAAGTCAGTATAAATTTGAAAACTTAATAAACCACAGAATAATGTAGATAGAGAGGTAAAAATTGACACACATGCTTGGAATGACATGGGGTTTTATTAGAACCAAAAAAGGTTCACAAAATATCTGACAGATGGCGCTGGACAGCAAAACGTCCTAAACTGCAGAGATGTTCACTCTCTCTCACGCAAGCTCAGTAAAGAACGCCACGTCCGCACTCTAGGCAAGCTGGGAACGGAAACCTTCTACAGAGACTTCTGCCAGTCTGCTCTTTGCCTCAGTGTCCCCTCCAGCAAAATCACTTACGCCAATTGCAGCACAAGTCGCGTTAATTATGCGTCGCTTCCCAGCGTCGACCAATGCCTGCTCTGGGAAGTGAACAAATTCCCACAGAATTTCCCTTCCTCTCAACGTCTGCTACTTATCTCCTCACAGGCCACCCGTCAAGATTAGCGTTTGCACAAACACCAATTTTTCCAGAATTCTGACTCCCAGGAGAGTACCTCAAATTCCTTGGTCCTACGTTCCCATCGGAGGCCAGCATATTTCATTCTGTCGCTCTTCACCTGATTTACTTCGGACTCTGCGGACCGAGAATTCAGCGTGAACTTGCTATAGTCACAAACATGCATATTTTGACCTCTGTTGACCGCTCCACCGTAGCTTTGCGCGGCTTTCTCGCATGTTTCACTGAAAACGGGACGGACATTTATCAACAGGCATACAAGTTCTCCGTATGCTTCCGTGTACACCAGCATGGAGTCAACCACCCCCTCACGGTCACTCATCTTAAGGCAGCTGGAGGCTGCGCCCCGTTACCGCTTTCTCAGAGTTTGAACCGCCCTAAGCTGCCTACTGTCGCTTCCCATCGCCAATCCCCAGCCGCCATCTGGCCGAGGTCAACTCTGAATAGTTCCCTGGCATAAACTAGCCTCAAGTAAGTCGAAGCGTTTCCACAAAGTTTTCACGTCGCTTGAATTACTTTAAAGCCATCACCCAACATTAATTATTCCAATACGTCCATACTACACCCTCTACAAGGTGCACTGTGCCTTGTCAGTCATTTTTGTTTAGCCCTACTGCTCGCTCAACGTGAGTTCGAGGATCTTTAATGATTTCATGTAAGGGGCATAGTTCTTGCCATCTTACAAATAAAATCGAGTAGGTGGACCATTCTTGTTGTATACGACTCAACATGAGACAGGACAAATTTTGTGCTGTTGTCATAGCTCGGACAATGTCGAAGTAGTAATAATTATTTCCCCGTAATAACATGTCTTGTCACTACTAATAGTCACTATTGTTTCGTGACAACTTTCCATTCGCTGAGTGATATCACTCAAAGGTCCTGAGGGTTCCCGAGGAGAAAAATCTCCAGTTGAGGAACAGTCGCAATAAGGGGTGCTCTGCCTGTAATACGTCAAGTGAATCAGTGGGACTGCAGTTCAGGCAGAACCCTGGCCAATGGTACAAGCATTTGGCAAGATGAAAGGTTGGAGAGGTCTCATCCCTACATCTTTGGGGCCTCAGAAAACCAACTCTGATGCCTCAGATGGTACACTCTCTGTGTTGATATTCTGTTACCTGTTCTTGTTGCTGTTTGGATGCAACTCTTATACTTGAACTAGCTTCCAGATAGATAGAAGTGGAACTAACACTGAACTCTGGTTGAAGTTTCTTATCATGACCTCGATATGATGTTCTGCGAATACCTCCCATTGTATTAAAATGGGTGCACAGTCGTGAGATTGAAATTCGTAGCACTTCGAAGGCATTTACTACCTCATGCTGTGACTGATCAACTTCTGTCCTAACAGTGCTTCATATTGCCGCATTTTTGGTAAGTCATGTTAGAGAGACATCACACGATCTTTCACCATTTCGAGTGGACAATAGTACAGAATACAGGGTATCCATAATTAAAGCTCCAGTTTCAAATCGCAGTAGAAAGAGAACCACTGCTAAGAACGACGTTAAATTTGAACTGCATGTTATTGAGGCAGGGGAAAATGCCAAGAAACAAAAAAATAACGAAAATTTCACTAATAGATGCCGCTGTAAGCATCAAAATACGCACATCAACAGACTAGCGGCACGCGGCTGCTCCTCAGTATCTACATCTACTTCTACATTTATACTCCGCAAGCCATTCAACGGTGTGTGGCGGAGGGCACTGTACGTGCCACTGTCATTACCTCCCTTTCCTGTTCCGGTCGCGTATGGTTCGCGGGAAGAACGACCGCCGGAAAGCCTCCGTGCACGCTTGAATCTCTCAAATTTTACATTCGTGATGTCCTCGGGAGGTATAAGTACGGGGGAAGCAATATATTCGATACCTCATCCAGAAGCGCACCCTCTCGAAACCTGGACAGCAAGCTACACCGCGATGCAGAGCGCCTCTCTTGCAGAGTCTGCCACTTGAGTTTTTTAAACATCTCCGTAACGCTATCACGCTTACCAAATAACCCTGTGACGAAACGCGCCGCTCTTCTTTGGATCTTCTCTATCTCCTCCGTCAACCCGACCTGGTACGGATACCACACTGATGAGCAATACTCAAGTGTAGGTCGAACGAGTGTTTTGTAAGCCACCTCCTTTGTTGATCGACTACATTTTCTAAGGACTCCCCCAATAAATCTCAACCTGGCATCCGTCTTACCAACAATTAATTTTATATGATCATTTCACTTCAAATCGTTCCGCACGCATACACCCAGATATTTTACAGAAGTAACTCCTACCAGTGTTTGTTCCGCTATCATATAATTATACAATAAAGGAACCTTCTTTCTACGTATTCGCAATACATTGCATTTGTCTATGTTTAGGGTCAGTTGCCACTCCCTGCACCAAGTGCCTATCCGCTGCAGATCTTCATGCATTTCGCTGCAATTTTCTAATACTGCAACTTCTCTGTATATTACAGCATCATCCGCGAAAAGCGTCCAAGACGTCCAACATCATTGTCTCCGTGGCGGATTGCACGCTGCTGTAAAGGTCTTTCACAAGAACGGTCACTGTGCGCCAGTAGCCCCATAGAAGTTCCGGACACTCAAGAACATGAAAAACGGCACTGGCCCGAGGTCTGCTAAGGCCGTGGAGGAAATGTTTGCAAAATTCGAAAATACGGATTCTTTTGAGGTGCACTGTGGCTGAGGGAGGAAAGCAGTCCATCCGACATCTGTTGAAGATGTGGCGACAGCACTACATTAAGGGTCGAGCAGTGGTGTGCACAAATGCAACGTGGAGAATTGACCGAACGTTGGACATGCCGGAGAGAACGGTGCAGAAAATATTACGAAAGATCCTGCATTGCTGTCTATGCAAAATGACTCATGTTCAGGAGTTACTTTTCGCTGACCTGCCAGCAAGACAAACGTTCGCTCTGGAATTTCTTGCTCGCATCGAAATGGACAATGAATGGGCATGGAACATTATATGGACGGACGAGGCCCATGTCTATCTCCAAGCACAGGACAGTGCTCAGAACTGCTGAATATGGCAATGGAAAGTCCCCTCGCACATCAACCGGTACCACTTTATTCCGCTCTCCGCCTCGATAGCTGAATTGTCAGCGTGACGGACTGCCGTCCTAAGGGGCCTGGGTTCGATTCCCGGCTGGGTCGTGGATTTTCTCCGCTCAGGGACTGGGTGTTGTGTTGTCTTCATCATCATTTCATCCCCATCCGGCGCGCAGGTCGCCCAATGTGGCGTCGAATGTAACAAGACCTGCACCAATGCGGCCGGACCTGCCCCGTAAAGGGCCTCCCGGCCAATGACGCCAAACGCTCATTTCCATTTTCCATTCTACAAAGGTGATTGTGTGGTGCATCCTGACAAGATCGTTTATCGTAGGCGCATATTTCTTCGAGGAGATGAGACCTGCGGGTCTATACCGTCACTGGTAAACGCAGTGACAGTCTTTCGCGCACCAACGTCATTCCGACCTTTGAATAGCATGGATGTGTGGCTAGGATCACTTAATGCAAGATGACAGTCCTCCGCACTCAGCAGTTTTACAGTATTTAGGTACGGAACTTTCTGTGAGCGAGCGGTTGTGCTAAATATGGAGCTATTATATCAAAAATGGTTCAAATGGCTCTGAGTACTATGGGACCTAACTTCTGAGGTCATCAGTCCCCTAGAACTTAGAACTACTTAAACCTAACTAACCTAAGGACATCACACACATCTATGCCCGAGGCAGGATTCGAACCTGCGACCGTAGCAGTCGCGCGGTTCCAGACTGTAGCGCCTAGAGCCGCTCGGCCACCAAGGGCGGCAATGAAGCGGCTGCTGCAGAGGTATTTCGGAAATGCTAGAATTATCAGCCGTCATTTCCCTACAGCCTGGCCGTCCAGATCACCTAATCTTAATCTGTGTGACTTCTGGCTGTGGGGTTGTCTGCTCCAGTTACGAAAATACCTTAACTGAAGGCACCCATTACGCAACGCATTCTGAACGTGACCCCCGGCACACTCCGATCTGTAATGGAAGATGCTACTTCTCTGTTTCAACTTGTGGCGAAAAACTGTGGACAGCATACTGAAGTGTCTTGCGCCATTCTCACGATAATTATAAACCCATGTCATTTTGCTTTTTAATCGGTTTTTGGCCCCAGGGCAATTAAAAATCGGTTTTCCCCATCCGATCTTGTTGTGGTGGATGGGTTCACCGAACTAACAGCGTCACAGTTGTTGACTGCCGAACTTGTGAAGTCGTGCACATTGAATTGTACGGATGGTTCAATGTGCAACTTCGACCACAGACATCTTATTGCTGCTATTCAGTTGTCATTTGTAGCCATCCACATTTACGTTAAGACACTTTCAGCGCCATATGTTGATAAAATGTTCGTTAGTATTCTCTCTCTCTTTTTTCTACAGAAAATGGAACTTTAGTTACGGACTCCCTGTATAACCGACAACTGGAGTTCCAGTACCTGACTTTATAGATTTTTTTCGGTCACCTTATGTTATTTTACATTGGTTTTTACTTCTTTCATGATGTCTTCGTAAGTTTCGGTATTGGGCAAGGTCATTTCTGGTAGCCTTCGTAATCCTCATCTTTTGGATATTGTTTCTTACATAAGGCAGACATTATCTCCAAGCCTTCATAATTTTTGTCTTTCTTCGCACTTAAGCTGAGTTCTTTGTTAAGCATTCCATTAGCTCAATTTCGCTGATTCGTCGATTTGCGCCAAAGGGTGGTTGGGTTTCGGGTTCCGCTGAATAGGTCAGGTGTCCTCTACACGCAGCAGGAGGCTTCACGGGTAGCAGGGGCTGTGTGGCGTGGACTGGGCGGTTTTTTAGGTTAGAGGGTCTCGGGAAAACAGAAGAAGCGCCACAGTCACAAAGAGTGCAGGCTGACCACAGGAAGAACGTAGATACAGGAACCATTGGTATAACAGTTGTAAGTTGTCGTAGCTGTGTTGGGAAAATACCAGAGCTCCAAGCGCTAATACAAAGCACTGATGCTCAAATCGTTATAGGCACTGAAAGCTGGCTAAAGCCGGAGATAAGCTCAGCCGAAATTTTTGCGAAGAATCTAACGGTGTTCCGAAAGGATAGGCTAAACACGGTTGGCGGTGGCATGTTTTTTGCTGTTAGGAGTAGTTTAATTTGTCGCGAAATTGAAGTACATACTTCCTGTGAGTTAGTATGGGCAGAGATTATTTTTTGGCTACCGGAATAAAATAATAAAGGATCCCTTTACCGACCTCCCAGTACAGCTGCTGACAGGTTCAAAGAAAACTTGAGTTTGATTTCAAACACGTACCCGACTCATACGATAATAGTTGATGGTGACATTAATTTACCCTCGATATGTTGGCGGAAATACATGTTTAATTCCGGAGTTACACATAAAATATCATCCGAAATTGTGCTAAACGCATTCTCTGAAAATTATTTCGAGCAGTTAGTTCATGAGCCCACGCGAATATTAAATGGGTTTTAAAACACACTTGACCTCTTAGCAACAAATAATCCTGAGTTAATAACGAGCATCAAAACCGATACAGGAATTAGTGAACACAGGGTTGTCATAGCGAGACTGAATATTGTAATCCCCAAATCCTCCAAAAATAAGCGAAAAATATACCTATTCAATGAAGCAGATAAAAATTCACTTAAAGCCTTCCTGAGAGACAATCTCCACTCATTCCATACCAGGTGTGGACTGAATTCAAAGGAATAGAATCGGCAGCAATTGAGAGATTTATACCAAATAAATCAACAAACGACGGAGCTGATCCTCCTTGGTACACAAAACGGGTTAGAACACTGTTGCAGGAACAACGAAACGAACACGCCAAATTTAAACAGACGCAAAATCTCCAAGATTGGCGATCTTTTACAGAAGCTCGAAATTTAGCGCGGACTTCGATGAGAGATGCTTTTAATAGTTTCCACAAAGAAACTTTGTCTCGAAACCTGGCAGCCGGCCAGAGTGGCCGTGTGGTTCTAAGCGCTACAGTCTGGAACCGGGCGACCGCTACGATCGCAGGTTCGAATCCTGCCTAGGGCATGTATGTATGTGATGTCCTTAGGTTAGTTAGGTTTAATTAGTTCTAAGTTCTAGGCGACTGATGACCTCAGAAGTTAAATCGCATAGTGCTCAGAGCCATTTGAACCATTTGAAACCTGGCAGAAAATCCAAAGAGATTGTGGTCGTATGTGAAGCATGTTAGCGGCAAGAAACAATCAATGCCTTCTCTGCACGATAGCAATGGAGATAGTATCGAAGACAATGCTGGCAAAGCAGAGTTACTAAACATAGCCTTCCGAAATGCCTTCACAAAAGAAAAAGAAGTAAATATTCCAGAATTCGAAACGAGAACAGCTGCCAACATGAGTGACGTAGAAGTAAATATCCTCGGAGTAGTGAAGCAACTTAAATCACTTAATAGAAGCAAGTCTTCTGGTCCAGACTGTATACCAATTAGGTTCCTTTCGGAGTATGCTGATGCATTAGCTCCATACTTAACAATCATATACAACCGTTCGCTCGACGAAAGATCTGTACCCAAAGACTGGAAAGTTGCACAGGTCACACCAATATTCGCGAAAGGTAGTAGGAGTAATCCACTAAACTACAGGCCCGTATCGTTAACGTCGATATGCAGCAGATTTTTGGAACATATATTGTTTTCGAACATTATGAATTACCTCGAAGAAAACAGTCTATTGACACACAGTGAACATGGGTTTAGAAAACATCGTTCGTGTGAAACACAACTACTTCTTTATTCATATGAAGTGTTGTGTGCTATTGACAAGGGATATCAGATCAATTCAGTGTTTCTGGATTTCCGGAAGGCTTTTGACACTGTACCACACAAGCGGCTCGTAGTAAAATTGCGTGCTTATGGAATATCGCCTCAGTTATGTGACTAGATTTGTGATTTCCTGTCAGGGAGGCCACAGTTCGTAGTAATTGACGGAAAGTCATCGAGTAAAACAGAATTGATTTTTGGCGTTCCCCAAGTTAATGTTATAGGCCCTTTGCTGTTGCCTATCTATATAAAACGATTTGGGAGACGATCTGAGGAGACGTCTTAGTTTGCAGATGACGCTGTCGTTTATCGACTAATAAAGTTATCAGAAGATCAAAACAAACTGCAAAACGATTTAGAAAAGATATCTGAATGGTGCGGAAATTGGTAGTTGACCCTAAACAACGAAAAGTGTGAGGTCATCCACTTGAGTGCTAAAAGGAATCAATTAAACTTCGGATACACGATAAATCAGTCTAATCTAAAAGCCGTAAATTCATCTAAATACCTAGGTATTACATTAAGTTGGAAGGAACACATAGAAAATGTTGTGGGGAAGGCTAACCAAAGAGTGCGTGTTATTGGCAGGACACTTAGAAAATGTAACAGATCTACTAAGGAGATTGCCTACACTACGCTTGTGCGTCCTCTTTTAGAATACTGCTGCACGGTGTGGGATCCTTACCAGATAGGACTAACGGAGTTAGTTCAACGATGGGCAGCACGTTTTGTATTATCGCGAAATATGGGAGAGAGTGTCACAGAAATGATACAGGATTTGGGCTGGATATCATTAAAAGAAAGGCGTTTATCGTTGCGACGGAATCTACTCACGAAATTCCAATCACCAACTTTCTCCTCCGAATGCGAAAATATTTTATTGACACCGACCTACATAGCGAGAAACGATCACCACAATAAAATAAGGGAAATCAGAGCTCGTACGGAAAGATATAGGTGTTTGTTCTTTCCGCGCGCTATACGAGATTGGAATAATAGAGAATTGTGAAGGTAGTTCGATGAACCCTCAGCCAGGCACTTAAATGTGATTTGCAGAGTATCCATGTAGATGTAGATGTGGATGTAGATGTTGATTTTCTTCTGTACTAGCATTTCCGCATCAGTATTTGTTCCTCTGCACTTCTACTTTTTTTCTTGATTTCTGTCTCACTTGAGGTAGAATTCTTTGACTCCTTGTGGAGCAGAACCTGTGTAGGCTGTACGTGACAAGTTCAAGATGTTCGCCAGACTCACACTCCAGTAACACACTCGGCCATAAACTACAAGTCTGCCACTGTAACACGAGCATCTCTCTTCCTCTTTGCATTCTGCAATAGAATAAAAAGGCATCTACGTTTACTAGTGTTTTTGGGGTTCTTGTTATGCAGATTTTCTCGTTCGCGTTTCTAGTTGTTCTTGAGAATTCTTAGGCAAGAATTCCTTCTTCAGCAGCGCGACGTCTGCTTTTTTCCACATAACAGAAAACAAAGACTAATTCTCTTTCTTAGCGTCTGAGATGAAAGGTTATAGCAGTTTCAAACAGAAATTAATTTAAAAATCTGTTTGTGGCAGATGTCTGAGCAAAGCGAATTTCTATTTATTAAATTCTTAGCGGATGGTACAGTTCTTGAGACCGTTGCCGACCCGACTGTTGACAGTGCCTCGCAGTCTCGCTCATGCAGCAATGGCTGCTGTCTGTTAAATACGTAAACAAACGGGTGCTATCCTTCCTTAGTACTGAAAGTATTCAGAACTTGCACGCCGGAAACATCCGTCTCCGTAGCGGTAGCTGCTACGCTTCTTAATACGGTAACATTAGATGCGAACATCGCCATTTAGAATTCTGTCAGGGGTAGAAATCTTTATCACCATGAGTTGACCGTCAGTACCCGATTTCATGACTGTGAGTTAGTGACCTGGTTCGAACCTCACAAGATGAAAACGTGGCAATAGGACTGTTGTAATTTTTTACATTTATGCTACGTGAAGTTCAGAACTCAAATATCAGATGCAAGTCTCAGAAGTTCTCGAGAAAATCGACTTTGAAATTCTCCGAGCAATTTTAATTCACAGTTTTTGACGGGCCGTGTGACTCCATCTGTTACAGCTCGAGGCTGGTAATCGCTGGATCCCTTGTTCGACTCTCCCTTCGGTCATTATGTTTTTCTTTTTTTTCTTTCAGTTGGAATACCTGCGTCATTTAAATATAAAATTCTTCAGACATATGATAATTAACACTTTCCTTTGATTTTTTATCAAAAAATTCAAGTCTATGTTAATTACACATAGTCGAAAACATTTTCTTCGTCCTGTTTATTGGACATAATTAACTCTTCAAATGTTCCTGTAGAGTTTGTAAAGCATAATGGATGAAGTCATTTATAGCAGCATTGCGCTTTCTGGAATTGCTGCCGAAGTTGTTTGTTCGCCGAGATTATTTTCTACGAGGATTTTCTCGCAATACATAACGGGATTTATCATGCATAATCTTGAAATTTCGGAACAGACTGCCGTCGTCCGCTTCCGACTTTCTTCTTTTTGCCATATTAGAAGATTTTGACGCACAAAGCCGAAGCTGCAGCTGTAGCCATCCCTTGGAAAAGACGTCGCACAGTTACGATGCAGTTTACGCTCAAACTCTCATGTAACCTATCTTTGTAATGTAATATGCAGATCCCAATAGTCAGTAAAGTCAGCCCTTAAACGGGGCATGAAAACTGCAGACGGTCTTCACTACTGCCAATGACTGCACTGCTAATTACTTCTTCACCTCTTTTTTTCTTAACACGTTATTTCTGTAGCCCTGGCGGCTTTTTAGTTAACCCGTGACAGGGAAGTTCTTTGATGCTGAAAAAAAAGAAATCAGAAAAAAAACAGAGCTTCAGAGCTGGGACCAGCCGTTCAGCGATGACGTGCCGTGCAAGAATGTTTGTTCAAATCCTAGTAAGGGATTCTGTGATTGGGCCACAGTAATAATTTCGGTCACAGGGGCAAGTTCCCGCGCGTGCATACGTGCAAGGCTTTTAGTTGGCCTTAGATGGAAATATGTCGCGAAATGGGAGAGATTTTCTGCCTTCTTCCCTGCACCATACCTTATTGCTTAATCATGACAAAATGCTCGAGAGTATGAAGTTGTTAAACTTGTTTATAAAATTATTGTTGATAGTAACTTGCAAGATCTTGTGCAGTTGAGCGGTGAGATTCTGACCCTAGCAGAGAACACTTGCGGCCCAGAGATTGAGGAACACAGTTGCTTTAGGAACGTCCTCAAGAATGCGCTTTGCTCATATTCACAGAGATATATGGCTTTGACTTTGAGTAAAGTACAGCAGCGGAGCTGGTCCCAGAATTACCAACTGATACTGCAACCGACTTGACTTTCACTCTCGAACAGCGTAAAAGTGGTAACCATACGTCGAGGGGGACGTGAGGCTAGTTATTTTGAATCAGAATTTCATTTCGCAGGCCTAATATTCTCAGCTAGCTAGCTGCACCCGTTCATATGTTTTGGCGCAAGTATTGGTTCAAAATGGTTCAAATGGCTATGGGCACTATGATACTTAACTGCTGAGGTCATCAGTCCCCTAGAACTTAGAACTACTTAAACCTAACTAACTTAAGGACATCAAACACATCTATGCCCGAGGCAGGATTAGAACCTGCGACCGTAGCGGTCGCTCGGTTCCAGACTGTAGCGCCTAGAACCCAAGTATTGGTGTTCATTCTTGCTTTTCCACGAAAATTTCTTTAAATCACTAACCTCTTTTCACAATCATTCGCCGTACCCGCAACGTAGTTTCATATTATAGTTTTATGAATCCACCCACTTGTGCCAGCGCTCTGGCTCCTACCTATAGTCTCTTGTCCATTTGTTAAATGTTTATATACTTGATTCAATGGACAAATGTTTCTGTCTGATATCTAAGGAGCTGTGGCTCACTCCGCAGGTAATTCTCTTAGTGTGTCAGGCCAGTGGCATGGGATTTCGATTTTTGCAACCGTTGTTAACATACTAAACCAACAATGACGCACCTACTGTAAGGTTTGTAAACACAAAAGTACTGTTAACTCTTTCCATAAGGTGCACTCTCTAGCATCGCGTTTCCACTCAACTCACATGCAGTTCTCACAAAGAATGACAATTGTATATGCATTAATTATTATATATTCAATGAATTTTATATTTAAATTAGGGCAGAAATCTGACGTTGCCCCTGTATTTATTTATAGCTGAGAGTCCGTCTCAGTACCACGCAGCGTCTCGCCTTGTGTTTTATATTTACGACGTCAATTCTCCTGGACTATGTGTCGTACAATGATATAATTTTAGCACTTAAAAAATTGACATTTGACCCACTGCGGTGTGTGCAACCCGAATATGCGCTACACCTCCGGCATGTTACTGATGTGAAAACTTACTGTAGGCCTGATCCCGACTGGTTTGCACTGAACTGCATCAGTGCTGTAATAAAGACATCGCCCAGTATTTTTAAAGTTTTGCTAAGGAACAGTTACCTGTTGGGATATTTTTATGTTCGGCATTCCATGTACCCATCGCTTCCAAAAATCAGCCAAATCGAAGATGCTTAAGTAAAAGTGCAATGCGTCATTGGGAAGCAACAAAAGAATTTTAACACTGCAAGCAAGACTGTTTGTTTCTCCATGTCATACTCTGTCGGTTCTCAATTCCGTAATGCAAATGGAAAAAGTTAAAAGTACTGTAGCGACCATTCATCGCCCAGGAGGAGTCATCTACACGACCGAATAAACCTCCCATCAAGAACTCGACATAACGTGCTTTCAACAGTTAAAGCATCACAGCGGACCGTTCACCGCCCGGAATTAGTCATCTATATGTTCAAATACCATTCGTTCCCACAAGCAGGTCTGCCTTCTTCAAGCACAAACGTAAAAGCGTGTTCTTCAAGAGTGTTTTCTTCAGGATCCAACTGAAAAGAGTTCAGAATCGCTCCCTTGAGCACATCACTCCAAAAGGAGTCTGTCTCCCCTTGACTCCAGTGATGATCCGCCATTGCTTGCTCTCTTACCAAAAATACGTCGTTCTTATGTTCTAGAGACATAATTTGACTCAACTTGATCACTTTCCGGGCTAAACTAATACATTACAACGATATTTAGATAAAGTATTGCTACAAACATTCGGTCTCACTCATATCACGCACGATCAATGTAAACAAAGGTTTGTTTACGAATAAATAAGCCAGTATTCTTACGCAAGTGCGCTCACATTAAATAACAACAGATTGTCGTTAAGTATTGTTTAAACAATTATTTAGATCTGCTTCACATACGCGTTGTTTGACCCTGTTTTCAAAGGTGGTGTCAGCTAACTCATCCGATTGACCACTTCTTAAATTACAATGATTTCGTATTAGAAGTCGTAATCAACAATTAAATAAATATCTGGCAAAAAGGTAACTTATTCATTGAATAAATACACAAATATGATAAGATATGAGACCTGGTTTACAGTCCTTCAAAGACAAGTAATTTAACCTAGTTGCACCTAACTTTGCTTCTGGGGGCAAAGTCATTCAGCATTCTTACTTAGTAAGCTTTCTACATTGTCAGTATTATTTTACAGTAACTTTTTTCCATAATACCAAGTGTCTGTCAAAAGGAAATTCATCTCTTAAGTAGAGGCTCACTTTCATAAATAAAGGCTTGTTTACAGATGTACTGATAATCAAACAAACTATTAAATCAATGGAGTTCTGTGGACATAGATATTTACCACTGTTATTGGTGAACACAATACTTGGTCTGCACATACAGGTTGTTCTAGGAGGGGGTTAATATTTAAATGGTGGTAGTATACACTAATTCGAATAAATCATTCTATATAACATACGTCCAATTCTTATTGGTTCAAGAGATACAGTATTAGAAGGTAACTTAAAGTAATTCTCACAGAAATGTTAATATTAGGCAGATGATTATAATAAATTCCATCTCTGCAGTGAATGCACTTTGGAATTCTCTTGACACCACCAAGTGAGGCTTATCTGAGGTCGTCTTGGGGTTCTTTTACGAGGGCAGCACTATTCATAATCCGAACAACCAGCTCGTTTTCGTTTTTACTTTTTCTGTTGACTTCGCCTTTCACCCCCATCCAGTCAAGCAAAAACAAACAGGTGAAGTCTTGGGACTTTGGTGGCCAAGAAACGTTACCGTTTCTGCTGTTTCATGTTCTATGGATCGTTAGGTTTAAATGGTGTGTCACCTGAAGGTTAGAATGTGCAGAGCCCTCGTCGTGCTGGAGGAACGTAACCATCATTGTGGACAAAGTAACCCCTTCCAGTAATACTGGAAGCTCCGTTTCAAGAAAGTCTAGATACCGTAGCGCAATCAACAATCTCCCCCCCCCCCCATACACACACAAACACACACACACACACACACACACACACACACACACACACACACACATTTACTCGCAGGCGTTCTTGACACGTCTCTTCATAAAAGGATGTCGGTATTCGTCGGACCAGCGATATGAGTTGCAAGTGTTACAGGTCTTCCTGCATCACACACAACTGTATATTCCAAAGTGATAGTGATTGGTGTGTATTATTTTTTTAACATCACAGCAGTTGCAAAATAGAGTAAATAATAATAAGTTCAAGTGTCTGAAGGACAAATACGCAAAAAATCTCAGAATACATAGAAAGACAACATGGCTGACACCTGCAACATACCATTACCATACACACAGGTACATGAAACATTGCTAGTGAAGGCCTCAGAGGTGTCCCATGTTTATCCAAGCACAAGCCACAGATAGTAGAGAGCGTTAGTGCTGAGGTACATAAGTAATCAGCATCACAGATTCAGTAGCTTATAATATTCATAATAACTAATTAAAATGGCTTCACAGGGCTAAAGCGATTATCAAAATAACATACAATACGTAGAAATAAAAGCCATCAGAGTAAAATATGGCACGCAATCTGCTAATAGAAAATCTTTTAGCATGACAAAGTAAATAAAACACGATATTGTGTGAAGGGTGAATAAGCGAAACAGTCATTACTTAATTAAAAGTCTGGACCGTCGATAGAGCATTCAGAGGACTGTCCAGCCGGCGCCGTGTCGCAGCCTCTGTCTTCCTGTGGTGGTGCTTGTGGAAGGGGAGGAGCCCCACTGTCCGTGGCGCCGGGGAGCAGTCAGTTGTACGACGCCCCCTGCCGAGCCGCTGTCGCAGGAGACGCTCGTCTCTCTAACAACTTCCTGAAACAGGCGTTCAACTTCAACTCATTTTCTTTATTAAGCAATAACTCTTGTTGCCATTTACTATGTACGACGATCTCCATTTCCTCCAGGAGTTCAATAATTGCCTTTATGTCCTATGCAACACTTCCAAATTATCTTGCATATTCCATGCTACTTGTTTTTCCCACTCCAAATATGTATCAAATGCGCTCTCAGTTTGGCTATAAGTTTACCCTCTGAAGCGAGTCTTAAAACCAAAATGAAACCCTTCATATTCTTAGCTGTTTATATTGTAGCCCCCGTATTCC
The DNA here is from genome assembly GCF_023864345.2 of Schistocerca serialis cubense. Lineage (NCBI taxonomy): Eukaryota > Metazoa > Arthropoda > Insecta > Orthoptera > Acrididae > Schistocerca > Schistocerca serialis. Next base: position 942,621,818 of record NC_064638.1, read on the forward strand.
AAATATTTATTACTGTTGTTGTCAACTTTGTGGCACAGTTGAGCGAATTATGTCTTTTGCCTGAAATCAAATTTTAACTTTAATTTTTCTGAGGCTTTGCGCAACTCTATTGCGGCGTACATCACTGTATGACGTGGCAACCAACCTCTTGTCGTCTGGAGCTACTGTCTTCTCCTTGTCATGTATTTAAATCCTGTATTCGTATCTGTGGCTAAGTGTGTTCAGCGATGTTTACGAAAAACAAGATATATGTTTCCAACAGTGCCTCATAAAAGTAATATACATCTAGTGAAAGTTTTAACTTGTGAAATTGTGAAAAACAAGACACAATGGTTTCAAAAATACGTCCTAAAAGAGATATATATATACCTGCAGAAAGATTTATCTCCACAGATACTCAACCACCCACACAATGGGTACAAAAAAGCACTAAATGTATATACCATCTGATGATGAGTTGCTAGGCAGCTCGAAACCGGTCATGGTTAAATAAAATACATCTACATAAAAGGCGACTGGTTGCAGTAATTTCTGAAAACCTTTTCACACCACAGTCGCCGTGTTCCACATCCACAATGGATAAAAGTCAAACTTAGGTCTTCCCTATTTGGAAGACTGGATGAAGTTCAGAAAAAAATCTGTAGTAGGAAGAAGAGGCATTAGGCCAGAATGTTGAGATGTTTCTTTATAAAAATATAGATAATTTTCTTGTTGACATTAAGGGTACAGCTTAGCTCTTACTGCGTATGTGCATATTTCCTTCCCTAAATCAGCATACATAAATTTCGTTTAAGTCGATACTGTAATACGCAAGTATTCTATGAAAGATACCAGCTATCTGTATTTCAAATCAGAACTTTCCAGACATTATGAGGCACGCGGTATTCGTTTGCTAAAACAAGAAAATGTAAATATACTTCTACTGTCTTATGAGCGCTAAGTCACTTCTATCTTATCTTCCGTCTTCTGCCTGCAGAGTTCAGTTATTCTGTAAGTGTCTGCCCGTGTACGTATCTTTTGCTGGTTTTAAATAAGATTTAATTTGTGTATATGGCATATGCTACTGTTATCATTTACAGAATACTTTCCTTTCCTCGTATTTTGACATGTACATATATTTATTTACTATTTTTCAGAATATTCAGCAGTTGGAACAGCGAAATCGACAACGAATTGTTGGGTGACATAATGAACGAACACGTACTGTGTTCAGTCATTAATTAATCTTTATACAAGATACAAACGTTCCTGAGATAGATTACCGTTAATTTAAAATGTATTGTAGTAATTTTTGCACTAGTTAAGCTGAGAATGATTCCGTCATTGGTCTCCATACAATGACGTTGTCAAGCTTCAATACCACTGTTCAGACACAGGCCCCGCTGTATTAATTTAATTGAAGGTGGTAGAAAAAAGGTCAAGTATTCTTGTACAACACTGCGCTGAACACATGTCTTTTCTTTACGAAGCATAAACCCCGTGCGATAGCAAAATCGCATGCCACCATCAAGTGAAGTTTTGTCCTGTCGTGGCGATTGTTGTCTGCATCTATTACACACAGCTCATTTAAATTAAATAATGAAACTGAATTGCCTCTCTGAAATATTTCACTACTTCAGAGAAAGCGGAGTGAGGAAACACTTCAATGTGGAAATAGGAAAGGTTAAGGAATTTCCTTCGAAAATTGATAAACAGGCTTCAAGGAATTTCAAGAGGTTTAGACTTTAAAAAATCGATGCTGGCAGCAAAGGAAAATACCAATTGAATGGAAGAAAGCAATAGTAACACCAGTTTATAAAATAGGCCAAAATACGGACTACAAAAATAAAACAAATAATAGAAAAAGAGAAGAACACAATTTAAAAAGCTACAGACTATAGTAAAACTTCTGATAATGTTCTGAGGAAACGTATGAGATACATGGAAAGAACGGGAACACCACTACATCTGATGGAAATTATCTGAGGTATGTAATACAAGTACAAAGATAAATGTGAAGCTAAAATCTGGAATACCACACAATGACATATTGATAAAGTGGTCGGACAATAGAATAAGAAGAATGGGAGATATTTGTCTGGAGTATACTCTTGTACGGAAATGATACTTGTACGATAAACAGTTTGGACGCGAAGAGAAGAGAAGCTTTTGACATGTGGTCGTATAAGAGAATGCGTAAGATTAGATAGGTAGCTCGAATAACTAATGAGAGGTAATGAATAAAACAGGGGAGAAAAGAAATTTTTTGCACATCTTAATCGAAAGAAGAGATCAGCTCATTGCACACATTCTGAGAGATCAACGAATCGTGAAGTTAATGATGAGAGTTTCAGGGTAGCATACGTAATACTCTCCGTCAAGTGCCCACATTTCCATTTCTCTAAATTCAGTATTGGCTGTCAATCAGCCTTTCCACGAGGCTCATATTTTGTCGAGATCTAACACAACTCTTTCTTCTCGTCTTCCGTCACATATTATCAAATTTACATTATCGTCTTTTGTAATAACGTTCAGTATTCAACTGACTCTTTTCGAAACACTTGTCACGCTTGAGTTCGACACTAACAATCCTCATTAGGTGGCTTTCTTGCGATCACTCACTCTGTGTCAGATTTTTAACACCTCTTGTCACGAAACAAAACCGTTAGGGGTTTGAATTAAGTCAAAAATCGAAACAGCTAAGAGATTCAACCACCACCAACTGTTTTAGAATACTTCGTTAACAACCGCCATTAACACTAGTTGCTTATATTACGAGCAAAAAAAAAAAACTCCGTATATGATTAAATGGCTGTAAATAATACGTCTTAACACGCTATAGTGCTAGTAGTATAAAGAGAATAGCTGTTATTTTTCGTGCTACCTATCCTGCAGACGTCTAGTTGTACATCGTAGAAGGTAAATGGTGATGCAAACAGTATACAGTACACGATCTGTAACAAGGTACCTTTGAACATTGCTACGGTGTAACAGGGATGAGTAGGGATTTCTGACTACGCTGAGCTACAACTTATGTTGTCACGGGGTCCTGCGTGCATCTTCTATTAAGATAGGGTCTTGTGTGCTTCTTCTACTAAGATACACCAACAGGAATTTTTATTTCTTTCTACAATTCTTTGTGCAAGACAGTATAATTTTCGTATTCCGCTTGCACGGCTTGTACCTCTCTCGAAACTCTGGGATGATTCCCGAAAAGCAAGTTGCCAGAAAGTGCACGCATCAAGTTTATTCATATCCTCTTGATAAAAAACAAGCGCTATGAAGTCTAAAATTGAATTACGGCTGAAGCGGAGTCCTTTAGTTAATTGAAAAATGGTTCAAATGGCTCTGAGCACTATGGGACTTAACATCTATGGTCATCAGTCCCCTAGAACTACTTAAACCTAACTAACCTAAGGACATCACTGAACACCCAGTCATCACGAGGCAGAGAAAATCCTTGACCCCACCGGAAATTGAACCCGGGAACCCGGGCGTGGGAAGCGAGAACGCTACCGCACGACCACGAGATGCGGACAGATAATTGAAAAATGGGAGAATACTAACAGCAACAAAAAAGTATTAAGCAAAATGTTATTTATTTAACAATTCATGAAATCCAGCAGTAGGTAAGGAGCCTACAAACAGATTCGTCAACAGAAATTTGATACTAGCGGATGCCTAAAGCTTGGTCTACACTTAACGTTTTGTCGTCAATCTTGCGTGATCATGCCAGATTTGTCAAATAGAGAGAGAACAGAAGTTTGAGGTCTTGCGTGAACTGCATAAAGTTTGACGAAGACGCATACGACTGACGCACTGGAGCTTTGTGTACACGCAAGGCTGCCGACAAGTGTGTGCATGTAGGCGAACGTCAGTCTTATCAGTCAAACTTAGCTCCCCCTGCCAGTCTAGTCTCGGTGACGCTAGAGGTCCCCACTTGTGTGCGTAGTGCCACTTAGTGTGCGTAGTGCCGAAATATAATAGCAGGCGCACTACACCAGTCACACGAATTTTTCACGGAGTTATAGAGCTGTACCACAGTTTTCTTTGCGTCTGGCAAGTAAAATCTGATCAGTTACAGCAATCGCGGCAAGAAAAATAGGGCCTACGCCACTTCAGTTAATGAGTACGAAGAGATGGAGCCTAAAGCAACAAAAGCGTTGGTAACCAAAAAGATCAACTCGTTTGGAACAGTTTACCGCAAAGGGAGTGCGAAAATAAAAGCGTCCATGTGATCTGGAGATGGAACGGAAGAAGTTTATAAACTCTCTTTGTAGTACTTTTCTTTACGTTCCTTCTTGAATGTCAAAAATGGTTCAAATGGCTCCAAGCACTATGGGACTTAACATCTAAGGGCATCAGTCCCCTAGACTTAGAACTACTTAAACCTAACTAACCTATGGACATCACACACATCCATGCCCGAGGCAGGATTCGAACCTGCGACCGTAGCAGCAGCGCGGTTCCGGACTGAAGCGCCTAGAACCGCTCGGTCACAGCGGCCGGCTTGAATGGCGAAGACCAAACCCGAGAAGATCACTATCAAACATAGAAGGCCATTCATTCTAAAGACGAATTTGACACTTACGGAAAATATATAGCGCATAAATTACGTCATCTTATAGGGTACCAACATATACTTGCGCGAAAGCTCATTAATGATGTTACTTTTTTAGCGGAACTGGAAGCATTAACAAAAGACTTTACAGTTGTTAACAGTGCTCGTTCTTCCTGAGGACAGAGTATAATGCAACAGTTTTCCTTATAATTGTCAGGGAAAAGCTCTCCAGTAGCACAATGGGTTATCCACAGCCTAGTGATCCAGTTCAGTCTATTACTACAGTCTGACTAAAATTATTTAAAATTACTTGATACTTCAAGCGTTGGAGCTGGTTTCCTCCAGTCAGAGCTCTCAACGTCACTCCCGAACCGTTCGGTGTTGCCAAGTGCCACTAAAATTGGTCAGTTCACTTCGAGTTTCTTGTCCTGGATTCTTTCTTAATGTGTTTGAATTTCGAATCACGGGTCAAGCACTTTTATTTCGTACTTCATCATACGTAATAACCACACCAAAAACAACACACATACACACACAAAAGTGCTAGTGAAATACATACATTCCATGCACAGCACTAATTAATAGTACTGGATACTTCCACACAAGATGCCATTCAGCGTCACATACCGTCATCATAATCACTGCGACTGGCTTACATTAGATACGCTTCGCATGGCAATGCGTGAAACAGGGTTTTTGAAGGCTCCAATTCACTGTTGCGCCTGGGTGATCACAATCAAATATATAACAATTTGACTTAGTATTGTATTATACCGCATTGGTTAGCGTATTAAACCGCTCTATTGAAGAACGTTGGTTCGAATATCGACAAATAAGGCCAAACTTTTTTTCTAAATCTAATCAAAAGAGTTTGATTGTCATTTTTATTCACTTAAGTGCTCTAAATGTAATGTTATGTTTCTAATTCTTTCCCACGTCGTTTTCAGTATCTTATTGACTTTTTTATTTGCTCTTATTTTTCTACTTATCATTCAGTTTTCGTCTGGAATCTACCGGTGTCGCCCATAATCTGTAGCCAAGTGCCAATGAGGACTGCTCATCGGTTGGTAACGTGTCAGCTCGTGCAGCCAGTGAGAGGATAGTTTCAGGTAACCAATGATAGTGAGAAATTACAGTTTGCTTTATGCGCTGAAACTGAACTTTTTCTGCCTTGCGTTTGTTCGTAGAGGTTAGCTGCCGCAGATGATTGACCACTCCTTTCTCGGATACATTGCACATCACGAGTTGGCGGTTAGCTTAGGTGTACGCCGTTCCGCACCATCCATCAGACCGCCGCTCGTCCGCGGAGCAACAGGTCGTATTCACATTCTGCGCACGATGAGGCCGGCTCACCATGGCAGAGAATACACGTGAATGACACATGGCTCCAACGTTCAATGTGTAAAGACTGTCCGCCACATTAAAACTCTGCACTGGACCGGTCGCCGAACCTGGAACCTAAGCCTTTTGGGGCACATCCCCTATCGTTTTAGTTGTGTATAGACGTCTCACAACCCGCCCTCACAGGTAGACTCACGTAGGCCTCCTTGTTCGACCTACACGGATTTCGATGAAATTTTATGTGAACATTTGCCAATGTCCCCAAAGAACTTCGGTGAAGCTTAACACCGTCGAAGCAATACTGGCCGATATGTAGTCACTTGTTTGACCCCAAGCTCGACTTCTCGCAGAGCGAGCGTGTACTTCTGGTGCATTTAAGCTGTTATATCTCGGACAATATTCTGTTGAAAGAAATCAAATTTGGACATCTCGTTCTCATAAGAATAACAATGAAAAGAATTTTACTAGGTATTTCAGCCGGTAACATTTAGACAAATCCGTCCGAAAATTCCGGCGCTCGAAAAAATTTCAAAGTCTGACTTCTTGTATCCCCGGGACTAAATGCATGACAAAAGTGAAAGTTGACATGTGGTAACCTAACGATAGCTCTCACACACAAAGTACCACTTTCCTGAATAAATGAAGTTCAATTTTGAAGATTTTGCAAAAAGATAAAAAAAGCGGTATTTTTGACCTGATTTTGAAAAAAACTTCGTTCTATAAAACTTTCCAAACAGGGCTCATTAGAAATACCATGACTCTAACCGCTAAAAAAAGTGTATTTGATTATCCAACGCGGGCTGACAATGGTACATAATTTGAATGAAAGTTGGGCGCTAAAATCGCGACATGAAAAATATGTAAACATCGGATTCTTGTGTTTCGTAGAGTAAACGCTTGCTGTACATGAAACTTAATACACAATCTTTGCCGCGCTCGATTAGCCGAGCGGTCACAGGCGCTGCAGTCATGGACTGTGCGGCTGGTCCCGGCGGAGGTTCGATTCCTCCCTCGGGCATGGGTGTGTGTGTTTGTCCTTAGGATAATTTAGGTTAAGTAGTGTGTAAGCTTAAGGACTGATGACCTTAGCAGTTGCGTCCCATAAGATTTCACACATATTTAAACATTTTACACAATCTTTCGGTAGCACAAGGACGTGGAATACAAAGTTTCATTCAGATACTGTTTTCCATTAATCTACAAATTCGTCGAAAAGATGACGATTTTTGTGTAAAGGAGAAAATACGGTATATTTAAGACATATTTTACAGATACTGTTTTCTATTAACGCTTCAAAACCAGTCTCATTAGAAACAACGTGTCTTAAGCCTCCCCTCTCTCCCCGGAACATTTCCAACATGGGCTATCACTGATACGTAAATTGAAACAAAGTAACTTCCTGGTAGATTAAAACTGTGTGCGCGACCGAGACTCGAACTCGGGACCTTTGCCTTTTGCGGGAAAGTGCTCTACCATCTGAGCTACCGAATGAGACATCTCATTCTGGAAACATCCCCCAGGTTGTGGCTAAGCCATGTATCCGCAATATCCTTTCTTTCAGGAGTGCTAGTTCTGCACGGTTCGCAGGAGAGCTTCTGTAAAGTTTGGAAGGTAGGAGACGAGATACTGGCAGAAGTAAAGCTGTGAGGGCTGGCCGTGAGTCGTGCTTCGGTAGCTCTGATGGCAGAGCACTTGCCCGCGAAAGGCAAAGGTCCCGAGTTCGAGTCTCGGTCGGGCACACAGTTTTAATCTGCCAGGAAGTTTCATATCAGCGCACACTCCACTGCAGAGTGAAAATCTCATTCTTGAAATAAAGTATCCGGGAAAATCGCACAGCGAATAAAGTTTTAACTTTGGCTTCTTATATCTCGTTGATTAAAGGCGTGACAAACATGAGACGTTGGACACAACAACTTAGGAACATAAGATTTTCCAATTTAAAATATCATTCACGTACTGTTTTCTAAATGTCTACAAAGTCGGTTCAAATTTTATTTTGCTCTTAAAAGTTACAAAAATAAGTTACATTAAATTTACTTTTAGGAAACCACTTTTCCATTATTGATTTAAAACTATTCACAGTTGGAAAGTGCATATTTTCAAGCACGTTCGATTTTCCAGTGTATGCTAACAAAACCCGACAATGACGGAGAGATTTGAGGGAATGTACCATGGCAACAGGTTGTATTGCAACAACCTGTTGTCCGTCTTTCTACATCTACATCTACATCTATACTCCGCGAGCCACCTTACGGTGTGTGGCGGAGGGTACTTATTGTACCACTATCTGATCCCCCCTTCCCTGTTCCATTCACGAATTGTGCGTGGGAAGAACGACTGCTTGTAAGTCTCCGTATTTGCTCTAATTTCTCGGATCTTTTCGTTGTGATCATTACGCGAGATATATGTGGGCGGTAGTAATATGTTGCCCATTTCTTCCCGGAATGTGCTCTCTCGTAATTTCGATAATAAACCTCTCCGCATTGCGTAACGCCTTTCTTGAAGTGTCCGCCACTGGAGCTTGTTCAGCATCTCCGTAACGCTCTCGCGCTGACTAAATGTCCCCATGACGAATCGCGCTGCTTTTCGCTGGATCATGTCTATCTCTTCTATTAATCCAACCTGGTAAGGGTCCCATACTGATGAGCAATACTCAAGAATCGGACGAACAAGCGTTTTGTAAGCTACTTCTTTCGTCGATGAGTCACATTTTCTTAGAATTCTTCCTATGAATCTCAACCTGGCGCCTGCTTTTCCCACTATTTGTTTTATGTGATCATTCCACTTCAGATCGCTCCGGATAGTAACTCCTAAGTATTTTACGGTCGTTACCGCTTCCAATGATTTACCACCTATGGCATAATCGTACTGGAATGGATTTCTGCCCCTATGTATGCGCATTATATTACATTTATCTACGTTTAGGGAAAGCTGCCAGCTGTCGCACCATGCATTAATCCTCTGCAGGTCCTCCTGGAGTACGTACGAGTCTTCTGATGTTGCTACTTTCTTGTAGACAACCGTGTCATCTGCAAATAGCCTCACGGAGCTACCGATGTTGTCAACTAAGTCATTTATGTATATTGTAAACAATAAAGGTCCTATCACGCTTCCCTGCGGTACTCCCGAAATTACCTCTACATCTGCAGATTTTGAACCGTTAAGAATGACATGTTGTGTTCTTTCTTCTAGGAAATCCTGAATCCAATCACAAACCTGGTCCGATATTCCGTAAGCTCGTATTTTTTTTCACTAAACGTAAGTGCGGAACCGTATCAAATGCCTTCCTGAAGTCCAGGAATACGGCATAAATCTGCTCGCCAGTGTCTACGGCACTGTGAATTTCTTGGGCAAATAGGGCGAGCTGAGTTTCACATGATCTCTGTTTGCGGAATCCATGTTGGTTATGATGAAGGAGATTTGTATTATCTAAGAACGTCATAATACGAGAACACAAAACATGTTCCATTATTCTACAACAGATTGACGTAAGCGAAATAGGCCTATAATTATTCGCATCTGATTTATGACCCTTCTTGAAAATGGGAACGACCTGCGCTTTCTTCCAGTCGCTAGGTACTTTACGTTCTTCCAGCGATCTACGATAAATTGCTGATAGAAAGGGGGCAAGTTCTTTAGCATAATCACTGTAGAATCTTAAGGGTATCTCGTCTGGTCCGGATGCTTTTCCGCTACTAAGTGATAGCAGTTGTTTTTCAATTCCGATATCGTTTATTTCAATATTTTCCATTTTGGCGTCCGTGCGACGGCTGAAGTCAGGGACCGTGTTACGATTTTCCGCAGTGAAACAGTTTCGGAACACTGAATTCAGTATTTCTGCCTTTCTTCGGTCGTCCTCTGTTTCGGTGCCATCGTGGTCAACGAGTGACTGAACAGGGGATTTAGATCCGCTTACCGATTTTACATATGACCAAAACTTTTTAGGGTTCTTGTTTAGATTGTTTGCCAATGTTTTATGTTCGAATTCGTTGAATGCTTCTCTCATTGCTCTCTTTACGCTCTTTTTCGCTTCGTTCAGCTTTTCCTTATCAGCTATGATTCGACTACTCTTAAACCTATGATGAAGCTTTCTTTGTTTCCGTAGTACCTTTCGTACATGATTGTTATACCACGGTGGATCTTTCCCCTCGCTTTGGACCTTAGTCGGTACGAACTTATCTACGGCGTACTGGACGATGTTTCTGAATTTTTTCCATTTTTGTTCCACATCCTCTTCCTCAGAAATGAACGTTTGATGGTGGTCACTCAGATATTCTGCGATTTGTGCCCTATCACTCTTGTTAAGCAAATATATTTTCCTTCCTTTCTTGGCATTTCTTATTACACTTGTAGTCATTGATGCAACCACTGACTTATGATCACTGATACCCTCTTCTACATTCACGGAGTCGAAAAGTTCCGGTCTATTTGTTGCTATGAGGTCTAAAACGTTAGCTTCACGAGTTGGTTCTCTAACTATCTGCTCGAAGTAATTCTCGGACAAGGCAGTCAGGATAATGTCACAAGAGTCTCTGTCCCTGGCTCCAGTTCTGATTGTGTGACTATCCCATTCTATACCTGGTAGATTGAAGTCTCCCCCTATTACAATAGTATGATCACGAAACTTCTTCACTACGTTCTGCAGGTTCTCTCTGAGGCGCTCAACTACTACGGTTGCTGATGCAGGTGGTCTATAGAAGCATCCGACTATCATATCTGACCCACCTTTGATACTTAACTTAACCCAGATTATTTCACATTCGCATTCGCTAATAACTTCACTGGATATTATTGAATTCTTTACTGCTATAAATACTCCTCCACCATTGGCGTTTATCCTATCCTTGCGGTATATATTCCATTCTGTGTCTAGGATTTCGTTACTGTTCACTTCCGGTTTTAACCAACTTTCCGTTCCTAATACTATATGCGCACTATTTCCTTCAATAAGAGATACTAATTCAGGAACCTTGCCCTGGATACTCCTGCAGTTTACCAATATTACGTTAACTTTTCCTGTTTTTGGTCTCTGAGGACGGACGTTCTTTATCAACGATGATAATGTCCTCTCTGGTAAGCCGTCAGGTATTTTATCGTTTCGCCCAAGGGGGGGTCCCTCTAACCTAAAAAAAACCCGTGTGCACGCCACACGTACTCTGCTACCCTAGTAGCTGCTTCCGGTGTGTAGTGCACGCCTGACCTGTCTAGGGGGGCCCTACAGTTCTCCACCCAATAACGGAGGTCGATGAATTTGCAACCATTATAGTCGCAGGGTCGTCTGAGCCTCTGGTTTAGACCCTCCACACGGCTCCAAACCAGAGGACCGCGATCGACTCTGGGCACTATGCTGCAGATATTAAGCTCAGCTTGCACTCCGCGTGCGATGCTGGTTGTCTTCACCAAATCAGCCAGCCGCCGGAAGGAACCAAGGATGGCCTCAGAACCCAAGCGGCAGGCGTCATTCGTTCCGACATGTGCTACTATCTGCAGCCGGTCACACCCAGTGCGTTCAATAGCTGCCGGAAGGGCCTCCTCCACATTACGGACGAGACCCCCCGGCAAGCACACCGAGTGCACACTGGCATTCTTCCCCGACCTACGCGCTATTTTCCTGAGGGGCTCCATAACCCGCCTAACGTTGGAGCTCCCTATAACTAATAGGCCCGCCCTCTGTGACTGTCGGGACCTTGCCGGAGAATCGGCCACTGGCCCAACAGGCGAGGCATCCTGTGGTGGCTCGGAAACGATGTCATCACCACTAGGAAGCACCCCGTACCTGTTGGAAAGGGGTAAGGCAGCTGCCACGCGGCCAGATCCCACCTTCGCCTTTCGGCCAGGCACGCGCGAGCCCACCACTGTCCGCCATTCACCCTGGAGTGATGGCTGACCGGTAAGATGCTCACTGCCGGAAGACGCAGCGACATCAGGGGTTCCATGTGATTCCAAGGCCACCGAAGTAGGCATAGGTCTCACCACAGTTGCCCCAACGCCACTACGAGCCGACGCCTGCGCCTCGAGCTCGATGAGCCTAACAGACAAAGCCTCCACCTGCCCCCGAAGAGTGGCCAATTCTCCTTGCGTCCGCTCACAACAACCACAGTCCCTACACATGACTATGTTTACCCTACTCTATACGGTGACAAATTCCCAAGATAATCTTCTGATGAGCTACTCTGATAATCAAGAAACACTCACTGAAATACGAGACGCGAAAACTACGCTAGGTTTTCCCAGAAAAACTATTTAAAAGCTAAGCGCAGCAAATAAGTACAAAAACGCTTTATACAAACAGTACTCGCTGCTGCTGGTGCTCTCGCTCTGGCTGTCACAAGACAACTGCTGATTCAAGTGACTAGTGGCTAACGGCCGCGAAACAAACAAAAGATGGTTTTAGGGCGCTTTCTGTTCTAAACGATCAAGAAAACACTAAGAAATCTAACACGAAAACTACGTAAAGTTTTATCAAGAACTGTTAGTTACTATGCAGAGCAGATAAACACAAATAGAATCCCTTCCTTAGTGGAAGGTCGTAAACAAAATGCAAAATAAACGCTTTATACAAACAGTACTCGCTGCTGCTGGTGCTCTCGCTCTGGCTGTCACAGGACTACTGCTGATTCAAGTGACTAGTGGCTAACGGCCGCGGAACAAACAAAAGACGGTTTTAGGGCGCTTTCTGTTCTAAACGATCAAGAAAACACTAAGAAATCTAACACGAAAACTACGTAAAGTTTTATCAAGAACTGTTAGTTACTATGCAGAGCAGATAAACACAAATAGAATCCCTTCCTTAGTGGAAGGTCGTAAACAAAATGCAAAATAAACGCTTTATACAAACAGTACTCGCTGCTGCTGGTGCTCTCGCTCTGGCTGTCACGGGGTCTCGGGCTCGATTCCCGGGCGCGCTGTGGATTTTTTCTGCCGGGTGTTTGTGTAATCCCCTTTATTTCGTTATCATAATTCTTGACAGTGGCTAGATTGGATTGAGAAAAAATTGGACTTTGTAAGGGAGCTGATGAACGCGCAGTTGAGGGCCACACAAACCAAACATCATCATCTGTGAAGGAGTGTAGACTTCGTTTTCTTCTTCAGTTCAAGGATACACACTACAATCGCCATCACTAACAGTTCTTCCTGCATGGTATGCAAGACTGATAACAAAACGTTATGTCTAGACCAGATTTTAGCCTAGCAAATAAAATGAAAATTAACAAATAGTTATTTAATCTAATGAAAATTAACAAATAGATATTTAATCTACGAAAGAGTACGAGGTCACAGGCATGGACGTAGATAGAAGTGTGGTGGGCGGAAGGGGTGGGGAGGAAGAGGAGGATTTATACCCCTTCCGAAATCACAAAGCTATGAAAGAAAGAAAGCAATGATCTTAAAATCGGTTGTTTTAAAACTGTGCAGTTTCAAAACGCGGCTGTTGCTGAGTGCCGTAGTGCGCCATGGAGATGCGGCAGGGATGAGCCGGCGTTGGCGACAATATTGGCACCGGTGTGTGGACAGGACCCCAATGGAATGTGGTTTGTCTGGAATCCTGGAAAGCCCAGGTAGCGCTGTCCCTCCGCGAGGGCTATCCCAATTGTCTCAGTTGCTGCGGCTGGATACAATGAGAAGACTCGTAAACACGGCAGCGACTAAGAGCCACAGAGCATTCTATGCTGTGTGCTAAGAACCTACTGTCGTAGTCGAATGTCCTGCAGGCTTGGAAAATTTTTGTTACTATCGTGGTATTTTTTAAATATTTAAGTATTGTTGTGTAGGAAAGAGGAACGGCTAGTGTTCGCAATATGATAATCTCTCTGTATTTTTTACGGTTATTTTTCTACATTTGCTTGATAAGTGCAATATCTGAGAACCGATCAGTTTGAAATACTATAAAAATTGGATAGCATCCAAGTGGGTTTCCAAAAAGCCTAAGAAAGTGGCTAAAAACTTACCATTCATTAATGTAATTGAAATCACGTGCATCAAGATAATGCACTGGTGTGCAACACTTAAGAACGGAAGTATCTTTCGCTTCTTGCACTGCCGAGCGAAATACCTCGCTGAAACTTGAACCATACATACAAAGAACTGCTACGGTATAGCACAGAAGGAAAATAAAAGACGAACAGAAACGAAACTTTATCCAATAATTGTGTTGAAGTCGCTGCGATCCATGATCGTCTCCCCGGCATTATAAAAGGCGAGACATGGTTCTTAATATGGTGTGTAATAGCAGCAGACAGCAATGCATGCGCCGGCCGGAGTGGCCGTGCGGTTCTAGGCGCAACAGTCTGGAACCGTGCGACCGCTACGGTCGCAGGTTCGAATCCTGCCTCGGGCATGGATGTGTGTGGTGTCCTTAGGTTAGTTAGGTTTACTTAGTTCTAAGTTCTAGGCGACTGATGACTTCAGCAGTTAAGTCGCATAGTGCTCAGAGCCATTTTGAACCAGCAATTCATGCGCTGCAATGTGCTCCCATGCTGGCCACGATTTGGTAACGAGTTATCGCGGTGGGGTGTTCCATGCCTCTACCCAGAGTGGTTGTTGGTCCATGTGAACAAGAACGAAGTGATGAAACCGACTTTTTTTAAAGAATGGCTGTCGCCTGACGTTTCAGAATCTGTAACGGAAATGGAGACATGCCCGCATCTCGTGGTCGTGCGGTAGCGTTCTCGCTTCCCGCGCCCGGTTTCCCGGGTTCGATTCCCGGCGGGGTCAGGGATTTTCTCTGCCTCGTGATGGCTGGGTGTTGTGTGTTGTCCTTAGGTTAGTTAGGTTTAAGTAGTTCTAAGTTCTAGGGGACTGATGACCATAGATGTTAAGTCCCATAGTGCTCAGAGCCATTTTTTTGAAATGGAGACAATACGGAATAATGAGTGGGGCGTTCAAGTAAAATATCGAGCACGGCACAGAGAACACCTTTTTGTTGAAAGTAGATACCACAGTAAATGAACGAGAAGGTTTTTCAAATCTGACGTTGCAGTTCACAGTAGCGTTGAACGACGAAAAGATGATGAGGTTTCTGCCTGGATGAATTTCACAAAATAAACAGTTTCTTTGTAGGTAAAATTTTTGTATTGATGATCGATAAATGGGTGACTCGTTTCCGCTGTACCGTTCTATGTGCAAATCACCGTAAGGTGCATGGCAGAGGGTACGTCTCATTGTACCTGCTATTAGGGTGTCTTCTCGTTCCTCTCACGTATGGAGGGCGTGTAGAATGATTGATTGAATGCCTCTGTGCGAGCAGTGATTATTCTGATCTTATACTCACGATCCCTCTGTGAGCGATATGTAGGGGATTGTAGTACATTCCTAGAGTCATAATTTAAAGCCGATTCTTGACACTTTTGTTAACAGACTTTCTCGGGATAGTCTTCCAGTTTAGTTCCTTCAGTAGTTGTGTGACACGCTCCGTAAATTAATATCGTCTGCAAGGTCATTAATGTACAGCACAAACAGCAACGGTCCCAACACACTTCCCTGGAGTACACCGAAGTTACTTCCACATCTGATTATGACTCTCATTCCAAGATAACAAGCTGTGTTCTCCCTACCAAAAAGTCCTCAAGTCAGTCACAAATTTCACTTGATACCCCATATGAAGGTACTTTTGACAATAAGCGTAGGTGTAGCACTGAGTTTAATGCTTTTCGGAAATCAAGAAATACTGCATCTACCTGACTGCCTTGATCCAAAGCTTTCAGTATGTCACGTGAGAAAAGTGCGGGTTGGGTTTCACGTGATAGATGTTTTCGGACCCGATGCTTGTTGGCACTGAGGAGAACATTCTGTTCAAGGTACCTTATTATACTTCAGTTCAGAATATGTTCTAAGATTCTACAATAAATCAATGTGAAGAATATTGGACGGTAGTTTCGCGGATCACTTCTTCTAGTCTTCTTGTAGATGGGAGTGACCTGTGCTTTTTTCTAAGAACTGGGCACCAATTTCTCTTCGAGAGATTTACGATCGATTATAGTTAGAAGAGGGGCTAACCCAGCGGCAGATTCAGTATAGAATCTGATAGGGATTCCATAGGGGCTTGGAGCTTTGTTCTGTTTTAACGATTTCAGTTGTTTCTCAACACCACTGACACTGATAATTATTTCATTCATTTTTCGGAGGTACGAAGGTTAAATTGGGGCAGTTATCCTGGTTTTTCCTTTGTAAAGAAACATTTGAAAACGGAGTTAAGCATTTCAACTATTGTTTTGCTACCCTCGATTTCAGTTCCTATCTCATTTGCTAGGAACTGGTCACTAACTTTGGTGCCACTAACAGCCTTTACATGCAACCAGAATTTCTTTGGGTTCTGTGGAAGATCACTTGACAATTTTCCGCTACAGCAGTTATTGAAGGCATCGTGCATTGCTCTCTTGACAGCCAAACGCGTTTTATTCGGCATTCTCTATCTACAGCCCTATGCTTTGTTTTACACCTATTATGCAGTAATCTCTGCTTCTTTAGAACTTTCTTTACAGTGACTGTATACCAGGAGGTTCCATACCCTTATGGATTGTTCTACTCGGTACATATCTATCCAGTGCATGGTCAACTATTCTTTTAAACTTGAGCCAGAGTTGTTCTACATGTCCCTACCCTGTGCGGGAAGTTTAAGTTCCCTGTTGAGATATACACTACTGAGTTTTTATCTAGTTTACTGGACATATATCTCTTTCTGCTTGTTTTACTTGTCCTTTGCACTTTGGTAATCATTGTTACCATAAATGCGTCATGGTCACTGATACCAGTATCGATGTGGACAACCTCAAAGAGGTCAGGTCTATTTGTTGCCATTAGATCCAACAGATTTCCACCATGAGTGGCATTGCTAACTGTCTGTTCTAGGTAGTTTTCGGAGAAGGCACTTAGTAATGTTTCACAGGATGTTTTATCCCGATTACAACTAACAAAACAGTAATTTTCCCAATTAATTGTTGGATGATTAAGGTCTTCACCAATGCCTTCAGTATGATTGGGGAACTTACGTGCTTACATACATGTGAGCTGGAGTAATAACCCTCTCCTGCACTTTTCATGAACAACAGCGGCACGGTTAACGGAAACAACGTGTTTACCTACCTTTCTCGTCTTAATCCTCTCAGTAAACATTTGTATGCCTTTTTCTTTCATTGTGTCAAATCTACCCCGTCCATAACACTTTCACCACAAATAAAACATTCAGATATTGCGCTGACTTCCATTGACGAACGTAACTAAACAATGGTCATTTGACGACTCATGTTCTCCACTGTCCGATTTAACAATGGTCGATGAAGCTCCCGACAGAAAGCTTACTTTTCGACAGCTAAGCAAAAAATACAGAGAATGGCTGTACTGATATATGAATAAAACAACAAGAATTAATACTGGAATAAACCACTGAATGAAAAGTAAAAATTGACGTTCATTAATCACGCTATTTACAGAAAACTGACAAACGGTGACATTTACTAGCCAACTAGGCTTATCGACACTTTCTTTGAATTTTTGAAATGCTCTACAGCTTTTCCCATAGAAACTTTTTCGTCGTATTGGCCAGTTGTCGGACAGTGCACGTTTCATAGCGACGAAACAGGTGTTTTTCGAAAAACTAGCATTTTCTGACGTGGCGTAGAAATCATGTAAGTAACAGTGTTTCGAGAAAGCGTATTATAGATACGTTCACATTCAAATGTGGTGTTTATTTGTAATGAAATGAAATGAAATGTCGTGTGGCTAGGGCCTCCCGTCGGGCAGACCGGTCTCCTGGTGCAATTCTTTTGAGTTGACGCCACTTCGGCGACTTGCGTGTCGATGGGGATGAGATGATGATGATGATGATGATGAAGACAACACAACACCCAGTCCCTGAGCGGAGAAAATCTCCGACCCAGCCGGGAATCGAACCCGGGCCCCTTAGCATGGGGTTCCGACGCAATTACCACTTTTTTTTCTCAGCTATCGAGGTGGACCTTATTTGTAGTAATGGGGATGAGTTCTAACACTTATAATTATTCAGTTGATTGCAAAGGTTGGTGGGGACGTGAAACAGAATACGAATAGCACGACGATTTCCGATTTCTACCGACAAGTAACGAGCAGAAAAAAGGGGTGGAATTGCCAAGAAAACTTCTACAATCTGTAACTGATGCGTCTGAAAAGGTTGGTAAACTTCAAGAGTAGCCGGCTGTTTCCAACTTCTGCGATATAACATTGTTACAAGATGCTTAATTTAAATTCCTATTCATTACTAACAACAATCATGTCATCAGAATTAAACTTTCCTATTTTCCGCTTTCACAAAACGTTAAAATTTTCGTCTGTCATTTCCACCGTAGCATTGAGCGGAGTGGTGTAGTGCCTAATGGTTCCTTAAAAAGGCCGCAACGCTTCCTTCCCTTCCAAAATTTAAAAAAAATCCAAGTAATACTCTGTCTCTAATGAGCTTAACTGTCAACGAGACATAAAACACTAATCTTCTAACCACATCAGACGATCTATGGACCTAACAAGTGGAAACCATGTGTATGTTGTCAGCACTGAGCAACATAGAAATTATTACCCACGTACTTCTCCTCTGTTCATGTCGCTCATTGTGCTGCTTCTCCCACTCACCAATTCCTTGTAATTTGAAACCATACCACTCCTAGGAAAGACGTGGATTGCTGACAGGTATGCGCAGATGTTCACTACCATCTCTAAACAACGTTTACTGCCGCGCACAAACACAACTCCATGGCGACACCATCGAAAAAATAATTTTACTGACTGATTTCTGCTTGATAATGTATGTTATAAAATATGACCCACAATAATTTACATTTTGTGTATAAATAAACACATTATATATGTCATTTTGTTCTATTACAAGTTCACTTTATTAAATGCCCAATTGTTGAAAACACTTAAGTCCCATAGTGCTTAGAGCCATTTGGACCATTTTTTGAAAACATCCAGGAAATCAAATCCTGGCTACCCTATGATCACAAGATAATATTTATGAAAGAAGAATGTATAATTTTTTTCTTTTTGTTATAAATCGAAACTTACGTCTTTAATTCTGATGAAGGGAAGAAATGTAATGGGATGCTCCACGAAGGAAATTTTGAAAGGGTGAATGAAATTTGCCTATTTCAAGTTGTAGACAAACAGCGACGAACACAGTTAATACAGGGGAAACGTGAGCTTTAGGTACACCCACCCTTTTCTTTTCTTTTTTACAGCATAACGGCGGAATAAATACAACAAATGGCTACTTCCCATGGAAGATATCAGCCTCACGGATATTGCGTTACATTTGCGTAAACTGACACAGAAAAGGCACGTAAAACGTGTATGACTACAAGTAAATCTGGATTTGATCAGAGAACTTACACGTCACGTTTATGTTAAGTAAGAATTAGTGTACGCCGTCTGCATCTGTGCTGGAAAATCATGTACCACTTTAATGTTTCTAAATGTCCCAGAGTTGATGTAAAATTGTGAAGCATATCTCTGACCCATAGCAGATTGTGTGGCGTATGAGCTATTGGTATGGGTAGGTAATTGTTATTCCTCTAATTGTGTCATTCCCGGTCCCCTCACCGTTTATAGAGAATGGACAGACATTGCAGAAAACACTGCAAATTTAACGCAAAGTGTTTTAATCTTGCGAAAAATTAATGCTCTTTCCAACTCTATGCCGAAACAAATCAGATAAACAGCCCAACGTTGATCTCGGCAACCAACATTCAGTTGAGTTATTCAATGGATTAATTAGGTTTCCAAGGACAGTCCTCGCGAATAAACGAACAAATGTCCCATTGGTTGGTGGAGTTTAAACAGAAAGCTTCGCATTCCTTCCATGTCAAGATCGCTCTGAAGATTGACTATTGTTGCCTTCCTTGGACTGAAGCACTGTTGCGTACATCTAAAATCGAATCGACTAAACGAGTTGCTATTTTGAACGGAGTTGTCCACTTATTGGCATCTTCTGCATTTATCAAATAATTCGCAATTGCGAATAAGGATACCATCAGCTGTAGAATGGAATGACGACTACGAAAATTTGTGCCTGGTCCGGACACGAACCAGGATTTCCCGCTTTTTTTTGCATTTTGTTCGTTATTGTTCGTTGTATTTGGTCGTAGCGGAAGTCACATGACATCGGTGAAGTTCGTTTGTTGATCCTTCCACTCAGTTTTTTTTATTTCAGAGACCAGCCAGCTCTCTCACCGAACACGCTGAGCTACCGTGCCGGCTCCATTTGGCTATTCGTGCAAGACTCGCAGCCCCACCCAAACTTCCATATATCGTCAACCATGGATGCATGCATGTCCAGAAGAACTTTGCATCGTAATCAGAATAACATAGGCATGCAGTATTGTATTCTGCAATAATGTACGGAAAATGAGTTATCGTGGGAAACAGGTGCCAATTTTAGATATGTTAAGTTTGTATTGTAACAAAGAATTTAAAAAAATACTTCGGCGTATGATCCATTTTTACTTCTGTGCTTGCTTGCCGCTTGAAGTCCGAGATGGGTTTATTCTCTGTTCAACGATTCTCTCGACGAGAACTACACGTGCTGTTTATGTGTTCGAGGTGCGACGGGGCGACAGATTAGCAGATAACTCCATTTATGCAATGGTGTCATTATGCAGTAGCTGAGAATGATAATCTTAAGCACAAGAACTGTCGTACATAGAACGTAATTCAGGCTCATTGCTCCACAGACAATTCCAACACGTCCTTCCGCTATTTCATTCTCGTGCGACCTAACCTGCAGTAATTGTGATCTTCAGTGCGAAGATAGGTTTGCCGAACCTCTCCATGTTATAGTGGCCGGCACGAAAGTAGAGTCCTCAAGCTAGCAGTGGCTGTGGGCTGTGATTAGCCCGCCTCTCGGCTTTGTTGCCATGCAGGTACCGTTATGAAAGCTCAGCGTTACCCTGTTATAATGAGTGTTCACTTCTGATCTCAGTGTGTTACTGTCCTTAGAAAGGTGCTCTGACGTGTGTTCGGTGGTGAACAACAATGCAGGAGCAACGGCCTAGTTGTAGTACTCGTCTGGTCGGTGTGCATAAAGGACAGAAAGACATTCTTAAACAAACGAAAATTATCATATCGAATGCACTCCGGTTTTTCACTGATCTGACCGACAGTGAAGAAGCGAGGAATAACTTAAATTTTGCGCAAATTCATAAACTTACTGCTAAAGCGTGTGGTGTCTCCAAGTCAACTGTAGGCCGTATTTGCAAATCTGTGTCCTTGGCAGAATCTCCAGACATGAATGAGTGTTTCGATTCTCCAAGAAAGGGATACGAACGTGAACGGAAATCAATCGACTTTGACGATTTTAACAGAGAGCTCATACGTAGAACTGTACTTGGATATTACGACACAGGAGAGTATCCAAGGGCTAAAATAATACAGACACCTCCGTGAAAAAATTAATTATTCCGGCTCAGAGGCCACCGTTCTTCGTCTTTTGGTTTCCGATTCAAGAAGTGTAATGACGGACGGAAATTCTTAATAGAAAGCAGAGACATTGCAGTAGCAAGAGCGAAGTTTTAGCGTACAATGAATGCTCTTCTTGCGTGCTGAAGACACCAGGCCTGTAGTGCACTTGGACGAAACTTGGGTTTCACAGAACCGCACCAGTAAGTATATATGGCACGACTCCAATGGAAACGGCGGTTTGAAAGTGCTTACTGGTAGAGGTGGCCGATTAATCATCGCCCACACTGTTTCATTAACCACAGGCATCATCCCAGAGGCCAAACTTGTTTTTCGTGGTGGGAAAAGTTTTTGCTACTCCGATTACCATTCAGAAATGAATGGAGAAATTTTTAAGAATTGGTTTATTCGACTGTTGTCTGCGCTGGAAGAAGGGTCAATTATCGTGATAGATAACGCCAGCTACCACTCCATTCAGATAGGAAAGCAGCCACGTTCAAACTGGCGCGAGGCAGATATTCTGGAGTGGTTAAAGAGGAAGAATATTTCATTTTCAGTCGATGAAACGAAGGCTGAACTCCTGTCTAAGAAAGAAATTGTAGGTGCCAAAAAGACTTACGAATTAGACCAAGTGGCAAACGAAATGGGACACCAAGTGGTACGTCTACCACCGTATCACTGCCAATATAATCCCACTGAATTGATATGGCCAAGTAAAGCGAGAAGTAGCGAAAAGAAATACTACTTTCAAACTTGTTGATGTCGAGAAGCTAACACACGAAGCTCTTGACAATGTTACTCAGCAGGACTGGGAAGGTGCGTAAAAACGCAGAAGCATTGCAAGAAACTGATTTCTTGAACCAGGGTTTAAGAGACACCATAGTGGAATCTATGATGATACAACTGGCTTAAACCAGCGACAGTGAACCTGAAGACACGGAGCCAGAAAATCCTTCAGTTTAGGTAAGTGCCATCTATGTAAAAAGCTGACTTGATTTAAATGTTTGTCTATTCATTTCAGTTATAGAGGACATACTGCGAATGTTTTTTGCTTAAGTAGACGTCTGATAAATTTATCACAAGCGGTGGCGATTAGTTTACTCGACAGTAGCTGTCAATTAAAATAAAATTGTCAATTCTACATTAATTAACAACAGTTTTTCCTAAAAACCTGTATGGAATGTCTTTACATTCGGCTGTAATCTTACTGTATTCGGTTTACTTGTACGTTCGACATTTAACTCCTTTTTTTTCATAGAATGAGTTACTGGCTGTTTCGTAGTGACGGTAATGCAGTTCATACAACGACAAAACGTTGTGGTGCTTCTGTATCGACTGTATATATAAACAGTGCAGTAACATCAGAACAGTCCCGGCACCTATTCTGATTCTCCGAGAAGAGCATAGAAATCTATGATATTTGACGACTTTTACAAAAAGCTAGAACGTAGAATTGTATTACTTTTGTATGACACAGGCTAGTATCCGATGGCTAGAGAAATACAGGGTAATGTCCGTGATAAAATTGATTATTCTTGCCAGTCACTTCAATGCACTGTCTTCTCCGCCCACTTGGTTTTTAATTCAGAAACTGTAATGATGGACGAAATTTGTAACACAAGACAGGGACATTGCAGTAGTAAAAACGAGGTTTTTGTGTACCAAGCACGTATTGCGTGCTGAGAATAATAGGCTTACAACAAATTTAGATAAAACTTGGGTTTCACGAAACCTTGCGAACAAATATTTTGCTCGACTTTAGTGAAAATATTGGCTTCAAAATAACTGCAATTACTTTTGCGTAGCGTGTATTGGCGTTTTGATTGATGGATGCAATGACGAAGGATTTGTATTAGCAACCAGTAAAATATTTTCGGGAAGTAGGGAATAATCTCGGTCATATTAAAGCGAGCCGTCCAAACAAATCTCTTGGCGACGCCCTACAACGACTCATGTGCGGAAGTAATTTGCCTTTGTACGTGATACGATACAATAATGGCGTGTGAAATGCTACCAAAAATAAATTAGTAGTTTCCTTAAAAATTTTCTCGCGGGAAGTTTCTTCGCAGTCCTATAGAACGAAAGTTCATCAGCGGCTACATTTTTCGCCACTCTGTCGGCACAGTTTCCACCTCTTATAATATTTTATTTTTTATATCAGAATACTTTTATGTTTCGGAAATAAAAGACGCAGCATATGCATCTGTAAACTTTGAGGATGTTCATTTTTTTTTCAGTCCAGTTACATTAGTAATTCTGATACTACCACAGGTTGAAGTAAAAAATTATTTTCCTCCAAAATTTCTTGTAACGTTAGTTTTCATATTTTTCCCCTAGGAGATAGTGAGAATTCTCTTTTGGAAAGTACTCCATCATATTCTAGACTAAAAATAGAGTTGCCCAATATTTTTTTTAAATTTTTACGCAATTAGTTTCCTCCCTCTACCAGATTGCGCAACAAAAGAACCCGTCTTTTCGAATTTCTGAATCATCTTCTTCAGACCCAAGGCAGTCATCGGACCAACGCCTTTTTTCAAACCCTTCAGTTTCCGGAACTTCTGCAGAGCGACGTGTGCTCAGTCATCATTCTTGTAATACACCTTTACAAGCAGAGCGCGATCCTGCATTGAGGCAGCCATACCGA
Source organism: Schistocerca serialis cubense (assembly GCF_023864345.2). Taxonomy (NCBI): domain Eukaryota; kingdom Metazoa; phylum Arthropoda; class Insecta; order Orthoptera; family Acrididae; genus Schistocerca; species Schistocerca serialis. Next base: position 942,645,763 of record NC_064638.1, read on the forward strand.
ACGTCGCGCCGGCCGGTGTGGCCGTGCGGTTCTAGGCGCTTCAATCTGGAACCGCGTGACCGCTACGGTCGCAGGTTCGAATCATGCCTCGGGCATGGATGTGTGTGATGTCCTTAGGTTAGTTAGGTTTAATTAGTTCTAAGTTCTAGGGGACTAATGACCTCAGATGTTAAGTCCCATAGTGCTCAGAGCCATTTGAAACATTTTGAACCGAACGTCACAGACGCGAAAGAAGTAAGAGCCGTGTACCCTGCTTGTTTATACCAACTTCAGTGGGTCGTGCACATGACAGGCGTTTTCATTTACGTATTCTGACACATACAGCGCCATCTATTGATCGATTTTCACACCATTTTTTTTCTTCTGCCATACATTTTCCCCCTTCTCCAATAATATTCCGTTGAAATTTGACGTCACTCTGACCAATGTTGTTATGACAGCGTCTTGAAAGTTAACTGTAGTTATAATCAGCCTATATACAAGCAAATAATCATCCAGAATATTAAGCTAAATACCATCTGTATGACAAAATCATACTCTGTGGACGACCTGTAGTGTTTTTTCTGTTGACTTCATGTAAAAATGTTTTTGTAACTACTTCGTTTTTGCACGAGTGCTACTTTCATTCCGTAATTTGCACAAAAATTGTGTGTAACGTTTAACACATGCGAGGTTCTGCACAAGCGCACCAGAAGAAAAGCATAAGTAGATTAGAAGTTAGTTCCAAATTTATTATTACAAGCTATATATGGGTCGATCATTGATTAAACATTGCTCTTGTTTCTTGTAGAGTACGGTAAAGACAATAGAACAATGCCCCAATCACATATGGAAGCACCACGAATAAATGGCACAGCACACGAAAAACGCACTTGAAAATAGGAATCATTTCCCGGAACCCATCGCGTAAAATAGAAATAGAAAGAAAATCGTGACTGATAGCAGTAAAAAATTATTTTATAAACAAACCTACTGTATTTACAGTCACAGGCTTTCATCAACCAATTCCTATGGGTAAAATCAAATTATGCCCGTCTGATATAGAATAAGACAAAACTTCGTTGGAAAATGTATGGTTTTTGAATGTTATTATTTGATCGCTGAATAGTGTTATTTGGACAGGTATGTCTTCTTGTAGAATAGTGAATCGTGTATGTGAGAATCGTATGTTTTTCTGTAGTTGCCAAGCTCGTTTACTGTAGTTTATGCTATCTCCAGATGTGCAACTGAGTCTTATATATACTCAATTCTTTTCTTTTTTTTTTCAAAAAATGGTTCAAATGGCTCTGAGCACAGTGGGACTTAACATCTGAGGTCATCAGTCCCCTAGAACTTAGAACTACTTAAATCTAACTAACCTAAGGACATCACGCACATCCATGCCCGACGCAGGATTCGAACCTGCGACCTTAGCAGTCGAACGGTTCCGGACTGAAGCGTCTAGAACCGCTCGGCCACTGCGGCCGGCTCTTTTTTTTCCAATGAAGTGTTATCATCAGCCTGAAATTACGTTTATACACATTTCATTGGTTAGTTCACATAATACCGGTACGCAATGTAGATTCGTTTGATCTTTTTCTTGAAAGCGGTTCGTGTGACTTAATAATTTGTGATAAAACCTGGAATTGATCTGAAATTCCCGTATATCCTGCAATTACTCAGGAAATTTCTTTGTTTTCTGCTTCAAAAAACATTCACTGTTTGACTAGCGCAAATTATCGATATGTTTGCACCGAGGCGCAAATTTAATAAACATTCCAACGTAAAATTCGTTCATACATTACCTTGTACGGTGAAATTATTGTTTTTTTATGCTCATCAACCGTTGTACGTGTTAAGCCTAGTTTACACGACGACACTAGGCTGCAGGCAACTGCGCTACCGGCCACTGCAAATGCGCGCAGCGTCTCGTTCGTGAAACTAAACACTTTCGGCGTGTTCCAACTTTTCCGACAATAGCTGCATGAGTTTTCAAGTTATGTGTGTTCGTAGAGTGTAAACAAGCTGAAATATGAAGTGGGAAACGGAGAATAATGTTCGCTTTTGGATATCTATACTTTGCATACGTGTTTGTGGGATTTCAGTGATGCTGATTACAAAAATAAGCAACATATTGCTGCCGCTGAGATAATAACATAGATGGTTTGACAATATCTGAGCTGCAGGGCAAAATTGATTGAGTTAGGAGCTGGTATACAACTGAATTAGGAAAAATACGAGCAAGTGTAATTCTAGCCGTGGCAATGCTCTCGTCTACAGGACCAAAATCCCATCGTTCGAGTTGGCCAACTCTTTGTTAAGGAATATTGTTGACAGGAAGGAAGGCTATACCGAGTCAAGAAGCTGCATTCTTTATTCAGTATTCATCTATTTAAAACGTCGCTGCAGTGCTCCCCATTCACATATGTTAGAATTTTGAAATATTGCCACTGTACAGAGCTATCTTCAAGAGAGTAGTTTGCAAACCATTCTCTTCTTGATGCGGCCTGCTTCGAATAATTATTGTTGCTAATGTTATAATTATTACTGTTAATGTTAATAATTATTGGTGTTAATGAAGTAGCGTCATTATCAACTAAAACCGTATCTTATAGCATGCCAAGTGTTCTCGATTGTAATGTGCACGCGCATTACTGTACCTTTACTCCTCATTGCATAATTAGCTCTATTTAGAAGAAATGTGAACAGTTCTGGTGGCATTCTAAGATAATTAAAAGAACTTCTTGGATCTTCCGTTATAAATTATTTCAGCAAGGATGCTGAGCAACCGAGCTGACGTCTTTACTTCATCCAGTCACTAATCGAAACAGGTCTCTTATTTTTTTTTCTTATGCAGTGATTCCAAGCAACAAGCTTTAATTCCATCACAACTCGTGCGACGTGCCTCTGCCAAAACGTTCGTTTCAGACACAACTCTGGAACCCACAAAACGAGAAACTGAAGTGTATACTGGTGTTGCCGTGTCTACAGTCATATATGAAACCACTTGCGTGCAACTCATTCCACGCAACGAGTGGCGCAACCCAATGTCGTCGTGTAAACTAGGCTTTAGGTTGCAGTACGGCGTACTGTTCGTACTATAGTAGACAATGGGCAGTAAAGGCAAGGTGATAAGGTTGAATGACAAAGAGAAGGAAAGGGACGTGGGTGGGTGGTGGAAAAATAAATGTTGACCTACCATCTCTCTCTCTCTCTCTCTTTCTGCCTGAAATATGATTCCACAACTAGACGAATTTGTAACGTTTATTTGTGCAACTGCAGTTTCGGCTACGGAATGTTATTTTGCTACGTAATTCCAGCTATTTGAAAATGGCATACAGCCAAGACTGCAGTAACGCAAATAGAGGTTATAAATTCTGCTATTTGTGTAACCATGCTGTCATTTAGAAAATTCACGGGGCTGAGGACCCACAAGCAAAATATTAATGTATTTGTGTATTCAATGATTTTCCTAGAATTTAACTGGTTTTAGCAACGACACCCAACGGAAAGGTATTGAACGCAGAAATTATAGAAAATAGGTAAATGCAAACCCATCATTGTTTACGAGAATGACAGCCACATATTTCCAAAGCAGAAATCTAACGAATATTTGTGCAATAGTTTGCATGTATAAATAAATTTCAGTTCACTGTTGACGCTTTGGTGACTGAATTCATCTTGCAGGTTGTATAAGTTAATCGCCGTCTTTGCAAGCGTAATAAAATTTTTATTAAGACCAGACGCATTTCGTTTTATTTTAAAGTATCTTCAGTGGCCACTGTATCAATAGCGTCTTTTTCCCTTACAATTTTGTTTGTTATGATTATTAACAGTCCGCAAACTTTGTTTCTTACTATAAACAGTTTTTATTCTTTTCGTTACTCGCAGTTTTGTTGTTGTTTATAGCATTCTTCTTCGTTTTCCACGTGTGTGTGTGTGTGTGTGTGTGTGTGTGTGTTGCGTTTTTGGATACAGCACTTTCACTACGCTTGATAAATTCCCATTTCAGTGTTTATTACGTGCAGTGAATGTGCTTGATAAATTCACATTTCTATGTTTATTAAGTGCAGTGAATGAGATGTATGGAGAAACACAACACATACAGTGGAAGACGAACAAGAGTGGAATAAACAACAAAAAACCGTAAGTAACGAAAAGCATAAAAAACTGCTTATTGTAATAAGTAAAGCTTGCGAACTGTTAATAATCATAACAAGAAAAATTGTGAGAGAAGAAACCATATTAATCATCTTGTGGTGCAGTTCTTCTTGTTGTCTCCCTGCTTGCTAGGAAAATGGGAACTTCTCATCCCAGAAACCATATTGTTACTGTGACCACTGAAGATACTTTAAAATAAAGCGAAACGCGTCTGGTCTTAACAAGAATTTTATTGCAGTTGCAAAAGACGGCAATTAACCTGTACAACTTGTATATGTGCAGCTGCGTAAAAAACGGGGCGAGAAACTAAGAAGACGTATTGCGTCTGTCATTTGCCCGACGACATAATCATCAACGTAACGGGCGAGAAACAAAGTAGGCAACATATATAATTCGTATTGCATCTTTCATTTGCACGACGACATAATCATGAACGTAACTGACACCAAGAATGCCGGACAGCACACGGAAACAGAACTTGCCAAGTTACGCTGTAAACTGAGTTTGATATTTCCTTCTCGACGCTATGTAGGCGTTAGCGTGACTCATTCTTGCGTGAACGCCTACGTGACCGCGCCCGCCGGTTGTTGGAAGACCCGCCAGGGGGCAACAGAGTCGCGTGACGTCACGCGGTGCTCAGCAGTGCGTCGGCACAGCCGCCAACGAGCGGCGCCAGTTGGCGCAGCTGCCGCCAGGAGGCAGGTCGTGTGCGTGACGTCACGCGGTGCTCAGCGCGGGTAGGACTGCACGCCGCCGTAGCCGCTCAGTCAGTTCCCGCGGCGACTGCGGCGCGTAGCGTGGGGAGTCCGCGCGCGTGACGTCACAGGGTATCGCGTTCGGCGAGCGTTTCGCGATAAGGGACTCGCACGCGCGCACACACACATAGGCGGGCCAGTTAGGGCGCCGGCCGCCAGGGGGCAGCAGAGGAGAGCGCTGTTCGCGAGCCGGGCAGTAGTGCATGGCGGCGGCTGCCGGCGCGAGGGCGGCCGCTGCGTGTCGCAGTAGCTCAGCGAGCAGCAGCAGCGCGCGCGCAGCCATGCCGCAGTGCGCAGTGGCCACGTGCCGCAACTCGCACCGGAAGACGCGCGGCCGGCGCGTGCGCTACCACCGGTTCCCCGCGGAGGCGGAGGCGCGCGGCCGCTGGGTGGCTGCGTGCGGCCGCGGCCGCGACGGCACCTTCAACGCCAGCACGGCGCGCGTCTGCTCGCTGCACTTCTCCGCGCGCAGCTACGAGCGCGACGTGCAGCACGAGCTGCTGGGCCTGCCGCCGCGCTCCCGCCTGCGCCGCGGCGCCGTCCCCGACCGCGCCGTGCCGCACGCGCCGGACGACGCCGCCTCCGCCGCCGCCGAGGAAGACCTCGCCGCTGACGTCAGCTCCTCCGGCGGAGGCGGCGACGGTATCGACGTGCTGCTGGCTCTGGGGCTGACGCCGACGCCGCGCGCCGAGCGCGAGAGACGCCGCCGCCTGGAGGCGGCCGCACAGTCCGCCGCCGATGACGCAGCTGCCGAGCCCGAGGCCGGGGGCGACGCCGCCACAGACCAACAGTAAGTGTGTGCGACTGTGTGCTAGCGTGCGCGCGCACTGCCCGTGTGAGCGAGCCCTGCCGCCTAGCTGAAGAGACGGCGCATCGCCTGTTGCGAAACGGCCGGCTCCTCCTCATTGGTTCGACCGCTGGAACGGGCCTGACGACGCTCGCATAACGTAGTTGTTGCCGTTGCATTTGCGATATAGCCTCCGCTGTTGCAACCCTGCTGGCGTTGATGCAACACACTGGTTCCTTAGACCACCGTGAGCTAAACAGTGCCATATAAATAAACAAACGCTTTTCTCAGCAGGGCGTTGCGGCGGTTCCACTATCGTCAAGAATAATACACGTGGCCCAAAACAGCATGGCTGGTACAATACGTAGTTTTGTTCGCGTGTTACTTAAGTATGCGGCTATGCACCAACGATCAAGCGGCGACCTGCGTGGTCTCGTGCTACCGATGCACCTTAACAGCGCAGAGGTCAAGGGTTCGAGTTTCACTTACGGCATGCGTGTGGTTTTTAAATGTCTTTACTGTTTGCTTCCCGTCTGTACATTGAAGTATTGGCATAATTGTACGCTGGCCCCAAGTGCAATTTCGTTTAAAATATATGACGAGGAAAACAAATGTGGGCACTGCGTAATGTATGTACATTGCGTGAGTGCGCAAAATTAAAGATACCAAAGCCTTAAATAGGTACTTTAGAGATGGCTGTAAGAGTGAATTTCCAACATATCTAACTTTAAACAGAATGATAGTAAAACAATGAGGCAAAAGTGCTGAGGATAAAAAAGCGCACTACTCAATTTCTTCGCATTTCGTACATGTGTTTCATTCCACTGCACGACACGTTTCGGGCATTGTAAATCCTACTCTCAGATGGTTGAGTAGATCTAGTGGAAGTATGCCGTCTTGTAATAAAATTATAGTGTCCCGAATTTGCTAGATGCGAGTGCCCAAGTACGGAAAGATAAATACTCGTATATACAAATAATCCGCAACGTCCGAAGACGGAACAACGGGGTCTCGAGACGTGTCGTGAAGTGTAACAAAATGCGCATATTTGCATGTGTCCGCATATATTTCCTGTAAATGGTAGTGCAGTCAAGATTGAACGCACATTTATGGATATAATCATGTAGGTTAAGAACCTTCCACAATTATATAAGCTGCTAGTTATGTAAGTTCAAAGAAATTCCCGCCCAGTTATTCAGTGGTGTAAAAAGTAAAATTCGTAACGCAAGTGGAAGACAGCATAAACAGCTCGAAAGATCATATCGGTTCGAAATTCCTGCCCGTCTCTCTCGTTAACCATAATTCGGTGTCTCTGTAACAGTCTTAACATAGTTTTCTTACAGGAATGCAGGTTTAAGGAATTATTTAACAGCCGTTTCCATATTTCCGGATGTACAGTACCAGTAGAATTGATTCGCATGTCGGTATACACACTCTTCCGTACACATAGAAACTACAAATTTGAAATATCCTGCCGGGATTTTATTCAGCCAATATTTGTTTACGGGTTTACACAATCAGCTATAAATGTTATTAATTCAAACATGTGAGTGCCAGAAGGAAGTCCATTGTTTAAGTGCATTGCCGAATTCCCTTAGCTATGTACGATTGAACCGAATGCTTAAGGCAGGCATTAGCAATATCGTTTTGGCTACTGGGTACATGATTAGATGCTTTAGTGCGGTAAGGTGTGTAAAGACAAGGCAACTTTCATTTGTTCGTGGTAGTGCAGCCTTTCTGTAACTGTCGCCGTGTCACTTGAACATCGGCCTCCAGACACTCAACTGAATTATGTTAGTAGTTAATTACAAACTCGCTGTAAATCAAAGAAAGCTAGTTTACTTTTCAATGTAGCAACAAGATGAAGAGTGAAGGCAGTTGAATTCTGGGGTTGAACTGTTGGCGACAATCAGTCATTGTTGCCGGTTGTATTTAAATGCCTGCAGTGTTGCAGCAGTTTTGAGACATTCTGGTTGCGTAGTAATAACACTTATACCTAGAGCAGACGTCGACATATTTTACTCAACCAAAGAATATCTTTGTGTGTGTCTTTGTACCGCGACATTTCGCTTACTACAGGCATTTTCGCACAAGTGTTTTCCCCGTGGAGAACCACATTTGCAGACTACGTGTATTCAGGAATTAGCGATCAGATCTTTTAAAATTATGTACTTCACGAAGCATAAAATTGTAAGCCTTTGGTTGCTTAAAAATTCATCATAACTGCCGTCACCTGTATCTTTCGTTTACGTTGAGGCTACCTACCCAAGATGGTGAAAATACCACGCAGGCTGTGTCGCGTCGAGTCTGCGTGTATTCATTGGTATGATGTTGGGAAGCTGAGGGTAGAGAAAAAAAATGCTTGTTGGGACACTTGTTGTCTATACAAAACTGCGAAGAACGGGATTTAGTAGAGGTTGTTTTAATGGTGGCCAATAGACGTAAAGTATGTAAGAAAGGCAATGTAAATGGACATAGGCGTAGTCACCTCTCAACACGGCAACGAAATGCTTAAAAAAATTGAACCGCCAAACGTTAGGGTAAGGCGTCTCATACCTCACTAAAATGTACTTTGACAATTTTAAGATCCAGTTGAATCTGAGAGCTCCCATTAGCGCCCTTCTTGGCCATCCACAAGAAACAAGATAGTAAACTTCCTTCGTGCAGTCGTGCAGAAGCATACAAGCAGTCGTTCTCTCTCTCTCATATATTCTGGACATTATTTTTAATGCCGCCCAATAGTTCAGTGGACGTAGTTGCTAAGGAAGATGCGTATAAGAAGAATGGTCTCTAATGATTTATAGGTCACTTTGTTCTAGGAAGCTGTGCAATAGCTGATGACTCATTCCGTTTCAGAGAGCTGCGAGGTACTGATTTTTCAGTCTTCCTCTTGGCACGGGAAGAGGTGACGGTGTTTGGAGAAACTGGACATTGGAAGTGATTAGTCGCCAGTATTTGATGCAAACTGATTTCTTATCCTAGAGTTTCTAATGACGTGAAAAGATTAATTTAGTCAGAAAAAGTTTGAGGGCAAAAGGAAGCACATTTCGTGGGCCTACCGAAAGGCACAAAGAGATTCCAAATTCTTCACGGTGCGGATAGTAATGAAAGTCTTCATTTTACTAATATTCAGCAGTACGGTGTGGAAAACTGACAACGGCCGGGAGAGCGGTATGCTGCCACAATCCAGCAGTAACTGTTGTCGCTGCAGTTCTGTCTTGTTTTAATATTCGGGTTGATTGATTATGCGTAGAATGTTTCGCAAATAGTGGCGGAGACACACGAAAATAAACAGAGTAGGCTCTGCGGCTGTAACTTTCATTTTGCTTAGCTGCCAGACTATTTCGGCTGGAGTAATGGTAGAATTCCTTGCCCTTGACACAGTATCATCGGTATGATCGTCTGTGGCTCCAGTGAAAGCACTAAGTCATTAGTTCTCCCTTTTTGTCAAACAGTCAACAATGTCATACAAGCGGAGTAGTTTTAACAATCGAGGGCGACGATCACGTCGTTCAGAAACCCTTACAAAGGTGTTTTCGTATGTAATGTACAGACCACGTTGGACAGATATTGGGGTTTTTATTGTGAGGACGATTGAAACGTAACCGCTAGTATGGAGATCATTCTCACTATCAAAATGCTCGTCAGCATGCACAAGACAATTGCCGATAATAGCTACGACCACAGGTTGCAAAGGAATCAGTGACATTCTCAAACAGCTTGATGCTCAGAAAATAATAAAAACTGCCAAACAGGCAGCTGTAGACGAAGAAAGAGCATACCTGCGCCTGTTACAGCCGGTGCAAATGCCACTGGACTCAACAGAGATGCGGAATCGGGTCCTGCTAAACTCAAGTAAAAACTTGAAACATTCATTTGACTCATCGAATAAGAACTTTGTCGTGGGAACATGGCTATGAGCTGAGTAGAGTCCAAAACAGAACGTAGCACAATTACAAGTGCAAAGTTTGCGCAATGGAAAGCAGACGATAACGGACCCTTCTGTTTCTTGTGGTGTTTCACATGCGTTACTATGGCCCCCGCACGCAGCGTCGCGGCATCTTGTGGGCATCTCAGATGGCGCCATCGCTATACCCTCAACTGCCAACATTCCAGCGCTCATCACATTAACAAAATGCCTCTGAGCACTATGGGACTCTACATCTATGGTCATTAGTCCCCTCACCACATTAACAGACGGCCGATGTTTCGTGCTATGTTTTTGCTACAAATGCTACGCATGGTCGCAGGCCCCCTTCTGACAGCTGACATCACCAGCGCGAGCGCAGTTTGAATTGTTGCTAGCCCAAATCGTGCGATGCCGAAACGGAAATATTTTGAGTTAGCATTGACCTTGTCATGGTCGCACGATGATTCCACACGGCAGCCAATACGCAACAGTATAACGGACTGGGTGAGATGTGACGTTTGAATCCAGAAAGGCCGGCCTACGATTTAAACATTGCTTTCGTAAATTGAATTACGATAGACTGCAATTACGGGGTGGGGGTGGGGGCAGTGTTGCCAGTTTGCAGCCAGCCACGCTTCACAAGGCACTGCTCGTACATACACAAAAAGGCAATACAGCGAGTATGTGGCGCCCGAGAAAGAACTAAGATTGGCTGGCTGATGGCCCCTACCACTCAAGTTATTTTAATGGAAATATAGTGGTTGCTGTTCCTTGAGAGCGGTGTCTTCCTAGTACCGTTTCTTGAAACACAGGACCACCCCCCCCCCCCATCCCCCGAAATACCATCTGTTACCTGCAGTAAGCAACAATTGCTGCTGAAGGCTTTCTCGATAATGTCACACCTCGATCTGTATCTTGCTATTCTTGCTCAGAGCTTCCACGTCAGAAGTGCACGAATCCAGAAAGGTATCCGTTGGAAAGGTATCTCCTGCAAGAAATAATCAGTTATTTGAATAGAAAGCGCTATGCACTGTGATCTTATTTGTTTGGATATTGAAGGTTTATCCGCTAACTCACTGAACTAGTTGATTAACAGTCTCACCATTATTATTTAAAGATCGGCATCATTTCTACCACGCAGATATTTTAAATTAATACAACAAACCGCGTTACCTGCTCATTTCAAACGTTTTCCCTTAAAGTGGAAACATTCTCGTAAGTAGTATAAAATAGAAATTACAAACCATAGAGAGTTTGAAACAGCATTTCTATTTTATACTACTTACGAAAATGATGGGTTCACGTCTATTGTGCACATACGAATGAGCAAACACTCGAAACTAGTTCCTCGTTTCTCTAAAATTTCTCATCTAGTACAGTGTCCTCATTTTCCTTGATGTGGCAAATTTTTTTTTTTTTTTTTTTACAATTGTCATATATAGACATGGTTGGAGATCGTAGTTGTTACATAAAACAAATCGTTGGTGGTGTACAGTAACGAACCACAAATTGGTTTCGCGTTAAATTATTCAAAAAGTACCGTTACCGCTTTCGAATTTTTTACGATTCATCATCAGATGGTTTTTTCACGCTTTCATTAGTATAGATTATACATTGGTTTCCTGGGAGCTGCTGTGAAATGTCCTTCTGTATTAGCAGTTTTCTTGCAATGAAATACATTCTCAAGGATGGTTGTATTGACATAGTCAAAAACGTTTCCCTGCATTGTAAACCACTTTTGTTCGGTCACAGAACAAATGTTCAGTGTGCAAAACCTGTGGTGCACATTGAAAATTCATTTCGTGACCGAACAAAAGTGGTTGGGATTTCACCACACATTAAAAGGCGCGGCTTAGTTGAATACATGCCGGCTTGGTAGATGAGCGTGTTCGCCCAGGTGACTGTCCACTCTCTGTAAAAAGGAATCTGAGTTGTTCTTGGAATTAGAGGGAGGTCTTGTGAAACCGACACAGAACAGCTAAGGAAAAACGACAAAAAAACACATACGAGGCATGTTCAGAAGGTTTAGGTAGTAGATATTTGTTTTTAGAGAGTGTATTCGAAAACAATTAGAAGATATTGTTGATACACTTGTTGACTGCTTTTCCACAAACTCACCAGCGCATCCAGTGCATGTAATTGGCGGTGGCAGAGGCTTCTTTATGTCGTCGTCGGTGAACTCTCTAGCGAGTTCCTTCCCCCACTTCAGAATGTCTTTCTGCATCTTCTCTCCTGTTGAAAATTTAATTCCGCTCGTGTGTCTTCTGGAAGGTGAAAAGATCATAACCAGAGAGCACCAAGTCAGTGGAGCCAAAGAGCGTCTTGCTGGCTAAAGGTGTGTGAAGAAGGGCGTTATCGTGCAACAAAAAGCATATTCCTCTCGTCAGCATACCCTCATATTTTTGTTTTGAATGCTTCTTTTGAGTTTTTTAGGGTCTCACAATATCTTTGTGTATTGGTGGTCGCCCCCGGAGACTGAAATTCGGCCAAAAATTTGTTTTTGGGCCAAACACACTGAGGCAATGATTTTTTTGTCCGAAATTGTGATTGTTGCGGGGGATTGGTGCGACATCATTGTGTCGACTGTCGTTTTGTGTCAGGCTTGCAGTGAGCCACCCTTTTCACTCCAGACACAACAGAGCTCAGAAAATCCTCACCTTCCAATTCAAGTCGCCAAGAATCTCACGAGCGCTGTTGATCAGATTTTTCTTGAGCTGCTCTATCACTTGTTTTGTGACCAATCTCGGGCACAGTTTCAGGTATCCCAACGTTTCTGTGACTGTCTGTTACAGTAGAGTTTTGGTAATAACGTAGAAATTTAATCCACTGTTAACCGGCGGGCTACACGAACAGTTTCCGCGATTGTTTTGCACATCATCGGTCGCAAAGGAAGTTCTTCCACTCTTCTGTTCACCAAGGATATTTCTTCTTTCTCCACTAAATTCCCTACATCAATTGCACACACTCGTTCTGTTCACTACACCTTCACCATAAACCGTTTTGATTCGCAAAGTAGTTTCCGTAGGTGTAACGTGAATTGACCTGCTACCGTATTCCTGCGATGTTTGCTCTGGTCAGAGGATCCCCCTCCACTGCTGTTACCAACTGTCAAAAAAACAACAGCCCTTTATGGTCACAGTACACTTACTTTCTGAGCATGCTTCGCAGAAAGAGATACTCGGGATCTCGCTCAATCACGGAAGTTGAACAACGCCGGGCCCGGTTAGTACTTTGCTAGATAACCGCCAGGGAACACCGGGTTCCTTTGGCTCGGGTACGCAAGTCGCCGATGGAGCGACCAACTGAAAGAGTTGCACCAGGCCGTTGCGCCATACATTTTCATCTAACTTCGGCGAGAGCTGGCAAGTGGGACGTGGGTGAAGACGAAATTGTCTGGCACGGATGACCTCCTTTTAATTTGAATATGAGAAAAAGGGACGCGAAATGATAACTGGGATCAAAAGAACCGTTGGTTGGATAATCAGCGTGGGAGAATGCCGTGTTTTATTTCTTTCGCATCATTTTTCGTTCTGCTGCTTACTGAACGAAGGAACTGTATTGTGTGCACGTGTGTGGACTGCAGCTCCGTATAGGGCGAGTCCTGGCTCAGCGCATACGTGCATATAAATTAGCTTACTGCTGTAACCGGTACTGTAAGGTAGGGGAAGGGAGATGATGAGGAGAAGCAGAAAACGTTCTGTCCGAAATGGTATTGTTAAAGGCAGAGGACTGGCGCACTGTGCAAGTAATGCCTGGGGATTTGTTGTAGAAACCACCAGTAGGGCTAGCGCCTGAAGATGATAGAGACAGAGCGGACCTTGTACTGAACCCAACTGCGCCGTAAATGCGTTCGCGGCGGAACTAAAGACTTTAGTTCTGGTGGACAGTAAATGCACCATTCGCCTGGCTTTGAAGAGTCGGCGCACGCTCCGATCACTACGTTTTGCTTCCAGCGGTGTACCCCGCGAGGCGTGAAAGGCTTCCGCACAGTATGCCCAACACGTACTGCTCTTAAGAGCACGCATGTCCCCGTTTTATTGTCCCACGCGTATCGGCCGCGAAACGCCCGCCGCAGATGGGGCTGTCCTTGTGCCGGTGACTGCGCAATCTGTTATTTGGCCTTCAACTTCGCGTTGTTTTTAAACAGGTGCCTGGAGTGTAGCCTACTTTACAAGCACCCAGCGGGAATGCATCTTGTGAAAGCATTTCATTGCGCTGTACAAGTAGAGCGGGAGGGATACCAATTCTACACCATCTACATTTACGCGATTACTCTGCAATTCTGTTTGACACAGGATTTGTAGAACCACATTCGGACTTCTTCGACTGTTCCACTCTCGACTAGCATAAATGAAGAAATCTTCCCGTGCGAGCTCGGATTCTTTTATTTTATTACGATTACTCCTTGTGTATGTGGGAGGCAACAAAATATTTTGGCATTAAGCGGAGAAGCTTGTGACTGAAATTTCATTAAAAGGTTTCGCTTTTGTTTGAATGACATCCACCCCAACTTGCTTATCATATTCGTGAAACACTCTCCCCTATTTTGCGATACACAAAAGGAGCTGCCCTTCTAACTTTTCCGGTGTGCTCCGTCAGTCCAATCTGGCCAAAACATCATACCGCTTAGTAATATCTCATATGATGATGATGGACTTAAGAGAGCACGCGTGTCTGTGATGGCGTCTCTGACACTTTTTTTTTCTTGAATCCGCAGGATTTTATGAAGCTGGATGACGTAAAGACTCACCCTGCGTTCGCATGGTACTGCAGCCAGGTTGAGGGTCAGGCACACACGGCTAGATGGGGCGGTACAAGCCCTTCCTGCAGGCAGGTAGCTGCGGGTTTCCCGGTTCTGCTTTTGTGCGTCGTTCAGCTGCCTCCGACCGGAAGGCGGTCTCCGCCAGAGGCAGAGTATAATACAGGCAAACGCTGCCATGGTAGTGAAGTGAGTTGAAACAAACCTTCCGTCGTATTTTATCTAGTCTAAACGCAGGGTGTGGTGTAAAATGCAGAAACCACACACCGTAGCGACGATATATTATAGTCTTATTAACGTTTGCAGCTCACAAGGCACCTCTTCTATCTGTTCTTGAATATTGTTCATCAATGTGGCATCCTTGCCAGGTAGGACTGTCGGAAAAAAAAAAAAATAAAGAAGACCCAACGAAGAGCGGCGCGTGTCGCCACGGGGTTCGTTCAATTAGTGCGAGAGCGTTAAAGAGATGTTCAGGAAACGTGAGTGAGAGACACTACAAGGCAGGCGTTGTGCATCACGGAGAGTTCCTGTTGAAATCTAAAGTGAAAACTTTCCGCGAAGAGTCGGACAACATACTACTTCCTCCCCACATATAGCTCGCGAAATGACCACGACGAGAAAATTCGAAAAATTACAGCTAATACAGACGCTTACCTTTTCGCACGTGGAAAAGGGGGGTGGGGGGAATCAGCTAGTAGTACCAAATGTACCCTCCACCACGCTCCGTTAGGTGGCTTGCGGTGTGAGATGTAAATGTATAAACTCTCTAGTTTGATGGAAATTGTAGAGGTAGGAAAGGCTAAAAAAAATTTAACACATGGGAAGAACAGATGAATTAAATCGTTTTTATTTCAGTGCGTGATTAATACCTAGCTTAAGGTTTTATCAGGAACCATCACAATGTAAACCAGAAATTCTAATCGGGAATGGTGTTCACATTAACACTTTCATTTCACTGATCGATTATTTAGTTTTTTCCTTCGATGTAATTTTGTTCATCTTCTCAGATTAAAAAATCCTGAATTTCATAGAAAGCTTGGGATGGAGGGGTGAAGGCAATTGGGCAAGTGGCTGACAGGATTTGTACGTTTCAAAATGCACAAAATTAAATTTTACGGGTGTTATTGTTCAGATCGCCTCAACGCCTCTGTTTCTGCTGTGGTGTTCTTCAGGAGCGACAGATGACACGTACGCGTATTTGTGAAAGTTTTACCTGGTTTTTTTTTTTTTTTTCATCCTGCTAATTCAGAGTTCGCGTTAGCTATCATTTTTTCTGTAGTAAGCTTTGGCGTAGAGTAAAAAAAAAGGTACTGTGTTAAAGGGAAAACAGTATAACTTCTCATTTCATTTAGACGTTTCATTTAAATTTCTACGTTTTCAGTCGTAAGTAGAATGCTCCTGAAAGAGTTCCCAGCAAACAATTAGGTGAAAGAAGCCTTCATGAATATTTTTCGCGTGAAGTAAGAGAATACTGGGCCAAGCACGACTAAATGTAACCCCTCTCAGTATCCGCCACGCATTAGCTCATGTGATTCGCTTGGAGATCCATTTTCTGTGGGAACCTTGGGTTATCACTAGTCACTCCGAAGGGAAACGTACGCTCTTGTTTGATAGTTGTATTTTAATAATAACAACCTGTAGATCTTTCTCAGAAGAAGGTGATTGGGCACGAAAGTTCATTCTTTAGGAGCAGATGACTCGTGTAAGACTCATTAGCAGTTCCCTGATGCAGCGCCTTTGTCGGTATTTAGCTTCGTGACGACGCCATGATTAACAGCACGGCAGCGATAATCAGACTAACCTAGCAGCTTGAAAATTGCAAAGATATAACAACAAATAAACAAAGCATGCGCTGAGTAGAGCCGTGCGTCCGCTTATATCCACGCTTGGCGGATGAATACGCATCTATGAACTTTGGTGTGACGTAAGGCGGAAGCGTAACATAGTCCGTCCTGTGTTCGCTTCTTTCGGGGATGGCCTTTCAGTTTGGCGTCCTCCGTGTAAGCTTGCCCCTCGTATGGAGGACACAGCACAGGTTTTATTTTTAAAATAGCACAACAGGAAACAGAATGCGCTTCATGGACCACCTACCAAGGAACTATGTTGCTGTTGTGGTCTTCAGTCCTGAGACTGGTTTGATGCAGCTCTCCATGCTACTCTATCCTGTGCAAGCTTCATCTCCCAGTACTTACTGTAACCTACATCCTTCTGAATCTGCTTAGTGTATTCATCTCTTGGTCTCCTTCTACGATTTTTACCCTCCACGCTGCCCTCCAATGCTAAATTTGTGGTACCTTGATGCCTCAGAACATGTCCTACTAACTGGTCCCTTCTTTTTGAAAGTTGTGCCACATACTCCTCCCCAATTCTGTTCAATACTTCATCATTAGTTATGTGGTCTACCCATCTAATCTTCAGCATTCTTCTGTAGGACCACATTTCGAAAGCTTCTATTCTCTTCTTGTTCAACTATTTATCGCGCATGTTTCACTTCCATACATGGCTACACTCCATACAAATACTTTCAGAAACGACTTCCTGACACTTAAATCTATACTCGATGTTAACAAATTTTTCTTCTTCAGAAACTCTTTCCTTGCCATTGCCAGTCTACATTTTATATCCTCTCTACTTCGACCATCATCAGTTATTTTGCTACCCAAATAGCAAAACCCATCTACTAATTTAAGTGTCTCATTTCCTAATCTAATTCCCTCAGCATCACCCGACTTAATTCGACTACATTCCATTATCCTCGTTTTGCTTTTGTTGATGGTCATCTTATATCTTCCTTTCAAGACGCTGTCCATTCCGTTCAACTGCTCTTCCAAGTCCTTTGCTGTCTCTGATAGAATTACAATGTCATCGGCGAACCTCAAAGTTTTTATTTCTTCTCAATGGATTTTAATACCTACTCCGAATTTTTCTTTTGTTTCCTTGCTTGCTCAATATACAGATTGAATAACATCGGGGAGAGGCTACAACCCTGTCTCACTCCCCAATCACTGCTTCCCTTTCATGTCCCTCGACTATTATTACTGCCATCTGGTTTCTGTACAAATTGTAAATAGCCTTTCGCTCCCTGTATTTTACCCCTGCCACCTTCAGAATTTGAAAGAGAATATTCCAGTCAGCATTGTCAAAAGCTTTCTCAAAGTCTACAAATGCTAGAAATGTAGGTTTGCCTTTCCTTAATCTTTCTTCTAAGATAAGTTGTAAGGTCATTATTGCCTCACGTGTTCCAATATTTCTACGGGATCCAAACTGATCTTCCCCGAGGTCGGCTTCTACCAGTTTTTCCATTCGTCTGTAAATAATTCGCGTTAGTATTTTGCAGCTGTGACTTATTAAACTGATTGTTCGGTAATTTTCACATCTGTCAACACCTGCTTTCTTTGGGGTTGGAATTATATTCTTCTTGAAGTCTGAGGGTATTTCGCCTGTCTCATACATCTTGCTCACCAGATGGTAGAATTTTGTCAGGACTGGCTCTCCAAAGGCTATCAGTACTTCTAATGGAATGTTGTCTACTCCCGGGGCCTTGTTTCGACTATATTTCATTCTAATTCTACTGTGTTGATAATTTATTTGAAGAGGCTACTAGAATAACTTAGGTTATTTAGAATCCTGTTCGTATTTTACAAAACAGAGAAGCGCTTCAGTGCTACGATTAGTTCCTCAGTAATGGTAGCGAATATACTATTCAACGCGAATCTGCATCTAATAGGCGTCAATGATGGAAAGGGAAAAACGCGGCCTTGCCTGACGAATCTCCACGTCATTCTGTAGTGCGCCATTAAACGCCTTAAAAATTCTGACGCAGATAATCCCCTATTTCCTGCGACACACACACACACACACACACACACACACACACACACACACACTCACTCACCAGGAACCAAGAGACTGTTTGAATAAATCAATAAATTATCAGAAATGTGTTGCGGAAGGAGGAAAGCGAATGCCAAACGTGTGAGCAGACTCGTATCATTCCCAGTTCCTGGAAGGCAGTTCTCGCGGACTCTCGAGCTGCGACTGCGAACTGTGTGAACGTGCGTCACCGGAGCCAGTCTCTTCAAGGCCGGCCCGGCGGCCTGGGATTACAGTCTGGGACGCTCTATCTGGCTCTCACACTGGGTTGGCAATGTTTTATATTATCTTTCTTTTTTCCTTAATCGTACACGGAGGAGCACATTCCGAATCTGTGCCAGCGTCGTACGACATAATATGGAACAAGCATAGTTTCTCTCTCTCCCATAACCAGTAGAGCTTTTCTCTACATCTACATCCATACTCGGCAAACACAGTGCATAGTAGAGGGTACTTCCCATTGTACCACTAATTAAGGCTTCTGGCCGTGGCTCTGTGCACTGAGCTGTTAGTCTAATCTTGTCTTCCCGGTCCTACCGGAGCCATACATACCAGGCTGTAGTATATTCCTAGATTCCGCATTTGAGACTGGCTCTTGAAACTTTATAAGCAGGCTTTCGCGGAATAGCTGGCGTCAAGTTCTGCCATCTCTGGATTTTCAGCATGTCTTTGTCTCGCTCCAGTCGTGTTGGCCTTCTTTGTATACATTCATTAATAGCGATCCCGTCAGTGCGTGGATGAACGTCGTAATCTTTTCCTCCTCCCTCACTTCCCCTCTGTTAGTCTCCTCCTCCTCCTCGCTCCCCCTTCTCTCTCTCTCTCTCTCTCTCTCTCTCTCTCTCTCTCTCTCTCTCTCGCTCCCTCTCTCTCCATCTTCTCCTTCGCTCCTCCATGTCAATTTCCTCCCATCCCCCTTCACCGACATGCTCTTATTTGTTGGTACTGCAAACGAAACATTGATTGGGAAATGAAGCAGCTTAAAATGAACGGGTAAATTGATTGGAATCGTAGATACACGGCATATGAGAGAGACCTCTACAACGGCTGGATCTGCGTGGATAGTAGCATCAGTGATAGTATTCCGCTTAGATTTTATTTGCGAACTGGTAGGATTACAGATTTTTGGACATTTCAGATTCTAACTATAAACCGATAAGTCATAATTAAAATTTTTCTGTTAAAACCAAGTGCGAAGAAGAAATCAAAACAGCACATTGTTGCGTATACAATTTTTGTTTAAAATTATATACGAGGAGAAAGAGTACATATAGGAGAAACAATTTCTCTAATGGTTCAAATGCCTTGTTGTCATAGTTGTAAAACTGATTGCGAGATAGAAAATGGAATCGTCACATTTTCACAGCACAGCATTTTCTTTTTCGCTGTCGATTTTAATACAAGACCTGTACTCTGTTGTCTTAAAAACTAAATAGGCTATGTCCGTCTGAATGTTTTTTTTTACGGTATCGTGTAAAAATTTGAAATAAATCGCGCGCTTGTTCAGAGAAGCTGTGGAAATACAAAACAACGCGAATAGTTTGATCAAGAAAGAGGAAAGCCTTAAGGTAAACGGATCCTGGCTTCCCGTACTGCAGCGAACGACCGTCGCAGGTAGCAAGAGGAGAACCGCACCGGAAATGACCGCGGAGAAGCCCTCGGACGTTGGCGCGCCAGGTACATATAGTCTGCGCCCGCGAGCTCGGATCCAGTTCACCACCGGCAATGGAGGGTGAAGCTTTGACAATGCCAGCCACTCGTGCTGGCGAAACGTCAGAAAAATCATTAGATGAACGTCGGCCGAAGAACCCGAGACAGAAGCCAGTAGGCAGTTAATCTAATTAGTGTCATATGTTTTAATAATGTTTCATGGGCGCACATGGTATTAGAGATTATTATGGCTCAAGGACAGGAATATTCATTCAGCTAAATCAGTTTACTGTTTGTATGTCAGTTTTTGTTAATGTAAGATTGTACCGCCGACTGGAGTGCACGTTAACCTGTGTGTCCCGCTAAAACTAGGGGGCTATGTCACCTCAGACGCCAGAGAAAAACAAGGGCGTACCACACGTAACGCTGCCGTATAGTAAAGAGCAGTGGTGATTAAACTAAGCTCAGAGTTAATGTCATCTTTAATCGACGGTATATGTTATGTAAAGGGACGAACCATGTCTAGGTAGTAACTTTGAATGAATATCATACCTGCCGTTGGGAGATTTAGAAATGTTTGATCGGTGCATGGTGTTTACACGGCATTTTCTCACGTTACAAAGAACTCATTAGGACACCTTTTGCGGCTCTTAATTTTAATGGCGGTATAACGTCTCGTTTAAGGGTGAATCGATGAAAAATGGATATTCGCGTCTGGTGTTTTGCGCAAAATCGTCGTCAAGATATGGACTCGAAATGTCACACCCAACTGTGGTTTGTGCGACGAAGCAGCTTGTGTAGTAGTTTTACTCGAGTCGCTCGCTACCTTAGAAGGAAATGTCATTGGCCTCATCTTCCTGTAAGTTGAAGTGAGTCATTATCGGGGACGAGGAGGGGAAGGGGGGTTAGGGGGGGTCTCTAAAGAATGAGAGGACGTACGAAATAGACTTCCGCTGCCTTGTTTCGCTTCTGTCAGACCGAAAACTGAAGAATGACCTTGTGGTTTAGGAACAATGGCCGACAAGAATAACCGGCGACGCAACGTGTTTTCACGTGGCTTCATGTCGCTAATTAGTTGGTCATGATGCGCTTGCAAGATCTCTGACTGGCTGAGCATATGTACGAAGAAATTAATTTGAAATCAAAAGCAAACGAGGAAGAAGATCGGATAGATTAATCATATATTTTACTTTGCATGTTAAATGTCAGATGCTACCGAGCAAAGAACGGGCTGTAATGGACATTGTGACGGTATTAACGACGTAGAATCCCTATTGTATCCTATGCTTTTGTGATACGTATGTGGCATTTATTTACTTAAGCTGTAGACGTTTTCGTTCATGGATTTGCTTCGCGGCCTGCGAGGCCGGAGCATGATCCGTATGATTGATCGAAGTGGTACAGCGGCTAAGACATTGCACTCTATGCTTATGAGAAGGTGGGGTTCAATACCTGCCTGAAAATCCAGCTTTAGATTGCCTGTTGTTGCGTAAGTCGCGTCAGCCGAACGGAAGTGTTAGTTATTTTCGATCGCGTCCGTGTTCATTGCTTCTCCTGTCTCCTTGTATAGTGTCCACAAAAATGTATTTTCACATACCTTGTGTTGCTGGACTTCCGCCCGAAGACTGGTTTGGTGCAGCTTTCCACAGTAGTCTATCACGTGCAAACGTCTTCATCTCTACAGAACTACTACATTCCCCATCAGTTTGAACCTGCCGTGTTGTACCTGTAGAACATGGATTCCCAAACTTTTCCTCTGGCGGCACACTTTGAGAATCCTGGTTGTTTGATGGAATACCTTGTGTATTTTGTTGGTTAATATTTTTTTTAAAAAACGAGAAAGACGTGTTTTCTTCAGTGATTACTTCAGTTTTAAATTACAACTAATAACACAGAAATCATAACACATTTTAAAATAATTAGCATCGGCAAAATGTCGAATGGCTGTTCACTGGTGTTCGTGATAAGTGTTTTCAGTGCTAAGTGTTGTAATTCATTTATGACTCTGCTTTCGGATGTCGGCTTCATTTTCGTTGCGATGTGACAGTACCACCACTGCTCCGCCATTGCTGTAAAGAAACTAGACACGCGTTTACAATATGAAACTATTTAGACGTATTCAGAGCACTGGGGGAAATTTTTGCAGTTACTGATGGATGAATAGGGCAGACTATTTCGTGAATGTTGCCGCTTGTTTATTCATCCGGACAGTGATGGTCTTATAAAATTATTTAGAAACTTGATCTGGCACGTATCGTATTGGGTTGCTTTAATCATTTGCAGAAAGGTCAAGGGAATGCAGTAACTTTTGTATATACAGTTGTATCAGAACATACGCACCAGCGGTGGGTAAATCGCAACGGAAGAACTTCGTGGCAGCGGAGTTTGCAGATAAAAGAAGTGTTCGCCTACGTCACTCCTCTCAACTCTGCGGCATAAGGTACACTGCCACGCTGTAACAACCGACCAGCCTACTGTATAGTCAATCGTCGCCAGCAACTACGAGTAGATGGCATCGTGCGTAACCTGAAACAGAAGGAATGGGAGACGGGCGTTATGAAGACGAAGGAACCGTGATGTTCCGTTGTGCGTCACGTTTCAAATAAACTAAGAAACAAGTCGTATCAGTTACTGAGCTTCTACAGTAGCCCGCCCCCACCCCCCTCCCTCTCGTTTTGCGGTACCGTACCTCAGCATTTAAAAACTGAACTCTTGCAGGCTCACTGTCTGTGTTAGACGGTTAAAAAACCTTTTCCGCCGGAACGTGAACACTTATAAAGTTTGTCACAGCCCCTTCTCGGTGCATAAAAAGTGTAGCTCCCAAGTGAATGCATTCAAAACATACAGCCATTTATGTCAGATAGTTTGATATTCGCGAACTCATTCGGCAAAATTTGTAGGGTACTTTCCGTAGGCCTGTAATCATGAAATTTGGCAATAAGTAAGATTTTGCAGTACAAGTAAACGGGGAAAAATCCGAAAAGTGTTAATTTGTAGTTGTATAACACAAAAAATATTGTTTGTTATGTTGTCCAACTGATTGACTGACTGACGGTGTAATAAATGTAAGCTTCTAATTCTAAGTCAATGCAGTCAAAAGGTGCTGCTATTTATGTTACTTATTTTCATTCTAAGGATTTCTACTCGGAGTTGTCTTTTTGCCCATTTGATCATCTGCTGCCTTCACTATTTCATCTCTCAAAGCTATACATTCGTCTCCTACAATACTCCATTCCCCTGTTCTTGCTAGTCGATGCCTAATGTTCCCTCAGAAACGCTCTGCAACCTCTGAGAAACCTGGACGACAAACAGTCTAAACAAGAAGAGGTATGGGGTTTTTGAAATGTAATGCTACAGAAAAATGCTTAAGATTAGATGGGTAGGTCACGTAAGTACTGAGGAGGTACAGAATAGAATTGGGGAGGAAAGAAAATTTGTGGCACAAGCTGACTGGAAGAAGGGGTCAGATTGGTAACGACACATTCTGAGGCGTCAAGGGATCACAAATTTAGTGCTGGAGGGAAGTGTAAGGGGGTAAAAATCGCAGAGAGTGAGCAAGAGATGAATGCAGTAAGCAAATACAGGAGGATGTAGGTCGCTATAGTTATTCGGAGATGACGACGCTTGCACAAGATGGAGTAGCATGGAAAGGTGCATAAAACCAGTCTTCGGACTGAAGACCACAACAAAGTATTTTGATACTTGCAAACTCACTCATCTAAACCTATAGTTTACTTAACTTCACCTGGAATTTTGAAATTCGGCAAGAAGCGGGATTTCAAAAGCAAAAATAAAGGGGGGGGGGGAAATCCGGAGAATGTTAATTTGTAAGAAAACATGATAAACTATTTGTCGTTTGTTTTAATTTTAAGCTCGAAGTCGGATAACGTTCTCGAAATTGTTGAATTCCAGGGACCGATATCTTGCCAGTACTACTGCCGATAACAGGCAAGGATCGTAGAGATTCTCGATTCCTGGGTTGAATGAACTGGTTGCATACACTGTGTAATTAAGTTTGTGCGAAACCCTCAGAGCCCGAGTCCTACTCGCAGCTAGCAAATATTTTTTCAGTAATGGCCGTCAGCCACTTTTCTTCGTCACCTCCCGCGTCTAACCTAAGTACGTCGCCATCCGATAAAAAAACTACTGAATTTTCTCGTACCAAAAGGAAGTGCAGTTCGGTCCTCGACAGAACTTTGCAGGTGTTGGATACTTCTCTAAGGGGATCGCGGTACATTGGCTAGATAGCTTTTGCAACCAAGGGTATTTCTGAGTACACAGGGTGCTGGATGGCCCATGAAAATGTTAGCGGTAGCCAGCCTTTGGGACGGGTCCATTTTACCTGTTGTTACTAAGCCCTAGACCGCGTTCAGTCGGTATGTGCCACCTGGCTGTCAACTCCATTGTGCCGGAGCTTCGGCTGACAGTTTTCTTCTTGACAATTGTTGTGTTGGTCGGCCGAAAGTGTCCTGGGGCGCACTCTGGAGAATACGGAACTCTTGAGGTGTTTTTCTGTGTTCCACTTAACGGAATGTGTGCCGCAATCCGTGTGCCTACTTCGTTTCTGAAGCAAGAGGACTTGCTGGTGCTTGACATGAAGAGTCAACCGTTTCAGATGATAATAAGACATCCTGCTGTCTTTGTTTCTCGGACTATCTTTTCCGCAGTTGCACATACACAAATTGCATAGATTAATTGCCGTCTCCAGCAACTGTAATAAGTCTTATTAAGACCAGACGCCTTTGGCTTTATTTTGAAGCATCCTCAGTGGTCTCTGTAATAATGTTCATTTTTTCCCTTACAATTTTGTTTGTTTCGATGCTTTAGTTTGTACTATAGTTTTTATTCTTTTCGTTACTCACGGTTTTTCTGTATTTATTCCATTCTTCTTCGTCTTCCATGTGTATGTGTTGAGTATTTGCATTTGCACACGGCACTTTCACTGCACGTAACACATTTACACTTCTGTGTTGAGAAATATCACTGTACTCTCGTCATTTTGCGTGTTTAGTTTTGGTGTTGTTGGATACATTCCTGTTTTGTTATTCTTGATAGTAGTGGAGGCGTCAGCTGTCGCTCTAAGAGTGCTTATATTTTCCGACTAGAGAGAGAGAGAGAGAGAGAGAGAGAGAGAGCGAGAGAGAGAGATATGGTACAGTGTGTGTAAGTTGTTGCTTTAGTATGGTACAGTGGTGGATGATCCAGGGTGGGGATATTGCCTAGTTTGTGATATTATTTTGTTGTCTCTGTGGTGGTCGTTCTTTTTCAACATTGTTTCATTAGTTTAGCGTCTGGTTGCTAATGTTTGCCTTGGTATTTATTGTGTGTTTCTTCTCTGTTATTGCTTTTTGAATTTGGAGTTTTCTTGCAATGTAGGAGATGTTTCTTGTTGCTGAATCTACTTTCATGTCCTTTCGTATAGTGGCAGGGTGGTGCTTTACAGAAAGGAGCTGGGGCGGGAGTGCTTCACAGGAAACACCTCTCTCTCTCTCTCTCTCTCTCTCTCTCTCTCTCTTTCCTAATCGGAAAATATAAACTCTCAGCAGAGCGATAGCAGACCCCTCCACCACTATCAAGACAAAACACGAACGCATCCCACAACAGCAAAACAGAACACGCAAAATTACGAGAGGACAGTGATAATTCCCAACACTGAAGTGTAAACGTGCTGAGTGCAGTGAAAGTGCTTTGTGGAAATGCGAATACCCAACACTTATATACGTGGAAGACGAAGAAGAATTTGACAGAGTTGCCTCTTACACTGTCAAATTTCTTTGACAAAAATATTTGACGTGTCAACTTTCAAAAAGAAATATGACGGTGTAATACTGGCCTAAGCAGCTGAGAGTCTCCGTTTGACCAGGAAACGGCGCGTGGCTGGGGCCGGCCCGTGCTGCTTAGAGAGAGAGAGAGAGAGAGAGCATTGTCTGGCGGTGACTAGGGCGCGCATGCGCAGACCTGCCTGGCGGGGCAGCTGGCGCAACCGCTAACAGCTAACTGGTCTCTGCTGCTGCTACAGCCAGCGTCGTGCCGAATCCTGTTGAGGCAGCGCAGACTGCAGACCTGTTCTTCCCGCCTCTCTCTCTCTCTCTCTCTCTCTCTCTCTCTCTCTCTCTCTCTGAAGCGGGGACATCTCATCTGGTGGAAGATACCATTTCATCTAAACCATCAGGAAATTGTCTTTTTCCGGCGAGTTGAACAGATATGAAATTTGCCGTGAAGTTTCGGAATTGCAGGCGGATGATGTTGACTTCTTGCCACGATATTTCGGCTGACAACCATACAGCCATATCAGGAATCGCATAATATTAAGTTCTCAGAAAATGATGGAAGTGACACCCGTCGAAAGACTTTGTCGAAGTCATGCGGATGGAAACCGGAGAATTTTATGTAATTTAAGGGTTTCTTTTAAAACATTATCCAATTTCGTTTTTGGCATTGTCTACCTACATTTATGCAGGATATCCAGCTAAAGGGAACCATCTTGGTTGCTAAACTCTGCGATTATTCTGTATAATCGCAAGCAGCCATTTTCGAGCGTTGCAGTTAGAATGTGCTAGCCAAACGCAAATAATACTTCGTACGGCCTAAGACAACGCAGTCACTGCCACCCCAATTTAGAGGCGTGTATTACCCACAGGTCAGAATACGTCTGCGTAGTGTTCCATCAGTAGCTATTTGTAGCCGGCCGTTGTGGCCGAGCGGTTCTAGGCGCTTCAGTCTGGAACCGCGCGACCGCTACGATCGCCTCGGGCATGGATGTGTGTGATATCCTTATGTTAGTTAGGTTTAAGTAGTTCTAAGTTGTAGGGGACTGATGATCTCAGATGTTAAGTCCCATAGTGCTCAGAGCCATTTGAACCATTTAGCAATTTGTATTGCCCGTCTGAAGTCTGTGCTGGTTGTCGTTTTAGTCTTAAGTCCCGAAGACTAGTTCGATGTAATTCTCCACGCTAGTTTATTACGTGGCACTTTTCATCTCCGAATAACTGCTGCAAGCTAAGCTTAACCCCATTTGAACGTGCTTACTGTATCCATTTCTTGGCCACATTCTGCAGTTTCTTCTCCCCCCCCCCCCCCCCCCCCCACACACACACACACACACTTCCCTCCAGTACAAACTGATAATTCCTTGATGTCTTGCAATATCGTATCGGGGCCACAGCTTTGAAAGTGAGCCGATCTTCAAACTTACTTCACAGCCACACGGTACATTTCCAGTGAAAGGTTCCTTATCATAATTTTGTCAACTGAGTCCCCTCTACAAATTCCTAGAAGCCTGTAACAGGGATCATGAAACATCCTTCGTTTGTACAAAGCAGTGCAGTAGCTTGAGAAGACTATGCACTGAGGTGACAGAAGTCAGGGGGTAGCGATATGTAGGTATACTGGTGGCAATAGTGTAGCGTACACAATGTACAAAACGGCAGTGCATTGGCAAAGTTGTCATTTGTAGTCAGATGATTCACGTGATGAGATTTCCGGCGTGATTAGGCCGCGCGACGGGAATTAAGGAGACTTTGAACGCGGAATGGTATTTGGTGCTAGACGTATGGGATATTTCATTTCGGAAATCGCCAGGGAATTCAATATTTCGAGACCCAACGTGTCAAGAGTGTGCCGAGAATACATTTCAGGCAGAATTTCTCACCATGGACATCGCAGTGGCTGACGGCCTTCACTTCGTGACAGAGAGGAACGGTGTTTGCGTAGAGTTGTCATTGCTAGCAGGCAAGCAACACTCCGTGAAATAACCGCAGAAATCAATGTGGGGCATACGAAGAACGTATCCGTTAGGACGTTGCGGTGAAATTTAGGGTTAATGGTCTATGGCAGCAGAAGACCGACGCGGGTGCCTATGTTGACGGTTGGACCATAGACGACTGGAAAACAGTGGCCTGGTCAGATGAGTTCAGATTTGAGTTCATAAGAGTTGATTATACGATTAATGTGGCGCAGACCCGTGGACCTAAGTTGTCAACAAGATACTGTGGAAGCTGGTGGTGGCTCCGTAATGGTATGGACTGGGAAATGAACCGATCATTGGCTGTAAATCGTTGTGTTCGTGTGCTTGGTGACCATTTGAAACCATTCATGGACTTCATGACAATGCGGCATGTTACCAGGCCACAAATTTTTGCAATTATTTTTGAGGAATATTCTCGACAGTTCGAGTGGATGACTTAGCCATCCAGATCACAGGACGTGACTCCCATGGAACAATAATGGGACATTATCGAGAGGTCACTTCGTGAACGAAATCCTTCACCGACATCACTTTCGCAATTGTGGATGGCTATAGGGGCAGCATGGCTCGGTATTTCTGCATGGGACTTCCAAAGACTTGTTGGGTCCATGCTACGTGGAGTTGCTGCACTATGCGGGGCAAAACGAGGTTCGAGACGACACTGGGAGGTATCCCATGACGTTCGTTACCTCGGCGCCGAGAACCATAAGGGCGTAAAGCACACCATTGTCGACTGTTACATTGTAAGATGTGTGCGTGTTCCTGAAAACTGCAGATCGTGTGGCGAATCTGGTTTATCTGAGCTGTAGGCAGGCCTACGTTGTATCCATCAACATTCACGAAAAGCTGTCTCACCATTTGCTCTGATATTCACTTCCATATGTAGTGGCCTTCTGGCTATTGACCGGTGTTTTTCGCGCCATTCCTTGGTCTCTGCCGTCCATGACCATCTCGCTGATATTCACCGTGCTGCTTGTTCCATTGACTTCCCTTGGGTCCCTGGCCATGTGGGTATCCCGGGTAATGAGGTCGCTGATCGTTTGGCTGGGGGAGCAGTCACTTACCCCCCATTTTCTGTAACCCCTCCTGCAGCGGATTTACGGCTTCACATCAAATCCCACTTCGCACAATCATGGGCCAACTCTTGGGAGGCTACTCCTCTGTCCAATAAACTTCGTGCGATTAAGGTGACACCAGGCCCGTGGCGTTCTTCCTTCCGCCTCTCCCGAAAGGACTCGACCACACAGTGTCGTCTCCGCATTGGCCATACCAGGCTGACCCATGGTTTCCTTTTGCGTGATGAGCCACCCCCACTTCGTGGTTGTGGAGCCTTCCAGTCTGTAACCCACATTTTGGTTGAATGCCCCCTTCTTTTGGCTCTGCGTGCTAAGTACAGACTCCCCCGCACTTTACCTTTGATGTTGGCTGACGATTCCCGGATGGTCTCTCTGGTTCTCGGTTTCCTCCGGTTTTTATTCTCAGTTTTAAGGTTTTTAATCTCTCTGGTGTTGGGGCATCTCCCACTGTAAGCCGTGTTTGGAGATTCCCGACTCCCCTCCCTGACCGAGATCCTCTTTTCTTCCCCTTTTGCTCTGTTTTTATCTTTTTTTAAGGATTGGTTAGTCTCCTTTTCCCATACGTACTTCTACATTCTAGCGGTTGCACCTTTTAAGTCGCAGGTGGTCTTGCCTCTGCTGCTTCAGCATAGCGTTGGCTTCGCTCTCTTGCTGACTTACCTCATTTTGTTTTTACCATTGACAACATGACTGCCCTTTTACATTTTTTGGCCTTTTCCCTTTTATTGTTCTGACTTTTCTGAGATGTCACACTATCGGAATGGACCACATTTGAAACAAGGGACTGATGACCTTGCTGTTTGGTCCCTTAAACCCCAACCAACTAATTTCCATATGTGCCAGAGAACAGTGTGCTCTTATGGTTCTCAGTGCCTCGTATTATATGGATTTAGCCCCGCAGGTGAGACGCATGTAACAAGACCCATAATTTGAATTTCTTATCGCTCGGTCGGTCGGTGTCCAACATCGCAGCTGCCCGTTCGCCTCCGTAGCGCAGCGGTAGCGTTACCGCCTATCACGCAAGGAGGCCCGGGTTCGATTCCTGGCAAGGGACTGGGGTGTTGTGTCCTTCATCATCATTGACACGCAAGTCGCCGAAGTGGCGTCAACTAAAATGACTTGCAATACGGCGGCCGAACCCCGAAGGGGATATCCCGGCCAATAAATGCCATACGATCATTTCATTTTCATCGCAGCTGCGGTAGCTATGATTAAGTTACTGGTACATAAACCTCATAAGGCATATGGGAACCGATAGCAGAGCTGGGCCAGTATAAACCGCGAAGTGCCAGAGGCGAGATCTGGCGTTTTATACCTGCCGCCAGCCCGTCCAGTCGTGAACGGCGGGCAGCGGCCGGCAGGTGTGTGATTGCTGGCATTCCACGGCTCTTGCCTGCCGGACAAAAGGCAGCGGTGCGGCTTTTATTGGGGAGGCCGTGGGCCCAGTCGCGGCGGGTATTAAAATCGTGCTGACCGGACCCGAGCTGCCGTTCCGTCTCTGTCTCGGGCTAAGGACGCCGCTCCGATATTACCTGCTCCACAACCCTTCTGCTTCTTGCACGATTTCTGCGGGTTTTCGTACCGAGTTTGTTTATACGAGGGGGCTTCAGAAAGTAAGTTACGCATTATTATGTCAATCGTTTTATGGCTCTGGCCCCAGAACGGTGCATTTCCGACCTGTAGTTGTTCGCAATATACAGGGTGAAGCGAAATTCGCGCACTCGGGCTTCGCGCGCTATTCCTCACATGCCAGCGATTTACAAAAAAAAAAAAAAGTGTCACAAACTTTCGTCTGGCGAGTACATCCGGCAGAAAAAGGACGTCAGAGAGGCAATCTGGCAACACTGTAACAACACTTACCATAACTACAGCTGACAGCACCTATTACTCTTGCTGTACAGTTGGTGCAGTGGATCGAAGACTTAACTAGTAATAGAACCCAGTATGTTGCCTGCGATCCTCAAATGGTTCAAATGGCTTTGAGAACTATGGGACTTAACATCTGAGGTCATCAATCCCCTAGAACTTAGAACTACTTAAACGTAACGAACCTAAAGACATCACACACATCCATGGCCGAGGCAGGATTCGAATCTGTGACCGTAGCGGTCGCTCGGTTCCAGACTGAAGCGCCTAGAACCACTCGGCCACAGAGGCCGGGTCCGCGATCCTCTACGACGAGTGTTCATCAGAAATGAGAATATCGTCACACGTACCTCAGGGAAACGTGATATGACCACTGTTATTCTCCGTATACGTAAATGATCTGGCGGGCAGAGTGGGCAGCAACCTGCGACTCTTTACTGTGGCTGTGGTGTTGTGGAAGGCGTCGTAGATGGATGACTGTAGGAGGATACAACGCGACTTGGACAAGGTTTCTAGTTGTTGTAATGAACGACATCTTAATTTGGATGTGGACTGCAGATGAGCAGGAAAAACAATCGCGTCGTGTTCGAATGCAGTGCGCTACTTGGAATTGGGTCGAACACGAATCTAGGCGTAACGTTGCAGAACGATATGAAGTGGAACGGTCATGTAAGGGTTGTAGTAGGGAAGACGGATGGTCGACCTCGGTTTATTGGTTAAGGTTTAGCAAAGTGTCGTTCATCTGTAAAGGAGACCACGTGTAGAACACTAGTTAGACCCACTCTGGAGTACTGCTAGAGTGGCTGGGATTCCCGCCAAGTCGGATTAGGGGAAGACATCGAAGCAGTTCAGAGGCGGACAGCTAGATTAGTTACCTGCGAGTTACACGCGAGTATTACGGAGATGCTTCAGGAACTCAAATGGGAATTCCCGGAGGGGATGCGACGTGTTTTTTTGGAACTCTATTGAGGAAGTTTGCAGACCAGCATTTGAAGCGGACTGCAGTACACCAAAAATGTGTGTGTCCTGTCTTCAGAATCATCCCAGGCTGAATGGGGGAGACTAAGGCATGACACAAGGAACTGCATTGGGAAGAACTACTCCACACGCCGTATTTGAAATATTTTATCTATGATTTGACACTTGGATAAAATCTGGGTTCATGCAATCGATATTGACAAACCAATAGTACTGACAACGCGTTTTGTGAAAAAAAATGGCACTCACAAAGTTTCTTTCTATGTATATCCGCCTGGGTTACGGAGTAACACGCCAGCACCGTCACCAAGTAGGGCTGCGTCGAAATGAAATTACGAAGGGAGAGGGTAGGGTGGGTGATACCCAGGAGATACTTGACTAGGCATCACTCGAAGCTGTATGAGGTGAAGCTGGCACGTAAAGTTATAATTCGCCAGTATGTGTTAAAAGTAGGCGCATTTTCTCGTAAGGAGTGACTAGTTAAACAGTAAAGGCACCTATTCAGAAAAAGTTTAAACGTAAGAGCATTTTTAAAATTTTTGTTAAATTTTTTTTATCATTATTATTATTATTATTGAAACAAGTCAGACTTGCTGTGACAAGAGGAATCGAACGTTAGACAGCTCGAGTAAATAACCGCCAGTGTATTTTATAACGAAGTTCCTACACTTTTCTTTCTTTTCTTTTTTTACCTCTTGTTCGCAAGATTTTCATCTTGCCAAAAAACGCATTTCTTTGTAAATACATCTTCTTCCTACTACATACTAAATTCTGGCCACGATACTTCGGGTACTTTTAGTCACGTCTATGAACGCTGTTTCTGTATAGCGCAGTGCTTGTCCATACCACACAGCTCTGCATATTACTAGAAGACGTTACACGTGTCACTGCAGACGATTCAACTGTGCCGAATGTCCATTTCAATGTAGTCTGTGGTCAAGACGGTGAACAAGGAAACTCCAGGTGTGCGCGATATTCGTGTTACACCATTCCTTCCGAGACGTTTCGACCACCAACCAGGATATGTAGAACAGAAAGGATGCGTGTGGCGGGGGGAATTTTAACACTTCCTTAAAATTTCTTAGTCCAGCTGGTAACTCCTGGTAAGGGTATCTTGCCAGAACGAACATCTGTACGGTGTACTGAGTGAACGATGAAGATGGGTGAAGAGAGAAACTTGTTTGTGGGTTCACTATATGAGGAGTCTTGAAGAAACTCCTCGAAGTGGGAAGCTCACTATTGTCCTTACAATGAGATTCGTCGGAAACGAATACAAGGGAAACTGCTCATTGTGTCTCCAAGAAGGGCCCAGCGAGACACGTGATATGGTAATAGTGAAATCCTGTAACAATTTTTTTTCTTGAAAATGGGTCGCATTGTGTGCCTGTAGTTCGTAAATGTGTCCTGACTGCATCAGATAGCCTAAAGAATCTTAAGCGAAAGTAATTTTTTCTCGAAGAAAGTAACAAATCGAAAATAGCTTATAGAAAAGTAAAAACACCAAATAAATTGTCGTCGCACTGTCAAAACAGGAAGTCGTGTAGTGTATTTCACCTGACATACTCCGTTCCACTTTTTATGCTTGCTTCCGAATTCGTGCAAGTGATTTCCTTTTTGATAAGATATTTAGTCGAGCTTTCTCAAGGAATACCACCATCGTTAGCACATCTCAGCAGCTTTCAAATATCACTATCAGTATCAGTCTAATAGTGGCACGAACGCTTTGCATGAACGAGAGTTGCGCAGACTTAAGTTTTATATAAGGCTCTGTGACGATGAGAGCGTGCTCACCCAACATCTTGGGCTAGCCGATATAGAGTAAAAAAGTCTAGTTCAGCTCAGGCCTATTAATTAAAAACTAGTAAAGCTGCCCTCAAATCGAAGTGCTTGACTGGGCGTGGTCCTACTGGAGAATTAAACCGTGACCTTTGTTGTCAGCCACTTATCCCTCATACGCTAACGGGTTAAAAATGCAACGAGCTAATGCAATGACTGACACTGTATCGGAAAAACAGCACAAACACGACCGCAGAAAATGGAAAGTAATTAGACGTGGAAGAGGTCTTTCTTCGGCAATATTATTGAATATTACTTTCAATAGCCTTTTAATGTACTGTTTTGTGTTTTCATTCTTAAGAGCCCAAAGGTACACTGTGTCACTTCGCGGACACACACAACCTTCTCCCATGCCCATTGCTATGGTTTCATATGCTCTCTGTGAGAGGGAGCATTGCCGTCAACTCCTGAACCAAGTGAGCGTCGTTAATATATAGATTTACACGTACTATGTATATGTATGCATGTACGTATGTCGACGCAGCATGTGAAACGGAGCTTTTGAGCACATTCTGGCGTTTGACGAATATACGCGTATAGAAAAAAAGACTTAACGAACCAATCGACTGATCACTACAACCATACCTAAGCCTTGAATTCGAATAAGTCAGACATCACAATGTCACGACTGTGAATCGAGGAACGAGCTCCGGGGGTCAGCAATGCTTGTTGTAAAAGAGTAGGTACACAAGATAAATAGATACTTGATTGTCATGGTTTTGCTACTTCAGACGATTGATCGGTATCCCTTTTTGATAAAGCTCCTTCCGTTATATATTAATAGAAGTAAGAAGACCAACAGTTGAAGTCACTCCTGAGACACTTACCGTCTTACTTGTGTTGAATCATTGCGTGACAATTCTGTACTTTTCCTTCTCGAATCTTAACGCAAACTGTAGGGAATCCTTTTTTACTTAGTTTTTTTCCGTAATCTACCAAATCGAGTGATCATTGCGGTAATTTGCAGAAATGCTAATGTCTTGGTTCCTATTTCGCTTCTACCAAGTGGTCGTTAGTTTTTGCTACTGCAGGACAATGTCAGCTTTCGTAACGAAGCTTATTTTTAAGCAGTTTCATGTTTAGACATTACTTTAAACCAGTCGTCTGTGGCCTTTTACGGTAGTGAGAGCCCATAAAATCAAAATTACAATGGTCACATTGTGATGTGAACATTGCTATCCTGAAGTTAAACCCCATTATTGTTTTACGACTCTCTCACCTCATTCATTTTTCTCTACTAAAAAGATGATGATGATAATAAAAGGAATAGCACATCTTTCACGGTCTGAAAGGACAAGTACAGGTCTACAATTAACAACATCTTAAGATTATCTTGTATTGTTGCGCAGTCTTCCTTACGCGAGCAGTGGCAGCAACCAGTAATTCAAATTGTATTTTGTTCAATTTCATCGCACGGAATTCTCTCCACAACACGTGTTTCGCGTACTGCTGCAGTCCGTTTATAACGATGTTGTGTGTCCTCTGTTATAAACAGGAGAGTGGCCTTTTATAACACTCGAAATAGGCTATTGCTTCAAACTGCTTATCCGATGGCTCTGGAAGTGACATGCACATCTTTCATTACTATGAAAAACGACTAATCACATTATAATACGTGTGTTGGAAGCAACAAGAAAATTATTACTGTACAGATTAGACATTAGATCCACGCCCACAACATTGACTTCATGTTCTTACATCTAGGAAGATTGAGTTTAACGTTCGTCGGCGAAACGGTCACGAAATACGGAGCATAAGTTCGGACTGAGATAAGACGGGGGAGAAAAGTAGCCGTGTTCTTTTCAAAGGAAACATGACGGCATTTTCCATAAGCGATTTAGGGAACTACGGGAAACTTAGTTGCTTGGCCATCTTCTCAAATGGCAGGCGTGTGTCCCCCAGTACTGTGCGTCTGAGACAAATCTATTGTGGTTCATGACGCCTTTGCCTTTATACAAGCTGTCTGACACTTACTTCTCACTTGAATCATCGCCGTTCTATTGTGCAAAAATGTGTGTTACAGTAACCTCTCAGCAAGGAGCTTTTTGCGACTAGCGTAATACAAGGATTAGTTTGGGCTTACTAGGTTCGGGAGTCAGTGTAGCAACGGTAATGAAGTCAGGGAGCAGTTTCCGGTGTCCCTAGCGGTCGTGCATCCAGCCCTGCAAAGTGTGTAACGACGCCTTGGCTCGGGGCTGTTAATGGCGCTACTAATTGCATTCTGCGCTAATCTCTGCCTCCTCCACTTCCCCCGCTGCTCGTCTTCGCTGCAGAGCTCCCCGGACTTGTATTGCGTACTGCCTCCAAGTACGGAAGACTGATAGGAAAAACTGCACTTACTGAAACAGCGGGAATACGAGATGGTTAAATGAGTGACGCCCATCTCTCGAAAATAAATTTCGACGCAGTATAAGGGGGCGGTCAAAAAGTTTCCGTTTGAGGGAGTTGCTGCAGCAACGTAGCGCGATTCCGATGCGGGTATGTAAGCACCGACATGTGGCAAGGTATTTGCGTCTTTCCGACGTGCGTGCGGTAAATGTGGAAACGTGAACTCTGGCGACGTTTCTATCGAATGCGTCCAGGTAGGACCAGCGTGCAGTTCATTTCTTAACTGCCCAAGACAAGCACCGGCAGACGTACAACGGAGAATGAAGGATGTGCGTGGGGCAGCAGATCAGTCGAAAAACCTCCCGTTGTGGAATGGTGCGGCAAGTTCCGTGATGGTCGCGTTACGACGCAGGACGCAGGTCGATGTGGAAGGGATCATAAGTTACGCAGACTCAACTGGGAGACACTCAAGCATCTGCCCTATAGCCCTGATCTCTCCCCATGCAATTATCACTCCTTCGGTCCCTTTGAAAAGGCCGTTCCCGTCGGAGAGGTTGTGCAGCAGGCAGTAATGGACTGCTTCAAGCAGCGGGACACGGTGTCCTAC
This sequence comes from Schistocerca serialis cubense, assembly GCF_023864345.2. NCBI lineage: Eukaryota > Metazoa > Arthropoda > Insecta > Orthoptera > Acrididae > Schistocerca > Schistocerca serialis. The sequence continues at coordinate 942,682,072 of NC_064638.1, forward strand.
AAATCGGGTATCTTCAATCTCGGTGTGCCTGTGGGATGATTGGCCCAGCACACGGCGATTTTGCGTGATTGGCACAGCGATTCTGGACTGTACAGCCTTCGAACAGGAACTTATTGGAAGGATGAATTAAAAAAGACCTTCAGTCACAGATTTTCGTGTTTTATTAAATAAATGGTACACTTCACACCCCGTGGGTCGATCAAGTGTAAATTGTCTTAATACACGATTTATTTTTGCTCTTGAATGAGGTTAAATGCGAAAAGGTTTGATGCTAGGTTATGAATTTCGTAAGTCAAATGCGGAACAGTGGGAAAAATGAACAGTGTAAACGTACCACGTAATTCGAAAAAAGCGTCTTTAACTTTTTAACGCATCATACTTTGGTTTCTCCATCCTGTTCGTGCATGTCAGGAGGCATACTTGCATACACATTTTTGTAAACAGTTAACAGATGTTTTTGTAGGCATGGTGTGATCAAACATGAATTTATTCATAGTGCCAGAGGTCTAATTATTAAACAGTTGACATACGCAGGGAATAACTTAAGATCAGGTCTTCAAAATTACTAAACTAACTGTGAATGTCGAAATCTGTCTTCATTTGAAATAGATTCTGGTTTAAATGAATAGACAGATTTTGCAAGCCACAGTTATTTTAGAAATTTTAAAGATCTAGCCTAATGTCACTCCCTACATATGTAAACTGTTAAATAGTTAGATCTCTGACGCTACGAATTAATTCATCTCTGATCACACCATGTCGGTGGGTCTGCCCACCGCTAGTTTTTCGTGAAATTCCTCTGCGGTCTTGGAAATACCGTAGGCTACAGTCAGTATGTTGAATGTTCTTTCTCCTAAGACCACTTGCCGCCTCAGAGATTCGTTGCAAGAACCACTATGCAATGTTGATGGTACCAGTATCCACTGCTTTTGTCAAGTTCCTAATGCACTGGGAAAAAGTGTGCTACTAATTGTACTTTGCTACAAGCATACTGGAACACTTACATTTGGACCTTTTTTTCTTTGTAACGCACAACCGCGATAGATGCATATTTAACTCTGTTTCCAGCACTTTTGTAGGCCGTATATATTTATTACTGGATAAGTTTGAGACAGATGCTCTATGTCGAGGTGGTAGATTTGATGCATGTTGCATGGGGGCTTATTTATTAAATTTGAAAATCTTTTTTATTTTTGGTAGCTGTATGTCCGATTACGCTGTATCGTAAACGGTTGGCCCTGACTAGTTTTTGTACGCAACCTGACTGCATAGAACAACAACAAAGAATGAAATGAAAATTTCCATTAATACAATTAATTAATTAAGTCCCCAGCAACTGTAAAACCTACGAAGCCAACAAAGCACAAGTGTAGCTGTTCTGTGTGTGGAAGTGTGATTCAACGTACACATCTGGCACGGTTCTTCTTCAATAAGACAAGAAATTTTAAATATAATTTATACTGAAGTAATTAAACAATAGAAATACTATAATTGCGTAAGGAAAGCAGAATTACACCCTAATACAAGAACACAAGCCAGATGCTTTGTTGACTGAACCTGTAATGACGCATTATTTAAGACATTGAGATAATAAAAAGAAAAGGAAGTATCGAACACAGATAGCTTTACAGCTATGACGAAGGAAACTGGTTTTGCGGGAAATGTTAGGGGCGAAAAGAATTTCGAACAAGTTAATATGGAGCAGCTGATGAGTGCAATATTAAATTTGGGATCACAATTACGATCTGAATTAAAAACATATAGGGAAACAATGGAAACACGGTTAGACTCACTGGGATTACAAATAGGAACAATTAAAACCGAGATGGGAACTTTGGGATCTGAATTAAAAACTGATATGGGAACAATGGAAACACAGTTTAGATCTGAATTAAAAACACAGATGGGGACAATGGAAACACGGTTAGGATCTGAATTAAAAACAGTGGCAACACGTTTAGAAACAGATGGAAACAATGGAAACACGGTTAGACTCACGAATAGGGACATGTTTCAAAAATATGAAAGATGAATTAAAGAAAGAAATCAGAAGAAGTACAACCGATTTTGAATTCTCACAATAATAGATTAATTGCAGTAGAGATTAGACAAAGGGAACAGGATAGAGAACAGGAAGAAAGAGATCGCGTGATAGTACAGAAATTTTCAGAATTAAATTTACAACGTGCACACGATAAGGAAGAAATAATTGAAAGAATCGAGGAATCCGTACCAAATGACAGAATAAATAACTTACCGCAACAGTGTGAACAGTTAACTAATAAATGTGACAACACCGAAACCCGAGTCGCGACATTTACAGAAGACGTAAATAAACAGAAAGAACAATTAAGTGACTCATCGGAAAGAGTTGAGAAGATCTCAGCTAAATTGACAAGTGTTAGTTTAGCAGAAGGGTTTGAGGAAAATAATTTGTTTCATTTACGTGATGCAACAAGAGAGCGCCAGGCGCGTGAACTTGACAATAATCGTCATTGGGACTGGAACAGACGCGGTAGGTCTTTGTCGCCACGAGGCGAAAACTTTGAATATAAACACTTTTTGACTGTTCGGAAATTTAAGATCTTTCGTAATTCTAAGAATGACATACATCCATGTTCATGGTTAGATCAATTTATGTACGCACTCCCACCAAATTGGCCACTTAGTCACAAACTGGAAATTATGTGCGGCTATTAAGGTCCTCAGGGGATTCACTACTCTAAGTGAATATGTGCCGTAGCGTGCATGGGGGCTTAATTATTATTAAATTTGAAAATAATTTTTATTTTTCGTAGCTGTATGTCCGATTACGAGGTCTCGTAAACGGTTGGTCCTGACTAGTTTTAGTACGCAATCTGACTGCATAGAACAACAACAAAGAATGAAAGAAAATTTCCGTTAACACAATTAATTAATGAAGTCCCCAGCAACTATAAAACCTACGAAACCAAAACACAAGTGTAATTGTTCTGTGTGTGGGAGTGTGATTCAACGTACACATCTGGCACGGTTCTTCTTCAACAAGATACGAAATTTTAAATACCATTTATACTGAAGCACTTTAAAAAAATAGAAATACTATAATTGCGCAAGAAAACCAGAATTACACTCTAATACAAGAACACAAGCCAGATGCTTTGTTGACTGAACCTGTAATGACGCATTATTCAGGACATGGAAATAATGAGAAAAAAAGAAAAGGAGTTTGTTACCTCATTTATATTGATGAAAATCACTCTAATCCTTACAATATCTCCACACCGACTCGCTACTACCACATCTCAACGAGAACTGACTACTGCCACATCTCGACAAGCACTCTTCACTACGACATCTCAGCAAGCACTGACTACTACGAGTTCTCAACAAGCACTGCCCTCCGCTACTTCTCAATAATCACTGGCAGTGGAGGCGGCGAAACAAAACTCTCTGGCGCTGTGGCTCAGTGTAGCCACCTTTCAATGTAAGACTACATTGTATGTCTAAGGTCTTTGACTCTGAAAAGAAACTTCAAACATGTCTATTAGAAATGAGATCTGTGTTGTTTGAACACTTGCGTATAAGAGACCTGAGATTGACTTCTGTAGAAATGCTTCCTGGACAAGTGTCTATTAGCTATTTTCAGCACGTTCACGAACGTGTGCAAATAAAATAGAAACTTCTTATAGTAACTCAAGTGCACAGTTCTCTAAAGGAGGTTACATGTGCCAGTCTTCATTAAAATTCGTTTATAGGTGCCACGAATGTAAAATGCTTCGTGCCGGTGGCTGAGTTTCACTGCTAGCGGGATGAACAATGCCGTTGACTCATTTTTCTCAGTCTGTGCAGCGACGCCATAAATTAGTTTAATATTTCAAATTGTCGTTAAAGGATACCAGTTTTTTAAAAACAAAACTAGGGGTGATTGAATGTTCGCTCGTAAGCACCGCGAATCATTCTTATGTTTAAACAGCTTCTGTGGGTGACACTTGATTAAATGCGCTTTTCTGTGACGCGTTCTGGTGGTAAAGATGTGAAAGAAATCACTTAAAAAAAAAAGGACACATTTTTGGAAATACTCTCATAAACAGTTCATAAAAAGCGGTCTTATAAACGTCAGTAGATGGAAGTTATTCACATTTTTAAACTAAACGGAAATCTCTGTGTAGTGATGTCTTTTCCTTACTAGGTTTCAATCCTAAATGTGTTTTTCAGTACCACATAATGTAAAAGCCGTTTTTATGAAACTGACTCGTACTTCAAAGACTTAGCCTTTTACAAACGCTAGAAATTGAAACAAATAATCGCACTGAAGACTAAGTTGTGTTTAAAGTAATTCTGCATTAGGCTTTTGATACTTTTTATCCCTCCTTCTCAGTTTCTCTACACTCTACAGCGTAATGTAATTTGCGTGAAATGCGCAACACGCGGTTTACACGTTTTCACGAAAATTTTCTGAATTTCGCATTGTGAACCAGTAGCGCCGTCATGCCTGTGCTGTACATAGCATTCAGGCTGTGACGTAACCAGAAGCAGCCGCAGCAAGCCTTCCCGCACGAAGGCCCTCTCCCTCCCCCGTCCCCCTCACCATCCCCACGTTAGCATATCAACGCTTCCCTCTGTAACGGATCCTGCGCATGGTCCCGTATTCGGAGAACAGTGTTACCTGCTACGCTGTTTCTACAGAGGTGGGTCTGTGGTAGCGAACTCTACCTCCGTATCTAAACCGGTGGTCGGTGACACATGCTAGACCATTTGCGCTCGACTCAGAAGTAGCTGATTCGGGTCGTGACGTTGATAGGAAGTTTCACCACACATGTCCGAGCGACGAGGCGAGGACAGTTGGCGGTGTACTGTTTGTAACATTTCGGCTGTGTGCCATTACCCTTGATTAGATCACAAACCTCTCAGCAGTGTCTTGTAAAGAGATTGCATGTGACACAGGTGATGGTGATATATTTATCCGGATGTTGTCACCCTTTCCTGCCTCTTTCCTATCAACACAGCACAAACGCGATTCTGCACCATACACGAATTAAACAGCGATACACACTAAGAAATTACACCCAGTCGCGGCACTAACATTTCAAGGAAGGAAAACTATCAATCTGTTAGAAAAAAAAAAAAAACGGTTCAAATGACTATGAGCACTATGAGACTTAACTTCTGAGGTCATCAGTCCCCTAGACTTACAACTACTTAAACCTAATTAACCTAAGGACATCACATACCCCCAATCCGAGGCAGGATTCGAACCTGCGACCGTAGCGGTCGCGCGATTCCAGACCGTAGCGCCTAGAACCGCTCGGTCACTCCGGCCGGCTGTTAGGAGAAATGAAACCTTTCCGATAAGGAGACTGAGGCTACCGCTTAAGATCTCGTAGTCAGCAGTATCATACCAAACAATTATTGGCGAGTATCAGTTCCGGCAGTAAATATGTAAGTGGCACAGAGACCCCATCAACCGATGATTCGGTGTATGGTACACGTAACTTGATGATCGCCTCTCAGTTTGACATCTAAATATTGTCACTTTGGCACTCATATCCGGCTATCATACCTAACGATTATCTCTTCATAATACCTGCTCTAAAATACTTACGGGAACCCGTCCCAGAACTGGTTGTGTTTTCATCGTTCTCTTCTCCTTCACATTATTAATGGTCTATAAAGCAGAAGTAGCTCAAAATTTGTATCAACAGTTAGGATTACTGGTCAAAGTACTTGCGAGAAAATCAGTGAGATATCAATTACTTTGTGATTCACCCTAGAGACAACGTTCGTATGTTATACCACCAAATTTCTCTCCTGATACAAATCTGTGAAAAAATAGAAAATTTATTTTACTACTAGAAATATTTTTTAAATTTAGGTAGATAGTGTATGTAACTATCATATTTTAGAATTTTTTTGAAAATAGTCGGCAGGGTTATTCTAATTATAGGTGTCAGTTTTGGTGAATTTGAGATCAGTCATTTAAGTGAAAAGTGTATCTGAATGATAAAAAATTCACGTCTCCAGTAAGTTGCAGATAATGATTTACAAATTTATGAGCGTAGCACTATGCAGTTTCAGAACATTCAAGCTGCATATTCCTTGGGTCACCTGTTTCTTTATCCTCCATACATTCTCCTTTCATTCTTTTATTTATCCTAGCTTCCTTTGTAAAAGCTGCAGCAGATCTCTACGGATAATCACAGCCAATCAGTAACAGTTGACTCAGAACCATATTCGTTTCAGTCTGGAGGTCTGATTTGTTTTCAGAACATGAATCCTAGAAATTGCACCATCATTGAAAGCTATTACTGCATCCGTTACACAAATCTGCAACACTGTCCGTTCAACAAAAACTGTTTCGATTCGCTCCTCTGTGGAGCTGTTGAAGCTTTCCGTGGTATTCTATGCCAGATCCCTTTATGTACGCTTAATTGCCTCCATAACAGCAAAGAAAACTTGTGAAGGTATTGTATGCCTGTACACCCAATTTCTGTAGGTAACTGTTGAATCAAATATTATGTAGTGTTCGATGTTGCTTTGAACTGGTTGCCTCGAAACATCCGTTTGGTGTTAAATTCCTTTATGCTAACACAGAAAACACTTGCACTGAAATAGAACCATACAGCGGTAACTACGAAGCATACGTGTTTCAAATTCGGAAAGCAAGAAGTAAACAAATATATCATAAGATCTTGGTTTTTAGCGAAGGCACAGCCTTCTACATACGCCAGTACTTAATTTCCGGTAGTCACAGCTTTCTAGAATACACTAGGGTGTACCATAGAAGCTGAAAAAGAAAGAAAAACAAGAATACATCAAGTATTTTGATGCACTGTAAAATGACATAGGGTCGTGGTACCTGTGCAATATTAGTTTGAATGTAAATTTACGAACATTGTCCATAAACTATACATTTTTGTAATCGACATGAAATACTCATTTCTGTAGAGCAGAATTTTTTCAAATTTTTGGTCATTGTTCGCGAGCAGATCCCCTTAAGCCTCACAGTGTTATACGAGTTCATGTGACGGACAAAGCGTGTACGTTAGCCTTGTAAACTGTATCGCCTTTTAAATTGTACCACTAGCTTGTCTAGCTAGCAAACAACCTGCAAGGTGATGCGGCATGTTGGACTAAACATGTTGTACGTGACCAGGTGGACGGACCTTTGACAGTTTTGGCTTGCAGTGGTTTAAGTTTATATTATGCCCTGATAAAATGAATATTTGTTTCTGAAGCTAAACAGCTGCCCCCTACTGGTGTGTAAAGTCTATTTGTAATTTGTCACTTACAACTGTAGTTATTCAATGATAATATAGCGTAGAAATACTTAAAATCATCCTGGCCTATGTGCAGAAAAATTATGTTTAAGTAGTATGGCGTCGTCATAGAAAATATACCACCTATTTTCTTAAATATTGTTCCGGTATATTTGAAAATATTCGCTATACATGTTTCAGTAAATGATTCGATCTAACAATTGATGTAACAGCTGTACTGTTATATGTACTGCCTGCTATAACTTTGGGGACCGATGACCACAGATGTTAAGCCCCATAGTGCTCAGAGCCATTTGAACCTGCTATAACTGTAGCTAGAGATAATAGTGGAATCACGATTTGCCAGTCTACACACACCATTCGTAGTCTGTAGCCGCTAGACGTTGCATTTTTAAGACATTTGCAGCGTATTACAACCAAGTGGCTGCCAAATATCTTCGCACAGACCCTGACAGCAATAATAGTCAGACAATGACAGTTCAGCTATTAGGAGACTCGTACGGCAAGGTTGCTACCGCACAAAATTCTCTGAGACTTCTCCATAACTGTAACTTGGACATTTTCGGGGATTCGGACTTCTTGGCGACTAAATCAAATCCATAATCAGAAGCTAGAAATTAAGAAGAAAAACTGAGTGAACAGATAAATCGAGAACTCCCAGGAAAATTTACGCAAATTATTGGAAACTGTCCACTCAACTCCCACAAGACGAACATGTAGCCAGTGTGTCGGTAGGCCCACAAAATACCTCCCCTAACCCGACTCTACAAAAAAGAATAAGAAGCAGAGCAATAGCATCTGCTACTGTTATCACCGGTAGTCTTTACGACAGGCTTCTCATTGACAGAATCTGATGATAACAAAAGGAGACCTATCAAAACTATAACCGGCAAAACCTAAAGTGGCAAGAGGTCTTCATGTTGGTTCTGCAAGATCTGAGAATTATACCAGGAGCAACATTAAGCTCTTTAAGTGTTGTGTACAATTCCGTATTCGGTGTGCGAAAGTAAGTTTAAAGAAAAAATTATTTCATTGCTTCAAACCTGAATGAGTAGCTGATGTTGAAATTGTTGAGTATAAGTTCAAAAGTAGCCTAATACGGGGTGTTCAAAAAGTCTCTCTGCAGTGCCGTATAATTGTTAGCCGCACGTGCCGTATTATTGTTCGCTTGCACAAAGATACTGCAATGGTAGTCTGTACCCATTCATAGGAGAACTTGTGTTAAGTGAAATACTGAACAGTTATTTTCAACAAGATGGTGCAGCCGCGCATAGAGCTCGCGTTTCAGTGTCACTGCTTTCTGACGTTTTTGGTGAGCGTATAATTTCACAGGGACTTTAGCCACCACGATCGCCTGACCTAGCAGCACCTGACCTTTTTCTTCTCTGGCGCAGCGAAATCAACTGTCTATAAAAACTGTGCAAAATCCATCGATGAATTGAAAACGGCAATATCCACTTCCACTGCTTCTGTTACAAACATGTTTAGATGAATTGAATTGTGTATTCAACAACAGGGGGGGGGGGGGACATTTTCAACAACACTTAATGTGTAAGTTTGTAAGTAAAAATGAATATTCCATAAATTAATAACTTGTATTTCACTGAGTTTCATTTCGGTATATTCACTGCTGCATACGGCAAGCGCGGCTAACAATATATGGCACTGCGGACTGACGTTTTGAACACCACCTATTTTACACTACTGGCCATTAAAATTGCTACAGCAAGAAGAAATGCAGATGATAAACGGGTATTCATTGGACAAACATATTATACTAGAACTGACATGTGATTAAATTGTCACGCAACTTGGGTGCATAGATCCTGAGAAATCGGTACCCAGAACCACCACCTCTGGCCGTAACAACGGCCTTGATACGCCTGGGCATTGAGTCAGAGCTTGGATGCCGTCTACAGGTACAGCTGCCCATGCAGCTTCAACACGACACCACAGTTCATCAAGGGTAGTGACTGAGGTATTGTGTCGAGCCAGTTGCTCGGCCACCATTGACCAGACGTATTCAGTTGGTGAAAGGTCTGGAATGTGCTGGCCAGGGCAGCAGTCGAACATTTTCTGCATCCAGAAAGGCTTGTACAGGACCTACAACATGCGGACGTGCATTATCCTGCTGAAATGTAGCATTTTGCAGGGATCGAAAGAAGGGTAGAGCCACGGGTCGTAACACATCTGAAATTTAACGTCAACTGTTCAAAGTGCCGTCAGTGTGAACAAGAGGTGACAGAGACGTGTAATCAATCACGCCGGGTGATACGCCAGTATGGCGATGACGAATACACGCTTTCAATGTCCGTTCACCTCGATGTCGCCAAACACGGATGCGACCATCATGATGCTGTAAACAGAACCTGGATTCATCAAAAAAAATGAAGTTTTGCCATTCATGCACCCAGGTTCGTCGTTGAGTACACCATCGCAGGTGCTCCTGTCTGTGATGCAGCGTCAAGGGTAACCGCAGCCATGGTCTCCGAGCTGGTAGTCCATGCTGCTGCAAACGTCGTCGAACTGTTCGTGCAGATGGTTGTTGTCTTGCAAACGTCCCCGTCTGTTGACTCAGAAATCGAGACGTGGCTGCACGATCCGTTACAGCCACGCGCGTAAGATACCTGTCATCTCGACTGCTAGTGATACGAGGCCGTTGGGATCCAGCACAGGGTTCAGTCTTACCCTCCTGAACCCACCGATTCCATATTCTGCTAACAGTCATTGGATCTCGACCAACGCGAGCAGCAATGTCGCGATACGATAAACCGCAATCGCGATAGGCTACAATCCTACCTTTATCAAAGTCGGAAACGTGATGGTACGCATTTCTCCTCCTTACACGAGGCATCACAACAACGTTTCGCCAGGCAACGCTGGTCAACTGGGGTTTGTGTATGAGAAATAGGTTGGAAACTTCCCTCATGTCAGTACGTTGTAGGTGTCGCCATCGGCGCCAACCTTTGTGAATGCTCTGAAAAGCTAATCATTTGCATATCACAGCATCTTCTTCCTGTAGGTTTAATTTTGCGTCTGTAGCACATCTTCGTGGTACAGAGAGTTTAATGGCTAGTAGTGTATATTTACTGCGGCATACAGAACGCGCGGCTAACAATCGTACGGCACTGCGAAGAGACTTTTGGAACACCCCATATTTTACCTAAAAGGCATGTATAAGGGGTTCAGATTTGTTTGCTAATATCTTAATAATTAAAATAAATATTGGTCATATTCGCCAAATTTCTCTATTTGTTTGCATCTCTCCACCAATTTTGCTATATCGTTTACAGTGTAAAAAATTTATTTTCGAAACTTTCTAAGTATATGTATCTGAGAGAACAGGCTACACACTTACTAAACCGCCCAGTCTCATTAATGTGACCACACGTCAAAGACATGAATAACCACCTTTTGCAGCGGGGACCGCTGTGAGATGTGTGCGAAGAGTGGTGAGGTACCGACAGAGATATGGATGCCTGCCGTCTCCAGTGCCGTGGTCAGCTGCGTTAGGTTGTCTGTAGAGGACCCATGGCGCGAACAGTTCGATGGAGGTGGTCCCACAGATTCTTCAGCTGGGTTTAAATCAGGGTAGTTTAGTGGCCAGGGGTATGGAAATCTCATCCTGGTGCTCAGGCAAACCACGCACGTAGACTGCGTGCTTTGACACATTGCATTGTCCTGCCGGGTGACTCCTTCTTGCTGAGGCAAAAAGAACTACATGTAGCGGTCGACATGGTCCCCAAGCATAGATGCGTTTGATTTCAGGCCAACAGAACATAAAATGTAATTCATCTGAAAAGGCCACTTAGTTGGGCGTCCAGTTGCGGTTTTGGCGAGCAAATTCCAGGCTTCGTCGGAATGGGTGCATGAACTAGTCGCCTGCTATGGAGGCCCATATGCACCAACGTTCCCTGAAAAGTCGTTGAGTAGTCACTGTTGGTAGTCCCTTTGTTGATCTGGGCGATCAACTGCTCCGCAGTTGCACGTCTATTGGCTCGTACACGTGTCCAGAGCCGTCGTTCATTATGGTCCGTGGTGAACCACAGTTGACTAGGCACCAGTTTCGGATAATGCCATTTTGCCATGAACGATATACTTTAACCACAACGGCAAGCAAATAGTGTACAACCTTAGCTGTTTCGGGAATGCTTGCATCCATTGCCCGAAAGACAATGATCCTGCTCTTCTGAACGTCAGATAAGTCCAGCGGCTATAAAGATCCGAACGAGACATGAACCCGACACTTCGGCTGAAGATGGCAAGTAAGAAACTTGCTGAAACGTTGCTGGAAAACAACACATTGATTCAGCTGTCAACCCGAGATTTTATTATCGATATTCGCCGAGGAAGCCTGTGCATTCTCAGATAAATCGCTCAGATTCCGCAATACGACAACGACCGCATTGTTTCGCGTCCCCCGGTGAAGCTTATATACCCTACACTGCTACTGCCGCCTCGTGTCGTCTGTGACTGGTTATTGCAAATTGGCACCGACATAGGCGTTTGTCACATTGTCACTGTAGTATTACATTTAGATGTTGTTGTTGTTGTTGTTGTTGTTGTTGTTGTGGTTGTGGTCTTCAGTCCTGAGACTGGTTTGATGCAGCTGTCCATGCTGCTCTCCTGTGCAAGCTTCATCATCTCCCAGTAACTACTGAACCCCACATCCTTCTGAATCGGCTTAGTGTATTCATCTCTTGGTCTCCCTCTACGATTTTTACCCTCCACGCTGCCCTCCAGTGCTACATTTGTGATCCCTTGATGCCTCAGAATATGTCCTACCAACCGCTCCCTTCTTCTAGTCAAGTTGTGCCACAAACTTCTGCCCAATCCTATTCAGTACCTCATCATTAGTTATATGATCTACCCATCTAATCTTCAGCATTCTTCTGTAGCACCACATTTCAAAAGCTTCTATTCTCTTCTTGTCCAAACTACCTATCGTTTATGTTTCACTTCCATACATGGCTCCACTCCATACAAATACTTCCAGAAGCGACTTCCTGACACTTAAATCCATACTCGATGTTAACAAATTTCTCTTCTTCAGAAACGCTTTCCTTGCCATTACCAGTCTATTTGATATCCTCTCTACTTCGACCATCATCAGTTACTTTGCTCCCCAAATAGCAAAACTCCTTTACTACTTTAAATGTCTCATTTCCTAATCTAATTCCCTCAGCGTCACCAGACTTAATTCGACTACATTCCATTATCCTCGTTTTGCTTTTGTCGGTGTTCATCTTATATTCTCCTTTCAAGACACTGTCCATTCCGTTCAACTGCTCTTCCAAGTCCTTTGCTGTCTCTGACAGAATTACAATGTCATCGGCGAACCTCAAAGTTTTTATTTCTTCTCCAATCACTGGATAAGCCAACATATTTTGAAAAACCATTGAAACTTTCTGTATTTATACATTGTATCATCAACTGAGCGCTTGAAGGAGGAGAGGAGTTAGAGAGTCAACTGTAACACAGCTGCTGTGTTGATGAGACAATGGATTAGTCCTCTTAATTTATGTCGTCCCGAATGTAGGGTATTCAGCACTTCCTCCAGTTCCATAGCCAATTAGCTGGTTGGGTGAATTAGATCATGTACTTTGTACATCTCATTGTTTGTGTAGAGGAATCGTTGGTATTTATTACACACAATTAGAAGTAACCACATTCACGTTGGTGGGAAGTGAGGGCCTAGTAAAGCACATGAAGCGGTGGGGCTCATAGTTCATATTCGTAATGGTGGTTTTCATGAAGGAAGAAACTCAACTACGTTGAACGTCTGCTACCGTCACCCTTTGCGAATCAGGCAGACAGATCATATGGTCCACTTTCTTCGCCTTAATGTCATCGGCGACCTGAAAGTTCGGCGGGAAAACACCTTGCTTTGAAGTCAGGGTATTTATTTGCTGGCTTCAAAGATCGCTTGGCTTGAATCCCCTTGAGAGTTTTGTTGGTCTGTTCAGCATGACTCACCGTCGCTTGCTGAACGTAATGATGCAGTGCATGCTCGGACTAATCATTGCGATAAGAGGCTGTACGCTAAAGGGGAATTTCCCGCTAATTCCGTCGCTTATCAGTGTATATTTCCTAACATCACTGCTGCGGCGTGGTAACAGTTTCTCTCTCTCTCTCTCTCTGGTCGGCCGTTTTTGAGCGAGTGGTTCCAGGCGCTTTGATCTGGAACCGCGCGACCGCTCCGGTCGCAGGTTCGAATCCTGCCTCGGGCATGGATGTTTGTGATATTCTTAGGTTGGTTAGGTTTAAGTAGTTCGAAGTTCTAGGGGACTGATGACCTCAGATGTTAAGTCCCATAGTGCTCAGAGCCATTTGAACCATTTTTTCGTCTCTTACGTGTTTCTTTCGGTTACCTTCTGTACTATAGTGTAGCAGTTCTTTTCAGTGGATGGTCAAAGTTTCGTTGGGCTATGTTAGCTGACAGTGACGCGTCATGAGAAAGTTACTTATCTCGGGCCTCAGTACCTACCAGGAGTTTTACGGACGTATGTCATCGACCGTCAAGGTATCCGATCTAGTTCCCGCTGAAATGTGATGGACGAAATTCAGACATGCTGCTTCGTAGTCTACCAGCGTGGTGGCACCGTGCTTTTGTTAGGGAACGACTGTGAAAAGTATCATACGCCACATCGTGTTGGTGACGTTGGCACTGTGAGAGGTGTCTTGCATTCGTGGGTGAACAATACTTCCGCTGAATCAGGGTGGCCGACATTCCAGAGTTCGACTGTTGCGTAATCCGGAACATCTATTCACAATTAGCTTCCCGGGGAAATGTCGCCTCAACCGTGAGACACCGAGCGCTTCAACTGTCTGCGAAACAGTTGTGGATAAAGGGCAGCAGAAATCATCGGAGTAGCAGTCTTGTTTATCGGATAGTTAACCCGTTTCCCAAACGAATTTGCTTGTCACAGTGTTTGTGTATCTTCTTTTCGCCGTCTTTAAAAGTGGTGAACCTGCCTGTCTGGATCCGCTAATGATATGCAATCGCCGCCTACTATTTAACAGTGGTTTTTATAACAGCATTTAGTTCGCCATTAATTTATTTCCATAACGTGTTTCAAAGGTTTAACCTACTATCAGGTGGGATTATTTGTGTTAATGACATGTGTGCGTTGTTTTAACGATTTGAGGATGAGCTGTGGCAGTGTCTAGTAGAGAAACAAAGCATTGTTTCAGAACACGTTTCTGATGGGGAGATGTTTGACTAAAAACTAAACGTAAATGTAAATGTGAAAATAAAACGATGAAAGTAGAATAGGCTACCCCCTCCCTCCCCCCCGCTTGTCTATCGTAATGCATGACACACGCTGTCGCACTTTGTAAACAAATAAGGTCTCTAGAAAATGATGTGTGGAAAGAACGTACAGCAAAACAGACACATACAGTAGATAGAGCAAAACAAAACTAATTTCGGAGAAAGTCTTCAAGGATTGTGGAGATCATTGGTTGAATAGACAAATAGGTATGTTAGATTAAATATTTCAAGTGGTACATTACTATTTCTGTCGTTTTTATGTAGCCGAAACTTCGTACTCGTTTATGTAATCAAGTGGCATGTTGAAGTGAAATGATTCTATTGTAAACAGTGATAAAATTATACATAAATAACAAATTAGGTTGGGATTCAGAGAGAGGATGAAAGGAATGCCAGAAGGAGAGCAAAGTTTCGGTTATGTCAGAGCTTTGAGTTTGTTAGGCTTACATCCGTTGCATAACTCAAAGCTACTGTTGAGAAGTAACACACAGATAAAGAATTAAGTGTATTCAGGTGTAATCATAATAATATATGTAATGTCAGGCTGAACTGGGGTACAAACTGCGAATCGTCTTAGGGGGATCGATTGAGTGTTGTGAGTTAGGTAAGTCGGCTTCTCGTCCAGAAAAATCGAAGAAACATCAAACAACAACTAATTAAAGATAAATACGAATTCAAAATTGGTAATACCCAGACTGTAAATTTTTCTCTCGGGACACATTGGAAGGTACGTTTGGGAACTTTTAGTTTACGAAATATAGTGTTCGTAATTTTCTCTTGTATTATTTCGTTTCTTTCCCCGCACATCACTCACTGTCTTCAATTGTGCTGAAAGAAGGAATACTGAAGAACTAGTTAAGATTTAATTGTGAACTAGTAAAACTTTCTCTTCGTCGTTGGTCATGCAGCAGTTAGTCTTACTACTATTAATTTTCCAATCTAGTTTCAAACTTACTGTATTCATTTCCTTTTTTAAATGTGTTGTTGTAGTTCTAAAAAGTAATGCCTCCGAATTATTTATGTGAATACATTAAAAACTTTTTAAATGAAACTAACATTATTTTCTACATCTTTATTCTTCTCGTCTACATATTTCTCAGCAAGGTCGCCCTGGCGACGAACATATTTCTCCCAACGAAATACTAGTTTATTGATGCCGTCACTGTGGAATGTTTGATTTGGTTAATAGAGCGCTGGCTTCACCTCTGTTGCACCGTTTTGTCTCTGTCAGAGTGGAGTCCTCGAAGATGTACTTAAGTTCTGGAAACAGACAAAAATCGGTTGGGGCCAAGTGGGGACAGTGTGTGACCGTTTATAGTGAACCTAAGGCATCGGATTGTTGCAGACGTTGCAGCAATCTACTTAGTCCGGCATTGTCATGCTGAAGGGTGGGGCACTGTACGTGCTGACGAATTCTTAGAATTTGAAGCTCGATTACATAATGTTGTGTCTCACCTACCGACAATATTACGTTAAACACCGCCATGCTACACGCTGCAATTCGGATCCTTCTAGAAGGATATTCGGAGAAAAAGATACAGAACGTTAATAACGTTTGTTTTATTTTAAAAGCCTTGAGTATCTACACAAAAAGTTGAGAGGCCTGAATTTTTCAGCAAGTCCTCGTAGAAGACAATATAGTCTCGTCGGTTAAGCGACTACGTTTTGGCTATGTTGCATCAACATACAATCTTCTTTTTTTTTTAGCAGAAGGATCTGAAAACCTGCTCCAGGACGTCTTTATGGTTGATGTACATATAGTATGAAACTAGAGTTTCTTATGAGAAGAAAAGGACACGTTGTGAAATAACGGCTGTGGAAAAAAATGCTCGTCGCAATCGTCACATGTAGCACAAAGTAAGTCTCGTCAGTATTAAAGCTCATAATTTATTAGAGCGCCGTTTTGAGCTGGCAATAAACTACTCTCGCGAGCCAGTCAAAGAGACTATGGCACGTATTCTGACTGCCAAAAAGAAAATGTAGTTGTCCACGACGCTCGCTTTCAAAACTCTAATTCTACCTATACCTAAGTATCGCTTGCCAGTCTGCTACCCTCGCCAAATAGAACTGATTGAGGAAACAGAATATACAAAGAAGAAAGGCGAGTTTCGTCGCAGGCTCGTTCAGTAATCACGAAAGTGTCACGGAGATGCTCGAGCGACTTCCCTGGTAGAAGCTAAGAGTGTCTCTGTGCATCACTGGAGACTGTACGTTACTGGAACAGTCAGCCAGTATATTACTTTCTCCTGCGCACATCCTGCGAAGAGATCACGAACGTCAAATTAGAAATATTGCAGCTCTCACATAGGCCTATCAACAATCGTTATCCCGCGCACCATTTGCACCTGGGACAGAATGACAGTGGCAGACAAAATACCTTCCGCCACGGCACACGAACGATAAGATGGGTTACGGAGTGTAGACGTCATTGCAGAAGCATACCAAGAGCATTGCTCACTTCCAGTCTTCGCCCGTACACGCGCTCCCTCCATAAAATTCTACATTCACTGAAGTGAAGTGCCTCTTACCTAAGACTTGCCTGCTTCACATCTAAACCAAATCGTATTAACCTTCTGCCTGTAACGACAAATACGCTATACTTACACACGTGTTTGTAAATCATTTTTTACTCGAATTTTTCCTTGCTAGTGCCTCGTGAAACATTCATCACTCCTTGTGATATATCCACTACAGCGCCGCTTGAGTAGGCACTTCGCAGTCCACTGAAGGTCATAAGGAGCATTTAGTGGATGTTGCCGTAGATGGCGAAGGCTGTAGAAACGCTTACGGAGTTATTGTGGTGGAATGTTTGCCGCAGAAGGCGGCGGTTGCGTCACAAGAGCTGGGAATGGAGCACGTCCGCTGTTTGGTGGCCACGGGCGAGGAATGGAGTGTGTCTGGCCGCCGGCGAAGATATTAGTCGTGACTAAGGTGTCCGCTTTGTCCTCTCACATACGTAGCCACTGGTCGGTCCTTACCAGGTCCAGAATGGGGACAATGACACCGTCTGACTGGTTGTCCAAGTTGAAGGGCAAATATGTTAGTTCTTACTACACTACTGGCCATTAAAATTGCTACACCAAGAAGAAATGCAGATGATAAACAGGTATTCATTGGACAAATATATTATACTAGAACTGACATCTGATTACATTTGGGTGCATAGATCCTGAGAAATAAGTACCCAGAACAACCACCTCTGACCGTAATAACGGCCTTGATACGCCTGGGCATTGAGTCAAACAGAGCTTGGGTGGCGTATACAGCTACAGCTGCCCATGCAGCTTCAACACGATACCACAGTTCATCAAGAGTAGTGACTGGCGTATTGTGACCAGGCAGTCGCTCGGCCACCATTGACCAGACGTTTTCAGTTAGTGAGAGATTTGGAGAATGTGCTGGCCAGGGCAGCAATCGAACATTTTCTGTATCCAGAAAGGCCCCGTACAGGGCCTGCAACATTCGGTCGTGCATTATCCTGCTGAAATGTAGGGTTTCGCAGGGTTCGAATTAAGGGTAGAGCCACGGGTCGTAACACATTTGAAATGTAACGTCCACTGTTCAAAGTGCCGTCAATGCGAACAAGAGGTGACAGAGGTATGTAACCAATGGCACCCCATACCATCACGCCGGGTGATACACCAGTAAGGCGATGACGAATACACGCTTCCAATGTGCGTTCACCGCGATGTCGTTAGCAGGCGCTCCTGTCTGTGATGCAGCGTCAAGGGTAACCGCAGCCATGGTCTCAGAGCTGATAGACCATGCTGCTGCAAACGTCGTCGGACTGTTCGTGCAGATGTATGTTGTCTTGCAAACGTCCCCATCTGTTGACTAAGGGATCGAGACGTGTCTGCACGATCCGTTAGAGCCATGCGGAGAAGATGCCTGTCATCTTGACTGCTAGTGATACGAGGCCGTTGGGATCCAGCACGGCGTTCCATACTACCCTCCTGAACCCACCGATTCCATATTCTGCTAACAGTCGTTGGATCTCGACCAACGCGAGCAGCAATGTCGCATGTTGTATGTGTCGCCACCTTGTGTGAATGCCCTGAAAAGTTAATCATTTGCATGTCACAGCATCTTTTGCCTGTCGGTTAAATTTCTCGTCTGTAGCACGTCATCTTCGTGAAGTATGTGCGAGATGGGTTCCAAAACATTTGAACTTTTGCGACAGTATGAGGCTGAAGTGAAGACACTTCTTCACCCTATTGTAACAGGAAATGAAAGTTGGGTGCATTTTTACGAACCTGAACGAAAGTGGGCTTCAGTGGAGTGGCGAAATTCATCTCCGAAACCCAAGAAGGTGCGCCTTTAAAGAAGCGCTAGTAAGGTCATGTGGAATATAAAGTAAGTTGCTTGAGTCGAACGCAAGTGCAAGAGTGCCAGGTATTTGTTTAGGGTCCATAAGGGAGCAATTTTTGAAGATTACATGCTGAGAGATCAAAATGTGAACTGTGCGACATATGCTAACACAATTCCGAAGATAGAAAAAGCTAAAAGTACAAGAACTATTGGACAATCCGTCTAACAATTCATGGGTCCAGTTTCTGACTTTAATATACCGAAGAATGGAAAAGATAATTTGGGAAAGGTAAAGGCACCGGAGAGACAGTCCTGACGATAGGCTTGATAATGGAGAAAAAAACACTTTCATAGGATTTGGCGACCTGGGAAAAGCGACATTGTAAACACATAAAGAAGAACCAAGAAGAAACAAGAAGACCGGGAATAGTAATCGGGTTATAAAGGGTGTAAGACAGTGACACAGTATGTGGCCGCTACTGTTCAGTCTGTACATCGAAGAAACAAAGACGGAAATAAGATAGAGGTTGAAGATTGGCATTGAAATTCAGGGGTAAAAGGATATTAATGGTAAGATTCGTTGATGAGTTGCTATCCTTGGGGAAGGCGAAGAAGAGCTACAGGATCTACTGATTGGAATGAACAGTCTAATGAGTACATGAATGGCTTGATAGTAAATCGAACAAAGACAGAAGTAATTAAAAGTGCCAGAAATAAGAACAGAAAGGAACTTGACATCAGAATTGGTGATAACGAAATGAAGGAATTCTGCTACCTTGGAAGCAAACTAATCCATGACAGACGAAGCAAGGAAGACATACGAAGCGGACTAGTACAGGCTAAGTGAGCATTCCTGGCGAAGAGAAGTCTGCTAGTATCAAACATAAGCCGTAGTGTGAGGAAGAAATTTCTAAGAACGAGTGTTTGAAGCACTGTGTTGTATGGTAGTGAATCATGGACGGTGGGAAAACGGGAACGGAAGAGCATCGAAGAGTTTGAGATGTGGTGCTACAGAAGAATGTTGAAAATCATGTGGGTTGATGAAATGAGGAATGCGAAGTTTCTTCGCAGAAACTACGAAGGAAAGAATATATGAAAAATATTGACAAGAATCGGGCGATGCTGAGGGAATTAGATTAAGAAATGAGACGCTTAAAGTAGTAAATGAGTTTTGCTATTTGGAGAGCAAAATAACTGATGGTGGTCGAATATGTAGACTGGCAATGGCAAGGAAAGCCTTTCTGAAGAAGAGAAATTTGTTAACATCGAGTATTGATTTAAGTGTCAGGAAGTCGTTTCTGAAAGCATTTGTATAGAATGTAGCCATGTATGGAAGTGAAACGTGGACCATAAATAGTGTACACAAGAAGAGAATAGAGGTTTTCGAAATGTGGTGCTTCAGAAGAATGCTGAAGATTAGATGGGTAGCTCACGTAACTAATGATTGGGCACTGAACAGAATTGAGGAGGAGAAGAGGAATTTGTGGCACATCTTGACTAGAAAAAGGGATCGATTGGTAGGACATACTGAGTCATCAAGGGATCGCCTATTTAGTATTGGAGGGCAGCGTGGAGGGTAAAAATCGTAAAGTGAGACCAAGAGATGAGTACACTAAACAGATTCAGTACGATGTAGATTGTAGTAGGTACTGGGAGATGAAGAAAATTGCACAGTATAGAGTAGCATGGAGAGCTGCGTCAAACCAGAATCTGGACTGAAGACCACAACACACCCACATATGATCATATTTTCATTAATAAACGTTGGTAAGGTATCGAGCCAAATGTTTTTCGGAAGTTTTAAATTACTGATTGCCTTGATCAAAGGCTTTCAGGTTGTCATGCGACAAAATACCAACTGCATTATTGTGCTTAAGTGTTTGAGCGGAAGGCGGTTGTTGTATCTTTGTTAGTTACTATGTTATTTGCATGTCTCACGGATTGTAACTGCGATCTCTCGCTAAGATACGGTTTCCCTGAATCAGTCCAGGCAAATGCCGTGGTGGTCAATTTCTTTCCCTGCCTATTAAACAATCAAAGATTCTCCTCCGTCTCGATGGCGACGGAATGTTAAACAGTAATCTTCCTTTTTTCTCGCTATGGTGTTTTACGAATAAGTTTACCATAATACACTTTCTCAATGGAAAAATTACGGCTGCTTGCTGACCATTTACATCAGGAATACTCAACTTCTTTTAACCACCGCCCCCTTTTGTATTGGTTAGTAGTAAAATTTTCTAATCGATCACCGGTTCCACAGTAATGGTGATTTCTGAAGTGGGGCAGTAACTTCATAAAATTAACAAAGCAGAGTTACAGCAACTTAAAGACTGTAATAAAAATTACTTATGAAATGCTTCGCCAAAATTTAATGAAAATGTTTTGAAAAGCTCTTCCGCCTACCACCCTCCGTAGAAGCTGGTACGCCCACTATCATCCGGCAGGAATGAGATTATCTGCCACTGCTTTACGAGATTATTTTTACCTTTAATCTTGAGGGTGTTGTGACTTTCCGACCATGAACTTCGCGACCCGTGACTTGAGCGCGGTGTTCCCGGCTACAAATATTTCAGCCGCAGATTTTGCAACCGTGGAAGGAAGAGTGAAGGCGGCTCTGGTCTGAAATAGCATGCTGAAAAACTGGTTCGTATTAGCCGCTGCTTTTCCAGCTGTTTTGTAAAAAGAACCTCCCTTCGCATTTTATCCAGGCGTCAAGGACTGTGGAACAGAAGCACATTTTATTTCAGTTTGTGTTTGAAGTTAATTTTACTAATCTGTTGACAATTTGCGTCGTATGTGTTGGGAAAAGAGTTAGTTTCTTATGAAAATTATACAAAAATGAGGCTGAGTATTACATTAAAATTCCATAGTGAGCAAACTGTTCCCCAGACACGTTAAGTTTTGAACATTACAAAAACCAAACATTCCTTTTCATCGCCTGTAATAAATCTAGCAACACACGAAAAAAGACAGTGGTAAAGCCTTCTTCGCATCGCGGTTTATTATGAGAATGGCAGGAGTTTATCTCCTACTAAGGTATTGTGGTACAACAGAAATGCTTACGGGTTTTTGGTCGCATTGTAATTTACAATAGTATAACGGTTGGTTGTCTTTAGCATATAGCGTTGTGCAAGGTGCTTCTAATAAGATTGGCGATCTCGTGTGTGTGTGTGTGTGTGTGTGTGTGTGTGTGTGTGTGTCAAATATGCGTACACGTACGTACAGACGGAGAGTGATGAAGGCCGGCCGCGGTGGTCTAGCGGTTCTTGGCGCTCAGTCCGGAACCGCGCGTGTGTGATGTCCTTAGGTTAGTTAGGTTTAAGTAGTTCCAAGTTCTAGGGGACTGATGACCGCAGATGTTAAGTCCCATAGTGCTCAGAGTCATTTGAACCATTTTTGAGAGTGATGAGGCAAAGTGCACGCGACATCGGATCGCAGAGCTGAAGCAAATTTTCCTGTTGCGACCAATCGAATTGCGGTGTGTGTCAGCAACGCATAAACATCAATATTTGGTACAAACTGCGAAAGACGCGTTCGATGTTGATGCGAGTGTACGGTACGGATGTGGTGAGCAGAAAATGTGTTTCTGGTTCAAATATTTTCGGGTCGGGATGTAAACTGTTAATGATGCACCACCTTGGGATCGAACATAAATATGCACGACAACAGCAAAAATGGAGTGAGACCAAAGCAGCCACAATGGCGGCGGCAGCGGCTGTCTCTTACATCGATATCCAAGGAATTGTAGCGTCAGTAAGGATCACGATAACGCCATCATTTACAATTATTTGAATAAGTGGAAGATACATTCCCAGTTTGTACCACATAAACTCAGTGATAGCAGACAACACTGATATTCGGCTATAGGCGTGTTTGGCCTAGATCCATTTTGTCCTACAAATCAGCAACCCAGCATTCCGGAGCTGCTGCTAGCAGTGTATTTCAACATGGCACTCTACGATATGTTCAATAGATCCCCGTCTCCGAAAAAGAGAGGCGACGTTCAGGTCTCTATCGCACCGGCAAGATCCACAGAGAATTGGGATACGGAAGTCAGACTGCCGACACTGTATTTTACGATGCGATTTTGAAGCAGTGGTCCAACGTGTAAGACGTGTTCGGCCTCAGTTCGAAGAGCCCTGCTTTACTACAACAGCGCTACTAGCTATGTGGGTATCTTGTAGACTAGAGTGGCACGAACCTGAAATTTCTGGCTTCTATATTGATATCGATTCCAACAAAAGCCCTTCCTCGTAGTTTGTAGCACCTGTATACACACATCAAGAACGTTTTGCATCATCCCGGTTCCCAGAACTCCTGAAGATAGACGTTGACTGTGAATATTGTATCACAGACACAGTCCCTTTGACTGTTCAGAGACGTCATTAAACCCGCTCAAAGATGTAAATAACTATGCATGAGCAGCGCCTTTTAAACGGAGGGGGTCCGACAGCCGATCAGTTTGTCTTTCCACGAGGAAGGAGGTACACGGCTCGTGATGTCTGTAGTTCAGCCATGCCTAGACGGTCAATACCGCGGTTCGATCGCGTCCGTAATGCTACTTTGTGCCAGGAAGAGCTCTCAACAAGGGAAGTGTTCAGGCGTCTCGGAGCGAACCAAAGCGATGTTGTTCGGACATGGAGGAGATACAGAGAGACAGGAACTGTCGATGACATGGCTCGCTCAGACCGCCCAAGGGCTACTACCGCAGTGGATGACCGCTACCGACAGATTATGGCTCGGAAGAACCCTGACAGCAACGCCACCTTGTTGAATAGTGCTTTTCGTGCAGCCACAGGACGTCGTGTTACGACTCAAACTGTGCGCAATAGGCTGCATGATGCGCAACTTCACTCCCGACGTCCCTGGCGAGCTCCATCTTTGCAAGCACAACACCATGCAGCACGGTACAGATTGGCCCATCAACATGCCGAATGGACCGCACAGGATTGGCATCACGTTCTCTTCACTGATGAGTGTCGCATATGCCTTCAACCAGACAATCGTCGGAGACGTGTTCGGAGGCAACCTGGGCGCCTGAACGCCACACGGTCCAGCGAGTGCAGCAAGGTTGAGGTTCCCTGATGTTTTGGGGTGGCATTATGTGGGGCCGATGTACGCCGCTGGTGGTCATGGAAGGCGCTGTAACAGCTATACGATACGTGAATGCCATCCTCCGACCGATAGTGGAACCATATCGGCAGCATATTGGCGGGGCATTCGTCTTCATGGATGACAATTCACGCCCCCATCGTGCACATCTTGTGAATGACTACCTTCAGGATAACGCCATCGCTCGACTAAAGTGGCCAGCATGTTCTCCAGACATGAACCCTATCGAACATGCCTGGGGTAGATTGAAAGGGGCTGTTTATGGACGACGTGACTCACCAACCACTTTGAGGGATCTACGCCGAATCGCTGTTGAGGAGTGGGACAATCTGGACCAACAGTCCCTTCATGAACTTGGGGATAGTGTGCCACGACGAATATAGAGGCATGCATCTGTTCAAGAGGACGTGCTACTGGACATTAGAGGTACAAGTGTGTACAGCAATCTGGACCACCACCTCTGAAAGTCTCGCTGTATGGTGGTAAAACATGCAATTTGTGGTTTTCATGAGCAATAAAAAGGGCGGAAATGATGTTTATATTGATCTCTATTCCAGAGTTCTGTACAGGTTTCGGAACCGAGGTGATAAAACTTTTTTTGATGTGTGTATAATAAGCACCCCCAATAGTTTACATGAGATTCACCTAACGTCTTAACGATGCGGAATCCGCGACATAGGCAGAAAAGCCATGGTTTATTATTTACTACGTTTTATCCCAGCATTTACGTTTACTGTTAGCTACTAAAACTACGAATATAAGTGTTTTGCAGGTGTAGTTCTTGACACTAATAACGATGTAACTCTTCAGCTGAGGTTGGGATCACCCATTGTCAAGACAGAGCCAGTATCTGAAACGAAATGCCAGAAAAGCAATGACCTGAATTCTTCTGAACTACAAATCTTTGATAGTTGGGAGTCTCGTTGAATTATCGGTAATTACGATACTGTTCTGAAGTTTCTAGTTTCATCGAGTTTCAGCATAATAATCCAAGTTTTCATTCAGCGTCGTAAGAAGATACTTAATTATAAAGTAGCAAACGCGATTTTTTTCTTAGCAATAGCGAGAAAACGCCAGAATACTCGTTTTATTTCTCGCAATCAGGTGTTTTATTGTTTAATAACTTCTTCGAAGAGTTGTTTTACTCAAGAAAATCTTATTTCATAGAGTAAACATGTTCTTATCGTCTGTTCGGTTACGAATTAAGCTCAGTACATTCAATGATGAAATAATGTACGGAGTTGGCTTGTAGGTTTAGCTTCCCTTTCGTATCAAAGAAATACATGATTTGCCGCAAAATTATCCGTGGGTCGACGGTTGAAAACAACTGTTTTGCTACACTGTACTCGTAATGTGTACTGTTACACTTCTTTAAACTTACACAAGCACACAGTTGAAAGCGGTTCTCTGTCTATGTCGGGATCATCAGTTTGCTTGTCGCGTAGATACAAGTGAAACTGCTGACAGCTGCGAAGAACGTCTGATTTCTACGACGTAAGCATCGTTTAATTTTACATATCTCCTCTGGTTGTCTTCTGTACCCGTTTGAATCGGTTATTTTACACCTGCATGGATTCTACTGCTACTCAGATTTTCCTCGCTGACAAAACGGAACATATTCTCTGCATATTGTAAATAATTTATGTTTACAGCATGTAAATGCTGTTTAATTTAGCGATGATAGGATATGGACTTACTTCTGTGAAATACGTTACACTCGTTCAAGAGTTTAACATGTTGAATTCAAATGAATCGACCACCATTCTGTACTCCTTCACACCGTACATAGATGCAAAGAAGTTTTTGTCGGTTGCCACCTCACACGAAACTACTGTGATAGCTGATACTTCGTACAGTAGTCGCAAAGAGTGGAAAACAATCAAAAGTCCCGATAACCACGGTTAGTTCGGGAAGAACTGTCGCTACGCAGATGGATGCACCAGTTAGCCTATATTCTTTTTTCCTATTTTGCAGGTGTGCAGGAATTCATGCAACGAATTTTTAACATGTGTTTTTAAACTGTCTCGCTACAGTGGAAGGTACTTTTTTTTAATTTCATACATCGTAAACAATGTTCTTTGCAAAACCTGCAGCTGTTTTAATAATGAAATACTTACCGTGAAATCGTTTTCATGCTTTTAAGGTAATCTGCTTGCGTGATGCAGAAACAATGCCGTGAAAAGACGTTAGCAGGCAGAGAGAATGGGACCAACACCACACGTGCGAATATAACCTACAGTACTAATTTTAGCTCTCATAGCACTTGAAAATGGGAATAAATGCTGAAATGCGACGTGCTATGTATGAAAAGTACAATTTTTTTATTAGTTAAAGCATAAGACTGTTACCTTCATGTTCGAAACAACGTAGTAGGTTCAACATTTACGTTTTAACATCGACGTGTACAAATATTTCTTACAGTTTGTGGATCTGTTGCATCTTTCTTCTGTTTCTTAACGAAGATAAAGTCTGTGAGTAGAAGCAGAAGGCAAATTCGTTTTCTTGCCGTCTACGAAGTTGGCGCTGGATTGGCGAACCGTTGCGTTCGATTTCGACCCGTTCGTCTGTGGCGTCTATCTGAAAACAGTTGGAATAGGATGGAGGGTGGGAGGGAGTGAGGGGGGGGGTGTGTGCCTTTACTAATGAAGCAGCGTGAAAGTTCTCTTTCAAGTTTCCTTTTATGTTCGGCGCGATGCACATCTTCGTTTGAAGCTCCGCACGCTCGCGTGTGCATTGGTTCTCGCTATCCTTAATTTGCGCGCAGGTTGTTATTGTTGGGATTAAAGTATCCTTTTATTTTATACGGTTCACTACGCCTAATTGTATAGTATCCTCCATTTATGTTTACTTGTCTAACTTAACTTTCCTTAATTCGTGTTTACGTTGCTGCGTGTCAAGCTAGCCACGATCTGTTTCTGAAATTGTCATGCAGACAGTACGCTGTCTGTAACCGAGGAATGTGCGTTTAATGTGGTATTCTTTGTAAGATCTCCTTTCAGTCTGTCGACTACACAACCCGTACTTACCTTCTGCTTTCTATTTTATTTCTTTTAGTTGCGTTATATCTAAAATGTGTTGCAGACACTTCAGAATGGTTACACAGGCGAACCTATGCAATGTTGGATCATCTCAGGATTCTGCCTAGTTTTGTGTCTTAGTGAGTAGTGTTCTGTGTTTTATATTTTGTTTTTGCAAAAGAAAATTGCTGAAGGAACGAAACAAAATGACGAATGTTACGGCTGTCATCCATCTCTTTGTCTAGAGCAGATTATCTTATTAGCGTCCACAGACGCAAATGTAAAGCGTAAATGTACTGGCGGATCATGAATTTGTAAGACCGTACAATGGTTCGAATCCAGTCGGATTGTAATGAATGACAACATTTGAGATAATCACTTATTATTCACAATTAGCTTAATATTTAGAAGTCAAAATTATCATATTTGCCGTTTAACATCGCGCACGTTCACAAGCTGACAGCCGATCGACCGAGAACCGATCCACAGCCGCCCCAACCATCGCCGCGGCGAGTTTACCGTCTTGGAGGAATGACCCCTCGGGTACAAATACCTCCAAAGAAGGCAGCCTCTTTCAGTGGCTTGCTCGGAAACAGAGACCGAACAATCTTATTTCTGAGAACCTCCCAAACACATCTTGCTCTGTAATTTATTTTACGTACTGCCTGCCCGTAAAATTATGCTTTCGTAGTGTTGCTTACATTGCTGAGCTTTTTACTCCAGCATTACTTGTTACATTCCCAAATAAGCTGTCCCGTCTTCAGTGGTTGTCCACAGACTACTTTCTTCGCTTATAGATCCTTTTAATTTCGAGCTTTATATGTCCGTTCACTTTGTAACGTCTTCTGTAGGTCTTATCTTCCAGATGTTTGCAGTCAGTACTTGTTCTCCTGTTCCCTCTCCGTCAACATTCACTTGAAGACAATACTGGGACCCATACATTCCAAATCCGTATTTGCTTCCTACATGAAACTACTTCCTGTATTTTACTATGTGTTCCACCAATTCGTTTACTGAGCAAACTCTTCTTTACACTCTTTCAGTTTTCATCAGTATCTACATCGATACTCTGCAAATCAAATTTAAGTGCCTGGCAGAGGGTTCATGGAACCACCTTTACAATTCTCTATTATTCCAGTCTCGTATAGCGCGCGGAAAGAACCAACACCTAGCCTATACCTTTCCGTACGAGCTCTGATTTCCCTTATTTTATCTTGGTGATCGTTCCTCCCTATGTAGGTCGGTGTCAACGAAATATTTTCGCATTCGGAGGAGAAAGTTGATGATCGGAATTTCGTGAGAAGATTCCGTCGCGGCGAAAAACGCCTTTCTTTTAATGATTTCCATCCCAAATTCCGTATCATTTCTGTTACAGTCTCTCCCATATTTCGCGATAATACAAAACGTGCTGCCTTTCTTTGAACTTTTTCGATGTACTCCGTCAGTCCTGTCTGGTAAGGATCCCACACCGCGCAGCAGTACTAAAAGAGGACGGACAAGCGTAGTGTAGGCAGTCTCCTTAGTAGGTCTGTTACATTTTCTAAGTGTCATGCTAATAAAACGCAGTCTTTGGTTAGCCTTCCCCACAACATTTTGTATGTGTTTCTTCCAATTTAAGTTGTTCGTAATTGTAATACCTAGGTATTTAGTTGAATTTACTGCTTTTAGATGAAACTGTTTGTTAATAAAGAATATGTTGGTATACATCTGAGTGAGTAAATCGTGATACTTAGCAAACGTATCTCTTCGTTTTGTTTATCCTTAACAGAAACTGTAAGTGGCCTGTCATTTAGTCATTTTTTTGTCCTCAGTTTTGTCTATAAAGTCATGTCGTCTGGGAGCTTAGTACATCCACTTCTGTTTCTGTTCTGAACTTGCATTATACTTATTTTCCTTGCATTATTTTTCGTACATCTGAGTTTAGCATCAGTGATGAAGATCCGCCCATTGTTTTCATATCTGCAGTTGTCCCTCTTGTAGAACATCATAATCGTAGGTAAGCTGTAGGGTAATATTGTTACGCTATCTGGTCGTACGTGACATTAATCTTTTTACACTTTCTTGTAGTTTTACTATTTCCTTATTGGATATTTGAAAGTAAAACAGAGCAGCATATGACACTTGCCTGAACAGTAAGCAATATGAGGGTCATACAGCACGTTAAAAATCTCTGAACCCCAATCAGTTTAAATGAGAAGCACTTGCGATGAATTGTAATTCTCGTATATTACGCGTGCTGCGTTCCGTTGCACTGCACGAGCCACGTACTCCATAAGGCTTCGTTGGGACCTCACACGTTGTCTCATCTCATGCATGCGTCTTGCAGGAGCTTTCTCGGCCAGTTCTAATTCCTTCCCCCCCCCCCCCCCCCCCCGATTTACTGTGTCGTCGTTTTAGACCTCTGATGTCGTTAGGTGAACCAGTGTTTTAATTTACGTAGCATCTACGCCTAGGTTATTCCATAGTGTATCTTTACATTTAATGATGGAACCTGCGTTCAATACTGATTACTTCTCATTACATTGTGACCTTAATAGGTGCGTCTAAATTGCAAAACCAGCATTCTGGTCGTAAATGTGATACTTATACTAATGAGATTTCCGAACACTATGATGATTAAAGAGAATAAGGGGATAATGTCGTGTAATATTATACGTAGGAAACGAGCACTAACAGTTAGAAAGAAATGCACGTGGCGGAATTTTTAGTGAACTGTGAGGGTGAAGCCCACACCGAATATTTAATTGTACATTCACGGTGTCACTTTCGATTCACGTAACATACTTCTTGTTTTGTGGCCTAATTTACTGCTCTTGTGGACTACAGTGCGTTATAAGTAATGGAGTATTTACGAAAATGTGGATGTCACTAGAGACGTGACCTAGTTCAAGAGAGCAGTATTCGGGAAATGCGTCGTGAATTACTTCCGGTAACTACCAGAGTATCTGCCACCAGTGGGTTACGGGAAACGCTACGCAGTCATTAGGACGTCTCTATTGAAATGCGAGTCGAATATCATAATTACTGAGCCGCCGTATGTGTTCAAATACGGGAGACGATCGTACGTTTGTTATCAGTACCAACAGTGAAGATAAACCCTTGGACGTCGTTAGGCCGCGTCGTGTATTTTCTGCACGAAGCCAACACCACAAGATTCTAAAGAAGATTCCAGCAGAGGCGTCAAAATTTCAGTCGTGTAGAAGAAACCTGATGCGGCATTGCAGACCAGATGGTTTCGTCTTCAGTGACACCCACGAAAGCTTGGAGACCTACAGAGAACCAATGGCACTTAGGTAATGCAAATATTTACAGAAAGCAGGGAAGTCTGAATTAGAAAGGCGTGGTCGCTCTGTAAAGTGAGCCCGTTGCAATTAAAAGTCCAGAGTTTTCTGTTCCACCGCGTGGCTCGACGTAAATTACGAGACGACTCGCGACACTTGTGCTTGGCGAAATGGCCCGACTTGACTCTTGCCTCACGTGTCGCGACGGCAGAAGTTGTTTATTTCGGGCGCTCTAAAAATATGGCGCGTCATTGAGTCGCAGCAAGCTGGAGTAGACACTGCGTCTGCTGGTTAAGCCAGTGACGAGTGCAGGAGGGCAGCACCCTACGTGGTTCGGCACACGGTACCCCCTCGTGGATCTCGGCTGAACGCCGGATTGGGTTCTGATAGATTGCGACCGGGAACTTGTAGTGATGAATAACAAAGGTACTTGTGTTCTGTACAGATAGGCTTCTTGCTGACTTCATAACGTTCTTATTACTCGAGAAAAAAATTAAAATATGTAACGACCTCTTTACTCTTGCTCTTGCAATGTGAGGTAGCTGGCGAAGCGAATGTTTGAGGAGGTCAATCCCTTGTTTGCTTAGGCACATTGTTGTATTACCAACTATTTTAGATTTGTCCAAAGGCCACAGCTCATATAAGGGGCTGCGCGTGTGAAATGTTAGCGTGTTTGTGCGTGCAGGAGAAACGTACTGTAAACAGGAGAATGTCTGCTGATGTAGGAAATTTGTGCGCTTGCGGTGTATAACCGTACCTAGAACTAAAGCAATTTGAGTCTTGCTCGGAGATATTTTCCTCAGATGTATGCAACATTTTTTTATTAAAACGTGTCAAATCAAAAACACGGCGTTGAGAAACGACCAGTGCATGACAAAAAAAACATATATTTACGAAAATAGAGGCAAACTAACGGTACCTGTACAAAGAGGGGAGTTTTGTGCACCAACGTTTATTTTGTTGACGCCTTCAAATATACTAAAAACTTTAAAATATCAGGTAATAGTAGAAAACATGGGTTTTCATTGAGGAAGTAAATGTAACTGCGGAAGGGAGAATACATAAGGTGATTCCATCATGATGTTACAGAGTTTCAGAGATGATGGAGAAGGTAAATGCATCAGTTGGAAGTAAGTTACCCAGGTCTGGAACGACATAGTCGAAAGCTAGAAGTGAAAATCTTTCTGATACCGATGACGGTGGAGTACATGTACAGGGACTATTGTTGCAACTTTAAGAGGTGTTAGTATGAACCAAACTGAGAAAAAAAAAATGCGTAGCTTCAAAGCCATGGGCACTTGCTCAGTAAAAGAGGTGTGTTTTGCAATAGCGAGGATCAACAAGTGCACTTTAGAGCCCATGTTTGCTGGACAATTCCTTTCTTGTTTTGGATCATACTACCACCTCAGAAAGTTGTCTACCATACAATCTTAGCGAAAACAGTACCGGTACATGTATTCTTCTGTCAGATGTGTCACAATGATTTTCGCTAACAACTTTCGACCTTACCCCAAACTGATGTTTAAGTTTGTAACATCATCACGGAATCACTCTATATTTTTACAAAGATACTGTCATGACACTTTCAGCCAAACTTCGATTTCCGGCCTAACCCAGACGTCAGATTACGCTGTATATCAGTCCGTTGTCACAATCTCTACACACAAAAAAGTACGAACTATAACGTCACTGGTCAATGCAATACGGCAATATCAGGATTTTCAATAGTCCTGCTATCTCCATTAATCCTTTACACATAAAGTATACAACACGATTCAAGCGACAGCAGAATCGGTTGCCAACTCAAAAAACCTAAATAGGTCTAATAAACAACACGTTCCAAACAACCATCTACAAGAGCCGAAGTACGTATTGTGTCCAAAAACATAAAAACAAAGCCATCTACGTAACATATGACGTGACACTCCAAAAAACACACTGATGACTCACTGTAATAGCAAATTTTATTGCGGAAATAACTGTGCCAGATACTGTGCTGTGTGGAGGAACCAAAGACGTTACTATTTGCATAATAAAAGCGAGCATTATCGTTGCATTATCTCTGGTGTTGACTGTAATGTTAATGACTATGATTGTGTTCTTACTCTGATAAATACGTATAGAACTTATAATTTTGAATATTACGTATTATAGCTTGATTGTAAAAGTTCTATTCAAGGATGAAATGAGACTGCTCATCTCTATAAATAATTAGATTAGACTCGGACGTAAATATTAATCATCTAGTCATTCTAATTACTATAGTAAAGTTTCAGCTACAAAACGTCGACGTGGAGTTTGAGAGATGTTGGGCAGATCGGCGAACGAACCGGCAAATAAACACGGCGACTTTCAACGGACTAAAGAGCACGCGACAAATCTGCCACAGCTCTTTACCAATGTTTCAGTGGACATTTCAGTACACCATTTGAAAACCAATAACACATGCTAACCTTGTCTGTGTCCGCCCCCGGTAGCTGAGCGGTCAGCGCGACAGAATGTCAATCCTAAGGGCCCGTGTTCGATTCCCGGCTGGGTCGGAGATTTTCTCCGCTCAGGGACTGGGTGGTGTTCTGTCCTAATCATCATTATTTCATCCCTATCGACGCGCAATTCGCCCGAGTGGCGTCAAATCGAAAGACTTACACCAGGCGAACGGTCTACCCGACGGGAGGCACTAGTCACATTGTCTGTAAAACCATAAAATACAATAAAAATAACAGTATAATCTGGCGACCGCAAGAATAGAGATAATGCAATGGTAATGTTTCCTTTTCTTATAAAAGGAGCAGCGCCTTCGGTTCCTACACACAGCACAGTATCTTGCAAATATTTCCGTTATTAAAATGTGCTCTTACATCGCGTTATTAGCTAGATCCTAAAATTTCACGTTAAAAATGGTTCAAATGGCTCTGAGCACTATGGGACTCAACTGCTGAGGTCATTAGTCCCCTAGAACTTAGAACTAGTTAAACCTAACTAACCTAAGGACATCACAAACATCCATGCCCGAGGCAGGATTCGAACCTGCGACCGTAGCGGTCTTGCGGTTGCAGACTGCAGCGCCTTTAACCGCACGGCCACTTCGGCCGGCTCACGTTAAAATGTAGGTCTCCCACTAACTAGTTAGCATCAGCTGTACCTCACTCTGAAGAAAACGATGGGGTGCCGCATGTGGTAACGTTGCTGAGTTACAACAAATATTTGGGACCACGGCTGATTTTTAATTCCTGTTGAGCGGTTCCACGAGCCTTAGTGGACGTCGCGAAGTACCTTTTGCGCACGAACGGGCGCAGAGCGTTCGGCGCGTGGATAAATCGGTAATATAATAGAGGTCGCTTCACCGTTGCAGGAACACCGTTGGCGTACGCGGGAGCCTGCCCGGAGGCACTCGGGTCCTTTATTTTGCCTTTGCCAACGTCTGCTTACACAGAGCAGGCTATGATGCGAGGTCAGTGCAGCACCTGATGCACCAAATTACCGTCTTTAGCTGTACAGGGTCATAGCGGTTACGAAGCTGAGAGTATGTATCCTTGATATGGCCGCTCGTGTGCCAGATAAACAACCGAGCGAGGTGTTGTAGTTGCGGGTCACTGGATTCGCACTTGGGAGGACGTTAGTTCAAATCCCTAGGTGACGATCCTGATTTAGGTTTTCAATAATTTACCTAAAATCGCTTTAGGCAAATGTGATGATGATTCCTTTGAGAAAGACACGGTCTCTTTCATCTACATTTATACTCCGCAAGGCACCTGAAGGTGTGTGGCGGAGGGCACTTTACGTGCCACTGTCATTACCTCCCTTTTCTGTTCAGTCGCGTATGGTTCGCGGGAAGAACGACTGTCCGAAAGCCTCCGTGCGCACTCGAATTTTACATTCGAGATCTCCTCGGGAGGTATAACTAGGGGGAAGCAATATATTCGATACCTCATCCAGAAACGCACCCTCTCGAAACCTGGCGAGCAAGCTACACCGCGATGCAGAGCGCCTCTCTTGCAGAGTCTACCACTTGAGTTTGCTAAACATCTCCGTAACGCTGTCACGGTTACCAAATAATTACCAAATAACCGTGTGACGAAACGCGCCGCTCTTCTTTGGATCTTCTCTATCTCCTCCGTCAACCCGACCTGGTACGGATCCCACACTGATGAGCAATACTCAAGTATAGGTCGAACGAGTGTTTTGTAAGCCACCTCCTTTGTTGATGGACTACATTTTCTAAGCACTCTCCCAATGAATCTCAACCTGGCACACACCTTACCAACAATTAATTTTATATGATCATTTCACTTCAAATCGTTCCGTACCCATACTCCCAGGTATTTTACAGAAGTAACTGCTACCAGTGTTTGTTCCGCTATCATATAATCATACAATAAAGGATCCTTCTTTCTATGTATTCGCAATACATTATATTTCTCTATGTTACGGGTCAGTTGCCACTCCCTGCACCAAGTGCCTATCCGCTGCAGATCTTCCTGCATTTCGCTGCAATTTTCTAATGCTGGAATTTCTCCGTATACTACAGCATGATCCGCGAAAAGCCGCATGGAACTTGCTTCCCCCTTTTGAGCGTATGCTCCGTTCTAATGACCTCGTCGTCGACAGGATGTTGAATCCTATTCTTCCTTTCTTCTGCAGCATTTCTCTGGTGGGGATATAGACAAATTGCTGTTGTCAAAAGTTCCAGTAACAATGGAATTTACTTTAGACTGTGCTTTCCACGAAATGAGGTAGAAGATATAAATTGTGGTTCAGAATGTCCTCAAACATAAAAGGGGCAAATATGAGCTAGTACATTATTTACCATGGTGAATATAGTTCCGTTTTAAATGTTCTTTCTTCATTAAACTAAAAATCGCCCAACAGGGAAGGTTCATATAAAACGAAAGGTCAGACATAAGATACCATTCGAACGAATCTTTCCTGAGCTGAAAAAACAACGCAAAAGTACGAGTAACTGTGTGTAAATTAAACCCTCGAAATTTCGTCATTATTCTCATTCTTCAAGCCTTTCCTGCGGATCTATTCAGTATGTCTCTTGGTTCTGGCACCAGATCTCGTTTTGTAAACCTTACACAAATTTGCATAATGTGATCTTCCGACAGACGCGAGAGCAATATATTGCATTTTTTAATCGTAACACGTAAATCGGTCGCTTGGTTAACGGTAAGGAAGTGTGTAATTTGACGTGTATAATTTGCATTTGAGTTCTGCCTTTTGTTTTCACGACGCAATGCTACTTGGTGGACAGTGCTACAGTACAAATATCGTGGAGCGCGTTAAAATACGTGGTACTTCAGAGCCCTGCTTACTTTCACAACGGGAATAGGAATCAGTGCCCAAATAAAGTGAGGACCGTCTTGTATGATCACTATAATGACAACAAAATAAAGTATTAAATTTTTTGCATTGTGGACAGTGTTTTATTACTTGGGTAAAGCAATACTGTAGTTGTTAAAAATCTTAATTGTATTCCGTGCCAAAAATAAGCTTTCGCACCTTTACATTTCTTCCGTAAATATTTTTGCTTTGCGGCTTCCTGTCAGTCTCACTTTAGTCTAAATTCCATTCTTCCTGCCTCATTGGATGCACTTTCATATTTTCTCCTTTCACCAGTGAAATTTAATATCTCTAACATTATCCAGTAACTTCTATTTGGCCTTGACTTTTTACCCAGTTTTTCTTCTGTTGCTTTGCTCTACATTTTCATTCCTCGCGTTAGTCATTAACGGAATTTTGCGGTATCAGAGATGGAACCCTTACATTACGACACTTCTCCATACTCTGTGAGAGGGGAAAACCACGATAAGTGAACTGAATTTTGCGGGTCGTTCATCGGCATATGTGAAGAAGATAAACGTTTCAAAGATGTAACTCTTTGGTTGGATGAAGAGTCCATTAAACTTAACGGAATAATTAACCGGTATAATTGCGTATTCTGGGGTTGTGTTGATTGCATTAGTACAGTCTACACAAGATTTTGCTTCTTTTCCTATGTCTGTTATGTCCAGATTTTGAAGCGAATTGGCCCACTGTGCGCCGGTCGGATTGGAGGGAGCACTTTTATTGCGACTGAGTTCCGTTGCCTTCTCATTACAAGACCGCACCATGCGGAGACGAGCTAGTCCTGTTTTACGCACAACTGCGTCTCTTCAGTGGTCATATCGTGCCAGCTAGAGATTCCATTTGTTTCTGGGTAGTTTCCACCTTGACATTTCATTCTTCTTTTCTGCCCGCGGGTAGGAAATAATAAAAAAAAAAGTTCGATTAAAAATGGTTCAAATGGCTCTGAGCACTATGGGACTCAACTGCTGAGGTCATTAGTCCCCTAGAACTTAGAACTAGTTAAACCTAACTAACCTAAGGACATCACAAACATCCATGCCCGAGGCAGGATTCGAACCTGCGACCGTAGCGGTCTTGCGGTTCCAGACTGCAGCGCCTTTAACCGCACGGCCACTTCGAAAGTTCGATTAAGGCGGAGCCTATTCAAAAGCAAATTTATTTACAAGCGAATAGGTGACAGGAGTAAGTTTCAAAGTAGAGTATTCATCACCATTGTCTGTTAATGCTCTTTTGTCGTTGGACGCCATTCTTCAACTTAAGCGGCTGCCGGGCGTACCATAGCCTTGTAAATTTTCGCCTGCAGATCTTGGGGGACGTATTTTTATCGCAGAGGACGCCGGTGATTTGCCCCACTTGAGCCGTGCAGCGTGTAACACTCCCGAAAAAATACGCAGGCAGCTACGTCTGAGTCATCCCGAAACGCAGCCTTCCGGCAGTTTCCTAGTAGCTGGACCGGTGACAGGTCAAGTATCCCCGAACACGGACAGCGCTGTACCAGGGAGGGAGGCAGCGCCACAACCTCGGCCTGGACACGTGGTGCTCCTGCGCAAGGGTGGGGTGGGGGGGGGGGGTGACGAGAGGCTGTGCTGCCCGTTGAGTCGCCGGACGCAGCGGCCGCCTGACTCACTGCTGACGTCATCAGGCACTACTGCCTGAGCCTTCTGCAAGCCGCTCGGAGAATTTGCGGCTCACAGCCTACGGCACACCTGTCTCCTTTCCCTTGCAAATTTTCTGCTCCTAAAATTAGTCCCAGCAGACTTAGTTACCTGATGAGGGACGCATGAACAAATTAAAAAAAAAAAAAAAAAGCCTACACAAGTGCCGTGACCACGTGCAGCTGTACCCTACCGACCACCGATGTTTCCCTCGCTTTAGCCCTTCTACTACCACTTGATGTACTGGGTGATCAAAAAGTCAGTATAAATCGTCATGCTTGGCCTGCCAGGTCCCCAGTCCGTGCGATTATTGGCTTTGGGGTTACCAGAAGTCGCAAGTGTATCGTGATCGACCGACATCTCTAGGGATGCTGAAAGACAACATCCGACGCCAGTGCCTCACAATAACTCCGGACATGCATTACACTGCTGTTCACAACATTATTCCTCGACTACAGCTATTGTTGAGGAATGATGGTGGACATATTGAGCATTTCCTGTAAAGAACATAATATTTTCTTTGTCTTACTTTGTTTTGCTAATTATTGCTATTCTGATCAGATGAAGCGCCATCTGTCGGACATTTTTGAACTTTTGTAGTTTTTTGGTTCTAAGGAAACCCCATGTTATTCCAAGCATGTGTGTCAATTTGTACCTCTCTATCTACATTATTCCGTGATTTATTCAGTTTTCATATTTATACTGACCTTTTGATCACCCGGTATATTGAAATTAATAGTTTCGTAGAGAAGGGAGTTATGTTTCCAATGTGCTCGTGGACTCATATTAATCCCAGTGGTTCTAAGAGGATTAATAACACACTCTTTTTCTGCTGCTGTTGTTGTTGACTCTGGAAATCCTAGAATAGAAAACACTGTCATTTCTCCCTCTATTTGAAGGTAACGTTGGAGCATTTGAGTGAATTCTGTAACAGCAGTATAGGAGGTTTGCAGTTTGACTAGGTGGTCATTGTTGGCTGCGCACGCAACCGGAATGGGAGAGATGTTCAGCCGCGTCTTTTCAAAGGAAGCGTCCCAACATTTGCGTTAAGTGTTTGGGGAAATCACACAAAAAACACAAATCGGGATGTCCGGATGGGATGTACGCCGTCGTCCTCCGAATGGAATTCACTGGTTTACCACTGTCCCATCTCGCTCGGTCGCAGTCAAACTGATGTTTGATACTGTACTGTGTATGCATACCTATGTAACGTATACCGCTAGTTGCTTCCGTAACGTTGATAATCGCATTGGACACAGACAAAACGTTGAATCGGGATGTCCGGATGGGATGTACGCCGTCGTCCTCCGAATGGAATTCACTGGTTTACCACTGTCCCATCTCGCTCGGTCGCAGTCAAACTGATGTTTGATACTGTACTGTGTATGCATACCTATGTAACGTATACCGCTAGTTGCTTCCGTAACGTTGATAATCGTATGTGCTGCTAGAAGGTAATGCAAGGTACTTAGGCGAAAGATGAAAAGATCATTGATGAGATGCTGGGTTTAGTAATGCTTGTGTATACAATGTGGAGAAAAACAACTTCATAACAAGATCAGGCAGGGGGGACATCAAATCGGGCAAAATTTTCTAAATGACAATAGGTCGGAAATGCAACGGGTGCTCGAAGTATGTGTGTTTTAACTAACTTGCCTCAGCTAATATCTGTTACGCTAAAAAGCGCAGGGAGTAGTTAAATTAGCCGAAGAATAGTCGTAGCTAGGCAATCTTTGAATTACTATGTACTTCTACGTCCATACTCCCCACGCCACCGTACTGTGCAATGTACCACTACTAGTAATTTCCCTTACTCTACCACTCGCAAATAGAGCGAGGGAAAAACCACTATCTATATGCGTCTGTATGAGCCGTAGTTTCCTGTATGTTACGTTCGTGCTGCCTTCGTGAAACGTATGTTGGCGGCAACAGCACCGTTCGGCAGTCAGCTTCAAATGCCAGTTTTCTAAATTATCGCAACAGCGTTCCTAGAAGAGGAGTAATATTTGCTTATTGATCTAACCTACCGGCAACAAATCTAGCAGTCCGGCGCTGAATTGCTTCGGTGTCTTCCCTTAATCCGAGCTGGTGGTGACCCCAGACACTTGAGCAGCACTGAAGAATGGGTCGCACTAGTGTTCTGCATGCCGTCTTCTGTACAGATGAACGACAATTTCGTCAAACTACCCGAATAAACCGAAGTCGATCACTCGCTTTTTCAATACAATCTTTACATGCTCGTTCAGTTCCATATCACTTTCCAACGTTACACCCATTGTTTAATCGACCTGACTGCCCCAAGTAGCACACTGATAATTTTATATTCGAACACTACAGAGTTGTTTTCATACTCATCTGCATGAAGTAATATTTTCTGTATTTAGAGGTAGCTGCCGTTCATCACACCAACTAGAAATTTTGTCTAAATCATTTCCGCGCGGAGAGGTCGCGTGGTTTGACACGCCACGTCACGGATTGCGCGGCCCCTCCCGCCGGAGGTTCGAATCCTCCCTCGGGCATGGGTGTGTGTGTTGTTCTTAGCATGAGTTAGTTTAGTGTGTAAGTTTAGGGACCGATGACATCGGCAGTTTGGTCCCTTACGAATTCACACACATTTTGAACATCTGAGTCATCTTGTGTCCTCCTGTACTCAGTCGACAACGACAGCTCCCCGTACACCATAGCATCAACAAACAGCCGCTGTTGCTAAGATCGGTTCCGTCAGACGCGAATTCTCTGTAAAGTTTACCGCGTGAAGCTTAATTGTTAAATAATTTAAAAGTCGTCAAAGGTAGCGGATAGTCATTAATTAAAAGTAATATGGGCGTTATTCCATCTTTTACGACAGTAATAGTCTTGCTTGGAGCAGATGCGTTTCGTTTTATTTAACGCATCATCATCATCGTCTCCTGTATTATTTCCTTGCGTTCTTTTACACACGGGTGTTAGAGTTTTAGCACAGTGTATTGCCTCAACGATACAGGTAGCCGTACCGTAGGTGCAACCACTACGGAGGGGTTGTTGGTTGTTGGTTGTTTTTGGGGAAGGAGACCAGACAGCGTGGACATTGGTCTCATCGGATTAGGGAAGGATGGAGAAGGAAGTCGGCCGTGCCCTTTCAGAGGAACCATCCCGGCATTTGCCTGAAGTGATTTAGGGAAATCACGGAAAACCTAAATCAGGATGGCCGGACGTGGGATTGAACCGTCGTCCTCCCGAATGCGAGTCCAGTGTCTAACCACTGCGCCACCTCGCTCGGTGGATACGGAGAGGTATCTGTTGAGAGGCCAGACAAACGTGTGGTTCCTGAAGAGGGGCAGCAGCCTTTTCAGTAGTTGTAGGGGCAACAGTCTGGATGATTGACTGATCTGGCCTTGTAACACTAACCAAGACGGCCTTGCTGTTGTGGTACTGCGAACGGCTGAAAGCAAGGGGAAACTACAGCCGTAATTTTTCCCGAGGGCATGCAGCTTTACTGTATGGTTACATGATGATGGCGTCCTCTTGGGCAAAATATTCCGGAGGTAAAATAGTCCCCCATTCGGATCTCCGGGCGGGGACTACTCAAGAGGACCTCGTTATCAGGAGAAAGAAAACTGGCATTCTACGGATCGGAGCGTGGAATGTCAGATCCCTTAATCGGGCAGGTAGGTTAGAAAATTTAAAAAGGGAAATGGATAGGTTAAAGTTAGATATAGTGGGAATTAGTGAAGTTCGGTGGCAGGAGGAACAGGACTTTTGGTCAGGTGAATACAGGGTTATAAATACAAAATCAAATAGGGCTAATGCAGGAGTAGGTTTAATAATGAATAAAAAAAATAGGAATGCAGGTAAGCTACTACAAACAGCATAGTGAACACATTATTGTGGCCAAGATAGACACGAAGCCCACGCCTACTACAGTAGTACAAGTTTGCATGCCAACTAGCTCTGCAGATGACGAAGAAATTGATGACATGTATGATGAGATAAAAGAAATTATTCAGATAGTGAAGGGAGACGAAAATGTAATAGTCATGGCTGACTGGAATTCGATAGTAGGAAAAGGGAGAGAAGGAAACATAGTGGGTGAATATGGATTGGGGCTAAGAAATGAAAGAGGAAGCCGTCTGGTAGAAGTTTGCACAGAGCATAACTTAATCATAGCTAACACTTAGTTCAAGAATCATAAAAGAAGGTTGTATACATGGAAGAATCCTGGAGATACTAGAAGGTATCAGATTATATAATGGTAAGACAGAGATTTAGGAACGAGGTCTTAAATTGTGAGACATTTCCAGGGGCAGATGTGGACTCAGACCACAATCTATTGGTTATGAACTGTAGATTAAAACTAAAGAAACAGCAAAAAGGTGGGAGTTTAAGGAGATGGGACTTGGATAAACTGAAAGAACCAGAGGTTGTACAGAGATTCAGGGAGAGCATAAGGGAACAATTGACAGGAATGGGGGAAAGAAATACAGTAGAAGAAGAATGGGTAGCTTTGAGGAATGAAGTAGTGAAGGCAGCAGAGGATCAAGTAGGTAAAAAGACGAGGGCTAGTAGAAATCCTTGGTTAACAGAAGAAATATTGAATTTAATTGATAAAAGGAGAAAATATAAAAATGCAGTAAATGAAGCGGGCAAAAAGGAATACAAAAGTCTCAAAATGAGATCGACAGGAAGTGCAAAATGGCTAAGCAGGAATGGCTAGAGGACAAATGTAAGGATGTAGAGGCTTATCTCACTAGGGTTAAGATGGATACAGCCTACAGGAAAATTAAAGAGACCTTTGGAGAAAAGAGAGCCACTTTTATGAATATCAAGAGCTCAGATGGAAACCCAGAGGGGAAAGCAGAAAGGTGGAAGGAGTATATAGAGGGTCTATACACGGGCGATGTACTTAAGGACAATATTATGGAAATGGAAGAGGATGTAGATGAGGATGAAATGGGAGATACGATACTGCGTGAAGAGTTTGACAGAGCACTGAAAGACTTGAGTCGAAACAAGGCCCCGGGAGTAGATAACATTCCATTAGAACTACTGACCGCCTTGGGAGAGCCAGTCCTGACAAAACTCTACCATCTGGTGAGCAAGATGTACGAGACAGGCGAAATACCCTCAGACTTCAAGAAGAATGTAATAATTCCAATCCCAAAGAAAGCAGGTGTTGACAAAACTATCAGTTTAATAAGCCACAGCCGCAAAATACTAACGCGAATTATTTACAGACGAATGGAAAAACTGTTAGAAGCCGACCTCGGGGAAGATCAGATTGGATTCCGTAGAAATATTGGAAGACGTGAGGCAATACTGACCTTACGACTTATCTTAGAAGAAACATTAAGGAAAGGCAAACCTACATTTCTAGTATTTGTAGACTTTGAGAAAGCTTTTGACAATGTTGACTGGAATACTCTCTTTCAAAGCCTAAAGGTGGCAGAGGTAAAATACAGGGAGCGAAAGACTATTTACAAGTTGTACAGAAACCAGATGGCAGTTATAAGAGTCGACGGGCATGAAAGGGAGGCAGTGGTTGGGATGGGAGTGAGACAGGGTTGTAGCCTCTCCCCGATGTTATTCAATCTGTATATTGAGCAAGCGGTAAAGGGGAAAAAAAAAAATTCGAGTAGGTATTAAAATCCAGGGAGAATACATAAAAACTTTGAGGTTCGCCGATGACATTGTAATTCTGTCAGAGACAGCAAAGGACTTGGAAGAGCAGTTGAACGGAATGGACAGTGTCTTGAAAGGTGGATATAAGATTAACATCAACAAAAGTAAAACGAGGATAATGGAATGTAGTCGAATAAAGTCGGGTGATGCTGAGGAAATTAGATTAGGAAATGAGTCACTTAAAGTAGTAAAGGAGTTTTACTACTTGGGGAGCAAAATAACTGATGATGGTCGAAGTAGAGAGGATGTAAAATGTAGACTGGCAATGGCAAGGAAAGCGTTTGTGAAAAAGAGAAATTTGTTAACATCGAGTATAGATTTAAGTGTCAG
This sequence comes from Schistocerca serialis cubense, assembly GCF_023864345.2. Lineage (NCBI taxonomy): Eukaryota > Metazoa > Arthropoda > Insecta > Orthoptera > Acrididae > Schistocerca > Schistocerca serialis. Next base: position 942,725,314 of record NC_064638.1, read on the forward strand.
GAAGTCGTTTCTGAAAGTATTTGTATGGAGTGTAGCCATGTATGGATGTGAAACATGGACAATAAATAGTTTGGACAAGAAGAGAATAGAAGCTTTTGAAATGTGGTGCTACAGAAGAATGTTGAAGAGTAGGTGGGTAGATCACATAACTAATGAGGAGGTATTGAATAGGATTCGGGAGAAGGAAAGTTTGTGGCGGAACTTGACTAGAAGAAGGGATCGGTTGGTAGGACATGTCCTGAGGCATCAAGGGATCACAAATTTAGCATTGGAGGGCAGCGTGGAGGGTAAAAATCGTAGAGGGAGACCAAGAGATGAATACACTAAGCAGATTCAGAAGGATGTAGGTTGCAGTAGGTACTGGGAGATGAAAGAGCTTGCACAGGATAGATTAGCATGGAGAGCTGCATCAAACCAGTCTCAGGACTGAAGACAACAACAACTACTGCACTGATACATTTTTTATTGGCGTGTTTGTATATATCCTTATTCACATCATGTACTTCTTATACGAACTACACGAAATGAATGCAGACCTATAAAAATATAGAAATGAAAAAAAAATTGTATGTCAGTGCAGTGAAGTGTGCGAGGAATCCAACACCTGTTTGTAGAAGAACGCATCAAAACAAAGTAGAATCGAAAAATTTGCCTACTGAAGATGCTTAAATAAAGCTAAAGGCTTCTGGTCTGCGTTATTGCAGTCGGGTCAATTGGAAAATTTTGCTCGAACCGACCTTCGCTGTCCTGTCCTGGTGTTATTATCCGCTTGGTTTTTTTTCTATCCTGTATGTGTGGCGAGATTCGAGACCGGATGTTTTTGGAAAAGAACCACTCCGCTTAAAAAACGTCTCTAACCGGCAAACAGCTGGCTTACATGCCGAGGAAACAACCCATTGAGCAGGACGGAAAAAGATATTTACCGCATCTGCATGAAAAGAAAATAAGAGTTACAACCCTAAGTAATAGCATTACCGTTTTGTTATTGATCGTAATGAGAAAGTGGGGATTTGCCTGCAACTGTACATTATGTGAATGTGGTGAAGAAGGGGCAGTGAACCATCTGCTTGCCTCTAACTCTTCTTGATGCTACATGGAATCACCTGCATACTGGTCGCACATTATTTAATACGTGTTTGTGATGTATGTAATTAGCCGATGCCATTCATTGCGGAATTAAAGCTGTGAGGACGGGAAGTGAGTCGTGCTTGGGTAGCTCTGTTGGTAGAGCACTTGCCCGCGAAAGGCAAAGGTCCCGAGTTCGAGTCTCGGTCCGGCACACAGTTTTAATCTGCCAGGAAGTTTCAAACAGGATAATTCTTATAGAATACCAGTCTCTCTGGAGTATTGTTGTTAATTTTGTTTTTGATGTCCTGTGAATTACAGTGTATGCTCCGAATACAATGAAATAAATCAATGACAAATATTACAAAGCAACTGCGTTAGTATTCTAATGCAGGGTCCCATTAGCTGGCTGCTGAAAACCGCCGATATCATTTTCGATTGCATCACTTACGTTCGATGCAGAGAACGGTTACTTTAAGTCTGGGCAGTTACTGTTATTAAGATTTATATCGTGTGATTCCCTTTCTTTGGTTCGCCATAGACATGTAAGCAGTTTCTGTGTCCGGCGACATCTCAGTGAGGTACTTAAAAACATCGAGCATCTTTGCTCAAACGCCAGAGACCGAACGAAGTGATCATCTGTTTTTCTTGATTCAGCTTTTCCGCAGTTCCTTACAACAGTTAAGCAAATACTGGGACATGTCCTTTTGAAAAGACAGGATCTGTTTTCTTTTGACTGGGTGTTGTGTGATGTCCTTAGGCTAGTTAGGTTTAAGTAGTTCTAAGTTCTAGGTGAATGATGACCATAGATGTTAAGTCCCATATTGCTCAGAGCCATTTGAACCATTTTTCAATCTGTTTTCTTCCCTGTTACTGTCCTATCCAAACTTGAGCTCCGTATCTTCTAAACTGGTCGCCATTCCTTGATTTCTTCTAATATTGGAAGGTAAACAGCGTTAGTCACGACCGTAAGAAACTTCATCAGTGGACCAACCTGGTGACCTAAAAAAGAAACAAGAAAATAGGGTTTTCTGAATATTTTGCCTAAAGCACTCCTTGGCTTTGATTTTGGTCTATCGTCACAGTGCTCACGTAAGCTTTGTCCAGTTTAAATTTTCTTGCTGTTACCTCACTTCGAGCAGAGAACTTTCGCATTTGGCCGGTTACGGATAACACATTTTGACGCCTTATCCGTATTATGTGACCTTACTCACGTACATAAATTTTACTCTTAAGCGATATTCGCAGCACATGGTTTAAATAAACGATGCCAGTACATCTGGAATCGACATTTTAGTAACTGTGAGATGATGTATTGTTTCCATGTAACGCAGTGAGATTCGTGCCCCATGGGCAAACAGCAGCGCGTGCTGAAAAGTAATGCCTCCGGATTTTTTATGTGAGAATTTTATTACCATTCTACATCTTTATTCTTCGTGTTTACATATTTATTTTGTAACATAGTAACCCTGGCGACGAACACATTTCCCCCAACGAAAGACCAGTTTTTTGATACCATCACTGTAGAATATTCACTTCGTTGGCGAAGCCACAACCTCACCTTTGCTTGCACCGCTTCGTCGCTATCAAAGTGAAGTTCTCGAAGGTGGTCTTTGTTTGGGAAACAGAAGAAAGTCGAATGGGGCCAGGTCGGGACTGTATGGAGGATAATTGATAACAGTGGCGTCCGATTGTTGCAGATGTCGCTGCGCACTTCTATGGTCTGGCATGCTGGAGAGAGTGCTCCATGTGTGGACGAACTCCCCGATTTCGAAACTCGATTACCGTAGGCTGTTTCTCAAGTGCCGACGTAGTTACGCTACACACCTCCATGTTACGCTTTACAATCCTGGCACCTCTAGCGGCAGAGGGCTGCTACTTGCCTTAGTGAAGCTGCAGAGTCGAACGAGTAACATGCATGCCATGTAATACCTCAACCGATATTGAGAACTTAATTTAAAAAAATCAGAGTTATTACTTTTCAGCATGCCCTTGTAATAAAAGAATCTGTTTACAGAAAATTTATATTGTTTGACTTTCATCCTCTTCACAGAAAGATACTATCTCGCGTTCAGTATCCTGCTGTTCCGCTTATAGCTTTTAGTATCGTATGTAATAGCGTAAGTCTCATAGATACACGCAAGAGATGAACTGCAGCACAAAGAAAACAGTCTTTGTTTCGAGAGAAATGTCTCCCCTTATGGTCAACGTGCTGCCGAAGTATACTCTCCAGAGTGTTGGTGGTCTGATCAAATCCAGCAGTACGTGGTGATCAGAGTGAGGCGGGCTGAACATTCTGGAATAGCTGCTGAGTGGCTCCCGAGCGCCAGTGCAGCTGAATTGCCGATGTGTTCTTCCCTGACTTCAACGGCGATATTTTTGTCAAACGGCGGAGGCGGTGACCGCTGGTGACTTGGCAACCAGAGCCGGACCTGTCTGTCTCAGCCGCCTAATATTTCCCTGACATTTCTTTCCCCAACCTTTCCCCTGGATTCTGCACCGTAGACGTTCCCTCACCCAGTCACCACTCTATCATCAGTTTGAACAGCTTGTAATTTCCTCTTAAAATCTCGCGGCGTCAAACTGGACTCCCACTTACGAGGACCGCGGTTCAGTTCCGCGTCCGGTTTACGTTTTTCGCGATTTCCCTAAATTGTCATAGGCAAGTGCCGGGATAGCTCCTTTGAAAGGGCACGGCTGATTTCTTCCCCAACCGTGAAACAATCCCAGCTTTTGCTCGGTTTTTGATGATCTCATTGTCGACGGATTGTTAAACTTTAAGCTTCCATACTTCTTTTCAATTTGTTCTCCTCCATTGTCACCGTCCAGTATCTCCTACATCCACATCCACATACATACTCCGCAATCAACCATACGGTGCGTGGCGGAGGGTACCTCGTACCACAACTAGCATCTGTTCCACTCCCAAACAGAACGAGGGAAAAATGACTGCCTATATGCCACTGTACGAGCCCTAATCTCTCTTATCTTTGTGGTCTTTCCGCGAAATGTAAGTTGTCGGCAGTAAAATTGTACTGCAGTCAGCCTCAAATGCTGGATCTCTAAATTTCCTCAGTAGATTCACGAAAAGAACGCCTCCTTTCCTCCAGAGACTCCCACCCGACTTCCTGAAGCATTTCCGTAACACTTGCGTGATGATCAAACCTACCAGTAACAAATCTAAATCTAGCAGCTCCCCTTTGAATTGCTTCCATGTCCTTCCTAAATCGGACCTGATAGGGATCCCAAACGCTCGAGCAGTACTAAAGAATATGTCGTATTAGTGTTTTGTAAGCGGTCTCCTTTACAGATGAACCACATCTTCCCAAAATTCTACCAATGAACCCAAGACGACTATCCACCTTCCCCACAACTGCCATTACATGCTTGTCCCACTTCGTATCGCTCTTTAATGTTACGCCCAAATATTTAATCGACGTGACTGTCAAGCGCCACACTACTAATGGAGTATTCAAACATTACAGGATTCTTTTTCCTATTCATCTGCATTAATTTACATTTATCTATATTTAGAGTTAGCTGTCGTTGTTTACACCAATCACAAATCCTGTAGAAGTGATCTTGTATCCTCCTACAGTCACTGAATGACGACACCTTCCCGTACACCACAGCATCATCAGCAAACAGCCGCACATTGATATCCACCCTATCCAAGAGATCATTTATGTAGATAGAAAACAACAGCGGACCTACCACACCTATCGGGGGAATGGTGCAATAGTCGAATATACGAAAAACTTAAGATCTTAGCATAGAGAATGTGGCATAAGGGTAAACAAAGTCGAGGTGCTCCCGCAGATTCTCGATTGGATTTAAATCAGTGGCATTTGGGGGCTAGGGAAGTATGGCAAACTAACCATGGTGCTCTTCGAACCACGCACATACACTGCGAGCTGTGTAAAACACTGCGTTGTCCTGCTGGTAGATCCCATCGTGCCGATGATTTCCCTAAATCGCTTCAGGCAAATAAATGGTGGGATGGTTCCTTTGAAAGGGCACGGCCGATTTCCTTCCCCACCCTTCCCTCACCCGAGCTTGCGCTCCGTCTCTAATGACCTCGTTGTCGACGGGACGTTGAACACTAATCTCCTCTTCCTCCCATCGTGCCGAGGAAATACAAATTGTATGACGGGGTGGACTTGGTCCCCAAGGATAGACGCATGACAAGATCACTTCCGATGATAGTTGCAAGACCATAAAAGGCAACGGCCATCTGTCCGATGGAGCATAAAACGCGATTGACCTGAAAGACCACCTGTCGCCACTAGGTGGACGTTAAGTGGCGTTACTGGCTTGCGAATCGCAGCAACGTTCACTGAACGGTTGTTGAGGACTGACTGTTTGTAGCCCCCCTTTGTTCGTCTGGGTTGTAGTTCAACAGTAGCACGTCTATTCGCCCGTACGCACCTCCCCAACCATCGTTCATCCCTGTCATCTATGGATTTGCAATGCACCATAATTGCCTCGGCGCCGGTTTTGAATAGCTCAATTTTGCCATCCACGGTGCACTGTAACCATGGCACGCGAACAGTTTAGGAACTTAGCCGTTTCGGAAAGGCATCAACGTTTGGCCCGAAAGCCAATGATCATGCCGTTCTCGACGTCAGACAGATCGCTTGGTTTCCTCATTACAACTGCACCGTGTTCCGCGTCCCCCAGCACGCTTTATGTATCCTCCACTGCTAGTACCGGCCGCGGTGGCCGAGCGGTTTTAGGCGCTCCAGTCCAGAACCACGCGACTGCTACGGTCGCAGGTTCGAATCCTGCCTCGGGCATGGATGTGTGTGATGACCTTAGGTTAGTTACGTTTAAGTAGTTCTAAGTTCTAAGGGACTGATGACCTCAGATGTTACGTCCCATAGTGCTTAGAGCCATTTGATCAGATACAGACATCACGCTCTTTCTTACATCGGACCAAGGTTTCAGACATACAGTACCTTATTTAGATTATAGCAACCTAAGACATAACAATTTTAATTTGGCAAATAATATTAAAATGGTTTGAGCACCTGAAGTGACGGTGAGCAAATAATACTGACAGTGAACTAACAATGTTAATACTGGTACTGCTTGTATTGCTACATCTGCTGTCACTAACAATAATGATACTGGCCAATACAAAAAATAATTTATATGTGTACAAAATAGATGTTCTTGCGTTACAGCGAGTTATGAGGGACGGTCATTTAAAAAGATGCCATGAGCTAAGAATACTGGTAAGTGAGGGAAATCTGTTTGGAAATAAGAAAGTACAAGGGTAACGAGTGTGTACACGGCAGTGGTAATTGTTATTGTTGCTTTAGTAGATACTTGATTAACAGTCTTCTGAAGGTGTTTCTCATTCCTCTAATATACTGCGAGAGATTATTCCTGATTCGGTTCATGCTGCTCATAATTTCGAGAAACTGGCTGAACGATGGAGTGGGACACAAAGGATTTTGCTCTGATTTGGTGTTTCTGCCATGTTGTTCAGACAAGAGCGTTAAGGCTGAGGAAAGAGGTGAGGGACAGTTTTCGTTGATTAGACAGAGGGTACGGAAGTCTCTGCGCTTGTCTGCAAGCAGCCATTATAACCAGAGTTTGATTGTGAAATATGATCAAAGAGTCGAATATCACAACTATTACGAACACAAGCATTCATAACCAGTTCCCGGCGCCGAAAGCTTTCCCGAGAAAGTCCTTGCAGTATAACATCGCAGTATTCAGTAATTGGAAGTATAAGTAATTGTACAAGTTTCTTTTCAGGTCAAGAGGAAAGGAGTGGAAATATGTTGATGCCTCCTTGGACATTGCAGTTATGTGCCAAGTCCAATTTAGTTTTTAGTCTTTTGTTGCTCGTAGACTCTTCGTTGAGAAGTTGATATTTGTCCCTTTTAGGGTTAGACGGCAGGGTTCCCGATATTTCGGGCAAATGCGCCCAGAATGACTAACCAGCTTCGCTTGGCTTCCGGACGGATTGACCTTTAACACTCTACCCTGCGCCCATTTTGATAGTGCACACAAGTCGGTATTTAGATTTTCGATAGCTGTCTTCAGAGTTATTGGTTTTGTATTTTGATAAAACCGGAGGCTATCAGCGTACGAGTGGTATTTGCAGTAGGACAAAACTGATGACTCATCATTTACCTACAATGAAAAGAGTGTAGGACCTAATGCTGAACCCTGGGGACGCCTGACATTACTTGCCTCCATTGTGACGTTACGGTGCCGCACATGCACTGAACTGTTAACGATTAACATACTCCAATCCAGCGGTCGGACCTACGATCTCTTGTGAAAGCAGGTGGCCATAGGGCACTTTCATTATTGACTTTAGAGTTGTGAAGTTTAACCATGTCTCGAGGATTACAGCGACGCTATTTTGATTTGTTAATGTAGCAGTGCAGACAATTAATCCGGGTACGCCAGCAAACGTTTCCAATTAAATCCCTGGAGCGCTACGTCGCGTAATTTGTCTGGCGCGCCACACATCTCCGAGAGCGCTTGGGTTCACGACGCGGTCGCGACTCCGATTCCGCGCGACGCCGTGCAAGTTCAGAGGCACCCAGCTGTCGTGTATCCACACCAACATTTCGTCGTCGTCGTCGTCCGAGTCAAGGACGAAATGAACGTTTCAGTATTAGTGGCAGAAGTGAAAGATTTCTTCTGTCTAGTGAGGTTACACAAGATGGCCGAAGCAAGGAAGATATCAGAAGTAAATTGCCGCAGGCTCGGAAAGCTTTCTTCAATAAATTTTGGATATTGATATGAAGCAATTCATTAACCTGTATATCTGAGGCAGACATTAGATGGAAGTGCTCCTGCAGCAGTTGTCTGCTATATGTGGCTCGCAAATCACACTGTTTACGAAATGAACGGATGTAAAATTCCTATATTAGCTCTATTAAAACGCACCTTTCCTCGCTTGTTCATATGATAGTCAGGTTGTTCTGTTTGTGCCGTACATAAATAAAAACTTTAATATGGTTGAACGTGTTGTAGGGCAAAAAGGAAAGTTGTGTATTGAGCCAATAAGGACATGAGTTTACAAAAAATGCGTTAAATGGTGAAATACAAGTTTACAATAGTTCCCCTTATGAGGTAAAAATTATGCCATCACCCTCGCTATGTTACTAAAATTTAATTGTAACGAATAGTACCAATAATAATGTGTTTGTGATGTAACATCAGTGTTCCGTTACCTTCAAACGCCACACTTTTATAATACGCAGTTTACAATAATTTTTTAACCACGAATGTGATGTTTCTAGTCATTTTATTACAACGAATTATACAAGAGCGACGAGTTTTCAAGAGACGCACAGTTCGTTGTGCTCAGAAAAGACATACACACAGACACTGAAGTGACAAGTGATAGCCACATTGTGACGAAACAAGCTGGTATATTTTTAACTCCCCTCTTGTTTTCCCATCTTCCTCCTTAAATTCGTCTTTTCAATTTTTACAATTTACCATTAACATACCGAGTATAATTTGCATTTTCATAAAAGAGAAACAATGTCCCTCAATTTTAAAGAATATAACACCAGATCAAATTTTGCGCCTAGTTTTATGTATGTAATTGATTTTCTAATTTGGACCTCCTAGTTAGTATCTTTCATTATAGGGTGAAATCAGGAATTGTTTCGTAACTTAAATTCTATTGTTGACGTATAAACAAATATAAATTCTGTACTAATTATAGAGATTTGGAAGACGAAATACTAGTACTCTCAAAGTATCTATTTGCCTCCATTCGAAAACGTGTTAGCACAACCAGCCCTGAATTAATTCCAAAGTAATTAAGTCTTGTCAAAAGTATTGTTTGCGTAATGATATTCGTTAATTTCATAATTTAAACAGATAATTTAGCCTAACTCTTGCAGTAGAAGAAACTGTTAAAACGACGCAATTTTTTATGTATTCAGTTAATTTAATGAGTTAAGTTTTAATTGTAAATTAAACTTCGAACAATGTGTAGCTTCTGCACCTGTAATTTTGACGATATATGTAAGGGCCCGATTTTTAGTCACGAGTCAGTCAGTCCACGGCCGAGTTTCAGACGACGAATCTGTTTGGGTTATAACAACAGCGATCGACTTAACATTGAAGTAAGTGTTACACCAATAGGCCGTGTGTAAAAACAATGACAGTGACTGTTTCCATAGGGAACTGATTATTCTTTAAGAACTGTGAACTTTGTGGTTATGTTTTTACTGCTTGTAGATGTTAAACAGTAAACTATTGTAGCAGTATGTGGAGTTTCGCCTGCAAACTATTAATGACGCATATCGAAAGTTAAAAAATAGTGCACTGGCCATATATATAAAACTGTATTATTGGGGGGGGGGGGGGTTGTGCAGAGTGAATTAAAGGACTGTGAAACGCAACTGTGCATCTGTAAGCTACATAATTTACAGTAGTCAGTGTCTGAATCCGCAACCCATTTTTCAGCCAGTGGAGCAACGCAGTACGACGACACCGAGGACAACAAATGAAGGGGAAAAAAAAGCAGATGGAACGGCCACAACATGCAGATATGAAAGAGCAATGGGTTGGCGGAAATGTCATTTGTACTCAGGTGATTCATGTGAAAACGCGTCCGAGTGATTATGGCCACACAATGGGAATTACCAGACATTGAACGCCGAATGGTTGTTGAAGCTAGACGCATGGGACATTCCATTTCGGAAATCATTAAGGAATTCAATATTCCAAGACCCACAGCGTCAAGAGAGTGTCCAGAATACGAAATTTCAGGCATTACCTCTCCCCAAGGACAACGCAGTAGCCGATGGCGGTCACTTAACGACAGAGCTGCGGCGTTCGCGTGCAGTTGCCAGTGCTACCAAACAAACAGGGCGTGAAATAACCACAAAAATCGATGTGGGACGTACAACGAACGTATGCGTTAGGTCAGTGTGGCGAAATCTGTCGTTAATGGGCTGTAACTGCGGACGACCGGTGCGAGTGCCTTTGCTAGTAGCGCGGCCTCTCCTGCAGCGCCTTTCCTAGGCTCATGATGATATCGGTTGGGCCCTAGACGACTGGAAAACAGTGGCATCGTGAGATGAGTCAAGATTTGAGTTGGTAAGAACTGATGGTAGGGTTAGTGTGGCACGACCATACGAAGCCATGGAACCAAGTTGTCAGCAAGGTACTCGACGAGGTGGTGGCGGCCCCATAATGGTGTGACCTGTGTTTACATGGGATTTAGTGAGCTCTCTGGTCCAACTGAACTGATAAATGATGGTAAATGGTTCAAATGGTTCTGAGCATTATGGGACTTAACATCTGAGGTCATCAGTCCCCTAGAACTTAGAACTACTTAAACCTAACTAACCTAAGGACATCACACACATCCATTCCCGAGGCAGGATTCGAACCTGCGACCGTAGTCGTCGCGCGGTTCCAGACTGTAGCGCCTCGAACCGCTTGGCCACACCGGCCGGCGATGGTAAATAGTTCGACTACTTGGAGAACATCTTCAACTATTGATGGACTGCATGTTCCCAAACAACGAAGGAATTTTTATGGGTGACATTGTCATGTCACCTGGCCACAGTAGTACGCGATTGGTTTGAAGAATATTCTGAACATTGCGAGCGAATTATTTGGCCATCCAGATCGCCCGACGTGAATCCCATCGAACGCTTATTGGAGATAATAGAGATGTCAATTCGTGCATAAAATCGTGCATCGGCAACACTTGCAGTTATGGATGGCGACAGTGGCAACTTGGGTCAGTATTGCTGCAAGGGATTGCAGGGTCTTGTTGAGGACATTCCACGTCGAATTGCTGCACTGCGCCGGGCTAAAAGAGTTTCCTGCGCAATATTAGGTGGAATCTCATGACTCGTCCCCTCACTTTACATTTGGGCTTCAACTGAAAGCCAATATGGCGGCTCGCGGCTCTGTAGTGAAGAGAAACGACGTGCTTGTGACGTAGATGGCGTTCTGCCATCTCATTGGCCTGCATTAAACCGCTCGTTCGGAATATCTGACAAGCTGGATAGAGAGCCTGTATAGGGAGAGAGTGGCCATAGGTGAAGTTGCCCGTGATTGGTTGATTAGCTTTGGCGCCATTTTTCTGCCAAACGTCTCTCGCGCTACCTACGTTCGCCGTGCTTTTGAGTTAAAGTTCAGAGGACTTTTGGAAACGATTAAAACGTATTTGAATTATTGAGAGACTTGTTATGCGTTGTGCATGCATTTTCGATTTAGTTGTATATCGTTTTTAGTACGTAATTAGCGTTTGCGTGCATACTGGTAGCATCACAAGCTTTTCTGAAGCCAATATCTGACAGTCCTTGCTGGAAACGGAAAGTTCCTGTAATTGTTGCTCGATGCTCATTCGATTTTATGGCGTCAAACTTTATTTCGTTCCGAATCAGAACACTAGGCATTATTTTGGCTTCAGTTTTATTGCCTGACTGTTGTCGCAGGCAGGTTGTAAGCACGTTTTCCATAGTTGTCGTCGTTGCTGAAACATTATTCGTAGTAAATAATTGTAGGCACTCTTGAAGACAGTTTTTAATAGGCCTACTTACTGTGGGGTAGAAGGGATACGGTGGTTTTCTTGTTATATTTGGTCGTTATTAGAGTAGCCTACATTTAACATTACCTGATTTTTGTAATCTTTTTCGTTTATCTACGAGAGGTATTCCAGTTGTTTACTTGTGACATGCAAAAAGTTTGAAGACGTGACAAGAAGTACTAATACGTCTCACACTTTTTGCATGTCATAAGTAAACAACTGCTTACGACTTTCATTCATCTGGCGTAATACAGGTACGTTAAATCTTTAGCGTTATGCACTTCCGATACAAAACAAATGCTATACACTATATTCTTTTATTTGCGTTACTTCCATTGCAATATGTCTAGTAAACAAACTTTAAAGGAGATAAATGCAAGTAACGAATAATTTTTACAGCCACTGTATCAAATTTTCATGTGCTGTACGTAGTAGGCTACTGTGAGTATATATAGCTGTAAAGAAAGGCATTTAACGAATGATTTCGCCATATTGTCTTGTGCTTTTGATTCGGTGAGCGTGTACTCCACTACTGGCCATTCAAAAGTCCCGCCCGCAGTTTGGCAGAAAAATGGCCGCCGTATCGTCCGGTTGGCCACTCTCTCCCTATACAGGCTCTCTAATGCTGGATAACGCTCTGGACTCTCGGGAAGACTCCCCGGCCCGCCATTCCACGCTATGCCGTGAGGAAGTCGGCACGCTCGAAGTTCGAATGCACGCGTGTGCGGCACGCAGCTGCGGGCGTGGCCCCGAGTCCTGCGGCAGCGCCTGCCGCCCGCATTGCAGCTCTTCTTCTTCCTCCTCCTCCTCCTCCTTCTCCTTCTCCACCGCTTCCTCCACGTCTTTGGCCTCTGCAAGGCTCATTTCGCGTCGCCGAGATAGCGGCTACGTGTTCAAGGGGGCTACGTTCTCCTATACTGTCGTCTACAGCCAAAGTGCGTATCTGGATTTGATGCAGAACTCGTACACGTGGTACTGCAATAAAGGGCAATACGTGACTGATTTACTTCACACGCCGGTAGTACCAAGCAGAGCTCCATCAGTCTTAATAAGGGAAAATTTTCCGACAGAGAACAAAGCGTTCGATATTGCATCCAATTCCTGGCGTATACAGATGACAACATCCCCTCCTATATTTTATGCTGATCAAGCGACAGTAGAGCGCTGTAAAGTATGCTTTCCGAAACTGACTTCGTGGGCCGTGGCTCTGTACTCATACGTAGGACTCTTCGAACAGTTTCTCACAGTTAGAGGAATCTCTGGTTTTGTTCGATCTTTTGATCGGCCTGCGATCTAGTGACGTCTGATGGGACAATCTCCAAGATGGGTATTGCCCGCTGTAATTTATTCTCGCGATGAAAATTAGTCACTTTATTACGGTACATTTCGTTTATTCGGCTTTTAATATTTGAGTAATTGTTTTGATTGTTTCATCTGAATGTTGCTCTCTTGTTTTCAAACTGATTAAAATAGGGTAACGTTCTTATTGTTGTTATTATACAGGGTCTATGAAAAAAATCATCTGATATAAAAAATAACGTTATAGTTATTTGAGACATGTGCGTGAACATTGTACTGCTGGAAAGAGGAAATTCTCGACCGCTAACTTTCATAAATCATTTGTCAGTTTGGTATTAAGAGTGTTTATTTTATGTAATGTTTAATTAGCTACTAAATATTGATGCGTTCGAGTTTTACATGGTTCCTGTTGGGTGGCAGCAGTGTGCACCCACTTCCATTCTGGTGGAAATGGTGTCGGGACAACAGAAAATGGCTGGCCGGAGTGGCGGAGTGGTTCTAGGCGCTACAGTGTGGAACTGCGCGACCGCTACAGTCGCAGGTTCGAATCCTGCCTCGGGCATGGATGTGTGTGATGTCCTTAGGTTAGTTAGGTTTAAGTAGTTCTAAGTTCTAGGGGACTGATGACCTCAAAAGTTAAGTCCCATAGTGCTCAGAGCCATTTGAACCAACAGATTATTTTTTTTCTACTTTTTGCCCAGTGCGGTTCAGTAATAACTGTTCAGCGTGAGTTTTGTACTAGGTTTGGTATGGATCCTCCTACAACACAGAGCATTAGACGATGGCATGAACAATTCCGAGAAACAGGTTGTCTGTGTAAAGGCAAATCGCCGGGCCGTCCCCGAGTGTCTGACATAGAAGTCGAACACATCCACCATAGTTTCACAAGGAGTTCGCAGAAGCTGTTCGCCGTGCATCTCTGTTGCGTCGACGTTTACACATAAAACCACACAAAATTTAGCGACTGCAAGCTCTTCGTGAAGGTGACGAACAACGACTTAATTTCGTTGTTGGCAAGATGGAGGATGACAGTTTCCTTCCACGCTTAGTGTTTAGTGACGAGGCAACATTCCATTAAAATGGATAGGTGAACTGTCATAATGTGAGAATATGGGGTACGGAACAACCACATGAAGTAGTACAACATGAGAGGGTCTCTCCAAAATTTAATGTTTCGTGCAGTTTCACGGGAGAAGGTGTATGGTCCATTTTTCTTTGCCGGTAACACTGTTACAGGAAGCACATATCTCGATATGCTTGAGAACTTTCTCTTCCCACGGTTGGAGACTGATTCGAAAGACTTCATTTACCAACAGGATGAGGCGCTGCCACACTGGCATCTGGAAGCGTGGGAATTTTTAAATCAAAGGATTGCTGAACAATGGCTCCGTCCCACTGAACCAAATCATCCAGCCTTACATTACTGGCCTCAAAGGTCACTGGACCTGACCGTATGTGATTAATATGGGGCTTATGAAAGAATCCGTTTATGTGCTCCGTTACCAACAACAGTGAATGAACCGAGACATCGCATAACAGCAGCTGTGGAAGCTGTAACTCAAGACATGATAGCTGCATGGTGGGAACAATCTGAACACTTCATAGACATATACCATGCATCTCAAGGGGGCGTGTTGAACACCTATGAAAAGGTATAAAAAAACTTCTTGCGTTTCCCATTCATCAGAAAACAAAATTCATTGTACATGTTTATTAGTTTCAGAAATATAGACGTGCCAAATCGAATGATTCTTTTTGATGCAGGGTGGGGCGCCTCTAACTTCGACGTTCTGTACCGTCGTCGGATGAAGTGTCCGAACACGGGTCCCTACCCTCATTTTGCTTCGCAAGACACCGTCTACATCCCCTCGAAGTTTGTCGGTGTAATTTTGAAACATCATGTATTTTTTTTTCATTTTATGTTGTGACTTGGTGAAGTTATACATTTGTAAAAGCCTTTTCCCCATTTTTACTGCTTTGTTAGCATTGTCAACTGAGCCGTAGAAAATGTCGCCGATGGGGCATTTTTGAACACTCCAACGAGAGTAGCCAACACAGTGGAATAGGAATGTTCGTGCTGACTGTACTGATGGGGGACCCGGAGAGGGATAGAGTGACAGTGAGGTTGATAGAGAGTCGGCTTTTGCCTAGCTGTGCAATGGAGTCGGCGCTTAGCAAGCCGAAGATGTGTGCTGAGATAAGAGGGGGCGCGTGGGCAGCTTCCGGGATGCCACAGATAAGACGGAGCCCCCCCCCCCCCCCCCCTCTCTGGCCTTCGATCGGTCAGGCTCACAGCGCAAACTCAATAAAGGGCCGGTCAGCTTCTCTAATTTGTCGCCGATGTTTGTTATCTAGTTACTTACATATTCCATAGATTATGTGAACAATCTAAAGTTTGTTACAGGCTACCAGTTTCGAGATAGAAATTCGTCCGGGGGGTAGAAGGAATTGCCAAGGAGAAATGATTTTAGGTTACATTTATAATTTGATATGTTGCTTGGAAGACGTTTATGTTGATGGGAAAATGATCAAAGATTTTTATTGCTGGATGTTGAACTCCTTTCTGAGGCACTGACAGCTTTGATAATGGGTCATAAAAATCATTCTCCCGTCTAAGCTTGTCTTAAATTGGTACAAAAGTTCGTAGCGTTTTTCCATATCAGATACGCATAAGAAATTTTAGTCATGAGTAATATATTCTGTTCCACCATTTTCAACAGTTTGGGGAACTTCGATTCAGCAACTGAACAAATTTTCGTGGTTTCGAGGCGAAGAACTCGTGCATAGCATTATCTTTTGTGGATGGCTCTGAGTACTATGGGACTTAACTTCTGAGGTCATCAGTCCCTAGAACTTAGAACTACTTATACCTAACTAACCTAAGGACATCACACACATCCATGCCCGAGGCAGGATTCGAACCTGCGACCGTAACAGTCGCTTTTGTGGATGGGTGCAGATATTTGTACGGACGGGGGGTTGCGTCTGTGTTTGGGCTCGACTATTCCTCACTTTCCTTTGTTACCATAAAGGCATCATTTTTCGTCACCCGTAACGATAGACCATAGGAATCGACGGTGTTGTTCACGAGCCAATTTATGACATGGAAGCAGAGATGGATATAAGGTCACCCGCTGATTGAGATTTTGGCTTAGAGCATGCTGTACCCGTACACCCGATTTTTGAATCTTCTCTATTGCATGAAAATGTCGCACGGCGATGGAATGATTACTGTTAATCACATTCACCAGTTCTCGAGTACACTGACGTACATCATTGTGGATTAATGCGTTTAAACGATCTTCATCAAACCCGGAAGGTCTTCCTGAACGTGGAACTAATGTTAAAACCTCCTTAAAACGAGAAAGCCATTTTCTCGCCGCCCTCTGTCCAGTGGCATTGTCCCCATACACGACGCAAATTTTCCTGGCTGCCTCCGCTGCTATCACCCCCCTAACGCACTAAACGTAATAATATGTCGGAATGGTCCCAATTTGTGTACTTGGCGCTCCATTTTCTAGCATCCACAGCTCCACTCACTATCCTTAAACGACTATATGTTAACTCAAATAGCAACAGCAAACTACAAATAAGAAATGACAACCGATAAATAGACCCACAGTAATGGGAGCACCAACGTACAAAACGAAAACGCAACGAACTTACGCACAAATCTGATAGATGGAGCTCACTTTTTTTCCCAAATTGTGATGGGTTATTTATGTTGTATTTTTTTAACAAATGTATGTATTGCGACGGCGCAGTTTTAAAATGCCTCACTTCTTGAAGAGATACCTACATGACGTCCGTTGGTGAACACCACAAATTGATTTTACTGTTCGCTTTTGTGCATTCATTACTTCCTGAGTTGTGAGCTACCCCAGAAAATTATTCCATAAGACGTTATTCAGTGGAAATGTGCGAAATACGTTGAGAGGTTAATTCGTTTGTTTCTAAGATTAGCAATTACACGAAGAGCAAAAGTAGCTGACCTTAATTGTTTCAGAAGCTCAGTAATAATTTTCATCAATATGTTCACCCAAAAATTTTGAGCGTTCTATCCTGTTTCAATCGTTGGTATGACTGTTTGTTTTACGGAATTGAACATACTGTTTTTTTTTTTTTTTTCGAAATTATGGGGGAATCCATTTTCTGAGAATCAATAATTCTTTGAAATAAATTTTTAACTGTCTCCTTTGTTTCTTTCTCTTTAACAGGATAGTCTGCAAAGAGTACCAATTCCGCTTGTTGAATGTTAAGTGGAATCTGATTCACGTGTATAAGAAATAGGAGTGGACCCAGATTTGAAACCCTATTGGTCTCACTTTGTGGTTTTTGCCGCTCCCCCTTTTCACGCCACAAAAATTTTCTTCGCTTCTAATATTGTTTAAATTATTCAGTATTCAGCATAACTTTCTGCATTTGTTTGTTAAATATCATTGAAAGCAGCCGTGTTTGAAGTCATCAGTTCCATAAAAGTTGAATTTCTTCTCAAGATCTCAAGAGTAACATCGTCTACACAGTCGAACGCTTTGAAAAGATCACAAAAAATACCAATTATCCACAATTTATCATTTAAAGCTTGTACTATTTAATGAGTGAAAGTATACATGGCATTCTCCGTCCAGCAACTCTTTTGGAATCCAAAATGCTGCCATTACATGTCATTGTCATTTGCGATAGTTTCGAATAAAATGCGTGCACAGCGTAATCTATTATGCTACGTGGGAGTACCACAGAAATGAATTCGAGTAGTTTGCACGTTGATAAATAAAGTGAGGACCAACGACAACACAGACGTTGATTGGATCGTGGACTGGGTATATCAACCTTAGAGAGTACACGGTCATTTGCTGGGATTGACTTCCGGACTCACTCTTATTTTGTTTTCTATACCGAGGCATCACATCGCTTACGTTGAAACGCTGTACCATCTCTTGAGCGCGTTATAAGATAAATAATGATTTTACCAGTAGAGCCTACGAACAAGGCGGTTGGTGGTGTACGCTGTGGAGAGAGAGAGAGAGAGAGAGAGAGAGAGAGAGAGAGAGAGAGAGAGAGAGAGGGGGACACTGACAGACAGCCTGCTCGCTCCTGGGTCCCAAGCTGCTTTCTTCGGGAAATTGGCAACGCTAACGACCCGCTCCGTATCGGGACTTAATTTAAGGTTCTGACATTCTCAAAACCTGACAAACTCCGAACACGATACCTCTCACTTATTCATGTAAGACTTAGCTTATTTCCTACTCACAATAAACTTCACGCTGACTGGAGAGCGGCCACGTGAGGTACACCAACATGAAAATCAAAGCAAAATCTTCAATGTGTACAACGATGCTTTCGCAACATGCACATATGGCAAAATAAGGCCATTTGCTGCGGCGTCGCATAAATTTACAACCCACCTTATAAGAAGACTCCGTGATGTGGCTAATGGAAGTCGTTGAGTTGATAGAAATCGAAACTCGTTGTCCGGTACTCAGTGCTTTCAGAGCGCTACCAGCTTTAGCTGTCAGATGACACAGTATTTAATGCATCTAACATGTCAATAAGCAAGATGATTTCGTGGTTAATTACGCATAATGTTTCAGCCATCGTTAACTCTGCGGGTCATTTCTAGTTTCGCTGGCACGAACACTGTAAACACAGTGCTGTCCACCAACTAGCGTTGACAGCGACCAGGAAGCAGCCAATGCGGGCCGATGTCATCTGATTTCTAGCGATCGAACTACTTCCATTACACTCGTGAATCTTCTAAAAGTGTGTGCGAATAATACACTTCCTGAAGGTGAAATCTTCTAGATTGTTAGGCCGCGTCATGTTCCTGGCCAATTTCCTCTACACCTTCTATGTTCCGACCCCTCTGCTAAGAACCCTCCTCGAGTGTCTTCTGGTGTTCACGGTTATCTGGACACTGTCAAAGACAAGTGTCGCGTTCACTTACAAAATGAAGTTTTCATGTGGATACTCCGAAGAAGTGGGGTAATTGGGGAAAATTCTTTCGCCTGCTATTACTGGACCGTCGTCATTGGATAGAAAGCGACAGAAGCAGAGCAAGAAAGGAGGAAATGTGCTTAGCGGAACATCAGTACTGCTGCCAAGACACTGAATTCAACAACATGTGTGTGCTGGCCTAAGAAACCAGCATTTACAGAAAAGTCCCAGGGTCGAATTTAACTTGAGAAGGCGTCTGTAGGCTTCGGGCTTCGTGGCTTCCCGCTATCAAGGAAGTAAATGTGCGACCGCGCTAGGAATACAAACAACCAGGAAGCCACATGTGACTCCGATAAATAATTCTCCTTCTCTCTCGCTCTCTTTTATCCACTGATCAGAGCGACCTAGTTAGCGCAATGGTTAGATCACTGGACTCGCATCCGAGAGGACGACGGTCCAAACCCGCGTCCGGCTTTGCATTTTCTAAATCCCTTAAGGCAAATGTCGGCGTGGTTCCTTTGAGAGGTCACGGCCAATTTCCTTCTCCACCCCTCCCTAATCCGGGCGTCTGCTTCGTCTCCAGTGACCTCGTTGTCGACGGGACGTTTAATCTCCTCCATCAATGAGAAGGGCTCACCAATAGCGGCTAGAAAAATTTTTCCCAGTAACCCCACTCTTCAGACAAATCGCGGGAATAAATCCCTTTTATAAGTGTACGGACACTAGCCTTTGGCAAGCGCCCCCCCCCCCCCCCCACCCCAAACTGTGAACACCAAAAGGTCCGGAAGAAGGTCTCAGCAGAGGGGTCGAAGCTTCAATCGATCACAAAAGACTGAAGTGAAACGTGACATGGCCTAAGACTCTAAAAGATTTTACCTTCTGTGACAACAGCCACGAAAGCTTTCAGACTCAAATAGCACACTTCTTCACGCCAACATCTGCCCGACATCCGCATCCTCATTCGTATGTGCTCGAACGTCAGGCGAGAACTGATGTACCTCGGAGGTAGTGGAGGCAAGGGAATTTAGGATACGTAATATATTTACAGTGGTCAGCAGTCGGAGAAGAAACTGTGTGTTAAAAAAATAGGAAGTCACCAGGGAAATGTAGGATCCCCAATGCATTACTGAAGTGTAGAGGATACCCACCAACTGAACAATTAACAAATAAGGTTAACGATGTTATAAGTGGTAGTAAAATTCCAACCAATGAAGAAATAATATTAAAATTCTCATATACAAAAAGGGAGACATGTAAGACCCTTCCAACTGCGGAGGGATAAATCTCAAGAGTTTAATTCTTGAATTCATAACTAATAGAAATAAAATTAAAAAAAAATTACAACCGTTGCAGAACAGTTGTATGGTATTAGATCTGTAAGTCATGCACAGATGCGCTGTTCGTTCTTAGACAGGTTGTAAAGAAGTACACTGAATGCAACAGACCAGCTTACATCTGTTTTATTAATTCACAGAAAGCTTTCGATAGAATTCTATTAACAGATGCGGTAAACCTTTGAACTTAATAGAAATAGTCGAAGACAATTTTTTCCAACAACTGCACTCAGGCGAAAATTGGTTCCAGGTTAACTAGCTGTAGAGCAGTTAACAATGGTATTAGACAATGTGACTCTTTGAGCCCGCTACTTTTTAATATAGTCATGGGCGAACTGATAAAGGAGGTACTGACTGGTAGTGGTTGTAGAACGGCGGACGAAGAAATAAAAATCATTTGTTCTGCTGACGATGCAATACTGCTGGCAAATAGTGAAGATAACCTGCAGGAACTTCTACAAATATATAACGCGGCAGCCAAAACCATAAATGCGTCATATCTACTCAGTCAGATGTATGAACACATCTGTGGAGCCACTAAGATGCAAACTGGGTGTGAATAAAAAAATTATTCGACGGTTAATGACATTTAAATATCTTGATACTGGAATGTCCAGCAGTGGAAATATCGAAAAGGAAATTTGAGAACAAGTAGCAAAATCAAACAAAGTGACGGGATAGTATTTGATACTATTTGGAAAAACAAGTATACAGGAAAAGATGCAAAGGTAGGAATGTACAAAACAATAGTGAGACCAGTTATGACATACACAGCTGAGACAAGACCGGTAACATCAAAAACAAAAAACAAAAAAAACAAAAAAAAACTTCTGAAACCCACGGAAATGAAAATTCTGCGAAGGATTAGAGGAAAGTCATTGCGCGCACGCGAGAGAGAGAGAGAGAGAGAGAGAGAGAGAGAGAGAGAGAGAGAGAGAGAGAGCGCATTTGAAAAGGATGTAAAGCTGTAAAGCGTACTCCGTTAATGAGTGCGTACATAACAGAAAGAATAAACGGGGCAAACACGTCGACAGGATGGATGAACGAAAGATTGTGAGAAATCGTAAGAAATGAATTACCAGGTGGTAAATAAATATTGACCGTCGAAGGAAAATATGGCGCGAGAACCTCAGGGTAGGCGGAGGGTACCGAAGGAAACAGGCTTTAGCCTAGGAAGAAAGCAAGAAGCAGCAAAGGATCAATTGGGTAAGTTCGTCCAGCATGTAGGAGCGGATATGTGATATTCCAGCAACTTGCTGCCTCTCTTTTCGTAGTAGTAGCCGTTACAGATCATTTTCCCAGGTGTTGTTTGTCTCGGCGCCGCAGCGAGAGAGCTACACGAGCCACGACAAAGGAGGACCCTGCAGCTGGTGTTGTCGTAGCCCCGGCCGAAACGAGTGTCCTTGGGCGCACGGACGCGCCGCCATTTCGCAACCCGCGGGCCGGCTGCTGCCTGCTATATCTGGGACACCACGCCAGAGCTAGCGGCCTGCCGGGGGAAGCCCAGCCCAGACGTAAAACCCACCACGCTGCCCCCCTGTAGCGATCCTGCATCACTCTTCCCAAATCGCGATCGTAACCGTTCATGATTCGAAGGCAAGAATGGTAGCTGTTTTGCAAATATGCAGTATGTAATAAGATGTTAAATAAAACCCGCCGAAGATTGAGGAACGTGTCCGAAATATGTATGGGTAGCAAAAGAAGAAAAACTGTTTGCTCAAGTTAGAACCACATTTCCTTATTACAGTATCCTTTTCCTGCAGTCAGTAGTCGCTTCATGCTCGACTAGTCAGTCGAAGATTAAATCGCAGGCGGCCGGGATGGCCAAGCGGTTCAAATGGCTCTGAGCACTATGGGAGTTAACCTCTGAGATCATCAGTCCCCTAGAACTTAGAACTACTTAAACCTAACTAACCTAAGGACATAACACACATCCGTGCCCGAGACAGGATTCGAACCTGCGACCGTAGCAGTCGCGCGGTTTCAGACCGTAGCGCCTTTCCGCTCGGCCACCCCGGCCGGCTATATAAGTTCACATCGAACTGCACCGTCCTCATTCATCGTTCGACATGACTGTAATTACGAGTGAAACAGTGAAGGTGCAATTCACCCATAATTTAAGGAATTTCACTCAGGACATTTTTGACACGCCTCTGCAGTCGAGTTCGCTAACGCGCGGTTGTGTGTTTGACTCGGATGTAAATCGGTTCGAATCCTGCTGGTGGAAAAATCGCGATTGTCGTTATATGGCTGGCAAGGGGAGGAGAGGAGGTGGCGTAAAGTTCCCGATCACCAATCGTTGCGCCAATGCCCTGTATCAAAGTCCAAACCTCTTGGTAGTGTCCTATGGAGTGAGGACACGCGTCCCGCGCCGGCTGGGGACGTTAAGCTCTGTGACCCCTTGGGCGCTATTTGAGAGTGGAGGCGAGTTGACTGCAGCGAAACAGTCGATCTATAGAAGAGCGGTCGATAATCCTCGGCCTCGCTGATAACGTGAAATTTCCGCGCCTCAGATAACAGCGGTACGTGCACAGATTCGTAAAATCGAATGTCGACTAAGAGCCGTATCTACAAATTACTTCCATCGGTGCAGGGTAATCCGCAAAACTACCGTCCCCTCCTTGGCCGTTGTTATTACGATTACTATTACTAATCGATAATTACAAAACTGCCCATCGCTGTTGCACCGGACCGGCTGTTGAACAGCCTTTGCATCGGATTGTTCATAGTCACTCAGTGGCACCTGTTGTTCCCACTGCCGTCTCCGTGGGTAGTGAAGACGATGTTGGGAAGGGATCAGCTCCTTTGTTGCTGTGCGAGTACTAGGAAATGAGGGTCTAAACAGATACTTCTGTTTTCCATCGTACCTGCAACGACTCATTTCTTGTACGAAACGAATTGCAGCATATGTTCCTTTCCCTTATTTATTACATCATTGTTTTTGCTGCCCCAGCAAGCGTTGTTTTGACTTATTCCTTGTCTGTATGAGATGGCTGCGCAAGATTAAAATCTGTCGCAGACACTCTCAGAACTAGGTGAGGTTTTGTAACTTGGCTTTTTTATGTTGCAGGTGAGTATATCAGCTGATCACTTGCGCCGCTTGGCGTACGCAGCCGTCGCGACCTGCTGAGAAAGAGTAAGTAGGTCTCTTTGTGAGATACTCCAGCTGCTTGCTGCTAAGGGCCACATCTGCGAGGCGCAGAGTGCAGGAGCTGTCGCCACACTCTGTTATAGATAAAGACAACAAGGGGAGGAGAAAAAGGGGTTAATAATGGCCATGGTCATTAAGTACTTCACGGAAGGAAATAAATACATTTATTCCATTCCTGTCATCTCTTTGTCCACTCATCATCTTCCAGATACGTAGAGCATTTCAGAGATTGCCACAGCAAGATGATTTTACCATAGTACCTATCGTTGAATTTTGAGGACTCATCCATTAAGAACAAAAGTACTGTGATACAACTACACTTGCTATTTTTATTAATATTATTCGACACAGAGTTTCACACCAAGTGGCAGTATCATTGCTGATCCAACAAGCTACTTCCCACACTGACGGGAAAACTTTGAGTCGATGGTAGTCGAGAACGCCTTTAAAGGCAATAAATACGCCATGGCCAACAACTCACTGAGCTTTGACGAGGTCGTGTAATAGAGTTCCTTGTGCGATATCGCAGATGCCTTGGTAGTGACGTAACCACTGAATATGATTGCTGGCAGCAGTGGTCATGAGAAAGAGCGGTCGCAAAAAGAACGGGCTGCGTACGGTCACGTGATACTACCGAGCCGGCTGTTGTGGCCGAGCGGTTCTAGGCTACGGTCGCAGGTTCGAATCCTGCCTCGGACATGGATGTGTGTGATGTCCTTAGGTTAGTTGGGTTTAAATAGTTAGTCTAGTGGACTGATGACCATAGATGTTCAGTCCCATAGTGCTCAGAGGCTTTTTTTTTTTTTTTTTTTTTTTTTTTTTTTTTTTTTTTTTTTTTTTTTTTTTTTTTTGGTGCTTCTGAAAGGGGAAGACCATCGTGTTAGGCGTGTGGATCTGGTGCTTCGTACTGCATCTTCAGCAGCAGTTTGAGCACAGTTGGCACCACAGCGATACAACGAACTGTTAAAAACCGCTTATAAAACACTAATATGACCTATTCTTGAGTACTGCTCGAGCGTTTGGGATCCCTATCAAGTCCGATTGAGGGAGGACATAGAAGCAAATTCAGAGGCGGGCTGCTAGATTTGTTACTGGTAGGTTTGGTCATCACGCGAGTGTTACGGAAATGCTTTAGGAACTCGGGTGGGAGTCTCTAAAGGAAAGGAGGCGTTCTTTTCATAAATCGCTACTGAGGAAATTTAGAGAACCAGCATTTGAGGCTGACTGCAGTATAATTTTAGTGCCGCCAACTTACATTTCGCTGAAAAACCACAAAGATAAGAGAGATTAGGGCTCGTACAGAGGCATATAGGCAGTCATTTTTCCCTCGTTCTGTTTGGGAGTGGAACAGGGAGAGAAGATGCTAGTTGTGATACGAGGTACCCTCCGCCACGCACCGTATGGTGGATTGCGGAGTATGCATGTAGATGTAGTAGGTGTACTACAAGGACAGCTCCGAGCCAGACGCCCTGTCGCGTGCATTCCACGAACCCCAAACGACCGCCGTTTGCGACTTCAGTGGTGTGAAGCGCGAGCTCATTGGAGAGCAGTCTGTTGCGTTTTCTAATGAAATCTGGTTCTGATTCGGCGCTTGATGGGCGTGTGTTGGTTAGGCGGTGGCCAGTTGAGGGCCTGCAACCAACCTATCTACCCGCTAGGTACACTGGACATACATTTAGAGTTACGTCCTAGGGTGCGATTTCGTATGACAGCAGGAGCACTTCCGTGGCTACCCCACGTACATCGACAGCAAATTTGTACGACCCACTCCCCACCCCATCACACAGCTATACTACTACTACTACTACTACCAGTTCCGTATCTCCAACTCTCCACACTTCACAAAAGCTGTGAGGGCAGGTCGTGAGTCTTGCTCGCATAGCTCAGTCGGTAGAACTCTCGCCCGCGAGAGGCAAAGATCCCAGTTTCGAATCTCGATCCGGCACTCTGTTTTAATCTGCCAGAAAGTTTCAAATCAACGCATACTCCGCCGCAGAGTAAAAATTCGTTCTGGAAACAACACCCGGTAAATGACTGCGGCAACTGCTTCAGCGCAAGACCACGTTGTTGACGAACGAAGATTCCCACGAAAAACCGCTTACGGTAAATAATCCGAAAAAAGCCAGGAAAGTGACTTCATTCACATCCGTTTTCCTGTTCGCATTAGCCACCCATGAGGTATCAAGCTTTTGATGTCACGACGCGATTGTAGTAAGAGAGACAGAACTCGCCAGTGTGAACTCAGGGCTCTTTTCCTCTGTGTTCATAACGGACTTGCAGCATAAATAATTAAAATGTGTGTGTGTGTGTGTGTGTGTGTGTGTGTGTGTGTGTGTTTTTTTTTTTTTTGGCGGAAGGGAGAAGACGGGAGTGACCGTATGAAACAATTGATAAACAGTAAAACACCGGGGAACCAACAATAAACTTATTCGAGTAATAGTATTATAGTCTCTAATAAGAGGAAGTGGTACATATTACTGAAATCGTACGAATTAAAGACAAATGCAAAGAGTACTGGGGCAGACAGTATTCTAAGCATGCTGAAGTGTTCAGTACGCCAAAGGTACCAAGCTAGGTGTGGCCTTTAAGAAAACAATCAGGCTTTGAATATCACAACTTAGTTAATGTACAGAATGGTGCTGGCCGCTGTGACCGAGCGATTTTAGGCGATACAGTCCGGAACCGCGCTGCTGCTACGGTCGCAGGTTCGAATCCTGCCTCGGGCTTGGAAGTGTGTGCTGATCTTAGGTTAGTTAGGTTTAAGTAGTTAAGTTCAAGGGGACTAATGACGTCCGATGCTAAGTCCAATAGTGTTTAGCCATTTTTTGAACAGAATGGTTATAATTCAACTTTCACTACTTGGGAGGGTTGCCATAAAAATGAGTGATTGTTTTATTAACATTGTCTTTCGTTGATTTTGCACCGTGTTTACTATACGGGTTACAAAAGTTGCTCGATGTCACGACCATTTGCACAAAGGGCAGCCTGGAACTGCAGTAGAGACACCATTTCACCATTGTTAGCATCGCTTGTTGAAACTGTGGACTACGCAATGCTCAGCTGTAGTGATAAATCACGTGGGCTGCCTGAAGATCGCACAATGCGTCCAGCATTCTCAGCCACCGGAACAGTGGTTCTTTTCAACAATTTGTAGGGCTATTGGCTGTCGGCCTCTCTCAGGAGCAATTCCCAAATCGCCAGTTAATTCGGATTTCGGATCTTGAAACCTTGTCTGGAAAGACGACCTCTCCGTATTCCGTTAATGCGTCGATATCGAAAATAGCAGCAGCACCATTGGTATTGCTTTGGTAAAACAGCTGTTCTGCTCACTTGCCCAGACCGATGTTGCCTGTCTGAAACCTGTACTGCTTAACCACGGTGGCCGTTACCGGAAACACGCGGTGACGTTACAGTAAAGAAGTACATCAGCGACTAAGGAAAACCCAAAAAAAAGGTTCAAATGGCTCTGAGCACTATGGGACTTGACATCTATGGTCATCAGTCCCCTAGAACTTGAGAACTACTTAAACCTAACTAACCTAAAGACATCACACACACATCCATGCCCGAGGCAGGATTCGAACCTGCGACCGTTGCGGTCACGCGGTGCCAGACTGAAGCGTCCAGAACCGCTTGGCCACATCGGCCGGCAAGGAAAACCCATCACAATGTGATTGATTCCAAGGCAGTGGTGCGGATAGGCCTACTATTAAGTCCGCGTGCCCTTGTGAAATATCACGATGAAAACTCAGAATAAACCAACCGAAGCGTCCTCTCTTCCAGGTGCAGCTAAATTGTGGTCTACTAATGTACGGACCCCCAGCGACAAGGCAAATCCTGTCGATTGTAATTATCCGGGCTGTTATGTCGTGGTCGGTTGATGAATTCTGTATAAATTCCCAGCGTTTCGTCCCCGTCTGCGAAGATGATCTTCAAAGGCGTCTGTAGCTCGATGGAATGTCCAACGCACCCACTGGCTCGCTACCAAGGTTATTTACTTGCTACTGACTGCCGCTAAATTCCGTGTCCAAGCGCTCCCGCGCTGAGGCGTCACGTCACGTGTTTTGAAGACGTCAGTGCAATTGGCCGCTGTCCGCTGCCGTCGATCGCCGTTGCCATCACCCAGTGGTGGACGGGTGGTACACATCTTCTTCAACACCGGCATCCATATTCCGTTTAATTTCACGCCCTCCTCCTTTCGATTGAAATTATTAGGGTGTTTGGCGATTTCGATTGTCTCCCTGTAGAGCCTTCCGTAATTTCCGCTTGTGGCCGCTAGTACTTGCGTCTCCTCGAAACGAATATGGTGGTTACCTGGCTGGAAAGCATGCTCCGCAACAGCTGAGCGTTCCGTTTCTCCTCTTCTACAATTACCCTTGTGCTCTTCCAAACGTTTTGAAATAGTTCTTCTAGTGGTACCCACATAAACATCTCAACAGCTGCATGGGATCCTATACACTCCAGCTTTTTCCAATGGTTTGCGAGCGTCCTTGGCAGGTTTAAGGTATTCCTGTATCTTCCTGGTGGGCTTGTAAATTACGGTAATATTCCGCTTCGTCAAGATCCTCCCTATTCTTTCCGTTACATTTTTAACAAACGGCAGGAAAACCTTAGATTTTGCAGTAGCCAGTGGGTGTGTTGCACATTCCATGGAGCTACAGACCCCCTTGAAGATCTCCTCCGCAGACGGGGCGAACCTTGGGAATTGACACAGAATTCATCAACCGACCACGGCATAGCAACCCAGATAATTATAAAGGACATGACATTTCCGGCCGTGAAAGTCTACATTTTAGTAATGCAAATCCTGCAGCGCACCGTTTGAACATCATTCCAGTAAAGTTAGTTATCCGTACGGTAAATGGTCCTCCCTCTTCACTGGCTCAAGTAGCGAAAGTTAGTTATAGCCGTTGTGCAAAGTGCATCTTCTAGACTCAGACTTGGCCTTCTGCTATATAGGTAGAGGATGTTTCTTTGTATTCGGTAACTACGGTTTCTGTTTATCAAGCGTTCACCAGATGCACAAGAGCGTATCTATTATCTCTAGCTATACTTACGTTCAGCCAGATAACGCTGTTATCTATGAGGAAAAATTTCGCAAATATTCTATCACGCCTTAGCCTTTGATTACACGATTGACACATCACAGGCGCTGTCCCTCATACCATCAAAAAATATGGGAGTAACAAGGCTAGGGATATCAAATGGAACTATTCACCTAAGATTCGGTAGTGGTTAAAGCAAACAGGATTGCCCCATTTATGCGTAGGGCATTAGGAAGCTGCACAATCCCTGCATGAGACATCGCTCATAAAATGCTTTACTAGCGCCACTGGAATTGTTGTTACAGTGTATGAATTCCACACACGGTTGGACTAAATGTCTACAAGGTACCTACATAGGAAAAAACACTAAGCGTCACAGTGTCTTGGCCTAAAGTGTCGTAGAAATTCTCAAAATCTGAACTGGCGGGCATTCAGCGATGATATCCCACATATCGCGCAAAACTGGTTTTTAGCGTAGAATACTTTTGAACCCTAGAGATTACTCTCGTAAGGACCATAAAGCTAAAATAATAATAATAATAATATTCACGATCGTAAAAACGCAAGCATTCGTCTTATCTCGGTGTGAATGCCGCAGAAAGTTACGCCACAAAATAGGGAGGTTAAGATTCAGTTAATCGATTTCCAATATTATAGGAGTTTTGCTCAGTTTTCATAGTACCATGTCTTCGTGTGTAGAATAGTCATGTTTCATAAAACCACAACTTCATGGGGAAAGGTAATGCTTTATTGACGCGAGATACTGTGGCAACGTACATCTAGAGAATTTAATACGCGTTTAAGACTTACGTTAAAGAGCGTTAATATGTTTGGCTGCCAGTCATATGTACAAGAAGACGGTGTTGTCATCTCTCACATTTTGCAGCAGATCTCGTAAGTTTCGGACCACATCTTGGAAAATGTCCACAGTACCTTCACTTCACTTCACTGCGCGGCAAGCTGTCCATCCACTTTTCCTCCTTAAGCAAGTGTTTCTACTTTTGGTTATACAACAGACCGAACTATCTCCATAACCTGTGACATACTCTGATATTCATATGATCCTATGATTTTCCCCCTGCTGCTACTTACATTCATCGTGAATGCAGTAGTAGCACATGTTTCCACTAACCTGCCCCCTCTTTTTGGTGCAGCTTTTACGTGAGAAACTTCTCTCATCTATTCCTTCTAGTACCTCTTCATTTATTACGCTACTTGTGCGCATAATTTTAATGGCGTGGTTTCGCACATTTCAGATCCTTACAGATTCAGCTTCTCTGGTTTTCCTTATTTGTTTGTCATACAAAGCTGTCCTAGAGAAGTGTAGCTTTAGGAACAGTTTCTTATGTTTTGTATAAAATAGTGATACCAATCCTTGTTGAAGAAAGGTCTCCTTTTATCAGGCATAATGCCATTGTTTGCTTTTTATATTTCTGTTGATTTGGCAAAGATTTAAATCTCCATCCTACCACTGTGCTTAATATTACATCTTCCTTATAACATTTATGATAATACAAAGCATATCTGTTCCATTTTTCAGTATTGAATGTCGCTCTGACCCAGCAAATACCGTGAGAGTATAGCAATGATTATTTTTCCTTACCTTACAAACTGCTGCGCCAATATTTCTTGTGCAGTACATTTACGTTTAGTGTATTCGTTATGCTGATCTTCGGCCAAATACATTTATTCCTCCTTTTTGCTCTAAATTAATCTAAGTAATATTTTCAAGCGTGAGATGTTAAATTAAACATGGCATAGTTCATATCATCCACTCTTGTATTCTCCGGTAGTGGGAAGAAAATGTTTTTCGGGAACTGTGATGGTACATATCCTTTTGCACACATTGCAGGCAGCAGATCATATCACTGTGTTTATGTTAGCACCAAGAATTTAATACCATGGCGTCTTCCGGATTCTGGTAATCACGATGCCTGCATCGTTCGACACAGTTCCGCACTGTCGCCTGATAAACAAAGTAAGAGCCTACGGAATATCAGACCAGCTGTGTGGCTGGATTGAAGAGTTTTTAGCAAACAGAACACTGCATGTTGTTCTCAATGGAGAGACGTCTACAGACGTTAAAGTAACCTCTGGCGTGCCACGGGGGAGTATTATGGGACCATTGCTTTTCACTATATATATATATATATATATATATATATATATATATATATATATATATATACACACACACACACACACACACATGACCTAGTAGATAGTGTCGGAAGTCCCATGCGGCTTTTCGCGGATGATGCTGTAGTATACAGAGAACTCGCAGCATTAGAAAATTGCAGCGAAGTGCAAGAAGATCTGCAGCGGATAGGCACTTGGTGCAGGGAGTGGCAACTGACCCTTAACATAGACAAATGTAATGTATTGCGAATACATAGAAAGAAGGATCCTTTATTGTATGATTACATGATAGCGGAACAAACACTGGTAGCAGATACTTCTGTAAAATATCTGGGAGTATGAGTGCGGAACGATTTGAAGTGGAATGATCATATAAAATTAATTGTTGGTAAGGCGGGTGGCAGGTTGAGATTCATTGGGACAGTCCTTAGAAAATGTAGTCCATCAACAAAGGAGGTGGCTTATAAAACACTCGTTCGACCTATACTTGAGTATTGCTCATCAGTGTGGGATCCGTACCAGGTTGGGTTGACAGAGGAGATAGAGAAGATCGAAAGAAGAGCGGCGCGTTTCGTCACAGGGTTATTTGGTAACCGTGATAGCGTTACGGAGATGTTTAGCAAACTCAAGTGGCAGACTCAGCAAGAGAGGCGCTCTGCATCTCGGTGTAGCTTGCTCGCCAGGTTTCGAGAGGGTGCGTTTCTGGATGAGGTGTCGAATATATTGCTTCCCCCCTACTTATACCTCCCGAGGAGATCACGAATGTAAAATTAGAGAGTTTCGAGCGCGCACGGAGGTTTTCCGGCAGTCGTTCTTCCCGCGAACCATACGCGACTGGAACAGGAAACGGAGGTAATGACAGTGGCACGTAAAGTGCCCTCCGCCACACACCGTTGGGTGGCTTGCGGAGTATAAATGTAGATATAGATGTAGAGAAGACATTTGTTCACTGTGTACTTGTTTCATTCCTGTCTTCACTTCGCTCCTTTCACTGCCCCTTCGAAGTTAATATGTAACGGCAGTGGCGAGAAGTTGCTTCTCCTAGCGGCCTATTTATCAAGTATCCCCGTAGCCCAGTAATTTGAAGTAAGAACTGTAATTAGATGGGCGGGAATATGGAGTGATACGGTCAGTGGTGGTCAGAGGTGCGTGCTCGCGCTCGCCCCCCTTTGCCCGCCGGTGTTCTGGAAGCGGCGACGCCCGCAGCCACGCATGCGCACAAACGATGCTCAGAGTGGCCCACTTTCTCGCCGCGTGGGTGACGTGCCAACCTCCGCGTTGCCGGAGAGCCGTCCCTGCAGACCCAGCTGCCATCGTGCTCCAAGGAAAGAACTTCCCCGTCGACAACTAGATCATTAGAGACGGACCACAAGCTCGGAGCGAGTGAAGGATGAAGAAGGAAATCGGCCGTGCTCTTTCGAAGGATCCATCCCGGCATTACCCTGCAACGAATTCAGGGCAACGACTTAAATCTGAATGGCGGGACGCAGCTTTGAATCATCGTCCCCCAGAATGCGAGCCCAATGTACTGACCGCCGCGCAACCTCGCTAGGCACCGTGCTCGATACGAGCCGTAATTTCAACTCCGGCCATTGTGTTACTCATACAGGCTGCGTTGTCCTGAAAGGTGCTGTGTTTCATATAACTCGACATCTAATGAACTTTGGGAGAAAAAAGTGAAGTTGGTCTGATGTACCAACTAAGTTTTTTTTTTCCCCATCCTCCTCCTCCTCCTCCGTAGTTGAGTGGTCATCGCAGCTGATTGCCATGCTGGGGACGCGGATTCTATTCTTGATACTCAAACAATTTTGTCCTGGGTGGGAAGACTGCCGCGTGGGGTCAGCTGAGGAGCTGCTCCACAGATTAGCAGTGTTTCCAAGGTCAAGAAACCCGACAGCGACGGGCAGGAGGGTGTGCTGACCCTCCGTACAGCATCCGATGAAGCCATTGACAGAGGATCTCACAACGGTCGGTTGGGGGCGGCTGGCCCGTCTAGGGCCGGAACGCGGAACTTTTACTTAATCAACTTCTACTTGTGTTCCCCTTGTGGATGCATTAAAAACGAAATTAAAAAAAAATCGGGGTAAATATATGCAGAATTTTCGTAAATGAAATGGAGGTGCGTCTAGTAATCTGTGACATAATGAGAAGGAACGTAGACTTCTGTAGGGCAGAGAAGTAACTATAAGGAATGTTTAAATAAAACATTTTGGTGAGGCCTACTTAATCTGTATGCATCATATGTGCAAACAGAACTGTGTGTCATTACACAACAATATTCACTGAAGAGATTAATTATAACACGTATTAATATAAAAAGGCGAATTACGTCTGCAAATTTAATGCTACATTGAAGAGCCAAAGAAATTTGTACACCTGCATATAGAAGGAGATAATATTAACCTGTCCAGTTATGTACTGATTCATTTGAACATGGGATCCTTCTGTTTAAATCATTCTTAGTTGCTCAGATAGTGCAGTGACTAATTAGTGCTTGGTGGCTGTCTGGAATGTGCATTTGTCATTCTCGCCCAGTCAAGTTTAGTGCTTGTCTGTCAGCCGACTTATGGAATGCTATTAATATAAACAGGCATAGATAGCAGACCATGTTAACTGGAGTAGTTACTATAAGGAACGGACGCATTTCACATGTCTGATTAAGAATACTTATTGTTCTTGGATTCTCATCCTCGACCTCTCTCTCTCTCTCTCTCTCTCTCTCTCTCTCTCTCTCTCTCTCTCGTCTTCTTGCAGAATTCAAAGTTTGATAAGTCGTTGTCTCCATACCTTTTGTCTCGTTTTCTGCACAATTCTGTGGCAAAATCTATATTGGTTTTGTCTGAAGCATTTTCTTCGTTTCGCCACAGATGGCGCTGTAATGGGACAAATAGAAGTGGCTACCTAGTCGTAATTTACGACATGCTACTAAACGGCCCTTGAACATCCAGTGGCACGTGAGACCCCAGCTCCATGCTGCCAGGGTAGGACAGGCCAGTATTTCATAACTTCTAATTGGAAATCCCATTCACATTGCTGTGTTGCTCCGAAATATCGCGCCATCTTGGCCGTGTAGCGAACTTAGGCGTATTATAACGGGTCGTACACTGTACCGGAGCTCACGTATCGTGCGGACGTAGAACAGATAGGGGCTCTATATACTAAAATACGCAGTGTTTATTGCCTGCACACCTACTGTTGTTTGGGTAACAGACGTGCAAGTGGACGTTGAATGTCGCAACCACAGAAGAAAAAACTGAAATGATCCTGATATACGGAGACTGTAGGAGAAATGTTGAAGCTGTCGTTGCCTTGTATGACGAGCGTTAACCAGTGAAAGCTCGCTCTCGTTCATTCCTTTACAAGGTTGGGAACCACTTTGGATGATGGCAGCGTACAGACCGGCAAAAGGAAACGCAGTAAACGTGTTACAGGAGAATCTAATGAAATGCTGTGCTGCCGGCAGTGCACAGCTCACGGATAAGCGCCCGTGAATTACACCGTGATTCCGGTATATTCGTAAGTGGTATTGTCAAGAACTTAATGGCGCCGATTTTCGTAACCGGGTAGTGTTTTGTGGATGGGCACGTCAACAAAATACGCAAACTTTCCCCACATTCTTTGCCTATGTATACTATTTTACGATGAGTCCAGATTCACAAACCATGGTATCGTTAATCGTCATAACATGAATTACTTGAGTATGGACAATCACCACTATTTACGACAAGCTGACCGTCAACGTGCTTAGTCGGTTACATGTGGTGTGCCGTCATGGGGAACCAACTCATTGGTCCAGATTTTATTGACGACACGTTGAATGTACACAAATATTGAACGCTTTTGGAATAGGAACTATCGGTACTTCTGCAGAAGTTGCTGTGGACATTCGACAATGTCTTTGGTTTCAGTATGACAGTTGCCCAGCGCATTGCGCAATTGAAACATTTGTGTACGTTGGTCGGTGGATTGGCAAAGGTGGCCCTATTAATTGGCCCGGAAGGTCGCAGGATTTGACGCCGCGGATCTTTCTGTTGGGATATTTAAAAGATAAGGTGTATCAGCAAGTGTCAACAGGGTGTGAAGGCATGATCGGCCGCGACACAAACGCATGTGCCGACTGAGACGTGGTACTTAGGGAAAGGTAGGATTCTGTATGCACGGGACCGTAATCAGCTACCGTTGGTTGCTCAGTTTTTTAAATCACGTACACTTTATTTGGAAACAATTGCAAATAACGTTGACAATAAGGAACAATTATCAAATTTGACTGTTAAGACACAATGTCTAATTAAAAAATTCAAATGGCTCTGAGCACTATGGGACTTAACATCTATGGTCATCAGTCCCCTAGAACTTAGAACTACTTAAACCTAACTAACCTAAGGACATCACACAACACCCAGTCATCACGAGGCAGGGAAAATCCCTGACCCCGCCGGGAATCGAACCCGGGAATCCGGGCGTGGGAAGCGAGAACGCTACCGCACGACCACGAGCTGCGGACATTAAAAAATTCTTAACCAAGTTGCGCTTACGGCTGATGGCCTTAATGACCAGAAATTCAAATTATTTGTCGACTGAAGGCCCCAATAGTAATAACTCAAAAAACCAATTTAACAGTTGAGGGCTGGATAGCAAATTTTTGAGAGGCAATTTAACTTCTTCGAGAGATTCAAAGAACAATCATCATCATTTCATTGTTAAGATATTTTGTCTGATTAAAATTTAGAAAAGTTACACTCACGGCTGAAGGCCTTGTTAACAAGAAATTCAAACTCTTTCTAGGCTGAAGGCGCAAACAGTAATAATTCAAAATTAAAATTGTTTTTTTTTTATTATTTTTTAAATATCATCACTAAATCAAGAGAGCAGTGGGCCTCAGACAGTACTCAAAGGATCGACCTGGGAAAGTCGCTCAACTTCGTAAACGATGAGACAGGCAGCCAAGAGTTGTATTCACTTAACAGGATGGCAACTCAAACTAGTGACAGTTTAAACGCAGACCAACACTCTTGCAAAATCTACGTAACGTCTGAAAACCAATACGACGATGGAATAACGCAGGTAAGGCGGAACTGGCGGACAGCACTGCGTCTTCACAATCCGGTGTTTGCAACATCCAGAAGCAGAAGGAACCACTACGACCAAAGTAGTCCAAAAGAAACAAAATATCTGTACCACAATTGAGGAGGCTGTAGAACTACACGCCTTATCAGACAGCAGCGGCAAGGTGAGGAAGGTAAACTGCTGCGAAAATACGCTAACCTCCAGGGCAGGTAACTGGGGCAATAGCGGCCACTAGGCAGAAAAATACCGCTGGTTGAACTTCACCAACAGTAGCGCAAGGAATTCAATGATTCATAATAAGAAGTGGAGGATGGCTAATTAATTTCGCCAACTCCAAACACTCCACTCGTTGCTCTCTGTATGTGACTCTGCGAGCAGCAACGCTAAAGCAAATGGCGTTATCCCAGAGTAGTGGAGGTTTCACTACTGGGTTAATGTTCACTCAACTCAAATGTACTAGGTTCAGTGGACAATGAGGTTGTGGCCGTCGCAACTACAGCCCCTCGATCCGGCACTGCCTGCGTGCTGCCAGCGGTCCCGGCATGTCTCCGCACTGCCGGACCTCTCTGCTCCTCCATCCCAACCGAACTCTGACATACTCTGACCCGGAAAACACTTGACGTCCCCCCCAAAGATAGTATCACTGTACTAGATATCGATAACCACTGCTGCTGCCACTCGCAGACAACACTAGCAAAAGGAGTGGCTCCAGTGAACACAAGCAGAACACGAGACGTTACTATCCCTATTACACGATGCCAACCTATCAATGGCACAAACGCGAGCCGCAAAATGGCTCACCGACATTCCCGCAGATATGCTTCCGTCCTGTGTACTGTCGTTTGAAAAGCTGATCACACTGTGTATTGAAGTTGGCTGTACTACGTGCGAACACTTACTCTAATTGAAAAAGTAGAGTAGCGTTGACCTAGCGCCCCAGCTACGCTGGTGCGTCGAGTAGTCCCCTGTTCGATAAGTCGGAGGAATACAACGTTGCGAATGGGGTTTCCAATTAGAAGTTACGAAATACTGGCCTGCCCTACCCTCGCAGCGTGGAGGTGGGGTCTCACGTGCCATTAGATATTCAAAGGCCATTGAACAGCACGTCGTAAATTACTACTGTGTACCCATTTCTATTCCTCCGATTACAGCGCCATCTGTGGCCAAACGAAGAAAATGCGTCGCAAAACATACAGAGATTTTACTGCAGTATCGTAAACTACAAAAAGAAAGGGGGATTCCCAATGAAGATTTCAAAGTTCTCTCCCGCAATACACACATGGAGCGGGTTATGGGGTCAAGTATACTATTATTGGATGTTGCTCTCTGAGGCAAACAAACTGGAATAATAACTTATTTTATCCGATGTGTAGCTTTCGAGATTGAGTTAAAATGACCACCCTGTGTAGACCAGGAACAGCAGAGGGCTTATAACACTTCATTGGGGAACGCCAGGTGTAAGTTGCGTCGCTCGGTTTGAGGCGCCCTATAGCGGACTGCGCGGGCCCTCCCGTCGGGGGTTACAGTCCTACCTCGTGTGTGTGTGTGTGTGTGTGTGTGTGTGTGTGTGTGTGTGTGTGTGTTGTTCTTAGCGTAAGTTAGTTTAAGTAGTGTGCAAGTCTAGGGACCGATAACCTCAGCAGTTTGGTCCCTTAGGTTAGGTTAGTGGTGTTTAACGTCCCGTCGACAACGAGGTCATAAGAGACGGAGCGCAAGCTCGGGTTAGGGAAGGATGGGGAAGGAAATCGGCCGTGCCCTTTCAAAGGAACCATCCCGGCATTTGCCTGAAACGATTTAGGGAAATCACGGAAAACCTAAATCGGGATGGCCGGAGACGGGATTGAACCGTCGTCCTCCCGAATGCGAGTCCAGTGTGCTTGGTCCCTTAGGAATTCACACACATTTGAACATACAAGTTGCATTTTTCTCGATGACTTTCAGTTAGTCACTAAGAACTCTGACACCTCTAACAGGAAATCACGAAACCATTCGCACAACTGCGACGATACGCCGTAGGCATGCAGTTTGATTAAAGGTTGATTGTGAGCAACGGTGTTAAAAGCCCTCTGGAAATCGAAAAATATGGAATAAATTTGAAATACCCTGTCGGTAGCACTCGTTTCTTCTTATGCATGAAGAACTAGTTGCGTTCCATAGCACTCAGTCTTCAGGCCACAAGTGGCCCATCGGCATCATCCGACCGCCGTGTCCTCCTCAATGAGGATGCGCATGGGAGGGGCGTGTGGTCAGCACACCGCTCTCCCGGTCGTTATGATGGTTTTCTCCGACCGGAGCCGCTACTATTCGGTCGAGTAGCTCCTCAATTGGCATCAAGAGGCTAAGTGCACCCCGAAAAATGGCAACAGCGCATGGCGGCTGGATGGTCACACATCCAACTGCCGGCCACGCCCGACAGTGCTTAACTTAAGTGAGCTCACGGGAACCGGTGTATCCGCTGTGGCAAGACCGTTGCCATTTGCGTTACATAAGGATATTTTCTGAATCTGTGTTGGCTATTTGTTAGTGATCGTACTTTAACAGTTTGTGTGTCGTATTTTCAGAGACGCAGATTGGGTGACCAGCCCAGCATTTGTCTAAACGAGCGAGGGAAACTGGCTAAAAACCACACTCCAGTTGGCCGGTGCACCAGATATGGTCGTTAATCCGCTGCAAGGCTGGCTCATCACCCTGTCTCGCTAGCTAGCGCGCTGCGCGTTACGCAATACGAGTAGGTCGGGTGTCGTGCCTCTGCCTTACAAATTTATGTTTCCTAAAATTGCTTCAGTCGAGAATTGGTGCTTTTAGAAGGCCAAGACCGACTGCTTCCCTCTCCCCCTCTCCATCTCTCCCCTGCCCTCTCACTCGCCCTCCTCCAACCCATTCCAGCTTGTACTCCGCTCCCGACACCTGTCCGACGTTAGATCAACCTTCGTTTCTTCTATAGCTAACTTGCGTCTTAACGTACAGATGTGTGTGGTTGTGTCCTC
This sequence comes from Schistocerca serialis cubense, assembly GCF_023864345.2. Classification (NCBI taxonomy): domain Eukaryota; kingdom Metazoa; phylum Arthropoda; class Insecta; order Orthoptera; family Acrididae; genus Schistocerca; species Schistocerca serialis. Next base: position 942,763,872 of record NC_064638.1, read on the forward strand.
GTTCATTTCTTGTGCTGCAGCCGTGGTCGCACCGGAGGGCCTGCTGTGTGGCACCGATGCCTGCGCCGCAGTAATCCCAGCGTCCAGTGACGTCACCCGGCTGTCATTAAACAGTCGTGTTCGCTAATTACACCACCTCTGCGGGCAGCGCGCTGCAATTAGTATCCACAGTCGGCCTTTGCACTGGTCATGGCAGCCGGAGCGAGTTAAAACCTGTGCGCAGTCTGTTTGAGAAGTCACGTCCTACGGTGTTACCTCTATTAGAGCGAGTAGCCACTGGTTACCCAGGCTGCTACCTACTCTGTCTGTTACGAGCTTGTTACCGCTGTTCGTAAGTCGTCTTCAAGGCAGGCCGTGTTGCTTGTTCATTCGGCTGTGGGAGTGACACGTAAAAAGGGGAAAAGAAGCGAAAAAATTTACTGAGACACGATTTTCACTTCGTATACTGAACGGTAGCTTTTTTAAATGAGTAAATGTAGTAAAATTACGCGATGATATCGACAGTAAACTTTCCAAGGGTACCGCATCTTTTAAATACGTAAGTTTACTGCCGGCCCTTGTGGCCGAGCGGTTCTAGGCGCTACAGTCTGGAACCGCGCGACCTCTGCGGTCGCAGGTTCGAGTCCTGCCTCGGGCATGGATGTGTGTGATGTCCTTAGGTTAGTTAGGTTTAAGGAGTTCTAAGTTCTAGGGGCTGATGGCCGCAGACGTTAAGTCCCGTAGTGCTCAGAGCCATTTGAACAGATTTGTTACATAGATTATGGCGCAAGTGCAGTGCATCTCTAAAGGAAGTAGCGTAAATACTGCTTGTGTAACCTATACTGTGAGGGGCAGTAACATGAAAAACAGGCAGATTGGGAAAAAAAGCAGGTAAACTGTTCATTATTTCAAAAGTAATCGCCGTAACTATTAACACATTTACCCCATCTGAGACCAGACGGTCAGTGCCTTCATCGTAAAAAGTTTGCGATTGCTTACGGAATCATGATAGTACCCAAGCGTGAACCTCTTCGTCCGAAGCAAACCAACGGCCTTGAATATCCTTCTGCAGCGTTCCAAAACTATGGAACTCGCATGGAAAGTGATTGCGATTGTACGGAGGATGTGTAAGGACTTCCCAGCGAATCTTCTGCAACGTGGTCAGTCTTGACATAATGAGGACGGGAATTATCCTGCAACAGAATGATGGCGACCGTCAACATTCCTGGCGCGCTTCATTCCTTGCAAAGCGTTTACGTACCGTAATTTTGGCGCCGTGTTCCAGAAATTAAATGAACAGCAGGCCCTTGCAGTCAAAGAAAAAACGTCATGATTTTCCCGGACCGGCGTACCTGTCGTCTCGCTACAGTCCACAAGTTCCGCTGGGAAGCCCTTACACATTGTGATGTCCCCTCTCCCCTTTTGTTGTCGATGTTGATGTTGAGCCGCTACTGCTACAGCTCGGTCGGTGGAATGGAGACGCGACGCGCAGTGATGGTTGTCCCCGTCGGATAAGGTGGAACAGCACCTGAAAATCTCTAAAGAAAATCGTTCCTCGCGTAATGCATGAAAGTCCGTTTGCGAGTCCGCACAGTCTTCTCAGCGATGCGAACTGCTGTTTTCCATTGTCTGTTATGGTTTTATGATGATCTGCTACGCCCGGTTAGGTAGTTATTGCAGCATTGAGTGAATCATTCATCACCGGCGTCGTTTCACACCACTGAAGCTATGAAAAATTCATTTGCGGTTCAGTAACAGTAGTTGTTACGTTGCTAGGCAGAATTGTTCACTACGGCTCGACACAAATCCAGAGATAATCTATAATGCTATCTTGCTTTCGAGCGTCGTGATACTATTTCGGCAAAACACTCCTTTCAATGCTCAATGTTCATCAAGTCACTCTTCCAATTAAAATGTTCACAGTTAATTAATTTTGATGATCAACTATCAAACAGTTCAATTAATGATGGAGCCAACACGTGAGATTTCCATTCCTGACGAACAATTTTATTGTTCCTTCTTAGCAGTTAGTTTACAATCATCACACCACACGCACACCGATGGATCAGATCAATTACGATTCTTTTTAGTTCGGTGATCGTGGCATTTACGAAAACTTTTACAATCGGCGTGTTTGTATTATCTTCGTGTGGTCGTATTAATGTTTCCTACTCCAGGCTAATCAGGTATTGCAGTCTTCGATACTATGTCCATTCTTGGTTGTAACTTCACTTTGATGAAGGTTGAGTCGAACAATATTATCTCCAATAATTAAAGTTCATTAACTCGTCATACACTATCAGAATAATCACTTCAGTTAAAGTTCTCAAGTCAGAATAACTGAGAACAAAGTCCGCGCATCTCTATCACACACTATTACTTTTTTTAAAAAAAGAAACAATCTCGTAGCTTTGCGTTTGTAGTACTGTAACAAACGGTGCTCTCTCTCGACATGATAGCTAGCAAGCGACTAACTTTTCCATGATCGAGCATTGTAGACGCATTGAATTTCCTTTTCGCCGCGTTTACAACTCTTTCACAGTAAATGTTATCTCTGACCAACATATTACTTTGGACTTAACTTTCGTCGTACTGATGTGCAGTTATTACTAAGATGTTTGATAGCTAATTAAAAATAACCTTTCTTTCTTTCTAGCTTTATACCATGACATACTCGGTAATGAATGAAATTGGTGTTCATCAAAACTTTAAGGTGTGTTATATTATTGTCAAAGTTGTCGTACCTGTCAGGATAACACTGTTCCCTTCTTTAAATTATCATGACATTCTTATTTGGGTTTTCGGGTCTCTTGGGGTGTTACAACATTCTCCATACAGCCTCGATCTCTCCCCAATCGAGTTCCATTTTTTTTGGAGCCCCAGAGAGAGAGACAGATTGGTGACCAACGATTTGCTTCGGTCGAAGAGATTCACACCTGGATACAACAACGGTTCCGTAAAGGCATCGACGGTCTTACCTCACAGCGGAATAAATGTATTAAAAGTTATCGCATTTACTTTTGAGATAATAAATATTTTCCTTACATTTTTTTATCTGTCTCTTTTCCATTTGACTGCCTCGTGAAGAATACTGCTCCATTATTTGAGGGTCTCATCAGTTCGGCCTGATGCATTCGTTAAAAAAATTCAGACACGTACTGTAAAGATTGTAATACATTGTTACACCGGATGCTAAAGTGCAACAGAGGTGCTCAGGAATATTTGGAAGAATGGCGGCAGGTCATGAACTTATCAGAATTATCCGTGTATTTGTTTAAAGAGATTTGGAGAAACTTCCGCAAAAGCTTACACAGGACGGAGATTAGATTCCCTTTAGGTGCTATAAAACGAGGTCAGAAGCAGTGTTGACGAGTAAAGTAATGATAGCCAAAGATAAAGATGTCAACCAAAGATAAAGCATGCAACACAGCGATAGTCAGGCACCACAGTTAAGTTTTTGCTGTGGGCTTCAGTCTGAAGATTGGTGTGACGCAGCTCTCCACGTTAGTCTGCCATTTCTACGTAACTACTGCCAACCTAGTACATCCATCTGAATCTGCTTATTCTCTTCATGTCTAGGTCTCCTCTGCAGTTTTTACCCCCCAACACTTCCGTCCAATTCTAAATTGATCACGCCGTTATTTCTCACAATGTGTCCTGTCAATCGATTCTTTCTTTTAGTCAGGTTCTGCCACAAATTTCTTTTTCCCCGAATCCTATTCGCTACCTCCTCACCAGTTATGCGATCTAATCTTGAGCTTTCTTCTGTAACACCACATTTCTAAAGCTTCTTTTCTCTTCTTGTCAGAACAGCTTACCGCCCACGTTTCACTCCCGTACAAGGCTACAATCGAGACAAAGTATCTTCAGAAAATGCTTCTTGACACTTAAATTTAAACTAAATGTTAACAAATTACTCTTTTTTTATAAGTACTTCTTTGATATCGCCGTTCTGCGTTTTATGTTTTCTTCATTTCAGCCGTCATCAGTTATTTTGTCGCCCAAATAGCAAAATTTAGGTACTGCTCTTCCAAGTCCTTTGCCGCCCACCTCGTAGAATTAGTGACGTCGGCAATCCCCAGACTTCTAATATCTTCTCCATGAACTGTAATTTCCTTTCCATATCTCTCCTTGATTTCCTGTACCGATTGCTCATTGTACAGATGGAATAACAATGGGGATAGGCTGGAACCTTGTCTCACTCCCTTGATATTTAGTGATTGTTTCGAGAGGATAGAATACAACATAGACTACGGCGTGGAAAATTCTGTGGTTTTCCTATGGAACTCAGCTGTTTTTTTTCTTCCTGGCCTCGACACTCGAATCTTCTGTTCTTTTCCTTTTTGCCTTTTCCTGTTCTCTACGGGATCGGCATAGTTATAAATTAATTTTGTCAGTGTCAGTAGCATTTAGCAATCAGATACACTTCCTGACATCACCGGTCGCTCCAGGAAGGAATCCGTGTATCCAATCTGTCTATTGTCTTGTGTAGAACTCGAGCTCAGATGTGATCACGTTTTCTGAGTGTTTGCGTAGTGTATGCATCCCAGGCGGGACGTGGATACCAAACCGATATTTACCTAGTCAGATGTGGAAAACCGCCTAAAAACTACATACAGGCAGGCTGGCCCCACGGCTCTCGTCGTAAAGTCCGCGAAGACGTTTCGATCTGGGACTGGCTCCGCTGCCCCGTGTTCCGGAAACGTGCGCATTACTACTCACGGCTATCCGGGCGGGTCGCTTCGACACTGAAGTGAGTTACAAATATTGTAAAGGTGCCTTTATCCGTGAAAACCGCGTAGGGATGAGGGAAAGAAACCAGTAAGAGAAGTATAGCAACATCCAGAGTACGCGCACTGTCAGGAAATTTAAAAAGATAAACCTATTTAGTGACTTTAAATTTAAACGCTCTTTAAGGAAAAGTTGCTAGGCAAGAAAGTTATGAATTGGAGAGTGTCTAGACATAAAAGTTCGGTGCACATAACTGTCATACCACGCGAACAGGGCCCAGATATTGCAGGACCTGAGAAGTTCGGAACTCGAATTGTTGCAGTGAAACGGAACGAGGAGTAAGAGACAGTGTGGAAGAGGGAGCGGGAGGGGGGGGGGGGGTAACGGAGCGAGACAGAGGCGCTGGAAGACAGAACGGCCTGTACTGGCGGCGGAAAACGCGGAAGTAATCGGAGTTCAGGTTGCGACAGGCGCTGAGTTTCCGCGTCCTCACCGTGACTCTGTGGTTCACGGCATTGCGCGGCGCCGTCTTTCCACGTAGCGGCATACCGACGAGACAGCCGGTGGCGCCCGTGTGTTACTGCAGAGCGCGCACCTCTCCGTCATCTGCGTTAGAATCCCTGACAAGGTTCTAAAAGTGGTGTTCGATTTCGCTGTTCAAAACAAGCTTTCGTGCTTCTATTACCAAATCGTTATTTTTAGGTCGGTCTAAATAACTTCGTGTAGTAAATCTGCCACGGCCGTATACGTGATGAATTTTGTGACCTTGCACACTAGAAGAAGCAAGATTAGGGTTGTTGTTGTTGTTGTTGTCGTCTTCAGTCCAGAGACTGGTTTGATGCAGCACTCCATGCTACTCTATCCTGTGCAAGGTTCTTCATCTCTCAGTACCTACTGCAACCTACATCCTTCTGAATCTGTTTAGTGTATTCATCTCTTGGTCTCCCTCTACGATTTTTACCCTCTGCGCTGTCCTCCAATGCTAAATTTGTGATCCCTTGATGCCTCAGGACATGTCCTACCAACCGATCCCTTCTTCTAGTCAAGTTGCGCCACAAACTTCTCTTCTCCCCAATCCTATTCAATACCTCCTCATTAGTTACGTGATCTACCCACCTACTCTTCAACATTCTTCTGTGGCACCACATTTCGAAAGCTTCTATTCTCTTCTTGTCCAAACTATTTATCGTCCACGTTTCACTTCCATACAAGGCTACACTCCATACAAATACTTTCAGAAACGACCTCCTGACACTTAAATCTATACTCGATGTTAACAAATTTCTCTTCTTCAGAAATGCTTACCTTGCCGCAACCAGTCTACATTTTATATCCTCTCTACTTCGACTATCATCAGTTATTTTTCTCCCCAAATGGCAAAACTCATCTACTACTTTAAGTGTCTCATTTCCTAATCTAATTCCCTGGGCGTCGCCTGACTTCATCCGACTAAGTCCCATTATCCTCGTGTTGCTTTTGTTGATGTTCATCTTATATCCTCCTTTCAAGACACTGTCCATTCTGTTCAACTGCTCTTCCAAGTCCTTTACTGTCTCTGACAGAATTACGATGTCATCGGCGATCCTCAAAGTTTTTATTTCTTCTCCGTGAATATAACTGCCATCTGGTTTCTGTACAAATTGTAAATAGCCTTTCGCTCCCTGTATTTTACCCCTGCCACCTTCAGAATTTGAAAGAGAGTATTCCACACAACATTAATCCTAATGTCTCAAAATGTGGGCAATAGACGGAGCACAAGCTCGGATTAGGAAATTATGGTCAGTTTATTACTGATTCAAGATTTCCTTGCACACAGAACTCAACACGTCGCTGTTAACGCAGGAAGTCAACATATTTAAAAGTAATTTCGGGGGTACTCCCGGGAAGTGTTATAAGACTCCGTGAGCAGTGTGTATAACTGATTCAATAGAATGCGCCGAAAGCTGTTTAAGACTGTTCGTAGACGATATGGTTGTCTATGAGAAGGTAGCAACGCCAGAAAACACTAGAGATTTGGAGAATGATCGACAGAGGATTGTTAAATGGTGACAGGATCGACAGGACCCTGAGCGTAAATGAAGTATTGCACATATATGGGCAACGGCCTTGCCGCGGTGGATACACCGGTTCCCCGTCAGATCACCGAAGTTAAGCGCTGTCGGGCGTGGCCGGCACCTGCATGGGTGACCATCCAGGCCACCATGTGCTTTTGCCATTTTTCGGGGCGCACTCAGCCTCATGATGCCAGTTGAGGAGCTACTCGACAGAATAGTAGTGGCTCCGGTCGCAGAAAACCATTATAACGAGCGGTGTGGTAACCACACGCCCCTCCTATCTGCATCCTCAACTGAGGATGACACGGCGGTCGGATGGTCCCGATGGACCACTTGTGGCCTGGAGGCGGAGTGCTATTGCACATATACAGGGTGTTACAAAAAGGTACGGCCAAACGTTCAGGGAACTTTCCTCACACACAAATAAAGAAAAGATGTTAGTGGACATGTGTCCGGAAACGCTTAATTTCCATGTTAGAGCTCATTTTAGTTTCTTCCACCTACGCTCAATAGAGCACGTTATCATGATTTCATACGGGATACTCTACCTGTGGTGCTAGAACATGTGCCTTTACAAGTACGACACAACATGTGGTTCATGCACGATGGAGCTCCTGCACATTTCAGTCTCAACAACAGATTCGGTGACCGATGGATTGGTAGAGGCGGACCAATTCCATGGCCTCCACGCTCTCCTGCCCTCAACGCTCTTGACTTTCATTTATGGGGGCATTTGAAATCCCTTGTCTACGCAACCCCAGTACCAAATGTAGAGACGCTTCGTGCTCGTATTGTGGACGGCTGTGATACAATACGCCATTCTCCAGGGCTGCATCAGCGCATCAGGGATTCCTTGCGACGGAGGGTGGATGCATGTATCCTCGCTAACGGAGGACATTTTGAACATTTCCTGTAACAAAGTGTTTGAAGTCACGATGGTACGTTCTGTTGCTGTGGGTTTCCATTCCATGATTAATGTGATTTGAAGAGAAGTAATAAAATGAGCTCTAACATGGAAAGTAAGCGTTTCCGGACACATGTCCACATAACATATTTTCTGTCTTTGTGTGTGAGGAATGTTTCCTGAAAGTTTGGCCGTACCTTTTTGTAACACCCTGTATAGTAAAAGAACTCCGCTGTACAACTACTCTGTTGATGACGACAATAACCACCGTAAAATATCTAGGAGTATCTATTTGGAGCGATCTTTAAGTGGAGTGACCACATGAAACGAATAGTAGGAAAAGCAGTTGCCAGACTTAGGTTCAAAGTAAGAATCTTTAAGAAATGTAGGTAATTTATCAGCTAAAGAAGTGACTTATAAGGCACTTGTTTGACCAGTTCTTGAGTATTATTGATCATTGTGGGATCCTTATCTTGTAGTAGGATTGATAGAAGAGATACAGAAGATCTAGCGAAGAGCGGCGCGTTTCGTCGCGCGATCATTTAGTAGGCACTTAGAGCGTTACAGAGGTGGTAAGCAAACCCAACAAGAAAGACGTTCTGCATCACGGAGGTGTATACTATTCAAATTTCGAGAGAGCACTTTCCGGGAAGAATCGAACAACATATTACTTCCTCCTACATACACCTCGCGAAATGAACACGACGGGAAAATTCAAGGCCGCGCGGTGTGTGTGTGTGTGTGTGTGTGTGTGTGTGTGTGTGTGTGTTTCTCCTTCGCGTAATTTTTAAGTTAGGTTAAGCAGTGTGTGTCAGGACAGATGACCTCAGCTGTTGGGTCTCATAGGACCTTACCACGACAGAAAATTCGAGAAATTAGCGCTAATACAGAGACTTTGCGACAGTAATTCTTCCCGCACGCCATTCACGAATGAAACTGGATCAGTTACCGTTACCAGAAGCACCTTCGGGCGACTTCTGGAGTATTTATATAGCTGTAGATGCAGCAGTGCCCTTTACAAAGGTTTACTGAACTTTCAAGCAGTAAACGTATACTCGAATGGAGGTGTGTTAGTCCACTATAGCTTTCATTTATAAATTTTGCTTCAACGGATTACAGCTATAGTGGATTAATAAGCTTTCACTGAGCTATATGTTCATTTTAATATCCTCCTCCTCCTTCTTCTTCTTCTTCTTCTTCGCGGATGGATCACTTAGGACCACCCGTAATCAATATTTGTTGGCCTTCCTTTTCGCCCAGTATTCCTTCATAAGCAACGAATGGACTAGCACGTATGTCGGTAGGTTTTCTCTCTTCGTCATCAAAACCCCGTGTGCTTGTGATTTTTCTAATTTTATTTCTGTCATGTAGATCTGGAGACCCCAATTCTCTCAGGTCTTTTTCCGTCTGTTTGTACCAGTTCGGTCTTGTAGTTTTGTTCTTTAAAAAGTGTGGATTTTGTGCGTTAACCTGTTTGCGTCCATTCTTTCTAAATGCCCCATGAATTGGATTATTCTCATGCGTATTGTGTCTGTTATTTTGGAGATATTTGTATATATTTCTGCATTGGGTTTTGGATAATGCACACGATCTTTAGTTCTTGGTCCTAGGATTTTCCTGATTATTTTACGTTCTTTCACTTCTAATTCCCCTTTCAGTGTTCTGTGTTGAAGGTTTAGTGTCTCAGATACGTAGAGAGCTTCGGGTTTATTTATTTTACTTCTTGAAAGTTTCGCAAACTGTGTATAACTGTTTTAGCTGTGATTGCCCTTCGTTTAAAATTATCTGCCGTACGAAGGAATTGTCACTTGGAGAAACGACGGAAAACCTAAATCTGAATGTCCAAACGGGGATGCAGTCTTCCCGAAAGCGTGACTTATCTTACATCCGTTTGTAACAATGATGTCCGAAACATTATGACCGCTGCACACCGAGAGACTGACTTTCGCCTGGTGGCGCTCTTGGCACGTGACGCGATAAAAAAAGAATATAAGCAGGGCAAAGGTGAATACATGGAATCATTCTAGCGACGATACGGCGCGCAGATGAGGAAATCCACTGGCGCGCGCTATTTTGTCAAAGGCCAGATTGTTGTCGACTGGGGCCTCGGAACGAGCATCCTAGAAACGGCGAAACTAGTCGGCTGTTCACGTGCTACTGTCGTGAGCATCTGTTTAAAGCGGTTGAAGGACGATAAAGCCACGAGTAGGCCGCAAAGTGTTGAAAGTTCATGCCTTGTCACCGCGACTGCAGCTGGAAGGCTTGCCTGGTCAGTAAAGCAGGGTAGGCGCCGATCTGAGGGGGACCTGGCGACAGAGTGCAACGGTGGTGCAATCACAAGTGTTTCGGAGCACACAGCACCTGGTTCTGCGTAGGGTTCTGCAGCAGATGACTCCTACGTGTAAGTATGTTGACCCAACGATATCATGAGTTACTGTTGCCGTGGACACGGGATCATAGAGACTGGTACGCGGGTCAGTGAAAACGTGTCCCGTTGTCGGATGAGTCACGGTTCTTGTTACACCAGATCGATGGGATACTCCATCAACGTGAGCAGCTGCTCGAAACATGCACCGCGCTACGGACGCATCCTGGCTTGGGTAACGTTATGCCATGGAGGACATTCATCCGTGATACCGTGGTAGCAATCGAATGTTCAATGATATCTGTGGACTGTGTCGTCGTTGTTGCGGACAACCTGCATCCCGTCGTGCTTGTCTTCTCCGACGATGCTGACCTCTTCCAACAGGATAATTGTCCGTGTCAAAGGACAGAATCGTGCTGCAGTAGTCTTAGGAACCTGATAATGAACTCAGGTTGATGTCTTGGTCGCAAAATTTCGCCTGAGATTAACTCAATGGAAAAATCTGGGAAGCCATCGGGCGCCTGTTCCGTGCACCCAAACCACCGGCCCGTAATTTACTGCAATTCCGTAACGTACATAGGCATCTGGTGTCACGTGCCTCCGAAAACCTGCCAAAGACTTGTCGAATCCATGCTACGCAAAATCGGTGATGTATTGCGTCGCAGTATTCGACCTAACACCCTATTACACAAGGTGCCCTAATATTTTGACTCATTAGGGCAGATAGATGATGATGATGATGATGAGTTGTCTGTAACATGTGTACGCTCTATAACGTTCATCTCAGTGGTTACTAATATGAAACTGCTTTGGTAGACATTGAACATCTTAAACAACGCACTGAAGGCGGCATATCGGTACGCATGCAACAGCATGCGCTAGCTAATATGTTCCAAAAACTGCGCCTAAAAACAGGATTGTTCGTGAGCCCATATGTCAGGTTTTATTGGTTATAGAAAGGTAGGGTCAAGTGAGAAAGGTAGCCCTTGGTCTAGGAACCATTTGTATACCCAACAGAAGAATCGTCTTACTGTCACTACCCTGCAGTACAGGGCCAAAGCATAAAAATTACACATTTCTACTGCTTAATCAAATATAGCAAATCTATTGGTTCTCTTTGCATTTGATGGGCTCTGCTGTGCGCCTTAAGTGGTTATGGAGGCACGATTTTGTTCACGGGCTGTTCCTGACAACAACCGAAAAACATCGTTTTTGGGTACCAAATCCAAGCAGTGGATTCCAAGACGGCTATGCACAGCATATGGTGGAAATTTATACGATATATTCCTAGCATCCCTTTCTCTAATATGCTTCTAAATTTAACTGATATCTTTATCCGTTTCCATGATACAGAGGTTCAAACTTACCTTACTTCTACATGTAATATCCATTCGTTACATCTTAAATCTCACGTGAGGCGAAAACGCAGTTTATAAAGTGACGTAGCGCGGGAAATATGGTGTAAAGTGTCTCCGGTATGAGGTGCAATATTACAGTTTTGAGTTACACTTCTGGCCATTAAAATTGCTACACCAAGAAGAAATGCAGATAATAAACGGATATTCATTGGACAAATATATTACACTAGAACTGGCATGTGATTACATTTTCACGCAATTTGGGTGCATAGATCCTGAGAAATCAGTACCCACAACAACCATCTCTGGCCGTAGTAACGGCCTTAATACGCCTGGGCATTAAGTCCAACAGAGCTTGGATGGCGTGTACAGGTACAGCTGCCCATGCAGCTTCAACTCGATACCACAGTTCATCAAGAGTAGTGACTGGCGTATTGTGACGAGTCAGTTACTCGGCCACCATTGACCAGACGTTTTCAATTGCTGAGAGATCTGGAAAATGTGCTGGCCAGGGCAGCAATCGAACATTTTCTGTATCGAGAATACACGATTCCAATGTGCGTTCACCGCGATGTCGCCAAACACGGATGCGACCATCATGATGCTGTAAACAGAACCTGGATTCATCCGAAAAAATGACGTTTCGCAATTCGTGCACCCAGGTTCGCCGTTGAGTACACCATCGCAGGCGCTCCTGTCTGTGATGCAGCGTCAAGGGTAATCGCAGCCATGGTCTCAGAGCTGATAGTCCATGTTGCTGCAAACGTCGTGCAGATGTACTGTTCGTGCAGATGGTTGTAGTCTTGCAAACGTCCCCATCTTTTGATTCAGGGATCGAGACGTGGCTGCACGATCCGTTACAGCCATGCGGATAAGATGCCTGTCATCTCGACTGCTAGTGATAAGAGGCCGTTGGGATCCAGCACGGCGTTCCGTATTACCCTCCTAGACCTACCGATTCCATATTTTGCTAACAGTCATTGGATCTCGACCAACACGAGCAGCAATGTCGCAATACGATAAACCGCAGTCGCGATAGGCTACAATCCGACCTTTATCAAAGTCGGAAACGTGATGTTACGCATTTCTCCTCCTTACACGAGGCATCGCAACAACGTTTCACCAGGCAACGCCGGTCAACTGCTGTTTGTGCATGAGAAATCGGTTGGAAACTTTCCTCATGTCAGCACGTTGTAGGTGTTGCCATCGGCGCCAACCTTGTGTGAATGTAAAGCTAATCATTTGCGTATCACAGCATCTTCTTCCTGTCGGTTAAATTTCGCATCTGTAGCAAATCATATTCATGTGTAGCAATTTTAATGGCCACTAGTGTATTTCAGTTTCACATAAGTAAACTATCAGTTTTACTGACCCATACATTTATTTTCATATAACAGGGAAAAAAAGGGAACCAGCGGAAAACTGTTCCTAGCGGAGCACAAAGAAGGCGAACATACTCCTGTCTATTAAGACTCAGACTGAAAGGTGGGGTATCAGCTGCCTTATTCCATCTCCCTTAGCACCATCAAAAATTTTTCCATGCGGACATATTAGAGCTTCCTTATGCTGAGAGACGAGAGGACAATGTCCGACGAAAAGAGATGGAAAAATAATAAATACTAGAAGTTAGTAGACAGTGCTTGTGTTACAGTAAGATCCAAGGGGACAGTTTCAGTGTGAGGGAAAGAGACGTACACAGCGGCGGTGGAACACGGTTAACAGTGACAGAACAGTGCTAGGAAAAAGAGTAAAGGATACAGTTCAGTGGGAGAGGAATAAAGTGAAGGAGAGAGTAAATATGGGTGAGAATGAGATACAGAGAATGTGACAATGGCGACGAGGAAGAGATTGATAGTGATAGTGAGAAGAGACAGCAGCAGCAGAAGGAAGGAAGGAATGAGATACTAGCGATAAGAGAGCAAGGGCGAGACTGTGTCAGGAGAGGAGGCAGTATTAGTGGGCTAGAACTAAGGAGAATGTGGCTGTGGGACAGAAGACAGTGACAGATAGACACAAGGAGATAACAATGAATTGTGCCAAATTAGTGAGTGAGAATAGGCATGTTGGAGTGGATGGGTATGAGCGGCTTACAGCGATCGATTAGTGGGTATGAGCGAGGTACACTTTGGGCAGCTTGTGGGAATTTGAGGTCAGCTGCATGTGAAAAAGATCGCGAATACGTTCGCGTGCCAAAATTTTTGGGAAAATTTCATAAGGTGTTGAACGTAGAATGAGGCAGCCGCTACCCAACTCAGAAGTAGAGTCTCTTCATAAACGGGAGTATATTAGCCTTTTTTGTGCTCCGATAGAAGCATTTTTCCGCGGGTTTAGGAAGTACTTGAAACATTGTGACTCTGCAATATATGCATAATTACCAGTTGCATCCCTCATATAATTTTCCATAGGTAGGACCGTATTTGATCAACGTTCCACAGTTGTCGTTTCTGTGCTCGTCACCGTTAATTGCACGTAACTCGGAGCTGGCACGAACTTCAAAGGAGTGACTGGAGCTCATAAATGTTTATTAATACGTAATACCGTACTGATTTATATAATTATGAACAACAAATAAATTGACTCCTCCGGCTTCAAAGGCTAAAGTACGAAAGTTAGAAAGTATCTCTACTGCGGGGGAACTGAATTTCCTTTCGTGCATTCTACATTTAGTACATACTCTGCAAACCATTCTAAAGTGCATGGCAAAGAGTACCTAGCATAGCACGGTACCACATGTTTTGTTCCCGCTCAAATTGCGTATGGAGCGCGGGAAGACAGACTGCGTGTTTCTGTGCCTGCTGTAGCTAGTCTAGTGTAATCTTGTCCTTGAGGTCACTTCGGGAATTCTACGTATGGGACTACTGTATATTCCTAGATACTACACCTAATACCGGAAACTCTGTAAGTAGGCTTTTCACGAAGAATTAGCGTTTTTGTTCAGGCGTCTGCTAATTCAAAGTTTTTCAGCGGTTCTATAACGCCTTCCCGAGAGTCAAGCAGTACTTGGACCATTCGAGACGCGCTTCTTTGTATCCGTCCCACATTTCTCTTAGTCCTATTCTGTATGAGTCTTTCACACTTGAGCAATATTCTAAGACTGGACACACGTCTGGTGTTCAGACATTCACCTTTGTAAACCAACTGTATTTTTCTACCAATCAGCGAAGTTTGCTACTTGATTTGTCTACGAGTAAGCCTCTATTTAATACCATTTCACGTCCCCGCATATTTTCATATCCCCAGATATTTGTGAGTATAGCTGCTTCCAAATGTGACTCGCTGATATTATATTCATTAGGTATTATTCTTCTGCGCTGTGTGAACATTTAAGGCACCATCTTGTCAAGATCTAACTGCAGCTATTTTTTCAGACAGCGTGGTACTTCATTACAGACAAATGCATCATGTACTAAGTCTTAAATTACTATTGTCCTCGGAGTCATTAATATACAATAAACGCCAAGGGAACCAACATACGCCACTGTGGCACACCGGGAGCGACTTTTTATTTCTCTCGAAGGCTTCGTTAGATTCTACTTAATGTTCGCCGGTGATGGCTCAAGAATTTATACGGTGATCACATTCTCTCTTCTGTCGTTTATCCGCTTAACATGGAAAATTTAATAATTACTATTGTTTTTTTCCTATTCCGATAATTTCTTCTTGTGAATGATGAACTTATCGTAACAATTTTATCGCTCAGTTTTGAAGTGATCCAATGCATACAAAGTCTCGAGAATCTGGCTTGATTACTACACTTACGTCAACTTGCAAGCGCTTAAGTTCAGTACGTAAATCAGATGTCACCTCAGAAATATCTTTCTGGATTTCGGACTTTTTCTCAATGCAGATGGCATGTTTTCACCTCAGTCCACCTTACGACTATCGCGGTCACTGAAAGTGTTTCTATGAAGTGCAGTTACTACGGTTTGACGTACTTCAGATAAGAGGAACTGCGAACGCTTTGTATATTTTCCGCCCTCTGACATTTGTAGTACTGGTACAGATGAACGGTAATTCAGTTTATTGAAGGAGCGCTGTTCAGAGACGGCATTTGTTAAGTTCAGAGGTCGTAGGAATGCAACGGCGCACGATCTCCAGCAGGACCATTCCTACTTCAGCGCTGCCTTGTTCAGACCTATTTGGGATTGATGACGACTTTACCTTTTTTAATCGACTCCAATTGTAAAAGTTTGTATTCAATAAAAATTATTTGTGAAAGTGTGAAATGTTAAAAGATTATTCTGACATCAGCTTAGAAAAGAGAAGGGAAAATAGATAAGGCACATAATGTTACTTTCAGGAAGGTGAAAGGAGAAGTTGTGGTGACAAAACAGAGAAATTTTAGTTTACTGTTTTGGAAAATCATTCACGTGACTTTCATGTCGCAGACTAAACGTTATTAGTAAGTGTAGATTCGCGAAGCCTCCGGGAATGTCTCACACTATAAATCCAAGATCTAGACGATCACCATTTGCCGGCTGGATTTCACGCTCTCTCCACTCGTTTAACTTTACAAAATTCTAACCCGCTTCCTCTCCTCTGCTTTCCTTACGCTGAAGGTGACGGTACTTTGTGTTCTAAAAATGTTAACTACTTGCACCAGATTAAGATTCCTCTTGAAACAGTAGAATACTTCTTACTTCCCACTTCCCCACCCCCATCCCCCCCGTCCTCCCATCACTACCCTTCTTAACTGGGTATTTTGATCAGAAAATAGCAGTAAGAAAATACTGCGCTGTTGAAGTTAATCCCTGTTTAATGCCCGTTCGTCTAATTTCCTCCTCCGAAATTCTGAAGTAAAATCGAAATTCGTTATAATTTATGCATCAGGAGTTGATATTATCGATAGTTACATTTAACGTTTTTATTACTATCGATATCTCGTATCCACTCAAAGCCTCTAAAGTGATCACTTTTATCATTCTTACAACATTATCGATGAAAGTTGCCAAAGTTGCGGTTGTTCAAAAATTGTTCAAATGGCTCTGAGCACTATGAG
This sequence comes from Schistocerca serialis cubense, assembly GCF_023864345.2. Taxonomy (NCBI): domain Eukaryota; kingdom Metazoa; phylum Arthropoda; class Insecta; order Orthoptera; family Acrididae; genus Schistocerca; species Schistocerca serialis. Next base: position 942,780,262 of record NC_064638.1, read on the forward strand.
ACTTAACTTCTGAGGTCATCAGTCCCCTAGAACTTAGAACTACTTAAACCTAACTAACCTAAGGACATCACACATCCATTCCCGAGGCAGGATTCGAACCTGCGACAGTAGCGGTCTCGCGGTTCCAGACTGTAGCGCCTAGAACCGCTCGGCCATCCTGGCCGGCGTTGGGGTTGTACTTCAAGTTCAATAGAAATGGCCAAATGATGGCTTGAGTAATTACCGAAGACCCTTCTTTCCGGTCAATTGCACGTAAACAGTGTCATACGACGATCTGAGTTTTTTGAAGAACGCTTAGTGATCTGCGCTTTCCACTGTACCGACAGTAGAGTTCGTAGTCTACAGTCGCTTGCGGGTGTGCGTACGTCGTCCCGCCAGGCTGTTGCAAATGGAGTATATGCACAGAATTGGCCTTCTCTTCTCATCAACGTTCGGCGCAAAATGTGAACGGCACGGTGTTCGCCACCAGGTAGGAGCGAAGTCCATTACCCTGCAGTGTCCAGCCGGGATGGTTGTCTCTGCTCGCCGTGCCTCAGGTAGAGGCAGAGGCTCCCGCGCTACCCTCACCGTTGCGCTAACACCTGCTCCTTACTTGGCGGAACGAGAAACTCGTTCTTAGAACACTGTTACAGTGGCTACCGTCTCGCTCAACAGTGTGAGCCAAGAGATTGTGCGGGTCAGAAGGCATTCCGTACGTATTCATTGTTAAGTTTAGAGACATTCACTCTTAGGCGGTGTGTGGTAGGACGATACTATTGTGCACACACGTACAGTGCCTTCGCCTGTGTGTGAAAGGCTGTACTCCAACCTTGTTGAATCAGCTCAGTCGCAGCAAACTAGAAGCTATAGACAATATGTAGTACTTGTTAATGGCCGGCCGGAGTGACGGTGCGGTTCTAGGCGCTACAGTCTGGAACCGAGCGACCGCTACCGTCGCAGGTTAGAATCCTGCTTCGGGCATGAATGTATGTGATGTCCTTAGGTTAGTTAGGTTTAAGTAGTTCTAAGTTCTAGGGGACTGATGACCTCTGAAGTTAAATCCCATAGTGCTCACAGCCATTTGAACCATTTTTTTAATTTTTTTTATGCGATATCTCCAAATGAAACTGATTTCTAAGTTCATAGCAATCACAAAAAGTAAACTTTAGAAGAGTGTCAGTGTTGCCGAGGGGAAGAAACGGCAACAGGATTTCTAATAAGTGATGCGGTTTGGATTTTAATAAAAGATACTGCTACATAATCAGAGGTTTAGAAACTGAGTGGAGTGCGTGTAGTAAATAGAACAGAGGGTATAATTCTTGAGGGAAAGAAATCATCAGAACTAAAACTAACTACGCGCGTCCTCCAGGAGAGTGTTCTAGGACCATATTTAATGAACTAGTGAATAACGTTGGAATATCAGTGATGCTGTTGTAGAGAGGGTGAATGGTACACCCTTTGAGGGTAGCTCAGTTGGTAGAGCATTTGCCCGCAAAAGGCAAAGGTCCCGAGTTCGAGTCTTGGTTCGGCATACAGTTTTAAACTGCCATGAAGTTTCATAATCGAAGTAGTTTGCTGAGTATAGATGTAATTACTGATGTAGAACACGGAAACAAACTCTTTTTCTGTGTCGAGTTCCGGTGGTGAACAGTAGACTCGCATTAGGCGACGTTCCTGTGATTCAAATCCTCCTCATATCAGCGTGGCGTAGGTTTTCCCTAATTTCCCTTTATCGCCTAAGGAAAGTGCCGTGGTGGTTGCTTCGAAATGGTATATCGAATTTCATTCGCCATTCGTCCACAGTCCGAGCATGTGCTAATGACCTCGTCGTCGACGGGATTTGAAATACCAATCTTCCTTCTTTCAGATTTCTGCGGCGAAAGTTTGTTCCACGAAAGGACTTGGCTGATTCGACGTTTGTCGCCTCCCTGCGGCTTAACGATGCCGGTGATTGGTTAGAGAGCGAGGAACAATGATTAAGTGAAGAGATGCTACGTGTGATGGCAGAGCGCGTTGTTGCACGGCGCGCGGCGACCCCGGCGGCAGCAGCAACGATGGCTGCTAGGGTGATGGCGAGGGGAGGGGAGGCCACGCACACCCTGGCCCACCGCTGCCAGCTCCCTGTTGCCAGCGCGACCCCAGCTGCGGGCGCTGCTGCTGATGCAGCGCGGGAACGCCCGCCTCAGCCGTGGCCGCCTCCTCTCTAATTACTCGTCTAAACTAGAGCGGTCGCTGGCACCGGTATCGATACAGACTTCACACTGCTCTACTACCCAGTGAAAAACGTCTCGCACTAAAACGCTTAAGACGAAAAATCGATAAACACAAAGCAATACTGCCTCCCCGACAACCGGCTATTTTCACGCGTAACAAAAATCGTTAAATACGTAAACATTTAGTTCGTCAGCCGAAACCAATTTCTGCTTTCAGCATTCCGACATCACTCAGATTTATCGCCCTTCTTTTCTCTTTCTTGACGAATTACAGCTTCAAGCCACAGCTTTATTTAGCCGAGAGGCATTTCGGGCTGTACCAACCTACAGTTGCCGTAATATCATATATGCATCTACATCCACATTTATACTCGCAAGGCATCCAACGGTGTGTGGTGGAGGGCACTTTACGTGCCACTGTCATTACCTCCCTTTCCTGTTCCAGTCGCGTATGGTTCGCGGGAAGAACGACTACCGGAACACTCCGTGCGCGCTCGAATCTCTCTAATTTTACATTCGTGATCCCCTCGGGAGGTACAAGTAGGGGGAAGCAACATTTTCGATACCTCATCCAGAAACGCACCTTCTCGAAACCTGGACAGCAAGCTACACCGCGATGCAGAGCACCTCTCTTGCAGAGTCTGCCCCTTGAGTTTGCTAAACATCTCCTTAACGCTATCACGCTTGCGAAATAACCCTGTGACGAAACGCGCCGCTCTTCTTTGGATCTTCTCTCCCCTCTGTCAACCCGACCTGGTACGGATGCCACTCTGATGAGCAATACTCAAGTATAGGTCGAACGAGTGTTTTGTAAGCCACCTCCTTTGTTGACGGACTAAATTTTCTGAGGACTCTCCCAATGAATCTCAACCTGGTACCCGCCTTACCAACAATTAATTTTATATGATCATTCCACTTCAAATCGTTCCGCACGCATACTCCCAGATATTTTACAGAAGTAACTGCTACCAGTGTTTGTTTGCGCTATCATATAATAATATAATAAAGGATCCTTCTTTCTATGTATTCGCAATACATTAGATTTGTCTATGTTAAGGGTCAGTTGCCACTCCGCTGCAGATCTTCCTGCATTTCGCTGCAATTTTCTAATGCTGCAACTTCTCTGTATACTACAGCATCATCCGCGAAAAGCCGCATGGAACTTCCGACACTATCTACTAGGTCATTTATATATATTGTGAAAAGCAGTGGTCCCATAACACTCCCCTGTGGCACGCCAGAGGTTACTTTAACGTCTTAGATGTGTCTCCATTGAGAACAACATGCTGTGTTCTGTTTGCTAAAAACTTTTCAATCCAGCCACACAGCTGGTCTGATATTCCGTAGGCTCTTACTTTATCAGGCGACTGTGCGGAACTGTATCGAACGCCTTCCGGAAGTACGACGTTTAGAACACTACAACTGCCTTGTATGTAGATATAAATGCAGCCGACAAAGTTATATTGGTCCCCTCCACCGAATCAACCAGCGAAGTTACATTAATAAAAACATGAAAATATTACTCCATCTGAAGATAGGAGGAAAATCTGAAAATGATTCAGTGTGGTCGAAACTATTCATACTGTAAAAACATGCAACTGAGACAGAAGAATGAAAGATACGTTTCTTTTTTAAATATCATCATGTTTGCTGGGTTCTCTCATGATGATTATTTAGGACTTCCATTAGTTTTCGAATTCGGTGATGGGTGTGTCAAAGTCGGCGAATTGTGAGTCCTAATCAGTACATTTTGTGGCAAAATCGTTTGGTATTTTTCGTTTGTAAATAGAGGTACTGTAAATTTGTTTTTCCACACGTAACGGCAGAGGAAGTTTTCATATCGTTAGACTGCTGTCCATTATCGCCGGATGCAAATGCACAAGGTGGTTGTGGTTGCGGTTGTGGTGCGTGCGTGTGCGTGTGGCAGTGTGGTTAGAGACGGTTTAGAGCTCAAAAGTTCGCATCGAAGTAGACGAGGACGGCAACGAATTGAAAATCATAATTGTCACTGTACTTACCACGTAAGTGCAGGAACAAAGGATAACCATCGAGCCCTAGAAGCGGTTTATATACGGAGTGTGAAAGCTGTTCCCAGCCGATTGTGAACTGGCATTATCTTGAAGCCAAATTCTTGAAATAGAAGTAAACTCAATAGACAATCGTGAAATCTAAAGGCATCGGTTTTGATGAATGGTTGCATCAACTTTCTGCCCCACAACTTCCGGTAATGACAGATGGTTGCCTGCTCGTGTTTTATCGTGAACGTTAGTATGGCTGTCTTTAAACGGTTCACAAATTTTCTCACAATTCTATCGTCCAAAGTGATACATCTGTAAAGTTAACTAAAATGCCTATGAGTCTAGGGGTTATATCTTCTGGTAAACCTTCCGGGATGTAAGGTCGTGGCCCATGAAACTCTTCAGCTCCTAACGTTTCGTCCAGAGCTGCGCTGGACATCTTCAGAGGGGTGTTTCTCCTCCGGTGAGTCTTGCCCTCTGAAGATGTCCAGCGCAGCTCTGGACGAAACGTTAGGAGCTGAAGAGTTTCATGGACCACGACCATACATCCCAGAAGGTTTACCATAAGATATGTCATCCGGTCGTGAAAGCCTTCATACTAAGTCTGGGGGTTGCCAATAGATACACGTTGTCCGCCAACAGCACCACAGCAGCAGTCATATTTAAAAATTGCTCGGTAAAAAAATATAAGAAACTGATATATTCACCAAGTGCATACCAGTGCATTGTGAAAGCTTTTGTAGCGCGACTCCAATTCCATTTACGAATGGAATGAGGCGATAATTACCGCCCGAATGACTCTTGGAGGAGCTGAAATGCCTTCTTTAGACCTAATGGTCATTATACAAAGATACGATAGATGCTTTGTAACTGTTGCGCATCAACTGATATGATGTTCTGTCTGTAATGTTAATGTGTTTAACACGTTAAAAGTCGAACTAACGGCCGCCGATTTACGATACCTTTACTCTCCAGGTTTAAGTTTTCTTGGTTTTCGAAAAGCGGATCTCGTGAGCACACAAGCGGTTTTCTGTTTCTGCCCCATCCCCCATTTCTGTCCAATCTGAAGTGCTGCTCACTTTATAATGGCATGGATCAAGACGGAGCACCAGTAAAACCCCTTACAGTGCCACTCCCGCCCTCACCATGAACTTTTTCGTGTTTTGTCGCTGGAATACTGAACACAAAATACAGCTTTCTCAATGGCCTTTGAAGCAGATTTACAGATCCAGCATTCTGTTTGAGAAAGGTCTCGCCATTGGCGCACCAATCCCCCAGCAGCACATTCGCTTGCAAATCACCGTGACTATCTGCCGTCGGCTTAACCTCGCAACTCAGAAAAGGGCGTGGTTTTCGCACTTAATATGGCTGCCTAACAATATGCGTGGTTTCTTTTCTTAACTGCTTAATAATAATTGACAATCTAACTACTTCCAGGGGCACAATATATAACGACTGCCAGTGGAAACAAAATATAATTATTGACAGACTTTAAAAATTGAAAATGTCTTAATCTACGCATTAAGTGCTATAATGTTATGTTAAAGGTTTAATACGGTAGACAAGTATCACGGTTAGAAACTGTGAGTACAGGATGTTCCGAAACTATTCTTTCAAATTAATGTAGGAGATAAAGAACATTAAAAGAAATATACTTACTTATAGTACATATTATCCGTGACGCAATTTCTGATGCTAGGGACGATTTACGTGAAAGGTAGTTTAGCATGCTAAATACAGGAACAGCTCGAATGCGCGACCATTGGCCTGTATGAACGCACTACATTGGCTGGCCATTGAGTGTCGTGTGCGTTCGAATATTAATGATACGTCCGCAATGGTAGCGACGGACGGCCTTCTGTTTCCACAACGGTTTCATACACAGGCTGTTTCATACGCCCCCGTGGGAAGATAACCAGACACGTGAGGTCAGGTGACAGTGGGTGCCCAGGTCACAGTGCCACCCCGACCGATCCAACGGTACTTGGTGACACTCGGATGATTCCTCACAACAGTGCTGAAATGGGCTGGCATCCCATTGTACTGGATGTACAACCCTTGTCCAATATTTAGAGGTAAATACTCCAGCAGTCCTGGCAACACGTGTTCCACGAAGATGCGATATCTCCGCCATTGAGGCGATGGAAGAATGTATGGTCCAGTCAACCTATTGCCGAGAATTCGCCCACAAATTAACACCGAATCGCTCTTGATCAGTGTCCACGCCCGTTAGCTGAGCGGTCAGCGCGGCGGAATGCCACGCCAAGGGCCCCGGGTTCGATTCCCGGCTGGGGCAGGAGATTTTCTCCGCTCAGGGACTGTGTGTTGTGTTCCCATCATCATTTCATCCCCATCTCCGACGCGCGAGTCGCACAATGTGGCGTCGAATGCAATAAGTACTTGCCCTCGGCTGCCGAACTTCCCCGAATGGGGGACTCCCTGCCCACAATGCCGTACGACACAGACCTAACAGCTTATTCCATCCCCACTACTAGAATGTTCCTTAAGAGTCCAAGATGACTTCAGAGTCAACAAGTTTGTAATCGAAATACCTTTGTTTTGATGTTCTCCACCTCCTACAAATAAAAGTTCCTGCTTCAGTCACTTGTTTATTTACATGGCTGGTGTTAGTGAGGAGTACAGACGTCTTTTCGCAGACGCAGACCAAGGGCAATGTAGGTTATTTTGCGACTCTGAAAAGACGTCTGTACTGTTAACCAACACCGGCCATGTAAATAAATAATTCTCTACCTGAGGATGATGGTGTGTGTCATCGAACCGCGTAGTGGCAAAATAAACAAGTGACTGACGCAAAAACTTTTATTTTTACTGATCAACAGTTGCAGCCCCTCATGATGCCGTCACCTATGGATGAAATATTCATCTCTATCAGCTGTATTGATTTGAACGAATAGTTTGGGAACACCCTGTGTGTCTCGAGGCAGCGCATCTCATGACGTGCGAAATAGTCAGACCACAGCATATTCATCCAGTGTTTCGTAGTGGGAGCGCTTGGCCACTTCCAACAAACTTTAAACATAACTTCAAACCTTTTGTAAAGGTTTCCTCGCGTAAATCCTTAATGCCAAATATGTAACACATTACCTATTTATAAAGTAGTAAGACATTTGTGGTTATTTTATACATGCAAATTCTATTCTTTAATGAATTGGATGTGTACCGATAAGACATACGTATGAACCAAAATCATGGCACATACGACACCGGAAAGAAGTATGCTGAATGTCAAATGGACGGAGTTTTTAAGTAAAGGCACAGAAAGTAAAGCTTGAGCATAAGGCGTATTCTTCCTACCACAAACACTAAACTTTCAGTGGTCAGAACATGTCACGAGAAGATCAGAACAGGTGTTCAGAAAGAAAAAGTATGAAGAGGGGACGAAGTATGTCGATCAGTTGGAGAAGTTTGTAAGGCAATCTTGGCCTACAAAAGTTCGAGCCGAACACTAAAACCGCGTGTACACCTAGCAATAAAGCCATCGAACGCTAATTGCGGGAAAAGTTTCGGGACCGTTCCGCTACACGTGTCCAGCGTTCCGCGACTGTCGTTCTGTAAAAGCCGGCAAATCTTAGGTTTCCTGTCGAAACGGGTGACCTGCAACAGTGTTCCGTGACTTATTGCAGTCAGTATGTTTTCAGAGTCAGCTTCTACTTGCCCGCCTCGTAGAAAACATACAATATAACTGAGGATTTTCAGGTCCTTCCATGCCTTTGGGGTGTGGCATCCGAAGACGACAAAAACAGAAGGCAAAGGTGGGATACTACGCAGCCTGTGCCCAAAAAGTACAAAATGTCACAAAACGACAGGGAGATAAAATGCACAACTTAGAATCACAATTCAGGGAAGAACACACAAAGTATGGTCGTCTCCGATAAATTCCAGTTGGTTTGGTTACAACTCATTACATTTTTTACTACAGGGAATCTAGGGGAAGTCGGCATACAGACAGCAATGAAGGCGTTGAATACTGATATTCCTAATAAAAATAGTATCATTTATTATTTTTACAGAGCCATTCAGTGAAGTGATTATACTGGAGATCGCGTGTTTTGAGATTCTAAATGTATACATCAGGCTGTTGAAAATGGAAAGGAGGCGGAGTGTGATAGCTAGTAGGACGAGGCTGGAATCGTTTCCGTTTCGAAATCAGCAGGGAAAATTATTAAAAAAATAAACTGAAATCTGTACAACTTCTAGTTTTGTTAAAGAATATTCATAGCAATAGATATAATTCCCGAAAATGGAGATTGCCTTCAGTAACTTTACGATTACTATTTTTCTTTTAATAGTGTTAAATTACTTGTGAACAAATTAAATGCGCAGTGATAGCTTTGTTGGGGTGTCGCATTCTGATTTCTGTAGTGCAACAGATTCCGTAGATATGGACGTGAGACTTGTATCGCGACTGTCCGTATACAGTGTCTCGCGAATTCGTCGCTAGGTGTGTACGTGTCTCAATGGCAGCAAATGGGAGACGTTGCTTGGCAACAGCAATAACGGCTATCAACAACAACAGTGACCACGCAAACGTACGCCGCATACCCACGCTCAGTGTGTGTCGTGAGCGCTGCAGCGCAGTGCTGTAGTATGTGCCCAACAAGTATGATCCAGAGCTCGTGTGAGAGCTTTTGACTACTGCCGAATGGATTAGTAAACGTCAAATCTGGACTTAGCATAAACTATGCTAGAAAATCACGGTTCATTTTGTATGGAACGAGTTCGCGCTGTTGTACATTGGGGCAAGATGGGATTGCCACGGGTGAAATACAAGCGCTATCGTTGCGGACATACGTAAGTACGTTTTGTATTACTGTTCTGAGCGTAGCGAAAAGATGTTTCTCTGTTTCGACTATAAAATGTGAAAGTGATAAGAATGAAGCACACTCATTCTCTAGCACAAGTAAATACCGTACGCAGCTAATCTCTCACCATTTCCGCAATTGACCTCCGAAATACATTTTCAGTGCTTTCCATGATATTGATGTAAGCACGTCAACATAAAACGAATCTCAGATGAATTTCTGTTAGACAGATATCTCTTCTCATTGTATTCTCTTATGCGCGCAATGTTTCTTCAAATGCTTAGCAAGTTAACAATTGAGAACATTATCCCTTTAACTCACGATGTGTGGTCTCGCACACTGGCAGACCGCGCATAAGTTTTCGAACTCGCTCTCCAAAGCCAGTTGTGGTGGAATGTTTCTATACTCCCCCTACACTTCTTAAGCTGCCAAGCCTAGGATGTTTTGATGTCGGTTGCGTTGTGTTATTGATAGGTGTTAGTTTCCTAGACCGCGCTTCGTGAACTACGTACTTTTTTTTTTTCTCTCGGTACGGTACCGTATAGCTCAAAATGTGTTGGCACGAATGTGTCACTTTTGACTCTCCCTAGTTTGATGGAATTGTTAGTCGGTCTATGGAAGAAGGCTTCAGTGATCAAGAAATAAACGAAAAAGACGACTATTTTACATTAGTCAGAGATCACGGTACTACTATCGAACAAGAGTATCATTGAGAGGAAGAACCACAGGGAAGTTGTGATGGGGATCTGTTCGTTTCTTCAATGAAATACTTAGTGTCTGTTTAAATAGAAGTGTTCTGAGTGGTGGTAAGAAAAATGTAGTTCCCAGTAAGGAGTGTGAATTTGACAGACTTTCTTTTTGTACCTATCGTGTGGAATTTTTCTGCGCAAATTTAAACCGTGGAATTTAGTTTTATTTGGAAATTCTTTTGCCACAAATTGTATAATTTTTCAAAATGAAAGATTCACTGCTCTAACAGTCCATTTATGTGTACTATTTAAAAGAACCACACAAATTTATGTGCTTTTGTGTGATAAACAGCAAAATGCTACAGGCTTTGTTTATTGCAATAAAATAACTAGAAACGTTTAAACAACACTTAAATAATTGTAAAAATAAATGTTAAATAGCATAATTAAAAATTTCAAATTATTTTTGCCTTAAATCTCTGTTCAAAAATAGGGGTCCCAGAGTCCCCACCTCGTGATACACGTTACAGAAAAGTCACCCCGCTAGTTAAGGGCTTGCAACTGATTGTTACCGTATTCTCGAATAGGGTGACAGGAGAGGGCTAATTATTTTTCCACGTTGCCATAGTTTGCCGTGGGAATTAACAGAAGACAGTAGGATGGCACATCGTTTCCCTGTCGAGCCAACAAAATTGGAACAGTATATAGAAGCCAATAAATTGTTTTTAATGAGGTAACTTTCAAGAAATGTAGAATGACGTTATATTAGGAATCAATTTTTAAGGGGTGGGGGTAGCCTGTAAATTACCTTTCCTCATTGGAAATAAAATATCATTCCCATATGCGGTACGTTGACGCTTTTCAGTCATTGTAAAAACCTTCAAACCTCGGGCAAAAAATCTGTTGACACTAAAAAAACTAAGTTCATGTCAAATACAGTGTTCATACGAAAGGAAATTTATATTCTAACACGTAATTTTACCTGATTTACTTATTTCATGTAGCTTATGCATAAAGTAATATTAATTAAACAAATGGGAAAAAGGTAACAGTTTATTCATTTAGAGGTAAGCTAATATTGTGTCTGTGATAATTATGGTTCTGCTTCGTCTGCTTCATCTCTTGTTTACTTGTATTTCTAAACTCCAGAGGGAGTTGTTGCACGGATGCAGGTACAGAAGTGATAATCGCAAATCCTCTGGCTTAAAAATTCTTTTGAGTACTAACTCCTTCATTTTGTGAACAAGGATACACGATTTATTGACTTTGTGTTTATCGTGAGTGCCATTGTCTGAAATTTATTCTTCAAGTCAAAACCCATGTTTGACAGTTACCCTTCTTTTAGCGAGGAATACCCTCTGCCTGCATTAGTTTTTTTTTTTATGTACTCCATGTCCCGTTCATAATGTTATTTACTTCAGAGGTGTATTGTTTGCACGCTCATCCCGGTTAATAGTGTGATGTTACTGTAAATCATGGGATAGGAAATGATGTATTTACACTGAATCAAATACGAGGGTCAGTCAAAAAGTAATGCCTCCTATTTTTTTCTACGTTTAATTGTCAGGAAATTTAAATGCAATTACATAGGTTGAAAACCACAACATTGAGGATCATTTTGTCATTTTTCAATGTAATCTCCGCCCATCTCTACAGTTTTGGTCCATCTTTGAACAAGGGCATGTATCCCAGCACGGTAAAAATCACAGCTCTGCTTCCTAAGCCATTGACGCACGGATGTTTTGACGGCCTCCTCATCTTCAAAATGAATCCCACGATGAGCTTCTTTTAGTGGCCCGAACAGATGGAAGTCTGATGGTGCCAGGTCAGGGCTGTATGGGGGATGAGGCAAAACTTCCCATCCAATTTTGACAATCTCGTCAGAGGTGTGACGACTGGTGTGTGGTCTTGCATTGTCATGCAAAAGAAGAACATCTGCCATTGATTTTGTTGGGCGAACTCGCTGAAGACGTGCTTTAAGTTTGTTGAGGGTTGTGACGTATTGAACAGAATTTATTGTGCATCCCTGCTCCAAAAAATCAACCAGAATCACACCCTCTGTATCCCAGAAAACTGTTGCCATAACTTTCCCTGCCGATCGCACAGTTTTGAATTTTTTCTTCCTCGGCGAGCTTGTGTGACGCCACTCCATTGACTGCCTCTTTGATTCGGGTTCAAAAAAATGAACCCATGTTTCGTCCCCGGTCACAATTTTTTTCAGAAACTCATCTCCCTCCAAACGGAAGCGCTGCAAGTGTTGGGAGGCTATTGTTTTCCTTGCCTCTTTATTCTGATCGGTTAACATTCTTGGAACCCACCGTGCACAAACTTTTGAGTACCCCAATTGTTTAATAATCGTGATCACACTGCCTTTACTAAGAGAAATAATGCGACACACTTCATCTGCAGTCACCCGACGGTCACCACGAATGATGTCATCAACTTGCTGAATGTTGTGTGGAGTCACTGCACTCACCGGCCTGCCGCTCCGCTTTTCGTCAGTCAACGGTGTTTGCCCTTCAGCTTCCTTACAACGACGAACCCATCGTCTAACAGTGCTGACATCCACTGTCACAACACCATACACCTTCTTCAGTCTTTCATGAATGCGTATGGGCGTTTCACCTTCTGCATTCAAGAATTCAATCACACAACGCTGTCTCAAACGAACATCGATGTCGGCCATCTTACAAACTTCTGCTGTGCTGCCACCTGTTGACACAGAAAGTTACTACTGCAGTGGATTGCAGAAGAAGGTTTGAGGAATGGCGCCAAATTCAAATTTTTCACTTAACTTAATTTCTTTAAGTAGAAAAAAAATGGGAGGCATTACTTTTTGACCGACCCTCGTAGGTAGGCCTCATTATGAAACAAGACATGGCGTAGCTTCTAGAGTGAAAACTATGATAACTACCTTCCAAACGTCACAGAAGTTTCCCTGCATACCTTGCTGGACTAGCAGTTCTGGAAGAAAGGATACTGCGGAGACCTGGCTTAGCCACAGCCTGGGGGATTAGTTCTAGAATGAATTTTCCCTCTGAGGAGTGAAAATTTACTCAAGTTCACGGGTATTTTTCCTAAGTTTTTTCAGTTCCATGTATCAAATAGGAAAATATCCGTGAACTCGAGTAAATTGTCACTCGTCAGAGTGGAAATTTATTCTGTAAGTAATCACCCCAGGCTGTGGCTAAGCCATGTCTTCGCAGTATCCTTTCTTCCAGGACTGCTAGTCCAGCAAGGTATGTAGGAAAACTTCTGACGTTTGGCAGGTAGGAAATAAGGTAACGGCGGAAGTAGATCTGCAATGGCAGGTCGTGAGATAGCTCTGTCGGTAGAGCACTTGCCCGAGAAAGGCAAAGGTAGCGGGTTCGAATCCCGGTCCGGCACACAGTCTACCAGGTAGAGCCACAAACCTCCTGAAAGATCCGAGTTGAGATGCCCTTGAGTTTATTTTTTAGGAGAAAGCAACTAACCACTATGGAAAAGGATTTAGTATTTCTGTTTCTCTCTTATTGGTGCCGGTGTATCTTGGAAGTGGTTTATTTGTCCTCATTCATCTTTAACTCGGACCTCAGCAGTGATAATGAAAAGCTCGCTCTCACAAACAACACCCCCCCCCCCCCCCCACACATGCCGGCCGCGGTGGTCTAGCGGTTCAGGCGCTCAGTCCGGAATCGCACGACTGCTACGGTCGCAGGTTCGAATCCTGCCTCGGGCATGGATGTGTGTGATGTCCTTAGGTTAGTTAGGTTTAAATAGTTCTAAGTTCTAGGGGACTGATGACCACAGATGTTAAGTCCCATAGTGCTCAGAGCCATTTGAACCCCCCCCCCCCCCCCCCCCCCCACACACACACACACACACTCACTCTCTAACAGCTCGATTCGCTGCTCCCGATGGCAGTACGTCCCCAGTCCTTCATGCTCGCATTTCGGCGAACGCGAGAACGCCCCCTGGTTTATTCACGCCCTTAATGGCGATGGCCTCCTGTTGTCGCGCCGCCCGACTTCAGCGTCGTTTTTTCTTCGTTAATATTTCAGGAAGGCGCGGAAGCTCGTGTGGAATCTGCGCTCTTTTATTCATTTCGTCCTGCGCCAGCGGAGTGCGTAACATTCCGCACCCGGGCTTCGGTGCACGTCAAAGAATAACCAGATTTGCTCTTGCCAGTCTCAGGGCCCTAATTCCCGTCGCTATACGATCCTCGTTCTAAAATATTGCCGTTATCAACATCAAGTAGGGCATTCTTGCTTAGATTGCTTATTCGTTTATGGAGATCAACACGACTTCAGTTCAAAACGTGGCAAAATACTCTGTCAAAAGTAGCATAAATTAAAATAACAGTACACTATTTCTTTTTCAGTGTCTCATTGCAGGCCAATGGAAAGCAGTTACAAACAGAAGCAACAAATATAAAATACACAGAAGACCCAAAGAAATTGGTACTCTTGCCTCAGATCATGTAGGGTCCCCGCGAGCACGCAGAAGTGCCGCAACACGATGTGCCATAGACTCGACTAATGTCTGAAGTAGTGCTGGAGGGAACTGACACCATGAATCCTACACGGCTGTCCACTGATCAGTAAGAGTACCAGGGGGTGGAGATTTCTTCTGACCGGCACGTTGCTAAGTCATCCCAGATATGCTCAATAATCCTCATGTCTGGGGAGTTGGGTGGCCAGCGGAAGTGTTTAAACTCGGAAGAGGGTTCCTGGAGCCACTCTGTAGCAATTCTGGACATGTGGGGTGTCGCATTGTCCTACTGAAATTGCCAAAGTCCGTCGGAATGCACAATGGACATGAATGGATGCAGTTGACCAGATAGGATCTTTAGTTACGTGTCACCTGTCAGTCGTATCTAGACGTATCAGGGGTCCCATCTCGCCCCAACTGCACACGCCCCACACTATTACAGAGCCTCCACCAGCTTTACCAGTCGCCTATTGACAAACATGGTCCATGGATTCATAAGGTTGTTTCCACAGCCTTATACGTCCATCCTCTCTGTACAATATGAAACGAGACTCGCCCGACCAGGCAACATGTTTTCACAGTATTAAGAAAACAGTCTTAATCGCGATTTTTTTATTTATTCAGTGCCGACCGGTTTCAGCCCATCGCAGGGGCCATCTTCAGGGCGAACATATGGTCGACTGCTGGTGGCTTCACGTCTACCCAGGTGCCACACCTTCCTTAACACTGACTTAATTTGTAGCAATCGCTGTTTCTCCACAACCACGTTGTCTAAACATCTTTTCGGTCATCCACAGTCCAACGTCGGTGTCGACTAGGAGGGGCGAGGCGAGGCGTAAAGCTATGTGTCGTGCGGTCATCAAGGGCAAACGAATAGGCCTTCGGCTCCGAAAGCCCCTATCAATGATGTTTCGTTGAATGGTTCGCACGTTGACCCTTGTTAATGGCCCAGCATTGAAATCGGCACCAGTCTGCGGCAGGGCTGCACTTCTATCACGTTGAACGATTTCTCCTCAGTCGTCGTAGGTCCCGTTCTTGCAGGATCTTTTTCCGGCCGCAGCGGTGTCTGAGATTTGGTGTTTTACCGGATTCCTGATGCGTACGGTACACTCATGAAATGGTCGTACGGAAAAATCTCCCTCAGCGCGACCTCGGGATGCTGTGTCCCATCGCTCGTGAGCCGACTGTAACGCCACGTTAAAACGCACTCAAATCTTGATAAACTGCCATTGTAGCAGCAGTAACCGAACTAACAATTGCGCCAAACACTTGTCTTACATGGGCGTTGCCGACCGCAGCGCCATATTCCGGCTGCTTACATCTCTCTGTATTTGAATAAGCATGGCTATACCAGTTTCTTTGCCGCTTCAATGTATATTCTTTAAACTTAGCCCAGTTGGAATAAGGAAGAGTGGCTCTGTGCAAAACTTACGAGTAATTTTCGCAAATTTGTTACTTGGCAGCGACACATACGAATGAAACTTGACCATACAAAGAACGAACTGCTACAGTGTAGTACAGAAGGTAACTCGAAGAAAAAAGTAGCTAAACGAACGGAAATGATACTTCTGTTGAAAAATAATAATTACACTGAAGTCACCGCGATTTATCATGATCCCCTGAACATTAAAAACGAGGTATTGTTGTTAATGGAGTGCGTGATGACTACAGACTGCAGTGCGTGCTCTGCAACGTGTTACCGTGCCGGGCACAAGGTTGCTTCGGAGTTGGTGTGTGCGGCTGTGCTGCAACAGGTCTCTCCCCCCCCCCCCCCCCTCTCCCAACGCATCCCACCCGTGTTCGATGGGACATCATTCGGGGGAAGCGGGCAGGCGAGTCCATACCTCCGGCTGCGGTGTTCGGTGTGGGCGCGCATTGTCATCCATTGAAATCATGTATGTGCCAGATGCAACCCTTAAAAGACGCACATGATAGAGTACAGTATTCAAACCAAAGACTTGGAGTCGGTATGTACATGCAGTATTATTTTTCTCCACGCCGTAACACCTGGACCAAAAAAAGGATCATGTTCGACAATGCTAGACGTACCCTCAGATTGCGACCGGTGTGCACGCGTAATGTGTTCAGGAGCGTTGAGGAACATGTTCGTTTTGGTGGTCGAGGTGTTACGGTGTTGGAGAGGCATAAAGCTGCAGGGACTTGCTGACATCAGAATGTTTCGAGACTGTACACTCACCGGTCAGCATGTGCTCCTTCCCCAGGTGCATCTTTTCTGGGATGCATTCGACCCTGATCTCATTTTTATGGATAACAACGCGCGACCGCTTGGAACATCGCCGGTGGAGAAGCTCCTGGGTCGAGAAGGCATTCGACGAATAGATGGACTGGCCTGCACGGAGTCCTGACCTCAATCCTATACAACACCTTTGGGATGTTTTGAAACGCCGACTTCGTGCCAGGCCTCACCGACCCACATCGATACCTCTCCTCACTGCAGCACTGTACGAAGAATGGGCTGTCATTCCCCAAGAAACAGTCCAGTACCTGATTGAACGTATGCCTACGAGAGTGGAAGCTGTCATCAATGCTAAGGATGGGCCAACACCATACTGCATTCCAGCATTACCGATGGAAGGCGCCACGAACTTATTTTCAGCTAGGTATCCGGATACTTTTGATGACACAGTGTACAACCAAGAGTTCCCGTTCGAGACAGAACCATAGGAACTATTGGCTAACTCAGACCAATCCGAATCGTCTCATGATTACCTTTTCTACATATCTCCGCTTTCCCTTTAAGGTGCCCTTCCACTGATTCCCTTCTTTTTTCTCTCCTTATTCTACGTGTGTACCTGATAAACCACCCTGCGGTTTGAGTCAGGGTCATTGTGATGCCACTGTCCTCCTCCCCTTCTCCGTTCCATTCGCGAATGGCGCATGAGAAGAATGATTGTCGGTAATTCTGTATTTTCTTTAAATCTCCTGTCAGCTCTTATTTTTTCCGTACATTTTCTACTTTTCTCTTAAGCTTCCTCAGACGCTTCGGCCGTCACAAAGTTAAACCCCTCCGGAAACTGCGTTCAGGGTACACATAACGCCTACCTTACGCTAGTTGTCACTCTTTTTGTACTTGACTTACAAAAATCGTTTACGCACGAGTTTTGATTTGCCACTGATGGGAACCGTGCGTCTGATTAATGACCGTTTTTGTAGGACTGGCCGGCCGGTGTGGCCGTGCGGTTAAAGGCGCTTCAGTCTGGAACCGCGTGACCGCGACGGTCGCAGGTTCGAATCCTGCCTCGGGCATGGATGTGTGTGATGTCCTTAGGTTAGTTAGGTTTAAGTAGTTCTAAGTTCTAGGCGACTGATGACCTCAGAAGTTAAGTCGCATAGTGCTCAGAGCCATTTGTAGGACTTCTTCGAGAATGGAAGATGTTAAATGGAGTTAAAAGCCTCAGCTTCGGGGAACGCTTGCTGTTTACCATTTTCGGTCAGCTCACCTACTTCTTCCTACCTTTATAAAATATCGCTTTAAAGTTTATTTCTCTGGTGTTGTGTTCTCCTTACCACCTTTAAGCTTTCCTTTCTTTGCTTAGTACTGGCTCACCATCCGAGCTCTTGACATTCATAGAACTGCTTATCTTTTCTCAAAGGTCTCCTTAATTCTCTGTAGTTGCGGCGGAATTGTGACCGAATGTCGTGTGTTTTTCTTGTGTCCGTGGTACGGAGAATCTTACGAAGCTTTGCAGAGCATTTCCGAGACGGGGGAAGGTTGCGGCGGAACAGTGCCCAGGGTTTGGGGTGAGGGGCGGCGCAGCACGGCCCACTTGCGGCGGCCGGGGTCGCTGACCCCCAGAAGGGGCTCCGTCGTGCCGCAGCGCCTTGTCAGAGGCAGAGGCTCTGTGCCGGCTGCTCGCCGCGTACAAAGGCGCTCCCAGCGGGGACCTGCGCTGCGCTTTGCTCGCAAATGAACTGCAGCTCACCGCGGCTCGCCTCTGCCCCCTGCAGGCAGCTACATTACGCAGTGGCCGACTCTGAGGCCATCGCGATCCGTCAGCCACTGATACCAAGTTGTCACGGATGTAACGCTGTTAGAGAGACACGCTCTTCCACCACTTGCAAAGGCTCCACGGTGTTAGTGGGGCAAGAATGCGTGTTTCTTTTGGTTTTACTGACTTTCGTGTAGGTACAACAATAGTAAAACATGTCAGAAGTGACATTTCCGCAGTAACTGTAGTTCCTTGTTTTCCACTGTGGGCGTGTCATTTTCAAGCGCCAGTCGACCTGCACGAGAAGAAGACACCAAGCTGCGATACTGCAGTGCATCTGATGTTAAGAAGAAAGATGCAATGTTCCTTCGAACATGCATGGATGTACTAAGATTACAGCTGTTACGAAATACGTGAAACGTATTCGCAACTGCACAAGGGAATGACTACAATGAAAATTCGTGCCGGATGGGGACTCTACCATGGATTTCCCGCTTTACGTGAGTCGTCACCTTAACCAGTTTGCCTATGCGTGCACGACTCATGGCCAAACCAAAACTTTCGTAATCGTCAATATCAAAGAAATTCTACAACAGCCTTGTAACTGAGAAGAGTTTTTATTAGTTTGAAGGCTACTAGTTTCCGCTTTCCAGTATGCCATCTTTAGGCCTGGTATGCATTTCTCCAAATAAACGATGTCATATAGTGCCGTATATCTTTGGCACTATATGACATCGTTTATTTGTAGAGATGCATTGGTGCCTGAAGATGGCATAGTGGAATGCCGAAACCGTTAGCCTTCAAAATAAGTAACATATCAGTTACATGGGCCGCGCGGGATTAGCCGAGCGGTCTGAGGCGCTGCAGTCATACTGTGCGGCTGGTCCCGGCTGAAGTTAGTCCTCCCTCGGGCATGGGTGTGTGTGTTTGTCCTTAGTATAATTTAGGTTAAGTAGTGTGTAAGCTTAGGGACTGATGACCTTAGCAGGTAAGTCCCATAAGATTTCACCTATATTTGAACATCAGTTACACAGCTGTTCGAGAATTTCTTTGATATTGACAGTTACTTAACCAGCCGCTGTCCACGATGGACCAAAAGAGTTTAAAACTTCCGTACGTCGTCGTTCATGCCTCAGAACCTGTACCCATATACACACATCTGTCCGCCCACCACCATGTAGTGAGCGAACATAAATCTTAAAGGTAGTCCCGCGAGTCACATTGTGGTGACCAACACTTTATTTTATTATATAACAATATTTCCATACTTTTTTCATGTATTGCGTTGAAGGGCATGACGGGTGGTTTAGGGTGCATAATCCTGTCACCTACATTGTTGTGCTAAACTCAGTTCTCTTTACCAATGTACCACAAACCAGTATCCCGACACCTGTTGGTGGGCATTAGTATGGTTCGTGCCCTCCCTCCGCTCTTGTGGCACCACTTTCAATGCAACGTATGAATCCTTGTGGAGGCGTGACAACTCGGTGTACCGCGAGAGGAGACAGTGATGTTGGACGCTCGAGTGCGGAGCGAAGTCGACATACCTAGTTCCAAATATGTTCTATTAGGTTGTAGCCGGGAATCTAGGCAGGCCAGTCCGTTTTAGCAATGTTATGCGCAAACCATTGCTTCACAGATGCTGCTTTGACAAGGTGCATTATCATGCTGATACAGTAATAGTCTCCGAACTGTTCATCAGTATCCAGTACAAAATGCTATAAAATGTCTTCATATCTTCCCATATTTAGGGTTTTTTAGGCGCAACGAACGGATCACGCCCTAACCACGAAAAACACCCTTACCGTAACACCACGTTCTTCGTACTTCACTGTTGGGATTAAACATAATGGCAGGTAACGTTCTCCAGCCATTCGCCAAACCTAAACGCTTCTTGTGAGGCGCTGCTCGGCTATTGTACCTCGTGCTTTTTAACCTCCTACGTCTGCAGCTCGCAGTCTTGCCTTGCCTAGTCAGCGGAGCGGGCCTCCCGCATCGTCCCCTACGCTCCTCGGAGAATGGGACCTCAACATCAAGTACAGTCACTGTGCTAGACAGTTTGCTGGTAGCATTTCGGAACTCACGAGTGAATCCTTTCATCGATTTCGTGCAATTTTTTTTTTTTTTTTTTTTACAACCTACTGCACTTCTCGATGGTACCCGTTCGTCAGGACATGTCTGCTTGCCTGTTTTCGGTTTAGCTGTGGTCGTTCCTTTGTGTTTCCTCTTCACAATCAGAGCACCAACAGTGCATCAGTCGTCCGCAGCAGGTAGCAAGGGGAGAACCACTGCGCTAATGACTACGGAAAATCCCTCTGACGTTGGCGCGCCAGGTACAGCGAGCGGGACTCCAGTCCGCCAACAGCAATGTAGGCTGAAGCTTTGACGATGCCAGCCGCTCGTACTGGCGAAACGGAAGAAAAACTCTCAAACGAACGTCGGCCGAAGAACCCGAGACGGGAGCCAATGGGCAGTTTGTTTTCGACATGTGTGGACCTTGTTTCCACAAGGTACCAAAGCCAACTGGACAGATTGTTGGATAGAGTAGAAAAATTCCTGTAGCCACTACTGTTCTAGTAACTTACGCAAACCATAGTTGATGTATAGTTTGTCTGGGACTCACTGGTAAATCTTTTGGAAAAATTTAAGGTATTCCTCAT
Organism: Schistocerca serialis cubense; assembly: GCF_023864345.2. Taxonomy (NCBI): domain Eukaryota; kingdom Metazoa; phylum Arthropoda; class Insecta; order Orthoptera; family Acrididae; genus Schistocerca; species Schistocerca serialis. The sequence goes on from NC_064638.1 coordinate 942,801,064, forward strand.
TGTTATAGTACAATTATTAGGAATTTAATTTTGGATTTGGTACTTTTTGCCACAAATTATTTTAAAATATACAAATTATACTTCATAAAAAATTATTTTAGAGGTGTACTTCATGAACAAACAACTCTCCTCGCAAAATAAATTCCACATCTTGAGTATCGTTAATTCTGGAGACAAGTATTTTCTTAATGGTGTCTCTTTTTTCTCCCTCAGTGCTGTTGCCTGCATTTAAAACTTTTGTGTGAGCTGTAATTTCAGCATATCACGACCAAGCATCGCACCATCTCGTTCCAGAAACTGCTGCCCCACCATTCACTTTCTCGTCAGCTGTATGATCAACCTTACTTCTCCCAGCATTAAAAATCCTTAGGAATTCAGATCTGTTGACAGGGACCTTCCCCAGAAGAGCAGTTTTTATCCTGTAGCTTACAGTTTTGTTTCCACTTGAACATTCTTTCTTACCTTCTTTTATGATAGTCCGCGTCATTATATCCCATTACAACGTTTCTCTGAGTCACAGCATCTGCAGTGTTCCATTATTTTCACGAACCATCTCCTTTTCTGATATGAAAATGCTTTACAAAAGATACCGTTATGTGCTTACTCGTGATTTGAGGTTTTGCACTTGCAGGAACATTGTTTTTTTGTTTCAAAACACTCCGCTTCCACGTACTTCAGTCTTTCACTTTTCCATGGCTTTCCTGTAAATTCAGGGAAATCGGCATATTCATCGGTCATATCAGAATTCGTTTTAAATGTTCACCATAAACAAATACAACAGAAAACACAAGAATAGTGCATGAAATGACGCAATAACAAACTGAAGTTGGAAGACTGCTTTGTGACGTCACAGCACTCAGCCAGGTAAGTACAAGAAGCATTGGTACTTTTCACTGTGAAAGTTCAGAGGGATTTGGTATGTTTCAGTGTAAAATGCTGGAGGTTTATACCGCTATATAAGAGATTTGACAATTTTTCCAAGAAAAGTTATTAGGTAGAAGTTGGCGTGTCATTTTTGAATTTTTTTTGGGTTTGATACATTTTGGAAACAGCCAACCCTTCGGTATGCTAGCATGGCTTCTATCAGTGTTCGGTATCTCCAGAGCTGGCAGTATTGATTTTGTTGAAATTAACTCTCACTTTCTCAGTATCCACAAAGTACAGACGAACTAGTGTATTCTGTAATTTTATTCACGACTTGAAAATGAGCCAACGGGCTACATCTACTTCTAGTCACCTTACCCTAGTAGTCTAATATCCAATGTTTTTTCTGTGCAGTCAGTGATACTTCCAATGATTGGTCTATACCTCTAACAGCTTCTTAGGTTTTGTCTGTTTCCCTTCAAGCGATACAGAGTTATTAGAGCATTTCTACACTTTTGGGAAATTGCCTGCTTCGGTGACGTTTAGTCAGTAATTTCGGAAGTTATTTTTCTATTAATTTTCCACCAGCGTTTACCATTTCAATTCAAGCGTCCTTTCCATGACAGTACCTTTTCATCCCAGTACATCCTACTAATTACCATTATTACCTTTTTTGTTTATAAGCGATGCATTTCGGACTCCTGATCTCCTCGTCGTGCACTGGACGGTAAAAGTCATTTCCAGAGCACCCGTTACTTAGGACCGAGCGAGGTGGCGCAGTGGTTAGCACTCTGGACTCGCATTCGGAAGGATGATGGTTCAAATCCGCCTCATCTAGATTTAAGTCTTCGGTGTCTTCCGTAAATAGTTGCAGGCAAATGCCGTATAGTTCCTTTGACACGGTGCGATCTTGCGTTCAGAGTCTAACGATGTCTAAGTTGACGAGACATTAACCCCTATCTTCCTGCGGTATTTGGAACTGCGTTCAAAGCTGCCAATACTTGGCTTCATGCCTAATTGCTCTCGCGGACAGCACTGTGTATTCTAAGACTGCTTTTCTCCTCGATGATTCCGGGAGGCATACGATGTGTGTTCTTTTGCACTGCCCCGCTGTCACGTTGCGTTACACTTTCTCTCCTTTATCTCAGTACACTTACTCCACTAAAAATAACAGTATGCCATAAGAGTCACTAAATGATTCCTTGAAGTACTGTGGAAAAAGCAGTGCAGAAATACACTGTGACGAGTGTGCGAGAATTCCGCTTTATGCCAAGCACCGTCAATGCTAAACCTTATCAGGAACTGTAAGTTTCACGTCTTCCACGAATGTGTTGGTTTAAGATTTTAGTAAATATAGGAGAAACATGATGCAGGTTCGAATGTTAGAGCTGTGGAATGCGCCCATATTTCATTTTGTTTGTTTTATGAAGCTGTCTATGTTGGTGTCATGTACTTAATGTACAGCCATCTTAATCAGTGAAGCTTATCGTAAACACAGTAGAGCGACCTATGATCGACTAAGCGTCAGGGACACACTAAACTGTAGTACCCACACTATAGATTTTTAATTGACTCACCTCTTTTTAGGTAGTGCATCCTGTTTATACTGCGTAATGCGAGAAATGTGTTCGTGACCTAAGTTGTTCTGAGTCGTCAACGTATCTTCGTGGGGGAGGAATGTTACAATTTGTCACCTCACTTCTGTGTCGCACATAGGTGTTAGTCTGCTTGTCGGCAAGTGTCAAGTAACATGATTGCAGAACAAAATCTGTCGGGGCTTACAGCCCTGTCTAGTGACTGTACATCCACGGGCTTTCCGCGCAGTGCAACTCGATCATGTCAAGAAATGAATGACGACTATATAGTTGTTGCCCTCGAAATACTGAATAATACTATCATTAAAGACGGCGGTTTGCAGCTGAGCTGAGCTGGAATCTTTTTAACGTGAGATCTACATGGTTAATCTGCAATTCGCAGTGCGTGGCAGAGGGTTCATCGAACCATTTGCATACTACTTCTCTACCATTCCACTCTCGAATGGCGCGTGGGAAAAAAGGAACATCTAAATCTTTCCGTTCGAGCTCAGATTTGTCTTATTATGATGATCATTTCTCCCTACGTATGTGGGTGTCAACAATATTTTCGCATTCGGAAGAGAAAGTTAGTGATTGAAATTTCGTAAATAGATATCGCCGCAAAGAAAACCGCCTTTGTTTCAGTGACTGCCACCCCAACTCGCGTGTCCTATCAGTGACACTCTCACCCCTATTGCGCGATAACGCGATACGGGCTGCCCTTCTTAGCACTTTTTCGATGTCCTCCGTCAATCCTACCCGGTAAGGTTCCCGCACCGCGCAGCAGTATTCCAGCAGAAGACGAACAAGTGTAATGTAGGCTGTCTCTCTAGTGGGTTTGTCGCATCTTCTAAGTGTCCTGCCGCCAAAGCGCAGTCTTTGTTTCGCATTCTCCACAATATTATCTATGTGGACTTTCCAGTTTAAGTTGCTCGTAATTGTATTTCCAAGATATTTAGTCGAATTGACAGCCCTTTTGTGCGATTTATCCTATATCCAAAATTTATCGAATTTCTTTTAGTACCCATGTGGATGACCTCGCACTTTTCTTTGTTTAGTGCTAATTGCCGCTTTTCGCACCATACAGAAATTCTCTCTAGATGATTTTGTAATTGGAATTGATCGTCTGATGATTTTACTAGACGGTAAATTACAGCATCATCTGCAAACAATCCAAGGGGGCTGCTCAGATTATCACCTAGATCATTTATATAAATCAGAAACAGCAGAGGGCCTTTGACACTACTTTGCGGAACGCCAGATATCACTTCTGTTCTACTCGATGATTTACCGTCCGCCACTACGAACTGTAACCCCTCTGAGGGGAAATCACGAATCCAGTCTCACAACTGAGACGATACTCCATATGCAAGCAATTTGATTAATAGTCGCTCGTGAGGAACGGTATCAAAAGCCTTCTGGGAATCTAGGAATTTGCGAATCGATCTGAGATCCATTGTCGACAGCACTCATTACTTCATGGGAATGAAGAGCTAGCTGTGTTGCACAAGAACGATTAAAGCCAGCGCGGCAGCCGTGGGACAGAAGCATTGCCTAATACGGTGTTGGGCTGAGCGCCGGTGACGCGACAGCCAGTAGTGCGACTGTAAAAATAAAAGAGCAGCTGACAGCATGTTACCATTTGACAACGGCTGAGGAGCACTTAGCCTAAAGCTCGTAGAAGTGTAACCACTTGGACTGGCAGCTCGAGAGGAATTTATTCGGTCATATCGCCGTGAAACCATGCGTTCATATGACATGATTGCAGCGTTGCTTGTTTGTCATTTATGTTCTCGCCACCGCCTTTGACGTCACTATAGTCCAATTAAAATTACTAGGTAGTTGTCACCTCCCGCGTTGGAGCTGGTTTCCCCCCAGTCAGAGCGCTCAGTGTCACGTCCGAACCCAGTGCTTTACCCGAACCGTGCCAAACTGCCACAACAATGGTCACTTGACATTAAATTCCTTATGTGACTTTCTTTCCTGATGTGTTTGGATGTCGAATCCTGGGTCTGGCCCTTCTGTATTTATTTATTTATTTATTTATTATTTATTTATTTTTCCGTGGGACCAAATTAAGAAGTCTCCATGGTCATGGAACGAGTCAATACATGAAATTATAACACGATAGTAGAAACAGATAAAATGAAATATAAGTAACATATTCAGGCGACAATTCGTAAGTTTAAATAAAGAAAATCAACAATGTAACACTGGACTTTGCTTAATTTTTCAGCTCTTCCAGGAGCTCCTCGACAGAATAGGAGTCAGCCATGAGGAAACTCTTCAGTTTGGACTTAAAAGCGTTTGGGCTACTGCTAAGATTTTTGAGTTCTTGTGGTAGCTTATTGAAAATGGATGCAGCAGAATACTGTACTCCTTTCTGCACAAGAGTCAAGGAAGTGCATTCCACATGCAGATTTGATTTCTGCCTAGTATTAACTGAGTGAAAGCTGCTAACTCTTGGGAATGAGCTAAATTGCTAACATCATACGACATTAACTAAAATATATACTGTGAGGGCAATGTCAGACTTCCCAGAGTATTGAATAGGGGTCGACAAGAGGTTCTCGAACTTACACCACACAGAGCTCGAACAGCCCGTTTTTGAGCCAAAAATACTGTTTTGAAATCGGAAGAATTACCCCAAAAAATAATACCATATGACATAAGCGTATGAAAATATGCGAAGTAGACTACTTTTCATGTTGAACTGTCACTTATTTCACGTACTGTTCTAATGGTAAGTAAAGCAGCATTTAGTTTCTGAACAAGTTCCTGATCATGGGCTTTCCACAACAGCTTACTGTCTATCCGAACGCCTAGGAACTTGAACTGTTCCGTCTTATAATATGCCCATTCTGTCTGATCAAAATATCGGTTCTTGTTGAATTGTGAGTGTGTTGCAACACACACACACACACACACACACACACACACACACACACACACACACACACACACACACACACACAAACACAAACACACACCTAATGAAATGTCCATTTCATATGGGATCTTTCCGCTCAAGATGTAATCCAGCGTCACATAGTTACTATGATCACAGAGATCGAGTTACTTCAGATAAGCTTCGCACGACGTTGCGTGAAGTCGAATTTTTGAAGGCTGCAGTTCATAGTTGCAGCTGAGCGTCAGCCATAAATATAACAACGTAAGAAGTGCAGTGGCGTAGCGTTGTTGTTAAAGTATAAGCCTGGCGTGCAGAAAGTTTTAGGTTTGAGTGTCGGCAAATGCAGCGAATTGTTTCATTTCTTAATGTCATAAAGTCAGTTAACTGGTTTAAATGTATTTTTTATTTACTATACTTTTCCGCATCGTTTTCATTTTTGTATTGACTTTTAATTCCTCTTTTTTTTTTCTTATCATCGTTTTTTCGTTTGGAATCTGTGTGAGTCGTCTGTAATCTGCTACTCAACAGCCGGTAAGGCGACAGCACGACCAGCCAGTGTGAGGTAGTTTCAAGTAACAAATGACAGCGAAAAATTACACTAGCTTTGAGCGCTGAAACTGAAGTTTTTCTGTCTTGAGTGTGTTCGTCGACGTTAGTTTTAATTGCCGTGAGCGGAGCGGTCGTATTTCAGTGCTGCCACTGATTGTTGACGGCCGTTTTCTCGTATACATTGCCCATCACGGGTTGTAATTATCTTAGGACATTAGTTAAATCCATGGCTACAAAACGCGCCGTCTGCCGCATTTGGTCAATTAAAACCAGCTGTCAGCAGAGCATGTCGCATTTTTGTCACACCCCGTGGCCGCCCCCTTCCAGCGTTGCTCCGCGTTACACGTTAACAGCATTTGTGAAGGGACCCGCGGTGTTTGTGTGTCACCTATAACCGAGCGGTAGCTGGCAGCGGATGTGGCAAAACTGCAGCGGGAAGTGACGGACATCACCTGTCAAGTAATTGAAATCGAACTACGTGTAGTGACTGTTCAGTTCCTGTCACACTTTTTTTTTTTTCTCTTTTCTTTTAATGGCCTCAGCGTCAACAGGGCCAAGTTCCGTCCTAAGTGTTCTTCCGCTCCCTCTCTGCTTCGTGAAGCGCCGGTCGCGCTCCATACTCAAATGGACACCGCCATGTTAATTAATTTGCTCCTTTAAAAGGCTGCCCCAGAAGCTAGTATTCATAATCCCACACACATGTTAAAGAGAATTCTGCGAACATTTACCGAGCAAGGCCGCTTAATGGTAAGACACTTTGGTAGTATCCTGGAGAACGGCCAGCCAGAGATGAGTTTTCCCTGTTTTCCCTAAGCCGTCGTTATCAAGCAAACTTTCTGTCGCGTACCTTCTGCTATATTTTCCCAGCAGGATCGCTTACGACTGCACTCAGGTGCTGTAGTACGAAACCAGCCTTATATCCGCAACACGGCAATGCAGAGTGTTGAAGGGAACAGCTGAAACTGCCGAGACACTCGCGTGTAGTATTGGTCCTGGGAACACGCGAACGTCGGTGTTCAGCAGCGAGGTAACGGCGCGCGAAACGCTTGTAGCGACTCGGAATGCAGCAGGTGTTCTGGGAGGCGCAGCGCAGCCCGGGGAAAGCTGCGAGTTTCGCAAGCGAGGGCGCGGGCCGTCGCGCTTAGTCTGCCGTGCGCAGCCCGAGGCCTGTGGGCTGCCCGTGTCTGGACAGCACGGCACCGCGCCGGGCGGCGTAGATACGTGCTGCGGGGGCGATTGCGCACTCCAAGCAAACCAGTGCGCCCCGGAGTAGCTGATGCGTGCCTAAAGTACGCTAAACTCCGTCTGACCCCATGCGATCGCACGTGATCTACACACTGAACAGCCAAAGAAACTGGTACGACTGCCTAATGTCGTGTAGAGCCCCCGCGAGCACGCAGGGGTGCAGGCCAGTTCATTCTTGTTCTTGTTTTGGTCTTCAGTCCTGAGACTGGTTTGATGCAGCTCTCCATGCTACTCTATCCTGTGCAAGCTTCTTCATCTCCCAGTACCTACTGCAATTAACATCCTTCTGAATCTGCTTAGTGTATTTATCTCTTGGTCTCCCTCTACGATTTTTACCCTCCACGCTGCCCTCCAATACTAAATTTGTAATCCCTTGATGCCTCGGAACACGTCCTACCAACCGATCCCTTCTTCTAGTCAAGTTGTGCCACAAACTCCTCTTCTCCCCAATTCTATTCGGTACCTCCTCATTAGTGATGCGATCTACCCGTCTAATCTTCAGCATTCTTCTGTAGCACCACATTTCAAAAGCTTCTATTCTTTTCTTGCCTAAACTATTTATCGTCCATGTTTCACTTCCATACATGGCTACACTCCATACAATACTTTCAGAAACGACTTCCTGACACTTAAATCTATACTCGATGTTAACAAATTTCTCTTCTTCAGAAACGCTTTCCTTGCCATTGCCAGTATATATTTTATATCCTCTCTACTTCGACCATCATCAGTTATTTTGCTCCCCAAATAGCAAAACTCCTTTACTACTTTAAGTGTCTCATTCCCTAATCTAATTCCCTCAGCATCACCCGACTTAATTCGACTACATTCCATTATCCTCGTTTTGCTTTTGTTGATTTCATCTTATATCCTCCTTTCAAGACAATGTCCATCCCGTTTAACTGTTCTTCCAAGTCCATTGCTGTCTCGACAGAATTACAATGTCATCGGCGAACCTCAAAGTTTTTATTTATTCTCCCTGGATTTTAATACCTACTCGAAATTTTTCTTTTGTTTCCTTTACTGCTTGCTCAATATACAGATCGAATAACATCGGGGAGAGGCTACAACCCTGTCTCACTCCCTTCCCAACCACTGCTTCCCTTACATGCCCCTCGACTCTTATAACTGCCAGTTCATTACAGGGATGTTATTGTCGTGTAACCACTCCACCACAGGCCGTCCGTTATAAACAGGTGCTCGATCGTGTTGAAAGATGCAGTCGCCATCCACGAATTGCTGTTCAACAGTGGGAAGCAAGAAAGTGCTTAAAACATCAATGTAGGGCTGGGCTGTGCCGCGATAGTGCCACACAAAACTAGGAGTGCAAACCCCATCCACGAAAACACGACCACATCATAGCACCACCGCCTCCGAATTCTACACTTGGCGCTACACATGTTGGCAGATGACGTTTACCGGGCATTCACCATACCTACACCCTGCCATCGGATCGCCACATTGTATACCATGATTCGTCACTCCACACAACGTTTTTCCGCTGGTCAATCTTCCAGTGTTTACGCTCCTTACACCAAGCGAAGCTTCGTTTGGCATTTACCGGCGTCATGTGTGGCTTATGAGCAGCCGCTCGACCATGGAATGCAAGTTTTCTCACTCCCGCCTCACTGTCATAGTACTTGCACTCCATCCCGATGCAGTTTGGAATTCCTGTGTGATGGTCTGGATAGAAGTCTGCCTATTACACATTACGACCCTCTTCAACTGTCGGCGGTCTCTGTGCGTTAACAGACGAGGTCGGCCTGTACGCTTTTGTGCTGTACGTGTCCCTTCACGTTTCCACTTCGCTGTCACAGCGGAAACAGTGGACCTAGGGATGTTTCAGAGTGTGGAAATCCCGCGTGTAGACATATGACCCAAGTGACACCCATCCACCTCCCCACGTTCGAAGCCCACGAGTTCTGCGGAGCGCCTCATTCTGCTCTCACACGATGTCTAATGACTACTGAGATTGCTGATGTAGAGCACCTGGCAGTAGGTGACAGCACAATGCACATAATATGAAAAACGTATGTTTTTGGTGGTGTCCGGATATTTTTGATCGCATAGTATGTTATTTATGTTAAGGCTTAGGAATAACGTTTATATTGCATCGGATATTCGTTAGACCATGATATGTTTACTGGAATAAACGCTACTTTGCAGAGAAAAAGGGGAGAATAGTGTTAGCAATTCGATGTTTGTCTAATATCTGTACTGCAGTAACAGTGATAAACACTGTATTTCACACTACCGTGTCCGATGTGAGTTACTGTAACTCTTGAAGTTTCTACTTTTGTAACTAACTAATCAGTGGGCGATACCAAATACTGTCGTGTAATGTTGTAAGGAGTGTGTGGGAAAGTCGAGACTTAGCTAATTTAATGTGCTACGTGAATAACACGGTTCTGTATTTATCGTTGTCCAAGTCATTATCACCAACATTAGTTAGTGAATTACAGACTTCCTACTTCACTCTGTGACGCGCTGGATACGGGGGGGGGGGGGGGGGGGGGGGGGGCGGTACAGGATGTTTATTCATTTTCCCGTGTAGAACAGAAACTGTTCTCACTCAACTCATGACCTAACCTGGCATGCCTCACCAGTGATATCTGTGCTACCTGGATGTAGATATCTGATCTCAGAGCGTGGACCTTCGGTTTGCCTCCCAGGTTCTTGTCGTTTGCATAATCAGTCATGTAGTTAAATAAGTAATTCTTTATAAATTACAGACAGGTGGAAACTTTTTGCTTGTTTCTGACTTTGAACTTTGTATCAGTATGCTATATAGGCTGATGTGGGAGCAAAGTCGAAAAGTGTTTTCATTTTGCGTTCTAGTGACATATCGTGGCAACTGTGTCGTAACGAGGCAAGAAACGAAATACAAGCATCCTTAGGTGGCCCGCACAGACAGCTGCAGGTAGACATGTAGATGGTATAGAGATCACTGTGATTCACACATCCTTAAGAGCCCCTAGCTGGAATTAAAGAAAAACCCGACTCTCGCATAGAAAGGCGATCAGTACTTAACTATTTATTCTGGCCCATTGCCTTTCCTCTACAACGTAATTCGTAATCCACCGATTAATAAGGTAGGAAATGATGACCTGAACTCACGTAATGTAATACGTTTGGTTGCGTGGGGGACTATTCCGAGGAACTGTGATACATCATATGATGGGGAAAAGCCAACCTAGAACACCTGTGAAACTTTTTATACCAGGTTGGTGGAATGTGCAAAACACACAACGTTCATGAGCGCCCGTTTGTTCCGGCAGGACTCAAAAAATATGTTAGAAGGAAAAGCTGCTCTCTCCCCCCCCCCCCCCCCCCCCCTCCCCCCCGATAGTTTCTCGTTGCGTTTTTGTGCGACAAGCGCAACGCTACCCAAGACTCGCTTTCACTGCTGTGGACGGGACTCTGTGTTTTTGCTTCAGGTTTTGCTCGTGAAGCACCTCGTAGTTAACAGATACAAATGGCCCCCCAGCAGTGACATCGGCTTTGGTGAGGAACTTCATCTGCCGGCAAAATTTGTGATCTCAGTTAAAGATGGGCTGCAAAAGAAATGCCATTCCTGCCACTGAATTCAGAATGAGATTGGCATTTGAAATAATGTCCGCGTCCTTGCCCTTACACACACACAACGAATAATAAATGAAAAATCCATCTTGAGAACGACTGTCATTCAGCAGCAGCTCGCGCTCTCTCTCTCTCTCTCTCTCTCTCTCTCTCTCTCTCTCGAAGGCTGTGGCTGAAAACTTCAGCCGGCCGGTGTGGCCGAGCGGTTCTAGGCGCTTCAGTCTGGAACCGCGCGATCGCTACTGTCGCAGGTTCGAATCCTGCCTCGGGCATGGATGTGTCTGATATCCTTAGGTTAGTCAGGTTTAAGTAGTTCTAAGTTCCAAGGGACTGATGACCTCAGATGTTAAGTCACATAGTGCTCAGAGCCATTTGAATTAAGTGTCTTTTAATTGTGCCTGTCTGCAACTTCTTTTTGGTAAATAGCAGCCTGTTTTTGCCTACATTGTTAATATTGATTCATTTACCATTGCCCATGACGCATATTCTGAGGGTTGGCGTTCTTAGCATCCCCGTAGCGTACATCATCGTTGACAATGCGAGTATGTGCTAAATGTACACCTTCTATGACTCTGTCGTGCAAGTTCACTGCAGTCATCAGATCAGACAGTCTTAAAAAAGATCCTAGCACGAAATGGCCTCAGTCGGCGCCCGTTTGTCAAATGTATCACATGACAAATATTATGAAACAGTATGTACTGTGAAATCCACCATGGGATAGAAATCACTTGTTACTACTTCATAAAGGAAAATTTCCAATACGTAATTATTTAATACAAAATGAGGGGAAGTAGCAACGTATTAAATAAGGCAGTTAAATAAAGAGGAAAATCAACGAGAAACTAAACAACAGCGAGGAATCGTTAAACTCAGGGGAGAAAAGAAAACAGCCGCTCTTGAACGTATGAAATGCGAAATAACGTTTAGTTCGGTGTTACTAAGATGAAATGCTGGTACGTGAGAGGATGACACAAATATCCTATGGCATGGTAAAAAAACACGAAAGCGAAGAAGAAAGAGCGGTTACATCAATACGAGTTTGCTTTCCGCGTCTAGAATTGGTTCAATCGGCGTGTACAGAAATCATTCACGTAGGTCTTGCACAGTTAACGTCAGCAATGATACCGATCACAGAATATGATACCAGCTTTCTTAGTCTCAACTCCATGATCTTATCCTGTTCTCGAAAAAGAATAATTCTATCTCGAGGGCAGAGGACGTGAGATACGAGAGTTAAGAAAAGTCACTTATCTGTAACCAGTTTGTATCTCTCAATAATTTTCGTATCATAACTATATTTCACTATATGTGTTACCGGCTGCAGTCGCGATCAACACTTTTTTCCACGCGCATTCTGCGGAGTCTCCTACGTACAAAGAAGAGCACAGTTCCTGATACAGACGATTGCGCAGAATCTGGTGATAGTCGAGGAACCGCTTTTCAGTGGACTACGACAAAAAAGGAAAAGTACGTTTTTCGCCGTGGAGGAGTTTCACTTCCGTCGGATCCACGGAATGTTTGGGAGCACGTTGGCCCCTCCAGTCCACAGAACAGCGGAAGGCAGACACAGCGTGTTCTCCGAAGGTCGCCGTAAAGAGACGCTTGTTATCCAGCAGTCCTCTGCCATCATCAGGTTATTTTATTGTTCTCTCCTAATCTGTTCTCCATCGTTTCTGAAAACACGTCCCAATGCTCCTATGTTAGTGCTGCAATTACATCTGACACTTCAGTCAGTAAAAACAAAGTAAAAGCCATAGTACACAAATACGTACATCAGTTACTATTCATTTTTTTACACAATCATGATTTTGGTTTTATAGTCATTATCGAATGCAAGTTGAAACATCAGAAAATATCCGCTATTTCACTTGCCTTTCAGAACGGCTATATGCGAAGATAATGACTCTGTAATTCAAAATAATAGTAATTTACAGTCAGATGGTGAAAATTTTTTTCGAAACATTGTACGTGACTGCGGTTATCGATGATGGAAGGATCCTGCACTAATTACTCGATTCATTCCGTACGTATAGTGACGGATCTATCGCCTTTCTTCTGAATGGATGCATTGCATTTGACCGCGTGCTTAGACATCAGTGAGCGTGGTATCCGGTCACTTTTCCTCATAAGGTATGCACCAACCCTGGATGGTGTGTTTTATGTTAATATTGCATATTTCAAAAATAGAGATCAGTCGATTAAATGAAGTACCGGTTTCGCGTTTGCAATGACAAAAGATATAAAGTACAGGTTACGTACTGAAGAAAGGAATTCAGAGTAATGGCAGACGAGCCAGAATATTACATCGAAATTGAGAAATAAGGCTACGTGTGAGATAACCATTTAAGAGATAGAAGCCCCATAGTCACTGCAGGCAAGGCTGAAAGTACCCCATGTTTGCCCAAAATCCTAGTGGTGGCCCAAGTCAGTCCGGTGCTATGTGTGTTTTCTGTGACGGATTAATTACCCGACGAGTGCTTGTGCACTGTAGTGTTGTGCTTGTGTTGTTCCTTCCCAAATCAGAGCTTCAGCTGCGTCGCTAATGACCTTGTCGTAGACTTTTTTACCTGCCAGTTACACCGATAACAAATAAACTACTATTCTTTCAGACAAATGCGTAATCAATGACTCAGAACCGTATTTTCTTAAGCTGACTTGAAAAAAGGTTAAAGATATGGTGATACTGAGTGAGAGGCGTTTTGCCTGTTTCTGGGGTATTTCGAGCCGATTTCGGCAGCTTACTGCCGTGAGACACAAATCAGCCGCAAATCTTCGCATCTAATTAACGATATGCTTTGCTGCGAAGAGAATGTGGATCTTTCAACCAACATTTCAGTGCGCCTTTCTTTGGTGAAATTTAACGTCATGGATATGATAAAGTATGGCACGAATTTGAGCTTAAAAACTTTTCTAACATACCTTGGTTTCGCAGCAGTCGTTCCATGAATGAATGACAACAGCAAAGCCGCAGTTCCTGCCGTATGGGTTCCAAAGTAAGTGCTGCAAGGTGACAACTAAGTGGTAACGCTTCTCGCGTATCGTTATAGCCATCGACATTTAAGTTGGTGATAGGTCGCACTGACGAAAAAGTCTCTCCTCATAACTAAGGTGTGTGTCGTCTGTGGCTGCATCGTCCACGCGCGCACACCGCCCTGGATTCTGCATCTGGGACGTAGGATATGATATCGGGAAATTGGAATGCAACTAGTTTACAATAGTAATTTTTGCGTGTAGATCCCTGTTTCAGTGTACTGTTACGCCAGACCACCTTTCGCCCATAATGTTCGCCATGCGCAGTTTCTCCCCTGTGAGGCTAGTACGAGGGCTATCCACAAAGTACATTACGTTTTGGAATTAAAAATAAATATAGTATTGGAATTTTTTTTAATTATATACAGATGAAAGCCACACTTAAATACTACTTTTCTACATAGTTGCCATTTAAATTAAGGCACTTATCGTAGCGATGGACGAGCTTGGAAATTCCTTCGTCGTAAAATTCGGCCGCCTGCGCCTTCAACCACGTGGTTACCTCTTCTTGAAGCTGTGCGTCGTCATCAAAACGCTGCATAGCCAACCACTTCTTCATTGCTGGGAATAAGTGGAAGTCGCTCGGTGCCAGGTCGGGACTCTACGGCGGATGAGGAAACAACTCCCACTTAAAAGATTCGAGAACTTCACGAGTGGCATTTGCCGTGTGGGCCCGGGCGTTGTCGTGAATCAGCAAGATCTTTGAGCCCAACTTTCCCCCGCGGTTGTTTTGTATTGCTCTTCTGAGGTTGTGCAGAGTTTGGCAATACCTTTGAGAGTTTATTGTAGTGCCTCTTTCCAGGAAATCCACAAAAATCACCCCTTTTCTGTCCCAAAAGACAGTCGCCACGTGATTGAAGGCGCAGGCGGCCTAATTTTCCAAGCTCGTCCATCGCTACGATAAGTGCTTTAATGTAAATGGCTACTATGTGGACAAGTAGTATTTAAGTGTGGCTTTCATCTGTATATAATAAAAAAATTCCAAGACTTTATTTATTTTTAATTCCAAAACGTAATGTACTTTATGGGTAGCCCTCGTATATCATAAACAGTAACTTTCATAAGTCTACCTCTTAAGCTCGGCTCGAAAGAATGCTGCAGGTAGTATGTAAGAAGCAAATAAGGGCCTTTTTGACATTGTATCTAGTGAAGGTTTTGTGTAATTCCGAGTGATCACATTATTAGTTTTTTCTTTTTTCAGTAATTTTGCTGTGTGAAACTTCAGTCCTCTGTTCGTATAGCAATTAATCATGTGTGTGACAAATTTTAAGTTTACCCGGATCCCTTGTTGGTGTAATTGCTACTTACCTTCTTCTAATAGTGTGGGTCAGCAGAAAACGAAACGTTTTCCTATGTCTGTGATAGAGGTGTGTTCAAATGAAAACACTCCAAAGAGTGCCACGTGACATGTCAGCCGTGCTTTAAACGCGCGTTCACACGGACAAACTCTGCAAGTGATGCAAACGCTGTGGTCGGAATTTTCATCACGTTCATTCCAGTCGCCGGCCGATGTGGCCGAACGGTTGTAGGCGCTTCAGTCCGTAACCGCGCGACTGCTACGGTCGCAGGTTCGAATCCTGCCTCGGGCATGGATGTGTGTGATGTCCTCAGGTTAATTAGGTTTAAGTAGCTCTAAGTCTAGGGGACTGATGACCTCAGATGTTGAGCCCCTTAGTGCTCAGAGCCATTTGAACCACTTTTTGGAATTTGTTGAGCATCTCTGTACCACTCTTGCGCCGACTAAACAATCTAGTATCGAATTATGCCACTCTTCGTTGGATGTGGTACCTTTGTTCCATTAATTAAAACAACCTGTGACGGTTCCCAGACTGATGAGCAGTGCTAAACAATCGATCGAACAAGTGTAAAGGAGACTACAGTTAGGACGCTGGTGCGACCTGTTCTTGAGTATTGCTCGAGTGTTTGGAATCCACACCAGGTCGGGTTGCAGGAAGACATCGAAGCAGTTCAGAGGCGAGCTGCTACATTTGTTACCGGTAGGTTCGAACAACACTGTCGAAGAGCGGGCATCCCCGGAGGGAAGGCGACGTTCTTTTCGAGAAACACTATTGAGAAAATTTAGAGAACCGGCACTTGAAGCTGATTGCCGAACGATTCTACTGCCGCCAACGTACATTGCGCGTAATGACCACGAAGATACGAGAAATACGGTTTCATACGGAGGCACAGATGATATAAAATATAGACTGGGAATGGCAAGGAAAGCATTTCTGAAGAAGAGAAATTTGTTTACATCGAGTATTGATTTAAGTGTCAGGAAGTCGTTTCTGAAAGTATTTGTATGGAGTGTAGCCATGTATGGAAGTGAAACGTGGACGATAAATAGTTTAGGCAAGAAGAGAATAGAAGCTTTCGAAATGTGGTGCTACAGAAGAATGCTGAAGATTAGATGGGTAGATCACATAACTAATAAGGAGGTATTGAATAGAATTGGAGAGAAGAGAAATTTGTTTTAAAACTTGACTAGAAGGGATCGGTTGGTAGGACATGTTCTGAGGCATCAGGGGATCACCAGTTTAGTATTGGAGGGCAGCGTGGAGGGTAAAAATCGTAGAGGGAGTCCAAGAGATCAATACACTAAGCAGATTCAGAAGGATGTAGGTTGCAGTAGGTACTGGGAGATGAAGAAGCTTGCACAGGATAGAGTAGCATGGAGAGCTGCATCAAACCAGTGTCAGGACTGACGACGACGACGACGACGACGACACGGAGGCATACAGACAGTCGTTTTTCCCTTGATCTGTTTGTGAGTGGAACAGGAAAGGCAATGGCTAGTAGTGGTACAGAGTACCATCCGCCACGCACCGTACGGTAGCTTGCGGAGTATCTATGTAGATGTTTCATAAGTCACTACTTTCGTGGACATATTACATTTCCTTGACATTCTTATTATGAATCTCTCAGGCATGTACTTTCCTTATTACTTTTTTAATGTGGTAATTCCATCGCTCCGGACATTTACTCCTTAGTACGACTGTTGAAACTTTGAACAGTCACCACTATTATTCACAGCTTATAGAAAAGATGAATTTTCTAACTTTCACTGCCCTCGAAAGTAATCACCAGCATTGCGTATAACCCGTTGCCAGCGATGTGGAAATCGTAGGATACACGTAACAGCGCCAGTTGTGTTGATAATTTGACAGATTTTTACGATATTATGTGAAACAGAATAGAGTTCTGAAGTTGTGGGAGATAAAATTCAGGGAGTGAAGTGTTAGGCAGAAACCAAATTGCAGGTAACAATGGCCGAATGACGTGAAAAGGAAGCAGGACTTAAGAAGGTATAACGTGTCGAATCTAAGGAGGAACCTTGGCAGGAACTGGTAAAGTCCAGGTAAAGTTTCCGTTCGTCATTAGCGACTAGGATGCGGTTACGATAGGAGACTGGAACTTAACAAACTTTGGGAGAATGCCGCAGTGGGACTTAACAAAGTTAAGTGGGTTTTGAGTTAGAGGAAATATGGACAGAAGCCAGTAGGTAGGAAATGGTTTCTGTTGAGTAGCTACGGAGAGGGTCGACGGACAAAGAGAGGATTAGCGGGAGCGCCCAACTGGGTTTTGCCGGCGTGGCGCTTACAGGAGGCCGCAGGTCAGGCGCGCTGCCCCACAGGTGGTAGCGTATACGGCAGGTCAACGACAGACATAGCACATCGTTTCATAATCTGAAATGGGACCAGGAAGGCTGGTACAGCAAATGCAGCAGTATTAAGTCGATAAACGGAATGCAATACATAGTATAAATTACTAACTGCAGTCATAAATATACTTACAACCATGCCATTGATTCCACCACAAACGTATACACTTCCTGAGTGATTCATAATTTTAGGATATGTCCGGTAACAGTGTTGCAAAGTAGCCACCATCGCGACAAACAACAAATATTATAATGTTAAATATTCTGTAATATTAAATCTGTATATGCAAGGGTGTCGAAGCAGACCGTTCTCCACACTTACTAATAAAATGTAGCGGTATATAGTCACTAGTAAGTCGATTTATTAAGATATGTGGGCAACAGCCTTGCCGCCGTGGATACATCGGTTCCCGTCAGATCACCGAAGTTAAGCGGTGTCGGGCGTGGCCGGCATTTGGATGGGTGACCAATTACAAATGTTTCCCTGTTTATGTTCATTAATTTATAATTCACATAATTTGTCTACCCTCAATTATTCGACAGCATGACCACCTTTGGGAAATTAACTTGCTAATATAACAGGACGTGAGGCTAACGGTGTTCGGTTCGTCCCTTTTTCAGAGCCGTACTTTCTCTCACTCCCCGGCCACATTAACTGCGGACCAGCAACGTCGCAACGGGAGTAAGACAGGATTGTAGGCTATGACCCAGGTTACGAAGTAAAGGAAACGAAAATTAAACTTATAGAAGACGAGATGAAAAGTAAGATTTGGCAGTGACATAATAATTCCGTCATAGAAAGCAAAGGAGGACAGGCTCAACGGAATGGATAATGTTTTGGAAGGTTACAAGATCAACGTCAACAGAAGGAAAAAGGAGTATAGTAGAATTAACAGGTGCTAACGGTAGTGGGCACAGCCATTTAGAGAGGAAGTAACGGATAGTGACAGAAGTCCAGAGGGTACGAAATGTAGACTTGCAATAGCGTGAAACGTAAGTGTTACGAAGTCATTCCGAAACACATGTTCTTGGCATGTAGGTTTCTTAAGGCAGACGGAGACTCAGAGTAAGCAGGTCCAAGTGGGTTTAGGTTGCAGTGAGGCCTTGCAAAGGGTGTACTGGTGTGGAGAGCTGAATCAACCGCTCGGTCTGAAGGCTGCAACAGCGACGGGATACAATATCTTGAAAAATGCATGGAGATACAGTGTCAGATTTAATATGATTCAATGAATGAATTGCTTAAATGGTAAGCTGAGAGAAGAGTTGTGACCCTACGCTATTACAGGCTACGATAACCAGCCGCAAGTGACCCGTACCCTGAATTCACTGGGGCGCCTCTGGATACAGCGGAAAGGCTGCTGCGGCTGAAATGCACGGCGGAGGCGGCTCGGCTCGGCTCGGCGCGGGCCTTATCGCAGCGGTCAGCGCTATCGCAGTTTGTTCAACAGGCGCGCTGTGCTCGCAAGGCAAATAACGACACATTTCCGGGAACGCTCCGGGCGAGGACCGAGGACCGAAGCCAGCCGTCGCTCACCACCCCACACAGTGCGGTCCTGTCCAAGAGGTGCATACTGCTCTTTGTTATTTAAAAGAAAAGAAAAAAAACTATACACAGGCAGTGCCGAGGGCTGGTGCGGCTATATTTGTACAATCGTTTCGGTATAATGCGAAACTTGGAAGGGGTTGTAGTCTTTAGCTTATAGCGTAACGCGCAGCGGGCTAGCTGCGAGAGTGAGTCAGACGCACGCGGATCGATTCTGCGCAGCAGAGTGAAGACCAAAAGCTGCTACATCAGTCAGCCTGAGCGTGGTTTTTAGGCGGTTTCCCACGCTCCTTAGCAAATACTGGGCTGGTTCCCAGATTCCATCTCAGAAACAGTTAAAATGCAGTACGATAACGCACAGAACGAAGTTTCCACGACAGACAGATGGCATGGCTCAGCTTCGTTAAGTTATATTACCGGCTGCTGCGTCAGGAAGGGCATCCAGCCACAAAGTTGAGTTTTATATAAAACTTGCCAAATACTGAAAAAAAACGAACCCCGTAAAAGACGGTGAATAGGATGGGTAGCAGTTCGCGGTTGTATGGTGGTGCTGCTGTGGTGAAACGGAAGATATCGTCGTTGAGCGACTGTAGGAGGATACAAGATGACTTACACAAGATTTCTACACTCACGCTCATAAATTAAGGTTAATTGTAGAATGTAGTGCCACACAACGTGGCACTAAACAAATCTGGCGCTAATAGCATAGGCACATAGGGAACACACACGACGCAGATCTGTAAGTCCACGGTATTCTGCGCATGTACCCAGACATTAATATGGGATATGATCTCCATGCACACGTACACAGGCCGCACAACGGGTTGTCTGTATCCCCTGTCCTCGATTTGAAGACTTTTCACGTAAGCAAATTGAAGATGCTACGAACTTCACGATCTCTGCTTTCCCTCACCAACTTTTCCTTTTATTATTATTGTTGTTATTGTTAGACTCTCGTGACGAGGCTTCATTTTTCGTATGTCACAAATCTTTCCTGTGAACTGGAAACTATTAATATTATTGTTGTTGTCGTTGCTTTCGGTCCAAAGATTCATTTGACGCAGCACTTCACATTCCTCTATCTTCTGCAAGCGTCTTCATCTCTCCGTAACTATCGTAACAACACCACATTTCAAAACATTCAACTGGCGTTATCTACCGTCGACTTTTCACTTCCGTACAAGGCTGTACTCCTGACGAATAGCTCCAGAAAGACTTCCTATCATGTAAATCTATATTCGATGTTAACAGACTTCTACAGAAACGGCTTAGTTATCATTGCCAGTCTACGTTTTATAGAATGATGAATCATCCGTCGAACGATAAAATTAACTCCAACAGGTGAATTCCATCTCGATGCAATACTCTTAGGCCGTATCCCTATTATGAGTAAAAAATAAAAGGAGTGAATACGTACCACGTGTTTGATACAGGAATTGTTCACGTCGGGACAGGGTACAGAACGAAAACATACACTACTGGCCATTCAAATTGCCACAACACGAAGATAACGTGCTACAGACGCGAAATTTAACCGACAGGAAGAAGATGCTGTGATATGCAAATGATTAGCTTTTCAGAGCATTCACGCAAGGTTGGCGCCGGTGGCGACACCTACACATGAGGAAAGTTTCCAACTGATTTCTCATAGACAAACAGCAGTTTACCGGCGTTGCCTGGTGAAACATTGTTATGATGCCCCGTGTAAGGAGGAGAAATGCGTACCATCACGTTTCCGACTTCGATAAAGGTCGGATTGTAGCCTATCGCGATTGCGGTTTATCGTATCGCGACATTGCTGCTCGCGTTGGTCGAGATCCAATGACTGTTAGCACAATATGGAATCGGTGGGTTCCGGAGGATAATACGGAACGCCGAGCAGGATCCCAACGGCCTCGTGTCACTAGCAGTCGAGATGACAGGCATCTTATCCGCATGGCTGTAACGGATCGTGCAGCCACGTCTCAATCCCCGAGTCAACACATGGGGATGGTTGCAAGACAACAACCATCTGCACGAACAGTTCGCCGACGTTTGCAGCAGCATGGACTATCACCTCGGAGACCATGGCTGCGGTTACCCTTGATGCTGCATCACAGACAGGAGCGCCTACGATGGTGTACTCAACGACGAACCTGGGTGCACGAACGGCAAAACATCATTTTTCGGATGAATCCAGTTCCTGTTTACAGCATCATGATGGTCGCATCCGTGTTAGGCGGCATCGCGGTGAACGCACATTGGAAGCGTGTATTCGTCATCGCCATACTGGCGTATCACCCGGCGTGATTGTATGGAGCGCCACTGGTTTCACGTCTCGGTCACCTCTTATTCGCATTGACGGCACTTTGAACAGTGGACGTTACATTTCAGATGTGTTACGACCCGTGGCTCTACCCTTCATTCGATCCCTGCGAAACCCTACATTTCAGCAGGATAATGCGCGACCGCATGTTTCAGGTCCTGTACGGGCCTTTCTGGGTACAGAAGACGTTAGACTGCTGCCCTGGCCAGCACATTCTCCAGATCTCTCTCCAATTGAAAACGTCTGGTCAATGGTGGCCGAGCAACTGGATCGTCACAATATACCGGTCACTACTCTCGATGAACTGCGGTATCGTGTTGAAGCTGCATGGGCAGCTGTACCTGTAGACGCCATCCGAGCTCTGTTTGACTCAATGCCCAGGCGTATCAAGGCCGTTATTACGGTCAGAGGTGGTTGTTCTGGGTACTGATTTCTTAGGATCTATGCACCCAAATTGCGTGAAAATGGAATCGGGTGTGAGTTCTAGAATAATACATTTGTCCAATGAATACCCGTTTATCATCTGCATTTCTTCTTGGTGTAGCAATTTTAATGGCCAGTGTTTTTAATTTCTAACGTGAGCTGTACATGAAATTCATAACAGCAAACCGCTGGAGTGCTGTGCCAGTGATGAGCGCGAGCTGCTCGCAGCGGCAGTGGCGGACCCAGAGGGTCGTGCAGACGCGGGCCTGGCCGGCGTGGCGAGGACGCGGAATCGATTGCGGCGGCTGGGGCGCAGCGGCGTCACCTCTTGGCGGATCCACGTCGCCATCTTACTGGCCGTGGCCACCCACCACCACAGACGCTGCTCTTCCTCAAGCAGATCGTCGTCAGCGTGCTACCAATACAGCGAGGGCCACAGCAGCCTGATCGAAATCCATCGAGTTACTTCCAATGGCGCAAAACCTTTCAATGCTTCCTGAATGTACTGTTAAGCGTGGTCACATTATACGCACTCGACAGTTCTACTCACAGAGCAAAACGAGAAATTGAGAGTGAAGTGTGATGGGATTGGTTTACTTTACAACGTACAGGATGATTCTGGGACGATGCAGTACGGTAAGTGTATCAATTTGAGGTTAAGAGACCCTAGTCCGGAAACGACCGGAACGTAAGTTACGGCGAAACACGTTCTGGTACCTCTGGAACTGGATCCCTTCTGCTGCAAGCTCTTTGCTTCCCATATTTTTGGAGGAGGTAATATGGACCAAACCAAGAAAAGAAAGTGTAGTAACATGGGTTCTAAAATGCATACATTAAGAGCTATTAGAACTTGCTCAGTTGAAGAGAGGTGTTTTACAGCAGCAAACATGAAAAAGCGCTCGTAGTCCTTTAAGTATGCACTTTAGAGCCGATTTTTACCGAATGTTTTGCTTGTTTTAGTTCATACTACCTCCCAAAGCATGGAAAGAAAAGACCTTACAGTACAACAGGTCCACTATCACAGGTCTTCGCTTGTAACTTTGAGTCGGTCGTTTCCGGACCAGTCCCTTACCTCAAAACGATACATGTACCATTCTCCATCATCCATGAAAGTTTGTAACATCATCGCGGTATCATCCTGTACGTCTTGCTTCTCTCAGTCTTGGACACTGATAGGAAGAGCATCTCAACTATCAGAAGCCCTAAAACGGAGGAGAACTGGCATGTGAATGGTGCAAGAACTGGCTCATATCACGTGACTTTGGTGACGGATACAACTTCGGGACTTTGTGAGACTTAAGTGAGGCTTTTGACTGTGTGAATTTAATCTCTCTGTGCAGAAACTAAAATGCAAAGGTTAGAACCTTAACACTGGCAGCTAATTTTTTACAACTTATACAAAACAAATACAGTACGTTCTTCAAAGTTTTACTGTCGTTCGAAGTAGTCACCAGCATTTTATGTAACCTGTTACTAGCGATTTGGAGGTCGTAAGATGACCTTAGCAGCACCACTTGTGTTGACGGTGGAGCGGTCTGTTGTCCGACCAGTCTCTGTAACGGTTCTGAAGTGAATGTCATGAGGTGCTTCCTTCAGTTTAGGGATGAAGTTGAAGTACACAAGGGCATAAGTCCGGAACTGTGATGGCTGTTACAGTACTTCCCAGCCTCATCGATGGAACAAATCAGCCGCAACTTGCGTCCTAAGCACTCGGTCCTGCAAAGTGATGTGCAGGTCCAACAGAAAATGCCGCCGCTTCTTTTTCTAAGGCCGCGTGGTTTGAGGCCCCATGTCATGAATTGCGCTGCCTCTCCCGCCGGTGGTTAGAGTCCTCACTCGGGCAAGGGTGTGTCTGTTGTTCACAGCATAAGTTGGTTTAAGTGAGTTTAAGTAGTGTGTAAGTCTACGGACCGATGACCTCAGCAGTTTGGTCCCTTAGGAATTCACACAAATTTTTCTTTCTCTAAGCTGGCAGCAGGCCGTGTTCCAGAATTTCTCTCAAATTTTCGTAAAGTTTCCAACTTCATGTCAGTCCTTTTTTATGAATTACTCGTAAAAGATTTATCGTTGTCATGATTATTGTATTTTCTCAAACTATTTTTAAGAAACTATTTTGTTATAAAAATTTAAAGTTAAATGTAGGAAAATTGGTAGTTAGGTCTGTGGAAATATCTCCATAAGAACGCAAAAGGCATGATTAACAAAAGCATAAACTCCAAAAAAACAAGGATGAAAGGTGCGAGCCATTCAACTAAAGGAGTAATTGGAGACCTAGAAGAAGATGGATTGACTACGTAATAATGGATCTCACCAGTATGAGAGTCCGGGGGTGCAAAAGAGCAACAAATAACCGAAAGTGTTGGAGGAAGATCTTTGAAGAAGCCAAGGATTACAAAGGGCGGTAGCGCTACTGAAGAAGATAAAACTCCGGCTGCCAGAATTACTTTTTGGTCAGAAGCGCATTCGGAAAAGATTATGCTTCTACGGTCTTAATTAGCGCGAAAAGTTATGATGATAGAGTTTGTTAACAACGTAAAAATTCTATCAAAGAAAAACCAAAAATTCTCTGCGAGCGAAGCAGCGGTTGCGGAACTGGTACTCAATATGTCGCAGAACGTTTCTCAAAAAAAATGTTCAAATGTGTGTGAAATCTTATGGGACTTAACTGCTAAGGTCATCCTTCCCTAAGCTTACACACAACTTAACCTAAATTATCCTAAGGATAAAGACACACACCCATGCCAGAGGGAGGACTCGAACCTCCGCGAACATTTCTCACCCAAGTCCAACAACTCTCACTACGTTATAACGAATGTATCTGTGATGTGTCATGTGTGGTCGTCGAGCAACAAAAGTGGGAAGCAAAAGACTGTCACACATCGGAAACATGAATACTCCGTCGCATAGCACAAGCCGTAGGGCGTTACATTTGGGGTGGTCCGCAGAAGCGGATCGACGTCATGTTGATATGTCTCGTTGCACTGAACAATTCAAGTGTGGTTTTTGCGTTTGTCTCCTACGCCCATCCACTTAAATACTAGGCTGATACATCCCCGAAACTACATACGAAAACGCACACAACAAAACATTCAAAATTAGCCACGGACTTCTTACTGTCCATAGCGATGGCATCACGATATAATAATTCAGCATCAGGTGAACAGATTTTTATAACACGTATTTGAAGTGCTTTTTTTTTTTTTAAATTAAAATCTGAGCTTTGTAAGCAACCGATCACTGCCTGGTCGAGATAACGTGAAGAGAGACTCCAGTTTTCGGAAAACCCGTTGACAGGACCCGTGGGCCGAGAATGGACAGCAATACCTGGCGACGGATTCTGTCAGCGATATGAGCGACCGTGATATTACGCCTAATGACTGTCTGCCTAGAAGCAGCCTGTAGACGTTGTACTGAAGTGTAAACAGGACAGTTCCGAATAAGTAGATCACAAGTCTCCAGAATGGCATTTTAGGAAATAATTTTACTGATAATTATTCACACCTCGTATTTTGCATCACATTTAATTTGATCATTTAGTGAAACTAATAATAAAAATGGCCCTGAGCACTATGGGACTTCACAAGTGAGGTCATCAGTCCCCTAGAACTTAGAACTACTTAAACCTAACCAACCTAAGGACATCACACACATCCATGCCCGAGGCAGAATTCGAACCTGCGACAGTAGCATTCGCGCGGTTCCGGACTGAACCGCCTAGAACCGCTCGGCCACCGTGGCCGGCGAAACTAATAATAGTTCATGATTTGCATAGATGTTGAAAGTAAACGTTTCAGAATAGAATATAATTCATTTGAACCTATGACTTCTGCGGGGAAAAGTTCAAAAGTTCAGAAGTCCTGAAGAATGTGAGGAAAATTATATCTGTGAGTGATCTTGTCTCCTCTAGCAATGTTGTCGACTCCAGTAGTTCTCTGGTCGATGTAAACGTTTGCTGTAGTCTTTCTCTAGCGTGCGTGTGTTCCGTAAGAGCAGTTTGGTCCTCCTAATAGCTGTTGGGAAGTCTTTGGCGTTCATTTACACAGTTCATTGTCGGTAACCCACTTAACCTTGCGCAGCACGACTGTGGGAATGACATCTGAGTGCGAAGCGAGTGCAAGGCGGCCCTCTAAGTAGCGGACGGTGATATTTCATTTCATCGAGGTGTTGAGGTTGAGAGATCAGAGCATTCTGGCGTGAAAACGCTGTCCGGGCATGCTAAGGGAAGAAGTGTGAATTTTAACATATGGCCGAATGGAAGCTTCAGACACGGAGCACCAGCTTTGGCGAAAAAATGTAACGGGAGCTTATGGCGGCTGCTACTGTATACCGTTCACTGAGAATTACTTGTTACGTTGCTTATGCAGAATAAGTTTTCAGAGGAGTCACGTTTGATGCCAAACAAAAGTATTATAACTGATCGTATGTGGAACACCGAACATAAGATTAGCTGTCTGACTTACAAGCTTTCATTTATATATAGCAATAAGCAGTGAAAGAATAAAAATGGAGCCGGCCGAAGTAGCCGTGCGGTTCTAGGCGCTGCAGTCGGGAACCGCGAGACCGCTACGGTCGCAGGTTCGAATCCTGCCTCGGGCATGGATGTTTGTGTGCTGTCCTTAGATTAGTTAGGTTTAACTAGTTCTAAGTTCTAGGGTACTGATGACCTCAGAAGTTGAGTCCCATAGTGCTCAGAGCCATTTGAATTTGAATAAAAATGGAGAGAGCAAATGACAGTGGTTAAGGTTAACAGATGATACAACCTTTGTGGCTGGAAGTAAATAGTATTCGGAGACTCGTTGAATGATGGGAAAGGCGTACATAGTAGTACGATCGTCAGGTTAAGTATGAGCAAAACAGAGTTGAAAGAAATGAACAATACGATAAAACAGGATAGTAAAGCCCAAAACATGTAGATGGCGCATGACACAATAGCAAAGTAATTCTCCTTAAAGAGATTTTCACTCTGTAGCGGAGTGTGCGCTGATCTGAAACTTCCTGGCAGATTAAAACTGTGTCCCCGACCGAGACTAGAACTCCAGAGTTCGAGTCTCGGTCGGGCACACAGTTTTAATCTGCCAGGAAGTTTTAATTCTCCTTACCTAGGAAGTAAGGTTGTACATATCAGGTGGTTCGAGGAAAATGGCTTCCAGAATTCAATTTCATCAAGGAAAGCAGGTTTCTTTTACAAAGAAATTTGTGCGTAAAAATGCGGAAGGAGTTTCTGGAAGTCTACGTCAGACGCACATGAATGCGAGGGAGGAAAATTGGACTGTAGAAGAACCGGGAAAGAGGTAGTTGGAAGAACGGGATTTGATGTTGCGGAATGAAATAAAATTTAAATGGGCAGATATGCGATGTGAAGAGATGAAAGGTGGCTTGTATTGTAAACTTGTAAGAAGAATGGAAAAGTTAAAGGGACAAGTGCTAAGGGACCTAGGAACAAACATAGAACAGAGAGAAAAGCTTTCGGATAGAAGAAGACTAGATTCTGTAATAACAGATTAGGACAAATTCTGCACATAATAGGGATGCGGATATTGAAACATTAGTGCTGAATAGTAAGTGATTGAGATCTTACAAAACTAAAGAACCAAGAACTTAATGTTTTTATTCAGACGAGTCACACACTTAGGGTTGGGTTCTGGGGGATGACATATATATATATATATATATATATATATATATATATATATATATATATATATATATATATATATTGGGCTTTGTACATTCCTTTAGCATATCTTGGAGGGAATGGCAGTTTGAGAAATACGTTATTGTAAACATATTCGTCTGAATATTTGAGAAGTTCATGTTTCATGAGAATGATTTAAGAACCGTGATAGCAACAAACTCTCTCAACTTCGAGAGTGCCGTAATTTACGTAGTACAAAACTAAGAGGACGCTCACCAGTCCCACTATTGCACTTGGTACATCATTTGTGAACTCAGGTCTGCAGACTGGTGTCGTTTGAACATGTAAATGGGGCGAATGGTGTTTCACTGTAGTTTTCGCTACCTTCCAGGAAAGTCATTCATTTTTGTTCCCAGTTCCCTCTTAACTACTTATGGTTTGCCGGTCCTGCCTGTGGACTCCGAAAGCTGTCAGGTTTGTCGTTGACTGTAGTTGTGCTCAGCCTTCCTCCTGAGTGGCATGCTCTCTTCGCACGGTCGGGCTGCAAACGCACCCCTGTTTGTATCCTGAATGAAACATAGCTCGTAATATTCTTCACCCCGTTAGAATTTTTAAATGTTTTCCTGGCGCTATATTATCGAAAATTAGAAACTCTAGGACTGATGTATGTGGGGGAAAAAAAATGCTTTCGGTGAAATCTTTTGAGGGGTTCTGACCCCTATGCTCCAACCCTCCTCCCAGGATCCGCCTAGACGCTGACCGAATCTTGGAACTCCATGCTAGTGGAGTCACCATTGCCTATAGCCACTGCCAGAACATCCACGTTAAGTAGACGAAGACGGTCAAATCATCGAAAGTGCTGCAGGCGTCAACCCTTGACTCTTGGCAGTTTTTTATGACTATCTGATTTCAGCTACTTGACAAACTCGGTTGGTGCAAGGATAAAAATTATTACAGTTCTGCTGTTGGAGAGAATCTTCCGCTGTTTTGAAACGGACGGTATTGTAAAATTTCTGGAAGAGTGATCGCTAAGAGGTGTGTGGCAGCACCTGAGCGCGCGCCATTGGAGACAGAGCCACGGATCTGTCTGGGATGGGAGCTTAGCTGGCAGGCTGGTGCGCAGCTGTGTCGCGCAGACAGCCACAGCTGCTGGTGGCAGCTGCAGACTCGAGCCTGCCCGGACGCCCAGCCACGATAAGATACAGCCTCCGAGAAGCAACCCGAGCAAGCTGGCCGCTCGCGCACCGCTGCAATAGTACTTCTTGAGAGCGCGGTTCAAATCTCCGCCAGACCACACTGATTCTTGATTTCCAAGCTTTTCCCATACATACTAGTGACCTGGTGTTGCCTGGGCAACAGCGCCCGCGGCCTCAGCTGCTTAGTCAAATTACGTTGCGCGGCGGGGTCGCGGATTCAGTCTGAGTGGACTGCGCGAAGCACTACGGCTTGCACAAAATTAATCAATTGGCGGGCTCTACTTGTCTAAGTGCGACCTTGCAAAAGCAAATCAAAAGAAGCAGCCTATTCCTACACCTCTTCCAGCGAACTCCTGAGTATTTTCTTTAACAAGGAAACAGCTACGTACTTCCACATTGTAACTGAGCATTATGTCAAGTGGACATTGTGGAATAGTCCCGCCTTGTGCGTGAATGTGGTTCTTAAATGTGATGCCACTTCGTGTGACGTGCCTACATCCAAATGTGGCAAGTCATGGGATAGCGATATGCACATATACGGATGGTGAGAGTACATATTATACAAAGTATAAAAGGTCAGTGCATTGGCAGAGCTGTCATTTCTACTCGGCTGAGTCATGTGAAAAAGTTTCTGGCGTGATTATGGTCGCACGACGGAAATTAATAGACTTCGAATGCGTAACAGTAATTGGAACAAGACGCATATGACATCCCATTTCGGAAATCTCCGAGATCCAAAGTGTCAAGATTGTGCTGAGAAAACCAAATTTCAGGCATTACCTTTCACCACGGACAGCGCAGTGGCCGACGACGTTCACCTAACGACCGAGAGCAGCGACGTTTGAATGGAGTTGTCAGTACCATCAGACAACCGCAGAAATCAACGTGGGACGTACGAGGAACGTATCCGTTATGACAGTGCGGCGAAATTTGGCGTTAATGGGCTATGGCAGCAGACGACCGACGCGAGCGCCTTTGCTAAAAGCACGAAATCGCCTGTGGCGCCTGTCCTGGGCTCGTGACCGTATAGGTTGGAATCTAGACGACTGAGAAACCTGGCCTGGTCAGATGGGTCCTGATATCAGTTGGTACGAGCTGATGACAGGGTTCAAGTGTGGACCCCAGGATGTCATGGATCTAAGTTATCAACAAGGCACTGTGGAAGCTGGTAGTGGCTCCATAATGGTGTGGCCTATGTTCACATGGAATGTACTGGTTCCTCTGTTCCATCTGAACCGATCATTGATACGAGTAGACCATTTGCAACCATGAATGATCATGTTCCCAAACAACGATAGAATTTTTATGGATGTCACTGGGCCACAGTTGTTCCCGATTGATCTGAAGAACATTCTGGGAAGTTCGGGCCATTGGTTTGGCCACCAGATCGGCCGACATCAAGCTCACCAAACGTTTATTGGACATAATCGAGAGGTCAGTTCGTGCATAAAGTCTCACACTGGCGACACTTTCGCAGTCATGGACGGCAGTAGAGGCAGCGCGGTTCACTATTTGTGCAGGGACTTCAAACGACTTGAGTCCGTGCCAAGTAGAGTTGTTGAACTACCCCGGACAAAAGCAGCTCCCACACGATGTCAGAAAGTATCCCATGACTTCGTCAGCTCATTTTATATGATGAATCAAATAACACAAGTGACAATAGACAAGTGTGCTAGAACCAGACGAAAGAAATCCATCCTTTAACTAAATTAGATCTCCGTTCGTACGTAGGTTAACCACAAAGTTTTAACTATCACCTCGAAAAAATCAAGTTACATAATTAAGTTTTTTTTTGTGTGTTTGCAGGTACGTCTCGGTGGTCGTGGAATCTTATCGATTTCCTCTACAGTGGAAATGTTGCAGCTGCATAAGGCGAATAGAGAGGTCTAAAAGGCCATTTCTAGCGTACCAGGACTAAAGACACGTACCTTCAAACAACAATGAATTGATTACGTAACCTTACTTTTTCGGTGTGATAATCAACATTATGACTACCCGGCGTACAGGACGTTCCATTTGAATTTATACATCGAACCTGACTAAATGGATGGCAAGTTATTCTCCTACAGAAGTCGACGATGCTTCAAACTTGGACCTTCTTTCTTTCCTTCCTTAGTTCAGAGTATGTAATCCTATTAGAATACCACCTCTAGGAGCAGGGCGAAATGAACCTCCGCTATGATTTACTGCATACGTCTGGGGCAGGAAACTGTTCCGAACTATTAAAGAGGGCGACAGCCACACTCATCTGTAAATAAGATGACATAACTGATAGGCAGAGTTATCATTACATTTTATTCTCCTTTACCAGTGACAGAATTCTAGGACACATCGCGAATTCTGACAAGCTGACTTTCCCATACTTTGTCCTGATCTTGGATTCATCCAGACATCTAGCCGCGTCGCTTGCCAGCTAAGCATTAAATTTAACGTTGTCTGTACAGAAGCGTTTAAAAGTGTACCTGACCGAATGTTAAAACAGACCGAAAGCTGCAACCAGATAAAAGTGAGGAAATGCAATTAACGCACTAAATAATATGAACATGAAATAGCGTGTCACTACGCTATTAAGGAATGAGTCAATCGTGTCACCCAAATTTCTGGGAGTGACAGTGCTCGGAGCTATGAAGTGGAACTATCGTGTAGCCTGTTACATCCAAAGCAGCTGGCAGACTTTGAACCATTCGCAACAGAATAGGAAACTGTAGTTAGTCTAAAATATAAATAGCTAATGAAGCATTAGCAGTCATAAACAGGAATGCAAGGATGTGAGATCTACGTTAATAGATAACATCGAGTTTACACACTATCTGATCAAAAGAATCCGGACACTCCTGTTAATGCGGAATTGATCACTAGAGATTAAAGGGGCGGGGAGTATTTTGTTACCAATAGAAAAGCAGTAACCAGTAGCATGGATCGGTCATCAGAGTTCAATGGTTTCAAACGTGGACAAGCCATTCTATGTCACCTGAGTAGCAAGTCCGTCAGGGACGTTTTAGCCCTTCCAAAGCTGTCCAAATCGACTACTGATGTGATTGTGAAGTGGAAACGTGAACGAAAAACCACAGTTAAATAAAGACCGTACGGATGTCATGTACTCGCGGAGAGGGACCGCCGAGAGTTGAGGAGGAAGGTAGTGAAAAAATAGCACGAAATCAGCTGAAGGAATAACGGGGGAGTTTTCAGTGTACTACCAGTAGATCAACAAGTACAATAACTGTGCTTTTGGGGTAAAGATAGTGTTACACTGGTGAAGCAGCTCCTCAAAAGCAACGTATTTTTATAGTCCAAGTGATGCTTGAGGTACATTGAAGAGCCAGACAAACTGGTTCGCCTGCCCTCCGCGAGCACGCAGAAGTGCCGCATAACGACGTGGCATGGACTCGACTATCGTCTGAAGTAGTGCTGGAGGGAACTGACACCATGAATGCTGCAGGGATGGAGTACGAGGGGATGGAGATCTCTTCTGGACAACACGTTGCAAGGCATCCCAGTAATGTTCATGTCTGGGGGAGGTTGGTGGTCATCGGAAGTGTTTAAGGGGCTCCGGAAAGGCTCAAAATCATGAAAAGTTCAATTTTTACTTTTTTGCGTTTTCTGAATCTGCAGACTATTACCTTTTAATAGATATATAATTTATTCAATTCCGAAGACTACAACTATTTTTAAAATTTTTTTGAAATGTGTTCTACATGGGCGTGACCCACTGTGGCGCTGTTAAACTGCTGTCAAATGGTGTTATTATTAACGTCCGTGTTCATCAGGTACATTTTAGTGATGTGAGATAAAGTATGTGTTGTGGCTAATCTGTGATGGTTCAATATATATCGCTGGTGTGATTGTCGATTGTTTCATGTTTATTTACCTTGTCGTTATCTCGAAAATATTCGTAATTAATTCTGTTTCTTGAGTCTCTGTTTTGTTGAAGTATAATAATGAGTAAAAGTAAAGTTATTAGAAATCCTCTGAAGGCTTTTAAGAAAAGGAGAAATGTTGGAAAGCCAAAGGTATGTGTTATTACCGTAAACAATAAAGACGATAACCAAGTGAGTGAACCTAACCTCTCAAGTACACCTGCCCATAGCAGTCAAAGGGGGAAAGAAAATACTTCACAGAAGAAGCTTGGTTCAATGAGTGAAAACTATGAATGTTTCATGGGCGAGTCGGATGTGAATGAAATATTTGATATGTCGGTTCTCAAAGGAATTTTTTCAAACTGTGTAAGATGTATTCATTGTAGTGAAGTTGGTCTGGAACTCTCCATAATGAAGCACGTAGGACTTTCTAGTGAAATACAACTGAAATGTGATAAGTGTTCATACATGACCACCTTTTGGAACAGTGTTGCAGTAACTGCAACTGAAGAAAATGGTAGCAAAATCTACGAACAAACAACGAGAGATGCTTGCTTTAGACAAGGAACGCCTTCGGGCTGCAGACAGGGCTGTAAAGAGTCTAGAAATACAAGCAAGAGTAAACGGCAGGAGGAACAAGAGGAAGCTGGAGGAGGAGTTTGCAGAGGATGAAGATAATCCATCCTATGGACGTGGAATGCACTAGAAAGTTAATGAAATCTTTGTCGCTCGATTCCCAAAACTTTTATGTTCTCATACTAATTACATGTTTTCTAAGGATCTTCCAAACATATTTGTTTCAAACTTTCAGTAAATGTTACACAGTACCTTCTGCATAATTTAACACAGCGTTTTTCCAAAAAACTGTATATTTTTGAATATATAAATAAAAAATTTGAAAAAATGTTAAGAATTTTCATTACAAATAAAAAAATCATCTTTAATAACTGAACTAAAATTTTGTAAAATCCCTGTGTTAAGTTGCAGCCCATATTCCAATAAATAATCTGTAAAAAGTTCAACTTCCTACCGCAAATACTTTGAGGAAAGATGTAATTTATAAGCGATATTTTAACATTGCAAGTATAGGGCGTTCCGGAGCCCCTTAAGCACAGAAGAGTGTTCCTAGAGCCACTCTGTAGCCATTTGGACGTGTGGAGTGTCGCATTGTCCTGCTGGAATTATCCAATACGGTCGCAGGTTCGAATCCTGCCTCGGGCATGGATGTGTGTGTTGTCCTTAGGTGAGTTAGGTTTAAGTAGTTCTAAGTTCTAGGGGACTTATGACCTCAGCAGTTGAGTCCCATAGTGCTCAGAGCCATTTGAACCATTTGAATTATCCAAGTCGTTCGGAATGCACAACGGACATGAATGGATGCAGGTGATCAGAGAGGATGCATATGTACATGTCACCTGTCAGTCGTATCTCGACGTATCAGGGGACCCATAGCACTCAAACTGCACACGCCCGACACCATTACAGAGCCTCCACCAGTTTGAACATTCCCCTGCTGACATGCAGGTCCATGGAGTCATGAGGTTGTCTTCCTCTGCTCGATACTATCTGAAACGAGACTCGTCCGACCAGTCAACATGTTCTCAGTCATCAGGAGTCCAGTGTCGGTTTTGACGGCGAGCCGTTAAGCTTTGTGACATGCAGTCATCAAGGGAACACGAGTTGACCGTATCGATGATGTTTCGTTGAATGGTTCTCACGCTAACACTTGCTGATAGCCCAGCATTGAAATCTGCAGCAGTTTGCAGAAGGGCTGCACTTCCGTCACGTTGGACGGTTCTCTTCAGTCGTCGTTGGTCCCGTTCCTGCAGGATCTTTTTCCGGCCGCAGCTATGTTGGAGATTTGATGTTTTACCAGATTGCTGATATTCATGGTACACTCGTGAAATGGTCGTACGGGAAAAGACCCACTTAATCGCTACCTCGGAGATGCCGTAACCCATCGCTCGTGCGCAGAGTATAGCACCACGTTCAAACTCGCTTAAATCTTCATAACCTGCCATTGTGGCAGGAGTAACCGATCTTAAAACTGCGCCAGGCACTTGCCGACCGTATCGCCGTATGCTGTGTGTTTACATAAGTCTGTATTTGAATAAGCATGCCTCTACCAATTTCTTCGGCGCTTCAGTGCATAAACGCGTAATGTGGAATGATGAATCGTGCTGTACCCTGTGGAAATCCGATATTACGGTTTTGGTTTGGGGGTACATGGAATGTTACCCGCAACAGGTATAGTGCCAACATCAAAGTACGGAGGTGGTTCAGATGTTCAAATGTGCGTGAAATCTTATGGGACTTGCCTGCTAAGATCATCAGTCCCTAAGCCTACACACTACTTAACCTAAATTATCCTAAGGACACACACACACACACACACACACACACACACACACACACACGCCCGAGGGAGGACTCGAACCTCCGCCGGGACCAGCCGCACTACGGCTACGGTGGTGATGGTACGATATGGAGTATTTTTCATGGTTTGGGCTAGTCCCCCTACTGGGTTCAAGAAAATGCTAAGTGCGGAAGAATATGAAGCATATTACAGCTTCGTGTACTGTGCGCAGTAGAGGAAGACGTTTCGAGACGACGATTATTTGGGAGGACAATAATTCATTCTGTCATGAAGTTACATATGAGGCAATGGTTTGTGGACACTGACGAACCTGAAGCAGCCTGACATATCTAAAGTCTCGACCTTAACCAACATAACATCTTTGAAATGAGTCAGAAAGTCGACGTCGCTCTAGACCCCAGCGTCCGGCAACAGTACCTTCTCTTGTTTCGGCTCTTCAGGAAGAACGGGCTGCCAATCAACACACAATGACACCTCACTGAAAGTATATGCAGCATAGTTAAAATAGTGATGATTGCGAAAGGCGGATACACACCATGTTAATTTTGAAGCTAAAACCGCTTCAGCTGTAAGTATCTTGTTTATAAGCACGACCGGTTTCGCAGCATTGTAGCTGCATCCTCAGGTGCAGTAAAATAATGTTCTGGTCAGAACAGAGAATGTGATAACCCAGCGTTCATAGTCAGCAATTTTTCGCTATGTAGCGATAGCCAAGCAGGCGACTCATAAGTTCTCAAGCCTTCTCAGCTCATCTTACGCGTGTTAATGAAAATGTGAAAAGTGCGCTACCTGCGGGAACACAGGATAACAGTGTCCAAGGATTCACAATACATCAGCATCCGATCGAGACGGGACAGTGGTAAATGAGGGACGAGTTCTGTTTAATTTTATATACTCGTGTAGATGATCATACACGGTCGGTTGTTGGTCACTTTTCCGGTGTACTGGGACGCGTTGGCTCACCATGTACTGGTTCTCCTGGTATCACGGGGGTGTTATATACTGTCCTGTGCTATTTTATAATTGTGGTCCGCTACGTAGAAAAAAATTGCTGCCTATGAACGCTCGGTCGTCCCATTCTCTTTCAAGATCAGAATATGACTTTACTGCACCTGACGATACAGCTATAATGCTGTGAAAACGGTCGTGCTTATCACTAAATTAGTTACAGCTGAGGCGGTTTTATTTTCAAACTGATATATCCAGGGTGTGGATGCTCTGAATACCATTTCAATGTCCAGCAGTAGGTGTACTTATATTTTTGATTAGGTAGTGGCATATAGGAGTATTGCGAATCGTCACGGGGTTGTTAAATTAGCGAGTGAGTCAAGTGATCTTGAATTTGAGCAGTCTCTTATTCTGCGTGAGAGTCGTTTCGGAGTCCGTGGATACACTAACCGAGACAAGAAATCCGCCGCGAAAGCACTGGGAGCAAGTGATGAGGCAGTGAAGCAGGTGATCCACTTGGCTTCCTACGTACGGATGAATAAGAGGAACAAATGAGGTGGACCAGTACTGGCAGAGGCAGCGCCGCAATGTTAAGACGCGGCCCGCCTTACAACAGTGCACCGCCGCCAGCGGTACCGACCTGCGTCTCGCCGCGCCACAATTTACATTTAAATGGGGGAGAGCAGAGCGTGTGGCCGCCTTAGCGCAGCCATCTTCCCCCCACCCCCTCCCCACCTTCCCCCCGTGCACCATGGTGTGAGGGGTATTGTACACCCTGTGCCGCGCACGTAGTTTCCCAGCTCTCTAGAGCCACGAGCCGTCCTTGTTGTGTAGTCTGTCCTAACGGGGGCGCAGAGCACGGGAAAAGGCGGCGGGAGGCAAGTGCCAAAGGCGGAGGAAGATAGAGCCGTGACTGCACTGTGCCCAGCTGCGGGACGTCCCGTACCCTGTAGGTCTTTCGGCATTTTTAGTATAGATCATTCTTGCTGTCGAAGAGCTACAACCAACGGGGTGATCTCTCCGCGAGCACAGGTACTTGCCGCCCCTTCACCCCCCTCCCCTCCCTTCCCCTCACCCCTCCCCTCTGTGTTTCGTTCTGATTGTCCGTTAGGTTTGTTTGTGACTGAATAATTGGATACAGGTGCCTTAGCGGTTATCAGTAAACCATTGATTCTTTCAAGACTCGAACTTCCATGTATATAAAACACCTTCAAACGTTTGAGTACTTTCCAAGTGAGACGATGTTACATATTTGCCTCGAAGTACGTAAGCCAGAAAAAGTTTAGGAAAGGTTTGAAACTATGCTTCAAGTTTGTTTGGATATCGCTAAGTGCTCACATTTTCGAACACTGGATGGGTGTAGAATGGGTCCGTTTTGAGAAAAAACTAGTTTTGCACACGTCTCAGTGTTCACGAATTCACATCCCCTGACCCGAGTGTCGTACAACGATATAATTTAGCAAGTACATTCAGTGTATATGCAGATACTGTATGGAAAGCGTGTTGCGCATGGAGATAATAACAAAGAAGTGATCAATGAAAGCATCATGCCTGATCTAGTAATCAATAAACTTTCTTCCTTTCATCGTTTCGTGAGAGGTAGGCTAGAATAAGTTCCGTAAAGGTTTGAAATCATGTGTAAATGTCGTTGGAAGTGACTAAGTGCTCTAATTCTTAGATACCTGATGAATGAAATCCTGGTATTTGCGTGCAGTCTATTACACTGCCTCAGGATATTCTGTTCCTAACCATAAGAGCTGTCTTATTCTGTTAAATTTGTAACACAAGATTTTTGCCTCTTAAAGAAATTGAAAATCGTAAGCAGGCGCACTATTGAAAGACTAACTTTTGCTGCAACTGCTACCGAGCTCTGGGATAGCGTTTCAATCCTAGGACGTGTGTGTGTGTGTGTGTGTGTGTGTGTGTGTCTTAACTGTAAGATTGTGGGGTCACGTCACGCAGAGTGCTGAAATACCTGAAGTGGGGCAAACAAATTAAAACTCTAAACAGGCCTGATGGGAAGAAAGTAAGAGAACAGCCTCTGCATCCCGTAACAGAACCCTTGAGTAGGTGTGCCAAGATTTCCCTGGATTTGTTCAGGCGAATACCTGAACGGCTCCTTACAGACCACACTCGCTACTTTCTTCCTTCCTTCTAAATAAACTAGAGCACCATCTCCAATGGACTAACATCGACGAAGCATCCCACTCTGCCCTGCTGTGGGCCAACTCGACTACGTAAGGACCACTCACAGGGGGCCTAATTCCAAAGGGCGAAAGAAGATCAGGCTGTGACGCCCCGTGGGACAGTCACTAGAGACGTGACACAATTTCGAAGTGGACAACTGCGAGGGAACCCTCAGGGCATTTACCGTAAGCGATTTAGGAAAACCTAAATTTGAACTACGTTCTGGGATGTGAACTCCGTTCCTCCTGATTACGACTAGTGCCTTAACCACTGCATCACCCCCCACACTAAGGGCGGACTGCACTA
The DNA here is from genome assembly GCF_023864345.2 of Schistocerca serialis cubense. NCBI lineage: Eukaryota > Metazoa > Arthropoda > Insecta > Orthoptera > Acrididae > Schistocerca > Schistocerca serialis. The sequence goes on from NC_064638.1 coordinate 942,839,251, forward strand.
GTGTTTTGTTCTGTGACCGAGAAACTACATCTCTCTCCGTTGCTACGATTGAACCAGTCACATCTCATATTTGTTTACTACCCGATCTATGCGTGTACGATTGTGTCTTCAGATAGAAGAGGTCGTCTGACCCTGTTTAGGATCAAAGGCCTCGACCCCCGTCTCACTGCTGCTCGCCATCAGCCTTTGTCCGGCTTTAGCGGCGCGCAGCGCACCAGAACAGTAATAATGGGGGATGCCCCTGGCCACGGTTGCAACACCGAGTGCTTGCTCGCACCGCGCGCCCTTAACCGTGGCTGGTCCTTTTATCTGTCATGCCACTTGGAAGGCTGGGGCGTATTATTACAGCGTAGCGGAAAGTCAGTGCACTAGAAAGCTTTGTTCTGCTTTTTTTATTATTTAAATTTGTCAAATGTCTCCGTACTATCATTCCCGGCTGCCGAATATCGACTATTGCTAAGTGTGTAACTGTTCTTCCGTTATTCCCTTAAACTCAGTTCAGTTTCGAGTTTAACGTTTTTCGTTTTTATGCTGCATCCTCCCTGTTCCCATTGGTCCTTCGAGTCGCCTAAACCCTTGATCGCTCCTTCGCCCTGCCTACTAGCCACGGATATAAAGAGCACGTCACACCATTTAAATAGGGTACAAACCATTCAAAGTTTTCGGATCAGTTAAAGCAAGAACACAATATACCAAGTAATACTGAAAAAGATACAAATATCATTAAAAATCTCCGTTTCCAAGAAAATTTCCACGTACACAAAGCCTTAACACAAAATAGACAGTTGCTCAATGAGGAAATTAATATTGAAATCCAGACACTTTAGAATTGAAGAAATCACATGAAAAAGGAAAGAGCCTTTTCCGTCCTTCATCCTCTTCCACTCTCCCACAGCCCCCTCCCTTTGCCCCAATTTTATTTCACTTCTTGCTCCTCACATTCTCCTCCAACTCAGCACTACTATACAGTTACGTCCACTCATCGTGGCTTCTCCCATCTCCACCCAAAAAGAAAAACCCTAAGTCTCTATTACTTCACTATTCTTACACAGTTCACAAATACACAGCAACATAATTAAATACAATTACACACATACAATTAACTAAAAAAAAGACAAACTAGTGCCAATGTTACGTTGGAGACACTACAAAAGACAACCGCAATACATACTTAGAAGTATAAAAAGAAACAGAAAACAGTGGTGTACGAAGAAGTGTTCCGTGTAAAACAAAAAAAATGTATAGCTCTGCAGAGCAACTAAAAATTAGACTACAACTATCAGTCTCTGAACATCAACGATGTGATGGAGGAATCCATTTCCCGATGTAGACGAGAAATCAAGCGGAAATCACTGTAAGTAAAAACCAACATATTGTTAACGAACTGATTTTCGACCTTAAAAACAATTTAAAATGTAAATAACTTAATTACAGACCTCTGATATTGCCTTACCTCAATATAACGAAACGCACCTGGTGAAAAGAAACTCATTTTTTGTAGTTACAACGACAGAACGAAAATAGCCTCAAGAACTGTAAAGCAACTACAGACAAATGGCCACACACATGAAAATTTTAAACCAGCCTCGTCTTGATAGCGTTTAGTCATCCTCATATTCCCTCGCCGTCGCAGCTTTCGATTGGTCCTACATACATTTTGTTTCCATCCATCAATGTCTCCACTGGACCAGAACTCTACCTCGAGTTTTTACATGCTCGTCATTGATATGTGTTGCACTTGACTGTTCTCTGAATGACACGTTATGAAACTCATAATATTACGTAATTTTACGTTGCAATTTATTGCCCTTCTAAACCTTGTGCTTCTTATAATGACGCGTCACTCATTGGAATAGTTCGTGGATCCATTCGTGGTCCTCTAGTTTAACTTTCTTGCGAAGTGATCTCTAGCTTGGTAGAGACGTCCTTCAACTTCCCTTCAACTATGTCTGCAGCAGTCTTTGTCTTCACTCATGATCATCAATAACAGAAGAGATGAAGCAAGTAAGCTCAAAGTTTAACTCTTCGTCGACATCTTGGACTTCGTAGATGGATGACTAACGTCGTCGTGGCCTTGACATGGTGGTGCAACCGGCTTTTGCTCGGTAATAGTCTGAATAGGAGACGAGAGTTGAAATGTCACCGTCTGTCCCCCGCGGACGACTCCAAGGCCTTAACCATAGGGGCACCAGGTCGTTACATCATACACTTTAAGTAAGGCAAGTAGTTTAAGTGAAGTGTTAACTTCCTTGTTGTTCACATCGGGGCACATCACGAACCAGGCGTAAACTGTCAAGCGTGTGGGATCGCACCTGCATTTGAGCAGAGATACACCACGTCTGACTTGTTACTTGCTTGGTTCTTTATAATTGTTTCGAAAAGCTTAGTATTGAAACACAGTGTTCATAACAAAAGGATGGATATTAAATTTTAAAGGTTTAGTATGTTCGTGTCCTACATATGAAGTAACTTCAAATTGATACTGACTGACGTTTCTGAATATTATACTTAGTTGTATATGCAAATGGCAGAAGCAGCTGGAAATAGCATCACCACGTTTGAAAATGTGCAAAGAAAATCATGCTCTCGGCCATCCGTGCATATCGCTCGTAATTTCTGATACTTCTCGATTACAAGTTTCCGCTTCGACCGCTGTTGTCGCGAAAATAACAATCGAAATTGATCTTCTCCCAAATTTGATACTGAATGTACCAGTTTTTAACATTGTAGCGCTGCTACTTCGTAAAATTATCATTCCATAGAATAGAAAGTCGTTGGTCATTGCAGTGCGTCGTGTCGTCGTGGATATCCGGAACGTGCGTAGAAATAGACGAAGTCATATAAGGCGCTACAGGTTTTATGGCACTAAGTGGAATATTTTCATAGACGGATGTTCCGAATATTCGGACCAGTTCGTTGTTGCTGCTGGCTGCAGTGTTTGAGTCTGTTCCTTCCCTTTTCTCAGAGTATACGAATGGAGACAGATTGGCAGTTTTATTTCATCTCGTTAGCCCATTTCTGATCATTGTGTGCTTTCCACCCCGTAGAAGTAGTATGTCAGCAACTCTAGTTTCTCAGTATGGATTGCTCAGCGTTCTTCATTTCTGTGAGAGACGTAGTGATCTTTTGAAACTGGCTTTACAGAACGCAGTTAGAGGGAAGTGGTTCTCCGTGTTCTTGTCGGTGTGGGCAGTGCATCCAGTCAGAAAGATGTTTTCTCTGAGCGCAGGCTTTTGTGAGTTGGTGGCTCGCATTGTTCGTCCCGCCTTGTATTGTGCCGAACGAGGGTTTCCCGCAGGGGTGGCTGCTTGGCCCTCAGGTGTCAATGGGGATGGGTGGCTGGGGGGGGGGGGCTCCACAGTCCGAGGACACCCGAACTATGCAGAGTGCCGAAGCCACGACAAGTGAGGAACTGAGTAGCCATGGTTTGATCTCGGGATGTTCTTTCCTTACCAGGCAATCTGGTAGCCCGCGGATGAGTCCGTTCTCTGTGAGTGAGGGATGGCTTTTCTCTGTTACACTTAACTCTTGAAGCGAAGTGGTCGATGCTCTGAAAACACTTACAGTCTTCATTAATAGTGCCTACGACTGAATAACGACATTACGGGCCGAAGAAACTAATATCTCAACCGAGCGAGGGGGCGCGTTCGAGAGTATGGCGGTGAAAATCCAAATATAAAGATACAGGGTTCGTAGTTTCCCTTTGTAGACTTATAGCTCCAGGAAGCCTGCGTAAATAATTTCGTCACTTTATTATTTTCTCTGTTCATTATATTTAGCAATAAATGTAAGTTTGGATATTGAAAGAACATAATAGTTTCAATGTATCTGTATGGTTCTTTGCTGTAAGAGAGCCTATTGTCGAAAGGGAACAATCTAGCTTCTGTGGGCGAAGGAACACGAGTCGATGACGTGTGGCGTATATCGGTTAACGTGCCGCACAGACACGAATAAACCATTGGATAGACATGGACAAAACATTTTAATCAATATGTGCACGGTATCGTGTGAACGGTGCACTCTGCTTTTTTACGCGATGAGCTACGACAATTTAGCGTGTGCAATGGACGGAAATCGGTGGGTCACTGGTGAAACTGTGTGTGTGTGTGTGTGTGTGTGTGTGTGTGTGTGTGTGTGTGTGTGTGTGCCGATATTAGGTTTCCACGTTTCGAGAACTGTAAATTCATAAGAATAATAATTGAACTTCGCCGTATTAGTCAGTGAACCGAACTATTTCGCGGGTGCTTTGGCTTGAGACACTGTAGTATAGAATGTTCTTTTTATTTATATTAGAAAAGCGATGTATTAAAAAGTTTAGAAAAAACGTGGAATAATTCATAAAAAGGGGGACACATTGTATTGACAAAATTTAACCGTAGAAATACTCTCTCCATACCGTGCATGACGGGGGAGGGGGAACTTTACGACCTCATAAAAAACACAGTTGGTTGCTTATTGTTGACTTACATTAACAACATACTTCCTAAAAAGGTGGTGGCGTGTAAGTACGGTCCAAAACCTGAAAATGTTTTTCAGTACTCTCTTAGCAATATCAACGCACTTTCATTAACGTGTCCAAACAGGTGAGGGGGCGGAGGTACTTTCTGACCACCACAAATTTTTTTTTTAGAAAAAGGCAAATTTCATTAATTGTTCAGTTTTACTCACGATATACTACTTCAAAACATCGACATGAAAATATTGAATATGGCATTTATAAGGGATATATGTGCAGATATTTCTACTAATGACTGAGGACAGAATACTGAAGAAGGATTAAATCAGAATTTACTTCTTTTGCAAACTAATGATGTAGCTATTAGGCGTAATATGTTTCTGGGGCGGTTAGTACCTCTAAGTACGCTTACCACAAACAAGCCATTAATGTTTCTTTTCCCTTGGGCAACAGGTCAAGTATCAAAGTGCGGACGCAAAACAGAAAGTCTATACTGACAGGCGTAGTCAATTTCACGGCGCAGCTGCGACCGTGCAGAAAACAGGAGGCACTAAGTTGTATGGTGTCTGTACGAGAAGACTGTTACAGACAGAAAAACACCTAACACACTCAAGTGGGTACATATTAAGGTAGCAATTAACACATTATCTGTAATAATGTATTTGTCTATTGTCCGAAATAAAACACCGACAGTGCTTAGTATGTTATGCAGGTAGGCAAACTGATCAGTTTCCAAGAAGGAACTCATATCCGCAGTTTCCAAGAAGGAACTCGTATCCGGAAACGCACCGTTTGGGTGCTGGAGATCGTCGATGTCTGAGAACAAAGGGTTGTGACAGTTTGTTGCGATTCGTACTGATGTCTGAATACGGAAGGTAGCCAACTCTGTACTTCAAATGGACGGCCTTAGCCTAATGATATTCCTGCGCATTCCCTACATTCCTCGACGTAGCCCTTGTACGCATCATACTGCGGATGGTGTGTGGTCTGCCAGAGTAGTTAACATTGTTGACAGCAGTGCGACATTTACTAGAACTCAGCTGCGCAAATGACCGTCAAGGTACTTGCATTCGGCAAAGCGGGTTGCAAGGGGAGAGCAGCTGCAAGATTATATGCGGAACGTTTCCCAAACAAATCTACCCCACATCATTCCACGTTCGTGGACATGGTGAGACGCCTCAGAGGAGCCGGGCATGTAGGTATTTTCTGCATGGAATGTGTCCATTACAAAGTAAAGCAATAGCACTTTTCGCTTGGTACTAGCGAATAGTATCCCGATTCTACTGTTTGTCCTCTGGTAGGTGCCAAAATGTGATGCGAATCGTCCACGCTCGGCTTGGACACAGTTGGAGGGGGACGTGCTGACTGTGTTTGAAGAGGATGCAGCCTCCAGCACTGGGCACGTGGCACAGGCTCTGTACACGGGTAAACGTGGCGTGCGGCGTGTTGTCCATGAACGACGACTTCATCCATACCATGTGCAGAAAGTTCAGGCATTACGGGAGGAGGCCTAAGCACAACGGGTACAATTTGCACAGTGGTATTTACGGCACTGCGTTCTCCAGTCACAATTCCCGAGCTTGGCGCTGTTCACAAGTGACGGCATATTAAAATGGCGCAACGTGCGTGGATTTGGCAGACTAAGATCAGCGTGCGCAGGTGATTCAAAATCACCGACACATGGTCAGTATTAACATCTGGGCCGGGATAATTGGTGACCGCATCAATGGGCCATATCTACTGCTAAATAGACTAGCTGGGCCGATCTACGTCACATTTAAGAGATTTTGCCTACGCTATCGGATGTAGTGTCACAATGTTCGGATGGACATGGGGCTGCAAAATAACGGAGCTTCAGCACACGTTGATGTCGATGTGCGGAATGATACCATCATCGCGTATCCCAATCGATCGACTTGTAGAGATGAACCAGCACGGTCGCCAGATCTGACATCGTTCGAGGATTTTTTGTGGGGTAGTATAAAGGGTGCAGTGTACGGCACACTTGTAGCATCAGCAGAGAACTTCATCGCTAGAGTCCACGGAGCGATTGAAATACTTCAGACAACCGCACGTATTGACTCACGTGTATGAGGCTCAGCACCCCCGATGTAGGTTCTTCATTGGCGTAAGAGATACGCAGTTCGAAGCCTGTTTGTAATGTATACAGCACGACGTGTTACTCACTTTGGGTTTATTGACGTAATGTGAAACTCGTACCCATCTCGACACTTCGGCGCTCTCTAGCGCCCAAGCCGTTCATTTCCTGGTATGGGTTCCTGCTTCAAATCTCATCCATGTGCCTTCCCACACAACATGCTAAACGTTGTCGTTTTCTTTCTGGGGGAAGGGGATGAGACATACAGAAACGACAGAAGAGGGGGAAATTATTAATGTACTTGCTGATTTTGCAGTTGCTCCTCCTATTAGCTCCAGTGCAGTCGTGTGAGGTAGTGGCATGAATCGGGCAAGCGTCCTATGCATTCTCCATCGACGTAGGTTTTATTCTTATCACACCTCTCTCGCCATCAAGAAATGCATGGCAACGATTATGAGAATCGTATTAACTTCTGAACAGGCCATTGCGACAGTATACTTCATATGTATCATGTATCTTGTTTAGTGATGAAGCCACATTTACGTCATGGCCATGTAAATCGCCGAAACATGCACATGTCTGTTTACAATACCCGTTTGCTTCGTCAGGTGGAGCGTCAGCGTCCGTGGAGTGTCCAAGTCTGTAATGGGATAGTGAAGCATCAGCTCATAGGTCGGTTTTTCATAGATGGAACACTGAATGCGCATAACTATCGCATCCTCGTAACAGACCATATTCCACGGATGCTAGGAAACGTTGTTCTGCAGACCGGGGCAAACTGTGGTACCAACAAGGTGGTTGTACAGCTTGCAGTGCACGAAGTACTGCAGCGTGTCTTTCCGAATGGGTTCCAAAGCGTCGGAATGGACGCAGAGAATTTGTACCTTGGCCGGACCATTACCCGGATTTGACACCTGTAGACTTTTATGTGGGGAAAAGCTGAAAGACTCTGTCTACAAGGACATAACAAGTACACCCGATGATAGCCAACGAGCCATTACTTCATCCCGTTCGGACGTCTCCACTGAAATGCTAGCACGTATGCAGCAGTCGTTCCATATCAGACTGGAAGCGTGCAGCCGGCTGTGGCGGCCGAGCGGTTCTAGGCGCTACAGTCTGGAACCGCGCGACCGCTACGGTCGCAGGTTCGAATCCTGCCTCGGGCATGGGTGTGTGTGATGTCCTTAGGTTTAAGTCCCATAGTGCTCAGAGCCATTTGAACCATTTTTTGGAAGCGTGCCTTGCCGCTGCTGGTGGTCATTTTGAACATAACCTGTGATTGTCAGTTGTCTCGTTACTGGTCAGAATCCACGTAACTAGTATATGCACTTGCGTTGTTCTTTAGTGTGTGTGCTACGAAAGGTATCGTACAAGTGCCTGTCTAGAATCGTGCAACAAACTCTACTGACATTCTAATTTAGTCTAAGTTGGTTATTGTCAATAGGCATTGTTCCATCTAAAGAAAAAGTGTAAGTTTGCACAAAAAGTACACTTTCTAAGTATTATTACAGTCTGATTGGCTAACAAAAGGAGCTCCTGACTACCAATCCATTCCGTGAAAACTGGACGTCAATAGCGCTTTCCATATACGCAATATTTGCGGTGTACATTTTAGGTGATTCACCCTCATATATAATCTCCAGCTTCATGCTTCGACAGTGTTTCCACGTGAATAGCCTTGTTTAAGATACCGTACTTTTCGAAAACTGCTACATTCGATTGCTGAGGCAATTGTGTGCAAGGCGCTTTAAGGCGAACAATTGCTAACTCGATATTGGTATTCATACCGACGGGAGATTCAGTATTTGCTGCTCCCCGCAACTGCTGGGTATCTTGGCGTCCTTGGAAACGAGCCCTGGCGGAGGCGCCTGGAGGCTGCAGGCCGCCCCTGGGCAGCCGCCGCTGCCGGCGTATCGAGCGCCGTGGGGGTGGGTGGGGGTGGCGCCGTCTGCAGAGGGCCGCCTCAGCCTCTGCCGCCTCTGGAGCCGGAGCCGCCGCCGCCACCGCCTGCCCAAGCCAGGGACACCCACGCCGTCGCTGCCACGCTCGCCTCCCACAACGGCCGCACTCCACATCTAAATGCGTCGCCTTTACCATCTCGAGACCTATTACTACTGGGGGTCCCCTTATTAAATACCGAAGGACCATTCTCAGCCTACTCTTGCCAGCTAGTTTATAGCAGCTTACAAGGGGACCTTCTGGGAGGTGCGTCTGAGTTACGAGCTCCCACTTTACCTGCCTATAGAGTGAATAGGCACCTATCACACCCTAAAATTGTAAGTGCCAATGCGGCCTCGTTTTTGAAATATTGCCTGTTCAAGTTTGGGCAGCTGTTTATATACAGAAAAGTTTCACTGTTGTGGCAAGTGAGCGAGTAGTACCGACTGGGAATGGTGGATTGAATCTCACAGACGTGTACAATAAAGCACAAGCATTGTACGTCTGTAAAACATATAAACTGTGGAAGCGGTCAGTCGACAGTGTCACCGCATTCTTGTTAAATGAAATAGCGCCGGCCAGCCAGGACGCCCCAATAGACGTTCACCACATCCCAAATGAACTTTACCACCTAAAACATTTCTTCGTAGAATACAGCTACATTGGACTGGGAACACCAGAGAAAGATGTCATCAAAGTCAAGAAAATATACCAAGATTTAATGAAGTTTCAGACCTAGAACATCATAGAACAAAAATACGAGTACGTCGGTCACTCTTGGCATGATATCTGGAGGAACATACACCACCCGTATTTACCAACAAAAATGCGGTCATTGTGGTACTACTTTGTGAATAGGAAATTTCCAACGAACTCCAGACTACATTCCATTCACCTGGCTGATTCTCCTTTGTGTACCACTTGCAACCTGATTGATACAGATGAACATCAATTTGTCTGTGGAAATGCGAATAATATATGGTTGTCAGTCAGAAAAAAATTAGCAACTATGCAGAGAAAACCGCCGTATTTGATAACGCCAGCGTGCCTTTTATACCCGGAAGAGGAGCTATACCCCACCTGGAAGAAAAATGCCGTCAACTGGTTGAAGGGACACGCGGTATTTTACCTGCTGTCCAGTAAAGAAAGGAGCGAAGTAGATTTTTGGACGTACATTTCCGACCAGCATCACAAGCTACTACGCATGAATAATTATTATGATACATACGCCAACTTCCTCAGAAGAACAGTCATGTGAACTCCATTTTCGATGATGCGATTCAGAACATGAAGAAACGAGAGACAATTTGATCTTTGAAAAACAAATACGATCAAGTGGCGAACATCACTATCTGGTTTAGACTTGGATTTTTTTTTCTAAAATGCCAAGGAACCTTTGTTTTATTACTTTTAAATGTCAGTTGAAAAATATGTACTACTGTGGAATGTTATGACTAATAAAAGAAATAAAAAAAAAGTGGCAAGCGAGCGAGACTCCCGTCCAGGCGACCCTGGTTCGAGACCCGTCTATGCTACTTTTGTTTCCTTTTTTTTTTGAAATGCCGTTTTAATTTATAATTAATCATGAAAGTTCCGCAAGGAATTGATTAAAAAGAATTACTAGCCTCTATAAATCAAAATTACACATTGACTGTCAAATTTTGTTTCAATCTTTTGCGTTTTTTATTTTAACAGGAAATTAACCGTAATGTAATTTCTTGAAATATTTTATTATTTTTCAATTTTTTCGTTGTATTTTTTGTTTTGTTCCGTTGAGGTAGGGAATGTTAAAAAAGAATACCAACGAATGAGGGATTAAAAACACGTTTCATTTAATGGAAAGTTAATCGATATTTCCTATATTTTGACGAGTACATTCCGGCGGATGATACTTGTTATAAAAACAATCAAAACATTTGTACTTTCGACACCACGAACATTGTACAAATGCACATTCATTTTCGTCGCAATCGCATCTGTATTTTCTCAAGTCCGCAGGAAACGCCACCGCATTGACGTCATGGAATACTGTTAAAATAAAAAACGCAAAAGATTTAAACAATTTGACATTGTGTGTAATTTTAACAGAGGCTTGTAATTCTTTTTAATAAATTCCTTGCGTAATTTTCATGATTATTTATAAATTAAAACAGGCATTTGGAAAAAAAGCAAAAGTAGTATAGACGGGTCTCGAACCAGGGCCACCTGGACGGGAGTCTCGCTCACTTGCCACAACAGTGAAACTTTTCTGTATATAAACAGCTGCCCAAACTTGAACAGGCAATATTTCAAAAACGAGGCCGCATTGGCACCTACAATTTTGGGGTGTGATAGGTGCCTATTCACTCTATAAGCAGGCGAAGTGGGAACTCATAACTCGATGCACTCCCTAGGTGGTCCCCTCGTCAGTGTTGCATCATGGCGAACGTATTTGCTGACGAGGTATGTACAGGGCGTTTCTCTGCACATGAAAAATGAACCTCCATGAATGAAGGACTTCCATGCTACGGAACTTAATGGACTTCCAAATCAGAATTGAGTAGCGTCATCTGAACGTCAACGCGTTTGGTTACTCTAAAAGTTGTAGGCCGAGGTGACAAGCCATTGGATAGCGATATACAAACACACCGATGGCGGTAGAATGCGTACACGAAGTACGAGGGCCGTTCAGAAAGTAACCTCCGGTTGATTTAAAAAAATACACCAAGTTAAATAAAAATATTTTAATATATACATCTTACAACTACACCTTTGCACTATTTTTCTACATAGTCTCCATAGCGATTGAGGCACTTATCGTATCTCTTCACAAGCTTTGAAATTCCTTCTGCATAAAAATCACCCGCTTGTGCCTGGAACCAGCCTGTGACCGCATCTTTGAGCTCGTCGTCGTCATCAAACCGCTGTGACCCGAGCCATTTCTTCAAATGCATGAAGAGGTGATAATCACTTGGCGCCAGGTCTGGGCTGTAAGGTGGATGGTTGATAACGTCCCACTTGAAGGACTCAAGAAGGGCCGTTGTTCTGCGAGCAGAGTGAGGACGGGCGTTATCGTGCAAAAAAACGATACCGGAAGTCAGCATACCACGGCGTTTGTTCTGTATAGCCCGTCGTAACTTTTTTATTGTTTCACAGTACACGTCTTGATTAATGGTCGTACCACGTTCCATGAATTCAACCAACAACACCCCTTTGGCATCCCAAAACACCGTTGCCATCAGTTTTCTGGCAGAAAAATCTTGCGAGGCTTTTCTTGGTTTGGTAGGCGAATTTGAATGTGCCCACATCTTTGACTGTTCTTTTGTCTCAGGGTTCACGTACTTAATCCAGGTTTCGTCACCGGTCACGATTCTGTTTAACAATCGTTCTCCTTCGTCCTCATAACGTGACAGAAAGTCTAATGCAGAGGCCATTCTTTGAGTTTTGTTGTGGTCGGTAAGAATTTTGGGCCCCATCGTGCACAGAACTTACGGTAACCCAATCTTGCTGTCACTATCTCGTACAAGAGAGTCTTAGAAATCTGTGGAAAACCAGTAGACAACTCCGACATTGAGAAACGTCGATTTTCACGAACTTTTGCATCAACTGTCTGAACGAGTTCGTCAGTCACCAATGATGGTCTACCACTCCTCTCTTCATCATGAACGTTTTCTCGTCCACTTTTAAATAAACGTACCCATTCACGGACAACTCCTTCACTCATAACTCTTGGTCCGTGCACGGCACAAAGCTCACGATGAATAGCTGCTGCAGAATATCCTTTGGTTGTAAAAAACCTTATGACAGCACGCACTTCACATTTGGCGGGGTTTTCTATTGCAGCACACATTTCAAACTGCCACAAAAACTAAACTAGCGCAGGTGCGTCGTTCACTCGACCACGGCTTGATCCGACTGACCTGTTGAGTGCGTGAACGCACAGATGGCGTCGCTACTCCCCCCACAACCCGCACTGTGACCAATCGGAGGTTACTTTCTGAACCGCCCTCGTATAAAAGGGCAGTGCCTTGACGTAGCTGTCATGTGTACTCAGGTGATGCATGTGAAAAGATTTCCAACGTGATGATGGCCGCACGACGGGGACTAACAGAATTTGAACGCGGAATGTTGGTTGGACCTAGACACATAGCACATTCCATTCCGAAAATCGTTAGGGAATTCAATATTTCTAGATCCACAGTATATGAGTATATCAGTGCATTGCGAGTGCTACCTACAGTTTTTTCTCAGAAAAGCAAGGTAACTATTCACACTAGGGTAGAGACATATTACAATATAAGCTTCCTCTACGTCAATCCTCTCCCTAGCAACACTTGCTTCATCCACATCCTATATCCCCATTCAAAATCAACTAAGTTAAAATGTGTGCACTGTACTTAACCACTGAAAAAAGCACTTGATTGACGGTCTCCTTACTTCTGAAATGTCAGAAATTAGAAGATTTCGGTTTGCCAGTGGTCTGACCACTGTCACGTAATAATAATAATAATAATAATAATAATAATAATAATAAGGCCCGGGAAAAGAATAGGCCTCCGGTATGTTCTGCCAGTCATAAAAGGCGACGAAAAGAACAAACCACTAATAGGGCTAACCCCCCCCCCCCTTTTAGTGTGATTAGTTGGTTCAGGACAGAACTAAAGAAGCCTCGGACAAGCGCCGTCATGGTCGGGCACGACGCTTGAACCCTATGCCCGCCCACAATGGTAACGACACTGCTAGCCAACTGGAAAATGATTTAAATCCAAATAGAGGTGTTTTGCAGGATATGCTTCCTGCAACCACCCTAGAAGGAAAACAGACAAAGGATGAGATGGTCAGATGAAGTTAATCGACACCTCATGTTCTGTTATTACCAAGCAACAAACCTAGGAACCAACACAACTGGATACAGATCACAAGTATACACAACATTTATTATCAGATACCCAGAATTAAAATTTTTAACAGAACAACGACTAGCTGATCAGATCCGTGTAATAATAAAAAATAACAGGATACCCCAGTCAGAATTAGAAAACATCAAACAACAAATACTGGAACAAAATAATGTGCAATCAGAAGAAGAAGAAAATACAGTAATGGACTTAAACATGCCAGAGCAAACAAACAAAGAACAACACGCACCAATTAAACAATCAGAGGAAAACGAAATCTTAAGACAGCCACCAGAACAAGCACAAATAGAACACGAAGTGACACAGATGTTAGATATAGAAGAAAAATTTCAGCTAACATATATAGAATACAAAGACACAAATACAGACATTAGACCATTCTTGCATAGACCACCAAATAACCCACAAGTCGAAACAACAATAAAAACTATCAACACAATCATACACAACAAAATAAATGAAAACACAACTATGGAAGAGTTACAACTACTGGTTTATATAGGAGCACTCACTACACTAAATATACACACTAGGCAGAGATCAGAACCAACCAACACACAGAAGAAACCCACAAAACCAGCATGGCAACACAGGCTACAGATCAAAATAGAAAAACTGAGAAAAGACATCGGACAGCTAACACAATTTATAAGAAATGAAATCTTGGAAAAAAAATGAAAAAGGTTAGGTAAAATCTCACAAGAAGCGACAGAGCAATTAGACGAAAAGAAGCACAAATTACAAGCATTAGCCTAACGACTCAGAAGATACAAAAAAAGTGAAAATAGAAGGAAACAAAACCAAACATTCAACACAAACCAAAAGAAATTTTACCAGACAATAGATAACACACACATTAAAATAAACAATCCACCAAACATAACAGACATGGAACACTTCTGGAGCAACGTATGGTCAAACCCGGTACAACATAACAGGCATGCACGGTGGATACAAGCAGAAACAGACACATACAAGATGATACCACAAATGCCTGAAGTGATAATTTTGCAACATGAAGTCACCCAAGCAATTAATTCTACTCACAATTGGAAAGCCCCTGGAAATGATAAAATAGCAAATTTCTGGTTAAAGAAGTTCACCTCAACACATTCACATCTAACTAAATTATTTAACAGTTACATTGCAGACCCATACACATTCCCTGATACACTTACACACGGAATAACATATCTGAAACCTAAAGATCAAGCACACACAGCGAACCCAGCTAAATATCGCCCCATAACATGCCTACCAACAATATACAAAATATTAACTTCAGTCATTAAACAGAAATTAATGACACATACAACACAGAACAAAATTATAAATGAAGAACAAAAAGGCTGTTGCAAAGGAGCACGAGGATGTAAAGAGCAACTGATAATAGATGCAGGGGTGACATATCAAGCTAAAACTAAACAAAGGTCGCTACACTACGCATACATTGATTACCAAAAAGCTTTTGATAGTGTACCCCACTCATGGTTACTACAAATATTGGAAATTACAAAGTAGATCCTAAATTGATACAGTTCCTAAACTTAGTAATGAAAAATTGGAAAACCACACTTAATATCCAAACAAATTCAAATAATATCACATCACAGCCAATACAGATTAAGCGTGGAATATACCAAGGAGACTCATTAAGTCCTTTCTGGTTCTGCCTTGCTCTGAACCCACTATCCAACATGCTAAATAATACAAATTATGGATACAATATTACTGGAACATACCCACACAAAATCACACATTTGCTATACATGGATGATCTAAAACTACTAGCAGCAACAAATCAACAACTCAACCAATTACTAAAGATAACAGAAGGATTCAGCAATGATATAAGTATGGCTTTTGGAACAGACAATGTAAGAAAAATAGCATAGTCAAGGGAAAACACACTAAACAAGAAGATTACATATTGGATAACCACAGCGACTGCATAGAAGCGATGGAAAAAACGGATGCCTATAAATATCTAGGATACAGACAAAAAATAGGAATAGATAATACAAATATTAAAGAAGAACTAAAAGAAAATATAGACAAAGACTAACAAAAATACTGAAAACAGAATTGACAGCAAGAAACAAGACAAAAGCTATAAATACTTATGCCATACCAATATTGACTTACTCATTTGGAGTAGTGAAATGGAGTAACACAGACCTAGAAGCACTCAATACACTTACACGATCACAATGCCACAAATATAGAATACATCACATACATTCAGCAACAGAAAGATTCACATTAAGCAGAAAGGAAGGAGGAAGGGGATTTATCGACATCAAAAACCTACATTATGGACAGGTAGAGAATTTAAGAAAATTCTTTCTAGAACGAGCAGAAACTAGCAAAATACACAAGGCAATCACTCATATAAATACATCGGCTACACCACTGCAATTTCGTAACCACTTCTACAACCCTTTAGATAACATAACATCAACAGATACGAAGAAAGTAAACTGGAAAAAGAAAACAGTACATGGCAAACAACCGTATCATCTAACACAGCCACACATCGATCAAGATGCATCCAACACATGGCTAAGAAAAGGCAATATATACAGTGAGACGGAAGGATTCATGATTGCAATACAGGATCAAACACTAAACACCAGATATTACAGCAAGCATATTATTAAAGATCCCAATACCACAACAGATAAATGCAGACTTTGCAAACAGTAGATCACATCACAAGCGGATGTACAATACTAGCAAATACAGAATACCCCAGAAGACATGACAATGTAGCAAAAATAATACATCAACAGCTTGTCTTACAACATAAACTTATAAAACAACACGTTCCCACATACAAGTATGCACCACAAAGTGTACTGGAGAATGATGAATTCAAATTATACTGGAACAGAACCATTATAACAGATAAAACAACACCACATAACAAACGTGACATCATACTCACCAATAAAAAGAAGAAATTAACACAACTAATCGAAATATCCATACCCAATACAACAAATATACAGAAGAAAAAATTGAAAAACACATCCAACTGGCTGAGGAAGTCAAGGACATGTGGCATCCGGATAAAGTTGACATTATACCAATTACACTATCAACTACGGGAGTCATACCACACAATATCCACCAGTACATCAATGCAATACAGCTACATCCAAATGTATATATACAACTACAGAAATCTGTAATTAGGGGTACATGTTCAATTACCCGAAAGTTCCTAAATGAAATGTAACACATACTGTACAGTTAAAAGGAAGTCACGCTTGATCAAGGTCCGCGTCACTTTCCATTTTTAACCAGACTTAACGTCTGAGAAAGTAAAGAAATAATAATAATAATAATAATAATAATAACACTAGATGCAGACAGATGGACTACTCAGATTCCGTGCCGGGTATGGGTGGGGGTGGGGGGGGGGGGGGAGCTAATAGAGACTGTGATAATTTTAGATGTTCAGCCTTTCCGAACCTTTAATCAGTAGCAGCGTATGTCACTGGTGATAGCAGACGGTGCTCTGAGCCCTCGACAGATACTACAACGTCAGGACAATCACACAGCCAACAGTGATCCTTGCTCTGCTCTAACCAAGTCATGGTACTCTAATATGTTTGTTAGGCGGTGTTTGTACGCGTGACTGCCCATCGACCTAAGAGCCCACGAACTTATTTCGCATTCCATGGACCGCGAACACGGTTTAAAAATGATCATCCTCCAACAGCTAATCAGCCAAACTGTAAACACTGATACACTCTTAACTAAAATAAAATTCTTCAGAACCATATTCAGTGGCTGTTGGACTAGAGTCCACGACCTTTATAGGGTGCTGTACTTCCATAGTTCGTAGGCAATGCAGATATGCACGAATATCTTACGTTTTTACTCATGACTTACATATTTGTTTCTTTCCATTTCAGGTAAGTACCGGAAGGGGAGCATCTTCACTGTCAAAGTCTAACTGCACTTCTGTTTGTAAGTAAACAATGTATATTCTGAAGGCAATGAGCCATCCATTACATCCGAACATAATACACTATTTTGTGAATATTGGTCACAAACTATCACATTCAGTTACCTACAGCGCGTAACGCGACAATGTAGTGACCGCAGCGGTACCCGATTTCAGGAAATCCTTTAATTCAACGCGTGCCTGATTTGTTTTGTTATTGTCCTCTTTCGCTGCCTTCATTAGTTTTTCGCTAGTTATGTGATTATTAGGTAATATATTTACCAGAATTATATTAGTATTTACGACAGTGCCATTTTTGAAAATTCCTTTCCATCCATAAGGTAGATTTGTCTTCTATATAACAAGATTTTTTATTAGATTTGGATTTAACGTCAGTTAGGCGTGGCAAAGAGAAAAGATTGCCAGTAGCTTTGTTAAAGAGGCCCACTTTGGTCGTATTTCCGTTCTTCGTAAGCCGTGGAAAACAGTTGTACGGGCGCACGATATTGCAGTTACTCCATTTGAACGAAACTAAAACAATTCGTCTACTCTAAAATCTGCATAAAGAAAACTATTCCTAGGATCACGTTGACAGTTGAACTAAAATATTGCGCACCACATAAACCACCATACAAAAAATTGTCAGTGATGAAAACCCAATTCTTAGCTTTTCTTTCATCCTGCTCTGAGCACTATGGGACTTAACATCTGAGGTCACCAGTCCCCTAGAACTCAGAACTAGTTAAACCTAACTAACCTAAGGACATCACACACATCCATGATCGAGGCAAGAGTCGAACCCGCGACCGTAGCGGTCGCGCGGTTTCAGACTGAAGCGCCTAGAACCGCTCGGTCACAGCGGCCGGCAACGGATTTCTAGTACTACGGTTGTGGCATATCTGTCGTACTGTTTTGTTGTATTGTTACTGTGCTTTCCTATTGGCGAAAGAAAGTCAGAAATATGTATGTTGAACTGTATAATCGGAGAGACATACACATCAGGTTCTGCTGGTTTTGTCGTGTTCACTCATCATTTGGGTGACAAATTTTAAATCGACGTTTGTTGAAAAGCGTTTAGTGGGTTTTATTTCGGTTGAGCAGGACCATTTCAAACGTATCCAGTCTTTGCCATGCCTGTACAGGCGTAAAATCGCATGATATAGTAAATGAAATTTCGTAGCGGTTCACAGAACTTAGTCGGTAGCAGAAACTTCCGCTGCGTCTTTATCGCTTCTTTGATTTTAAAGCGGCATCCTTCTAGCAAGACACGACAACTAGGCATCGTGCGGAATTCGCCGCACGTAGTGGCGACATGCTAACGGCAGAATCACGGTACTGAAGCTGTATACCTCATGCACCCGTGGATCTTTCTGTTCGCCGCCAAGTGGGCGAAGTTCGCGTCAGCGCCGGAAAACTGAGAATAGAGAAGCCATACGGAAGAAAGAGGGCTGGAAGGGCCGCGCGGCGCGGTGTTACCGGCGACGGGAGAGTTAGCGAAATTACTTCTCTGCCAGCTACAAGGCGCTGCTTTGTTCAAATGTTGGCTACGAGGCTGTTCTAAATGGTCTCCTTAAAAAGTTACTTTCTACGAAATAGCTCTTCACACCTTTCTTCTTCTTCATGTGCCGTCTCCTCTAAGAAGGTTGGCTGTCATCATGGCAATTTCTGATCTTGATTTGGCTGATCTAAGGAGTTCTGACGTTGAACAGTTGTACCAATTTTTTAAATTGTCAATCCAGGATGTCCGTCTTCTACCCCTCGTTCTCTTCCCACAAATTTTCCCTTCTAGTATTATTTGCAATATTTTGTAATTTACTCCCCTAATAACATGGCCTAAATATTGTAGCTTCCTTACTTTAATAGTTTTAATTAATTCTTTTTCCTTTCCCATTCTTCTTAGGACATCTTGATTAGTAATCCTCGACACCCAGCTAATTCTAAGTATTCTTCTGTATGCCCACATTTCAAAAGCTTCTAAACTGTTCATGTCCTTCTTTTTCAATGTCCACGCTTCCATTCCGTATAATAATTTTGAGAATACATAGCATCTTAGCAACCTCATTTTTGTGTTTAAACAAATGTCTCTCGAACAGAATGCATTTTTCATCTTATTAAAGATACTTCTGGCCTGTCCTATTCTCGATTTAATTTCTTCTGAGCTTTCAATCTCCTCATTTACAATTGTTCCGAGATATTTAAATTTACGTACTTGATCGACTCTTTCCCTATTGATTGTAAGATTTTCTTGTTGGTGTGTTTTAGATATCACCATGAACTTAGTCTTGCTTACGTTAAGAGTCAAGCCAAATTCTTCACTTTTTTCTGCGACTTTGTCAAGAAGTAATTGTAGATCTTTGAGGTTTCCAGCTAGTAGTGCAGTGTCATCAGTAAACCTAACATTGTTAATGTTTAGCCCATTCACTTTAATGCCAGCTATTTCATCTGATAGAGCTGCCTGGATTATGTCTTCTGAATACATATTAAACAATAAGGGTGAGAGAACGCAACCTTGTCTCACACCCCTCTTTATTTCTATATCATTCGATAACTCATTTTCTACCTTCACGGTTGCGGTTTGATTGTAGTAGAGGTTATATATAATGCGGATGTCTTTCTTATCAAGTGTTTTCTTTTCTAACAATTCTATGAGATGATCATGACGAACTTTGTCAAATGCTTTATTATAATCCAGGAAGCACACATATAGTGGCTGGTTAACCTCCATACATCGTTGCGCTAATATGTTAAAAGCAAACAATGCTTCTCTTGTACCGAGGGAACTTCTAAAACCGAATTGTGTTTCACTTATACCTTCTTCTACTTTTTTGTATATTCGTTGGTGTATAACTTTTAGAAATATCTTTAAGGTGTGACTCATTAAGCTTATTGTACGGTGATCATTACAAGTTTTGGCATTAGCCTTTTTGGGTAATGTAACAAAGGTAGATGTCAACCAATCCCTAGGAATAATTCCCGAATTATAAATATCATTAAACAATTGTACAAATATATCTATATGGTCTATTCCTATGAGTTTCAGGATGTCATTTGGTATCTTATCCGGTCCAGGGGCTTTTCCTGTCTTTGATTTGTTGATAACATGTAATATTTCTTCTTTCGATATGCTTGGTCCTCGTTCTCCGATCATGTTATCATAAAATTTTTGATCTTTTCTTGTATCTTCAAATAGTTCTTTGATATATTCTGTCCCTGTCCAGTTTACCTTTAACATCAGGAATTATTTTGTCATTTTTATCTAACAATAAACTTGTACTTTTCTTTTTATTAAGTCCAGCTAAATCTTTAACTTTTTTGTGTAAGTTGTAATTATCATGTCTTGTTTCATAACTCTCAATTTCAGAGCATTGTTCCTTGTACCATTCTTCTTTTGCTCGCCGTGTTTCTTTTCGTATTTCTGCATGTAATCTTTTATACTCACTTTCATCTCTATTTTTAAGTATTCTTCTTTGTTCCATCAATTGTAATATCTTCTGTCATCCACTTCTTTTTCATGTTGTCGTGTTTGGTCGCCATTGTGTTTTTACATGCATTATTTAATGTGTCTTTTATAAGTTCCCATTTGCCATCAATGTCTTCTGTTTGATTATTCTTTATCCTAACTAATTCCTTATTAATCTCTTCAGAAGTCTTTTGTTTAGTCAAGGGGTCTCTTAGAATAGTTGTATTTATATAGTCCTTCTTTTGTTTCTTTTGTATGGCTTTCAGTTTCACATGGAACTTTGCTACTAAAAGGTTATGATCAGAAAATATATCAGCTCCTGGATATGTTTTCACACCATGAATAGAATTTTTGTACCTCTTGTTTATAAGTATGAAATCAATTTGATTTCTGCAAACTTCTTCATTACAGTCTCTTGGTGATTTCCAAGTATAAAGTCTTCGTTTAGGGAGTTTAAAAAATGTGTTTGTAAGAGACAGATTGTTTTCCTGGCAAAATTGTGACAGCAAATCTCCTCTTTCATTTCTTGTTCCTAAACCAAAAGGTCCAATAAGATCACCTTCATTTCCTTCACCTATTTTGGCAATAAAATCTCCCATGATGATAATAATGTCTCTGCTTTTTGAGGTTCCTATTGCTTGTGTTAATTCTTCATAAAATTTTCCTATTTCTTCTTGGTCTTTGTCGGCTGTTGGAGCATAGATTTGGATTAAATTAATATTTGTTTGTTTCGTTTGTAAATGTAGACTGATTACTCTATCTGAGATTGGTAAAATGCTTTTGACAGATTTACTAGCATACTCATCTAAAATTATTCCTACCCCATTCCTGTGCTGGCTATCAGAATTTCCCGAGTAATATACTTTCATGTTGTCAATGGTCATTTCTCCTGAGTCAGGCCATCTTGTTTCACTTACACCCCAAAATGTTAATTTTTAGGCGTTTCATTTCTTGTATAACATTATTTACTTTGCCTGGTTGGTATAATGATCTTACATTCCAAGTTGCTATTGTTGCATTATTTTTGTATTTACTTGTGGCATTGTTCAAGGCTCTCCCCCCCGGAGATCCGAGTGGGGGAGTTGAAACTCCGGATAATTTGACATTGAACCCTGCCATTATGAGTTTTCCTGGGGATATCCATTGGATCTTTAATGCTGTGGTTTCCCGTTGCCTTCAGCATCCTATGCCGTTGACCACCCTTGGTGATTCTTCCGTCTTTAGGAGTGATTTCTCACTCCAAGGACAAGAGGGTGCCCTTGCTCTACCAGCTCATCCGCCTCTAGAAGGTCGTTGACTTAGTAGAGGGTTCTCCTTAACCCGGGAGAAACTCGGTCGCCAGAGCCTCACACCTTTATTAGCAGCATAATTTGACTTGGGCTGTAAGTTCGAGCATTTCGCGGAATTCCACACACTTCGTACACACACGTATACAGACCTTACCACTGACTGTTCTAAACAGCAGTTGCATATTTGCCAATAAAAGTAACAATTTTAATATGTCGCAACTAGTGAAACTTGGTGCCAGACAGGGACTCGAAAACAGTTTTTTTTTTCCCTACTTTTCGCTAGCAGCCACCTTAATATTCTCTCTCTCTC
Organism: Schistocerca serialis cubense; assembly: GCF_023864345.2. Lineage (NCBI taxonomy): Eukaryota > Metazoa > Arthropoda > Insecta > Orthoptera > Acrididae > Schistocerca > Schistocerca serialis. The sequence goes on from NC_064638.1 coordinate 942,861,655, forward strand.
TCTCTCTCTCTCTCTCTCTCTCTCTCTCTCTCTCTCTCTCTCTGTTTTATTTTTTATTTATTTTTTTAGGTGCGGGGAGAAGCCTTCTTCCTGTCCTCATACACCCTCTATGTTCTCCCCAAACTGACCTGTATCAGAATCAGCCTCGGGATAGTTGAGAAGTTTCCCCACGCAGTCAAGTGATGCTCTTGATTCCTCTGTGAAACTCGCCACAAGCTGTCAGAGCCCACCTCCAGGCCTGACTCAAACTTCGGTTGTCACTATTGTTTCCACTTGTTGTTTCACCACCTCGTCCTCGCCGGCCGTTGTGGCCGAGCTGTTATAGGCGCTTCAGTCCGGAACCCCGCTGCTGCTACGGTCGCAGGTTCGAATCCTGCCTCGGGCATGGATGTGTATGCTGTCCTTAGGTTAGTTAGGTTTAAGTAGTTCTAAGTCTGGGGAATTGATGACCTCAGATGTTAAGTCCCATAGTGCTCAGAGCCATTTGAACCATTTGAAACCTCGTCCTCGATAGGACTTTGCAGTCAAATGCGTTGAGATTAGTACTCAAACTTCCTACACTGTTAGACTGCATAATTAATACTTAAGTAATCTAGTGGTTTCATTTCTACTTACGCGATTTTGTACGTAGTTCACTTGCAGGCTGTTGGTCCTGCATTGGTACGTTTACCTATTGACACATTTATGGTGTAAGTGTGTGGTTCCAGAGGACCCACTACCCTCCCCTTACTTCCACTCAAAAAGATAGGACGGAATACAACTTGCTATATAAAAATGCGTTTATTCCGCAATACCTTAACAAAGTCCCTACATGTCGCGCCCCCTTCGCTGATGGAGTCATACAAGGTTTGTTCAAAAAATTCGGGAACATTCGTAATTATGCGCCAGTGGTGTGTTGGGGCGAAATGCGATTGGCATCTCTGCACACACCTTTGTTTAGTGTCTACTGCCGAAAGTTTCCTTATTGTATGTATGTTAGTTACTGTTGAGTACTGTATTGAGTGGAACGTAGTGTGTAACATTTTGCGAATTTTGAGATGGCAGAGTTTAAGGAACAGTGCGTCTTCATTAAATTTTGCGTGAAACGTAAGAAAACTTAGACATACACCAAACTATGGAGTAAGCCTGCGGCGATGAACGCTTCAGCCGAACTCTGTTACGAATAGTTCACATGGTTTAAAAATGGCCGGACGGAAGTTAAAGACGATCCTCGTTCAGGACGGGAGACCATGCACTATAAGGAAAAGGTAAGCGTAGAAAAATTTTGTGGACAAAGTTCCGGAATTTTTTTTGAATAGACGTCGTACGCCTGCTAGCTGCGGACCCTGTAGTCTCTCCCCATGCTACATGCCGCATCCACTCTCAGCTAGCCGCTCAGCAGTTCCACGTACTACCTGCGTGCCAGAAGGGCCCGGTAGATCCCGTTAGGTGCATCTAAAGTTCCAACATTTCCCGACAGGGAGCAGATTATACTGGTCAAGCTTAGAGAGCCTGCATAGGGCGAGAGTGGCCAACCGGACGATACGGCGACCATTTTTCTGCCAAACTGCGGGCGGGACTTTTGAATGGCGAGTAGTGGAGTACACTCTCACCGAATCAAAAGCACAAGACAATATGGCGAAATCATTCGTTAAATGCCTTTATTTACAGCTATAATATACTCATAGTAGCCTACTACGTACAGCACAGGAAAATTTGATACAGTGGCTGTAAAAATTATTCGTTACTTGCATTTATCTCCTTTAAAGTTCGTTTACTAGACATATTGCAATGAAACTAACGTAAATAAAAAATAGTGTATAGCATTTGTTTTCTATCGGAAGTGCAAAACGCTAAAGATTTAACGTACCTGTATTACGTCAGATGAAGGAAAGTCGTAAGCAGTTGTTTACTTGTGACATGCAAAAAGTGAGAGACGTATTAGTACTTCTTGTCACGTCTTCAAACATTGTCCATGTCACAAGTAAACAACTGCTTACGACTTTCGTGTGTGTGTGTGTGTGTGTGTGTGTGTGTGTGTGTGTGTGTGTGTGTGTGTGTGTGTGTATATCTCAGGTAATGTTAAATGTCGACCAAATATAACAAAACACTACCGTATCCCTGCTACCCCACAGTACGTAGGACTATAAAAACTGTCTTCAAGAGCGCCTACAATTATTAACTACGAATAATGTTTCAGCAACCACGACATCTGCGGAAAACGTGCTTACAATTTGCCTGCGCCAACAGTCAGGCAATAATACTGAAACCAAAATAGTGCCTAGTGTTCTGATTCGGAACGAAATAAAGTTTGATGCTATAGAGTCGAATGAGCATGGCACAACAATTACAGGAACTTTCCGTTTCCAGCAAGGACTGTCAGATATTGGCTTCAGAAAAGCTTGTGATGCTACCAGTATGCACGAACTGTTAAGGAAATAACAGCTTAAAAATGCAGTAAATTGTAACAGGCCTACCTGTTTTGCGTGACGAAAAATATTTTAAATAAATTGACACCTTACAATCAGAGTTCTCTGAGCAAAGTGAAGAACCCAACATTTTTATAGGCGTAACTAAATAAATATTTCGGGTAATATATACCATTAAGAAAGTTGTACCTGGACTTCATTACAATAGTTACTCATTCCTTCCTGACTGGGATTCCTTCCTGACTGGGCATTTCAGACTGCAACAAGAAGTTAGATTATTTCAACTCGTATTTAAGATCGCAAACGCTAATTACGTAATAAAAACGATATACAACTTAATCAAACATGCATGCACAACACATAACAAGTCTCCAAATAATTCAAATACCTTTTAATCGTTTCCAAAAGTCCTCTGAACTTCAATTCAACTCAAAAGCACGGCGAACATAAGAAGCGCGAGAGACGTTTGGCAGAAACATGGCGCCAAACCTAATCCACCAATAACCGGCAACTTCACCTATGGCCAGTCTCTCTGTATACAAGGCTCTCTTAGTCAAGCTGACCTGTGAAGTTAGTAGTAGGTGGCTTTCACATTTGCTATAAAATGGTTTACTTGCAATCAGTCCACTCTTTCCGCACTTTACCACACACACTATGCACACTTTATTCAGCACTCGTAAATTAATGCACAATCGATATCGGAAGACAAAATGACACACCCAACTACTGCCGTTAATATCACTTCCTATGTGCTTAGCAACCTTCAACATCATCACAGTTTTATGGCAGTGCAGTAGACACAAGCTAAGGCATTAGATAATCCACCTGAAAGTTTTCTATCTTTGAAAATGCTGTAGAAACACTGGATTGGAAATTTAAAGCGGTCTGAAGCTGAATGCTCTCTTAAAACGAAATTTCAAAAGGGCAGAAGCACTAAATTTACTACCAACCTAAATCGCAGATGTATTAGAACTGAGTCATTATACTTCATTGATCTTTGAGGAGATTGTCATATTTCGTGTGGCACCAGATAATACGAGGCTGTGTATATTTTTCAATAATTCAGTTTATTTACGTAAAAACTGCTCATAGGACCACCATGATGGCCATAAGTTAATAAAAACCACCTGTTCTTAAGTTAAATCTGCAGTGTTGTATATGTTCATTACAAATGTTTCCGTGTTTATGTTCATTAATTTATAATTCGCATAACTTGTCTAACCTCATTTATTCGAGCTCAGGTATACCTTCGATTATTTTGCTAATACAGCAACAGGGAGTAAAGCAGACGGTATACGGCTCGTCCCTAGAACTTCTACGAGCCAAGCTTTATTCAAAGCTGTACATTTGCTCTTATGACACATTAAATGCAGAACATAAACGTAGCATCCTTCTGGATTTTTTTTTTTAATTCCGTAAGCTTTGACACACTTCCTTGCTGTATTTGTCTCTGTGCATGTATGATACAGGCTGGCTGATTAAATGTGCCGGAACGTTAATTTAAGCGCGCATTGTTCACAATACTGCTAGCTACAGAGAGAAGCAAAATCAGTTAAGGAATTTTTTTGAAATATTTGGCGTCCTCTTTCTGTGTATTCTTTTCTCTTTCCTTTTCTTGTTTGTGCTCCTATTCTCTTCCCTTGCGTCCCTACCTCTGCACTCCCATCTTTTTTTTTTTTTTTTCACTAAATGATGTTGTTATTGCACGATACTCAACGTTCCATCGAAATCGTGAGAAACGGAACACTGTCAACTGCAGAATGAGGGGGAACGTAATATTTTTCTTGGCCTGTTGAAAGCACTATTCCTGGATTCGCCCGATAAGGTCTAGAAAACACTAAAAATGAAGGATGGCCGGTCGAGGTTTGGCCCGTTTCTCTCAAATACGACTCCAGCAGCCATTTAAACAGTAAGGCCAATTTATACTAGAGATGTAGTAAAAGCTGCGATCATGATTAGATATTTGACGTAATTACGGTGTCGTACTGGAGCGCCGTGAATCCGGCCCCGGCCACTGAGAGTCGGCTTGCGACTTCGTGTGTGTGTGTGTGTGTGTGTGTGTGTGTGTGTGTGAGCGCGCGCAGACGCCGTACGCCGGCCGCTCCAGAAATAAACAGCGCCGGCGCAGGATCGGGGTCACGCGTGTTACGAGAGCAGGCAGCGCCGTGGGGCTGGGCCGTGCCGTACCTGCCGCCTCCCGTCTTCACGGCGACCCTGCGCTCGGTACACGAAATCTCACAGCGACACGGCTGCAGTCTGCTGTGGTGACAACGCTGCAGAGATGGCTTCACGAGGCTGGTTTGGCACATTTCGAAAACCCGATTCGAGTGTTAAAATTCTCTCGAGCTCTCGGACGACTACTCCTCGCACATTGCCAGGTGGCGACCGAAGAACACGAAAATATCGGAAGTGCAAAGCCCGTATTAAGACAGGAAAACGGGGAACTACAGCGGCGCTCCTAGTGGCGTGGCAGTGAACTTTGAATACGAGAAATCCTTAATAATGTTTTTCAAAAATATTGGTACTAGATGCTAATATTTTTGACTTACAGTTTGTGGGTGGGCCTGGTGGTAAAATGAATGTATTTGTAAAACCCGGCATTGCAGTTTCGACCGTGTTGCTGCTACGAAGTGAAAACTATGTTCCTGATTACGACCATCTTGTGCATACCGCACTCTTTGAATTGCATCGTAAGTATGTTGCTCGTATTCTGCATAATGTTTGCTCTCATCCGTAATACTGGGTGGGGTAAAAGATTCCAAATTTCGTTTTCGTATCGTATGAAATATAAACTGGTTTCGACACAGTCTTCTGTAGACTCAGGTCAATGTGTTACTGCTTACGAATCCGTGTGTAAACTGTTTGATTTAAATGCACTGTAAGTATATTGCTCGTATTGTACGTCATTTTCGTTTCCGTCCGTTTTTCGTAGTCTCGCACTTAATGTAAGTTCCCTAAATTTTCATTGACTACTGCTGAAATGTACTATTTGTAGAACGTGTTAGTAGCGCGTGAAAACTTTTGCGTAACTATTGTGACATTTTTAGTATTTGCAAGGAAGAATGATCTAGTCACCAAGACTCATCTATATCTAAATCCATGCTCCGCGAGACGCTGTGAAATGCGTCGCACTCACTGCCAAGAAGCAGCACCATTCAAAGTATAATTACATAGTCATTTCGTGCCAAAATACAATAAAGCTGGATACGAATACTATAAAAAACGTGCTAACTTGGTGTTACCTATTGTTGTTGTGGTCTGCAGTCCTGAGACTGGTTTGATGCAGCTCTCCATGCTACTCTATCCTGTGCAAGCTTCTTCATCTCCCAGTACCTACTGCAACCTACATCCTTCTGAATCTGCTTAGTGTATTCATCTCTTGGTCTCCCTCTACGATTTTTACCCTCCACACTGCCCTCCAATGCTAAATTTGTGATCCCTTGATGCCTCAAAACATGTCCTACCAACCGATCCCTTCTTCTAGTCAAGTTGTGCCACAAACTTCTCTTCTCCCCAATCCTATTCAATACCTCCTCATTAGTTACGTGATCTACCCACCTTATCTTCGGCATCCTTCTGTAGCACCACATTTCGAAAGCTTCTATTCTCTTCTTGTCCAAACTAGTTATCGTCCACCTTATCTTCGGCATCCTTCTGTAGCACCACATTTCGAAAGCTTCTATTCTCTTCTTGTCCAAACTAGTTATCGTCCATGTTTCACTTCCATACATGGCTATACTCCATACAAATACTTTCAGAAACGACTTCCTGACACTTAAATCTATACTCGATGTTAACAAATTTCTCTTCTTGAGAAACGCTTTCCTTGCCATTGCCAGTCTACATTTTACATCCTCTCTACTTCGACCATCATCAGTTATTTTGCTCCCCAAATAGCAAAACTCCTTTACTACTTTAAGTGACTCATTTCCTAATCTAATTCCCTCAGCATCACCCGACTGAATTCGACTACATTCCATTATCCTCGTTTTGCTTTTGTTGTTCATTTTACATCCGCCTTTCAAGACACTGTCCATTCCGTTAAACTGCTCTTCCAAGTCCTTTGCTGTCTCTGATAGAATTACAATGTCATCGGCGAACCTCAAAGTTTTTATTTATTCTCCCTGGATTTTAATACCTACTCCGAATTTTTTTGTTTCCTTTACTGCTCGCTCAATATACAGATTGAATAACATCGGGGAGAGGCTACAACCCTGTCTCACTCCTTTCCCAACCACTGCTTCCTTTCCCAACCACTGCTTCCTTTTCATGTCCCTCGACTCTTATAACTGCCATCTGGTTTCTGTACAAATTGTAAATAGCCTTTCACTCCCTGTATTTTACTCCTGCCACCTTCAGAATTTGAAAGAGAGTATTCCAGTCAACATTGTCGAAAGCTTTCTCTAAGTCTACAAATGCTAGAAACGTAGGTTTGCCTTTCCTTAATCTTTCTTCTAAGATAAATCGTAGGGTCAGTATTGCCTCAAGTGTTCCGACATTTCTACAGAATCCAAACTGATCTTCCCCGAGGTCGGCTTCTACCAGTTTTTCCATTTGTCTGTAAAGAATTCGCGTTAGTATTTTGCAGCTGTAACTTATTAAACTGATGGTTTGATAATTTTCATATCTGTCAACACCTGCTTTCTTTGGGATTGGAATTATTATATTCTTCTTGAAGTCTGAGGGTCTCATACATCGTGCTCACCAGATGGTAGAGTTTTGTCATGATTGGCTCTCCCGAGGCCATCAATAATTCTAATGGAATGTTGTCTACTCCCGGGGCCTTGTTTCGACTCAGGTCTTTCAGTGCTCTGTCAAACTCTTCACGCAGTATCTTATCTCCCATTTCGTCTTCATCTACATCCTCTTCCATTTCCATAATATTGTCCTCAAGTCCCTTGTATAAACCCTCTATATACTCCTTCCACCTTTCTGCCTTCCCTTCTTTGCTTCGAACTGGGTTGCCATCTGAGCTCTTGATATTCATACAAGTGGTTCTCTTCTCTCCAAAGGTCTCTTTCATTTTCCTGTAGGCAGTATCTATCTTACCCCTAGTGAGACAAGCCTCTACATCCTTACATTTGTCCTCTAGCCATCCCTGCTTAGCCATTTTGCACTTCCTGTCGATCTCATTTTTGAGACGTTTGTATTCCTTTTTGCCTGCTTCATTTACTGCATTTTTATATTTTCTCCTTTCATCAATTAAATTCAATATTTCTTCTGTTACCCAAGGATTTCTATTAGACCTCGTCTTTTTACCTACTTGATCGTCTGCGCGCCTTCACTACTTCATCCCTCAGAGCTACCCATTCTTCTTCTACTGTATTTCTTTCCCCCATTCCTGTCAATTGTTCCCTTATGCTCTCCCTGAAACTCTCTACAACCTCTGGTTCTTTCAGTTTATCCAGATCCCATCTCCTTAAATTCCCGCCTTTTTGCAGTTCCTTCAGTTTCAATCTGCAGTTCATAACCAATAGATTGTGGTCAGAATCCACATCTGCCCCTGGAAATGTCTTACAATTTAAAACCTGGTTCCTAAATCTGTCTTACCATTATATAATCTATCTGATACCTTTTAGTAACTCCAGGATTCTTCCAGGTATACAACCTTCTTTTATGATTCTTGAACCAAGTGATAGCTATGATTAAGTTATGCTCTGTGCAAAATTCTACAAGGCGGCTTCCTCTTCCATTCCTTCCCCCCAATCCATATTCACCTACTATGTTTCCTTCTCTCCCTTTTCCTACTGATGAATTCCAGTCACCCGTGACTATTAAATTTTCGTCTCCCTTCACTACCTGAATAATTTCTTCTATCTCGTCATACATTTCATCTATTTCTTCATCATCTGCAGAGCTATTTGGCATATAAACTTGTACTACTGTAGTAGGCATGGGCTTTGTGTCTATCTTGGCCACAATAATGCGTTCACTATGCTGTTTGTAGTAGTTAACCCGCACTCCTATTTTTTTATTCATTATTAAACCTACTCCTGCATTACCCCTATTTGATTTTGTATTTATAACCCTGTAATCACCTGACCAAAAGTCTTGTTCCTCCTGCCACCGAACTTCACTAATTCCCACTATATCTATCTTTAACCTATCCATTTCCCTTTTTAAATTTTCCAACCTACCTGCCCGATTAAGGGATCTGACATTCCACGCTCCGATCCGTAGAACGCCAGTTTTCTTTCTCCTGATATCGACGTCCTCCTGAGTAGTTCCCGCCCGGAGATCCGAATGGGGGACTATTTTACCTCCGGAATATTTTACCCTAGAGGACGCCATCATCATTTAATCATACAGTAGAGCTGCATGTCCTCGGGAAAAATTACGGCTGTAGTTTCCCCTTGCTTTCAGCCGTTCGCAGTACCAGCACAGCAAGGCCGTTTTGGTTAATGTTACAAGGCCAGATCAGTTAATCATCCAGACTGTTGCCCCTACAACTACTGAAAAGGCCGCTGCCCCTCTTCAGGAACCACATGTTTGTCTGGCCTCTCAACAGATACCCCTCCGTTGTGGTTGCACCTACGGTACGGCCATCTGTATCGCTGAGGCACGCAAGCCTCCCCACCAACGGCAAGGTCCACGTTCATGAGGGGGGGGGGGGTGTTATCTATTATATGCGAGAAAGTACCGAAAAAGAATGCAAACAAAAATAACATAGAACACGAGTAATATACTTAAAATCGGGGCTGGTTTAAGGCCCAAGCGACACGTGTCGCGGTTGGGGGGGGGGGGGGGGGGGGGGAGCTGAGAAAGGCGCCAGTTGCACTGAAGTGCGCAAGATTCATATACGCGGATCACAGTTACTAGCGAAAACTGACGCAAATGAGAATGTAAGAGTTAAAAGATGGGGAAGGTGGTAGAGAGGTAGCGCCAAATGAAAGTTACTTCCGTGCAAAAATATTCTCGAACCTGCCCTGCTTACAAAGCATTGAAATTGAGAAGTTTACCCTGATTCTTAATCAATAGCAGATACACAATGCTCTGCAAAGAAGAAGCAACAGCAGCTCCTGTTTTAATGAAGCAAAAAATCAGGATGATTCACCCCAAACAATACTACGGATACGAGAAGAATGCAATCAGAACACGAGTAACATATTTACAACGCAATTCACACAAGAAGTCGTAATCGGAAGTGCACTGTGATGACACAAACTTCTGTTAACTATGAAACACAAACATGGAAGACTAAAAATCGACCAGTAAGGAATCGAGATGGACTGATAACCTTTCAACAAACCAAGGGCGTGTTACCAAAAACCGAGCGAGGTGGCGCAGTGGTTTGCACACTGGACTCGCATTCGGGAGGACGACGGTTCAATCGCGTCTCCAGCCATCGTGATTTAGGTTTTCCGTGATTTCCCTAAATCGTTTCGGGCAAATGCAGGCATGGTTCCTTTGAAAGGGCACGGCCGATTTCCTTCCCCATCCTTCCCTAACCCGAGCTTGCGCTCCGTCTCTAATGACCTCGTTGTCGACGGGACGTTAAACACCAGTAACCTAACCTGTTACCAAAAGTCGCTATATGAGTTTAACCCCCGTGGTGTTAAATGTCTTTTGTTTGCTGCTGCTGTTCTGTATTCTGCCATTCCTATATAGCCGTGCTGTATTCTGGGACGTCTCTGGTGGTCAGATTTTTATCTTGATCACCTCTTTTATTACGCTATCCCAGGAACTATTAGTCCGTGTAATAACAGATGTCTCGTGGAATGCAGTATAGGGTCCGTTGTTCTGGTGCCGCTGATTTCTCAGGGTACCGAAGGGGAAACTTATCTCCGTTCAATAATACGCACAGTGTGTCCGACATAATACTGCCCACACCCACACGCCCTGGACAGGGGCCCTCTAAAGCCGAGATGCTTTCATCGTCACATCGACAACACGCGCGTTGTCTGGTCTCATGGCCGTGAACAGCTGGAAGAATTCTTGGACTACATCAGTAGTATCCATGACGACATAAAAGTGCACAGTGGAGGGGGAAACAGCTGGTGCATTGTCGTTCGTTGAACCCTCGTCCGCCGTGAAGCAAATGGGTGTCTCAGTCCCTGAGTTTACCGGAAACCAACCCACACGGACCGATCTGCACGCCAACAGCTATCACAATCTGTCGCAGAAACGTTTCTGTGCTGCGGATTTTGGCGCAACGAGCGAAAGAAAGTCTCAGACGCTGAAAACTGCAGAAGGAACTGTGCCACTTATGGAAGGTATTCAAGGAAAACGGCTCCACAGGCCGCAAGATTTCGCAAGCAGTCTTCCCGAAAACACGCAAGCGGAAGGACCGCGAGGAGGACACGAAGAAGTTTGCGTGTTTGCCGTTATGTGGCTCAGTAACAGGAAAGATTAGCCGGCTCCTAAACAAGCATAAAATCGACTCGGTCTTCAGCGCTGCAGGGAAAAGTCGACAGCTCATGAGGCCTGTGAAAGATGATGTAGGTCTCAGAACACCAGGAGCATATAAAATATCCTGTGGATGCTGATAGCTTTGTCGGACAGACTGTGTACTATATAGGGTGATCCAAAAGTAACTGTACACACTTCGTGGGTGTAATGTATAGATCAAAATAAGAGTAAAATGTTAAAGTTTTGTCTGAAACTGCTTACTTCCAAGTTATGATGCATAATGTCATTTGTGGTAGGTAATAAATCATGGGCGAGCACGGACTTCTGGCGTATTTAGTCTGTACATAGACAGAAGTTACTTTGTCGATGGTGCCCTTTAACATATCGGTCGGGAGGCAAGACAGTATCTCAGAGGTGCTTATCCCGATAAGTGGTCACGCCGTGCAGCAGCAGCAGTCGGTTGGTCTGCTAGATCTCCGGAGCTTAACCCCTGGATTACTTCTATCTTTGGGGCCGTCTCAAGGAGCTCGTGTATGCTGTTGCCACTGAGAATGTAGGACAACAGTGAACTGAAGAGAGCTGTGCGACTGTTCAGAACGAAATGAACTGAGTCTGCAACATTCCGACAGCGGTAACACGTCGAGCACGTCACTGTCTTCGTCTACATGGACATACACTCCTGGAAATTGAAATAAGAACACTGTGAATTCATTGTCCCAGGAAGGGGAAACTTTATTGACACATTCCTGGGGTCAGATACATCACATGATCACACTGACAGAACCACAGGCACATAGACACAGGCAACAGAGCATGCACAATGTCGGCACTAGTACAGTGTATATCCACCTTTCGCAGCAATGCAGGCTGCTATTCTCCCATGGAGACGATCGTAGAGATGCTGGATGTAGTCCTGTGGAACGGCTTGCCATGCCATTTCCACCTGGCGCCTCAGTTGGACCAGCGTTCGTGCTGGACGTGCAGACCGCGTGAGACGACGCTTCATCCAGTCCCTAACATGCTCAATGGGGGACAGATCCGGAGATCTTGCTGGCCAGGGTAGTTGACTTACACCTTCTAGAGCACGTTGGGTGGCACGGGATACATGCGGACGTGCATTGTCCTGTTGGAACAGCAAGTTCCCTTGCCGGTCTCGGAATTGTAGAACGATGGGTTCGATGACGGTTTGGATGTACCGTGCACTATTCAGTGTCCCCTCGACGATCACCAGTGGTGTAAGGCCAGTGTAGGAGATCGCTCCCCACACCATGATGCCGGGTGTTGGCCCTGTGTGCCTCGGTCGTATGCAGTCCTGATTGTGGCGCTCACCTGCACGGCGCCAAACACGCATACGACCATCATTGGCACCAAGGCAGAAGCGACTCTCGTCGCTGAAGACGACACGTCTCCATTCGTCCCTCCATTCACGCCTGTCGCGACACCACTGGAGGCGGGCTGCACGATGTTGGGGCGTGAGCGGAAGACGGCCTAACGGTGTGCGGGACCGTAGCCCAGCTTCATGGAGACGGTTGCGAATGGTCCTCGCCGATACCCCAGGAGCAAAAGCGTCCCTAATTTGCTGGGAAGTGGCGGTGTGGTCCCCTACGGCACTGCGTAGGATCCTACGGTCTTGGCGTGCATCCGTGCGTCGCTGCGGTCCGGTCCCAGGTCGACGGGCACGTGCACCTTCCGCCGACCACTGGCGACAACATCGATGTACTGTGGAGACCTCACGCCCCACGTGTTGAGCAATTCGGCGGTACGTCCACCCGGCCTCCCGCATGCCCACTATACGCCCTCGCTCAAAGTCCGTCAACTGCACATACGGTTCACGTCCACGCTGTCGCGGCATGCTACCAGTGTTAAAGACTGCGATGGACCTCCGTATGCCACGGCAAACTGGCTGACACTGACGGCGGCGGTGCACAAATGCTGCGCAGCTAGCGCCATTCGACGGCCAACACTGCGGTTCCTGGTGTGTCCGCTGTGCCGTGCGTGTGATCATTGCTTGTACAGCCCTCTCGCAGTGTCCGGAGCAAGTATGGTGGGTCTGACACACCGGTGTCAATGTGTTCTTTTTTCCATTTCCAGGAGTGTAGTTTGAACATTTCCTGGGGTACACGTGCTGTATATAGCTGAGTTGAGTTTCTGATACCTTCGTGTCTTTGCTTTTTGAGAATTAATTTTGTGTGGTTTGTGTTCACGTGTGATGCCTACTCTACCGCATAACTCTGATATAAATCGGTTTCAGACAGAACATTATTTGACGTTTTCCTCTTATTTTGATGCATATTTTAAGTCTACGGAGTGTGTACAGTTACTTTTGTATTACCATGTAGAACAGCGCTGTGTAGAACACGAGATATGTTTTCACCTTCGGTACCCTAAGAAATGAGTGGCATCGGAGCAACGGGCATCTTACTGCACTATACGAGATAACTGTTACTGCACTAACTAATAGTTTCCGGGATAGCGTAAGAAAAGAGGCGATCAGTATAAAAATTTGTAACACCCTCAGTAAAGATGGCGGCCTGCAGCTAAACATGGCGGCTTGGAATCCGGCCAATGGAAGCCGCTGGAGCGGGCACCAGTGACGTCACAGAAGATAGCGCGGCTATGGAACGACGGCACCAGCAACCAAGAAATTAAGTTACCAAGGCAGTGGCCGAGGAGTACTCGGCCGAAGGCTCGTGGGTTTTAAAGCACTTGACGTGACTCGAAACTCCAGAGAATTTTATCAATACGTATCAGCGCGATACTATGCACCCGTCTACCGGACCCAGGTTTCTTCTGAAGAAATTGTCCATCAAATTGACGCTACGCTATTAGATTGTCGTCGCTTTACCATAGGTCTTATGGTTGAGATGGTAATATAATCCGAAATTAACGTCATATGAAGAATCTAAACGTCGCGCTTGTTAATTCCAAACTTAACGCCTGAGGAAGGCCTTTTGGAAACCACATCACGAAAAGTTTAGCCTTAATCCGAACGAGTTTTGTTGCGTTATTTGATTTATTTGGGACATTCTGGATGTAATCGCTACTCAGAAAACGATAAAATACTCTCGTAACGTTATGGGAGCGTTCACATGATCGGATTGATTCTGTCAGTCACTGATTTGAAGAACCACAAATTTACCACAGCACAGTAGCGCTATACAAAAAGAAAAAAAAAATAAATAGCACATTAGAATGTTTTCAACACCATGATGGTGCTGAACAGAACATACAGCCAAAAACGCACGGCGTACGGAGGGATAAAATACCAAAAATCACAAATAAACCTACCTACGTCACAGCATCATACATTTGCCATGTTTAAAGGAAACTGAAGTCTGTTTGAAAAACTCAAGGTAAAACTAGCATTTCGCACCATTAATAATTTGAAAACAAAAATACGTCCAGGAAAAGCAAATCCCTGTTTCCTCAAATCCAAGAGTTTTCAAAATCTCTAGATGTTTGCAGTAAATTTTACATCACACAAACAGGTAGAAATGTCAGGAACACACTCGGGACTGTAAGTGCAATCAGTCTACATTCTACTTGCACCTATTAAACCAAAAACACACAGCAGAAAAAAAATTCTGCAACGTGTACTCAAAGGATAGACAATGAATATTTTGGATGAACTTGAAATCTACACCCACAAAGACGCATACCCAAATTATTAATGAACAAACAGAACTGAAACACAAAAAAACTGGGAAACGTTTCAATCCGAAAAGTAAAATTTTCGGCACACTAAGACACACACAACCAACAGAATACTCAACTCAAATATCTTTGTAAGAGAAACAAACAAACAAAAAATATCGAAATAAATTCAGACTGCGATCAGGTGCGTTAGGTATAAATACAGATATACCACCTATTACATGTTAAAATTTATGCCGGACCGAGAGTCGAACCCGGATTTTCCCGCATGTCGCGGGTAATCGCCTTAACAACTTAAGGCCACCCGTGTATGCCTATCGGACCGACCGAAACTTCCGTACGCCACATGTTATACATCACTCTATTAAGTGATGAATGTAGGCGACTGGATATAGTGATATATACAGTGTGACACGTGGAAGTTGGGGTCGGTCCGTGAGGCATGCACAAAAAGCCGAAATGGCTGTAACAGCAGCTCGCGATAAGTTGCAATTCTAGGTTCGAGTCCCGGTCTGTCACAAATTTTCGTACGTCACTAATAGATAGTATATCTGAACCTAACACAGCTGAAACAAGGGTATTCGCAGACAGATAATTTATTTCGAATTAATTTTGGGCGGCTGTCGATAGTCTATTTATTTATTTATTTTGCATGCTTGGATGAATAGAAATGGAAGAATTCTTAACTGACATCCTGCTGACTGGTCAACTTCCATCAGAGTTTAAAAAGGCGAAGATAATATCTGTTCTGAAACCTGGCAAACCCAGCAACAAGGTAGAAAACTATCGCCCCATTTCCCTACTCAGCTGCTGCTACAAGCTTTTTGAAAGGCTAATATATAACAGAATAAGTAGCGCTATCTTGGAGAACGTTCCAGTTGATCAGGCAGGCTTCAGACCAGGGCGTAGCTGCTGCGACCAAGTATTGTTTCTCACACCCTTCATAGAGTCAGGATACCAAATGAAGCAGAAAACATCTGTGGCATTTGTTGATCTAACTGCCGCCTTCGACACTGTGTGGAGGGAAGGCCTTATCTACAAATTTCTCCGCATCATACCCTGCAGAACAATGGCTCGACTGATTAACAGCATGCTAAGTGATCGGAAGTTCCAGGTAATCAGTGGAAGCAACATAAGTAAGGAGAGGAAGCTGAACAACGGATTGCCTCAAGGATCAGTTCTCTCACCCTTACTGTTCAACCTCTATCTATCTGATCTACCTGACACTTCGTCCAGAAAATACTGCTATGCCGATGACCTGGCTCTAGCCGTCAAACACCAGGAAATGAAGACAACAGAAGAGATTCTAGCCAATGACCTGTCTGCATTAGATAATTACTTCAAAATCTGGACACTCCAACCCAGTGTGAGTAAAACAGAAGTGTGTTGCTTCCATCTAAATAACCGGTTGGCGAACGTAAAACTGGAAATAAGCTTCAGAGGCAGAATTCTTCGTCATAATTGGAACCCAAAATATCTTGGTGTCATCCTGGATCGTACACTATACTTCAAACACCACCTTCTTAACTTAGCTCAAAAGCTGAGGACTCGAAACAACATCCTCCATAAGCTATTCGGAACTACCTGGGGATCTTCATCAACCACCCTGCGATCTTCAGCTCTGGGCTTGGTGTACTCAAGTGCTGAGTATTGTGCACCCGTTTGGATGAACAGTCATCATACAAGGCTTGTTGATACCCAGCTAAATACGACAATGCGCATAATATCTGGCGCAATCAGATCTACTCCAGTTTATTGCCTTCCTCTGTTAACCGGTATAATGCCTCCTGATCTACGCAGATGTACTGCCCTTATGAGAGAATTCCACAAGATCTCCAGGAATTCTAACCTACCCGTGCATAGCGACCTGCCACTTTTAAATCGCAAGAGACTGAAATCACGCCATCCAACTCTGTGCGATGCTGCTGACATGGTTGCTAAGAATTTCAAATCTCTTGAAGAATGGAAAGGTCGGTGGGAAGCAGTGACAGATGTGCACCTGCATAACTTCTTCTCAGGTGCTAAACTTCCAAGTGGATTCGACTTACCACGCAAGACGTGGACTACTCTCAACAGAATCCGTACCAGCCATGGGCGATGCAGGGATGCTCTCTTTAAGTGGAAGAAGCTGCCTGATCCAGATTGTGACTGCGGGGCTCCATACCAGACTGTTCACCACATTGTCAGTGAATGCAGGATTCGAGCCTATCACGGCGCCAAAGAGGACTTCCTGCTAGCAACTCCAGATGCAGTGCGCTGGATTGAAGGACTGGATATTCAGTTATAAAGACAAACTTAAGTTTATTGTGTGTCAATATGTACATATGTATAAGTAATTTAATTTCGTGATATGTCTGTATTAGCCATACGCTAAATAAATAATAAATAGTTACACAATCGTTGTAATGTACTTAGTACCGCTGAGTTTCCGCGAATATTATTCATTGTGTGCATATAAGCGTGAATGGTAATCATTGTAAACATACAAGCATCACTAGAGAAATCTGTCAGTTACAATGAATTGATAGCTTTCTCTAGTTTTGTTATAACCATGATCGCACACAAAAATTAAGAGTTGCGCAATACCTGAGAGGCAATCAAAAGACGCTCCTTGACGCAATATTGTATACACGTCGTAATATTGGAGACGTAAAACAAAGAGCTAACAACATAAAGGTAAGCCATATATTTTGTATTATACGAGTACTATATTGAAACAAACTGAACAAATATTAATATAGACGTAAGCCACGTATTCTTCTAGTATAATATATTGTAACATATATTGTAGAACAAACAACTACCATCATAGACGTACTGGTAAGCAATATACTTTATCGTATAATATTAGAAAAAGTTGTACCATCATTGGGCTCACTTAAATTGCAAAAACTGCCGAAACGAGCTCGTCGTGGTGTAAATGTAACGGCTTAATAAAGTGTCAATTGCAGGAAAAACATGGAAGAATATATTATATACGTCGTTCTTCGACGTGACATGTGCTGCAGGCCCATCACAAAGAAAACGCTGGAAGAGTTATTATGGACGCGCGGTTTGAGGCGTCATGTCTCAGATTGCGCGGCCCCTCCCGCCGGAGGTCCTCCCTCGGGCATGGGTGTGTGTGTTGTTCTTAGCATAAGTTATTTTAAGTAGTGTGTAAGTCTAGGGACCGATTACTTCAGTAGTTTGCTCCCTTAGGAATTCACGCACATGAGTTATCATGAACGAAACTTAATGGCAGGCCAGGCGTCCGTGCATTGTTAAACCGGAGAACTGTACCAAGTGTCGTAAAGAATCTGTTATACAGAACATCCAGGAATACTGTCAGTGTGTGACACTCAAATGACAAGTTACAAAACTATTGCACGGCCTCATTTCTATAAAAAAAAATTCGAAAAATCCTATTTGCCATCACCTTTCGGTGAGCGATTGCTACCCCACAAAAATTTACTTAAAATTTGTAGTGAAGAGTTCTTTACTGACCAATCCGTCTACACTCCGGCCTTCCCAGATTTATTGCTTACTCGGGGAAGGTGAAGGCGAGAAAAATAATTGTAGTAAGCGTAGAGGTGTACACGCATTCATTCTTTGCATGATCCACACTTAAAAGTTGAGAGAACTTTGTGATACTACGTTGAGTTGAAGAAACCAAGACGCGGAATAGATAAGGCTACTTCATACTGGAATGATCGTTGAGACCTGTGTTACATAACTAGTTAACTTCAAACCATATGATTCAATTAGAATGGTAATTTATCATGAAACGCTGTTGTTTACAGGGTAAGAGATGAGAGAGCCAAAAACTACTCCTCCTTACCCGAATCCGTAATGCATGCCAGCGCCAAGTTTCCTCTCTAACTTGGCGTAATTCTCCTGGGAATAGCGGAGTTACAAGAAAGAGACGTACGTAATCGTTACGCGAGGTGAGTGTGTGTGTGTGTGTGTGTGTGTGTGTGTGTGTGTGTGTGTGTCGTAATACTGCCCAGCACGCCACGTGCAAGAATGGCGGGAAGAGCCTAGAAGCGGCGATGTGTTAAGAAGTGCGCGACACAAAGGCTCCTTTAATAACATCCTCCGTTGTTCGAGGATTCTTAATGTTCTGCGGTAGCTTTTTACAGTTGACAAGGGCAAACACGTGTAAGATTTCGTATCTATTCCTGCTTGCAGGGTTCTCGTTTAGACTGCCTATCGTATACCGCCTGTTAAAAAGCTTTCATGATGGATTAATGAAATATAGAGAAGTTAAGATCGTGGTTTTAATGCCTTATATATTCGACATAGCCACCCCCCCCCCCCCCCCACACACACACACACTTGAGTGAATTGCACAAATTTAATTTGTGTGGCCGTACTATCTGTAGTTGCTTTACAATTGTTAGTGTATTTTCGTTCTGTCGTTGCAACTACAAAGTTTTTTTTTTTTTACCAGACCAGACGCGTTTCGCTTTATTGAGGTAAAGCATCATAAGTGATCGGCAGTTAAGTTATTTACTTTTCGATTTGGTTTAATGTAAAAAAACAGCTCGTTAACAGTAAGCTGGTTTTTAATTACGGTGATTTCCGCTTGATTTCTCCCGTAAATAGGGAAATGTCACCTGCTAGCACATCGGTGATGTTTTTCGTCTTGACACTGGTAGTTGTCATCTAATCTTTAGTTGCTCTGCACCACTGTGCACTTTTATGTTTTTCATAGCACACTTTTTCGTACACCACTGTTTTCTGTTTGATTTTATACTGCTAGGTATTGTGGTTTGTGTTTTGTAGCGCTGCAGCTTTGCCAACATAACTTTGCGACTAGTTTTTGATCTATACTATTTTTTATGTTTTTATAAGTTTATTGTATGTGTAATTCTAATTATGTTGCTGTGTATTTATGTACTGTGTAAGAGTAGGGAAGACGTGGTGATGGAGTTTTTACACTGTATATAAATACACAGAAAAATAATTGAACAGAATTACACACATACAATAAACTAACAAAAAGAGTAGAGGTCAAAGACAGCACAGCGCCTAGGTCAGTTTGGCAACACAACAAAACACAAACCACAATACATAAAGTAAAAAATAAACAGAAAACAGTGCATTTGTGAAAAACATAAAAAAACCCATAGTGCTGCAGAGCGACTAAACATTAGACCACAACTTTGTCTCATGTGCTAGAAGACGACATTCCCGATGTAGGCTAGAAATCAAGCGGAAATCACCGTAAGTAAAAACTTAATGTTAACTGTTTTTTATTCCAGTCTTTGATCACAATATCAATTCTTTTGACGATGACCGGTTTCAGTCCGCAATGAGCATCCTCGGATCTACAATATACAAATATATACACCTAGTGAGCAGTGTGTCTTTCAACACAATTCAGCAATAAGTATCACAATATACTATCATACAACCAGGGAAATGTACAGATAAAATACGGTAGAACGTACATTTTCTACAACATGGCCTTAAGTGGTAAGGCCGTATTGACATCGTCAAAATATATAAATATAATCAGCACAGCATCGTCACATAGATCTAAAACAAGGTGTAGAATAGGCCAGAGTGGCCGAGCGGTTCTAGGCGCTACAGTGTGGAACCGAGCGACCGCTACGGTCGCAGGTTCGAATTCTGCCTCGGGTATGGATGTGTGTGATGTCCTTAGATTAGTTAGGTTTAAGTAGTTCTAAGTTCTAGGGGACTTACGACCTCATCAGTTGAGTCCCATAGTGCTCAGAGCCATTTGAACCATTTGTAGAATAGGCCAAATCGTCCACACAGTCCTTATTGCAACTACCTACTGAAGTACAGTAGCTACCAGAAATCTACCTACAGCCTACCTACATGTCTCTTCTGTGGGCTTAGATGGAGTCATCATTTACGCAAAAAACACAATCTGATAAAAACACATTAGGTAAAATACATGTAGCAGAAACCAATTGTGATATATTATGACTAATACAGTTACCCATATAAAATTATTAAATGGAAATATATGAAGAGAATAGATCCGACCCTTTTATGGTTAACGTAAACAAGGGTAAGGAAAATGGAAGAGACTTTTCAACTGACAAAAAAATTGTATAAATCGAAATCTCTGTCGATAAGGGCAGAACTCCGGCGCTACAACATTCTTATTAGACCATGAATATCGGATATCACCACCATAATTAACCCTAAGTGGGACTAATATCAACTTCTCTCCCTCAGCAAAGACTCAAGGAGAAATAACAGACGAAAATCTAAATTAGGCGGAGCACGTAACAGCAAGGTGCAGGAAGGTGTCAGCATCCCCTCATGCCCTACAAAAACATACAACGCTCTTCCCTCTTGACCTGAAAAAGAAACTTGTACACTTCCACATCCAGTTACTGATTACAGCGATGTTATCATGTTTAAGGTTACTCGCAGTTTTGCTCACGGCGCATGGAACTAGTTATGAACGCCTGTGTTTGGATATATCTGTGACGTTGGACTCTTTGATGATGCTTCACCAGTTTCAAAAGAAAGTCAGTGACATACAAACTGAAGAAACAGTAATGACTGTCATTGTCCGTGTACGCACTCGCTACCCCTTTACATTCTTCTTTCGAATCAGATCTTCATTTCCCAGCTGGTGCATCTCTCTAAATTTTCCTTTCCCCAGTACTCGGTATATCAGAAAATACCTATTTTGTAGACTTAGAAATTATCTTTACATATCCCACCAGCACCACCACCACCACCGTCGTCGTCGTCGTCGTTGTTGTTGTTGTTGTTGTTGTTGTTAGTGGCAGCATCAGTGGTAGGACTGCCAGTATTAACTTTGGTAATCCTTAGTCAGTGTTACTCATACTGTGTCGATAGAAACTTATATCATTTATTATTGTTCGTTGATAAGTATGATGAAAAAAGATACAGTATTTTTGAAACCATGGTCCGATGTAAGAGAGGGCCTCGTGGCCTTAATCGTTCGAAATGGTTCAAATGGCTCTGAGCACTATGCGACTTCTGAGGTCATCAGTCGCCTAGAACTTAGAACTAATTAAACCTAACTAACCTAAGGACATCACACACATCCATGCCCGTGGCATGATTCGAACCTGCGACCGTAGCGGTCGCTCCGTTCCAGACTGTAGCGCCTAGAACCGCACGGCCACTCCGGCCTGCCTAAATCGTATCAGGGTAAATAAATGAATAAAATAAATAAATAAGACCAAATTTATTTTATGCTTCAGAGTGCTTTTGTAAAATACAGCCAAACAATTAGATGAAATAGAAAAGAAGGTAAGGAAAACAGCCAGGAAAATCTTGGAACCAAAATACCGAGTGATCAAAAAGTCAGTGTAAATTTGAAAACTTAATAAACCACGGAATAATGTAGATAGAGGGGTAAAAATTGACGCACATGCTTGGAATGACATGGGGTTTTATTAGAACAAAAGAAAAAAAAACATATTGCTAGACGCCTGAAAGATCTCTTGCGCGCGTCGTTTGGTGATGATCGTGTGCTCAGCCGCCACTTTCGTCATGCTTGGCCTCCCGTGCGATTATTGGCTTTGGTGTTACCTAAAATCGCAAGTGTATAGTGATCGACCGATATCTCTAGGGATGCTGAAAGACAGCATCCGACGCCAATGCCTCACCATAACTCCGGACATGCTTTACAGTGGTGTTCACAACATTATTCCTCGACTGCAGCTATTGTTGAGGAGTGATGATGGACATATTGAGCATTTCCTGTAAAGAACATCATTTTTCCTTTGTCTCACTTTGTTATTATTGCTATTCTGATCAGATGAAGCGCCATCTGTCGGACATTTTGAACGTTTTTTTTCCCCTAATAAAACCCCATGTCATTCCAAGCATGTGTGTCAATTTGTACCTCTCTATCTACATTATTCCGTGATTTATTCAGTTTTCAAATTTACACTGACTTTTTGATCACCCGATATGACAATGGCAGTTGGAAATTAGGAAGCAATAAAGGAAGTTATGAAAGAATAGAACTAGTATTAAAAAGATTGAGGGAGATAAGAAACGTATTCTATGAACACCTACAGACGCTAAATGAGAGAAGAATATGAAAACGAATTTTTTACTCTCTTGACAAATCAAAGAACACTAACGTGGCTCAAAGAAATTAAAGCAGGTCTAAAGTGAAATTGAAATAACGCATGAGAAATAGGTCAAAGAGAGAAGTTTAGAAAAAAGTAAAGTTTTAAAGGCTTCCTGGAGAAAACAAAGAAAAGGACAATATGGACAGAAGAGAGGAGGAGAAAAGAAAGAACTCATAAATTTTCATGTGGTCCTCACTAGGCCAGACCATTAAAAAAAAAGGTTTATAAAGAGAGAGAATAGACACATTGTGGCTATAGTGGTGTCTTGTTCACGCATACTGTGTTTCTGTCGGCAGCTGGTAAGACAGGCACCGCCGACATTACGAGCGTGCTGTGTGGGCCAGCCGCTGCTCTGCTCGGGGTTATCGACCCGCTGCTCCTCCGATGGCAGGCAGAGCATTGTCGCCCCGGCGTAGCGGGCCGTTCCCGTATTGCGGCGGCTCCCCTGCTGCAAAACTGACGTGCGCTGTCGCCGATCGGCATTCGTTACGCAGTAGTTGGCAAAATTACTCCAAGCAAAATGTAAGCTGAAGTAGAAAAATATCGTACATTACGGCTAAATTAGTTCTTCTTGGCAAAGTGGACCTACACGTTATAGAGCTTGTCTTTTGCGAGGCGATCATTACTGCGGTAAACACCATCGAACGTTCGAGGTGATGACTCTGTTAGGCACAGACTTTAATTCTGCCCTAAAGCTGACAATGTGTTACGGGCGTTACGTATCACGTGTATCACAAGGTAGCATAGTAAAAAGTACAGATAGTTCCACGCCGCGTTCTAGCCTCTACATTACTCAGAAGATGAGAAACTGATCCTTGGTTGGAAGTATTCCACATTCTTTCTCGTTAAGTTCTTATAAGCAAATGAAATGATACTTGGAGATTAAATATTTAAGCAACCAGCAGAAAATGCTTCTGTCGGAGCACAAAACATGCGAATGTGTTCCTGTTTATTTAGAAGACGCTGACTGACAAGTGGGACTCCAGCTGCCTCATTCTATCTTCCTCAGCATCTTTTAAAATTTTGGCATGCGAACATATTCGCGTTTTTTAAAGTTGACAGTGAACAAGATAGCGCCATTGGCAAAGAGACGGAAAACTAATAAATACTGGAAGATGGTGGACAGTGCGTATGTTAAAAACTTCCTGGCAGATTAAAACTGTGTGCCGGACCGAGACTCGAACTCAGGACCTTTGCCTTTCACGGGCTCTCTAGCATCTGAGCTACCCAAGCACGACTCACGCACCGTCCTCACAGCTTTACTTCTACCAGTACCTCGTCTCCTACCTTCCAAACTTTACAGAAGCTCTCCTGCGAACCTTGCAGAACTAGCACTCCCGAAAGAAAGGATACTGCGGAGACATGGCGTAGCCACAGCCTGCGGGATGTTTCCAGAATGAGATTTTCACTCTGCAGCGAAGTTTGGAAGGTAGGAGACGAGATACTGGCAGAAGTAAAGCTGTGAGGACTGGGCGTGAGTCGTACTTCGGTAGCTCAGATGGTAGAGCACTTGCTCCCGAAAGGCAAAGGTCCCGATTTCGAGTCTCGGTCGGGCACACAGTTTTAATCTGGCAGGAAGTTTCATATCAGCGCACACTCCGCTGCAGAGTGAAAATCTCATTGTGGAGTGCGTATGTTGTAGAAAGAGCGAGAAAGAAAGGGGCACAGTGGTAGTGGAATATGACGGCAGTGACAGAACAGTGCAGGAAAAGACTGATGGAGACAGTGCCTGGAGATGGGGAAGAAATAAAGAGAAAGTGGTTAAGAACCAGCGATGATGAGCGGGGGGGGGGGGGGGGGGAAGGGGGGGAGGGAGAGAGAGAGAGAGAGAGAGAGAGAGAGAGAGAGAGAGAGATTTGGATTGAACTGGTGTAGCAGGGCAGGTAACTCATATGAAAAGAAATTTACATAGTTGTCTTAAGAAAAATTGAAATAACGCAAAACTAATTCTACACATCAGTCTGGATTTTATGGTCAAAAATAAATAAATATGTATGTGCTTCAGCTTTACAACCCGGGGTTCTCAGATAACGAAGACACTTTACAGCATATTTCTCAGTGCTATGCCACTTCATAAACTATGTTTTCGCCTCACACCAGATTTTACGTGTACAAGTAGGCCAACTGTGAACCTCTATCTCGGAAACGGATAAAGATATGAAGAAAATTTTAAAGGTCGTTAGAGATGGGTATCTTAGGAACACATCGGAAAAATTAAAGCCATTTGCTGCGCATAACTGTCTTTGAATCCTCGGCTTGGTTTTGGTCCGCTAGTGGCGGCGAAGATACAGCAGAAAACCTTTGTAGGGTTTTTCGAGGAACCACCCGTGAAAGAATGGTGCCTCCGTAAGTCCCATAAGGCCCATCGTAGCCCACATCAAATACAAAAAGAATTAACCGATTTGCTCCATCTGCCTAAGCATCAGGAATTGTATAATATTCATACTTTGATCCTGTAGTGCAGGAAAGTGACCTAAGACGATCATTCTTTTGGATATGCAAATGGTCCCTAGTCGAGGGCTATCCAAAACACGTGACCCTACCTCTTTACCGCCAATAGAACCTGGGTTATGAGCACCGAAAAATACCGTTTTCATGCGCGGCGCTTCGGAACGTACTACGTACGCATGCTGTCGCATGCATACCAATTTTCAAAAAGTTTGTCATATACTCCTATTTATGCAAACATCAGTCCGGTGATAACTAATGATTGGATCCTGGATTTCCAAGCATAACCCAACGGCTAACAAATAAGTACGATACATTTGAAATGGAAAAAAAGGAAACAAACGACAAGACACTAATATCTGCATCTGTCAGTTAAAAATTTCTTTGTTCAAGGAAAATCTTCTCTGAGGGGAACTTACTGTTCCAAGCAATTACTGTATTCGGTCCATATCAGTTTTTACCCGAAACCTTACGATCGTAGTAAATAACACTTAATTATGCCAGTACCTGTTCTGAACAACAAACCCCGTCTTCAGATGGCGCTTGCGTATTTCATTATGCAAATAAATTTGCATGTTTGGAAGAGATCCACACTGAACTGGTTTCTGCGTGCGGCGTGATAAATATGCATGGACTTCAGCAGATTTCCTTGCATCTTGCAACACACATTAAAGCATGAACCGCACAAAGCACATGTTAATCGTAGATCGCCTGTATTTCGCTGCCGCCAAACACGTATTAGCTTTATCCACTGCCTCTGTAAGATCCTGTTGGAGAGCATCCTACGGAAGAGATCCGGAGTGCTCACAGAAGGCGCATTGCTCTCGCGTGAAAACGCCTCTCCTCATACTCCTCAAAGACAAATGGAAACGCTGCAAGATTCCAAGTTGTAAGTCGTCGACTATCTGCTGTGAGAATCTAACCTTGCATTCAAGCAACGTCCTTTATCGATTCCCTTAGATATTACTTTCCGACTGAACATAGTCCTGTCGATAAAGCACTCACTATTAAGTCAGCTGACAAAATTATGATGCCGGTCTTAACATCATACCGGTTACGATGTTAAGTTCTACTCCTGTTCATAACTTACTGACTGCACAGCATCATTCAACATACCTTAAAATCTCAAATTATTGCATCATTTCAGATTAATATAATTACAGAGACATAGTTAAAATTTTAAGGCAAGTCACTTGTGATACAGCTTAAACGCTAGAATATCGTAAACACTCAGCCAAGAACTCCACCAGCTAACAGTGCTATCCTGCTATTATCCTTGAGGTGAGTAGCTCTTGTGGCTTTACCAGTTACTGGAGCTTTACTTAGTCCATTGATTTTCAGACACTTCAGCTCCGGTTAATACATGAAATTGCCTTAGAGCTTGCTGACTAACGTATTGAAGTGTTAAAGTTCCCGTTGGCAGAAGCGACAATTCATCCTAGTACTTTAATTCATCCTAGTACTTTAATTCATCCAAGTACTTTAATTCATCCAAGTACTTTAATTCATCCTAGTGCTTTAATTCATCCTAGTGCTTTAATTCATCCTAGTGCTTTAATTCATCCTAGTGCTTTAATTCATCCTAGTGCTTTAATTCATCCTAGTGCTTTAATTCATCCTAGTGCTTTAATTCATCCTAGTGCTTTAATTCATCCTAGTACTTTAATTCATCCTAGTACTTTAATTCATCCTAGTACTTTAATTCGCCTACAGAATGTTGAGTGTGCTAAGCATAGGAAGTTCCGTGTAAGACATCATTCCGACTTATAGATGATGTTTCATATTTTACACTATTGTTCGTAGCGTCGTTTAAAAAGATAGTAACATAGCCGGCAACAATGTAATTACGCGTGAGTACAGACGAATGAAAGCTGAGCTACCCAGACACCAACTACTTTCTAGCGGTATGAATTGGCAGGACAACCGTTTTTTTTTCTCTCTTCCGTCGAATACACGTAGTAAGCAAGACAGAGATTACATCTCTAAGCCTACACAAAGGACGAGCCTTCTGGGTGTTTGCAAATAGCGCGTCTGAAATTGTAGGAGCAGGAACAAATCTCATCCACTTAGTGCAAATAGATTCTTCTATTTCAGGCGCTATCGCCATTATGCTGAATTTTATTTTATTATTATTTTTTTTCAGTCCCCATAATGTGCGAGACGCTGCGCTGCTATTCTAAATCAAGAGAACGAAGATACGAAACTGCTTATCGCCGCACGCGATCTCACAGTCGCTGTTAGTGCCTTCATCTGCAAGGACAACTGCATTCACGGCCATGGGCGCACGTTAAAATGGCATCCAGTCACGGCTTCCAGCAGGAAGTACGCCGACTTGCTTACGTGCTAATCCTACAAGTAAATTTGTGAAGTTCAAGCAAAGGCCATCGAAACTGTCGGGTCATCGTCTTTGTTTCCCATCTATCCAGCATGCGCCCAGGTTGGGACATTCATGGTACTTCTCCACTTTCCTCTGCTTACAGCCATTCTTCTTCTATAACTGTGTTGTTCTAGTCTAGATTACTTCTTTTTAAACTAGACTTCATGGGATCCATCTATCTTTGGTATTTTTCCACCTTCCGTTCTCTTCATACGTCCAAATCATTTAACCTGCACTTCCCAAGTTTCTCACTCAGCTTTTCTACTCGAGTTTCGTTCTTAACATCTTCATTTCTCAATCTGTCCCTCGTCGTTTTCCCTAAAATAGTTGAAAATTCCGTTTCATTGGCTTGAATTCTACTCTTCTGTCTTCTTTTCATTGTCCAGGTCTCCGCTGCGTTTGTCAACATGAGTGTAAAGTATGTCTTGTACAGCGCTTTCTTACAGTTCATTGCCATGTCTCTTCCCCGGGCTAAGTTCCTCACACACTAGTGAAATACACCATTCCGTTGTAACCATTCGGTAACTGCTGCCCCAATCTTGCATTCTGCATTACCACACTTCCTCGATTTCTAAAGTTATCCACAATTTCAATATCCTATCCTTTAATATTAATTTGTCCCTTGGCTTCTGTGTTCGGTGTTAAGTTAACTGTCCAGCTTTTGGTGTGACTGTATTGACGTCGTAACTTCGACACGATGTCGCAAGCTTAAAATATTGTTAGTTTTATCCCCATAGATTTCGGTGCGCGGTAGATTTGGGAGTTCGGGGGCTAAGTTTGAGGGTGGGGTTGTTCGTTGTCGTTGTCGTCGTCGTCGTCGTCGTCTTTTTCCTTCCATACTACTCAACCACGATATTATTGGAATTGGCCGTGATCAGAAACACGGGTGACATTAGAGTGTGCAGTGGTGTCTCAGGGGACCACATTGCACTGTTGATGCTTTCAAATTAGTTACCCATAGGCCTGTACTATCAACATTGATTACGCACATACATAAGCAGACATTACTCCGTTGTAACCTTTCGCTAACTTCTGCTGTCGCTCCAAGGTGCCTTATAGGCATGCATATTCAAATATAGAGATATGTAAACAGTCAGAATACAGCGCTGAGGTAGGCAACGCCTATGTAAGACGACAACGATTACTGCTGCTACAATAATAATAATAATAATAATAAAGCACTCCGTCTTCAGGCCACGAGTAACCCACCGGGACCATCTGACCGCCGTGTCATCATGGAGGATGCGGCTAGGAGGGGCGTGGGGTCAGCACACCGCTCTCCCGGTCGTTATGATGGTATTCTTGACCGAAGCCGCTACTATTAGGTCGAGTAGCTCCTCAATTCGCATCACGAGGCTGAGTGCACCCCGAAAAAATGGCAACAGCGCATGGCGGCCTGGATGGTCACCCACCCAAGTGCCGACCAAGCCCGACAGCGCTGAACTGCGGTGATCTCACGGGAATCGATGTATCCACTGTGGCAAGGCAGTTGCCCGCTACAATAGTAGTTTATCTAGATTTGAGTCTGAACGTAATGTTGTAGCGATGGGACACAACATCTCCGAGGTGGTGATGAAGTGGGGACTTTCCCGTACGATCATTTCACGAGTGTACCGTGAATGTCAGGAATCTGGTAAAACATTCAGTCTCCGACATCTCCAGCACAGCTGCGGCCGGAAAAAGATCCTGCTCGCGGGGGCCCTACACGGTATTAGGCGGGTTTACCAGTCTCTTTGGCTCTTCGGTATATATACAATGTGCAAAATACTCAAAATTTTACGTAGAGTTCCAGACTCGTCACAGTCAACATCTCAACCCTTCACGCGACGTGGGTAGACCTGCAGCGAGTATTAGATTTTGCCAGACTGCCCCCATGTGAGACGGGCTGTATTCGCGAACGGCCAGTATTTCCGGAGCGGGTCCTTGAGCGCAGTGCCGGGAGGTGGACCGGGCGGCGCCCGCGACCGGTTCTGCCTGCCGGCGCTCGTGGCGCAGCCCACGACGCAGCTCCCAGCTCTGCCGCACCGCGGGCCGCCTTGCGCAGGCCCTCCGCTGGGACGGAGCCAGCCAGCTCTCTGCTCATTCATGCCGCCAGGCTGGCGTTACGTAGACAGGTGCTCCGATTAAAAAGGCCGCTGCGCCAGGTCGGCAGGAGACCGAAAAGTCGAATTTTGCGAAGGGCGCCTGTCACTCAAGTTACGCCAAAGCTTTACCCTACATTAGAATAACATGTATTTGTTTACAGGACACTACACGGTCATCCATATAAACCTGAACTACATCAATGGGTCATCATTTCCCTCCGAAAGGTCGCAGAAACGGATAAGTTGTTTTAATGATCTCAGCAACTCTGGTAGAATCGGAAGTACGAGGCGTGTTTTTTAAGTAAGTACTGTTTTGAAATTTAAAAAAAAAACTTGCTAAGATATCTCAGTAAATTTTATTTTCACATGGAAGCCCGTACCTTAATCTACGCACTGACGCCATTACAGTCGGATTCTTCCTTGTTTACATTGTGTACTGGGTGTTTAAGATGCCTCCGATAATCTTGAGTCCTGCCGACTGTGAAGTACGGGCTGTTATAAGATTTCTTAGTGCTAAAGGCAATATAAAATCACAATGGCGGCAGGTAGTGTCAGGCGTTTCCCCCCAAGGCTCAGTACTAGGTCCCATACTCTTCTCTCTGTATGTAAGTCATGTGTTATCGGTTCTGGCCTATTGCAAATATCATGTGTATGCTGATGACCTTCAGTTGTATCTAAGTGCGAAACCAAGCAATCTTAAGAAAGCTATTGAAAATTTCAGTACTGATCTCGATCCACTACCAAAATGGGCACAGGACATAGGACTAAAACTAAACCCATCTAAAATCCAAGCGGTACTTGTTGGTCACTCTAAGCTCATTAGCCCAAAACATCGGGAATCCGTACCATCTCTTATCCTAAATGGAACAAATATTAACTTCTCTCCCTCAGCAAAGAGTTTGGAAGTAATAATAGATGAAAATCTAAATTGGACAGAGCACGTAACTGCAGTGTGCAAAAAAGCATCAGCATCCCTTCATGTCCCACAAAAATATAAAAACTCTTCCCTTTCGATCTGAAAAAGAAATTAGTACAAACGCTTATACTCCCAATCATTGACTAAAGCGATATTATCCTACAAGGCCTCTCTCAGGAAAATTCGCGACGTCTAGAACTGGTCATGAATGCCTGCGTCCGATAAATCTGTGACGTTCGACTTTTTTATCACATTTCACCAACATATGCAAAATTGTCCTGGCTGCGTGCAGACAAACGCAGAGATTTCCATACACTCTCTCATCTACTGCGTTATAAATGTACACTGTCCCTCATCTCTCTCCTCGTCCTTATCGCTTATGTCGGAACAACATGACAGAAACACACGTTCCCATCATAATACAATCCTCTCTGTTCCACTGCAACGCTCAGTCACCTTCTCCAAGTCCTTTACAGTAGCGGGAACCCGACTCTGGAATAACCCCCCTCGTTATATTAGAGAACTTAAAAACATGTCCGGCTTCAAAAAACAGTTAATGACGTATCTACTTAAGCAACAGCAATGCCTTCCTCTGTACATGAATGCACTTCACCTCATTACTTCCCCCTTTCCCCCTCCTTAAATCTCCCTTCCCCAAAACTCGCTATACTAGTAAACATCTACTTTACACACCAAGATATTAATGTACGTCTGCACAAATCTTCATTACTATTGGCAATTTTTCTTATGTTTATCATTATTGACTTTTTTAGTGTTACTATTATTGCTTCTATCATAATTTGTATGTGTAGCACCTGTTGTAAAATTACTGCCAGCACTTACTTTATTAGGTCTTAGTCATTACTCTTTATTCATATTGTCACTAGAGTAATATAATTTTCTTATTTAAACTATTGTCATGATGTAGCTCCGATGTGTGAATTGCTGCATGTGTGAAACACTGGTCCGATGTAAGAGAGGGCCTGATGGCCCTAATCTGATCAGGTTAAATAAATAAAAGCGATCGATATTCATCGTGATATCTGTGCAGTTTACGGAGAAAAGATTATGAGTGATGAAATGGTAAGAAAGTGGATGAGAGCATTTAATGATGGCCGCACAAATGTGCCTGATAAACAACGGAGCGGCCGTCCTTCGGTCGTTAGTGAAAGTTTGGTGCAGGAAGTGGACAATAAGGTGAGAGAAAAGAGACGCTTTACGATTTCCTCCTTGCGGGATGACTTTCCTAATGTTTCTCGTAGTGATTTGTATGGCATTGTGACCAAGCACTTGAATTACCGAAAATTGTGCGCACGCTGGGTACGAAAAATGTTGACGGATGTACACAAAACCAAACGTTCAGACAATGCATTGACTTTCCATGAGCCGTACCGCAACGACGGTGATGATCTCTCTTAAGCCAAATTGTTACGGGCGACGAAACATAGGTGGCTTACGTCACACCAGAGTCAAAGCAACAGTCCATGGAAGTTGAGCAACGACATCGTTTTGCTGCAAAGACAGTGCCCGTCCGCATTTGGCGAATTAGACCAAAGACCTCATCACATCTTTTCGATGGGAAACTCTAGGTCACCCTCCGTACAGCCCCTATCTTGCGCCCACTGGTTACCATCTGCTCCTGCACTTGAAGAAAGACCTGGGCGGTCAGCGCTTCAAGACGATGACGAAGTCAAAACAGTGGTGATGCAGTGGTTAACAAGTCAGGCGGCAGACTTCTATGAAGAGGGTAGTCAAAAACTGGTACAACATTATGACAAGAGCGTCAATATTGACGGAAATTATGTAGAAAAGTAGATTAAGGTACAGGCTTTCATGTAAAAATAAAATTATTGAGCATATATTCAGCACGTCTTTTTTTAATTTCAGAACGGTACTTACTTAAAAAAAAACA
Source organism: Schistocerca serialis cubense (assembly GCF_023864345.2). Classification (NCBI taxonomy): domain Eukaryota; kingdom Metazoa; phylum Arthropoda; class Insecta; order Orthoptera; family Acrididae; genus Schistocerca; species Schistocerca serialis. Next base: position 942,893,884 of record NC_064638.1, read on the forward strand.
CGCCTCGTACCACCTGCTGTTGGCAAGTTGGTTGCTTGTTTCTGCGCATGAGGCCCTTTGTCCGGTATACAACGTTGCGCTTACTCGGCTCATGTTAGTTCGTTCGTATCCTCGTTGGTCGTGGTTTGTGAAGTCTGAGAGTGCGTAGTTCGGGCCACGTGACAATAACGACAAATCGGTGATTCGTTCGTAGTATTTATCTAGAAGAAACGTGCAGTACACATTTAGAGTGGATTCCAGTATGTGCAAACATATGGGAGACATTCCCTCCGCTGCAACACAACGGGCAGTCGGGTGAGAATTCAAAGTCAAGCACTTCAAGAAACACATTATGAGAAAAGAATGCGTTACTTTACATGGTGTTAGGGGTTTCTCATTCAACGTCCAGACATTATCCGCACAACTTGATGTTTTACAGATGAGGCATGGTTCCATATGTCAGGTAACATCAACTCGCAAAACAGCTGATACTGGACTTGGGTAAACCTCCATATCATTCACGAAAAACAACTGGATAATGAAAAGGTTGGATTGCTGTACGCTGTGTCAGCTTCCGTGATAGTTGGCCCCGTTTTCTTTGATATGCCCGTAGACACTACAGTTTATACAGACATCTTCAACACATTTGTGGAGTAGCTGTATGACGTCGAACTTACAGAAGGTTGAAACTTCCTGGGAGATTAAAACTGTGTGCCGGACCGAGACTCGAACTCGCGAAAAGGAAAGCTCCCGTGTTCGAGTCTCGGTCCGGCACACAGTTTTAACTTGCCAGGAAGTTTCATATCAGCGCACACTCCGCTGCAGAGTGAAAACCTCATTCTGGTTACAGAAGGTTATTTTCAACAATATGGAGAAACGTGTCAAACGTATAACACTTCCATGCAACTTGTGACAAGTTTCTTTCGTGACCGAATAATATAAAAAAAATTGTCACTCTCCTCCCAATCACTTGACCTAACCTCCTTCCTCCCCCCTTCCATTCCCCACTTCCGAATTTCTTCCTGTGGACCTGTCTTAAAAACTGAATGTGCAAAAATACACCACACACAATTGCAAAACTCCGTGAGGACATTACACGCGAAATAAGCGACATTGGCGAAGATACTCCTCAGAACGTCGCGGAAGGTGATGAAACGAGTACAGTAGGGAATCGATGCTGGTCGAGCGCACTTCAAACATTTGCTGTTAGGACTTTGAATGTATGCAATCTCCCAAATCTGCATTATCAGTTCCAAAAATTGGAAATACGTCCCATTAATGATTCAAATGTTATGCCTCACTAAAGTAGTTCAGGTTTATATAGATCGCACTGTACTACAGCAACAACCAGTCAGAGAATGAATGTAGTCATATCTTCTGCTCTGTTTCTTCTTGATCCATCTGTTTGTTACCGAAGTGCCGTTTACGAATGTCAGCTTCTAACACCTTCATTAGCCTGAGATTTCCATTAATGTGATAGGATATTACAAAATCTGACGAAGGAATTGGCGAATTCCTATTGGTGGAATGACGACGATATGTCTCACTTTAGCTGATTCTCTAATTAAAGGAAAAATGGTCATGATTCACTAATTGCTTTCCAAGTAGTTCATCCCACAAAATAATTGGGGCTCTTGAGCCCCCCCCCCCCCCCCCACGGGCACCTGCGTGAAAAATGAAAGGGGAAGTTAGTAGTGGTCACTGTTCGTAATATCTCCACAGGCTTGGTTGGATTCCCGTGAGCTGCTGGCTAAGTTTAAGTCTAGGGACCAACCAATGCATTTGTCGCATTAACACTAAAACCTGGTCACAAAGTTAAAAATATATGCAGGAAAGAATTATTGGTAAAAAATAATGCTCACTGCTTTTAAGATTTAACAAAACCCTTTTTATTCACTTTTTAACATATAACATCGTAGTGTCTACTTTCACAAAATCGTTATTTCTGAACAAACTGTTAAACTTTGAGAAAAAACAAACAGCAGTGGGAAGCCGAGGCAATTTACGTACAAGTTGATGTAGGATACATGTGTACAACATTCAGTTAATAGTTTTTTAAATATGGTGCGGAAGTCTGACGTTTGTGCACTTCACTCACGTCAGAGTGAGGGCTTGAACAGGTGGCAGGTTGTGGGGGTCATATACATATAACACAACTTGATAACTGTTTGCGACTGAAATAATGAATGAATGAATGTCTCGGCGAGAGTTTAAAACCAGACCGGAGCAGTGTCTCACTTTGTGTGTCGTATAAACTTTCGAAAACTTCTCGGAAAAATTTGTTTAGCTCAAGTTTAAAGTTTCATAATTGCATACTACCTATTTCCGTGCGCAGACTAGTTCACCTAATTCAGTGTTTACAAATTAAAAATATTTCAGATTATTTACTAGCGACGAACGCGCTTATTGCAAGTCCGCGACCAACACTTATAAAAATTTCGACAGACTCGAAATGCGACCTACTGCCGCTCACACCAACTGCCCGTTGTAGACAGCCGACAGCACCACGAATCCGAACAGACTGCCGAATGCCCCGCACGAGATGCGTCCTACCTCTTCAAGCCCCCACTTTGACGTGAGTCAACTGTACGCACGTCAGACTTCCGCAACATACTTAAAAACTGTGAATTGAATGTTGTACACATGTATCATACACCAGTTTGTATGTAAAATTCCTCAGCTGTTCTTTGTTTTTCTCAAAGTTAAATAATTTGTTCAGAAATAACGGTTTTGTGATGGTATAAACAGTACTTTACGCTGTTTTGTTGCTAATAAATATAAACATATAAAACTAGGTACATCCATACGCTCCTATCTGTCTTTGTTAGTTAACGCTACAACTACTGTCAATGTTTAATGTATTATTTAGGGTGAAAATTGGTGGTTTTGCGCCTGGAATGCACATCTGGCTCGTAATTTAAAATGTTAATTAAAACAAATCTACTATGATTTCCTTATAGTGGTTAATGAGACGTACCTGTAGGCACTTCGTTTATGAAAATCGTTTAAGGCTTGTCGAGTTATTAGCTTTCATAGCTCATTTTAGTGACAAAAAATTTAAAATTAAATAGCTTACGCACAACTGTCCGATCGAGGGCGCGTTCTTACCTACGCACTCGTGTCAGTTGCCTTAAGTTACTAGCTTCTCTGGAATTAGACGGGTTCTCTTTTTATTGGACTTAGTCTTATTTAGTATTCATACTTTTTACTCTGTTTAGCCATGGCGACCCCCCCCCCCCCCCCTTTCTTCCATGTTTCTTGCCATCGGCCTGTCATCCGGGTTTTCCCGATCACACACCGTCGGCGTATGTGTTTACTTGCTAGCCGCTGTCCTGCGGCAAAGGTATTTCTCATACTCACAAGTGGAGCCCACGACGTTCGGATCACGGATTTACACTACTGGCCATCACAATTGCTACACGACGAAGATGACGTGCTACAGACGCGAAATTTAACCGACAGGAAGAAGATGCTGTGATACGCAAATGATTAGCTTTTCAGAGCATTCACACAAGGCTGGCGCCCGTGGCGACACCTACAACGTGCTGTCATGAGGAAAGCTTCCAACCGATTTCTCATACACAAATAGCAGTTCACCGGCGTTGCCTGGTGAAACGTTGTTGCGATGCCTCGTGTAAGGAGGAGAAATGCGTAACATCATGTTTCCGACTTTGATAAAGGTCGGATTGTAGCCTATCGCGATTGCAGTTTATCGTATCGCGACATTGATGCTCGCGTTGGTCGAGATCCAATGACTGTTACCAGAATATGGAATCGGTGGGTTCACGAGGGTAATACGGAACGCCGTGCTGGATCCCAACGGCCTCGTATCACTAGCAGTCGAGATGGCAGGCATCTTATCCGCATGGCTGTAACGGATCGTGCAGCCACGTCTCGATCCCTGAGTCAACAGATGGGGCCGTTTGTAAGACAACAACCATCTGCACTAACAGTTCGACGACGTTTGCAACAGCATAGACTATCAGCTCGGAGACCATGGCTGCGGTTACCGTTGATGCTGCATCACAGACAGAAGCGCCTGCGATGGTGTACTCAACGACGAAACTGGGTGCACGAATGGGAAAAACGTGATTTTTTTCGGATGAATCCAGGTTGTGTTTACAGCATCATGATGGTCGCATCCGTCTTTGGCGACATCGCGGTGAATGCACATTGGAAGCGTGTATTAATCATTGCCATACTGGCGTATGACCCGGCGTGATGGTATGGGGTGCCATTGGTTACACGTCTCGGTCACCTCTTGTTAGCATCGACGGCACTTTGAACAGTGGACGTTACATTTTAGATGTGTTCGACCGTGGCTCTACCCTTCATTCGATGCCTGCGAAACCCTACATTTCAGTAGGATAATGCACGACCGTATGTTTCAGGTCCTGTACGGGCCTTTCTGGATACAGAAAATGTTCGACTGCTGCCCTGGCCAGCACTTTCTACAGATCTCTCACCAATTGAAAACGTCTGGTCAATTGTGGCCGAGCAACTGACTCGTCAGAATACACCAGTCACTACTCTTGATGAACTGTGGTATCGTGTTGAAGCTGCATGGGCAACTGTTCCTGTACACACCATCCAAGCTCTGTCTGACTCAATGCCCAGGCGTATAAAGGGCTTTGTTACGGCCAGAGGTGTTTGTTCCGGGTACTGATTTCTCAGGATCTTTGCACCCAATGTGCGTGAAACTGTAATTACATGTCAGTTCTAGTATAATATATTTGTCCAATGAATACCCGTTTATCATCTGCATTTCTTCTTGGTGTAGAAATTTTAATGGGCAGTAGTGTACTTCGAACTTTGTACACTTTCATTACTCCATTAGGACAACACGATGAGAAAGTAGTGACGTACCGGTGGGTTGCGACGCTGAGCACGAGATGGCGGTGGTCTTAAAGTTCCGTAATCAGAGTATCGCTACATCGAATTCAGGTAATTTTTTTTTTATTCATATTTCTCAACACTAGTCATATTATTTCGTACATAACTTTGCGGTATGTTACTACAGATGGAGTGGTATTGAGGAGAATGACACACAAAAAACTGACGCCCGGAACCGAACCCTGGAGAAATACGCCTGCCCCCAAGACGTGCTGGGGATTGGTGGTGAGTGGCGGAGAAGCGATGTCGCCGTGGTGTGCTGCGAGCTAGGGGCTGGGGAGTGGCGGAGTGGTGGGCTGTTGGAGAGGCAGCGTCACGCGTCGCCCTGGGAAGCCCCGCTCAGCATTCGCGTCGCGGCGTCGGGCGCGGGCGTCAGCCGTGTGAGAGTCATTCTGCCGCCCGGGGCCCCTGAATGCTGATGCGTCAATTAGTGCGGCCGCTCGTGGCCACTGCTGGCGCTCCATACCGCCCCTAAACGCACCGTCTAACCAGGACGCACATTCTCCTCTGCAAAGTTTACTCTGAGGTGACGAAACCCATGGGCTAGCGATATACGCATTTACAGATGGCGGTAGTTTCGCGTGCACAAGGTGTAAAACAAAAAGCCGTGAATTGCCGAAGCTGTCATTTGCACTCAGGTGATTCGTGTGAAATGGATTCAGACGTGATTATGGTCGTACGTTGGGAACTGCCAGACTTTGAACGCGGAATGGTAGTTGGATGTAGACGCATGGGACATTACGTTTTGGAAATCGTTAAGAAATGCAATCTTCCGAGATCGAGAGTATCAGAAGTGTGGCGAGAGTATCAAATTCCAGGCATCAGCTCTAACCACGGATAGCGCTGTGGCCGACGGCTTCTCTTAACGACCGAGAGCAGCGGCTCTTGTGTAATCCGAGAGAAGCAACTCCGCGTGAAATAACCGCAGAAATCAATGTGGGACTTTCGACGAACATGTCCGTTAGGGCAGTGCGGTGAATTCTGGCGTTAATGGGCTACGGCACCAGACGACCGATATAAGTGTCTTTACTAACACCAACCATCTCCTGGGCTCGTGACCATAGCATATCGGCTGGATCCTAGACGACTGAAAAAGCGTGCCCTGGTCAGATTAGTCCTCAGAACTAATGGTAGGATTAAAGTGTGGTGCAGACCCCACGAAGCCATGGGCCCAAGTTGTCAACAGGGCACTGTGGAAGTTGGTGGCGGCTCCATAATGGTGAGGACTGAGTTTACTGGGAAAGAACTGAAAGTGGTTAACATTTGGGTAACATTTGTTGCCATTCATTAACTTTCCAAACAACAATGGAATTTTTATGGCTGTCAGTGCGCTATATCACCGGGCCACAGCTGTTTGTAAATAAGTTAAAAGGAAGGTCATCGTTGGCAGTAATATTGATGTTTTATTGCTAGCAGAATCGATTTGCGATCACATAGTGATAATCTTCAGTGCTGTGGTGTACAAATTAAACTCACACTGGTATCCAGTTATCAATAACCAAAACTGAGAAGTTTTTGATAACTTGATACCAGTATCTGAGTTTAATTTGTACACCACAGCACTGAAGATCATCACTATGTGATCGAAAATCGATTCTGCTATCAATAAAACATCAATATTAAGGCCAACGCTGACCTTCCTTTTAATTTAATATATATGGTCGTTGTGCACACAGCACTCCATGGAGTCGCCAGTCAATGTTTGTAATTAGTTTGAAGAAACATTCTGGACAATTCGAGTGAATGATTTGGCCATCTAGATCGTCCGACATGAATCACATCACACATTTGTGGAACATAATCGAGAGGTCAGTTCGTGTTCAAAATCCTGCACCATCAATACTTTCGCAATTGTAGATGGCTATAAAGGCAGCATGAAGGACTTGCAGGACTTTATGAGTCCATGCCACGTCCAGTTGTTGCAGAACGTTGTGCAAAAGGAGGTCGACACGATATTAGGACTTATCCCATGACTTTTGTCACCTCATTTTATTACCTGTTTCAGTTGACTTGCACTCAGAGTGAAAAAAAGCTCTGTGGCACAAGATAACTCTATTCAATGACTCTGGGTTTAATAATGACAGCGCATTTCTGTAAGGGATAACATTGCGATGTACTGAAATTGGAAGGATCAGGTAGGTAATGTTGCGCGGAAGGCGAACCAAAGACTGCATTTTCTTGGCAGAATACTTACAGTAGATGCGACAAATCAATCAAAAAGACTCCTACAGAGGATATAACAAATCAACAAAAGAAACTCCATATACTATTTTTGTCCGTCCTCTTCTAGAGTATTACTAGGCTGTATGCGATCCTTACTAGATGGGATTGACAAAGGACTCCGAAAAAGTTCAAAGAATGGCAGCTCTTTATGTACTACTGTTCCGAAATAGGGGGAAAGTGTCACAAATATGATAGATGGTGGAGGTGGCAATCATTAAAACAAAGGAGTTTTTCGTGGCAGCAGGATCATTTCACTAAAATTTAGTCTCCAACTTTCTCCTCCCACCTACACGGGGAAAAATTATCGTCATAATGAATCAGAGCTCACCTGGAAATACTTAAATTTTCCTTTTTTTCGCGCGCTGTGGAATAGTGCGAGAGTGGTTCGATGAACCCTCTGCCAGCATTTATGTATGAACTGCAGAGTAGCCTTGTAGATGTAGATTCGGAAAAAAATACAAAAACCATATCGTGTGAAGACTGATACATGGCTATTGCTGTTGATGCAGTCATAGTTTGAAAAATATGACGATGTAGAATTGTTAGAACTGGAGATTTAACACTGAAAGTGCTGTATGCTTAGGCTTCCAAAGCTGGACACAATTCTTGTAGATACTACAAAGAATACTATTAAGAGTGTAAACGAAAACGCCGCTATCTTTCAGATACTACAACTTTGAAAAATTTTCTGGAAAACACTACTCCATTATGCTTGATTTTTAACTCCTCGCAAGAATTCCCACTCTTTGATGCTCTCCTCTCACCCTTTGCTTGCTTGTCAGACTTACTAGCATTTTTGTGAAATCGCAAGTTTTGCTGTCTTTCATTAAAGACGTTACTGACCGCATAGAGAGGGGGAGAAAAGAAAACGGAGTATCGCGGTGATCTACAAAGCTACCCTGAAGATGCTGGATACCCTAAGATTGGCGAAGGGTGCTCGCAAACCGCTGAAAAAAGCGGGGAGTTTATAGGAATCCGTGCAGTTGCGGTGATGTGTACGTGGATATTACAAAAACAACGGTCAAAAACGACTAGAAGAGCACAGGGACAACTAAGGAAGGGCGGCGACTCACGGATCATCTGTTGCGGAGTATCTTCTGCTGCCAGGAAACCATGCCCATTTAGATAGGACTCACGTAGTGGCAGCTGCAAGCGGACATCATGAAAGGCTGTACAGAGAGGCCATGGAGATAGTTAAACACCACACGAATTTCAATAGGAAGGAGGAAGGCTTGAATCTGAATCACATCTGCATCCCGGAGCTGGAGAAGGTACATATTAGTCTTTCACCATGGGATGACAGCAAGAGCGGAAGGCGGTAACCGATTGCGGCCAATTGCACTCGGGTGTTCAAAATGAGGGCTACGAGAAAGACAGGCCGCGGCGCGTACGTCACGAAGGTAGTCCTGAACTCGCTCGCTCAGCTTAGCAGACAAAATGCGTTTCTGAACCTGTTAACTCGCAGCTGGGTGTATACGTACTAACGAGAATTGCATCTGCCACTGGAATATGCTATTAGGAAGTCTTACTGATTAACAGCACTACAGCAAAATTTAAGATCAATACTCGATATAAATGGCATAACGGCTTGTTTATAGCATATAGTCTCTTCCGCTTAACAGTACTCATTACATGCTGGAAGTGGTGCCTTATCCAACTGATAATCATTTTAGCATGACTTTGTTATTGTACGCCAGTACAGACGTAACAAATTATAAGTAGGCCCATGGACTTCCCATCATTATAGGAATAATAACAGTAAAATTCCATAATAGCGGATCCCAGTAGGAGATACAGTTTTCGTCTGTACGGACACGCCTAGTTACGAGTTAACAGGAGTAGAGACGTAGTTTGTCTGCTGATTTGAGCGAGCGCAGGACTACCTTCGTGACGTGCGCGCCGCGGCCTGTCTTTCTCGTAGGCCTCGGGTTCAAAGCATATGACGTCACGCCGCTGCGCGTGATGGCGCGTAAAACGAAATTTTGCTGAAGTCAATAGCGAGCCGGAGGACACTCAAAGAAGCTGCGATCCCCCTCGGAAATATTCTACGCAGATGGGAATGAAACGTTGGCTTTACATGTGACTTCCGTTCGATCACGGAATAATAGCTCGCAACGTTTTATTAATTGTAACCTCATCGTTTCTAATGAGATCAATGTTGCTGGACGGTTACTCTCCCGACACGTCGCTTGCTCTGTATCAGAGTGATGAAACCAAATAACGTAAAAACTGTGTGCGATGTTATCATCCATCAATATTAATAGCACCTGTTGAGTGGCCCCGTTGCTTAGCTCAGGTGGCACGAGTAGTGCAGACCGGAGAGCGCGCGCGGCGGCTGGAGCCTGCAGGCAAGTGTTGGCGTGTGGTGAAGTTAGCGGCGGATTTCCTGCCGATAGCGGCCCAGGCGAGTCGAGTCGAGTCGAGGCGAGGCCAGGCAGTATGTTGGCCGTGGGGCGCTCCTCTCCCCGCGGCTATTAGCGGGCTCCGCCAGCGCGAGGAGGGCCACTCCACAGCCCCTGCTCTCCTGTCCGTCACACAGCCGTCTGCTCCCCTCCCCTCCCCACCCCACCTCTTCTTTCCCCTCATCACCTTGGCCAGGCGGCCCGCCGACGTGCTTCACCACGCTATAGTCACACCACTTTGTTCTGATCAGGCCGGGGCAACCCATATCCGTTTTCTGGGACGAAGGTGGACGAAACCAAGCGTAGCTTCGTACAAAATAAAATTATGAACACTGACACAATACTTTCTTTTAAACATTTCTTTTTAAAGGGGGGAGAGGCCAAAAAGCATAATCTCTGTCGTTACGTGCTGTGCTCGGTAGAGCCGACATTTATACACTACTGGCCATTAAAATTGCTACACCAAAAGGAAATGCAGATAATAAACGGGTTTCATTGGACAAATACATTATACTAGAATTGACATGTGATTACATTTTCACGCAATTTGGGTGCATAGATCCTGAGAAATCAGTAATCAGTACCCAGAAGAACCGCCTTTGGTCGTAATAACGGCCTTGATACGCCTGGGCATTGAGTCAAACAGAGCTTGGATGGTGTGTACAGGTACAGTTGCACATGCAGCTTCAACACGATACCACAGTTCATCAAGAGTAGTGACTGGTGTATTGTGACGAGCCCGTTGCTCGACCACCGTTGACCAGACGTTTTCAGTTGGTGAGAGATCTGGGGAATGTGCTGGCCAGGGCAGCAGTCGAACATTTTCTGTATCCAGAAAGGCCCGTACAGGACCTGCAACATACGGTCGTGCATTATCCTGCTGAAATGTGGGGTTTCACAGGGATCGAATGAAGGGTAGAGACACGGGTCGTAACACATTTGAAATGTAACGTCCACTGTTCAAAGTGCCGTCAATGCGAACAAGAGGTGACCGAGACGTGTAACCAGTGGCACCCCATGCCATCACGCCGGGTGATACGCCAGTATAGCGATGACGAATACACGCTTCCAATCTGCGTTTACCGCGATGCCGCCAAACACGGATGCGACCATCATGATGCTGTACACAGAAGCTGGATTCATCCGAAAAAATGACGTTTTTCCATTAGTGCACCCAGGTTCGTCGTTGCGTACACCATCGCAGGCGCTCCTGTCTGTGATGCAGCGTCAAGGGTAACCGCAGCCATGGTCTCCGAGCTGATAGTCCATGCTGATGCAAACGTCGTGAGATGTGCTGTTCGTGCAGATGGTTGTTGTTTTGCGAACGTCCCCATCTGTTGACTCAGGGATCGAGACATGGCTGCACGATCCGTTACAGCCATGCGGATAAGATGCCTGTCATCTCGACTGCTAGTGATACGAGGCCGTTGGGATCCGGCACGGCGTTCCGTATTACTTTCCTGAACCCACCGATTTCATATTCTGGTAACAGTCATTGGATCTCGACCAACACGAGCAGCAATGTCGCGATACGATAAACCTCAATCGCGATAGGCTACAGTCCGACCTTTATCAAAGTCGGAATCGTGATGGTACGCATTTCTCCTCCTTACACGAGGCATCACAACAACGTTTCACCAGGCAACGTCGGTCAACTGCTGTTTGTGTATGAGAAATCGGTAGGGAACTTTACTCATGTCAGCACGTTGTAGGTGTCTCCATGGCGCCAACCATGCGTGAATAGTCTGAAAAGCTAATCATTTGCATATCACAGAATCTTCTTCCTGTCGGTTAAATTTCGCGTCTGTAGCACGTCATCTTCGTGGTGTAGCAATTTTAATGACCAGCAGTGTAGGTTTTTTTTTTTTTTCATTTGCAGCTGAAATCTGGCGTTGTTGTTGTTAACAACTGAACGACTTGTTTACCGATTTATTCGTAGTACACTAGTTAACCCAGTTTCTCCGAAATCAATATTAATGCGAAGATTTGTCGTTTCCTGTATCCGACCAGGTGAAAATGAACCATTTTGGAACATTTTACTGACAGTTTATTTCCGTTTTTCAAGCGACAGAATTACAGTTCTTCGGCAGAATCCTGTTTTTGTTGTACTGAGACGCAGCAGTAGAAGATAAAATAACAAAATAGGCACGAATTCCTCGTGTGCCAACCTCTTCATGTCAGAGTAGCACTTGCAACCTACGTCCTCAACTATTTACTAGAAGTATCCAGTCTCCGTCTTCCTCTACAGTTTTTACCCACTACAGCTCTCTCTAGTACCAGGGAAGTTATTCCGTGATGTCTTATCATCCTGACCCTTCTTGTTGTCTGTGTTTTCCATACTTTCTTTTCTCGCCAATTCTTATCAGTCCACCAAATTTTCGATTTTCTTCTGTAACACCAAATCTCAAATAATTCTATTCTCGTCCGTTCCGGTTTCTCCCACAGTCAAGTGTTTCAACTACCATACAGAGCTGTGCTCCACGCATTTATTCTCAGAAATTTCTTCCTCAAATTAAGGCGTATGTTTGATACTAGTACACTTCTCTTGGCCAGGAATGTCTTGGGTAGTTCCAGCAGGACAATGCGTCACGCCACACGTCCAGAATTGCTACAGAGTGGCTCCAGGAACACTCCTCTGAGTTTAAACACTTCCGCTGGGTACCAGACTCTCAGGACATGAACATTATGAACATTTGTGAAGAGCCCTGCAGGATTCATGGTGTCAGTTCCCTCCAGCACTCTTCAGACATTAGTCGAGTCCATGCGACGACGTGCTGCGACAGTTCTGCGTGCTGGCGGGGGCCCTACACCATATTAGGCAGATGTGCCGGTTTCTTTGGCTCTTCATTGTATTAACGTGGAAAGCTATATGAAACCTTTCTTCGGACTGAAGACCACAACAATAGGGTGTAATTTACTCTGTATAGTAATGTTTCAAACTTTTCCGTTTTTCTGTATTTCCGACTTCCTGTGCACTAAGGTACATTGCCGATGAGGTGGGGGCAAATCGCGAGCGGAAGGCGGCGATGGCAAGACCGGAAGGGATGGGATTGCGACGGGACAGGGTGGGAGGGAGGCGTCCAGCGGTGCCAAGCACTCCGGCAATCAATAGCATCTTCTGCTCATTGGCCCCTGCGCCTCTCCACCCCGCCACCTCTCTCTCTCTCTCTCTCTCTCTCTCTCTCTCTCTCTCTCTCTCTACCGGTGGCACGGTAGAGCCGTTTCTGATGGGGACGGCAAACTGACTTGTGATGTGTGTACGATACTGGAGGGGGTGGACGGCCTGAAGGTTTGTAGCAGCAGTGAGCGGTCGCAACCTAAGAGTGTAATTAAACCGACAGGCGACCTATATCGATCCAAATAAGCGAGTCCTGAGCAATAAAACTCTGGCTGCTCCTTTCTAACGCTTTCGTTTCTCTTCTGGATTCAGTTTCTCTTGTATTACCATGGCGATTCAGAAAGCATTTGCCTCTATTCTTTATTAGCCGATATAAGGTACATACAGCCACTTACAAATGTATGCTCTGTTCTACGTACCTTACAGTACTTTTCCACTTAGCCACCAAACTGGTTCAGACATTTTTCCCGTCGCAGCAATAAATTTGAGATGGCCTTGTGATGGAATTCGTCCGACTGACTTACTTACTGCTGTCCTGGCTACATCGTTGCACGTGGAACGCTGTCCTGGCAGTAACTTCTTCAGCGCACTGAAAACGTGGAAATCACTAGGGGACGAGGTCTGGATTGTGTGGAGGTGGTGCAGTCTCTCCCGGTGAAATGACTGGAGCTTGTTGGCTGTTCTGATCCCCATATGTGGACTCAGTGTTGTGGGGGATAACAACTACTGTCGGTATTGATGGTTGCACCTAGTGCCATGAAATTCAGCAGGAGCGGTTCATGGCGATCCCAGAAAACAGTTAACATCACTTTTCCGATAGATGCCACCGAGCTAAATTTTTTGTCACAGGCGAACCCGGATGATTTCACACCATGCTCTGATGCTATGACTCCGGCGTAAAACGCAGTGCCCACGTTTCATCGCCAGTAACAATGCAGTCCAAGGAACTGTCACCCACTTAACATATCGTTGCAGATGATTCAGTTAAGCAATCATCTGCTTATCTTTCCTCGTGTCATCCAACTGCTTAGGCAAGGCACGCACCGACATGAAACCTTCCGGCACCTTAGGACCCGTGAATCATGTTGTAAACACTCCCGTGCGATGTTCCAAGCTCCCGAGAAATGCCCTTGAGGTACACGCCGCAATTGGCTTTCATCACTGGATCCACCCGGGAAGCGTTGTCGTCAGTCAGCGACGAACGCTGTCTCCCCGAACGCTCACTGCCACGCAAGTCTTTCAATGCCTTCCTTGAACTCAGAACAACGCCACCATCACCTCCTCCTCCCACCACCACCACCACCACCACCCACCACCACCACCACCACCACTTCTCCGAAACGACACTTTTCCCCCATACGCGGGCTGCATTTCCCTGCGGTTTTCGATGGGCGTTCGCCCTTGCTCCACAGAAAACGAGTCACACTTCGTTGCACGTACGTCGTGGACGTGTTGAAGCACGACCGCCACCTTCAGTAACTGACAGCAGCGCCGTACCGCGGAGCTACCAGCAGATAAAAGATCCTCAGCTGGGAATGGATATGTTGTCTTGGCACTTAAAGCCGTGATTTGGTTTCAGATTTCGTGATACGCCCTCCTAGAACGCGACTTTTGCGTCTATATTGTAATTTACGTTTGGAGGCTGTGACCTTCTTTCTTCAGGAAAGTGCTGCTGTTTAACTTGTCCATACCGTTAATGTCAACACTATGGAAACAAGGGTTACGAAAAGTGCAAGAGAAAGGAATGCCCAAATTTCTGAAAATCTGTTGAGCACTTTGTCTAATACAACTTCCTCAAAAAGCGTAACTGCTACGAGGGTTGGAACTTCAATAGTGCCGGCCGGAGTGACCGTGCGGTTATAGGCGCTACAGTCTGGAACCGCGTGACCGCTACGGTCGCAGGTTCGAATCCTGCCTCGGGCATGGATGTGTGTGATGTACTTACGTTAGTTAGGTTTAAGCAGTTCTAAGTTCTAGGGGACTGATGACCACAGTAGTTAAGTCCCATAGTGCTCAGAGCCATTTGAACCATTTTTGAACTTACATAGTGGCAACTATTTATTCACAACCGATACAAAAGAGTTTTATATTTGCACCTGTTACTGTCCTTCAGAGTAGTCACCAGCGTTGTGTAGAATCCTTTGCCAAAGATGTGGAAGGCGTAGTATACCGTTAGCAGACCCCGTTCTGCTGATGGTGCGAATGGAGCGGTCTACTGCCTGTCGAATCTCTGGAACAGTTCTGAAGCGAATGCCACGAAGTGGTTCCTTCATCAGTCCGACCCCGGTAGCCGAGTGGTCAGCCCGACAGGCTGTCAATCCAAAGGGCCCTGGTTCCATTCCCGGCTGGGTCTGAGATTTTCTCCGCTCAGGGACTGGGTGTTGTGTTGTTGTGTTGTCCTAATCATTATTTCATCCCCCATCGACGCGCAAGTCGCCGAAGTGCCCTCAAATCGGAAGACTTGCACCAGGCGAGTGGTCTACCCGACGGGAGGCCCTCGTCACACGACGTTTCATTTCATTATCTTCGGAATCAAATCAAAGTCACAAGGACTAAGTCCGGGGAGTATGGTGGATGGTACAGTACTTCACAGTCCCGTAGACAGAACAGAGCAGCCACAGCTTGCGCTGTATGCGGCTGCGCATTGTCGTGCAAAATGGTGGGTGGGTTGCGCAGAAAGTGTCGCCGCTTCTTTCGCAAAGCTTTTGCAGGTGATGCTCCAAAAACGAACAGTAATATTGTGCATTGACGGTCTGCCGTGGAGGAACGTAATGCGTTAGGATAACACCATCACAGTCGTGCACGAGAATCACCATAACTTCAGACCGCTCGATTCGCACCATCAACACAACAGTCTCAGGTAACGGTATACTACGCCTTCCACATCACTGGCAAAGGGTTCTACACAACGCTGGTGACTACTGTGAAGGACAATAACAGGTGCAAACATGTAACTCTTTTGTATCGGTTGTGAATAAATAGTTGCCACTATTTTAAGTTCCAATCATCGTACTTAGTCACAAGTACCAGCTGTGAAAATGCCGTACAGACAGATTTTACGAGACGCCAGTGTTCTACCTTATTATTTGCGACAAAACCGTGTGCCGGACTAGAGCTCGCAAACTCTTTTATGCGGACGCCGTATTGTTGAATGCTCTCTACTAGCGCACATGACACGTAGACTCAATCTTCAGCTTTCTTCATTCCTTCCAAACTCGGCAGCGACTCATCTGTTCTATTGTTGGACCAGAATTTTAACACCCCATAGCTCTGTGTCTCAACACAGGGATTCACTTTCTTCCTTCTCTCTCAGCGTTGACTCCACGATAAACAAACACCAACGTTGACTACGCGCATTCATGAGTCATGCACATTAAACTCGTGCTCCAAGAAGGAAAGGTGCTACTAACCATCAACAGTGAAACTTTTTCCCATGCAGGAGATACGTCTGCCCTTCCGTGTCTTGCAGCCACTGATACCTACCGACTGTATTCCACCTGCGATATACTCATGGATGACCAGCGTATTTCAGATGTCAACGTACAATTCTTCCGCTGCTTTCTCATGTTTTTCCTCCTACCGCCGTTCTCCATTCACCTCGTACAGTTAGTGCCGTTTCAACCACTTTTCCTACCAGCCGTTACCAAATGCTTTTTAATAGTTGTAGACAGGTTTGGATAAACTATGAGTATAGAAGCGATAGAGGGCGCTCGGTGAATTAAGTAACCTTTTGAGTGCTAGGCCGTCTTCGCAGCGGCTACTTCAGGACAGCTAATCTTCTGAGTTCTGGGGATGTTGTTCTTTATGGACACTGGTGTGCGATATCAAGATGCCAATGTGCCTGTACTACGCTAGCAGGTGACTAGCAAGTGACTGCCTCGGTAGGCCAAAGTTTCATCGGAGTAAGATCCGTGGTGGATTTCACGTTAAGCCTACAACTGTTAGAAATAAACTCTTAGTATGTGGTAACCTACGTGTTTATGTGGTGGCTTGTAAAATGCAACTTTGTCCGTATCATTTTCAGCCATATATTGCAAGTAAACAAACAGCTAATAACACCGTCATTAAGGAACCATAATTCAGGCGTATACGTACCTGGACACCCTGTTGATGGAGGCTTCGCTCGAAACTATCCGCGTGGTAAATAAATAAGGTTGGCGATCGGTAGTGACAAATAAAAGGTACAGCAACCATAGCCAGGTTCCAACCCTGCCTCGGCCATGGATGTGTGTGCCGTCCTTAGGTTAGTTAGGTTTAAGTACTTCTAAGTTCTAGGGGACTGATGACCTTAGAAGTGAAGTCCTATAGTTAGAGGTCTGCGCGGATAAGAAAAGTGCAATCCGCATCCGCACGGTCCAAATCCGCAACCGCATATATTTAAGTTTTGAATGAGTAATTAATAGTAATAGAATTAATAGTAATAGAATTATGGTATGTAATGACATAGTTTTTGTTAGGGTGGCGTTTCTGCGACAACTTAACTACTTTTTATATATACTAAGGTGATATCTGTTCTTTCGGACATGTCTGAAAGAACAGATACTATCGGTGACCATGCAGCTCGTTAGAATGAAATTACAATGAAGTGAACACCCTTAGCTGCTTACAGGCGTTGACATACGCCAGCGGGGACAGATGAAAATGTGTGCCCCGACCGGGACTCGAAACCGGGATCTCCTGCTTACATGGCAGACGCTCTATCCATCTGATGGTAGACAGTGGGCAGGTTTGCCACCCAGAGAGCACTTCACGTTGTTGTTGTTGTTGTGGTCTTCAGTCCTGAGACTGGTTTGATGCAGCTCTCCATGCTACTCTATCCTGTGCAAGCTTCTTCATCTCCCAGTACCTACTGCAACCTACATCCTTCTGAATCTGCTTAGTGTATTCATCTCTTGGTCTCCCTCTACGATTTTTACCCTCCACGCTGCCCTCCAATGCTAAATTTGTGATCCCTTGATGCCTCAAAACATGTCCTACCAACCGATCCCTTCTTCTGGTCAAGTTGTGCCACAAACTTCTCTTCTCCCCAATCCTATTCAATACCTCCTCATTAGTTACGTGATCTACCCACCTTATCTTCAGCATTCTTCTGTAGCACCCCATTTCGAAAGCTTCTATTCTCTTCTTATCCAAACTAGTTATCGTCCATGTCTCACTTCCATACATGGCTACACTCCATACAAATACTTTCAGAAACGACTTCCTGACACCTAAATCTATACTCGATGTTAACAAAATTCTCTTCTTGAGAAACGCTTTCCTTGCCATTGCCAGTCTACATTTTATATCCTCTCTACTTCGACCATCATCTGTTATTTTACTCCCTAAATAGCAAAACTCCTTTACTACTTTAAGTGTCTCATTTCCTAATCTAATTCCCTCAGCATCACCCGACTTAATTAGATTACATTCCATTATCCTTGTTTTGCTTTTGTTGATGTTCATCTTATATCCTCCTTTCAAGACACTGTCCATTCCGTTCAACTGCTCTTCCAAGTCCTTTGCTGTCTCTGACAGAATTACAATATCATCAGCGAACCTCAAAGTTTTTACTTCTTCTCCATGAATTTTAATACCTACTCCGAATTTTTCTTTTGTTTCCTTTACTGCTTGCTCAATATACAGATTGAACAACATCGGGGAGAGGCTACAACCCTGTCTCACTCCTTTCCCAACCACTGCTTCCCTTTCATGCCCCTCGACTCTTATAACTGCCATCTGCTTTCTGTACAAATTGTAAATAGCCTTTCGCTCCCTGTATTTTACCCCTGCCACCTTCAGAATTTGAAAGAGAGTATTCCAGTCAACACTGTCAAAAGCTTTCTCTAAGTCTACAAATGCTAGAAACGTAGGTTTGCCTTTTCTTAACCTTTCTTCCAAGATAAGTCGTAAGGTCAGTATTGCCTCATGTGTTCCAACATTTCTACGGAATCCAAACTGATCTTCCCCGAGGTCGGCTTCTACCAGTTTTTCCATTCGTCTGTAAAGAATTCGCGTTAGTATTTTGCAGCTGTGACTTATTAAGCTGATAGTTCGGTAATTTTCACATCTGTCAACACCTGCTTTCTTTGGGATTGGAATTATTATATTCTTCTTGAAGTCTGAGGGTATTTCGCCTGTCTCATACATCGTGCTCACCAGATGGTAGAGTTTTGTCATGACTGGCTCTCCCGAGGCCATCAGTAGTTCTAATGGAATGTTGTCTACTCCCGGGGCCTTGTTTCGACTCAGGTCTTTCAGTGCTCTGTCAAACTCATCACGCAGTATCTTATCTCCCATTTCGTCTTCATCTACATCCTCTTCCACTTCCATAATATTGTCCTCAAGTACATCACCCTTGTATAAAGCCTCTATATACGCCTTCCACCTTTCTGCCTTCTCTTCTTTGTTTAGAACTGGGTTGCCATCTGAGCTCTTGATATTCATACAAGTGGTTCTCTTCTCTCCAAAGGTGTCTTTAATTTTCCTGTAGGCAGTATCTATCTTACCCCTAGTGAGACAAGCCTCTACATCCTTACATTTGTCCTCTAGCCATCCCTGCTTAGCCATTTTGCACTTCCTGTCGATTTCATTTTTGAGACGTTTGTATTCCTTTTTGCCTGCTTCATTTACTGCATTTTTATATTTTCTCCTTTCATCAATTAAATTCAATATTTGTTCTGTTTCCCAAGGATTTCTATTAGCCCTCGTCTTTTTACCTACTTGATCGTCTGCTGCCTTCACCACTTCATCCCTCAGAGCTACCCATTCTTCTTCTACTGTATTTCTTTCCCCTATTCCTGTCAATTGTTCCCTTATGCTCTTCCTGAAACTCTCTACAACCTCTGGTTCTTTCAGTTTATCCAGGTCCCATCTCCTTAAATTCCCACCTTTTTGCAGTTTCTTCAGTTTCAATCTGCAGTTCATAACCAATAGATTGTGGTCAGAATCCACATCTGCCCCAGGAAATGTCTTACAATTTAAAACCTGGTTCCTAAATCTCTGTCTTACCATTATATAATCTATCTGAAATCTGTCAGTATCTCCAGGCTTCTTCCATGTATACAGCCTCCTTTCATGATTCTTGAACCAAGTGTTAGCTATGATTAAGTTATGCTCTGTGCAAAATTCTACAAGGCGGCTTCCTCTTTCATTCCTTCCCCCCAATCCATATTCACCTACTATGTTTCCTTCTCTCCCTTTTCCTACTGACGAATTCCAGTCACCCATGACTATTAAATTTTCATCTCCCTTCACTACCTGAATAATTTCTTTTATCTCGTCATACATTTCATCTATTTCTTCATCATCTGCAGAGCTATTTGGCATATAAACTTGTACTACTGTAGTAGGCATGGGCTTTGTGTCTATCTTGGCCACAATAATGCGTTCACTATGCTGTTTGTAGTAGTTAACCCGCACTCCTATTTTTTTATTCATTATTAAACCTACTCCTGCATTACCCCTATTTGATTTTGTATTTATAACCCTGTAATCACCTGACCAAAAGTCTAGTTCCTCCTGCCACCGGACTTCACTAATTCCCACTATATCTAACTTTAACCTATCCATTTCCCTTTTCAAATTTTCTAACCTACCTGCCCGATTAAGTGATCTGACATTCCACGCTCCGATCCGTAGAACGCCGGTTTTCTTTCTCCTGATAACAACATCCTCTTGAGTAGTCCCCGCCCGGAGATCCGAATGGGGGACTATTTTACCTCCGGAATATTTTACCCAAGAGGACGCCATCATCATTTAATCATATAGTAGAGCTGCATGTCCTCGGGAAAAATTACGGCTGTAGTTTCCCCTTGCTTTCAGCCGTTCGCAGTACCCGCACAGCAAGGCCGTTTTGGTTAATGTTACAAGACCAGATCAGTCAATCATCCAGACTGTTGCCCTTGCAACTACTGAAAAGGCTGCTGCCCCTCTTCAGGAACCACATGTTTGTCTGGCCTCTCAACAGATACCCCTCCGTTGTGGTTGCACCTACGGTACGGCCATCTGTATCGCTGAGGCACGCAAGCCTCCCCACCAACGGCAAGGTCCATGGTTCATGGGGGGAGCACTTCACAGGCCACACAAAAGACACGGATTAGGCGCAGGTCTCCTGGGTACAGCTACGGCGGTCGTAGCCAGGGGCTGAGGCCAACGCACATCCGCTCTACCCGGGCCCTGCAAGATTCCAAGAATGTCATCAGACTTGAAGTTTTCAACTAACATTGCAACATACGTACTGGGCAAATGCCTTGCTCATTATCCGCAGATGACCCGCGGATATCCGCGCCGGTCGCCATTTTATCCGCCAAGTAACAAATAAGGCGGATATCCGCATCCGCGCAGACCTCTACCTATAGTGTTCAGAGCCATAGCCAGTGAGACATGCGAGATATGGCGACAAAACATGGCTTTTCTACCGACTGATGAAGGGTTCATAAATTTAATGATAGACCAAAGAAAAATATGTTCTGGGAGTCTCCAAATTGTAGCCATTCTCGTTACTCTATTGAAACACGTCGAAAAGCTAAGGCAGAATCTAAAACAGATCGATAAATGCAGAGAGAATAGCATTTCTGGCATTTTATTCTAATAGTGATACTGCTGCTGGTTGTTCATTCATAATGGTGATGTCGAGCAGTCAGTAAGCAGTGGGTCCAGTTTCTAACGCCGTCTACAACCATATGCACACTGAACAATTAGTCCGCCCCGATAGCTGAGTGGTGCCGGTACGGTAGCTCAGCGTGTTCTGTCAGAGGGATCCGTGCTCTCTATAATTAGAAAACTGAGTCAAGGAATCAACGATCGACGTGAACGGATGTCTTGTGACGTCCGCCGAGACCCAACGCAACGAACTATATCGAACAAGAAGAAAGAAAGAAAGAAAGAAAGGGAAAAAGTGGTCAGCACGACGGAATGCCGTGCAAAGGGGCCCGGGTTCGATTCTCGTCGGGGTCGGCTATTTTCTCCCGTAAGGGACTGAGTGTTGTGTTATCACCATCTCATCCCTATCGACGCGCAAGTCGCCAAAGTGGCGTCAACTCAAAAGACTTGCACCAGGCGAATGGTCTACCCGACGGGAGGCCCTAGCCACACGACATGTATTTTTTTTTTTTTTCACTGAACAAATAACAAGATGGATTGTCTTGTGAGGACTGCAACTACTAATCAAAACGAAAACTATTTTTTGTCATTCACAAGTTTATTTATTCCTTTAACTACACGTTTCGACTATTAAACCATCCGTGTGTTAGTTACTGCACGGGGAGAAGCGTAATGCATTTTCACGTCCAAATGCAACTTACATACTGTTTTTTCTGGCACTTGTAAGGCGCAGCATAACATCTAGGACGCTTCGCGTGCTGCTGCAAGAAATCGCCTAAACTCGCCACTGAAAACACTACAAGATTTGCCTTCCACTTGATCATGGTTTATGATTTAACCCTTGAAAAACGTACTGATAGACACAGAATTACATGTGTTCATTGTACTCTGCAAGCCACTGTGCAGTGCATGGAGGTGGATTATTTGCACCAACTGTAGCCATGTCTTGTCCTATTCCGTGTACCATGGAGAGAAGGCGAAAAAATACCTGTGTTGAATTCCTTCAGTGTGGGCTGTCGTGCGTACTGTATAAAAGCTTCAAATGTTGCAATGATACTCTGGAATAGGTCTTCTATGTGGTTCCCTAAAAATGTGAATAGCAAATTTCCGGAACTCGCTCATTCAGTCTGACTCCACTACTGATTTCAAGATTTTGCTCCATATTATAAGACTTCTTAGCTTTACCACGAGGTGTATAAAGTTTGAGACACGTCGCCGAATAAACAAAGTAATCCAGTAATATCAGTGTGTGTCTCTTGTTTGAGAGCATTATTTCGTATTTCTCAAAGAGCTGCCACTCAGTCCACCAAGTGGTGATTCTAGTTGAGTCATCAAGCTGCGATACATCTACGTCTGTATTCCGGAGCCCCCCCTCCCACACCCCTACCCGTGTGGGCTCTAATTTTTCTATTTTTGCTGTCGTTGTCGTTTGGAGAGACGTATGTGGGAGGAAGTAATATGTTGGATGGCCCTTCTTGGAACACAAGTTTTCGGAATTTCGATAGTAAAGGCCAATTCACACTGTCCGTCACGTCATGTCAATTAGCTTAGCTCAATACCGAACGTTAAAAGTCAGGGTTATGAGTTGCCATTCGTGAGAGAGAGAGAGAGAGAGAGAGAGAGAGAGAGAGAGAGAGACACACACACACACACACACACACACACACACACACACACAGTCGGACTGTAGTAGCGGAACTGAGGGATTAACAGCGACAAAGTCTACAGGGTCGCACAAAAGTCATTGGACACTGATTTAAACAAAAGATTGAACATATGTTTCATTACAAACACAACCAGTACTATTATTTTCATGTTCAAACTGTTTTCCTCTTCATTAATAAATCTTTCTAGAACACTATTACATACTACATAGGATAGTGTATCACTGCCCAAACCATGAAATGGGTCGTGTATGTAGTCTTTTACTGCAGCTATGGTCTGAGGCTTTTAAGAATAAACAGAATCTTTGACGATAGCCCGTTGGAAAAAAAATCCATGGGCGTGATACCTGGCGAACGTGGAGGCAAGTCAATATCTGTCATTTGACCTATTCCTTTCTTTGGAAAGTTTGAAATGGCTACTCTTCATCCAATACCTTCTTCCTCCCTCCCCTTGTTCTGTGCCCTCTCTCTCTCTCTCTCTCTCTCTCTCTCTCTCTCCCTCCCTCCCTCTCACTCCCCTTCCCCCCTCTCTCCCGCCCCTCCTGGTTAGAGACCCAGCTGATAATTAATAGACAACAATCGGTGCTGCAAGCGTTTTGTAAGCCACTTGTTTTCATGCTGCTCGCCTTGCCCCTTCCCTCTGCCTCAGTTATGTTAGTCTGATATCAGTTTTTCCTACAGCTTTACGTGGCCGCAGTGGATGGTTGCCACTAGGCATTTTCTTGTTGTTTCCTGTCATTTGTCGCCAGTACTGTAATAGAACAGTAATGGATGTGGTCTCCTGCCAACGAGCAATTATTACCAATTTATTTACCTTTATGGTCGAGTGCCTTTCCTTGCATTAAACGTCGATCCTCCGCGGATCTTTCTGTATTTTTCTACATTTATCTGACGTAGAGCTTCCGACCTTATCTATTAGTGTATATATAGCCTTACGTTTGGTTATGTTCTTCAGTTACGAACACGATGTTGAGTTGGTCTACGAAGTCCTGAATGCAGTCGCCAAATGCTGCTATACTCGTATATTGAGTAAACGACTGTGCAGAACTGTAAGGAATGCCTCCTTCCCTTGCCGTAAACAACGTCCCACCCACGTGTGCCGAGAACGGGAATGGTCGTCTCCGGTCGAGTTTTGATGGCGCCGTTATCTGCGGTGCGTCGCGCAGCTGCTGCTATCTGGTGGCGGCGGCCGGCGGCTCAAGGCCACGCCGCACACTACTCCCTGGCCGCGAGCAACAGGTTGGCCGCCACCTCCCCGCGCCTGCTGCTCGCCGTGCCCCCTCCCTCTGCCTTTGGCGCCTCCTCGCTGGAGCCGCCAGCCCGCCACTCACGCCGCCATTGTTCCGCCGTCGCGGATCCTGAAGTTGAGCGCCCGTGCCTGTGCGCACGCCTCGCATTCAGGCGGCGATGTTTTAACGGCAGACCGTACTCGCAGAGGAGACAAGAGCCGCGCGCCGCTGCACAAACTCGTCCTACCTCGGACACGTTGCGCCGAGTTGTGCCTTCCTGCCAGTGCATATAGCACGGATCTGTTCTATTCCTACCAGCTGTTTTTTCAGTCTGTTGGCGAAAAGTAGCAACTAGCAACGTGTAACTACAGTTGTAACATCTCAGTCCGTTTCGGTCGGAACTTAATGAGTGGCGTAACTTTGCCACCCCCGAACACTCTGCTGCCATCCCATTTTTTTTTTTTTTTTTTTTTTTTTAATGTTCGCCACTGCTTCTTGGCATTTTTATTCGGTTATAGAGATCAGCGCGATTTTACAATTAATTAAAAGCTGTGACAGAAAGAACTTAAAAGTTGAAAGAAGACAACAAACTCGGTTTATTCAATAAACTTTCGTTGGATTGGTTTATTAATCACAACGGAACTGGCCTCATTTCGTAGACAAAAGCAAGATACAACCGTGCTAGTAACCGGGAGAGGTTGGTTTCATCTATCTGCGCTCTTACACACATTCAGGCCCTAATTTCCCCTGATTTTCTTTCATAAAGCTCATCATCATTACTGTCTTCTTGTTATTCTTTTTTACGCTGCCAGCCTCGATCGGTAAAAATTGAATCCTTACAGGATGGCTTTGCCGGCCGTTGGTGGCCGAGCGGTTCTAGGCGCCTCAGTCTGGAACCGCGTGACCGCTACGGTCGGAGGTTCGAATCCTGCCTCGGGCATGAATGAGTGTGCTGTCCTTAGGTTGGTTAGGTTTAAGTAGTTCTAAGTTCTACAGAACTGCTGACCTGAGATGTTAAGTCCCATAGTGCTCAGAGCCATTTGAACCATTTTGTACCAGGATCGCTTTGTTTGTCTGTCTGACTGACTCTTGGCGGTCCTTATTCTCAGAAACTGGCAGAAGTATCAATTGATGTGAAGTTTATGCCACATACTAAAGCTACAGTTCCTTGGTGGTGTGAAAAATTTAAGTTTCTAAGTCTGTTCAATATTTTGATACTTGCAGAAACTAGATGAATTATTTATGTACGTGGCGGGCCTGGTAGTCTAGCAGCAAAGTGCATCTCTGGAAACATAGGGATCGCATATCGCTCCGACCTCGGATTTTTTTCCAGTCTTCGGTTTTGGCTGGCCTTCACGTCTCAACGATGTCAGGAGTGGCAAGAAACAACTAGGGCTCTGATTCCACGTCAAAGTGTAGGTCCCCTTTCCCCTTGGCTGGTCAACTGAGGTAGGTTAGCGGCACACAAGTCGCCGAAGTGGCGTCCAGTAAAGGGCATGCACCAGGCCACGGAGCCTCACGAAATTATTATCTTTATACGTAATTAAGTTTACGGAACCCTCAGAGCGCAAGTTCTGTTCGCAGCTGCCCGGTTGTATTTTATTTTAATGCTTCCTCGTCCCCTTTATGAAAAGACGGAAGTTTTATCCCCAGCATCCTCTTTCTGGTATTGCGTCATTACGGAAGCAATACATATCCGTACAGCTGATAACCTTGTCAACAGGGATGCGGGATTTCAATTGAGTACAGCCTGGAACCCTGCAATTGCTGCTGTTAAATCACGGCGAGAAGGCAAAGAGTTTTCGATAATAGACCCGTCATAACTTTGGCAGCATGCTAGTAAACACATCGTCAGCGCAAGCGCAGAACGGCCGCGCTGCGTTTCCCGGCGCCATCTATCTGCAAATTTTTGCGCGTACATGGTTCCCGCGCCTGCGCAATCTTCACGGGCGTGCTCTATATACAGTGGCGTCGACATGCGGATCTTGTCAGTCGTAGCCAGCCACCAGCGAGGTTCAACCACCTGATGATGTCTGACAGTTGCTCCGAAGAAATATTGTGGGATTTTCACGTCACCCGGCGGTACACCCGTGAAGACTATTTACAACATAGCCGCCGGGAAAGCTCGAAGAGTCAAAATAAAGTTCTTATTGTAGCTGTAGACAACGCTCGGCCAATCAAGAAAAAACACACGCATAAGTAATCAGAGGACACGAAATGAAGAATAAAAGTACCTAATTGAGGGCGAGCGAGAGATACGCTGTGCAATGATGACACATTGCGGCGGCAAGGAGGAGTCGGTGGCCGGGTTCGGTTGCAATTACGAGGTGCCATCGCAGTTCTCGATGACGTGATTATTGCAATGAGCTAACAACAAGAGCGATAACTTTTTCTGCGACTACCTGGCAATCTGTTACCGGCCCTTATCGTGCACTTACCACTCAGTTTAAACTTGCTCGTTGTGGGGACCGATTGTACCAGACACAGAAATGCGTCTTAACGTGAGAACAGCTCCAGTCCGAATGAAGATGAGCTGTTGCTGTGGGTTTTACTCAACTCCTCGAGTATCGAAGAAAACGGCCGACTGCGTAGAGGATAGTACTTTCCACACCGAACCTACTGTGCTTGTTTGCACAGTTTTGGGAAGGTTGCTGACTTGCATTAGGTGCCGAGAAAGTTCTAACGGCCAGACCCGCTTCTCTGGCTCCTGTGTGGTGTATTCATGCGCGAACGACTGTTCAGACTGGGCACAAAGGGCTCCCTTACGACGGAAAGACACACAGAATTACATGTGCGTATGTCCAAAATAAGACACCACACATGTAACTGTATAGATACGCCTCAATGGGCATGCAACTGTTTCAGTGCAGATGCACACATTGTTCGTCTCCTCACAGTGAGGTTGCGAGCAGCGGGGAAAGTGGACGGCGTCTCAACAGTAGTGGTGAGCAGCACTAGGGAATTTGAGTCGGAAGGGAAGCGTGTCCGGATGGCCGACGCGGTTAAGGCAACCGCTCTAGAGCAGGGGTTCCAAGACGGTAGCACGTAAGGAAATTTCAGATTATTCACGTAAAAGTGAACAAAACGCTTGTATCAGTAAGAAAAATTATCCTGTAACGTTACTTTATCTGTAAAGTTAAATGGTAGTGAGAAAACTGACTTCTAAAAATGGCATCTGTATGATATTAGAGAAAATGAAGTTTCCGCAGGTGGTCTGTTTTTAACTGTACGCAGGACGTAGGAAGATAGGATTGTACCCTCCCCACCACCCATCCCTTTATTAGTCGTCACTGCCTTGGTTGGGAATGATTTGTTTTGACGTTGGTGATATATTTATGGGGTCTTCTCTGTGGTTATTACAAAGTTTTCGTGTCTCCTTTGCAACTGCGGCCAACTTCCGCAGTGTGCTAATGAGTGGCGGTGCAGAAGTCAGTACACAGTGAAAATTTTATTGTTTGTTGCTGTTCCTCGTTGGGCGTTACGTTAAATGGCTTCGTGACCGAGGTAGAAAGCTTGCAACCCCTGCGACAGCGGCAATCGGTCGCTCCAAGTTCCGCACAACGCCCTCCTCCCTACCTCACGGTTCGTTAAAAAATGGACTAGCTATCATGGTACGCCCAAATTTCTGAAAATGCCAGGTGGTACACAGTGACGGTGTCTGGGAACCCCTGTCTAGAAAAGTGGAGCATCCGGGTTACAATCCCGGTCCGCTCACAAATTTTCAACGCCCAAAGCAGCTACGTCATACAGATTTCCTTTTAGTTAGGAAAAGAGCGAGTTGCTCAAAATAACATTTCTGAATTAACTGCAGTTACGGCCAGCAAAAAATAATGGCTATACCAGCGCATCAAGCCGGTCGGTGTGGCCGAGCGGTTCTAGGCGCTTCAGTCCGGAACCGCACTGCTGCTACGGCCGCAGGTTCGAATCCTGCCTTGGGCGTGGATGTGTGTGATGTCCTTAGGCTAGTTAGGTTTAAGTAGTTGTAAGTCTAGGGGACTGTTGACCTCAGATGTTAAGTCCCATAGTGCTTAGAGCCATTTGAACCAGCGCATCATTACTGGTCATTTGGAATCTCGCGTTCGTCCAGGCAACACATACAGAATCAGTAAACAAATTATGTGCAAAAATTAATACTACGGACAGCCTGTGGCTGGTGTCAATATAGCTTCCCACCCTGCAGTGGGTGGCATCTCAGGAACGCTAGTGTGTTTTATTTTCAATAGACATATTTCCATTAAGTTCTGTAATTTTTAATTACGTAAGTAATTTACGTTAGAATGTGCTGAGAATTTTACACAGTAAAGTTATTATTCAAAAATAATTACATACTTATGCATGCCCTATTCCTGTTTTGATCCGATAAAACCACCTTACATTTGGCAAGTAAATGGGATGCAGATAATGTCTGAAGTAGAAGCACTCGCTAGTACTTACCTTTCATACCACTGTCCTTCGTTTCGCTGCGACGGGGATGCGCGAACATATCACGTTGCAGTTCGTTGTGGCGCTAGCAATCGACCAACTTGACCGAGAAAGCTTTCTCTACTCATGGAGGCTACCGGCTGGACCTGCAGCATGGTGCGCCCAGCAGCGTGTAATATAACACGAGTAGTTGGAGGCTGTAGGCGGGAGCTCGCGTTTCTCTCGCGTGTAGAGAAGGTGGCTTCCGGAGGAGTTGTGGCCGAACACCGGAGTACAGCCCACCT
Source organism: Schistocerca serialis cubense (assembly GCF_023864345.2). Lineage (NCBI taxonomy): Eukaryota > Metazoa > Arthropoda > Insecta > Orthoptera > Acrididae > Schistocerca > Schistocerca serialis. Next base: position 942,922,681 of record NC_064638.1, read on the forward strand.
AACGAGGCTTCTCCTAACGTAAGCAGGTAATCTCTTATACATATTCTCTGCGCTTCGGCTGATTACTCGGCTCTGGTGTCTCAATATCGAAAAAGAATGAGATCATAGTTTACCCTCGTCCATTCGCAGGCGAAAAGTCACCATGTCTTTAGACTACACAATCGGTCATCAGCAAGAATCGTAAGAATCGAGCAGTAAACTATCGGATAAAAAGTAGACAGTAATATGGAGTTTGTCCACCTTTCCCCTACATGACCGCTTGAACTCTGCTGGGGAAGCTTCCAGTGAGGTGTCGAGAAGTCTGCGGAGGAATGGCAACGTATTCATCCTCAAGAACAGAACTCGGGGAAGATAGTACGGTGAAAGCTGGGGCTAGAGCAGAGTAGAGTTGTAACTCAGCCCAAAAGTGTTCCATCTGGTCCAGGTCGGGACTCTGCTGGACAGGCCAGTCCTTTTCAGGAATGTTATTGTCCACAAACTATTGCCCCACACAACTGCTTCACGACGGGTTACATTGCTATACGCAATCAATCACGGTCACCGAACTGTTCCTCTGCTGTACGCACTACGCAGTGCTATAAAATGTGTTCATAACCTTCGGGATTTAGCATTTTCTTAAGCACAGTGAAGGGACACACGCTGCCCACGAAAAACTCCCCCATGTCGCAACACCACCGTGGTCCATACGTCACTGTTCTCCTTGCACATGACATTTAACGTTCTCTAGACATACGAGGTGCGGCTAGAAAAAAACCGGACTGATGCTGGAAAAAACATTTATTTACAATTTCATGTTATCTCCTTCAATGTACTCTCCTCCTCGGTCTCTACACCGCTCCATACGAATTTTCCACTGTTCATAGCAATGCTGCAGATCATTTTCGGTAAGACCATACATTACTTCCGTCGCTTTTTCTTTTACTGCTTCAACAGTCTCAAATCTAGTTCCTTTCAAAGCTGACTTTACTTTAGGGAAAAGAAAAAAGTCACAGGGGGCCAAATCAGGTGAGTAGGGTGGATGATCTAAGATGGGAATGTTGTGTTTTGCCAAAAACGTCTTCACTGACAACGCACTGTGAGCTGGGGCATTGTCTTGGTGAAGGATCCATGACTTTTTTCTCCACAAATCGTTCCGTTTTCTCCGTACTCGCTCACGTAGGGTAGCCAGGACGCTAATGTAGTAATGCTGATTCACTGTTTGTCCCTCTGGTACCCAATCAATGTGCACAATCCCTTTGATGTCAAAAAAAAACAATCATCATTGCCTTGAATTTCGATTTTGACATTCGTGCTTTCTTTTGTCGTGGAAAACCAGGAGTTTTCCAATGCATCGATTGGCGTTTAGTTTCGGGATCGTAAGTAAAAAACCACGATTCATCGCAAGTAATAACATTTTGTAAGAAGGTGGGATCACTTTCAATGTTTTCCAGGATGTCAGAACAAATCATTCTTCGGCGTTCCTTCTGTTCAATTGTGAGACACTTTGGAACCATTTTTGAACACACTTTGTTCATGTTGAAACTTTCATGAAGAATCTGCCTAACACTTTCCTTGTCAACTCCTGTTAACTCAGACACTGCTCTGATTGTTAAACGGCGATCTTGTCAAACAAGTTTACCGATTTTTTCAATGTTTGCATCAGTTTTTGCTGACAATGGTCTGCCAGTGCGAGTGTCATCACTGATGTCTTCGCGGCCATCTTTAAATCGTTTAAACCACTCAAACACTTGTGTTCGCGATAAACAATCATCGCCGTACACTTGTTGTAACATTACAAACGTTTCACTTGCAGATTTTCCTAGTTTGAAACAAAATTTGATGTTAACACACTGTTCTTTCTGTACACTCAACATTTTCCGACGCACAGACAAAACGTCAACTACTTAAAACAGACGCCACGGGCAGACTGAGTGCAGGAGGCAGATGAAACTCGAGCAGTAGGCGGAGCGAGAGTCACGTGACAGGCCCCGCGACTTTCAGCCTTATTGCATTCGTTTTATTGTTTCACCAGTACTAGTCCGGTTTTTTTCTAGCCACACCTCGTACGTCAAACTCGGATCTTCCTTCGAATTACCACAGGGTATAGCGCGATTCATCACTCCACATCGCTCGTTTCCAGTAATCCATTGTTGCTTAGGACTAACTAAAGAAATGTGTGGCTTATGAGGAGCCCATTTTGGATGGGAATAGTCATGCAAACATTTAAAACATAAATTCTTATCGCACTATGGACAAAATAACGCGGATGATGATTTAAGCGAAAGTAGATATTATAAGTAACACGAAATTCGAGCGAAGCGAGAAGTAGAAATAATGAATGCAATAACATGGACGAAAATGTAATACGATAAAACGGAAGAAATTAAATCGAAGTTAAAATAACAACAATCAAAATCTCATAAACGAAGATTCCAGGTGGAAAAAAGACTAATCGGAAGAAAACTAAGAGCAAATGATGTATTTCATATGATAGGTAATTTGACGTGGCAAAGGAAAAGAAAAAAACTATATTAAACCAAGTAACTGAATAAAAATGAGAACAGTCATTTCGATAAAGATTTTTTTACTAGGCTAGATTCGAAACGACAACCTTTTGCTTATTAAGTTAGTACCTTAACCATCAGGCTATTCAAGCAGTCTTAACTGTTACTATTTTTAAACCTATAGCGCGTCACGCGAAATACTTTTTTTCTCGATTAGTCGCAAACTAGGGCCCACCAGGGTGAATGGCTGTAGGGTGTCTTTGACCTACATCGCCGCATAAATAGTTTCAAAAAGTCGATCTCAGTGCTGGGGACCTCTGCTTGCTAGCTGAACTGCGCTGGCGCCCTGTTATGCTGTAGGGGCACACCGGGGCAGTGGCCGGTCCCGAAATGGAGCGTGTCAGTCGGGCGCCGCCGTGACCTTAGGGCGGGGTCACGCGCCGGACTCTGTTCCGTGTCTGCCTGCAGGAGAAGTGCCAACATCTGCCACTGCAAAATATCTAAACTTATTGCAATACCTTAAACAGCAGCTAGGGTCTAATCCTTCCCGCATAAAATTGCCGCTACCAAGACACTGCAGCTCCTTTCAGAAAGAACCGGACTCGAAATCCTCTCCGTGGTTTCCTTCACCAGAAACGAACAATTTCCCCATCCACATTTAATACCAGCCTAGGTTTTCAGATACGTCGGTGTACTTCAGAATTTAAAATCTAACCAATCTTTTTTGTTACAGGCGGCTAGCGTTGAAAAATTCTACTAATTTGAGGGTATCGAAAGATGTACTTCTCTCTCTCTCTCTCTCTCTCTCTCTCTCTCTCTCTCTCTCTCTCTCTTTCTCTCTCTCTCTCTCACCATATCGGACTCGAGAGTCCATTACCGCAGCAACGTATTTTCGCCGTCTGTCCCTGTCTTGGGCTATTTCCTTCCATTCACCTTCAATACGTAGGTTCCTCAAATCAGCCTTCACATTGTCCTCCCATCTACGCCTCGGTCTCCCCACAGGACGTTTTCCCTCTAAGTGCCCTACCAGTACTCTGCGCGCTGCCCTGCCCTCATCCATTCGAGCTACGCGACCCGCCCATCGCAGCCTACGTGATTTATTAATACTGATTATGTCAGGGCTTGAATATAGTTCGTGAACCTCTTCGTTATGCAGTTTTCGTCACTCTCCGCTAATGTCATCCCTTTTTGTTCCGGAAATTTTCCTCAAAATTTTGTTTTCAAATACTCAAAACGACTTTTCATTTTGCACAGTGAGAGACCAAATCTCACACCCATACAGCATAACTGGTAGAATAATAGTTTTGTATATTCTAATATTTAAATTCCTAGACAATATCCGTGATGAAAGTAATCTATTTAGTGAGAAGTAGCACGCATTTCCCGCCCGTAATCTCTTCTTCAGTTCGGATTCAATCTAATTTATCGAAGTGATGTTCACGCCTAGATACTTAAATGTGTTCACTTTTTCAAACTGCGTGTCTCCAACTCTTAACATTTCCTGATCTACTGCTGTTGGCATTCTAGTAGTAACCAGGTATTTAGTTTCGTCTTCACTTATCCTTAGACCTACATCTTCACTAGCCTCGATTAACGCATTCGCATTTGCTGTCAGATTCTTTCCTATCGCTAATGATGTTTAGATCATCTGCATACCTTAATATTTCCATTTAACTCCACACCCTCTGAATTATCTGCTGCCATTCGTACATATATTCTAGGACTAAATTAAAAAGTAGCGGAGACAGGGCATCTCCCTGCTTAAGTCCGTTCTTTATTACAAATTCTTCTGACTACAGTTTCCCCACGCGTACTCTACCTTTTGTCTTTTTCAAATTCGCTTCTATAAGTCTAACATACTTCTTTGGTATTCAAAGTTCCAAAAGAATTCTGTACAATTTTGATTGCAGTACTGAATGGTATGCTTTTGTAAAATCTATGAAAAGATTATGAACTGGTTTATTGTATTCCCATTTGTTTTCCAAAATTTGACGCAGGATGAATATTTGACCTATAGTTGATCTGTTCCTCCGAAAGCCAGATTGGTAATCCCCCCGGGTCGTTTATTAGCGCAACTAAATTGTGAATTTCCTAAAAAATATTAGCTGTGCTTAGGATTACAGGCGTCGGCGGAAGACAGTCCTGATCTGCAGTTCAGTAAGGATTAGTCTAGCACGTAATCACTTAGTTTTCGAAGGACGGTATGCCGGAAACAAGTACGTAGTTCATTATGTACCACTGGAAGATATTATCTGCTACATAATTTTAATTTTTGTCTTTGAATTAAATCAAACGCAACACTGAATAACTTGAAGCACACTCGTTCCAGCTGACCTTTCAATTCCTGTTTTCAATATTCTAGCAATAAAAATAACGATTTCCTGTTAACCAGAACTGAGCAATGGTAGCAAAAACAGCTCTTACTTTACCGGAAGCTGAGTGGATATTTTCCGTTGACCATTACTGATAAGCACGCCATCTGCGAAATGTACAAATAAATAAGATTATCGGGCAAGAGATGGGGAGTTTTATTATGACTGGAAATGTCGTATTAGGACTATAACATTTCTCAGTCCGGAGGCAGTAAAAGTAAAATGATTATTAGCCATATTAGCAGATTAGTGTTCAGTGGCTGTTATTTACAAACATTATTAAATAAAGTATCGCTAATGTGTTGATTTCTCAAGGTCTTCACAGGTTCTTAGCATATACCTTGTAAGTAGGCTGTTTAGGTTTTTTTATTGGTAACGCCACCTCTGTATGAAAATCACTGGCTGTGCTGTGCGCAGTCTGTGTCTAGTTTGTATTGTTGTCTGCCATTGTTGTGTTGGGCAGCGGCAGCTGGATGTGAACAGTGCGTAGCGTTGCGCAGTTGGAGGTGAGCCGCCAGCAGTGGTGGACGTGGGGGGAGAGATGGCGGAGATTTGTAATTTGTCATGAATTGCTATATTTATATATGATGATATCAAGGTAAATACATTGGTTGTTCTCTATCAAAATCTTTCATTTGCTAACTATGCCTTTCAGTAGTTAGTGCCTTCAGTACTTTGAATCTTTTATTTAGCTGGCAGTAGTGGCGCTCGCTGTATTGCAGTAGCTTGAGTAGCGAAGATTTTTGTGAGGTAAGTGATTTGTGAAACTTATAGGTTAATGTTAGTTAGGGCCATTCTTTTGTAGGGATTTTTGAAAGTCAGATTGCGTTGCGCTAAAAAAAATATTGTGTATCAGTTTAAGGACAGTCGTGTATAAATTGTTCAAAGGGGACGTTTCAACCTCTTGCATGAAGGTCCACTGGATGCATATGTTCTGGACCTAAGGAAGGCACTGCGAATCAACAAAGTAGCGATAATCTAATTAACAGGTTTGGTCGCGTAAATAATACTTAAATGGTTGTATGCATATATAGAAATAATCAGCAACCAGTTGCATAAATGAAATTTTACTTCTTTAAATAGTTTTAAGCACTTTCTGCCCTTCTTCAGAATATAGCTATCGCATTATTTGCGAGTGTCAGCAGTAAGATGGATGCAGCATACTCTTGTGGTCGTGTCAGTTGTATGCTTTGCTGCCTGACAACGAGCGCTAGTGCCTCTAGTAAACTCTTGCATCAGGGACAGAAGGAAGTTGGCTGCCCGGCGGAGTAAAAAGAGGGAAGCACAGAATCCCACCAACCAAATACAAGTATTGCCTGTATTCTGATTTGGATTCTACAGTAGTAGCTCTGCTTGTATGACTTTCTTGGGACTATGTGGACGTCCTGCCAGCAGTTTTCAGTAGAGTCCCAAACATGTGTAAAGGTCTCGTACGGACGTACCTTTTTCAGCGGACGTATAGCAATTGGTTCAGTTGTATACGCTGTAGATACAGGCTAAGTACCAGTGCTCCATTACGAAGACGGACAGTGGCGGAGAAGGAGAAGGAGCAGGCGCAATTGCAAGGGGGCAGGGGATCATGACCCATCCCCCCCTCCCCCCCCCCCCCTCAAAAAAAAAGTAGCTAGAAGAGTTCTATTTTTACGTACACCAGTTTCCAAATTTCAAAGAACTTTCAGAAAATACGGTATCGTGAAAACTAAGAGTGTCGGAAATTCCAAGTAAGTGACAGAAATAACAAGCTGCATTTAACGTAGGGTACTTCGCAGTTCCTTGCGTGTAGGTCTGCCCACTTTCCATACACGCAAAGGCACATATTCGTAGGCTCACCGCGGTTGATGCCAACAACAAAACTGACGCCGTTCGTGACTGGAACCGATAAACAGGAAGTTGGTTCAGGGAAGATGGAAAACGAAAGGACCTTTCACTAACAAAACATACAAAAAAGCAGTAAATTGACTTTCCAAACTTAGGCAGAAACAGCATTCCTCGCATTTACCCACTCGCACACCTCTGCTCATTAAAAAAAAATAAAAATAAAAAATGTTCAAATGTGTGTAAATCTTATGGGACTTAACTGCTAAGGTCATCAGTCCCTAAGCTTACACACCACTTAATCTAAATATCCTAACACACCCATGCCCGAGGGAGGACTCGAACCTCCGCCGGGACCAGCCGCACGGTCCATGACTGCAGCGCCTTAGACTGCTTTTTTATTTTTTTCCGGCTAATCCCGCGCGGCTCTGCTCATAATCGCAGCGCTAGTAGTAGTGACTGTACACTTCAATCTTACATTGTGTAAATTACGACATTTTCAATTGACCTGTCACGCGGACTTCTCAAATTCTCGGATGAATGCTTTGCCAATGCTATATTTTTCGTAGTTCCAGTTTCTCGGACGATATGTTAAAAGCGATCTACTGGGTACCGATGTAAACAAAATTTTATTACTATATTAAAACATTTTACGTGTTTCCTAGTAATAAAATAATTGACTGTATTAACACTTCATGTATACTCCATCATTATGATTAGAAGCTTAGGCATGTGTAGCACATTGAAAGCGGAGGCGGAAGCAAATGTATTTCGGGTGAGGCAGGGGGGAGGAGGAATTGGGAGAGACAGTAACAAACTGCGATCCCCTCCCCCCGAAAACCGAACTCTGGGCTCACACCTGGGAAGAGCAATACGCCAGACCTCCCGCTCGCTACAGTTTTTGCGTGTCAGGCCGCGCTGCCCACGTGTGAGGCCGGGCCAGCTTATTTGCGTCGCGCCGGTGGCGCCTCTGGCGGTCCCCCACGCAGATAGTCGCTGCTCCACGCCACTACCTCACACCCCATTGTCAGTCAGTCACACGCGGTCGCCTTAACTTCCACAAATGCTGCGCGTCTTACAATTAGTCGACCGCAACATTGTTGCGCCTGGGAGTGAGCGCGCTTCTTACAATCATTCATAGTACAATGCGCTTTTCTTAGTTATCATCGTACATGTTTACAATCACAATCACCGCGTGTTTCCGATGACGTGCAATAATATCGTGGTTGGGTAGCACCTCGTTACAAGCCTTCTCGCCTCCGGGCTGTCACATGTTTTGGTTACTCTTCTAAAAACTTATCGCCTGTCTTAATAACCTTTTTCCAACAACCTAACGCTTTTCGAGTATCCGCCTTTCAAAGGCTACAAATACATCACGAAACTGGTATCAGAAGACATAAAAATATGGTACATTTCACAATTGATAAGAGACATAGTACAAAGACTAGAATAAGACTTACCAGTGTTAAGTCAGTCACATAAAATTATTCACTAGATACTTTCTATCGCGCCAACATTCTCGATCACGAGACAAGTACAAACTGCTACCAAGGTAAAATACTGGAAGCCAAGTGGAGTAAACCGCTAGGCGGCGCTTTTTTGACATATTAAAAAAAAATCCCGTAAAACTGTTTGTAATACTGTGACTACAAATGGTTATAAAATGGCATATCTAAATAAAATAACGCGAAAGCGTTGTGAAATAGCTATAGCAGCGATGTTGCCAGTAGTTTTCAGCTTGTGCCATGCAGCGTGAAGCGCTAATTACGTCCGCTTCTGCATCGTGTTAAGTTTCCGCGTCAGACTCAGTTCCGTAATCTGATATTCCCTTACTCCCATGCTCAATTGTTCAGCGGAACAATTGCCAGATTCGAATTTCGGCTGAGGCAGCGATTTAATTTCCTATTGACAGCGACACAGTTAGGGCAATTTTCCACGAGTTCCCCGAGGTAGAGGTTTCGCCTTTATCAGTCTTGTTTATTAACAGTATCATGCCTGTAATGCCGGTACACATTTAAGACCGCGGCACAGTGCTTTGTCACTTCCCTAGGGGAGCTAAGCAATATGGTGCAGCCGATTGACAAGTAGACTAATGCCCGGTAATTCGTTTTCGGCAGCAGCGAGAACGTTGCAAGTGCCAGGTCTTGCCACATGACATTATCCGCCTGATCAGTCAGATTACTCACATTTGAGTCTGCATCTGAGGATTGATTGCCTAAAAAGGACAGTTTTCTGAGTTGTTGTAAACCCGAAAAAGCTGTGTCCTTCCGATATCCCTCGTCGGTACAGGAGACAAATATTGGTTACTCTGGACCATTAGTCCAGTTTAAAATTGCCTCATGCTTTCTGTAGGAATTAACTGACCCGTAGCGATTGACAAATCTTATTATTGTAGTACGGAAAGCTATAGGAATATGCAGGTACTCCCGTAAGTGAGCGAGAAGTTAAAGATTTAAATGTACTGCGCTCACTGTGGGTTTTGGTAGAACTGAACAGCGTTTGAACTAGTACTTGCATTCCAGGCTCCTCCCTCTGCCGCAAACGCGATTTTCAGCTGATCAGAAACAAAGATGCTTTTTAACATCCTAGTTACTACTTGTATGTGGTTTCCGTTACTGTGTGCGCCTGCTTATCTGAGTGGTAATGTGCTTGCCTCCCATGCAGCGGGCCCGCGTTTGACTCTCGGCCGGGTTGGAGATTTTTCTCTTGAGTTGTCCTCATCATTGTTTCATCCTCGTCACCGGCACGCAAGTCGACCAATGTGGGGCCTACTGAAATAAGACTTGCACGTGGCGGCCGAACTTCCCCCGGCCAACCATGCCATACGCTCATTTCATTTCAGTTACTGTAAAAGTTTCATGTTACAAGACCGCAGATACCAGAGGATAACACCCACTCCTGCAGTATGAGTGGCTCTGGGACGTAACACTTACAAGCAAGTCATTACCGTGGGGAAATTGAGACTAGTCAACATTACAGCGAAAAGAAATAAAAATTAGGACTATATTGTCTTACCCAACACTCCATGAGCGGTTACTGAGCTCCATTAAAGATTCAGAGAATCTGAGACGATGATGATGAAAGTGTTGCGTACCAGAGACTGAGATGTGGGGGAACTCTTGCAAATATGGAATGTATTTTTTTCTGGAGTTAAAGATGGGAAATATTTTGAGATATGTTTACAGATATATGTATTTTATCTTAAGGAATGAGAGATCGAAAATTCACTATAAACATGATAAATCTGTATGTAATTGTAAATGTAACTGGCCAAATAGCTGGACAGCTAGAAGCCGGATAAGTAAGAAAAACCTAAAGGATTTTATGGATGAATTATCTGTATTTAGTTTGTTTTGTTTTGTAATGAATCTACTCTTATTTCAGGGTTCCCTAGTAGAGTAATCGCTCCTGTACTTTTTTCAAAAATCTAATCAATCCGATTCCTGTTGGTACAAGATGAATTCCCTCTTCGCCATCTTCACCTTTCTTACGCGCAACTCAATAGCTCTCTTGTTTGTCAGGAGAAGCAAAAAAGAAGCCTGTTCTGATCTGTGAAACGATCGACCTGAATAATACATTTATTTTTGAGGAGTGTTTTGATATAGACATGGTCTTGCTGTGTTTGGAGTGCTAGTTACACAGTGAACTGAGCATGGCGGAAGTGTGACGCCTGGAGCGCCTTGTGTAATTAGAGTTTAGGAATTAGAACGCGAGCAGATGGCTACGTGCAGCGTTCCAACGTAGGAACGAGTTAGGTAGAAAAAAGCTTGATAAGATGGACCATTTCTGTAGTTTAATGTTTCGTAGGCAACGATGTTCACAATAAAGCGCGCTAGTTCAGGGAAACAACAGCGTAGAGTAAGTGGCTCATTACATCTAAACCCACCAGTCTTAATGGTGCCAGCATGTGAGGAAGGCGGAAGAAAGGGACTCCAATATCGACCATTAAGAAAGGAAGACTGTATCATCTGCTACATGGAAACTCTGCAAATAACTGCCTGGCAGAAGTTGATGAACAATTTCATTAGGGAAAGGAAGCTCATTAAATACTGCTGAGTAGTGATGATGATGATGATTATTATTGGAATGAATGCTCATGCATTTAGAGTAATCGCCGCCGCTGCTTCATTTGTGTTTCTTTATTTCCTTTTTCATTGTAACAGCATTTACTTTGCGATTTTAAGATTAGAAGCCCAACGAACAATTCAGGCGTTCGCAATGAGGCTTATTGTTACAAGGTATTGTTTGTATGGATTGCTATCCTTTATCGAGTTGTTCGAGTTTCATCATCACAAGATACTTTCAAGAGACTCAAATTTATAATTCAGTTTGAAGATGTGAAGACACCGAGCCACAGCAATCTCGATATATACCGGGTGATCAAAAAGTCAGTATAAATTTGAAAACTTAATAAACCACGGAATAATGTAGATACAGAGGTAAAAATTGACACACATGCTTGGAATGACATGGGGTTTTATTAGAACAAAAAAAAAAAACCATATTGCTAGACGCGTGAAAGATCTCTTGTGCGCATCGTTTGGTGGTGATAGTGTGCTCAGCCGCCACTTTAGTAATGGTTGGCCTCCCAGGTCCCCAGACCTCAGTCCGTGCGATTATTGGCTTTGGGGTTACCTGAAGTCGCAAGTGTATCATTATCGACCGACATCTCTAGGGATGCTGAAAGACAACATCCGACGCCAATGCATCACCATAACTCCGGACATGCTTTACAGTGCTGTTCACAACATTATTCCTCGACTACAGCTATTGTTAAGGAGTGATGGTGAAAATATTGAGCATTTCCTGTAAAGAACATCATCTTTGCTTTGTCTTACTTTATGATAATTATTGCTATTCTGATCAGATGATGAAGCGCGATCTGTCGGACAATTTTTGAACTTTTGTATTTTTTGGTTCTAAAAAAACCCCATGTCATTCCAAGCATGTGTGTCAATTTGTACTTATGTTTCTACATTATTCCGTGATTTATTCAGTTTTCAAATTTATACTGACCTTTTGATCACCCGGTACTTGGGGACTCCACAGGTGTAAAGGTACAACAGATACCCGAAGAAGAAACGGTCTGTAGTCATTTTATTGTAACTGGTTGTTCGCCCACAGTGTCGATTTCGTGATAGGTTATTATTTACCAGTAAACCCCCCATTCTTCAAAGAAACGAACTGCCATGCATAAAACAGATACAAACATCTGATTACTTAGTAAGTGAGCTAACTTGTTTAACAAGCATGTAAGCGAGAAACGGTTTAGAAAAGGTTTGAAATTATGGTTGACGTTGGTTGGAAGTCCCTAAGTGCTATTACTCTCAAATAGGTGATGAATGGAGTCCCGACACCACTCACCACGCACTGCAGTGAGAGCATGCCGCCTTGACACCTCCTCGGCATCCTAATGAGCACTTAGCTCGGGGTGGGGGAGAAGTATTGAGTCAGTCGACCGTAAACAACAGCCCTGTCCAATTGAGGCGTGGTGCTAATGTTCCTGCGGCAATTACTCTTTCCGCCTCCGCGCCGAGCGAGCAAATGAGTATAATACCGCACGTGTGTGGCTGGACAGGGGCGCCTCTGGCGGCCTCTGTGTCAAGCAGCCGCTGTGACGTCACAGTTACTTGCTATACAGGTTGCGGGCCGCCTGCCAATAGGAGCGCCCCACTGTCTGATCGCCGGCGCAGGTCCGGGAGGACAAGTTTCCTGTTCACCCGTGTCTGCCAGCTCAGAGACTCCATCATGCGCCAAATGACAATAACAATCTCTGCATCGTGCTTGGTGTCAGACACACCGCTGTCGAACGGGTACTGAACCGCAGGAGGAGGCGGTTAAGTATAATAATTTCCAAAATTTTCACCTATCATTCGGAAACTGAAGCAGCATGAAAGCTAAGAGTAGCGAAAATGGCGCCGAATCTAAAGACTTGCTTTCCAGTTTCTACACTTAAATTACCAAAATTTTACCAGTCTCTGCGTCAGTGACCTGCATTAAAACACCAAACTTATATGGTTAACCATCCGTTGTGTGGGTACGTTAAGCTCGGTGCGCTCCTTAATGGTATTCGCCAGGAGTACTTTCTGCCTCCTCCCCCCCCCCCCCCCATCTCTCTCTCTCTCTCTCTCTCTCTCTCTCTCTCTCTCTCTCTCTCTCTCTCTCTCATAATCTTCACTAAGAACAGTAGCACCTGCCACACCTCATATGCAAGCCATCGTTGTGGTTCAAATGGCTCTGAGCACTATGGGACTTAACATCTGAGGTCATCAGTCCCCTAGAACTTAGAAGTAATTAACCCTAACTAACCTAAGGACATCACATACATCCATGCCCGAGGCAGGATTCGAAGCTGCAACCGTAGCGGTCGCGCGGTTCCAGACTGAAGTGCCTAGAACCGCTCGGCCACTCCGACCGGCCATCTTTGTGGTCTCGGCTGAAGTGGGAATGTTTACCATCCATAATAATTTTCTTTCATATGCTAGTACGCACTTTTTGAAAGCTACTGTCCCTTAAAAAATGCTGCACTCATGATCCCTAATTTAAAAAAAATATTAGTCCGATGTACCATGAAAAATCGTTAACCAGTAAAAAAAAAAAAAAAAAAATACGAAAGTAGGTTGTTTCCAACTGCCGCCGAACTAGAGGTATGTCAGCAGAATACACGACTTTGCCGTTACTTTCCTCTGGACTGTCTTTCCGTTCCTTTTACTTCTTGTACAAATAATTAAGCTAATAAATAAATGTACCAAAATAATTGCGGTACAGTCCATTTAGCACCAGAAAAGAATCTTACAAGCATTTTCTAAATGTACTGACGGAAAAAACACACAACACAACACAACAAAACACAAAAATGTGGAGTAATGAAATTTTGGGAGACAATTTGTCTAGGTAACATATGTAAGTGATTAACATCGCAAGATCACAGGTTAATGCAAGCGCGAGATACGCCATTGCAAATGTGAAATACTGGTACACTAATAACCGATGTACCCGCTAGAAAGTTGAATGCATCCATGAAAACGTGCATGCACTGTGTTGTACTGGTATCAGTTTGTGGAATGGAGTCCCCTGCCTGTTGCACATCTACATTTACATGCATACTCCGCAATCTACCATACGGTGCGTGGCGGAGGGTACCTCGTACAACAACTAGCATCTTCTCTCCCTGTTCCACTCCCAAACAGAACGAGGGAAAAATGACTGCCTATATGCCTCTGTACGAGCCCTAATCTCTCTTATCTTTGTGGTCTCTCCGCGAAATATAAGTTGGCGGCAGTAAAATTGTACTGCAGTCAGCCTCAAATGCTGATTCTCTAAATTTCCTCAGTAGCGATTCACGAAAAGAACGCCTCCTTTCCTCTAGAGACTCCCACCCGAGCTCCTGAAGCATTTCCGTAACACTCGCGTGATGATCAAACCTACCAGTAACAAATCTAGCAGCCCGCCTCTGAATTGCTTCTATGTCCTCCCACAATCCGACTTGGTAGGGATCCCAAACGCTCGAGCAGTACTCTAAGAATAGGTCGTATTAGTGTTTTATAAGCGGTCTCCTTTACAGATGAACCACATCTTCCCAAAATTCTACCAATGAACCGTAGACGACTGTCCGCCTTCCCCATATTTGCCATTACATGCTTGTCCCACTTCATATCGCTCTGCAGTGTTACGCCCAAATATTTAATCGACGTGACTGTGTCAAGCGCTTCACTACTAATGGAGTATTCAAACATTACGGGATTCTTTTTCCTATTCATCTGCATTAATTTACATTTATCTATATTTAGAGTTAGCTGCCATTCTTTACACCAATCACAAATCCTGTCCAAGTCATCTTGTATCCTCCTACAGTCACTCAACGACGACACCTTCCCGTACGCCACAGCATCATCAGCAAACAGCCGCACATTGCTATCCACCGTATCCAAAAGATCATTTATGTAGATAGAAAACAACAGCGGACCTACCACACTTCACTTGGTCAATACAGGGACCGTTATTGGTGGTTGCGGATGACACTGGAGTCGTCGTGCTATGAAGTCTGTTATGTGCTCGACTGGAGACAGATCTTCTGATCGAGCAGGCATTGGCAGCATGTAGACACCCTGTAGAGCACGTTGGGTTACAACAACTGTATATCGAGTGAGTTTTATCCTGCTAGAAAAAAAAATCTCCCTGGAATATTGTTCATGAATGACAGCACAGCAGGTCGAATCACTGGATTGACGTACAGTTGTGCAGTGAGGTTGCGTAGGATAACCACTAGTGTGTTCCTGCTGTCGTACAAATTCGCACCTCTGACCATGACCCCAGGTGTCGGTCTAGTGTGTCTAGCATGCACAAAGATTTGTTGCAGGCCCTCGGGCAGCCTCCTATCATCATCACTGGCACAGGGACAGAACCAGCTTTCATCAGAAAACACAACAGACCTCCACTCTGCCGTCTAGGGAGATCGCGCTTGTCGCCTCTGAATTCGCAAATAGCGGTGGTTTGGGGTCAGTGAAACGCACACTACACGGCGTCTGGTTCGGAGCTGTCCTTGGACTAACCGATTTGTAACAGTTCATTGTGTCACTGTGCCGCGAACTGGTACTCAAATTGCTCCTGCAGATGCAGTACAATGCGCCAGAGCTATACGCAGAACACGATAATCTTCCCTCTCGGTAGTTCCACGTGGCCGTCCAGAGCCAGGTCCAAGAGCGACCGTACCTTCTCCTGACCACCGCTGCCAGCAATCATGTATAGTGGCTCCATTCCTGTCGGATCTTTCTGCAGTGTCGCAGAAGAGACATCCAGATTCTCTTAGCCCTATTACACAACCTCGTTGAAACCGTGAGGTGTTGTTAATGAAACCCGGTCGACTTAAAGGCATTCTTGATTAACATCAACTCACCAAGGTTACATCTACATTTATACTCCGCAAGCCACCCAACGGAGTGTGGCGGAGGGCACTTTACGTGCCACTGTCATTACCTCCCTTTCCTGTTCCAGTCGCGTATGGTTCGCGGGAAGAACGACTGCCGGAAAGCCTCCGTGCGTGCTCGAATCTCTCTAATTTTACATTCGTGATCTCCTCGGGAGGTATGAGTAGGGGGAAGCAATATATTCGATGCCTCATCCAGAAACACACCCTCTCGAAACATGGACAGCAAGCTACACCGCGATGCAGAGCGCTTCTCTTTCAGAGTCTGTCACTTGAGTTTGCTAAACATCTCCGTAACGCTATCACGCGTACCAAATAACCCTGTGACAAAACGCGCCGCTCTTCTTTGGATCTTCTCCATCTCCTCTGTCAACCCGACCTGGTACGGATCCCACACTGATGAGCAATACTCAAGTATAGGTCGAACGAGTGTTTTGTAACCCACCTCCTTTGTTAGTGGACTATATTTTTTAAGGACTCTCTCAATGAATCTCAACCTGGCACCCGCCTTACCAACAATTAATTTTATATGATCATTCACTTCAAATCGTTTCGTACGCATACTCCCAGATATTTTACAGAAGTAACTGCTACCAGTGTTTCTTTCGCTATCAAATAATCATACAATAAAGGATCCTACTTTCTATGTATTCGCAATACATTTCATTTGTTTATGTTAAGGGTCAATTGCCACTCCCTGCACCAAGTGCCTATCCGCTGCAGATCTTCCTGCATTTCGCTGCAATTTTCTAATACTGCAACTTCTCTGCACACTACAGCATCATCCGCGAAAAGCCGCATGGAACTTCCGACACTATCTACTAGGTCATTTATATATATTGTGAAAAGCAATGGTCCCATAACACTCCCCTGTGGCACGCCAGAGGTTACTTTAACGTCTGTAGACGTCTCCTCATTGAGAAAAACATGCTGTGTTTTGTTTGCTATAAACTCTTCAATCCAGCCACACAGCTGGTCTGATATTCTGTAGGCTTCTACGTTGTTTATCAGGTGACAGTGCGGAATTGTATCGAACGCCTTCCGGAAGTCAAGGAAAATGGCATTTACCTGGGAGCCTGTATCTAATATTTACTAAGTCTCATGAACAAATAAAGCAAGTTGGGTCTCACACGATCGCTGTTTCCGGAATCCTTGTTGATTCCTACAGAGTCGATTCTGGGTTTCCAGAAATGACGTGATACGCGAGCAAAAAATATGTTCTAAAATTCTACAACAGAGCGATGTTAGATATATAGGCCTATAGTTTTGCGCATCTGCTCGACTACTCTTCTTGAAGACTGGGACTACCTGTGCTCTTTTCCAATCATTTGGAACTTTCCGTTCCTCTAGAGACTTGCGGTACACGTCTGTTAGAAGCGTGTATTTAAAAAAAATATCTGATTTGTATCCTAATAGTGGCGCTCCTAGCACCACTGTTTTGCGACTGGCGCAAAATTTGAATAGACATCTTCCGGATGTAGAAACACGCCTACAGATTTTCGTTTATGTCCCACAACTCCTTGGTGTCGCAATTTTTTCTTCATCAGTGTGAACAGTTGTATCCCAGTTACTGCCTTTGTGAGGTGTAGTTCGTGTAAGGATAAGACTTTTGCTGCGTCTCATTTCCAGTGACAGCGGGCAGTTGACGCGGAGCTTTATGTCGCGCCCAGCCCACAGTAGTCGGGGTGTGGGAAGGGGGGCGGGGGTTGCTAAACGGCGAGGTTTCTCTCTCCTTGTCTGTGGTTGCCGGCAACGTGACGTCATAAAGAGCGCGGCCGCCGACGTCTTTTACGGCCCGGCCCTCTACTGCGCCTCGTGTCTCGTCAATCATTCACGCAGTGTCCGCATCAGCAAGGCTTTGTCCTTTTATTAAGGGTGTGGCTAAGTGCGAGACATCGTTCACACTGTAATTCGTTGTACTTTCATTGCAAGTGACGGACTTGGAGCAAACTTACCAGGCCGTAGCTGTCTACCTTTTCTGTGGTTGTGCCTATTATTACGCGAGCTTCCCGCCAGTGTGTACAGGTACCATCTTTCTCTCATCGATCAAAGAAACCAGCCGATTATGAGAATACATCATTTTTGCAAGGCGCCTATCTGATGTATGATTATTTCTTCTGTTATCCATTTCGCTCTGGCGACCATTTTGAAGAGGTTATCTAATACTATAACGAAGTAAAAAAGTATTTAAACAAATTCACACACTAAAATCCATATTAAACTAAATATCAAGTCCCGTAATTATGTTACAATTAAAATAACAATAGATGTGTCAGATGTTTGTCATAAATAATCATGACTGTACACAGAAATTACATAAAGCAGGAATAGCATCCATCTGCCTCGTCCATTGTTCCATTTCAACTGACACGTATTAAGGCATTAGTTCTTAGTATGTAAATTGTATTTCTTTTCTTTAAATTCATTCTTAAGAAATTATGTAGTAGTTTGTCACGAGGTTGCAGAAACACTTAAAATGGAGTAAATTGCCATATATCTTTCGGCTTTCTGAAGGAAAAAGTTGCCTTTCCATTTTAAAAAATGCGACTGCAGTGTCGATTGAAATGAAAATATTAATCACTTCTTACCGCCAAGACATCGTAACAACTTCTGTGGGAAGTTACGACGGATGACATCGAAAAAGTACAAAGGTCAGCTCGTTTTGTATTATCGCAAAATAGGAGAGATAGTGTCAGAGACATGATACGTGAATTGGAGTGGCAATCATTAAAACAAAGGAGTTTTTCGTTGCGACAGGATTTTCTCATGAAATTTCAATCACCAGTTTTCTCCTCCGATTGCGAAAATATTCTGTTGGCACCCACCTACGTAGGGAGAAATGATCCTCACGATAAAATAAGAGAAATCAGGGCTCGCCCAGAAAAATTTAAGTGCTCGTTTTCACCGCGTGCCGTTCGAGAGTGGAACGGTAGAGAGACAGCTTGAAGGTGGTTCATTGAACACTCTGCCAGGCACTTTATTGTGAATAGCGGAGTAATCATGTAGATGTAGGATTGAGGCCACTTTCTTTTTCTTCATAAGTTAATTTGTAGACTCTACAAAGATTCCGCACACTGGTCTGTACTTACCGCGAAATTTACAGTGGGTCGTCCTCACAACTCCAAGATTAAATTTGTGGGCAGGGCAAGCTCATGGCAAATAGAAAATTCCAGTGACACGCGACGTATGATATCTAAACGATATATCACGAGATAAAATTGGTTGTGGCTGAACTATTGAAGAGTACCAATAATGCAACGAACTTCAGAAACGCTCACGCATTCGATGCAACTAGAAATGTGGACAGCAAATCAGTAGACTCAAGAGTATCATGGCTAGATATCTGCTTAATGACAGACATCCGATGCTGAAATAGTGTTGAGGCGGTAAGAACCGGCAAGCGAAGAAATCGTCAGCAACAGCTCTTGACATTGTTTTGTTCGTTGGCTTCACGGTATGTTACCTGTTAAGTCTTAATAGCCGAGAGGCAAACAAGGTGCACAGATTTGAAAATTACTACATAAGAAACTTTGCTTAAAAGAACTTGTGTCTCAACGTAATGTCGTCTTCGCTCCACACTGGATTCTGCCGGAATGATATACGCCATGTTGCTTCAGCTTCTGAGATAAAAAAGGAACCCTGAGGCCGGGAAAATACTGATTAGTTACGATTATTACTTACTCATGATTTCAGTAAACAGGTTCAAGTCAGTGCACGCTGTAGTAATTACGCAGGTATCAAGAGACTTCAGATGAACATCAGCGAAGAGAGTTACACGAGACCAGCCTTCGGTCTGCAGACGACAGGATTAGAATTTCCTGAAACAGAAACTTTCATGCCTATGCAGCATTTCGTAGCACAGATCTACAGGTTTGGCCATGGAAGTTACGGAAGTTTCGTCAGATTGATTATGCTAGTGATGAAATAAAAACAGTTACAATATTTAGTAAATGTGATCTAACTGAAATGTTACCTACTGTGTTTATCCAATAAAAGGACATAACATTATCGTCGTATTGTACTCGTCCATTTTCTCAGTGTGTTACACAATGCTAATGCTAAATAAATTGACCACAGTGTTTCCAATCGCTGATAAAGCTTGTGCTTTTACTGTGACAAAGAATGTGCTGCAGTGGTTGTTCCGTTCTCCCATGTTATATGATACCCATCCATAGCCCATCCGCAGTGACGTAGGATGTAAAGTTTAACATGGTGCAGTTCGACTGCTACGAATTGTCACTTAAAACTCATCACGAGGCTGAAGCTCGCTTTTTCGTCTGCGTTTGTTTGTAAATAAATCTGTTCCTTGGTTGGGTTCCACCTTGAGCACACACAATCTTTCCTTCTATTTTGCCCAGACATGTTTACCTGAAGCTACAGCATCATCAGTTTTATTTTCTTTTTATTAAATAACAAGAAAATTGCTATTTGCTATCTGTACATATAGAATTCCAGTTTTTAAGAAAGGTATTCACAAATTCAACGACACACAAAATTTTATCTCTATTTTGCGTTATACTTCTTTCTCTTTCACAGTTTGTGATCTGCAATCGTAGCGAACTTAAGGTAGGAAAATTACATACATTAAAAATATGTTTCCATCTACTCTCTCTCTCTCTCTCTCTCTCTCTCTCTCTCTCTCTCTCTCTCACACACACACACACACACACACACACACACACACACACACACACACACACACACACACACACACGAGAGAGAGAGAGAGAGAGAGAGAGAGAGAGAGAGAGAGAGAGAGAGAGAGAGCGGACGAGCTGCAGTCTGTGAAAAAATTTTCTGCGGTAACTTTTCTATGATCGCAAACAGTAATCCGGGAAAGAAAAACCGCTATAACGCAAAATAGTGTCCAAAAACCACGTATCATATGTTCAACAAGTTCTTTCTATTTGTATACAGCTTTCTCAAAAACTAAAATTGTATTTGTACAGATAAAGAGCAATTTTCCTCTAACTTAATTGAAAGAGAATACAGAAACAAAGCCGGCCGCGGTGGCCTAGCGGTTCTAGGCGCTTCAGTCCGGAACCGCGCGACTGCTACGGTCGCAGGTTTGAATCCTGCCTCGGGCATGGATGTGTGTAATGTCCTTAGGTTAGTTAGGTTTAAGTCGTTCTAAGGGACTGATGGCCTCAGATGTTAAGTCACATAGTGCTCAGAGCCATTTGAACCATTTTGAACAGGAACAAAAACACTAATGGTGCTTTGAATTCATCGAAATATATCCGGGTAAAAAAGAAACAAAATTGTTTGCCCAAAGCAGAACTTATTCAAAATCAAATTTGTCCACTCAATATCTGTCTAGATCAGTCGAAATTGATGCTGGCGCCTAGCTACCTGACAAGTACGTCATGCCACATTGTTGCTACAAGGTACTAAGTGCCCATTAGCTGGAAATGATTTGTCTTAACTGTCTTTCAAATTTTCTCTCCAGGGCCATCTAGCGTTATAGCGAGGATTTAATAGACCATCAAGCTCGTGCCCTTGAAAGACAATCGAATACAGAAAACCCTTTTAGGGATTGTTCACTTAAACGAGCCAGATTTCAGTCCCCTATAGATTCAAGAACGTACAGTGATGTTTAGAGTGAATTTCTGCTAGTACGTGCAAAAAAAGATGTGCAACGTTCCACTGTTTGAGATGCGATTCAAGTTGGAATTCGTGGCAAAGCCACTGACGTGTCGAACATCTTTAGCGTGCAACGTTCGCAGCTCAGGAACGGGGTTGCAACGGAAGGAGGTGTCACACATTGTTTCGCCGTTCGCGGAACTGCGGGCTCCAGCGCTTTAAATGAGCCACAGAGTGGCGAACTTCCGCTGACGCACCGCGAAAAGCGTTGCAGCCCGCCGGCTGGGACCGCGCGCCCATTCGCAGAAGCGCACGCTGGGCTGCTACCGACAGCACCCGATTGTGGCCGGACACTCCCGAAGTGACTGAGACGTTGCAGGAGACTTACTGCCTCCGCAATCAAGTGGTCAGCGTTACAGGTTACTAACACAGCACTCCTGGTACGATTCCCGGTGACCACCTTAGATTTTTCTGTTGCGGAACGGTCTCGTCCCGGCTCCACTCAATCAAGCGAGGCCAAATAAAAAATCCGTGATCAAATAAGCAGCGAATGTTCTAATTGTTTAATTTCATCCCTGATGGAGATGGCGGGCCCGTTTTCGAACAGACTGATGGGCTCGTTTAGGTCGAAGTCACGCCTTTATACTTGGTGGCACTGTTTATTTATTAAGTATTGGGATTTGGGCTATTATTACATTACTAATACATGTTATGTCCTTGGCTGTACCAGGCAGAAAATTAAAAACCATACGACTTTCGTCCGAAGTGCCAAAGAAAAACATCTCTAAAAAAAGAAGACAGTAAGGATTGTGTTCTTTAAAATGTTTTAAAATATCATTTTCTTGTAGATTTGCCTGTATACTACACTAAAGCGCCAAAGTGGTATAGGCAAGCGTGTTCAAATACGTAAACATTCGGAATAAGATGCTGCGGTCGGCAACGCCTATATTAGACGAAAAGTGTCCGGCGCAGCTGTTACATCGGTTACTGCTGATACAGTGGCAGGTTATCAAGATTTAAGTGAGTTTGAACGTGGTGTTACAGCCGGCGCACAAGCGATGGAACACATCTCCGAGGTAGCGATGAAGTGAGGATTTTCCCGTACGACCATTTCACGAGTGCACTGTGAATATCAGGAATCCGGTAAAACATCAAACCTTCCACATCGCTGCGCCCAGAAAAAGATCCTGTAAGAACGGGACCAACCACGGCTGAAGAGAATCGTTCAACGTGACAGAAATGCAACCCTTCCGCAAATTGCTGCAGATTTAGAAATTGGGCCATCGTTAGTGCCAGCGTGCGAACCATTCAACGAAACATCATCGATATGGGTTTCGGAGCCACTCGTGTACGCTTGATGACTGCACGACACAGAGGTTTACGCGTCGCCTGGGCCTGTCAACACCGACATTGGACTGTTGATGACCGGAAGCACGTTGCCTGGTCGGACGAGTCTCATTTCAAATTGTATCGAGCGGATGGACGTGTACGGGTATGGAGACAACCTTATGAATCCATGGACCCTGCATGTCACCAGGGTACTGTTCGAGTTGGTGGACGCTGTGTAATGGTGTGGGGCGTTTGCAGTTGCAGTGACTGCCCCCTGAAATGTCTAGAAACGACTCTGACAGGGTGACACGTAACTAAGCATCCTGTCTGATCACCTGCATTCCGCCGGACTCGGGCAATTTTAGCAGGCAGTGCGACACCCCACACGTCCAGAATTGCTACAGAGTGGCTCCAGCAACAATCTCTAGTGTTCTAAACATTTCCGCTTTCCACCAAATTCCCGGGACATGAAAATTATTGAGCATATATGGGATGCCTTACAGCGTGCTGTTCAGAGATCCCCAACCCCTCGTGTTTTTATGGATTTATGGACAGCCCTTCATGATTTAGTTTCCTCCAGCACTACTTCAGACATTAGTCGATTCCGTGCTACGTAGTGCTGGCACTTCTGCGTGTTCGCGGGGACTCAACACTATATTAGGCAGGTGTGCCAGTTTCCTTGGCTCTTCAGTGTATTTTCCTAAGGACAGATTGTTTAATTTAATTAAACGTTGTTCGGGTGCATGTACACTGGTATAATTATACAAGTTCTCTCCTGCTGGGGCTTGGATTCAGTCTTGATGCTATTCTTGAGCCGCGCGGGATTAGCCGAGCAGTTTAAGGCGCTGCAGTCATGGACTGTGCGGCTGGTCCCGGCGGAGGTTAGTGTGTTCCCTCGGGCGTGTGTGTGTGTGCGTGTGTGTGTGTTTGTGTGTGTGTGTGTGTGTTTGTGTGTGTGTGTGTGTGTGTGTGTGTGTGTGTGTGTGTGTGTGTGTGTTCTTAGGATAATTTAGGTTAAGTAGTGTGTAAGTTTAGGGACTGATGACCTTAGCAGTTAAGTCCCACATCATTTAACCCACATTTGAACATTTTCCTATTCTTGAAATGCTTCCCTGAGCGCTGAAAATTTCAGTCTTGTGTGCTGAAGCTGCATATTCTAATATCGGTCTTATAAAAGTACAATATGTACACATGAGCCTAGATGGAATTTTTATTTTATTAATTTTAGTTAATTCAGTCTACTCTACTGAGAGTGATTGTTTTCCCCATAATGTTAACGTAAAATCTTGTCTCTTGTGGATTGTAATTTGTCATATTTCTGTGATATTTTCCATTTGACAAGCAACGGTTAAACTATACAGTGGCATACTGTGTTGCTAATCTGTGTAGGCTCTCAGTTGTGGACGGATGGCACAAGTAAGCTGTATTAGCAGCATAAATACCTAAGCCTTCATTCCACTTTATTGGCGGCGGAATATGTGACGTATATAATGAATAAAGAATTGGCGATAATATTGCCCCTAGAGGTACTCTACAGAGTGGGTAAAATAGGTTTGATTTTCTCTCTTGTGAATACCGATGTTGGTCTGTTATCAAATGAACTTGCTATTAATTTTATTAATTTATGATAAAATACGGAAAGCCGGACTATATCAAACGAACTTCCAATATCCAACATTAGGGCTAAAGCACAGTCTCCAACATTTAGTGCTGATCTCACGCTATTTGCTAACAAAAAAAAAAAGGATCCGTTGCTAAATGTGCTTTTCTAAAACCTGCTTCCATAGATGGAATTAATTGTTATTCGTCCATAATCTTTTTTATCCTGTTACGCAATATTGCCTCAAAAATCTTGCCGATAAGGTAGCATAATCGCTCTACATGAAAAGGGGTCATTTGGAAGTTCTGTGGTTTGGGAATCAGTCACCTTGGCTATCTTCCATTATTGAGGTATCTTTTGTTTAAGAACCACGTTAAGTAAATTTTGTACTGACTTAAATAGTTCATCTGGAGCTAGTTTCAGTAACTTTCTTGTTATTCCATCAAGGAATGTGACGACAAGAAACTGAAATGACGTCAAGGAGAAAGGCTTACACGATATTTATTTCTTACGCGTAGCCTTCTGCCGATCGTACCATGCCGGACGTCATTTATATTGCAGTGTTCTGTGGGGACAGGGGAATTGAGGTGCCGAAGTCGACGTGGTTCTATTATCTAGGAACAGCACTCAACTTTCACGTTGTATGTTCAAGATTGGAAATGCCAAGACCCTTGTACACGCGCAGTTTCACGTAAAACTAGTAACACGCAGTGTCAGAGTATGATTGACGGTGCCAAGGGAGGAATCTCTTGAACACCGCATTTCTGCGAATGGCGTAAACTTGTATCAGTTTTTTTTTTTTTTTACTAAGGAAGAAACGAGTTCAGAATTTACTTAAGAGTGTAAGAATCCGTCAGAAATGCGCGCTCAAGACACGTTGGTTTATCAAAACTAATGTTTTTTTCATCAGATCACTTCCACGTAGTCACAAACTGAAGCATTGCGTTGTAGCAACATGCCACGATGCTATTTTGGTCAAATGACGTAATGCTGTTATTTACACAGACCTCAGATCTGTGCTAATAACCTGCATTTGCAACACTTAACGCGTAGTTACATCTTCCAGCGGCAACTGTGCGATTGTCTGCTATGAGCTGGTACAGCACCTGGTACCATCGTGGTCCCTTCGACTTAATAGGATCGTCGTGGTGCTTGCATTCACGAACATGTACAGAAACCTTGCCGATATAATTTATGTAGAAAATGATTATAGCACAATTAAAAAATAGCAGTTGCGTGTAACCTTCTCCATCGTCCCTGAAAGTTTATATCATCATCACGGAATCACCATATACAGGGTGAGTCAGGAGGAAAGGTGTGTGTTTTGACAGGTGATAGCACTAGTGATTCTGAACAAAAAAACTTGATGTGGGCATATGACCTATTCTGAATGGTTTCAGAGATAAAACACTTTCAATGTACATTTCAATTTATTTTCTGTATTATTCATTGTCATTGTTAACAACGTACTACGGTAGTGCAGAGGACGTTTAGACGAACATTTTGATACAGGACGCTTGTGGTCTATCAAGTCTGAAAACTACCTCAAACTGGCCTAAAAAAAGTACTTAAGCTACAGCGCACGCGCGTCGCGCGAAGTTTCCGATATTTTCGCGACGTCTTCGCGCAAACTGTTAGTCCTAGACAAAAAATAAATACATTTTCGTTGCAAATTTAATTTACTTTATGTACCGAAATACGTTTTCGTTGGAGTGTGCGGTTTTCGAGTTATTAAAGAAGTACAAAAGTGATATTAAAGTTGTTCTATCTCGGAAACTAACTGCAAGCGGAAAGATGCGGTACATCAGGTCATGCTTACAATACAAACGTTTCTTCATACGCTACGTACGCGGAAGTATAACAGAATTGATGATGAAGAAGATGATGAAGATGCAGTAACAGGTGGTTGCTACTATAATTGTTGCGTCGTTGTATATCATTGATTTATTTTGCGCCGTTCTCATATTTATATATACACTCCTGGAAATGGAAAAAAGAACACATTGACACCGGTGTGTGAGACCCACCATACTTGCTCCGGACACTGCGAGAGGGCTGTACAAGCAATCATCACACGCACGGCACAGCGGACACACCAGGAACCGCGGTGTTGGCCGTCGAATGGCGCTAGCTGCGCAGCATTTGTGCACCGCCGCCGTCAGTGTCAGCCAGTTTGCCGTGGCATACGGAGCTCCATCGCAGTCTATAACACTGGTAGCATGCCGCGACAGCGTGGACGTGAACCGTATGTGCAGTTGACGGACTTTGAGCGAGGGCGTATAGTGGGCATGCGGGAGACCGGGTGGACGTACCGCCGAATTGCTCAACACGTGGGGCGTGAGGTCTCCACAGTACATCGATGTTGTCGCCAGTGGTCGGCGGAAAGTGCACGTGCCCGTCGACCTGGGACCGGACCGCAGCGACGCACGGATGCACGCCAAGACCGTAGGATCCTACGCAGTGCCGTAGGGGACCGCAGCGCCACTTCCCAGCAAATTAGGGACACTGTTGCTCCTGGGGTATCGGCGAGGACCATTCGCAACCGTCTCCATGAAGCTGGGCTACGGTCCTGCACACCGTTAGGCCTTCTTCCGCTCACGCCCCAACATCGTGCAGCCCACCTCCAGTGGTGTCGCGACAGGCGTGAATGGAGGGACGAATGGAGACGTGTCGTCTTCAGCGATGAGAGTCGCTTCTGCCTTGGTGCCAATGATGGTCGTATGCGTGTTTGGCGCCGTGCAGGTGAGCGCCACAATCAGGACTGCATACGACCGAGGCACACAGGGCCAACACCCGGCATTATGGTGTGGGGAGCGATCTCCTACACTGGCCGTACACCACTGGTGATCGTCGAGGGGACACTGAATAGTGCACGGTACATCCAAACCGTCATCGAACCCATCGGTCTACCATTCCTAGACCGGCAAGGGAACTTGCTGTTCCAACAGGACAATGCATGTCCGCATGTATCCCGTGCCACCCAACGTGCTTTAGAAGGTGTAAGTCAACTACCCTGGCCAGCAAGATCTCCGGATCTGTCCCCCATTGAGCATGTTTGGGACTGGATGAAGCGTCGTCTCACGCGGTCTGCACGTCCAGCACGAACGCTGGTCCAACTGAGGCGCCAGGTGGAAATGGCATGGCAAGCCGTTCCACAGGACTACATCCAGCATCTCTACGATCGTCTCCATGGGAGAATAGCAGCCTGCATTGCTGCGAAAGGTGGATATACACTGTACTAGTGCCGACATTGTGCATGCTCTGTTGCCTGTGTCTATGTGCCTGTGGTTCTGTCAGTGTGATCATATGATGTATCTGACCCCAGGAATGTGTCAATAAAGTTTCCCCTTCCTGGGACAATGAATTCACGGTGTTCTTATTTCAATTTCCAGGAGTGTATATAGCAGATTTTGCAGTACATCTTCAGGGAAATTGTAGTTGTATCTGGATGAAAAGTGCGCAATAAGTCATGAACAGTGAGTCACCTTGTAGATGTGAGAAAAGAACAAACAATTTTTTACATTTGCGTTAGGGTGAGTGTTGCGTAAGAGATCTTCATTCACTCCAGTGCATTGTTTCTGAAATTCTTATTTCAAGTGAGCTCAATACAGGAAAAATATAAGCGAGTCGTTCTCGAATTTTCTAATAGTTTTACACGTCGCTTCTTCTCATTCGCAACACCCCACCTTGGCCGGGGTGTCCGAGCGGTTGTAGGCGCTTCAGTCTTGAACCGCGCGACCGCTACGGTCGCAGGTTCGAATCCTGCCTCGGGCATGGATGTGTGTGATGTCGTTAAGTTAGTTAGGTTTAAGTAGTTCTAAGTTCTAGGGGACTGATGACCTCAGAAGTTAAGTCACATAGTGCTCAGAGCCATTTGAACCATTTTTTTTGAAACACCCCTTGGAATGAGAAGTTACCGGCCCTGCAACCATTGAGTATAGCGACCCCGAAAATTTGGATTCTGTATAAATATCCGTCGTTATCCAATATTTTTACATGTCGCGGCTTTTCACCCCCATCTTCATCTCTAGGTGTGATGGGGGTATATTGTCCCCCCACAATACTGTTATACAAGTAATACAAATAACGAGGCACATATGTACACAGTTTGGATAAAACTACACCAGGCATTACTGAGTTTTTTCTGTATCTCCTCTCCTCACCCTTATGGGAGGTACGTGGTTCTAAACCCCAAAATATTTTTTGCTCGACAGTGACACAACTACCAATTTTGGTTAAAATCGATGGAGCGGTTTAGGAGGAAATGGGAATGTACTTACGTATGTGCATACATTATTTTTTTAATAGCTACACCTGAGTGCTGTCAGTGCATTTTCGTCCTCTGTAAGATGCTACCTGTGGTCATTCACTTCCTTCTCTGTTAGTATGCCAGATGGCTGTCATATAGATAAACATTCCGGTCTACGAAGCGAGTGAAGTCGTTCCGAAGCAGAAGCGATCTGTGAAACAGTAAACCACGAGGGGTTTTCGTGGTCTACGCACAGTGGCACCCTGTCCTCTGAACTGTGCCTTTTAAGTGCAGGGGACTGTTAATGGGTCGTGTTTGTGTTGTAGAAAGAGCGAAGGGAGAGAGAGTGGAACTCGGTGCCGCCACATAGTCGGTGGGCTAATCTGAGTTTACCGACTGCAGATGAAGCTGTAACGGGAACTGTAGGATGTCGTCCGTAGGCTTCATAGCGCAGTCCGTGTTGACAAAGAAGACAGCCTCAGTGCTTAAGAGCCGGTGGGAGGTTTAATGAGCAGCCATCACACTGCACTGAGCGCCGTTTCGCACGTGCCTCGTTTTGTGTGTGTTTTAGGTCTTGCGAAACAAACGGCTGTTAAGCGTGTTGATAAGAGAGAGAGCGGGTAAGTTGGTAGCTTTGCAGTAGGTAACGCGGCTGCACTATTAAGAAAGGCTGTTGTATTTCCATTAGCGTCCGCTTACGACTGCGGGACCACTCGCGATTGCAGCCGTAAGCGAAGATGGTGCACTATCCTGTGGTTTGTTCTTGCCATTAGCACGTCTGATGCAGCACGTGCTAGCACGAAACTGCAAAAGAGGAAAGTATGTCGAGGACGCGTGTGACATAACTACTGTACACCAGAAAGGCCTCAAGCGGAAAGATGTGGTACACCAGGTCATGCTTACAGTACGATACGTACGCCGAAGTATAACAAGAGTCGATGATGATGATGATGATGATGATGATGATGATGATGATGATGATGATGATGTAACAAGTGGTTGCTACTATAACTGTTGCGTCATTGTAACTGACTTAACTATTACATTCTGGCAAAACTGTGGTGTGGGGAAAGACTGGACGTGATGTAAAACATCTTTCCGTTTCGAGCCTTTCTCGCGCCATTCAGCACAACAATGTAGACTTCTTGTCTCTGGCTGGCCTCTGATCTGTTCTTTGGGCGTAGGAAAAAATAGCAATCAAGGTGCATATGGGTCAGGTGAACAGTATGCTGGATAATGCCCCTCTTGGGCCTATTGTTCCGGAAAAAACATATTCCTTTGTGGGTTGAAGCACAGGAGTGCTCTAATTGGCGTTGCGAAATACAAAAATTGACGCTCACTGGAATCTTCTACCGCCATTTAACGTCATCGCCAGAAGATGGACAATATGCTGCCTGAACTCAAAGGAGCGAGACTGTCCGCATTACTAATGAACTGTGTGTCGTGGCGTGTTTTTGCACGACTGTTTTTTATCTGGGACTGTATTCTTGCGCTGTGGCAAGTTTCATCGACACCGATCTGCTCATTACAGTTGGCGAGCAGTTCTTCGGCTCTGGCTGAAGGGGAATAAAGGGCAGTCCTTATGTAGCGTAACGAGAAGGCGTTGTTAAATTACTTGAAGAAAGACACTTTTTACGTAACATTTATGCTAAGACGCGTTTGTCTTTCATTCTCAGCCTTCGTCTGAGTTCCTTGTTTCGCATTTAAACAGGGAATTGGACTGGTACTGGTACAAACGAAATAGTACAGGACAATGAAATAAGCAAACAATCCTACAAACATAACTCCGGAGTCGAACCATTTCCCCTATACGACTTAAGCACAAGTAAGTCATACCAGTTTAAAAAACTTCTAATGTTTAATTTTATCGTCGTTCCAGATACCTAAGTACTGGTAAACAGCATTTCCAGAATAAGTCTATCGGTCATGACTAGCCCATACCATGGTCTCCCAGGTCCCCCTGATACGAACCCTTTAGATTTTTTTTTTTTTTTTTGTATGGGATATTTGAAAGCTTTGATGTTACCCAGCACTGTTGGTAATTTCGATGAACTCCTGGAATTTATTATTTTATTTAGCGTATGGCATTACGTATGAATAGCGACTAACTATTGTTAATTATATAATTTTACAAATATATATTTTAATTTAAAAAATAAGTTTATAAATTAATACCTAATTTGTCGATCCACTGATCCACTCAAGGGCTGCTTCTGTCACTTCAAAGAAATCTTCCAAGTTCCCATGGTAGGCTCTTCTGCTATAGATTGTTACAATGTGATTGATCGTCTGGTGTTCATTTCCACAGTCACATTGAGAAGATGAAGCCTTTCCCCATCGGTAAAGGTTTTCAGCACAGATATCGTGGCCTGTACGGATCCGATTGTTTTCCAGGCACGTCACGTTAGTTCCACACCGGCTGGTTTTGTGTCAAGTCTTTGCAGGGTCTGATGTTCCTCGTGGGGCCACATTTCTGTCGACTTTTTGTTGATACTGAAAGTAGCTGCCTGTAGCGATTCTGTAAGACAGATGGCTGCCTAGATTTTAATCGGTGCATTCGGAGTGCAGGAACGTCAGAGTGCATTGGAACCTCGGGGATTTTAAGTAATTTTTGGTATTCCTTGAGGAGGGCGATTTGTCTTCGGAGGTTTGGTGACGCAATGTTGCTTAGAGGTGGTAACCAGTATAGATAAGTAGAGTTGATGCAGCTTGTTATTGTCCTCATTGCTGCATTTAGCTCCACGTCAATTTTTCTCACTTGTGTGTTATTAAGCCACACTATTGTGCACAGTATTCGGCAGCAGAATAGACCAGCCCTAATGCAGCGCATCGCAGTGTCGTAGCTCTTGCGCCACATCAGGTACCACTCAGCTTCCGTGAGATGTTATTGCGTGATCTCAGCTTTGCTGCGGTGTTTTCTATGTGCTTCCTGTAAGAGAGGGTTCTGTCAAGAGTCACTCCTAGATATTTTGGAGAGCCTTGGTGGTGAAGGACCTGACATTTAAGGTGACATTTAACTTCGCATTGGCCATTCTGTTGTTAAGGTGAAAGCAACTGACTTCAGTCATCGTTGAATTTGGTATCAGTCTCCACTCTGTGCTTTGTGCTTAGATCTGCGGATAGGATCTCCTCACCAGCTTCATGAGTTCTCTGTTGGGTGGCTAAGGCGAGATCGTCTGCATAGATGAACGTCCTGGACTCTCTTTCAGGGAGATCAGATGTATACAAGCTGAACAGGGTTGGTGCCAAAACTGAGCCTTGAGGAAGACCATTATCAAGCTTCTTCTGTCTGCTTAGTTGGTTGCCAAGGACTACTTGGTAGTATCTCTCAGATAACATGTTATTTATGAGCCTGATTGTGGTTTGGCAGTGTATAACACAAGCGAGTTTGTACACGAGTCCTTGTCTCCATACTGTATCGTAGGCAGCTGTATGATCAATAAAAGCCACTGATGTTTTCAGGCGACGTTGCATCCAGCTTCTATAAACTCCTGGTGTGTTCACGACACTCCTAGGATTTCTGAACGTGTACGGGCATCGGTGAGAGGACGTACTCATGAAACGTGGCCATGTGGAACACTCGTTGTAATGTCTATATTTGCAGTTAGTCCTCGGGCACTAGGTGGTGGTCATTTACTGGGTCGTAATACGTCGTATCGGTGAAACCATTGGTTTCAGTATCTATTGTTCGCTTATTTCATTGTACTCAGCTCGCTCCCTTTTGTTTCTCTCTACAGTAGTCAAATGTCGTGTACTTGTAACAAATATTTCGATTGACTGGTGTACTGATGCAGCGCAGCTGTCGCCTTGTGGCCGACTTAATGTAGGCGACAAAAACTTAGTACTGGCGAAGATAGCAATTTATGTTGATAGTTGAAGATGGGCGACAACCCAGAACGGTGTAAATAAATTCGTACAAAAAGTTGTTGGTTGCTGAATGTAATTTAATCGACAGACTCTACCATCATTAACATGGAGCGATTAGTGTTGTCACTTTCGAAATATTTTGCGTGGTGGAAGGAACCAATGACATGTGTGGACCTACTTTGAAGGCCACCACTACTGCAGGAGGAAATCTGGTGTGTACACAAAAATGTGCAGCATCGGTCTAGAGTCTTTTATGGTTCAAATGGCTCTGAGCACTATGGGACTCAACAGCTGAGGTCATTAGTCCCCTAGAACTGAGAACTAGTTAAACCTAACTAACCTAAGGACATCACAAACATCCATGCCCGAGGCAGGATTCGAACCTGCGACCGTAGCGGTCTTGCGGTTCCAGACTGCAGCGCCTTTAACCGCACGGCCACTTCGGCCGGCAGAGTCTTTTATGACAGACTTTGTTCACGACATATTCAGACGCAGCCGAAGAAAACTTAAGAAGTCGTTTTGCTCGTCCACCGCCGCTGTCGTGGTCGATTTTGGCGAAACTTGTCAAACCGTAACGACACAGTTCAAAATCGAATAGTCACTCACTAACAAACCACAACAAACTTCGATGCA